>NC_084827.1:138348200-139782366 GCF_033115175.1 Lepus europaeus | reverse complement strand
GTCCTTGGGCCCTGCGCCCGCATGGGAGACCAGGAGAGGCACCTGGCTCCTGGCTTCGGATCAGCCCAGCCGCAGCGGCCATTGTGGGGTAAACCAACGGAAAAGGAAGACCTTTCTCTCAATACACCAGCCTCCTTCTAGCTGTTCCATGAACATGGTAAACTCAGTTCTGCCTCAAGACTCTGGGATTTGCTGCTGAATCTTCTTTCTTCTGGTTCTTCATATGACTGGCTTTCTCATCTGCAAGAACTCAGCTTAGCCAAGATCTCCTAAGAAAGGCCTACAAGCCTTCTGCCCCAGTACACCTGTCATTCTGTCTCCCTTTTTTCTTGGAAGGACTTACCCCAACTCAAGTTTCATGTTTAGTTGTCAGTTTTCTTACTGATTTTCTGTATTTCCCTCTAGAATATCACTCCAGTGAGAATAAGGACCTTTTTTGAATTCAATGCAGTTTTGCAGCTAGCACAGAGCCCTGCGCTGGCACCAATCAGTATAGCATCCAACTAATATTGCTTTTAGTGAATTTATAAACTTGAGGGATGACTTTAGACCACCTTCAGACAAGATATTCAAAAATCACTATTTAAAAGGGTTTATTTAATTATTTGAAAGGCAGAGCTGGAGGGAGATGGAGAGAGAAACAGAGAGAAAGAGAGAGAGAGAGAGAGAGAGAGAGAGAGAGAGAGAGAAAGAATATGACTTTTGTACTTCCCAAATGGCCACAACCACCAGGTCTGGATATGGGCTAGGCCAAAGCCAGGATCCAAGAACCTCTATATTTATCTCCCATGGAAGGGGCCAAGCATTTGGGCCATCTTCTGCTGCCTTCCCGGGCACATAAGCAGGAAGCTGGACTGAAAGTGGAGTTGCTGAAAATCAAATCAGCACTCTGATATGTGATCCTGGCCTTATAAGAACTAGCTTAACCCACTATGCCACATCTCTGGCCCCACCTTCCAAATCACTTTTATGTCTCTGTATTCTCATCTGAAACACAGGACAAGGGGTCTTCAAAAACTTCATGAAAAATACATATTATGACAAACTATTTGTGGATTTCAAAATTTTTTGCATCAAAATAATTTTTCAATTGTTATTTATGTTTATTTGAAAGGCAAAGAGAGAGAGACAGAAAGACAGAATTCTCCCAGATTCACTGCTGGTTCACTCCGCAGATGCCCACAGCAGTCCCGTGGCTGGGCCAAGCAGGAGCCAAAAACTCTGCTTCCCAGGGTGCACCACAGCAGAAAACTGGAATTGGAGCAGAGCCTAGACTTGAGTCTAAGCCAAGCACTCCAATATGGGATGCAAAGCAGCAACCTTAACTGCTGTACTAAACCATTGCCCCAAAATAAATTTATCTTTTTATTCTATTTTCCATGAAGTTTTTGAAGACCCCTTTTATTTACCTTATAAACTACTTTTGTAAATTAAATAACACATGCAATATCCTTAAAATGAGGCCTAACACATCATTCAATAAATATAGCTATTATTACTATTGCTCTTTATTATTATTATTATTATTATTATTGACAGGCAGAGTGGACAGTGAGAGAGAGAGACAGAGAGGAAGGTCTTCCTTTGCCGTTGGTTCACCCTACAATGGCCGCTGCGGCAGGTGCGCTGTGGCCAGTGCACCGTGCTGATCCAAAGCCAGGAGCCAGGTGCTTCTCCTGGTCTCCCATACGGGTGCAGGGCCTAAGGACTTGGGCCATCCACCACTGCACTCCCGGGCCACAGCAGAGAGCTGGCCTGGAAGAGGGGCAGCCGGGACAGAATCCGGCGCCCCAACCGGGACTAGAACCTGGTGTGCAGGCGCCGCAGGTGGAGGATTAGCCTATTGAGCCGCAGCGCTGGCCACTATTGCTCTTAATATCTAAACTTCAGGGCTGGCATGGTATTTTACAACCATTATATGAGAAATGTGCTACATCCACTCTGGATATTTATATTTTGTTTAGACTTCCAAGAGTTCCCATTCCTGAACCTGTTCACACTAGACTTTTTCTGTTAAATTTAGATTCTGACATTTTAAAAGTATTTACTCTTCATCTTTCCATAAACCCAGTGACAGGTGAAGAAATTAACCACTGAAGAATGCATATTTCTAAGAATTTCTTCTGTTATATACCCAGGTACAGGAATTCCCACTGTAGGAGCATTCTGTACTGTATTTATAGATTTTGGTACATTTTCACCAAGGTGGCTTAGTGTGGGACATTGAAATAAGACATTAATTAGTTCACAAATCTAATTCCTTTATAGAGGAATAGATACTATAGATACTCATCATGTATTTAATATATGAAAACCTGTGGGAGTTATAAACTGATCTCTGTCCATGTGGGCCTTAAAACACAAGGAAGGAAGGATTATATCTTTTCATGAGCAGATCAACAATGTCATTGGCCACCAAATGGTATATGACAAATGAGTAGCTGGAATAGTATGTACCATAGAATTCCTTTTCATTAGTTTAAGTTTATTGAACACCTGGTAAAGATCAAGATTGTGTTGTGCCACCATTGGTTACACAAATATTTGTGACCTACTCTTAGCAGGAATTCTGCTGTCAACCTCATGGTCTAAGGAGATATTAATGAAGATATTAGAAAAATTGTAAACATTTTTAAAATCCTCACATAAGTTATACCTTTAATTCTGTTACTTATTACTTTAATTGGATTTGTCACTCTGTGTGATTGGTAACATTGGATTTTTTTCATGCTGATTACAGGCTCTGAATTTATCACCTTTGGGTTCCCTAGATGCTCTGCCTTGTATAATGGCACCTCTGCCATCCTACTCTGTACATCCAGTTATTTAGCCCCCTTTCATCCATGAAATAAATGGAAAAGGTCTTTCTATGATCACTTCCTCACGTGGCCTTGCCTCCCCATCTGGCCTCAGGTCCAGTCTTGGCTCCTGTCACCAGAGCACTTGCACTTCTCAGGTTTCCTGATGATGCAATGCTTTCTCACACTTCCCGCCATCTGCTGGGAACGTCCTTCTCCTTGTTGTTGATCCAGAGAAACCCTGCACACATACAAATCCTTCAAGGATCAGTACAAATAGAATCCTCTATAAAGCCTCCTCTGACCACACAGTCGACTTAATTCAGTGTCACATACCCGTGTGCAGTCCACTAGTAGACCATAGACCCTTTTGTGTTAAATGAAGTCTCATAGTCTCTGGAGAAACACAGCTGTGAGCTCGTGTGTGTGGTTTGGTGAGCAGAGCCAACGAAAGGCTGGATTCAGTGCCCACTCACCTCCGGAAGATCCCCCAGTGCAGAGCAATGCTGGCATATTTGCCTGTGTATCTTGCTGCCAAAAGGTAAACTCCTGAGGACAGAAATCAGGCTTTTCATCCTCATGTATCAGGGGACAGCTCAATGCCGCATGTGCAATCACTGAGTATTTGTTTTTGGTTTACAAATTACCTGACGATGTGGAAATAGGAGTAAGAAAACTAAAATCAGAAAAGTTGTGCACCACTGCCAGTTGAAAATGAGAGTGTTGATATTTTCTCAATTATAATGCAAATAAAAAGGATTTATGTGAGGCAAAGATATTCTAGGGCTGCATCTAGTAGATAAAATGAAGTTACGATGTACTACTCCTTTCTCATCATTTTAAAACTTTGATTGTAATCTTGTTTATCTTATATTTTCAGTGTTTATAAGGTATCAAGAATTATTTCCAGGAAAAGGGGAAATAAGTGAATGAGGAAGTACATTCTCTCTCTCTGTCACATACATACACACACAGAGAGAGAGAGAGAGAGAGAGAAATATTAATTAAACAAGCCATGCAAATGTAACTGAGATACTTGTTTCACTGGTTTGGATAATTTGCTTGTCAATCTGTAAGAAAAAGAGAGGGTAAGCATGAGATCTTGAAAAATCCAGAAAGCATCAAGAATCTATGAAGTCAGACCAGATGTCTGGATGGTTTCAAGTCTTCTTGATAGTAATGCCAGCATGATTTCCCAAAGATGGGTTCAGACCCGCTCTCCTTGAGTGGTTCTGGCTGCATAAATTAAAGTAAGGCAAACTCATCAGAGCTTCAGTGTGACTCGCTTTTAGAGATTTGAAAAATGTTCTTTTATTGAGACTGAATAGCTGGATGCACTTTTGCTGCCAATATCAACACAGTCCAAGGGCCCTCCCATTATTTGCTGCTAGAGTTTTCTTAGGACATGGAATGGGGCGGGGGTGGGAGTGTGAAAAGCCTCAGAGAATTGTGTTTTGTTTTGCCTTTTTTTTCTTCCTGTTCTTGGCTCATACAGTGAGTTGATGGTAAACATTGGGCAATTTATATAACCGCACTATTCCTCAATTTCCTTATTAGCAATACTGTCTTATTTATAAGCAGTTTTGAAACTTTTGCAGGCACACAGAATGCTGGTGTGAATATCCAACGTAGATATTTTATTTCTAATCCACTTGATGTCTTTCCAATAGTGGAGGCTGCCTGTGTCAGACTCACTTGGATTGTTAAGGTGCAGATCCCCAGGCCCACCTCCAGACCTTCTGAATTAGAGTACAAGCAAACATCTCCATTGTAAAGAAGCTCCTCCAGTGAATCTGTGGCATTCTGAAATACTCATTTGAGTATCTCTGCATTCTGGCAAACCTAAGATTGAACTAGATGGTTTGATTACTTAAAAATCCCCTGGTATCTCCCAGGATTTTCTGGGCTGACCCAGACTCAGTCATTTTTCCCAGAGAAACTACATATTGTGATTGAGTCGTTCATCTAAAATATATCTGAAATTTTATTTTGCAAATCTCTGTCCTCAGAGTGTATGTAATCTCATAGGATGTTAAGAACTAGCAGTTCATAGTCAGGAGTGAAATGAAGTGAATACTCCAGCCTGCAGAAGTAAAAGGATGGAGTAAGTGAGCATCACTCTGCCTGCTTTCAGTTTAATGTTGGACTTCCCCTAGGAGACCCATAGTTGAGATTATATTCTTGGTTTAGCCTCTGATTCAGCTTTGACCTTTATTCTTTCCGTAGAGTTTCCCATTCCACAATATATGCCTTCTGCATTCTCATGAAACATTTTTCCAGAAGAGCTGTTTGGTTGATTCAGAAGGAGAATTATATTGTGCTAACCATATGTTGTACAACCAGAGGTCATTTAAGAAGCAGTGATAGCCTTAGCTTGTAAATCAGTGACAGAGGTGATGTCTTATGACTGAAGAGGAGAAAAAAAACCTGGACAGTCCTTTCTGTTGTGCTGAGAGCAGAAACCAGTACCCAGGCTTGTAGATTTCCTGGATAAAGCACTCCAGCATCTGTAACTCCAGAAACTTGGATACTCCAGAAACTGCAAGGAGTTACACAGAGTTCCTGTTAATCGCTCAGAAACCTGGCAGAATGAAAGGACAGCTGCTTCCCCTAGCTTTGCTTTACCATTTGTCCTGGACAGATGACTGTTACGTCACAATTATCATCACATTTACCACCTCTTCTTGGACTGTTCAACTATGTTAAGACCTGTTACTAGTGTTTCTATCACTGCAAAACAAATTACCACAAATTTAGCAGGTTACAAAAACACATGTTTATCATCTCAATGTTTCCATGGGACAGGAGCCCAGGGCCAGCTCAGCTGGGCCTTCTGCTTGGTGTCACAGGTTGAAACCAAGGTGAATGCTAGACTGCATTCTCACTGGAGGCTCAGCTAGGGAAGGATCTGCATCCAGGCTTCCTTAGGTAGAGACGGAATTCATTCCTTGCAATTGTAGAATTTATGACAGCTTGCTTTTTCAAATTTAACAGTGAGGGTCTCTTTATTTTATAGCATTTATACAAATCAATAGGAAATCCTTAGGCTTTAAAAGATAAATGGGCTTCATATTCATTAGGATGGCTAATATTCTGAAAAATGGAAAAACAAAAAAATTGTTAATGAGGATATAGAGAAATTGAAACCCTTCTGCACTGTTGGTGAGAATATAAAATGGTAAACCAGTCTGAAAAAAAGTATGGTGATTCCTTAAGGTGTTAGCCGAATTCCCATATAACCCATCGATTCTACTTCTGGATATGAACCCAGCCACCACCACCCTCCCCCACAAATTGAAAACAGGGACCTAAACAGATATTTGTACACCCATGTTCACAGCAGCACAATTCACAATAGCCACAAGGTAGAAACAGCCTATGTTTATCAGTGGATGAATGGATAAACAAAATATGGTAAATAGACATGGAATATTTATTCAGCCTTAGAAAGAAAGGAAATTCTGACCCGTGCAACAACAGGAACCTTGAAAACATCATGCTAAGTGAAATAAGCTAGTCACAATGGAAAGTATTTTAAGAATCCACTTATATTTGGTACACAGGGCAGTTGAAATTGTAGAGACAAAAAGGAGAGTGGTGGTTTCCAGGGATTGGGAAGGGTGACATGTGGGAGTTACCAGTATGGGTATGGAGTGTTAGTTTTTTAAGATGATAAAGAGATGGACCATGGTGATGGTTGTTGAAGAATATGAATGTGCTTAATGCCTCAGAACAGTGCACATAAAAATGGTTACAATGCTAAGTTTTATGTTATATATATTTTACAACAATAAATATTTTTAAAGATTTTATTTTTATTTATTTGAAAGATAAAGTTACAGAGAGAGGTAGAGACAGAGAGAGAGAGGTCTTCCATCTGCTGGTTCACTCCCCAGATGGCCTCAACGGCTGGAGCTGCGCCGATCTGAAGCTGGGATCCAGGAGCTTCCTCCTGGTCTCCCACGCAGATGCAGTGGAGAGACTGAAAAAAAAGTATGGTGATTCCTTAAGATATTAGCAGAATTGCTAATATCTAAGGACTAAGGACTTGGGCCATCTTCTACTGCTATCCCAGGCCACAGCAGAGAGCTGGATCGGAAGAGGAGCAGCCAGGACTAGAACCGGTGCCCATATGGGATGCAGGCGCTTCAGGCCAAGGCTTTAACCCACTGCGCCACAGTGCCAGCCCCACAACAAAAAAATTTGAAACGAAAAAATAAACAGGCTAAGAGATGAACATATAGATCATATAGCAGGAAATGTAACAAGTGATCATGAGAAAAGATGCTTTACTTTGGTGACAAATAAATGAAAATTCATAATGAGGTACCATCTGTTAATTTAATGGGATAATGAATGTTACATATTTAGAGCACAAAGCATGTGTATAGCACAGAATTCTATTCAAAACATGTTTCACTTCCATGCTTCTTCCTTACTTCCCCTTATAGAGATAAAAACTTCATATAATATTTTTATCCCATGTTTCATAAAAGATGGATTTCAGGCCATACCAGGTCTTTACTAAATTACTAGTTGAATTTTAAAAGATGTAAACACTTTTCCTTTAGGTCCAGGGGTTGGGTTCCAATATAATGAAGTAAAATGACAATATTAAATACAATTCTATCAAAGAGTAATTAAATCATTTACACCAATGTATCCCAGAATTTGTAGTAATAGAAATGATAAATTCAGATTCTACCTCTATGTCCAAACACTGGTATTCTTATAACAGAGTCCCTTCACATTCTTATTTCTATTCCATGTGGCCACACACCTGCTGTATTATCTTACAGCTTGCATGAGTCACTATTAACTTTTGGCAATGTACTGAAGGCAGTGAGAGTAAATAATTCTGATGGTAATAAAATTTAACAATACATTTATTGTTAATTGATTAAACACTATAGATAACCTATTAAGCATTTTTCTGTTATTTAACCCTTGCATCCTTCTGACACAAATGAAATTAGTGTTCTTTTGCAGGTAAGAAAACTGAAGCTCAAAGTTTTTATAATTCACTGTATATCATACAGCTGACTGGTAGAGCTAGAATTCAAACCAAAGTCTGTCCAACTCCAAACCTCTGGTCATCCCACTATTCTGCACTACATATATGGATATTAATCATATTTATTTCATAAGTAAAAATAATTTAGAAGAATAAAAATTTAAGAATGTGACTTTGTTGAAATAGTCTGTGAATAATCATGGTTTTTGAAATTTCATATTATTTCAGGAGTCGGAATCATGTAGCTCCCACAAACCAGCTGTTGTACATTCAGAATAGAATGTTTCCTATTCCATGTCAAAAGTGCAGATTTGCTTTCTGATAAGATGTGCTATTTGGAGACTGTCATTTCTTATTGTGATTCAGGTGCAAATAACAGGAAAACATATTTTTTTCCTATCTTGGCAAAAGGTGGGGATATTTCTAAATAATAATACTTAATAGAATGATTTAAATGGTCATTTTTAGCTTTGGGAATTGGGGAGAAAGCAGATTATACACAGGATTCAAAGAGATAACAATGGTCTCCTGCCCGGCAGAAAAGGCCAGCCATGAAGTTTCCCAAGCTCCAGGCCATAAGTTGGTTCCTCAGGGACACTTATTGCTCTACAGTATAAAACTGCAGATTGTCTGAGAGATGACATCTTCGTCAATGCCATCTCTGAAAGTGAGTTTTATACACACAGAGACATATACACACATTTATTTATTTATATCCAAGTCTTTTAAAAAAAAATCTAACACCAAAGAGAAACACAACACCAACCTTAGCTTTGTGATTCTTGGACAACTCAACAAATGGTAACTATACAAGTCTTACGTGATACAGCTTTTTGGTGGTTGTGAAAATATAAAGAAAAAATGTATGCTGTTTTTAATCTGAAAGGCAGAGACAAACAGACTAAACAAAGAGTTCTTCTATCTGCTGATTTAGTTCCCAAATGCCTGCAGCAGCCAGGACTGGCCAGGCCAAAGCCAGGTACCTGAAATTCAATCTGGGTTTCCTATATGGGTAGCAAGGACCCAAACACATGAATCATTACCTACTTCCTCCCATGGTGTGAATGAGCAGGAAACTGGAATCAGAAATGTAGCTGGGATTTGGATGTGAGTAGCCTAAGCAGCAATTTAACTGCCACACCAAATGCCTGCCCCCAAAATATTTTTAAATATTCTATTTCTCTTATAGAAATCAAATTCTGAATTTTAAAAGACAAATGTGTTTAAAGTGTTTCCAAAACAAATGTGAAAATTGACAACAAATGAATTTGAACAGAAAGATAGACATCCACACACAATTCTCTCTTCACTTGAATTGTTCTAAACTACGTTTTGCTTCTTCTGTTTGCAGGGCTCATACTTGTTTTAACCGTCTGGATCTGCCCCCATATCCATCCTTTTCCATGCTTTATGAAAAACTCTTGACAGCAGTTGAAGAGACCAGTACCTTTGGACTTGAGTGACCTGGAAGCGCAATGTCCAGTTCTTTATGTAATTTCAGCAATTTTGGGAACTGCCCTCTAGAAGAATTACTGAACATTCGTTTCAAGAGTGCACTTCAATTGGAGTGAAGCTGAGTGCTGTTATATTGCAGGAACATGTGCCCTATCACATTTGAGGACTGGTGATGAGTCTTCTTGCTAGGCTTTGGGTGAGCTTGATGCCCAGGGAACAGCCCAACCGTCTTTCAATCAACAGTTCTTGACTGCCAAACTTTTTCCATTTGTTATGTTCCAAGACACAGATGAACCTGTACGTGATCAGCTAGTTCCATGGTAATTTTTAGGGACTCAGGAGAATCTTGAAACTTACCCTTGAACATGCTTCAAGCCAAACTGGCAGCACTTGGCCCACTCTCCAAATTAGTGCAAGTTATATAATATAATAAAAACAGCTATATTTCATGAAAGTACATTCAGTTAAGCCCTAAGTTATAAACAGAATATTCTTTTCTTGCTTATGAGTGCCTGCATGGTGTGCACCATAGGTTTCAGCTTTCATGGGACACGAGTGAAAATGAAACCGTCATTATGAGGTAACTTAAAAGATTTGCAATAAGGTGGTCTGTGACAATGTATATGCAAGTGGTATATGTGTAATTATGACTGAAGACAAACTTATTCAATGAATTACTAATGACAGATTTTATGCTTTATAATGCATGAAAAAATTAAATATAACTAGCAATTAATCACAGCATATCAGGAAAAAGTACATGGTGAGTTCATTTTGTAATAGGTTCATTATATTTATGTTCTTTAAGATGTATATAAGAACCTACCTATCATACTGTATGTATAACCTGTTTCATTTCCATGTTCCACACTTACTCGGGCATCATACTAGTATGTATTCTTTTAAGCACTCTCAAGGGAACAAAAGGGCCTTTTATTTTTATAAAGGTTAAAAAACTCCCCGAAATATTTTGCACTGAATGTACCAAAGTTGAGGGATATTACAATATGAGTAACAGCAACTCCATCACTTGACAAGTATAATAGAAAATAGCTTCTAAATCAAACTTTCTTCACAGTGCCATGTCTACCACTACAAGGACTGTGCATCTAAGTAATAATTTTTTAAGACTCACTATATGTGATAGTATGATATGCATTTATTTAAAATGCATTAGACTCTTTTCCATCCATCAGATACTTTACCGGATGGCATTTAATACTGATATTTCGTATTTTCCCCACTGCTTTTTATTTGTACAGCATCATTAAACACTAAGCTCAGTTAGGGAGTCATCAGCAACACTGAGGAGATCAGTTCTCTTTAGTAATAAGAATCCCATTTTCTCTCATCAGTGAAGACATCATGAATTGAAACTCTTAGCACTATATTTCTAAGCCTGCATTTTCACTGATGGCATAGTTTTCTTATCAGTATCAGGAAACAGTTTTTCTATGGAATCTTTAAAACTGCATGACATCAGTAACCTTATTTCTGCTTAATTTTATGACAGGGTATATCCTGTTTTAATTGCTTTTGGGATTACCCCACCTCATTGTTTATTTCTTAATGTATGGCCATAACTAATCAGACGCACAATACAGTGAAGTTAAATTGAGGGTAGTAGAATCATTGGATTGACATTCGGTTTTCCAGCCTATGGGTTTACAGGCATTGCTTACACATTTCTTTAAGAATTAAGTTTCTAAGTAGCCATGGAATTCCCATTATGGAATGTTGGCAATATTACATTTTATAGGGATCATATACATAGTTTGCTTAGGTGTTTTGTAAGAACTGATTGCTCTCCTGTGGGCTATATTATGTTTATTGTTGGGACCTTTAAGAAGAATATCACTCATGTTGCATTCCTGCATTAGAGGCAGGTACTTCAGTGTAGGGGAATGTTCTGAAGAAGAAAAAAAGGTTACAGATATCTGGAAATAAAAAGGGGAAGATTTATTGGTATACCATAATTGGATAACTAAAAGGGGGAAGAGAAAAAAATTTTAACTGGAAATGTTAGTTTGTACTTATTGATCATGAATATAAGTATACATTTAATTTTAAAAACTTTTTACTTGTTTGTATTTTTTCATTATGAAGACAAATACTATAACACACTGACATACTTTTTTAAAAATCATGTTTCTGATGGCATGTTTGATGTTTCAGAGCTGGTGTTCTCTAAGCAACTGATGTAGATCATTGCATTTATTTCAAAAATACATTGGTAGACTGTGTTACCTTTCATTTGGATTTGAGACACTTTGTTACCATATGCCATATTGCTAGATAAAAGAGATTTGAAATAAAATGTATCTAAGTAATTTCTAACAAATATATTTCTTTGTTAAGGCAACCAATTTATTCCCAAATAACTGTTCTCTTTAATGTATGCAGACATTCTTAATTAGTATAATCCTCTAGTTGATATTATTTCTAAATTGGGAATTATCAAAGATGTGCTTAGCATATCAGAACACCATGATAACTTATCTATTATTATTCATTAGTAAAATAAAAGGCAACCAATAACCATATAAAATATTAAATAACATTTCCACAGACAAAATTAGACCTTAATATATTCTATAATTAAAAATACCCATAAATATTTTATGGACTATGAACCCAGATAACTGGGCTTACTTGCTTTAAGAAAATCACAAGTGCTGATCCTTCCACCATAAAAGACAGTCACAATATCATTCACATATGCAGAACATCTCCTGAATAAGAAAACAGGCACACTACTGGCATTTACTCTGTGCAGTCACTGTGTCTGAAAACAGAACTACAAGATTATCAGCCTGCCCTCGAGAAGCTCACAATTGACTAGAGAAGACACCAAAGTTCCAAAAAAGCAGTTTAAGCAAAACTTTGTAAGTTTTACATTGAAGAAGTGAGGAGAACACAACTTATTCCATGTAGGAGATTCAACGATGGTTTCATCTGTGGGAGATAGAGTGGCAAAAGGTAAATCACATAAATACTATTTCTGTTGATAACTCATGGCATGTGATAGTGTGCCAGTACTTGTCAAATGGTGAAACTTAGGGTGCACTCCCACAGGAGGGTTTAAAATGTGTACATGGGAGCTGAAAAGTGAAGGAGCAACTCAACACAGGCATCTTCAAATGATCAAAGCAATGGCAAAAAACAAATCTGATCATTTCCCTCTGTTTCCTTCATCTAAATCACAATGTACCTTTGGTTTTCAATGTGAAAAATCCCAGTTGCTGACTCAAAACCACTTCTGGGGTTAAAATATTTCTCTTGTACACAAAATAAATTGATTTTGGTCAGAGGAATGTAGTCACAATTTTTATCATTTAGTAGAAATTCTGTAATCAAAGGAAAATCTGTTTCTCTTGCATAACAATCAGAAATGATAAAAATGCATTCCAAAAAATAACAGCACTTGTATCATCTGTTTGCATAGTACTTAGAGTTTCAGAGTGCTTTCAGGTACATTGACTATTGATTCTCACTTTGTGTGATAGAAGTATCAAGTCCCATCTGGGTTGAGGCTAATTTTCAAGAATGGCTGGCAGGATGCTTTAGGACTTTGTAGACATAATTCTGTTTAGCCTCGAGAAATGTGAAGACTGGTGTTTGTACCAGTATACTCCATTTTCAGTGCAAGATGCCTTGTCTATCCAAACTCTCACTTTCCTAAACAAACACACTTAAATTGTAGCACCATCTGAACGGCCTATGAAGAAATTAGTATATTCATGAAAAAACTCCCCAAAAACTTAATGTTTGCTCTTTATAGTTTGTCATGAGAAATTAAATACAGGAGGCAAAATTTGGTTGCTTTTGGTAGATTGATATATAGTATGGTAGTTCCATTTTCCCAAATATCATTTGCAAACAAAATAATAGAAAAATAGCACTAATAAGAAGCCTTATTTTATTTTTTAATAAGAATGTATCCAGAAAGGCTGGACAGCTGAATTCCAGTGATATGGATGACAGAACCACAATGCAGATTCCCTTTTCTTCCTTGTAGATCTCATATTCATCCAAATGATTTTTTTCCATCTTTCTGCCCAAATTTTATTTCTGATGTGACCATTTTTAATAGGCTAACATCTTATAATGAAGAATGTTGAGTCCTTCCAATTTTATCTTATTCAGGAAACTGCAGAGGCAAGAAGATGATGCTGTGCCGTCGTTAAAAAGGCATCAGTAACTCTGCATTATAAAAATGTGCATAAGAAGAGCGGAGTCCAGTCTCCAAACCTAGTCTGAGTTTGGGACCTCTTGCTCTGTGCAAGCTGCTTTCTGACTTAGTTGATGAGTAACAACACTGTGGACCTTAGCTATCATAATTCCATGAGACCTGAGAATATCACTTCTAATTAAGTGTATGATTTTGTAAAAACCCATTTCATTTCTGGTTCAATTGTATTCTCTGGATAAATCTGTTTGTCTAGCAGGGAAACAAAGGAATGCCAGAGACACTGAAGCTTTCTGAGTTGCAGCATAAGGCCAACTGCTGCCTATGAAAAGGGGTATAAGAGAAAAGAGTCCTGCAGTTGTGACACTCCCAAGAATGATATGCTAATTACTAGTTAATTGGCAAGATTCAGGAGTGCTAATTGCATTACAAGGAGCTGGCACAAAGGATATAATGAGTGTGTGTGCTGCCTATATCACAGCCCTCTGAGCCAGGAGTGGAAGAATGGTAAAGATAGGAGTGTAGCGGGGGTTGAGGGGGGTGGGAGGATCATCTTTGGGCATGCTGATGGGGTAGGATCATACTTCAGTTTGGTATCTGACTTTGAGGAAAAGAATGTCATGCTGCCTAGTGATGGCACTGCTTGATAATCTGCTATGTGAGGAATATGCTCATTTTATAAATTCAGTAGGTTCACATTTTCTGTATTGAAAAATGGATTTAGCCCAAAGTGTTAAAGATGCCCATATCTTAATCAAGAGATTTCACAATTTAGGATTACAATATGTTGGGAATTTTTAATATTGTTACTATTATTGAACACCCAATATGAAATAAAAGAAAGAGTGCTTTTGTTTCATTATGCTTAATTTGTTTTTTAGCAGATATACTTTGACATTCGAATTTCTTTTGAGACATTTTCATGGTTTCTATTGGTGGTTTAAATGTTCCTTGTTAATCTAGAAAGCAAAATCCTAAGAATGAAGTTAACTGAATTGCAATTGGAGACCTGAAATTAATCGAAATCAAAATATGTTCAGTTAGCTTTTATCTGCAAGGTTGTATATTTGGCTTTCCTGATTGAACAATTCAGCAGGATAGGATAGTCCTAGTTGTATGGTTTCTTGGAATCCAATGTATATGTATATGTGCTTTTCATGTCTAGTGGCCTTGGGCAGGTGATATCTTCCTATTCAACTTTCTTTTAAGATATTACAACCCTAAGGAGTGTTGATAGGCATGTTGTATGATTCAATTTGAATCACCTATTACTGATGCAGGTAAGGAACCATCAGTATACTTCTGGTTACTGTCACCTTCTGTACAAAAGGATGGCTAATGTTCAAGAAATACCTTGGAAAGATTAACCAGGAAACACACATAACTGAATGTTCTTTTAGGGTCATAATGCTCTAAAAGATGTAATTACAACCTATTTCTCTTTATATAATTAAAATGTGGGGTTGTTAATATGTTGGAAAGTGCATAAGATTACATGTTTTTATAATGGGGATGCAGGCATTCCAAAATAAATGAATAAAAATAATGCATCTCTCTCACCTCTTACTGAAAGTATTAATCTAATTTTATAATAATGCTTACTTTTTAATATCAAGGCTCTGTAAAAAAAAAAACACATTTATTTCTAAGACTTCAGTAGAGCACAGGTGGTGTATTTTTTTAAGCCTTTCCATTTCTCTTCAGCAACCCCACTCATTATGTCTGCTATACCATGTAGCACAGTAAACAGCACCATTTCTATTCTGGTTGAGTTGATTTAAGTTTCATATTTATTCAATGTGACTTTTAATAGATAATAATAATAATAATAATGGGAGATATTTGCTTTTAGCATTAAGATTATACAGCTCTTATTTCACCTTAGATTTAAATTCATTTTTTTTTCCAAAGCAAATAATGCAGATTGTTGACATCCTAGAAATGTTTCATGTGTATGCTATAGAGGCTAGTCTCTGAATGGTGGATGAGTTGTTTGTTTTCTGGGACATCTGTATTATCCTCACCTGAACCCTTGACTCCTGTGTTGTATTTTTTATGATTCTGAAATGCTTTGAGGGAAAGATATTTTAATGTGTACAATTTGTTTTATTTTCATACTGATCTCTATTTTTGTTTAAAACCATGTTGCATCATGAAATCACTTAATCTAAAATAAATCTTCTTTAAAAAAATAGAGTATGATTTTGTCATACTTTGGGGAGGAAAAAAAATCTGAGGAGGAGGAAGACAAAAATAAGAGTAAGAGGTCTCAGGGGTCATATGTAACTCTGTAAATACAGGAAGCTCTTTTTTCATGATATTTATAATTAGGAACCTATATTGTTTATCTCTGCAAAAAATATTTTACTGTGTGATAGGCCACCAATTAGTGTACTAGAATGAATTAACATAAATAATAATCTCTTAACTCACATAGGTTGGGAATAGTTGTTAAGCCATCTTGATCCTATGCTTACTTCATAAGTATATATACCACCACTACTACCCCCACTCATACCAGTTTCCTGCCAAAGTCACCTAATCATACAGCTACAGGGACCAGAGATGTAGGTATTTAATGAGAAAACACTGGCTAGGTGTGAGCAACAGAGATGGGCTTTACCTAAAGGAGGAGCTCTAATAAGTTGCTCCAGCAGATCCCATCCACATGAAATTGAGGTACAGTATTGGAAGATCATCTGACTTTTCAAGAGCCACCCAGAAATTCAAATTGTTATGTGATAATTTCAGATATTTTTAATACGATGTGGACCAAACCAAATAGATCTACAGATTGAATTTGCCTTGTAGGTCATCAATTTGGAACCCTTGATTTAGTCAACAACTTCTTTTATAGTTGATTGGTAGTATAAATAAATTGATCAGTTAAAGTGTTACTGAGACATGGCAGTTAATAGGAAGAGATAGGGGAAGGGAGGAAGGTAAATATATACCTTGAGGACAATCAGTCACTAAAGGGTTCACTTGAACATGGTCTCTGTTTCCCAGTATTTTCCTTTTTTTTTTTTTTTAAGATTTTATTTTATTTTACTTGAAAGAGTTACACAGAGATAGGAGAGGCAGAGAGAGAGAGAGAGAGAGAGAGAGAGAGAGAGAGGTCTTCCATCTGCTGGTTCACTCACCAGATGGCTGCAACAGCCAGAGCTGTGCCGACCCGAAGCCAGGAGCCAGG
The DNA here is from genome assembly GCF_033115175.1 of Lepus europaeus. NCBI lineage: Eukaryota > Metazoa > Chordata > Mammalia > Lagomorpha > Leporidae > Lepus > Lepus europaeus. The sequence goes on along the minus strand of NC_084827.1, from coordinate 139,765,717 downwards.
AGATTCTTCTGGGTCTCCCACAGGCATGCAGGCACCCAAAGACTTGGGCCATCTTCTACTGCTTTCCCAGGCCATAGCAGAGAGCTGGATCACAAGTGGAGCAGCCAAGACTTGAACCTGCACCCATATGGGATGCTGGCACTGCAGGCAGGGGCTTTACCCTCTAAGCTACAGCACTGGTCCCTCCCAGTATTTTATGAAAACCAGCTGTGTTAATTCAAGTGAATTAAGAGGAGCACTGTCAAGAGTTCATGGAAGAGATGTGCCATAAAACCCAGTATTATTTATTTTAGATTGGAAATTAAACATATGAAATGAGAGCAGGAAAAGCAGAAGATTCATCTTCTATACCTGACCAAAGTCTGTCATTGTTATTGAATGCAAGAGCAAGATACTGTATCCATGGCCAGCGCTGTGGCTCAACAGGCTAATCCTCCGCCTTGCAGCGCCAGCACAGCAGGTTCTAGTCCCGGTTAGGGTGCCGGATTCTATCCTGGTTGCCCCTCTTCCAGGCCAGCTCTCTCCTGTGGCCCGGGAAGGCAGTGGAGGATGGCCCAAGTGCTTGGGCCCTGCACCCGCATGGGAGACCAGGAGAGGCACCTGGCTCCTGGCTTCTGATCAGCACGATGCGCCGGCCACAGCGGCCATTGGAGGGTGAACCAGCGGCAAAAAGGAAGACCTTTCTCTCTCTCTCTCTCTCTCTCTCTCTCTCTCACTATCCACTCTGCCTGTCAAAAAAAAAAAAAAAAAAAAAGATACTGTATCCAAGGCACTGGCTTCCTGGTTTTTGAATTACAACATTCCTTCTATACCCTTTGATTTCAATGTGCTTTTATTATGATTAAAAAAAAATCTACCTCATTATGATCATTTAATGTAAACCTTCAGCCCACTAAATCAGTGAATGTTTAATAATGCATAATTCCCACCAACCACCATCCCAGGAGTCTTTCATGCTGAGGTTTTTTTTTTTTTTTCCTATTTCACCCTTAAGCCATGAAGTAGAAAAAAAGCTTTTAATCTTTTAATCAAGGAATATTTTCTCATCATACTTTTCTTTTTTCTTGCTCAAAAATGTTTACCTATTAATGAGCTCTTTTTCTTTCTATATAGATACTTCACTAATGTTACACTTGCCAACCAGAATGAACTTTGAAATCACAAGAATAAATTAAAATGAGAACATCCAATTAAGATATAATACTTATATTGATACACATGAGTTTCACATAATTTATTTGGCCTATTATTTACGATTTCTTATGCAGGTAGAACCTCTCAAAAGATTCTTTGTCACTGCTCATTCTTCTAGAAAGGAAAATATAGGAATTTGCGAAAACATAAATCACTAAGATTATATTTCTCTGACAATTTATAATAATGTTATAAAATACCACATCTTGCTTCAGAAAATGCTTGAGTAGTATAATAACTCATATCTAGGCTGGTATTTAGCTGATATCAGAAAATAGACCCCAAGTTCAAGTTTATTTTTTTATTTAAGAGGCACAGACATAGAGACTGTCAAAGAGATAGAGCTCCAAACTGCTGGTTCAATCCGCAAATGCCTGCAAAACGAGATGAGAATCAGGAATTCAATCCAGATCCAGGTTTCCCATGTGCATGGTAGGAACTCACCAATTGGAACCATTACCTGCTGCCTCCCACAGTGAACATTAGCAGGAAGCTAGAATTGGGAGCCAGAACTCAAATCCAGGCACTCCAATATGGTATGCAGGCATCCAGACCATTTTCTTTTTTTACTGAGAAAAATTATATCATTTTTATGTTTTAAGATTTGTTTTCTTCTTATTACAAAAATCAAAATACAAACTAGTATGTAGCATCCTGGCTTGTTTAAAAATACACACTTATTTATGGAAATCTACAGAAGAAAAAAAAAAAACACCAAAAACCCTAATGTCAACACTAAAATGTCAGCAGTGGTTATCTCTATCCAAACCAGTGTCTTAACCACTAGATGAAAAGCCCATCCCATTTATTTATTTTTATTCAAAAGACAGAAATGTGCACACACACAATTACAATTTTTGAAACGTGTCATGACACTGCCAACATATATCTCTCTTTGCCTTTACCACCTTCCCCATATCACCTTCACCAAATTAAATTCCTGACTTCAAGGACAAGTAAAGGCCAGTTTTTTCATTGCTATGAGACTTTTGTCCAAATGTTCAGTGCAATCTCTCTAGAATGGGATTAAATCATATAAAGAACATCCTTTGTAGTCAATAGAGACAGGTCTAAAGAAACCAAGTGCTTTCTAATGTGTTGCCCCAAAATTCTTGTCCAGAAACCTAATCCCCTCCATGGTAACGTGTAGAGGAAGGGCCTCTGAGAGATGATTAAGTTTCGAGGGTGAAGCTATCTTGAACAGCATTAGTGCCCTTAAAGAAGAGACCCCAATGTGAGAACACAGGGAAAAGACAAGCCAGGAAGCTGGCCTTCACTAGACACCCATGGTTCATAGCCTTGATCTTGAGCTTCCCAGCCTTAAGAACTGTGAGAAATAAATTTATGTTATTTATAAGCTGCCCTGTCTGATTTTCTGTTACAGCAACCTGAAGAGACTAACATACCAAGAGGTCAAGAGTTTCCTATATCTTTTTCTTCCTAAGTCTATATTAGTAGCTGGACATTCTGTATCTCTTATTTTAAAGGAAAGACAAATCCCAGGGAGAAAAAGCTAACCAAGGAAGAGGAGTAAGAGAGTGTATTTCTTTTTTTTTTTATTATTTAATGAATATAAATTTCCAAAGTACAGCTTATGGATTACAATGCCCCCCCCCATAACTTCCCTCCCACCCGCAACCCTCACCTTTCGTGCTCCCTCTCCCCTTCCATTCACATCAAGATTCATTTTCAATTCTCTTTATATATAGAAGATCAGTTTAATATATTTTAAGCAAAGATTTCAACAGTTTGCCCCCATGTAGCAACACAAAGTGAAACATACTGTTGGAGTACTAGTTATAGCATTAAATCACAGTGTACAGCACATTAAGGACAGAGATCCTACATGATATTTTTAAAAAATTGATTAATTTTCTATGCAATTTCCAATTTAAAACCAAGTTTATTTTTTCATTTTCAATTATCTTTATATACAGAAGATCAATTCAGCATATACTAAGTAAAGATTTCATCAGTTTGCATCCACACAGAAACACAAAGTATAAAAATACTGTTTCAGTACTAGTTATAGCATTACTTCACATTGGAAAACATATTAAGGACAGAGATCCCACATGAGAAGTAAGTACACAGTGACTCCTGTTGTTGACTTAACAATTTGACACTCTTGTTTATGGCGTCAGTAATCTCCCTAGGCTCTAGTCATGAGTTGCCAAGACTATGGAAGCCTTTAGGGTTCGCCGACTTCGATCTTATTCTGACAGGGTCATAGTCAAAGTGGAAGTTCTCTCCTCCCTTCGGAGAAAGGTACCTCCTTCTTTGATGGCCCCGTTCTTTCCACTGGGATCTCACTGGCAGAGATCTTTCCTTTAGGTCTTCTTCTTTTTTTTTTTCCAGCGTGTCTTGGCTTTCCATGCCTAAAATACTCTCATGGGCTCTTGAGCCAGATCGGAATGCCTTAAGGGCTGATTCTGAGGCCAGATTGCTATTTAGGACATCTGCTATTCTATCGGTCTGCTGTGTCTCCCACTTCCCATGTTGGATTGTTAAGAGAATGTATTTCTAATACTAAGAGTAGAGTTGGTGCACATTGCCCACCCCAAGTCTTTTCAGGGCAGATAAGTCCTGTGTGAAAACAATTCCTGTCTTCCCAATGGATCTAGAAAAATGGGAGAGCCCCAACGTAAAATGTTCATGTCGCTGGCTAATGCCCAAATACCTCAGAAGTCTATAGTGACTCATTTCTATTTCAAGACCCTAACAGCTCCTGATATTCTCCAAAGTTGTCTTTCAGTTTTCCAGTCTCATTTCATCAAGAGATGCAATCTCCAGCCAACTGGACTGGTCCAGACCCTACTGTAAGGGCAACGCCTGTACAGGTGGGTCAAAAAGTATCCAAATATCATCATATGCTTAATTTTAATACTAAAATCTCCACCCAAGGAGGAGCTTAATCCCTATTACCTAACAAGCAATATTTCTGGTGCGTGTTTCTGAACTGTGCCTTCATGGACTTGTACCCACACTATAGGCAATAACAAGAACTTACCCTCCTACTTACTCATTTCCCTCTAAAATAAAAGATACATGTTTCTCCAATCATAGAGTCAAAGTTTTGGACATTATTCACCATGGTCTCTTTATTTGCTGTAAATAACTTAATTTGTGTGACAATACTTGGTGGGCTTCTTAGAATTTACCAGGAAGTGGGGTCGAAATTTTGGGTGGGTAAAATCATACTCTTCTAAGCTGGGTAGCTTCTCTTACCTTCCAGCTTCATGGCTTGGAAAACTAAGAGAAATTTAATAAAATCCAAAAAAAGAACAAACCATGAGTCTGGATTCTGAAAGTTGGCTGATCTAGAATAGTATTTCTTCTTGGGGATTGAGTAGGAAAGAATGGAGAAGAACTATTTCCTGGGGGCCAATTCTGTTACTGATGGAATGGCTTCCCAGAACAAAACAAACAAGAATATTAAGCCATTTTTAACTGTTGGTTAATAAACTATTCACCAATTAGTGCTAACTTACTCTACTTTCAATTAGGAATCCATGTTGGGATTTCTTAAACTTTCTATCAAATCATCGATAATGATAGAGTTCCCTTCAAATACAGAGTAGCTTGAATACTACTAATACAAAATTGCATGCATGTTTCATTTAGTTAAGTAAATTCTGCATATATCAAACTTGGTTTCAATTTGAAAATAAGGAGTTTTGCACCTTCAGCTTTAATGACTACTGGTTCCTATGCCCCTCAAATACTGAACTCATGTGATGATCCACCAGGATGCCATTTTGTTCCTTGGCCAGGGACATGTGTATACATTGGTTTCAAAAGCAAAGTCTGTATCACCAGACCCTTCCTCACACATCACTACTGATGATTTGGAGCCAAAATGTTTGGTTTGTGTTCTGTCGTATGCAATTAACCTGTCTGTTACATCAATCATAATGTTTAAGGAGGAATGAAGATAACAGGCTGTCTGAACCTCAGAACCAAGCAGGAATACCAGTAGTGTTGTGGGTGGGTATATGTACATATGTTTTCTAATTTACTATATAGTGTAGGTGTGAGGAGGTTATATGAGTACACATTAGTGTTTCCTAAGTAACTTTAGCTTGTCCTCAGATAAGGACTTTAGTGAAAACATAAAATCAATTTCAAAAATTAACCCTACCATTCAAAGAAATGACTGATTCTAGAAAAATTACAAAATGAACCTGGAGCATCTTGTTGTGCCAGAAATAAGAAAGAGATTTTTCAAAAATTAGAGGATAGGTGTTGTGGTACAGCATGCTAAACCACTGCTTAGGACTCCCACATCCAACATCAGAGTGCCTGGGTTTGAGCTCCACATCTACTTCTGATCCTTGTTCCTGCTAATGCACATCCTGGGAGATAACATATAATGGCTCAAATACTTAGGTCCCTGCCACCCATATGGAGACTCAGGTGGAGTTCCTAGCTCCTGGCTTTGAGCTGGTCCAACCCTGGCTCATCCCTTCATCACCAGGGATGTTAATGACTTTCTTTTTTTTTAAATTTTTAAACTTTTATTTAATGAATATAAATTTCCAATATACAGCTTATGGATTACAATGGCTTCCCCCTCCCATAACTTCCCTCCTACCCACAACCCTCCCCTCTCCCGCTCCCTCTCCTCTCCCATTCACATCAAGATTCATTTTCAATTCTCTTTATATACAGAAGATCAATTTAGTATATATTAAGTAAAGATTTCAACAGTTTGCACCCACATAGAAACACAAAGTGAAACATACTGTTTGAGTACTAGTTATAGCATTAAATCAAAATGTACAGCACATTAAGGACAGAGATCCCACATGAGGAGCAAGTGCACAGTGACTCCTGTTGTTGACCCAACAAATTGACACTCTAGTTTATGGCGCCAGTAACCACCCTAGGCTCTCGTCATGAGTTGCCAAGGCTATGGAAGCCTTCCAAGTTCGCCGACTCTGATCATATTTAGACAAGGTCATAAAAGACAGAGTGAGGATAGTAACCAATGATCCTAAGAGTGGCATTAACCAGGTCTGAACAATTATACAGCATTAAGTGGGGAAGAGGACCATCAGTACACACAGGTTGGGAGTAGAGCCATTGGTGGTAGAGTAGAGGTTATGATTACAAAGGAATGAGACCCAAGTGCGCTAGACAGGGTCTAGAACAAAGGACAGAGTCATTATTAGAGGAGCTAAGAAAGGTGCTGTCTAAGCTACAATTAAGTTTTCTGATTGAGAGGCAAATAGAACCTGATAGAAGGGGCTTGATAATAATCTGGTGGGCTTTAGGCCTTGTAAGTTAAGAGGCCCAGATCTATCTACCTCTTCACATGGGGTACATCCTAAGGGAGGTGTGAACCTCCTAGGGGAAGGCACTCTGTTGACTTTCATTATTTAGCTGGCCTGGGAGGAGAGCTGGCTAGGTAAAGGCAGGTGGCATCTTTAATAAGAAATTTACAGTTCTGCCTGCAATGTTGCTGACCCTACTTGGCCATCCCCTCAGCTGCAGTGGTCACTTTGGAAGCTGGGCTGAGTGAAGGGCTTTTCAGCTTAGAGCCAATAAGATCTGTGGCTCTGACCTGGGCATCCTTTGACTCCAAATAAATTTTTAAAAATGTGATAAAAATGTTAGAAATACCAAGAGAACCCATTCCAGAGCAAACTAAGAGCTTCAGTGGCCAAATCTTGAAATATTTGAGCAACAAAATAAATAGTATTAGATTATAACATAAAATATGAACATACCATTTAAATTCATACTGATTATGAATCATTTATTATTATTATTACATAAAAAGATGTCAAACTTTACACATATATGAGGAGAATAATCTCTGAATAAACAGTTGTCCTTTTAAGTAAATCTTACCAATAATCAGGTTAGATTCTACTACTTACAGACCAACAGTCCTGACCACTGCATCCTATAAAACATGACACACTGTGTCTGTTACACAGACGATTCTCAAAATATAATGACTGTAGTGGCAATTTGATATCTGACCTGCTAGTGAAGAGAGCTGTCCCTTACCTAACCCCTAAGAGAATACCATTCTGGTGTTCAAACATGTGCTGAGTCTGGCCAAACACATGAGCCTCATTTTCTTAAGATACTAGAAACCAGGAAGTAGAATTATGTCAGCTTTATCTAAGGACCAGAAATAAGCTCTTATTCTTCCTTTTTCTGAAGGTTCATGTCCCATGATAAGGCACCAATGTATAGTTTACAGAGGCAAGACCGACCTGCAACACGGTGGGCTAAAATTAAAAGGGCTGATGGCATCAGTGGTTGTCAAGAATATGGAGTGATGGGAATTCTCTGCATTGCTAGTGAGAGTGTAAATTGATGTGACCACATTAAAAAGCTGTTTTTCAGCACAGACTAAAGCCAGACATACGCTTAGCTATGACCAGAAACTTCACAACAGAGTGTGCACCCAACAGAAATGAGTGTGTATGTTGCCAAAAACACATGTTCAAGAATTTCCATAGCACTTTTATTAATAATCTAGAAATAATACAAATGTTCACCCATAGTAGAATAAATAAGATTGTGATTATAGTACTATATCAAAATATAATTCAGTGAGATAAAAGAATAAATAACCAGGGTAAGCACTGTGGTAGAACAGTTGTGGTACAAGTTGCTCCTTAGGATGCTCACATCCCTTATCAGTGTGCCAGTTCAAATCCTGGAATCTTTGCTTCTGATCCAGCTTCCTGCTGATGCATCCTGGGCAAGATGATGGCTCAAGTGCTTGGGGCCCTATTACTCACATGGGAGACCTGGATGGAGCTCTGGGCTCCTGGCTTTGGCCTGGACCAGTGCTGACTATTCTGGGCATCCAGTGATTTAACAAGCAGATAAAAGATTGATTCTCATTCTCAGTATCTTTCAAGTAAATGAAAATAAAATGAAAACTATACTGTCTGTAAATCTCATAGACAAAAGCTGAACACAAATCAGCACTTTGTAAAATTCCATCTATGTGAAGCTTTTTGAAAAGTTTATTTTATTTGAAAGGCAGTGCAATAGAGGGGTAGAGGGTTAAGCAGAGAGAGAGAAATCTTCCATCCACTGATTTACTTCCCAAATGCCTGCAACAGCCAGGGCTCGGCCATACCAAAGCCAGAAGCCAGAAACTCCCTTCAGGGCATCCACATGGATGGCAGAGATCCAAGCTCTTGGGGAATTATTTGCTGCCTTCTCAGAATGTGCATTAACAGGAAACTGGATTGGAAGCAGAAGTGGAACTCAAACTCAGGCACTCACATTACCTGCTGGGCCACAATGCCCCTGTGTGAAGTTTTAAAACAGGCAATAGGAGCCTGTCAGGATGGACATCGAAGTTAAAATAGTGGTTGTCTTGGATGTACTGACTGGGAAAAAATGCAAAGAAATACACAAGAGGCTAAAATTGTCCTATTTCTTGATTTGGATGATGGTTACAAGAGGGTATACATACAAGTATTTTAAGTTTACCAATTGTACACTTAAAATATGAACACTTCTTGTATATAAGTTATAGATCAGTTAAAGAAAGAAAAACATTCTTAAATAAATTTGCTTTTTAAGAAAAAAGCAACAACAAAAACCATGGCCTTGACATATGACAAATTAGCTTCATATACTAGCTGTGCCACTTATTTGCTGTGTAAAGTTGGGCAACCTTAGTCTCTTTTTTCATATGCAAAGTAGGGATACTTCCCCTCTCATGTAGTGTTTATATTAAATAAAATTATATAAATCTAGCATATTGCTCTGCACTTGGCAAGTGTTCAGTAGATGCTACTTCCCTTTATCCCTTTGTCCTGGTGGATTATCTTAGTAGTTCATGTGTATTGTCTTTGGGAAACCACCAGGTCTCAGGGTCTACATGTAGTGAGAAGTGACTTATCTACCAGATTACATAAAGATCCTTAACAGTTGGCCAAGTCATCTATTTCCTCAGATTTTTTTTGGGAACTTCTAGGAATGATTCATCTGCCCAAGTATCCATGCATCCATCCATAAATCTGTTCATCCATCCATTCATCCAGTCAACATTTATCAAGTTGTTACTTTTGGGCCAGGTGCCATAATGCTGGGAAAACACTGTTCAATAAAACTGCTTGGTTCCTGCCTTTGGGGACTTTACAATCTCACATGAAAGACAGGCAATAAACAAATTAATCCATGATCACTAATTAAGATTAAAACAAAACAAAACAAAACAAACAGGGAGTCATAATGGGCCAAGAAAAAGACCTGTCAGAGAATGTGACATATAAGATGAGAAGTGAAGATGGAAGGTCAGTCAGTCACTGGGAGATAAGAGGGAAGGTTCCACAGTATTTTACCATGGCAGTCCTCTAAACATTAAAAATAATTAGAGTCTAAATGAAAAACAGAATCACTGTCAAGGAGAAATTCTTCTCAGATATGAACATTGTAATATCTATTCTACTCTTCAGGAGAACTTTTGGTCTACTTTCTGTTCCTTGGGAGATTTACAGCCAGATAAGTAGGTATCCACTACACTAATCAAACTTGATTGTATAGTGTGTTACAGAGATGGGACATTATGGGAAATAGAAAAGGAGAACAGGTAATCTGAACTCAGATTGCTGTGCAGTATACTGAAAAGGACATGGGATTTATAGTCTGAGTTCAATTTCTGTCCCTTCTTATTAGCTATAAGGCCTTAGGCAAGTCATTCAAATGCTTTGAACCTGAGTTTTTTCATCTGAGAAATGGAAATAATGATGGTTACCCCTAGGTTATGTTCCAAGAGTGAAGTGAAATAAAATATACATAGCATCTTGCATGAAACAAGTATTGCCATACTCTATTTAGAACATTTCCATCTGCCATTTCACCACAAAAACATTAATTCATTGTACTCTTATTTACATTGTCTGACTATGGAAATGCCAACTTGAAAACAAGTACTTTCCTTTCTCTAAATTATCTTCCTCTAATTTTGTCTGTTGATCTGAAATTTTTAGCTCAGTGCTAAATGTGACTACTTTCAGGTAATAAATCATTCTTGAGGCCGGCACCGTGGCTTAACAGGCTAATCCTCCACCTTGCGGCGCAGGCACACCGGGTTCTAGTCCCCGTTGGGGCGCCGGATTCTATCCCGGTTGCCCCTCTTCCAGGCCAGCTCTCTGCTATGGGCTGGGAAGGCAGTGGAGGATGGCCCAAGTCCTTGGGCCCTGCACCCGTATGGGAGACCAGGAAAAGCACCTGGCTCCTGGCTTTGGATTGGCTTGATGCGCCTGCCTCAGCGGCCATTGGAGGGTGAACCAACGGCAAAAAGGAAGACCTTTCTCTCTGTCTCTCTCTCTCACTATCCACTCTGCCTGTCAAAAAACAAAAAAAAACAAAAAACAAAACAAAACAAAAAAAAATCATTCTTGATTTGCCTAAATCTCCATCTAAAACCTCTTCAGGAAACCCAGGGCAAGTGGCTAGGAATGAAAGAGGCCCAACCAGTTGGGAGATGGGAACACTAACTTTTGGGGTGATAGAGCTGTACTCAGCTGCAGATATGACAGCTGTGGAGCTCAGCCTGGTTTGCCATCTGGACTTTGGGTCCTCCTGATAAATTGCATTTTCCATTATTCTGCATTATCCATGGTTGATCTGTCATAGCGTAGCTTATAAGGAAGTGTTTCAGTAAAGGGTGGTGAGAGAGGAGAGAAAGCAGGTCAGATGCTTTTGCTCTCTGTGTAGTCCTTCTATTAGAGGTAGCCTAAAAAGGGTCTATAGTCTGCAGCTGTAGACTAAGCCATGGTGTCTGATGGGCAAGTCACTCTGGCAGTCCCTTTTCTCATCTATAAAATGGGGTAACACTAGCTTTGTTGCAGTAATAGTAGGATTGTTGAAGCTTGGATAAAAAACTACATGTGAAAGCTTATAATAAATGTAAAATGCTGTATAAATTTCAAGTGTTATTAATATTAAAATAGTTTATGCCATTTTCAGCATGCATGGCTGGCCTAGAAGCTTTTAGACCTATTCAGGATGGAGCTATAAGATGGGGATTTTTCTAGGTCAGTGAGTAACGGAAAGTTTCTCAAAGGTATTGCCTATTTTTACTTTGAAAGAGAAACTTTAGGATTAATAGTTGAGGAGAACTCAAGGGCTGGAAGATTAACAGAAAATAAAATATTACACTAACTTGGCCTATTCTAATAATTTGTTTAATTTGGGGAGCAAATATAAATGTTCTGTTCACCTAGATTAAACTGAACAGGGCCCACTAGGCCTGATTAAATCTTTATTTCTGCTATTTCCTGTTCTTGGCAGGAAGAGAAAAAAAAATACCATGGGTGACAGACAGGAAGAAATAAAGTCAAATGATTTTATGCCTATGCAGCTTTTCTCAAGTGTGCCAAGACAATCATCTTTACTCAAAAACCCCATATTTTAAAGGATGCACCCCTAATTTAGGCTTGCAAGAAATAGATTATCATTGGTTATTACATGGACTGTTTTTAAATTTCTCTAGGAGAGATGTGCTGATTTATGCTTTTCTGCTCAATTCTACTATACACAAGCCTTCTTCTTAGACACAGACCAGATTCCAGAACCCCTAAACATAAACCCAACAATCAAAGATCACAAGAGGCAGCAGCAATGGGTTGCTTACCTTATTTGTTTTCCCTAAATTATCTCAAGATGTAACTTCGAGGAATACTTCATCTGTGATAGCATTTCAATTGTAGAGCATGCTTTTCCTACCCAAAATTAATTGTAAGTCCTTAATAATTTGAGTTAGAATGAAATGGGAAGATCTGAAGAGCCTAACTGCCCCACACACTTTTTACTTTTGATGTCCAGGAAAAAGGAAACTAGAATAAAAATACTTTTAAAAATTGACTTGCAAAATTGTGGAAGGCAGAATCTTTCCAGGGCCAAGCAGTTCCAACAGCAAAGCATTATATTTTATAGATCACATTAAATAATAATCAAAAGTAACCTAATAGAAACCAGTTCCAAAATCCTTTCTTGATGATTTGGTACATTTGAAATCTAGTGTGCTTTCCATGCCTTTCTTAAGCACTCTATAAAACAAGATACTCTCACAAGAATTAGAACATGACTATTTTGATTGCCTCAGACTTGAGATGATATTTAATAAACTAAGCATATGGCATGGCATCACCTACCATTTTCTTCAGAGCCTTTGCACATTTTACAGAAATTGTATAATGGGGAAGTAACACAATGAAAATCTTACACTCTGCTGGTTGAAAGTTGGATCAGAATTCCAAAGTCTAGGTAAAAGTTTATGACAAGAATAAGTAGAATGCCAACTTTTTTTTTTTTCACCTTTCAAAATATAAAATGTTTTAATTAATTAAACAGTTTATTTTACATTGTCTTTCCTTCATAGTTTATTTATCGAATTTCAAAAGGCTGATGGTATAAATGAGAACAGAATATATAACTACAGAGAAACCACTTTTAATTTTAATTAATTAATTAATTAGTTTATTAAAAAGGGCACAATGACAGAGAATGAGTGAGAGACAGAGAGGGAGAGAGAGCTTCCATCAGCTGCCTCACTCCTCAAATGCCCAGAACAGCTTGGGCTGCTCTAGGCCTCAACTAGGAGCCAGGAACTCCATTTTGGTCTCCCATATGGGTGACAGGGCCCCAAGAACTTGGGCCATCATCCCCTACTTTTCCAGGTGCATTAGAAGGAAGTTGGACCAGCAGCAGAACAGCCTGGACCTGAACTGGCACTCTGCTATGGGATGACAGTGTTTAAGCGGTGGCGTAACTTGGGCCACAACACTGATTCCAAGAAACCAGTTTTTCACGGGATCAGTCAGAGTTCTTATCAAGCATATCTATAGGATTGAAGTGCAAAAGGAATGCAGGAGAATTTAAAGGATATTGAGTAGCTCATAGAAAGCAGCTCCAGTCTGGAGAATCAAGGTCAGGACAGGGTAACTAAGAACAACTTTCAAGATCACATCTAAGGATCATTCAGGTAAAGATGTCACTACTTCTCAAACACAGGAGTCCACACTGCAGCTTGTGCCATGAATACCACTAGCAGGAGACACAGGAGATACCACTAGAACTACAGCTTCTAGCACCTGATCTCCCTGTTACTATTCCTTCTATCTGTGTTGTTTATGACCCAGTATCACTTGCTCCAGATTACAGGCTTGAGTGTACGTGTGGTTGATAAGCTAAGGTAACTGCTCCTGCCCAAACTGCAGGAGAGGCTGGGGATGTGAGTATATGTTACTTTCACTGCCACAGACTCAAAAGGTGAGGAATTATCTAAGCATTGGAGAAGTTAAGAAGTGGGGTGGCTAGGTGGTGACACATGTCTCAGTCATGAAAGAGCAACCTGGTTACTGTGATTAAATAGTTCTCAATCTTTTTGGATCTCAAACTTTCTACACTCAAAAATAACTAAGGAATTCAAAGAGTTTTTGTTTATGTAGGTTGTATCTATCAATGCTTATCATAATAGAAATTGAGAGACATTTCAAAAACATTAATTCAATTGAAATAACAATAATTACATATTAATATATTTTATGAAAAATAGTTATATTTTCCAAAGCTAAAAAAAAAAAACTGGTGGTAAATGTGACATTGACATTGCATTACATTTTTGCAGTCTCTTTAGTTTCTAGCTTAATGGAAAGAATTTGGGGATTTTCATATATGATTTTATGCTAATCTTTTATAATATTACTCATCCTACTCTAGTCTGAAAAACTATGAAAAACTGTATCAGATATTGTGGGGAATAAGAGTGAAAAAGGCAAACATTATCTCATTATTATTACAAATATAATTTGACTTTGGGAACTCTCAGAAAAGGTCTTGGGGGTCTCCTTAACATAGAAAACTGAAGATGAAATATTCACTTTGTGATTTGTCAGATTCCTCCACTGCAAAGTTGTTCTTTTTCCTCCATTTCCATATTCTACTCTTTGGAGGAAATTCATTGTGCATTGCCCACACTGAAGAAGTTACACTCCACCCACTTGAGTGTGGAATATCTACCTAAATTATAATTCCTCTGAATGGAAGATCTGTCAGTCTTTCACATTTGTTTATTCAACTATTTATTTATATCACTATGAGCTCATGAATATTTATTTTATACTTTGAGTTCTGATCCAATGCTGCTTTATTTATTGTGTTGCTCAAATTGTGTCTGCTTTGGTCACTGGGACTTCTTTCAGTTGGCACTCAAGTCCTTTGACATTCCCCAATCATCGCATGGTTGTGTGGTTGCGTTTGTTTACCTTTTTTTATTTTCCTATACTACTAAAGATGGTTCAGGCTAATCTGTATACTTCCAACCCTGTTCTAGAATCATCCAATTCTCCAGAGGGCTTTGGTTACTTTTATTGGAAGACTGTATTCAGAAAATAAGACCTGAGTACTAGGTATGCTTATTGCTTCTGGGATGTCATTGCTTCTAGGCATTTGTCAGTTGGTGGAACAAAAAGATACCTTTATTAACATGTGTATATATACATATCTACAAATGTTTTGATATACAAACATGAGTATTTACATTAAGCTAAACATGAGTTAATATGCCTATCTCTAGCTCCAATCCACATAGACCATTCTAACCCCCTCCTCTTGATTTCTTTTTTTAAGATATGTTTATGTAAAGGCTGGTATTGTGGTGTGGCACAGCAGGTAAGCCGCTGCTTGTGATGCCAGGATCCCATATCAGATTACTGGTTTGAGTCATGGCTGTTCCACTTCTGATCCAGTTTCCTGATAACATGCCTGAGAAGAGCAGTGGAAGACGGACTAAGTATTCAGGTTCCTGCCACCTATGTGGGAGACCCAGGTGGAGTTCCTGGCTCCTAGCTTTGGCCTGACCGAGTCCCTGCTATTGCAGCCATTTGGGGAGGGAACCAGCAGATGGAAAAATCTCCTTTTCTGTCACTCACATTTCAAATAAATCTTTTCCTTAAAAAAGATTTACTTTATGGAGACTAGTGCTATAGCATAGAAGGTTAGGCCACTGCCTGCAGTGCTGGCATCCCATATGGGCACCATTTTGAGACCCAGCTACTCCACTTCTGATACAGCTCCCTGCCAATGCCCCTGGGAAAGTAAAAGTTGGCCCAAGTTCTTGGGCCCCTGCAAACACATGGGAGACTGGATGAAGCTCCTGGCTTCTGATTTTGGCCTGGCCTAGCCCTAGCCCTTGTCACCATCTGGGGAATGAATTTGCAGACAGAAGATCTCTCTCTCTCTCTCTCTCTCTCTCTACCTTTTAAATAAACAAATCTTTAAAAAAAATTTTTAAACAAGATTTATTTTGGGACCCATGCTGTGGCATAGCAGACAAAGCCAGTGTCTGTAACCCAGCATCTCATAGCTTTCCAGCTACTCCACTTCTGATCCAACTCCTTGCTAATGGCTTGGGAAAAGCAACAGAAGATAGCCTAAGTGCTTGGGCCCCTGCTACCCACATAGGATACCTGGATAAATCTCCTGGCTACTGGCTTCAACCTAGCCCAGCCCCAGCCATTGCAGCCATCTGGGAAATGAACCAGAGGATGGAAGATCTCTTTCTCTCTGTGTCTTTCCCTCTCTCTGTAAATCTGACATTCAAATAAATTTGAAAATAAATAAATAAATTTATTTGAAAGGCAGAGTGATGGAGGGGGAGGGAGATATATCTCCCACCTTCTGGTTCACTCCCCAAATGCCCACAACAGCCAGGGCTGGGTCAGGCCAAAGCCAGGAGTTGGAACTCCATCTGGGTCTCCCAAATAGGTGGCAGGGGTCCAAATACTTTAGCCATCATCCTTTGCCTCCCAGGTGCATTAAAGGAAGCTGGATTAGAAGTGGAGTAGCTGGAAATCAGAGGAAAAAAAATGAAGAGGAGAATGAGGAGGAGGAGGAGGAGGAGGAGGAGGAGGAGGAGGAGGAGGAGGAAAGGGTAGAAGAGAAGCAGAAGAGTAATAGTAGTGTAGTAACAGTAGTAATAGTAGCAGCAGCTATAATTTGAACTGGCACTAGATAAAAGATGCAGTCATGGGGCCAGTGCTGTGGTGTAGTGGGTAAAGCCACCACCTGCAGTGCTGGTATCCCATATGGGTGCTGGTTCAAATCCCAGCTGCTCCACTTCTGATACAGCTCCCTGCTAATAGCATTGAAAAAGTAATGGAATATGGTCCAAGTGGTCGGGCCTCTGAATCCATGTGGGAGACCTGGAAGAAGCTCTTGGCTCCTGGCTTTGGCCCAGCCTAGCCCCAACTGTTGTGGCCATTTGAGCAGTGAACCAACAGATGGAGGATCTTTCTTTCTCTCTCTGCCTTTCTGTAACTATCTTTGAAATAAATCTTGAAAGATAGAGAGAGAGAGAGAGAGAGAGAGGAGAGTGGAAGAGAGAGAGAGAGATGCAGGCATTCTAAGAGCTGGCTTAACCTACTAAGCTACCACATCTGCCCGCCACCCCTGTTGAGGAAATTTTTTTCTCATACTATTTGAAAATAGCTGAACTCTTTACTTAGCATACAGTTAATCTTATTTGTATAAAGGTAATTGAAAATAGATCTTAGTAAACCTAAGATCTATAAGATCTAAGTAAAATAAGAATGAGAATAGGAAAGAGGAGGAAGAAGAAGAAGGGTAGGAGTGTGGGTGGGAGGGATGGTACTGTGGGAAGAATCACTATGGTCCTAAAGTTGTATTTATGAAATGCATGTTTATATACCTTAAATAAAAGTTTTCTTGGACGAAAAATATAAATATTCTTGTGTGGATGGCGTTGTGGCATAGTGGGTTAAGCTGCCAACTGCAACACTTGCATTCCATATTGGCACCGGTTCATGGCCTGGCTGCTCCACTTCCAATCCAGCTCCCTGATAATGTGCCTGGGAAAATCAGCATAAGATGGCCCAAGTCCTTGGGACCCTGCAACAACATGGGAGACCCAGATAAAGCTCTTGGCTCCTGACTTTGGCCTGGCCTAGCCCCAGTCATTGCAGCCATTTGGGGAGTGAACCAGCGGATGGAAGATATCTCTCTCTGTGTCCTCCCTCTCTCTCTGTAACTTTTCCTTTCAAATAAATAAAAAATCTTTTAAAAAAAAGTTTAAAATTTTTAAATTAAAAAATAAAAATATACTTATAAAGTTATTTTAACAAGGAAGCAATTTGGGAATGACAGGTATAAGAGGAAACAAAATAATTTTTAGAATGAAACAGGGATTCACTGGATTAAGGTGAATTAAACACAAGAAATTGTCCTCCTTTATTAGTAGCTGCAATTATTAAACATCCACAGTAAAGAACCAGTTAATGCTGGCCCCACTAGTTACTGCTTGGGTTACTGTAGGCAGACACACAAGAAATCTTCAAAATATTCATGGAAACTTTGTGTTGCTATGTGAGGGCAAACTGTTGAAATCTTTACTTTATATATACTAAACTGATTTTCTGTATATAAAGAGAATTGAAAAATGAATCTTGATGTGAATGGAAGGGGAGAGAGAGTGGAAAAGGGGAGGGTTGCGGGTGGGAGGGAAGTTATGGAGGGGGGGAAGCCATTGTAATCCATAAGCTGTACTTTGGAAATTTATATTCATTAAATAAAAGATAAAAAAAACCAAAATATTCATGGAAAATGCATTTTATGAAAAAAACACTCTTCATGAATTTCAAAATTTTTACATGAAATACACATCTTTGAATTCCATTTTCCCACAAACTTAAAAGTACCATTGTATAAATTTTATGTCCCTGATTTTTCTTATTTTTAATGGAGAAAAATATAGCACTTTAGCTCACAAGAGTGTTGGGATTAAATGAATTAACTAAAAAAGCACATTTAGAAAATTACTAGGCTCATTGGATGAGCTGTTATCACTGTGTACACAATTGGGCAAGTATTCTATTATCTCCATTTTGCAGGTGAAAAAAAAAAAATAGAGGCATGAGATTTTCTAGCCTGTTCCAGGTTTGAACATCTAGTAAATAACAGAATCATACTTAGATCTGTGACCTTTCAGGAGTTTCTTAACAGCTCTGAACTCTTTCTATAAAAATGAACCTCTAAAAAGCTGTTCTATAAACCTAAAGATACTAAAATGATTCAAGGATGGTCTGAATACTCTCAATGTTGGACACCATAACAGCCAGTAACACTACCATTTACCATATTACCACAAGTTTTATAACATGAAATAATTCAATTAGTGGGGTAACTGACCTTCTCAATGCTTAGGTTGTTACCCTAAGGGAGATGAGGCAAAGATCATTCCTACGAGGGAGTTGGTAGGGGTTAAAATTTAGCTTTGCCTTATCTATACCTATCACTGCCTGTTGTAAGAAGACTCACTCGGTGAAGGGTTACTGGAGCCTCCCTATTTCTACCTGTGGTGAGCTCTGGTGAATATGATACCAGGTCAT
Source organism: Lepus europaeus (assembly GCF_033115175.1). NCBI lineage: Eukaryota > Metazoa > Chordata > Mammalia > Lagomorpha > Leporidae > Lepus > Lepus europaeus. The sequence goes on along the minus strand of NC_084827.1, from coordinate 139,747,127 downwards.
GTTTCATGGTATATTTAGCTGGTAGAGGAAGTTTCTTAGGAAAGTAAAAACAGAGGAGATTGGTTGGGGGAGAGCTGGTAGGCATTATCTTCTTAACTCAAATAAATGGCAATTTTACACCCTATATTTCTTAGCTCCATTCAACATCTAGTTCCCTTTAGACACTAGTAACTAATTTCTTTATCTTACACAGCCTCCTGAACGTTACCACTTATTAACCTTAGAGTTTCATTTTGAAGTTGTTGCTCCCACCAGGTAAATTCCAGGGAAGGCAGTTACTTCCTTCTCTCTCTCTTTTTTTTTTTGACAGGCAGAGTGGACAGTGAGAGAGAGACAGAGAGAAAGGTCTTCCTTTTGCCGTTGGTTCACCCTCCAATGGCCACCGCGGTAGCGCACTGCGGCCGGCGCACCGCGCTGATCTGATGGCAGGAGCCAGGTGCTTCTCCTGGTCTCCCATAGGGTGCAGGGCCCAAGTACTTGGGCCATCCTCCACTGCACTCCCTGGCCACAGCAGAGAGCTGGCCTGGAAGAGGGGCAACCGGGACAGGATCGGAGCCCCGACCGGGACTAGAACCTGGTATGCTGGCGCCGCAAGGCGGAGGATTAGCCTAGTGAGCCGCGGCGCCGGCCCTTCTCTCTTTTCTTTATCAGTAACTTTACCATATTTTTCCCCAATGATTCCTCCTAGGATGAATAAGTTTTTTTTTTTTTTTTGACAGGCAGAGTTAGTGAGAGAGACAGACAGACAGAAAGGTCTTTCTTCCGTTGGTTCACCTCCCAAATGGCCACTATAACTGGTACGCTGCACCAATCTGAAGCCAGGAGCCAGGTGTTTCCTCCTGGTCTCCCATGCAGGTGCAGGGCCCAAGCACTTGGGCCATCCTCCACTGCCCTCCCCGGCCACAGCAGAGAGCTGGACTGGAAGAGGAGCAGCTGGGACAGAATCCGGTGCCCCAACTGGGACTAGAACCCAGGGCGCTGGCACTGCAAGCGGAGGATTAGCCTGGTGAGCCGCGGTGCCGGCCAGGATGAATAAATTTTGAGGGAAATTATAAGTATCCAATAAAGTCACTTGACAAATATTACATAAGGCCTATTATTAAGCATTTTGCTCATTGCTGGATTTGGTTGTGATCCAGTCATATTCAGTCCTTCTCCTTTAGAATCCTGTAGACTCCTGGTAAATAACAGCAGCTTACACAAAGCATGAAGAAGATGAATTTGCTCTTGTTGGACACTGCATTGTATACACTATCATATTTAAACCTCATCAACACGGCTATTAATATTATTGCTCCATTTTGTGGATGGGAAAAACTGAAGATTGCTCAAAGCCACACAAGTCACCCAAGGCATAGGCCAAATTGGGATTTGACTGCAGGTTTGTCAAATGCTAGCTTAACCACACATAGATCCTCTCTGTGTCACATACAATTTCTCATGAGATAGGACCTTAGAGCCCAGCATGTTAGTAGCTCAAGTACAACCAATCTACTATTTTGCTAAAGATTTTACTGAATATTTTGGTTTGCAAATGTAAACGATTCTGTGAAGCTCAACCTTAAACAAATTATGGCAGAGAGCTGAGAAAGGACATCTGCAGACAGAAAACTGTGGCCGGATGCCCTGCGGGTGGGTAAGACAGACGTGCAGTCAGGTGACTCCAAGAAGAGGAAGCAGTGACAAGTTGAGGTAGAAGGCACTGACAGAATCAACCACCTGGACCCCAAACCACAGTGGAAGGAGGTTATCTTAAACATTGTAAGCACTTTTATCAGATTATACAGATGTAATTAGGATATAAGCTTGCTTTCCTTTGCCCATATGATTGAAGTGATTATTTAAATGAATTTAAAAATTTTTTCCCAAAGTATGTCTGACTTATATATTTATTTGTTTATTTGAAAGGTAGAGTTGCAGAGAGGCAGAGGAAGAGAGACAAAGAGAGGTCTTCCATCCGCTGGTTCACTTCCCAAATGGCCACAATGGCCGAGCTGGGCCTATCTGAAGCCAGGAACCAGGAGAGACTTCCAGGTCTCCCTCACAGGTGCAGGGGCCCAAGGACTTTAGTCATCTTCTACTGCATTCCCAAGCCATAGCAGAGAGCTGGATCAGAAGTGGAGCAGCTGGTACTCCTACTGGTGCCCATATAGGGATGCCGGTACTGCAGGTGATGGCTGTACCTGCTATGCCACAGCACCTGTCCCAATATGTCTGATTTAAAGAGGTAGAAATTATCTCAGGATTGAAAGTCAGGAGCTCTAAATTATTGATCTGATATACACCAATTAGTTTAGGTGAATGATCTTTTGCAAGTTTTTTCACATCTCTTATTCTAAATTTCTTCCTTTCTATAACAAGGGAATTGGGCTATTGAACCTTAAGAACTGTTGAAGTTTCAAACTTCTCTGATATTATGATTTATTGGAAACCTATACTGTCTCTAGTACTACATTAAACAACTTGTGGTTTAGACATAACTAGAAGGTACATTTCTAAGATTTTTGACTTATGTTATCAATATAGTGGCCACATGTGGCCATGGAACACTTGAAATGTGGTTTGCATGACTGAATTTTAAATTTTATGTCATCTTACTTAAATTTAAGAAACTAATACTGCATTCAGTTTTTGAAAACCTTTAAACAATTTAAGGATATCACTCTGCTATTCTCAATAATAAATTTTGTGAGATCTAAATATAGATCAAATGTTTTTGATGAAAATTTGGCTTCCAAATTAGGGCATGCTATCAGCATAAAATAAACACAAGATTGAAGACAATATAAAAAAGAAAATGTCTCCATAATTTTTATGTTGTTTATATGAAGTAGCAATATTTTGGATATATTGAGTTAAATAAAACATATTCAATCTGTTTTTACTTCTCAAAATGTGATTACAAATGTCTTTGACATTTATTATGAATAGTGTTAGGCATTAAACTCTATAAATTATTGTAGGTGTTTGGATTGACATACTAGGCTGAGTCAGTCATGGGTGTTTTGGAGAAAAGAATTGTGTCATCCTTTAAAGAAGGCACCTGTACCAGTCTGAGTCACTACTCTCATCAGGAAAGACTTGCCTAAATTACCCTTGCTAACAGGGTTTGTTTCAATAGAGTCAGATAATGTGAGGTCTCCAGGAGTCTCTCTGGTTAATGCTCCCCAAATTGGGATGGGCCATAGGCACCAGGGATAAATGTACTGTCATGTCTCCATCTGAGCATATCCAGCACTCTTACCTCCAGAGCGGGGACCCGTTAGGAGGAGCCTGTTTCCATTCAGTATGAGTGCCTTCTTAAGTGGAGGCCTGAGCCATGCGCTTCCAGAGGCTGTTTGTCCCCTGGTGTCTAACTACTTTTAGCCTGTTCATAGATTTCTGATTTATAGCAGGTAGCAGACAACCATAGACAGTGCTTATTTTGTTCTTTCCACATAAATTAAACTGTATGATCTTGTCATTAAAAAAAAAAACTGGTATGGTTTTCTTCTGAAGGAGAAAGTTATGAATTTGATACCTTCTTCTCTTTGCTAAACTCCATCTTCCTTCTCTGACTCTACAGGGGATAAATGTGGGACCGGGGCAAACCACCTCTCCTGGTCAGTATTTGGTGAGCATGTGGTAACTGACCTGATGTGAATGGAGAAGGTCACCTCCCCTAGACAGAATATGGCGAGTACTGTGCCATGATCAGAGGGGGTCCCCCTCGCTGGTTACAAGTGATAATTCACTGGGAATGCCTTGGGAAGATCACCCTCCTTAAGCCAGAGTGTGGTAACAACCTGGAGGGTCACTGTGTTAGCTCGCTGGGTTTTCTGTGACAAATACCACAGAGTAGATGGCTTACATAGCAGACATTTGTTTTTCTGCCATTCTGGGCTAGAATCCCAGATCAAGGTGTCAGCAGATTCAGTTTTTCTTGAAAGTTTGGCCTGCAGGTAGATGTCCCTTGGTCTGTATTGACTTTCTCCTAATCTCTTTTCCTAATGGCAACAATCATACTGGATTGGGGTCCACCCATATTATCTCATTTTACTTTAATTACCTCTTTAAAAGCCCCATCTCCAAATATGGCTATATTTTGATGTACTGGGAGGGGATCAGTACACAGAAATTGAGTGGGGACACACGTCGTCAAGCCTTTACATCTCTGGTCAGAAACGTAACACTAAAGGATGATCAATTTAATGGACTGTGTAGTCAAAGGCAATGACCACAGAATGGCTGTCAAGTCACATGGGGATTTCCTACTCAAAGGAATGAGAGCAAGAGTATATAGCTTCAATGTGACTACAAATGAGACCATTCTCAAAGGGGAAATTTTACATGATTCTTAAAATTTATAGAAGGCATTGGACCTTCTGGTAAATGTTTTCTTAAGTTGTTATCTAATGGTTGAAACGGTTTGCTAAGTATTCATGTAATATTGCTATTGTCAGCAAGCGATCTAGGACTTGCTCCCTCATTTCTCTATTCTAAGCCCAACTTGTTCTTTCATTTCTCTATTCTCTTCAAGGTAGGAAACTAATTCTATTATGAAGGAATCTGTAGGATGCACAATTTAATCTTTAGACCTTATAAAAGAGATGGCTAACATTTTTCTGTAATAGCATAGCCAAAATAAGAACTTAAATAATAATCTCATAGCTAGATTCACTTCGCCATCAGCGAAGTATACAGTAAGTAGAAAAAACCTCCCTTTCAGGCCAAAGGGAAAGAAAGTTTTAAAGTGAGAATATAATTTTCCTCATGGGCATTGTCTACCTTAGAAAAACTACTACAGAACACGCCTGTGACTATAGACTTGCAGTTCAGGCCACCGAAGATTAGAGATGGGATTTGGGCACTCCCTTGACTTGCATCCTCTGGTCTGCTTTAACACAAACCAGGAGGAAAAGAAAGCTAGGCATCAGAAGCAATGGGTGGCAGGCCTATTAATGGCTGATCTGTACAGTGATCTGCCCTCAAGGAGACCCAACAGGCCAGTCCACTGCAGTGGCTTTCAATGTGGTAAGCCTGGGCTTCAGCAGAAGTCAGCTTGTGAAGAGCCCTGGCAGCTCTGCCAAGAGTTGGATCACTGGAAATGGACCTGCCCTGGAGTCGAAGGATGCCCAGGTCAGAGCCACAGATCTTATTGGCTCTAAGCTGAAAAGCCCTTCACTCAGCCCAACTTCCAAAGTGACCACTGCAGCTGAGGGGATGGTCAAGTAGGGTCAGCAACATTGCAGGCAGAACTGTAAATTTCTTGTTAGAGGTGCCACCTGCCTTGACCTGGCCAGCTCTCCTCCCAGCCCAGCCAAGTAATGAAAGTCAACAGAGTGCCTTCCCCTAGGAGGTTCACACCTCCCTTAGGATGTACCCCATGTGAAGAGATAGATAGGTCTGAGCCTCTTAACTTACAAGGCCTAAAGCCCACCAGATTATTATCAAGCCCCTTCTATCAGGTTCTATTTGCCTCTCAATCAGAAAACTTAATTGTAGCTTAGACAGCACCTTTCTTAGCTCCTCTAATAATGACTCTGTCCTTTGTTCTAGACCCTGTCTAGCGCACTTGGGCCTCATTCCTTTGTAATCATAACCTCTACTCTACCACCAATGGCTCTACTCCCAACCTGTGTGTACTGATGGTCCTCTTCCCCACTTAATGCTGTAATTGTTCAAACCTGGTAAATGCCACTCTTAGGATCATTGGTTACTATCCTCACTCTGTCTTTTATGACCTTGTCTAAATATGAGCAGAGTCGGCAAACTTGGAAGGCTTCCATAGCCTTGGCAACTCATGACGACAGCCTAGGGTGGTTACTGGCGCCATAAACTAGAGTGTCAATTTGTTGGGTCAACAACAGGAGTCACTGTGCACTTGCTCCTCATGTGGGATCTCTGTCCTTAATGTGCTGTACATTGTGATTTAATGCTATAACTAGTACTCAAACAGTATGTTTCACTTTGTGTTTCTATGTGGGTGCAAACTGTTGCAATCTTTATACTAAATTGATCTTCTGTATATAAAGAGAATTGAAAATGAATCTTGATGTGAATGGAAGGGGAGAAGGGGCGGGAGAGGGGAGGGTTGTGGGTGGGAGGGAAGTTATGGGAGGGGGAAGCCATTGTAATCCATAAGCTGTATACTGGAAATTTATATTCATTAAATAAAAGTTAAAAAATTAGAAAAAAAAGTACATTTATAAAAAAAAAAAAGAAAAGAAATTTTAAAGAGGAGGGTTGCAGGGATGTGCTGACTCCTGAATTTTCCTGCAAGCTCTCAGAATAGGTACAGTCTCCTTATCAGCAGCAGGAATTCCTTGTTACTCGAACATCATTGCCAGAGACCAACAAATGTAGCTGAATGTCCATGGAAGAGTGTGATTAGCTCTGGTAGACAACTCTGACATCAGACACAACCATTCACAGCCTATTTAGGAGCATGACAAAAAGACGTGGAACAAATGTAGGCCAAACATCCAGTAATATACGGCAAAGAGGTGATTGGGCAGGGAATGGAAAATAGAAATCAGCCAAGATTTCCGATTTCTGGAGAGAGTTACCTTCTTAGACTTGGAAACTGATGAAAAAGATAATGAAAAGCAGCAGCCAAGGCAAAGGAGAGAAAATGCAAGACATGCTAAGATGCCCCAGGAAGCTTGGTGGCTGAAGCAGAGTCTGTGACTGGGAGGATTGGTTGGAAGTGGTGATGAGGAGAGAAGGTTTTGTGTCCAAGTGTGAAGTGATGTTGGATTGGGTTTATGACAAAGGACAAGGCAGGTTCAGTGTGAGAGAATTACTAACAGCTGGCAATTGGTCAAATGTTGCAATTAAGGAGGTCCACGATTACATAATCACACACACAAAAACCCACCACAGCGATGTACTCCAGACACACCAAGAGGTTACTTACTGGTTGCAGTGCTGGTGCTGAGACCTCTGGCAGGCAGCACCTGTGTTTGTGAAAGAAAAGACAAGTACAGTGTCATTGGTTTGCAGACACCTGAAAAGTCAGCTGAGCATGCAACTTCCTTTTTTATTTCCATCCTACCATTAGGCTTCTCCAGTCAGGCCAATTGTTAGCAACAAGAAATTAGACAGATGGAAGTAATCCTCTCCACCTGACAAGGCTTAGAAGCTAGACCCATTAAACTAGAAAGGAATCAGTGTAAGTAAGGACAGACGGATGTCATTAGATGGCTATGATGCATTCTATGCGTTTATCTTGGGGCACATACAGTGTGGAGCAGAAAACAAACTGCTTGATGAAAATTGGCTTGGCTCCATGAGACAGAACAAGAAAATTTCCCCTTTAAATGATGGCTCTTAAAGTCTTTTGAAAGGAAGGGGACAATTCCACTCCATCTTTTCCCAATAGTTTGCTGCAGCTAGTGTAAATATGTTCTGCCACCAACCCTAGATTTTATAGGTAAAGTAAGAACGCTCAGCTTTGTCACTGTCTTCAGATTCTGAGCAGGTTGGGGTGTGCATTCTTCCCCTTAGCTCCACATATTGGGACGCTCCCTGTCTCAGAAGGGCAAGCTTCGCCGGCGCAGACCTCACAGTGGGGCCCAGGCTCCACAAATCCCCAAGCAATGTTGATGCTCCGAGGAACCTCTACCAAGTCGTAGCGAACTGGGCCCTCCACTGTGAGGGCGGTTTTGGGGCCCAGGGAAGGAGACCCGGTAAGCACAGAAGTTTGGTGAAAAGTCGCAAGCAGCTGGGACGAATCTGGCTTCTTACCGCTCCTCGTACCTAGAGGACGGACTAGTCCGAGGGTGGGAAGCAGCGTGGCAAAGGTTACAGCTACTCCGTGCGCCGCCTCGCCCCTCCCCTCAGCGCGCCCCACCTGCCCCGCGCTGTCGCCCGGCCGCCCGCCGCCAACCAGCCCGGCGCGGGCCACACCCTCTCACCGCTGGGACCACGCCCCGTAGCACGCGACGCCGGCCGGCCGGCGCCCCGCCCCGCCCGTCACGTGACAGCCCCACCCTCCGCGAGCGCCTCCATTGGCCCTCACGCCACAGGGGGTGGGACCTAGCGAACAGCAGTGCCTCCGGAGTCGGCAGCAGTTTTCAAACCTCAACTGTAAGCTTCGGTCATCGTCTGTGCCGCGGTCGCCGGGAGTCTCCTCACCGGGGGCCAGGTCACTACTGTAGCCTCCTGTTGGGGAAAAAGGAAAAGTGGATCTTGCCAACCTCCCACGTCCCCGGCCAGAGCTGGCGAACACGTCCTGTCACGGTTCCTGGCGCGGGGCGGGACAGGAGCCCCCTCAACGGGGGCAGCCTCAGAAGAACCTGCAGTGGCCAGAGAGGTCAGTGTCCTCAGCCTCGCGAGTCCGCGGGCCTCTCGGGATTGGCAGGTGGGCTTGGAGAGAAGGGCGGGGGTCGCCGCGGGAGCGGAGGGATCCGCTCGGACCCCGGGCTCGGACCCTGCCGCCCCTCGGGTGACCCCCTGCTCCGGCCAGAGTCCCGCTTGGCTGGCCCCGTCGGGTGCGGCGCTGGCGGGTGGCGGGTGGTCTTCCTGACACCCCTGCCAGCCCCGGGAGCCCTGCTTGAGGGTCAGCCCGTGCAGCCCTTGGCGGCGGGCTCCCTGGCGTCCCTTGCACGTCCTGCCGACGTGGTCCTCGGGGCACAGGACGTGTTCACGTCTGGGCTCGCGGACACGGCCTGCTCACAGCTGTCTTTCATACGAAGTTCCTGCTCATCTTGCAGGGAGCTTTCAGCTACTCCTTGTGAACCAGATTTTTTTTTTTTTTTTAAAACGCTAGTGACTAGAGAACAAGTCGAATTTTCGGGGATTTTTAAGCAATGTTTTAAAAATAATAAAGTATATAAGGCACATAGTGTACATGGCCCATTCTCAAACCGTACAGCTCCGTGGTGACTACGATTTTGACATTTGCCCGAGTTCTTTGGTTTATTGTAGGGAAAAGCGCCTCACTGAGGTCTAAGTGGAGATAAAGTTGAAAGAGGCTTTATGGCAGCTGATAGCTGGTGTTAGTCCTTCCTGTCTGACTATGATGGGACTGGAGGCAACTCTAACATCAGTTTGTAAATTGCAATTAAGAAGAAAAATGCGTTTTTAAACCCAGCCATAATGCAGGTCAGATTTCAATCATATTTACAGACATTAGGTCTGTGGATCATGTTCACTGATCGTTTTGCCGATGTCATGTTTACCTCTGTGGTAGCAATGATATGCTGAACCTTGCAGGGATGTTTGATAAGGTGTAGCCCCTGTAAGTTTTCGTCCATGAGAAAGTGTGAGCTGAGTCGCCATGGGCTATAGAAATGACTGGGCAAGTGACGGCATGTGTAAGCTGGCATTTTGAATCCAAGAGCACAATTTAATTGAAGGAAAAGATAAACCTACTCTGTCATTGATACACTATTTTGTAGTTGTATGGTGAACTGTCCAGAAGTAGTATTGAACAACTTCTAAAATGTTAGCTTTATAACTACGTACTTACAGAAAATTGTGTAGTGTTTTAAAAGCTGAGATGTTCAACTAAAAAAAAAACTATTTTAAAAATGGGAGTTATTAATAGCTGTTTCATTTCTGAGATACAATTTTACACATTTTAGATCACTTTTCTAAAAATAGGAATCTAAAATTGAAGTAAAATAGATTTACTTACATGGTGGTATGTTTTAAAAAGTAAGCTTTCTGTAATAATTTCAAGACTCTGTGTGTGTGTAGATGGAATAGTTACTTCTCTTGGTCACTGGTTGGTGAATTGCAGCTTAAGACAGAATCATTCTGATGGATCTAGCCAAGACTGATCACTGTCAACATATGAATATCGCATTTGAAGAAGATACATTTTATGGATTACATTTTTTATCAATTTTATTTTTAAGCTTGCACTGAGAATGTTTTACTGCTGTTAAGTGAACCTTTAATCTTTTAATAAGTTTGTTTTAAAGCTGCCTAGCTTTTATAAGGGAGAATTTTGTTATCAAAACTTCCCCCATTTTAATCTGAGAGGCTCAATTAAAAACCCAGAAATCAAGGAAATCAATGACACACTTCCACTCAGTCCTCGATCCACATGCTGTAAACTTGCACGTGTGGTGTATGGTAGTGCATATTTCCTGTATGTAAAACTGGCAGCTAAGAAGAATAGTGGCCATATTCTTTTAGAAGCTTTCGGTTAATTGTTGATTTTTTTTTTTTTTTGGTGAAATTTTTTTTTTTATTTTTTATTTTTTAAACTTTTATTTAATGAATATAAATTTCCAGTGTACAGCTTATGGATTACAGTGGCTTTCCCCTCCCATAACTTCCCTCCCACCCGCAACCCTCCCCTCTCCCACTCCCTCTCCCCTTCCATTTGCATCAAGATTCATTTTCAATTCTCTTTATATACAGAAGATCAATTTAGTATAAAGGTTTCAACAGTTTGCACCCACATAGACACACAAAGTGAAACATACTGTTTGAGTACTAGTTATAGCATTAAATAATTGTTGATTTTTTAAAAATAATTCCTTTGGACTCTGAGTATTCATTATGTCAAAAACATGAACCGTTATGTACTACCTTTCCACTTGGGGAAAACTTCAGATGTATCCAGTTGCTCTCATTTTTCCATAATACCGATGACAATGATTTTATTTTTAAATAGTCTATATTCTATAATAGACTATTGTCAAAGGATATATCTTTGAATATTTCAATTAAAAATGTTTTTATAAATTAAGTCACAAGCACATATTTTATCTAAATGTTTTGCTATTTACAAGGCACATTTTATTTAAATTTTATCTTTGATTTATTTATCTCTTTTGTTTAACCTGGAACTTCACTGTGATCTTAAACATACAAATTAATCAGTTTCTTTTACTATTTTTATATATTTTTGACTCATCCCAGGCTCTTTGCAACTACTCCAAAAAAGAAGTAGTTTTATTTTAGACATTAACAAAATTTTAACATTGAGATATTTTCTGCTTGAATCCTTAAAGGATCAGATTCCATTTTGCATTGTCATAGTTACTGAATAAACAGTACTTAAATGGTACTATTAAGTAAATAGTAATTTATTTTACAACAGAAACCTAATTTTCAGTCTGATGATTGACAACTACTGTGAGTTTGTTGGCCCACTATATTTCCGTTTTCCAACATCTTTTTTTTTTCTAGCTTACAATTATAGGGTTTAATTCTTTTTCTAAAGATGCAAAGAGACAGCATCAAGCCTTGTTGGCTTGGCACAGAATCAGGCCTGGGGTCATTGCCTGGGACTTCAGCCCTGAGGTAGTAAAATAGAGACTGGTTGGACTAGACTTAGCTTACTGGTGTCCTATCATGATTTTCAAGGGATTAAATTTTTCAGCTGTACTTTCTGTTAAATATATATTTTAAAAAAGGTATGTTAGTACAATACATACAAAAAGCCTTCAGAGAGTTCATGGAAAATGTGTGTTCTAAAAACATAATGGGTGAGTTTAAAATATTTTTTTCACCAAATAAACTTATCCTTTAATTTCATTTTCTGTGAACTTTTTGAAGTACTCTAATATAAGGAATAAAGCTTCTTCCCTGAAATTGAAAATCATCACCATCCCTACACCAATACCTTTACTTCTAACTAATGATTAATTCAAATTCGATCCTTCTACCACACCAGCAGAAAATCCCTCCTTTTCTTTTGATGGGTGCTAGATAAATAATTCTACGGTTACTCTGTTTCTTAGAAAAAAACGTGATGCAGTAAATATCTGTGTAGGAGAGGGCTGCTTTCTTACGATCTTGTGACTTACTTTGCTGTCCATTGCCTTTCACATTTACTTCATGAAGATCTAGCTTAATCAATTCTAATAGGACAAGTATCCGAATTTCCTGACTGAGGTATCCCTTAAAATATTGATGTTTTTAGCTAAAGTAGATATTTACATTAAAACAGGTGACCACCTAGTATAGAGAGATAGTTAAATATAAAATAAATTGCCCGTTGACATTATATTTATTGAAATTACAATATATGTTAAAATAATTTTATCCATGTTCCAGACTTTGTGGCCACCCCATTTTGAACTGAAGTTCCTTAATAACATTTTAAAATACTTTTATATTATTTAGCCAAATACTGAATTAAGCAGGGATTAGCTGTGTTTGAAGCTCTAGGACTGTACTTCCAAGACAGATCTCAAATTCTGCTAACCCCTTGAAAACACAAACTGTACCCAAAAGCTGTTTTTGCTATATATCATAGTTCTAATTCAGTTCATCAAACATTTTTTGAATTCCTGCCTGGTACCAGATACAATGCTGCTAAGGCATAAAAGTAAAGCTTACTGTCCTTTTGACACTAAACAAAATTACAGTCTAATATGATGCCTTTTGAGGCAAAGAAATATGCCAGTGGTCCTCTTATGTGAAGCATAAAAGAGAGGCATTTAAGTCAGTTTAAGAGTTTTAGGCAAAGCTTTCTGGAAGAGATGCTATTCTATATTGGGAAAAGTAGAAAGGATGTTTCAGGCAGAGAAATACAACAAAAATATGGAGGCATTACTCAGATATAAATGTGGCAGGAAATGAAACTAGTGTGTGCTAGTTTTACATATGACATGCTATAAGGACTTCAGCTTCTCTCTCTTTCTCTGTAACTCTGCCATTAAAATAAAATAAATAATTTTTTTTAAAAAATCCTTAGTTTATAGATAAATAACTGAGAGCTAATGAAGGAATCAAAGCAGGCAATATAGTTCTGTAGACATTTTCATTATATTCTATTTTTGTGAAACATTTTTCTTGGATATCTGTAATGAATATAATGATGATTATGTTTTAAAAATACAGCTATGTGGTAGACTCTGTTTTTCTTTTGATTGAATCATATTTGCTTTCTCCATTCAAGTAAGTTATGGAAGACCCAGATCAAATCTAATGTTTCTTTTAAAAAAAGTTTTTGTTTATTTGAAAGGCATGGTGACAAAGAGAGAGAGAGATGTTCCATATATGCTGGTCCACACTCCAAATGCCTGCAACAGCTGAGACTGTGCCAGGCTAAAGCCAAGAACTCCCCATGGGTATTCTGTGTGGGTGACAGGGCCCAAGCTCTTGGGCCAACTTTGCTACCTTTCCAGGTGCAATCGTAGGCACCAGGATCTCAAGTAGAACAGCCGGGACTTGAATCAACACTGATGTAGAATGCTGGTGTCCCAAGTGGCAGTTTAACCAGCTGTGTGTCACAATGCTGGCCCCAAATCTAAGTTTTCATTCCTTTCCTCCCTTCACTGATCTACTTATGACTTACTGTGGTAATTGTAATGGGAGTTAAAAAAATTAAAAGCAAATGTACTATTATTTTTAGTAGTACCTGTATAATTGAAAGCTTAATTGTGTCTTACCACTATTAATGTTTTGCCAGTTTTCTAGTATTTCCTTTTCTTTGGTTTTATATTTTACCACATAATGATCATACTATATATAAAGTTATATCTTCCTTTTTTCATTTAGTATTGAATTAAAAAGAGTGCTTGAAAGCACAATTTTTATTGAATATGTAAGATTGTATTATTTAGATATGTTTAACTGTTTCCTTACTGTCGGACTTTGAAGTTCATGGATTCAGCAAGTTCTCTGGGTATTTTTTTTCACTATTGTAAATTATGCATCATTGAACCTAAATCCTGATTATGTCAACAAGACACCCATATTGAATCTTGAAAAATGGGGAGTGGAAAATGCTTACTCATGAAATAGATCTAGTTTTTTATACACTTCAAAGCTGACACATTGCAACATGAGGTAAATATCTTAAAATCCAGAATTTACGTGAGCTGAAAATTGAGAACCTAGAGCCTAACATATTCTGTCTCTATGATTCAGTTGGCATCTTATTGTTCTCCGTTTCCCAAAGCCTGATGAAGTGTAGGGGATGTAGTCCAACTATATTACTTCTTTCTCTATTACTCATGTACAATATAAATTTTATCATAAACATACATATCCATAGATCTTTTAATTTCAGAGTAAAACTTTAAAAAGTCCAAAGATGATCTGAAAAAAAAAATTGAGCATAGAAATTGATATCTATATTGATTTTTCAGAGAGTAATGTGACCAATGTATCTTGAGTGCCATCAGAATGCACAAGATACATGATTATTAATCAAAACAGAAAATAAAAAGACATTTAAGAGTTGAGTTTAGGATAACTTGGGAACCTTTTGTATGTGGAAACGTTGTAGCTACTCAACAATGGCCAGGAGATGCCTGTCAAGAGTATAGAGAGAGGCCGGTGCTGCCGCTCACTAGGCTAATCCTCCGCCTATGGTGCCAGCACTCCGGGTTCTAGTCCCGGTTGCAGCATTGGTTCTGTCCCGGTTGCTCCTCTTCCAGTCCAGCTCTCTGCTGTGGCCCGGGAGTGCACTGGAGGATGGTGCAGGTGCTTGGGCCCTGCACCCGCATGGGAGGCCAGGGGAGGCACCTGGCTCTTGGCTTCGGATCAGTGCAGTGCGCCAGCTGCTGCATGCCGGCCGCAACGGCCAGTGAGGGGTGAACCAATGGAAAAGGAAGACCTTTCTCTCTGTCTCTCTCTCTCACTGTCCAAAACAACAACAACAACAACAACAAAAACAACACAATCAAAGCTTTCTTGACTAATAAGCAAGGAAATACAAAATAAGTTACAGTAAAATTCCATTCCACTATCATCACACTAGAAGACTAATACCTGATTTTTTTTATTAGGAAGGCCCAGCAGGAACCCAGCAATATTTTATATTGTTTACTCACATTATAAAAATTAGGGGGCCAGCATTGTGGCATAGTAGGTTAAGCTGCTACCTGCAATACTAGCATCCTGTGTGGGCGCTGCTTCAAGTCCTGGCTGCTCCATTTTTGATCCGGCTCCCTGCTAATGCACCTGGGAAAGCAGCAGAAGATAGCCCAAGTGCTTGGACCCCTGCACCCACATAGGAGACCCAGATGAAGCTCATGACTCCTAGCTTTGGCCTGGCCCAGCCCTGGCCATTGTGGCCATTTTAGGAGTGAACCAGTAGATGGAAGATCGATATCTCTCTCTGTCTCTGTCCCTGTTTCTGTCTCACTGTAACTCTGCCACTCAACTAAATAAATGAATCTTTTTTAAAAAAAAATCAGTTAATATGAAAGTAATTTGGATATTAAAACTGCATGCATATAAATATCACAAAGTTCCAGATAAATGTGAGCTTCAGATACAGATTAGAATTTTGGAATAAGACTCAGTATGTGGTCAGTTACTCATTCAACAAAATTATTGAGCTCTTTATACATGAAAGCCTTTGCGCTAGGTTCTGCCAGAGGAGAAACTCTAAGGCCTGTAAGAGTTTCTGAATTTAGTATTGAAATGTGGTGAATCCAAGAAACAAGTTATGTTTCTTGTAGTCATTCATGCATTAGTAGATTCACTTACAATATGTGAGTTTACCACCAACTTTGAATATATAAAATTAAATGAGTAGTCATTACCTTGTTATATTAACTCACCTAGTTATGTGATAGCTATAACTGTAAAGAATGAGCTTAAAATAGTGAAGTGTTTGCCTGTGTTATAGTTGTATGGTAACTATTTTTAAGAATTTGGGAGGATTTTTACAGTTTTATTCTGAAATGAAGTTAGCAGCTTCATTCAAGTGTTATAGTGGGGATACCTGATTATGTGTGTGCTTTTTTATTCATTCCTCTTTGTGGCTGGAAGGTGGTTTTTAAATCTGTTTTTTCTCTTTTGTAGTTGTATCTTAAGCCATATTTGGAGTTATACATGTACATCCTGCTTGAGATAACATGTTTTTAAAAATTATGCTTTAAGTTATTTCATCTATCATCTTTCTCTCTCTTTTTTTTTTTTAGATAAGTGAAAATAAGTGAGAAAGAAGCATATTTGGGAGTCATCTAACATGTCACGAAGAAGATTTGATTGCCGAAGTATTTCAGGCATGCTAACAACAACTCCTCAAACCCCAATGAAAATGGAAAACTTTAATAATTTCTATACACTTACATCTAAAGAACTAGGAAGGTAAGGAAACTTTATGATATGTATGTTGTTCAAATTCAAATCTTGGCTTTTTGTTTCTGTAGTACTATAAAACTCACTCTAGGTCATTTACAATGATTAGAAAGGAAAGCCAGCATCTAATCTGTATAGGCTTTAGTGAGTTTATATTGCACATCCAACCCACCTTCGGGGTCACTGATAGATCTGCGTTCTTACTTGAGGCTGTTAGTGGGAAGAGACTTAGCATTGTGAACTGCTGAATATAGTTGTGGTCTCCATCATTTACTAGCTGTTTGACCTCATATAAGTTATTGCACCTCTTAGTGCCATAGCTTCTTCAACTGAAAAGTGGGAAAGAATATAATTGTATCTATTTTACATGGTTGTTTTGAAGATTAAACTAGTTAATCTTATAAAATGCTTAGAATGATATAAAGTTTTTGTTATATAATTTGTTTAAAATTTCTAGGATATTGTGCTGGGCTACAAAAAACAGAAACAGATTCTCCTACTCTTCTTAAATTCAATGAAAATAATTAATTCATATTTGATAGTAAAATTATTTTTCACAGTGAATGAATGTTCTGCAAGTGAAAGTATGTACAAATTCTGTTTGGGTTTACCAAAGTGGAAAGTCCATAAGACTAAGGAGTGACCTGATTGAGATCATTCAGACTACTATTTTAATACACATGACAGTTATAAAAATAAATCAAGTTTTTAAAAATACCTTTTGTATTTTAAATGTGATTAATGTAGGATTAGATCCAAAATTGTGTGATCTACTTGGTTGTGTGATGTCCTTTTTAAATGAGAGAATAGACTAAATGTCTCAAAGTTTCCTTGTATATTGCAACAAATGTTTAGAAATTGCTTTGAATAGGTAATTGAATATGTAAATCCTTGAATAGTACATGTAACAAAATGAATTCTATTTGTTATTATTTTGATAGGCAAATTTTCTTACATTTATTAACTCTTTAAGGGATGTAAGAAACTAGAAATTTCATAAAAATATTTTTTCTGTAAGGGTTTTAGAGAACTCAAACATATGATGAATAATGCAGAATTGTCTTATAAATTGCCATTGTAAAAATCATAAACTTGAAAAAGTTGTACTTTTTATTTAACATTTTAGAGCAAAAACTCTTGATAGAATCTGACTTAAATTCAGATTGCCAGTATCCCATCTTCTAATATCTTTCTGAAAGAAACCTAAGTAACATTTTTCTTTGACTTGTTATAGGCTAATGAGTCATGTGGCAAATATTGAAATGTTTATTTAGTAGACCTTGATAAATTAGAAATCATGGCTCTTTATCTGACAAAAACTTGCTTCAGGTTCTTTGAATATTGTTACCAATTTTAATATCTTAAGCTTTTGTGAAATGGAAATTGGAGTCATAATCTTATTTCTCATGTAGCTGTGCATTTTCAAGTGTATAATTCTACTGTGTGGTTTGGTGAACGATAAAGTTATCTTTGCAAATCAACTGTGTTTTTTTTAATTTTAAGAGGTTATCGTTAAAGAATTCATTTTCCCTTAGCAAACTAAAGGAAAATATGTGCAAGTTAACAGTTCGTTTTTGACTATTCTCAAAAAACTCGCATTGTTCCTGTTTTTTAACATGTTGGTTTAAGCTTTTTTCATCCTCCCCCAATTGAAGCAAGATTTCATAGGACTTCTTGTGGTTAGAAGGGTGAGGCAGATTCAGAAATAAACGTCAGCTTCCTTTGTGGCTTACCTCCCCCCTCCGTTCACATTTTATTGTGTGCTCTAGAATGCAGAAGGGTAACTACTAGACCTGTTCACTGCTGGGAAATCTCGCCAGCCTTGCCTTTTTAGGGCATGAATTAAGTATTATTGTTAAGGGTTTTACATTTTCTTGAATGTTTCTACTAAATTTCACACAGGAACATTATATATTGAAGATTATTTTTGATACTTCTAAACTACAGCTAGCATCTTAGAATGAAAAAAAAAATACTTCTTTCTTTCTCCCTAAGTCATCTGATAATTTTGGTAAAAATATTTACCTTACTTTATACTGTATAAATGAATATATAATGCATATAAATTTATTAGAATCTCAAATAAACTTTTAAAAATACAAATACTTTTAAGTACAGGATACAAAATTATATAGTATATGGTATTATAGAAGGTTATAACTCTGACATCCATTCAACAGATATTTCAGTTCCTGTTGTGTGTAAGGTAATAGTGTAGATTTTATAACTGCTGACATGATCCCTGCCTTCATGGAGCTTTTACATATTGGTGAACACTGACGAAGAAATTATTATCAATATCTTTTCGTCATCGTTGCCTTGGATTAATGAGCACCATACTTATTTTAGAAAGCCTCTCGGGAATATCTGAAACAATTAGATAAAAAGTTTTACTCTTTGGTTTTCCTCTTTGCTTCTGCAAGAATTCCAACTTGTAGGTTAATCATAAAATTGTAGCCAAACTAAATGGCCACATTGGTACTCTAAACATTTTTTTCAGATGCACAGTTTTCTTTTTCCTAAAGTTTCCAAGGTGAATTTATTTTTATAAAACTTAAAATTTCCTTTTTTTCCTCTAAATCTGAGTAAGAATTGAAGACATGAATGACTTAATAACTTTCTTTTCAAAAACAATTTTAAAAAGATGAATTGTTTTGTAGTGGTTCGAACAGAAAACTAGGAGCCTAGATTCTACAGTTTAGTTCTTGGCACTCCTTTTCCATATATGACCTTTCATGAGTCATTTAATCTTATTCTGACTCAGTTTATGCAGTATAAAATTTAGAAAAATTTATAAAATGGTTTGATTTAAAGGGACTAATTTACTTTTCTGTGTGTTCACTGAAATGCAGCATTTTGTATTCCTTTTGGATAGAGTGAGATAGTATTTTATAGTTAAGCATTTTTAAATCTTAAAAAACTGCTTTCAAACATCAAGTTTGTATTTGCAAATTTATTGAGTTGATGTACATTTTAATAAATGTAGGAGTAAAATTGCAGCTTGTTAGTTTTTTTCATTCCTAGCTATATTTTTTAGTACGGTTTCCAGTGCTTTTTCATTGGCATCAATTTGGGGGTGATGTGGGAAATAAAGAGTAGGAATCTTTGAAATCCTGGTCCTTGGAAATAGCAAGTAAAACACTATCAAGCAATGTGTTCCCCTCACACGTCCTCTAAACACCAAGTGACTTAGGAATTGTTTTCCTTGTTAGAGCTGATGTGCTGTGTTGGTGGCATATTCTGAAGATAACTGAGTCACAAGGAGTTGTAGGACAAAAGTGATTTTCCAAAGATTATTTATACCTGGCTTGTTACTACCAGAAATTAGGGAGTAACTTGGCCCTTTAGATAAAAGTTCTTGGTTTTGAATCTACTAGACTCAGGCTTAGGAGGTTTATAGACAGGCTTCAAAATTAGAAAACCTTCTGGAATTGTATGTAAAACTTCTTACTTTAAGGGAAGTTATACATTTTTCTCTGTGGACAGTCAATAGATTTTATTAGTTTCTCAAAATGGTCTTTGACTCTTAATAGCTTTAAGCCTTTGTGAAGCTAAGTTTTGGCTAAATGCAGGCTTATAATGCATAAATATTCCAATGGAAACTCTTATTTTCGATTTCTTTTTAAATTTTGGCTGAGGTGCTGAGAATTATACTGGAGAGAGCCAGAAACATACTTTTTCCTAAAATGATAAATGTGACTTGATGAGTCTGTTTGTACAAAGATGTTCTTTTTTTTTAAGATTTATTTATTTGAGAAGCAGAGTTACAGACAGAGAAGAAGAAGAGAGAGAGAGGTCTCCCACTTGCTGGTTCACTCCCCAAATGGCTACAACGACTGGAGCTGGGCCAATCCAACCAGGAACTAGGAGCCTCTGAGGCTCCCACTGGGTGCAGGGGCCCAAGTACTTGGGCCATCTTCCATTGCCTTCCCAGGCCATTATCAGAGAGCTGGATTGAAGAGAAGCAGCCAGGACACTAACCAGCACCCATGTGGGATACTGTCACGGCAGGCAGAGGCTTATTCTACTATACCGTAGTGCTGTCCCCTGTACATTGCTGTTGATGCCATTAGTTTTCTTAGCTGATCATGAAATGTCTTTGAATACTCCCCATAGGATACATATCCTTAAGTGCCTATTACAGGCTTCATAGACTATGTATTACTAGGACATGGATTAGTAAAACTGCTGTCAAATTGTGATAGAAAATTTCAAAGCTTGTTAAAAGTTGTATCAAAAGACAAAATTATTACACAAATGAAATATGTCAAACAGCCATTTTTGCATTTATTTTAGTTTTTTATATTTGACGAAAAGCTATTTTGATTAGAGTGTTAATATGATCTTTATAGAAGGTACAGTCTTTGGAAAAAAGACCCAAGTTTAAATCTTCATCTTGACCAGATTAAATATCTTCTTTATTGTATACAAAACAAAACAAAATAACATTTACTATATGGGATTGTTATAATACTTAATTACAATAATTTATATCAAGAGTATGGTATAGACTTGGTATACAAATAATATTATTTTCCTATGATGATACATACATACAGAGATACATACAAAGTGGGGACGCATTTGGCCTTTTGACTAAGGTGCCTGTTAGGACACTTTATAGCATGTTGGAATGCCTAAATTTCAGTACTGATTTTGCTGTAGTTCCAGATTTCTACTAATGCAGACCCTGGGAAGCAACAAGTAAAGGCTCAAGTGATTGATCGCTGCCACCATGTAGGAGAGCTGGGTTCAGTTCTCAGCTTCTGGACTCAGCCTGTGCCAGCCCCAGCAATTGTAGGCATCTGGGGATAAAGCCAGTGGATGGGAGCTATCTGTCTCTTGTTATATAAATTTTTTAAAACACTTTAAAATGCATATAATGCTTGATTTAGTTTAGAGAAAGATAAATACCTAGTGGCACAAATATTTAAAGGAATTGGCTTTAAAGGTATAATATAATAGTATCTTATTCTCTATGGAAAAACTATTCTCTATGGAAAAATTAAAGCTGTCCTTACTTTCCCCCTTCAGAGGAAAATTTGCTGTGGTTAGACAATGTATATCAAAATCTACTGGCCAAGAATATGCTGCAAAATTTTTAAAAAAGAGAAGAAGAGGACAAGATTGTCGGGCAGAGATCCTACATGAAATTGCTGTACTTGAATTGGCAAAGTCCTGTCCCCGTGTGATTAATCTTCATGAGGTTTATGAAAATGCAAGTGAAATAATTTTGATATTGGAATAGTAAGTAGATACTTTAATATATTGAAGTAAATCTATAGTATATATTTTTAATACTTTAAGATAAGTTGAATTGTGATGTCAAGAATGATAAAACTGTGATAAGAACTTTAAAAATTAGTGTTCATAAAATATTAGAGAGGTAGTTTAATTTCAAATATTTTTACAAGCTAAAGGTACAGCTTCACACACATACAAAAAATAACAGCACAAAATAAACAAATGAAAAACACATTTGGGAAATGTAGTGAAATGCATATATAGTCTTTGTTGATGGCAAGAGAAATTGTTTGAGCTTTTCTGAAAAACAATCTGATGACAAGTAGAATTGAAATAATTTTCATATTTTTGTCTACCTATTTGAAAAATATCTCCAAGAAAATTTCCCAAGGAGAACAGAACAATAAATTGCATCAAGGTATGCTAGTACATTGTTTGTTAAAGAAATACATTTAGTATGTGTGATGTTTAAAACACTATGTTAGGAATTGTCACAATAAGAAATAAAATATCTCTTGCCACAAGTTCATGGGTGATGGAGATAGAGAATGGTTAGGGTACCTACATGTAGCTCTTTTTTTTTTTTTTTTTTTTTTTTTTGCATGTAGCTCTTAAGTAATGCCTTTATTGCATGATTGTCTGACATTTATTATTATGTCTGATACACAGGTATTTAAGATGTGTGTTTGAATATCTGCAACAATTGGAAGAGATAAGAGATCAGCTAAATTTAGGTTTAATATTCTTTAGGTTCGGATAATTTTTAATAAAGTAAATCTATTTTATAGTAAACTTCAATAGTCATGGTTTTGTTAAACTAATAAATCAGTCATTAAAAATAAACCATTATGCTTTAACCTAATTGGCTCTAATCAGTTTCTACCACTATCTTTTTTCATGTTTAAATTGTCCCAAGTTTATCACTGTTAAATCTATTAGTAGAAGTATGGGGCAGGCATTTGTTGCACTGGCTAGGTTGCCATCTAGGGTACCGTACTTTCCCTGTCATACTGCCTGATTCTAGTCTTGGCTTGTCCACTTCTGATCCAGCTTCCTGCTAATAGGTACCCTGGGAGTCAATAGGTGATGTCTCAAGTTTTGAGTCCCTACCACCCACATGTGACATCTACATTGAGTTTCTGGTTCCTGTCCTTGGCCTGGTTCATTCTTGGCAGACTCTCTATGTATCTATTTTTCAAATAAAAATGAAAATAATAACTAAAAAAATTTTAAAAATTATTGGCAGAAATAGGCTTTCAGGCTACTTCCTTTGTCCTTTTGATATAGTCTTATTTGTGTTTGAGCATTTCTTTGCTTAATGCACGTCAGAATTTCGTCAGCCAACTCTCTAAGAAGTTTTGGTTCTTCTTAGTGGGGAATGGTAATTAGGAAGCAAGATGGGTACTAGACATGCTTATTTTTAAAGGAGTATCATTATTTCTAGGTCTTTTCCAAGAACAATGTTAGAAAATCATATATATATATATATATATATATATATATATATATAGACAGGCAGAGTTAGACAGTGATATATATAAATGTGTGTTACAAAACCTTGCTTCCATTCCTGTACTTTCTGTTATCTTCCTACCCAACCTTTATAAGTTAGTCACATTTGTTCATTTCTGGTTCATTCTTTATACTTCTTTCAAACACGAGCAAATTTTTATAAACTTATGTTTCCTTTCTTACAGAAAAACTAGCATATTACAAATACCCCTTTTCACCTTTCTTTTTAAAACTTATACTAGCCAGAAATCATCCTATATTAGTTCATAAGAAGCTAAGTATTTTTACTAAAGCTGTTTTAAAATGACTGCTTAGCACTCCATTGAATAGTTGGATTTTGTTTTATTCAAATAGCCTTCCATGGATGTGCATTATTCGTGGAGTTGTAGTGCTACTATACTTCATAAAAGTATGATTACTAGGTCAAAGATTGAAAGCATATGTATTTGTATTAGATGCTTCCAAATGTCCCTCCACGTAAGTGGCATACTATTGCTTTAAAAAGGTACCTTTTGGCCGGCGCCGTGGCTCAATAGGCTAATCCTCTGCCTTGCGGCGCCGGCACACCGGGTTCTAGTCCCGGTTGGGGCACCGATTCTGTCCCGGTTGCCCCTCTTCCAGGCCAGCTCTCTGCTGTGGCCAGGGAGTGCAGTGGAGGATGGCCCAAGTGCTTGGGCCCTGCACCCCATGGGAGACCAGGAGAAGCACCTGGCTCCTGCCATTGGATCAGCGCGGCGTGCCGGCCGCAGCGCGCCAACCGCGGCGGCCATTGGAGGGTAAACCAACGGCAAAAAGGAAGACCTTTCTCTCTGTCTCTCTCTCTCTCACTGTCCACTCTGCCTGTCAAAAAAAAAAAAAAAAAAAAAAAAAAAAGGTACCTTTTAAAATTGTTACATTTGTTAATTATATGAATCTGTCTGAAACTTTCTCTCTGAAATGCCACAGCTATGAGTAGAAGTATTTTGATTTTGTGTTTGTATTTTTGTTTTGCTTCTACCTAATCTAACCCTATTTTTGAACCAAATTAAATTGCTTAGACTTCTATGAATTAAATTTACATCCTTGCAGTCAGCTTGTCACTTTTAAGCAATTATTAAAACTTCATTTTTATCTTAATATGTAGTCTACAGGAAAATATTTCATTACCAGTTGTAACATCTAAATGACCTTTTGTCCTTTTTTTGACTATTTATTGGAGAAGTAATATAAATACTACTTTTTTAGAAGATAGTACTACATCTTTCTTTAAGCTGGGGAGAAATTTTGAGTCATTTCATCTCCATTCTCCATGAGGCAAAGACTTCGCTAAACCAAGTATTTAAAGTATATTTGGAGAATTATGTAAAATATATGCAAAGCTTTGATTTTACTTCTGGAAAGAAGGTATCATCTAATTGAACATTTTAAGATTTAATGCTGAATTTTAAAACAAAAATATTTATTATAAAGAGTACTTATTTTTTTGGAGAACATGGAACAAATATTTTGTCCTAGAAATAACAAACCTCAAAAGAGGAACTTGCTTCTGTTCACCAGAGACAACTTTATGAGATTATGTGGGAGAGAATTCATATTTCCTTTTTGTCAGGAAATTACAAAATTGTCTGTCATATACCAAATATATCACTGACCCAACAGAAAAGGATGGACACTGTGACGAACATGCAAAATAGAAAGCTACATCCTCTGGAATGATCTCAGTCACTACAGCAGTGCATTTCAGTATAATCTCAACAATCTCAACAATAAAAATATGTTGGGCATTTACCAGACAGTAGGCTCTATGTTAAACATTTTATCTATAATCCACTTAATTCATAAAACAATTTTCCAAAAAGGGCAGTTGGTAATCACATCACATGCTCTAATTTAGAGAGGCAATGGAATACTCTGCCTAGTTTCTTTCCATTCTAAAATCCTATTGATGGGGCTGGTGCTATGGCACAGTAGCTTAATCCTCTGCCTGCAGTAGCAGCATCCCATGTGGGCACCTGTTTGTGTCCTGTCTACTCCTCTTCTGATCCAGCTCTCTGCTATGGCCTGGGAAAGCGGAAGATGGCCCAATTGCTATTACTATTATCACATATACTCACACATAACACTTGTACAAATGCATAAATACAAATGTTGCAAATTTCTAAAATTTGGGTTGGGGTCCCTTCTAGGGGCAAACTCTTCTTGTGAAGAGAGAAACTGTAGAAGTACCCTGAATATACTAGCCAGGGCAATGATAATGGTGTTAGTGACTTTTCTGACTATCGAGATATTTTTTCTTTTTTGTAGTCACTGATCTGAGCGGCTTTTGTTACAGCATCTGCTTTTCTGCTACTCACTATTTCCATTTCACTTTCAAGTATCTGCTAACTTTTACAATCTGCTTCTTGTGTTACCTGTTTTTTTTTTTTTCTTCCTCTTCAGCTCTTCCTAAGGTTCTATTTCCCATAGCTTTACCTATATGTCTCTTTTGTGTGAAAAATGGTAGTCCAACAAAGAACATTTTTAGTTACCAAACAAAAAGGGAGAGACAGTGTGGTTGGTTTGAAAATCATGGCATTTTGTTTGATCTTGTTATTGAAACAAGCTAAAAACAACAAAATCAGAAACCCTCAGGATCTCTTCCCTGGTTGTAGTAGTAATGCCTATTCATTGTGTTAAATTAGAAGACACGCAAAACAAATAGAAATTATTTGTGGACTATGGTTATTTTGTGGTATATTTTAAAATTATTCTTATGTTTTATCTGTGCATATGTACTTTTAGAAACAAAATTGTGATCTGGACGTACTCAATTCTAACCTCTTTTTTCACTTAAGAATATATTATACACATTTTTCTATGAAGGATATAATGTTTCTTAAAAGTGAATTTTAACTTAACAAAGACTTCCTGAGTTTCTTTCAAAATCAGAGTTTAACAAGAAACTTGCAAATTCAAAAAGGCTGGATGTTGTCTTGGTTTGGAATTAATATTTTTTGGCTTATTATAGTAATATTTACTATTTACCAGGTATTAGTGTTATGAATACTTATATAGATTATCTACTTTGATCTTCATAACATGAATTGTGTTCAATACTTTATATGGATTAGCTAAGTCTTCCACCAGTGAAGTAGGAACTATCATTTATTCATATGTTCAAGTTCATGTATCTAATTAGTGACAAAATTAGAACAAAAACACAGGCAATCATGACTTTAGTAGGCACCTGATAAGTACCCGGCTGTCCAGGTGTCTTATATCTTAGGTACCAGAAAGTGTTTTTTCAGTTTGCTTTTTTGTGTTTTTTATTTGTTTTATATTGTTTTGAATTTTAGAATTGTTGGGAAGGGTTCATTATTGAATTAACTTTAGTGACTATAATGTACATGTTGGTACATAAATAATCATAAAATGTTCATATTGTCATCAAATAATTTATGTTGCTGTACATATGACATTTCAGATCTATTTTTTGTGTATAGCAGATATAAATACTTAAACTGATATTTTATACAGTTTTATATAATTTGAAATTATGTGATCTGATTTCTCTTAAAAGGATTATATTGTCATTATTTATAGCTTGTAAAATGCCTAGCAAGAACTTACTCTAAGATAATCCAATTGTATCTTTTCATTTTCTTATTTGCTTACAATTGCATTATTCATATTACTTAATATAATATTATTAATCATACTGTCTTGCGAGTCTTTTCAGGAATGTAGTCAGACCATTTTCTGTTTTGAAAAGATTGTTTTAGTTGAAACTATATAATTTAGCCAGAAAGGAAAAGAAAGTGTCTCTGCTAGTCTATACCATGGGTTTCTCTTCTCCCCCAGGAGACCTTGAGAAGGGCTGTGAGAAGTAAACATTGACATGCAAGCCAGGAATCACTAGAGATAGTCTGCATATTAATTATTTGTGAAGATTAATTAATTAGTTGTTCAGTTTATAAGTAATGTATTTCCAATTTATATAAATTATTTTGGAATAGCTACTCTAAACTTAATAGGAAACCACAATTTTTAATGTTAAGATTGTCTTTATCACACTACCTTGAGACAGATACTTAAATTAATTTGTCATTAGTTCTTCAAGGAGTTTTGAGACTGGGGTGGGATTGAAGTGAAATAGGAGTATATATAAATAAGAGTATATCTATAAGAGAGTACTTCAAAATATTCATGTAAAGCCTTTTGATTTTTTAAAGCGATTTAATTTTATTTAATGAATATCAAATGTTAGTACTCAGAATTTGGAATATTGTTGTCATTTATTTTCTTCCTTAAGGTCCCCTCCTTTCCACTATGTCTTTAAATGTGTTATGTACACAAATTGTGTGTCTTTTACTTAACAAGTGTACTCAATTTAAAAGCTATCATTTTAGGTGAATGATTTTTAAGTTTCTGTTATTTGAATTTTAATTCAGTGCTGCAGGTGGAGAAATTTTCAACTTGTGTTTACCTGAGCTGGCTGAAATGGTCTCTGAAAATGATGTTATCAGACTTGTTAAACAGATACTTGAAGGAGTTTATTATCTGCATCAGAATAACATTGTACATCTTGATTTAAAGGTAAAAATAATATGTGATTTAAAGTAAAGGAACAACTGTGTTTCTTCTCAGTTCTTGGTGTGGGCAATTCCAAGTTGGTGTTGATAGGAAACTGCAGTCGATTGTGGTTGTCTGCATTGCACTGGGAGTGTTCTTTGCCTGTGTGCTATGTGGACTTGATTTTTTACTGGCAAACAGTAGACTGCATGTGTGAGCAACTCAGGAACTCCTGGGTTCTTGGCTTTAGTCTTTTGGTTTTTTTTCCAGGTCATTCAGGCTCCTTACTTTACCTTGATGCTTCTCCCTCTCATGTTGTTTTTCTTTCCCCACTTAGGCATCCTCCACATCCACACAAAATTCTTAAAATCTATATCAATCTATTTCTTACTTTCTGAGCAGTGGATTCTTCTGCTTCCATTATCACTTTCTTCTTCTGTCCTTCCCCCTTCACCGTTCTCCTCCTCCATCATTATCATTATCATTATCATTATCATTATCATTATCATCATCATCATCATCATCATCATCATTCACTCTATCTACAGCCCAGGCTTGTCTCCTAATTTCCAAATCTTTGTTTCCAGCTACAGATTAGATACTATTTAGATGACCTTAAAATCTTTAATATGAACATGTATCCATGTTAGCCCTTTTGCAAACAAACAAAAATATATTTTTCTGAATTGGGGCCCTCTGTTGAGGGGAAGGATGGTATTTAGCACCTGGCATCCCTACCATTTATCCTATTGATGAAATACTAAAAAAGAAACAACGTGGACAAGGACAGTATAGTCATATTCCCACCACTTCCTGTAGGATATTTTTCCTGCTAAGGACAAACCAAGTGTGTTACATAGCCTCACATAGCACTTGAAGTCAAGGATGGCATGTAAACCTGTATTTATTGAATATAAACAATAACTTAGCTGACAACATAGCTGATTCCTCTCTCTTTTTCCTCCTGTGATAGTCTCTGTGACTTAATAATAAAGTTATTATATATTCCCTCCAAATTGGGAAACTATTATGGTTTTTTGCACAGTCTTTGGTAGCAGCACCTCGCCTGGTGTACAGGTTTTGAAAACAGCAGAGAACTTTGGTTTTTGTAAAATATTTATTTTATTTATTTGAAAGACAGAGTTACAGAGAGAGGTAGAGACAGAATGAGAGGTCTTCCATCCGATGGTTCACTCCCCAGATGGCCACAACAGCTGGAGCTGTGCTCGTCCGAAGCCAGGAGCCAGGAGCTTCTTCCAGGTCTCCCATGCGGGTGCAGAGGCCCAAGGACTTGGGCCATCTTCTACTGCTATCCCAGGCCATAGCAGAGAGCTGGATTGGAAGAGGAGCAGCCGGAACTTGAACCGGTGCCCATAGGGGATGCCGGCACTTCAGGCCAGGGCTTTAACCCACCTGCTGTGCCACAGCGCTGGGCCCCAAACAACAGAGAACTTTGTAATAAGCCTAAAATAGTAAAGCAGATTCACATGGTTCTAAAAGGCAACGGATGAAACATCTTATTGTCAAGACTACAAACCTGGGGACAGTCAGACACAGCTCATATAGAACCATCGTATTTTACTGAACATTTTCTGTACATTCATTACTCCATGCTGCCTTTTATGCTATCCCCAGAACCCCTTTCTATCTGGCATATCCCTACTTAATCTTTTAAGACTCACTGTATACAATATCTCTGCCATAAAACTTTCTTATGGACAGAATTATGTAGTATTATCTTTATTAATGAATATTCTACACATCATGACCAACTAGTCTTTGTACCTATCCATTCAATTTCTATGTCCTCCAAATCCAGAATTTTGTTTTTGACTTTATGCCTCATTCAATATATAGCTGCTTCTAAAAGTAGTTCAGTAAATGTTTAATGAATATCTTAATGAAATATATAATAGCTAATCAATAAATTCCACTTAATTTACATCCAACCTGGGGGAAATACTGAGATTAATATTTTATAGCATATTACTTATCAATTTTTGTTCTTTATTTAGCCACAGAATATATTATTGAGCAGTATATACCCTCTTGGGGACATAAAAATTGTAGATTTTGGAATGTCTCGAAAAATAGGGAATGCATGTGAACTTCGGGAAATCATGGGAACACCAGAATACTTAGGTAAGAATTTCCTATTATTTTCTACACTATTTTGAAATTTAATAAGATGATACCTTTTTAAAAATTAAAGCATATAATTCTAGGATTCATTTGGCTCAAGTGCATTGAAACTTGGTTTACGATGCATTTTAAAGGAAATGTAGTGAATGTAGGAGAATTGAAATGTTCACAGCAATTCTTAGGACATTGAGTACATAAGTGCGAAAGTTTATTGTTTGTGTAAAAAGGCTTTGTATATCATGAAAAAAGAAATGGGTTAGAGGGAAGCCAGAGATGAGTAGAAAATGGAAAAAGAAAAGGTGAAAGAATCAAGTGATCTGTGATTACCATTTAAGCCTGACTGTTGGATACATCACACTTCCACATCTGTCAGGTCCCAACTGTTTGCAATACAAACAAAAAGTTCATGGAAAAGGCATTTTAAAGAGAAATTCTGCATCGATTTCAAATTATTTTTGCCTCAAAATAAACTCATACTAACTTTTCTGAATAGAGACTAGTTTGAGGCAATAAGGACAAGGCATCAGTTTAAAAAGAGCCCCTATCAAAGCATGTTATCAAAAATTGCTGGTGAAGCTTGAGTAGAAGAATGGTGAACAACACTGATGGCTTATGAAAAGTTTATGAGGACAATGCTCCAAAGAAATCAGCAGTTTATGAATGGATAACTGTTTTAAGAAGGAATGAAGAGAAGTTATAAACACGGGAGTATAGGAATCAACGCAGATTTCCTGGAATATATACACAATGGAACACTACTCAGACATAAAAAAAGAATGAACCTCTGTCCTTCACAACAAAATGGTTGCATTTGGAGACCGTTATGCTTAGTGAAATAAGCCAGTCCCCAAAAGACATGTTTCCCTGATTTGTAGTAACTATTACAAAATTACAATAGCAATTACAAGATTACAAAAGCATGTAATGTATATAAACAAAATTGACATTTTGAGATTTGATTACATATATAGCCCTTGTCTATACTCTTGAGGAAGAGTAGTCTTTCTACTTATTATTTTTTGAATTCTTTATTCAGGGAGAGTTCAGCTTATGATTATAAAGTAAATTGAAAGTATGTCATTGTAAAAATGAAAAGAAAAATAAGGAAGGAGGAGGGAGGGTAGGGTGAGTGATATCATTATGCTCTTAAACTGTATTTATTAAATACATGAAATTTGTTCCCTTTATGTAAATAAGAAATTTTTTAAAAAAACTATGTTGAAGATGAGGATGATAGCCACAGCCCGTCCACATCAGTGTGCTAGGAAATGATTTAATCTTCTTTGTGCCCTAATTGAAGAGGACTGAGAAATCACAGCAGAAACAATAACCAACACCATAGACATCTCAATCAGTTCAGCTTATACAATTCTGACTGGAAAATTAAAGTGGAACAAACTTTCCACTCAATGACTGCTAAAGTCTTGCTGCAGATGATCTTCAGACAAGAGCAAACCTTCCAAGGAAATTTTAAGCAAGCGGGATCAAGATCCTGAAGCATTTCCTCAAGGCATTGTAACAGGAGATGAAACATGGCTTTATCAGTACAAGCCTGAAGACAAAGCACAAGTAATGGTGACCAAGAGTTGAAAGTGGTCCAATCAAAGCAAAAGTAGACTGGTCAGGAGCAAAGGTCAGTTTTTGGGGATGCTAAAGGCATTTTACTTGTAGACTTTCTGGAGGGCCAAAGAATGATAACATCTGCTTAATATGAGAATGTTGTAAGCAAGTTAACCAACACTTTACTAGAAAAATGCACGGGAAAGCTTCAGCAGAGAATCCTTCTCCATCCCACAATGCTCCTATTACTTGTCTCATAAAACAAGGCAACTTTGCAAGAATTTTAATGGGAAATCCTTGGGCATCCAGTTTATAGTTTTGATTTAACTCATTCTGATTTCTCTGTGTTTCTTAATCTTAAAAAGTGCTTAGTAAAAGGGTCCCCATTTTTCTTTAGTTAATAATGTAAAAAAGACTACATTGGCATAGGTGAATTCTGAAGATCCTTAGTTCATTGTAGTTGGACTGGTATTATCCCTGAAAATGGCTAGGTTCATCATTTCCGAAGTGTCTTGAACTTGAAGCAACTTATGTTAAAAAAATAGAAGTTTATGTTTTTAATTTTCATCTTTTAATTCCATTTTCCATAAACTTTTGAGCACCCTTATATCTTCAGTTTTACAGAAGTTGTTAGCTAGACACCACCCTTTTTGATACTACTGCTTTAAAATATGAAGTTTTGCAGGTTATGAAAGGATGGTTTTGAAGATAAAGGGACCAGAAAGGAAACTATGTTTGGGTATTCTAGTGTATAGAGTCCTCAAATTAGATCATACATATAAAGTATTTTTAATTTGTGTGAAACAGCATATGAATTTAAAATATTTTGATTTAAAATATTTATATTTAAAATGATTTATTCAAAATTTTTTGGATTTTTTATTTATTTATAAAAGAGAATAGATATCATGTATTTCATATGTACAATTTTAAGTACATCATGATACTTCCCACCCTCCCACCTTCCTTCCTTCCTTTTTTTTTTCCTTTTAATTTTTGCAATAATCTTCTTACCTTTCTTAGTTGTTGTACTTAGGCGTTGAAAAGATATGGCTAAATAGAGTGCCAACTCAGATAGGCAGCTATTTATCAAAAATAATATCAAAGTAAATTACTAACTTTTGAATGCTAATATGAGCTAAAGTACCCTAAAATAAATGGTTGTAATTATTAATAACTGAGCTCACAGAAATACCTAAGATCATAGGTGGTTTATTAATATGTATGACTCAAATGTTTTATTAATAAAAATGTTAGGTTTTAGGTAACAATTTTTCTTTGGGGGAAATTATGAAATCATATTTTGAAACCATAAAATTTTTTTAAAAATTTATTATTTGAAAGGCAGAGTTGTAGATAGAGGAGAAACAGAAAAAGAAATCTTCATCCAGTGGTTTACGCCCCAGTGGCTACAATGGCTGGGGCTGGGCCAGGTTGAGGCTAGTAGCCTGGAACTACATCTGGGTCTCCCATGTGAATGGCAGGGTCCTAAGCACTCAGGCCATCTTCTGTTGCCTTCCCAAGCATACCAGTGGGGAGCAGGATCAGAAGCAGCGCAGCCAGGCCTTGAACCTGTTTTCTGATAAGGGATGGCACTGTCAAGGAGGCAGCTTAACCTGCATAATAACGCTGGCCCCAGTGAAATCTTTTTTCAGTCATAAATACTATTGGAAATATATGGTAATTTTAGAAAATATTGAGAATTTATTTTGCACCATTTTTTGGCAGGGAAAAGACAACAGAAATTGCTTAGGAAATTAAATTTCAATAGTTTAAAAATGATATTTAATGTAGCTGAAAATATAACATTTTCAGGATGATTTACTCATAATGTTATTATGAATGCTTATCATCCTATTTACTCTGAAATCAGTCAAATAAAATAATGTCAGTTCATTCCTAACAAAGCAATACAACAAATTTAAAAATCTAGCTTCTAGGATTTAGTATCTTCATAATTTTTTTTTCTGAGATTAACCTTAATGAGTGGTTGTTTAACTACAAAGCTATTCCAAGAATATGATCAGTATTTTTTAAAAATGTATTTATTTTCATTTTATTTGAAAGGCAGATATATGTGTGTGTTTGTGTATACATATATATATATATATACATATACACACATAGAGAACAATATGTCTATCCACTGGTTTACTTACCAAATTTCCATAACAGCCAGGGCTATGCCAGGCTGAGGCCAGGAGGCTAGAACCCAATCCAGATCTCCCACATAGATGGGAACCCAAGTATTTGAGTCATCATCTGCTGCCTTCCAGGGTGCACATTATAGGAAACTGGATTGGAAGCAGAACTGTTACTTGAAACAGGTACTCTGATAAGTGATGTGGGCATTGCAAGCAACATCTTATCTGCTGTGCCAAACACTTGTCCCAGTATCAATATTTCTGAGCCATCTGGTCCTGTAATTTACTGAAATTAGATAATATTTATCATAGGATAATCAATATTTTAAATTTCCATCTCATATCTTAACTCTAGGCATCCCAAAATTGAGTCCAGTTTGAATTTCATATGAAGTTTTAAAATTTGTCAGTTGAGTTTGAATTTTGTTTTCTCTTTCAGCTCCAGAGATCTTGAACTATGATCCCATTACCACAGCAACAGATATGTGGTAAGATTTTTGTTAGCTACCTAAGTGCCTTTATTGGAAGTTGGGTAATGTATATTCTGGGATTCTTTAATTCCAGTGTTAATAATACTTTCTTTTTTAAAAAAAATTTATTTATTTATTTGAAAGGTAGAGCTAAAGAGAGGCAGAGGCAAAGAGAGAGAGAGAGAGAGAGAGAGAGAGAGGGGTCTTCCATCTACTGGTTCACTCCCCAGATGGTGGCAACACCTGGAGCTGTGCCAATCTGAAGCCAGGAGCCAGGAGATTCTTCCAGGTTTCCCACACAGGGACCCAAGGACTTGGGCCATCTTCTACTGCTTTCCTAGGCCATAGCAGAGAGCTGGGTCGGAAGCGGGGCAGCTGGGACTAAAACCAGTGCCCATATAGGATACCGGCACTGCAGGCAGCAGCATGCCACAGCACTGGCCCCAGTAATACTTTCTTGAAGAGATTTTTACTCAGTATCATTATTGTGCCACAGGAAAATATTCACCTGTCCTCGTTTTTAATCTCTGAGCCAGTGGTACAGGAATAAATAGGAATACTGCTTTGGGGTGACTTAATAAGATAAGAGAACAAAATAGCCATGGTATAGTGTTATACTAAAAATTGTAAATGTAATAAAGATAAAATGCTTAATAAGCGTGGAAGAAACAGCAAACAATGCTGACCTAGGTCTAGAAGAATGAAGAGAAAGTATTTGCACACAAGTTTAGTTTTAGAGGATAATCTCTAGGTAATTATGAGTTTTTGTGTAATAGGGAGTGGAACTAGAATTTATACTGCAACTTTGGTTGGGACTGGTGGTGGGTACTGACTCCATTGGCCAAGTAGAAGAGAACAGACTTAATCTCTATGTTCCATTAGACTACTAATATGTGTTCCAAGGAAAAGTAAGCCTATGCTAAATGAGTTTGTGACACATGTACTTGTCTTTTTCTAGCTCCAGAGCACTGTTCTTGTCATTAATATATTTATAGCTTGGAAAAATTTTTGCAGTGAAAAATAATTTACCTGCACAACTTTGTGCTTTACCAAAACTTATAGACTCTCATTTGCACAAAACCCCTGCTTATATTTCATAGATATTACCATATCATTGGATACCATTTTAAAAATGCTGCAGCAACTTTGTATATTCAAAAACAGGTATCTGTGTGAAGGCTAGATTGAAAGTATAATTGTAAATATTTAACAGTATATTTGTGTAATAGGATACTTCAAAAAGTTTGTGGAAAAAATAGAATTCAAAGATGTGTTCCTTTTGGTGTAAAAATTTTTTAAATCCATGGCATAATTTTTTCCTTATATACATTTTTTGTGAACTTTTTGAAGATCTCTCACTTAACATATATGTGCATTTCCTTGTATTCCTTTTCTGTGAAGCATACTTTGAGGTAATACAGTATTTTTAATAATGAATTACAGGATCTTTGAAGAATGGTTTAAATCTGTACAAAATCAGTTTAACTATACTGATTTTGAGGAAAGGAGTATGTAGAATATTCATTATACTTTATATAAGTGCTTTAAAGTTAACATACATTTTAAATTATCTTGTTTTTTAGGAATATTGGTATAATAGCATATATGTTATTAACTCACACATCACCATTTGTGGGAGAAGACAATCAAGAAACGTACCTCAATATTTCTCAAGTTAATGTAGATTATTCAGAAGAAACTTTTTCATCAGTTTCACAGCAGGCCACAGACTTTATCCAGAGCCTTTTAGTAAAAAATCCAGAGTAAGTAATAACATTAATTTTTGTAAATACTATCACAAAATAAGTAGCATGTGTCTGTTAGGAAAGATATATTCTAAAATGGTCATCAAATTATTAGAAATATGCTCCAGTTTCAGATAAACTGGGGAATGAGGTGGTATAAAAAATTACTAAATAACAAACCCATAACTTGAAGTATAAAATATACAATAGGGAATTCTGGAATGAAGAGAAGATTTGGGTTATTTAATTTTTAACCTGCCTTTAATCCCTGAAGTTGCCTAAAATTAGTAGAAAATTTACAATACACATAGCTGGTTATGATAAGACTGTTGTGAATGATCATATTAAATAATTATATCTATGTAATAAGTATAAATTACCACTGGGAAATCTTGAAGGATAAGATGCACTTTGACAGCCTCCTGAAGAAGTGACTTGAAACTTTGGCTCAGGACTCTTCCTTACTCCTTGGCAACTTCCAGGAAAGAAATGGAAAAGCTGACCTTTTCTGTAGTTGAGATCAGACCTGTTTACTTTAAATGGTATAGAAGCTATAATATGGTGCCTTTAATTGGGATCTTGATTTTTTTAGTGGTTTGATCTTTTGTCTCTGACAATTACTTAGCCTTATGGAGAATTCAGTCTATTACCTGTTTTTAAAAGAAACCCTTGTAATTTTCTTAATTATTGTATTGGCTTAATTCAAGTTCAAACAAACTCACTCCCTAAGTTTTAGATATGAATAACTGTTTAATAGAAATAGTAATAATACTGCCTTGTTTCTACTTGTAGGCAGTTTAATTTTCTTTTTTTAAGATTTATTCATTTTACTGGGGCCAGCATCATGGCACAACAGGTTGACTAAGCTGCTGTCTCCGATGCTGGCATCCCATATGGGCTCCAGTTTAGTGTCCTTGCTGCTTCAGTTTTGATACAGCTCCCTGCTGGTGGCCTGGGAAAACAGTGAAAGATAGCCTAAGTACTTGGG
Source organism: Lepus europaeus (assembly GCF_033115175.1). Lineage (NCBI taxonomy): Eukaryota > Metazoa > Chordata > Mammalia > Lagomorpha > Leporidae > Lepus > Lepus europaeus. The sequence continues at coordinate 139,710,805 of NC_084827.1, read as the reverse complement.
TCACTGTCACCTACATGGGAGACCTGGATGAAGCTCCTGGCTCCTGGTCTTGGTCTGACCCAGGCCTGGCTGTTGGAACCATCTAGGGAGTGAACCAACAGATGGAAGATCTCTCTCTATATATATATCTGCCCATGACCCCCCCAAACTTCCCACCTCTTAACTCTTACAAATATTTGAAAGAGAGAGAGAGATTCAGAAAGAAAGATCTTCACCTGCTGGCTCACTCCCCAAAATAGCCATAGCGTCTAGGGCTGTGCCAGGCCAAAGCCAGGATCCAGAACCTCCATCCTGGTTTCTTATGGGGATAATAGGGGACCAAAAACTTGGGCCATAATCTTCTGCTTTCCCAGACAGGTTAGCAGGGAACTAGATGGAAATGGGAGCAGCTAGAACTCAAACAAGAGCTCATATGGGATGCCAGCATCACAGGCAGTATAACCTGCTATGCTACAACATCAGCACCAATTATCATTTTCTTACATATCTTTTTCCTAGATTCTAAAATGTCTATAATGAGAACATTTGTTTTTTTATAATCAGAAAACAGCTGTGCCTAGAAACAAAAGAATAAAGAAACAGGTCCTAAATAGTAAAGGAAGTTATATGAAGGTTGGAGTTAGGAGTATAGGTAGGTGTTTTTTGAAAAATGGTGATATTTGATTATATTACTTTCATTAACAGAAAACAAAACTTAAAAACTCAAAGTATTGAATAAACATCATTAATGATAGGACTTTGTAATGTTTCATAGTTGCCTCTTTTGTGAATACAAAATAATAATAGAGTATAAATTACTTAGAAATATTTTCCTCCAAAGAGTTTGTAAACCCAACAGATTTTGTAATTTTATTACTTTTGTTAGACTAACATATGTTCTCAAGCTTTTTGACTAGTAAATTCTATGATAAGTTGAATTTTTGGCATATGTCAAAATTAAAGAAACTCTGGGTATTCCAGTTTTTCTTTCAGCAATCACAAGTAGGAAACACTTTTAATATATAAAATGGATCCATATATGAATAGGTTTCAGATTTGGAGTTGATAAGGAATGCACAGAATATCAATTATTTTAACTTAATAGTTTTACTTTGTAGGGAAAAAAAATGTATCATTTAACCTAGAAAGTTAGGCAAGTATTTCTTTCTGAAGAAAAGGAAATTTCAAAATTAAGTCTACTTTCCATATCTTCTAGTCAATGACAGACTAGAATAGGGATTTATCACTAGAGAAATTAGTGGTTAGTCCATGAAAAATCCTTTCTATGTAAGAAAATGTTTTTTCCAACAAAGGGTTTATTGGAAAAAATAAAGCTATTTTTGCTTCTCTCCTTATATAAATAAAAGTTTGTGGTAGAATAAAAATTTTAGTTCAAAAAGTAAAATCGTGAAAGTACTATAAGAAGGATGGATTTTAAAAAAATCTTAGAGAAGATATCGGTAGGAGTGAAAGCTAGAAGTCAGTTGTCATCTTTCAAAATATAAAGACTGAATAACTTTACTAGTAATTTATCTTCTATGAATAATGAGAGAAGTTATCAAAAAAGAACTATCTTCTCAAGGTAAATTGCAACAGTATAATAGCAAAATGCTGGAAGCATTAGTGGGGATATGGTGAAATAAATCATGATAAATCCATGTGAAAGAGTAGTAAATAATATAGCTGTTAATCTGTTCACTCTGTACCAATGTGGAGAGAAGCCTGAGTGGATAAAGAAAGCAGATTGCAGAAAAACATGAACCTCTGTGTGTGGGTGGTATGGATACACACATAGTTATGTCTGTAGAGAAAATAGCCAGAGGTGGGATTGCGGAATAAGCGAACAGAAAATAATTTAACTTTTTACCTTCATGAGAGCTTACATGGTATAGTGTTCGAAAGAACAGACTATAACATTAAGGTTTCACTTAACTGTACCATTTACAATGAGTGTTAGTAGCTATTATCATTATTAATCTCTTCTGAACTGTTTGGATTTTATACTGTGTGTTATTTTCATAGTATTTTTTAATGTCTAAAAATCTATCAAATTGAAGACATTTGCAACATGATTTTTAGTTCTTTTTCCCATTATGCATTCTTTCAAAGGAAAAGACCAACAGCAGAAATTTGCCTTTCTCACTCTTGGCTACAACAGTGGGACTTTGGAAGCCTGTTTCACCCTGAAGAAACTTCAAGTTCCTCTCACACTCAGGATCTTACAGTAAGGTCTTCTGAAGACAAGACATCTAAATCCTCTTGTAATGGAACCTGTGGTGATCGAGAAGACAAAGAAAATATCCCAGAGGACAGCAGCATGGTTTCTAAAAGATTTCGCTTTGATGATTCATTACCCAATCCCCATGAACTTGTTTCAGATTTGCTGTGTTAGCACTTTTACCTTTGACTCACTGGGACTGAATTTGAAATTTTTAATCCACTCCAGTGTGAGATTGTGGTTTGTAGCCTTCTGTCTGACATGTTTATATTATAAATGCATTTTTTTGCATAGGAGAATGTAGGGGAGCATTTTAATGTTAAATTGCTGGTTTCTGGCATAATCTCCTTCCATCCTCTATGGAAAATGACATATTTAAATATCTGAAAAAAGTGAAATTGCCTATGTCAGCTTACATATTAATGAACAAATTCATTTTTAGATGAACTTATCAAAATGTTTTACATGTCAGTAAAAAAAAGTTTGGGTTATATTATGGTTGATAAACTGAACAAAATGAAGATGTTGGAGTTTAATCAGTTTTCTCTAAACTGAGTCCTTTATTATGCCTTTATTGACATAAGTTGTTTAGCAAAACAGTGCCAACTTTAAACCAAAATACACATTACTTTATAGATACTTAAGAGATAAATTACATTTGAAAATGTTTTGTAATTACAAATATTTGAAACCATGTAAGATTTCTGTTGCATGTGGTCTGCTATATGATAGAGGCCATTTAGCTACAGCAAAGGAATCTATTAGAAACCTGATGAGGTATTCTTTGTATGTTGGAGCAGTGAGAAGAACAGCATGGCTTCATCTTTTAACACAGACATCTTTTGCCTACATGCAACATACTTCAGGCACAATAAAGTCTGGAAAGCAGAGAATACATGGTAGGCAAGTGCAGAGGTTTTCAGTCTGCAGAATTTCTAGAGAAGGTATTTATGTAAAAGTAAGTGTGTTCTGTTTTTAGTAAGCTTATTGAATTCCATGTTTTCTAAGTCTTGGAATACAAGATAATCATCCAGAGTTTAAAAGAATGCATAAGAAAAATCATAGCACCAGTAGGACTATTAATTGATACAGTGTCAAAGTCAGCAGTAGCAAGATTGATATGATCATAAAACATGATGACATCAAGCTCTTCTGAGATGGCTCAGCATAAGGCTATCCAGAGAGAGCCTCTTACTATGGGCTTTTCCTGGAACCAGTGCAGCTAAGTCTGAGGTGAGCAGAATCATGGCCAGTGATTATGTTCAATCCCAATGGGGGAGGACATGTATTCCTTCTTGGTGAATTTCCACCTGGTGACAATTAAAAAAGAAACTATTGTATTATTATGTCAGGATAACTGATCTTATGACCATGTCACCATTTTGTCAAATATATTTGACGAACTCTGGTATTCCCCACTTTGAATCAAATATTACTCTAAAATATCTCAAAATTTTGATAAGACTGCAAATTCTTTAGTAATAACTTAGAAGTCTTTAATCATCAGGTCACTTTATTTAACTAAATACTGAATTTTTTTCATACCATCAGCAGTTTTTAAGGAAAAGTTATTTCTACTTATATATGTGTGTGTGTGCACATATTTGTATACGAATAGGTATATGTATATATATGTAGATTGATAAAACATAGTTTTTGGACAATTTTCTCTTAGAAATTTTTGCTCTAGTATATTGTGCTCAACTCAGGTGCCAAAAAAGCTCTTGTCTTATATACATATATATCATAAAATTTCTTTGAGAAGCAGTTTCTCGGTCTGATAAACTAGACATCTCAGAAGCTAAATTGAGCTCTTGTGTATGTAAAACTGATGAGTCTAAATTATTGATTGTTCATTGTTCATTTATTTGCCTTCAGTATTAAAATAATTTAGAGAAAGCTTAGTAAGTCATTGGAGAATGAGGAAATAGTTAATTTTCCAAAAGACTGTATTACTATGTTTTAAGTTTTTTAGAGAAATTATGCCATAACAAAATATAAAAATCAAGAGATGTTTAAATTTTGAACTATAAACTAGTTCTTAAATATTTTATGCCAGCTTTCTTTTTCTCTGGGGAATCTTAAAATAGTTTGTTTTCCCTTAATTAAAAGACTACACAAAGGCATAAATTTCCATGCCTGTTTTCTAACAGTAAGTTTTATTGTAAGAAAGCAACCAGTGGTTGCACAAGGAATACAAAAATCCAATCTTCCAAAAGGTGAAGTTAAATATTTTCACTGATTGAAATGGGAAAATAAGCCAATCTTTCAAGAGAATTTATTACCAAATGACTCAATTCTTCCAAGACTGAAAACAAATTTTTTAAAAAATATACCAAAAGCAGGTGATCCATCTCACTAAGGTAAAAATCTAGACAGCTTCTATGAGTGAACAAATATCAGTAACGCATAAATACATCTGAAGAGAGCTGTTAAATCATGATAATTTGGCAAAGTTTAATTTATACTATGAGAAAGATCCCTGGCCAGATGAGATTTTAAAATTAATGATGTATAGATGATAATTAAAATTGTCATTTTCATTGTTTTCCCTTCAGTAAAATTAACCTAACGCTGAGCAATGAAATTCTAATAGCACTTTAAAAGAAGTACCTATTCTCCACTCTGTAAGGAGATAAGGTGCATGTGCCAGACTATAAATCAACACATTGCTTCCTTATCACCAAAGTCAGCGGCACCAGTGTGATTAGTGATGTAATTGATTTTCATTCTGGTACAAGCATTTTCATTTTGAATGGGTCACAAATAGTTCATGGGCCATCCTTTGATAGCCTTGCTCTAAGCAACATTTATAAAAGTTGATCCTTTATAACTGTTTACATTTCTTATGTTTATTTTTGAATTTTCAATGTGTTATATGATGTGGAAACTTATCCTTATTCATTGTGGTGTAACCAGTTGGTACTTTAATTGCAAGTTGTACTAAAATTATCTGACTTACAATTTAAGAGATTATTATCAATTTATAATTTCATAAAGGACTTTGAAGAACAATAATTTATAAATTTCACACAAATTCCAACTTCTGTGCCATCATAATCATGTTGCTTAAGGCATATCGGCTGTTATTATGAATACTGTAGTAAAAGAAAAAACCTGTTTATTATAATTATTCTTCTTGCTAAACATTAAAAAGCACTTTTTTATATTTGTGGTTATCATTCTTCTTAAAGCATTTTAAAGTCTGTTCTTCTTAAAAGGTTGCCTGAATGGCAGGCGCCGTGGCTCAATAGGCTAATCCTCCGCCTGCGGCGCCGGCACCCAGTGTTCTAGTCCCGGTCAGGGCGCCGGATTCTGTCCCGGTTGCCCCTCTTCCAGGCCTGCTCTCTGCTGTGGCCATGGAGTGCAGTGGAGGATGGCCCAAGTGCTTGGGCCCTGCACCTGCATGGGAGACCAGGAGAAGCACCTGGCTCCTGCCTTCGGATCAGCGCAGTGTGCTGGCCACAGCGGCCATTGGAGGGTGAACCAACGGCAAAAAGGAAGACCTTTCTCTCTGTCTCTCTCTCACTATCAATTCTGCCTGTCAAAAAGAAAAACAAAAAGTGTATTGTGTAAAGTGTGTGGCCAAATAGTCTTTGTAATACTAATTTATAATCTCTGTATTTCACCCTTTATGTCTGCATACTCTGCTGCTTTGCATCAAAGGAGGTATATGGTAGCAGTTAAAATATGCAGACCATGGAAAAGTCCCCAAAACTTCCTACTGGAGATTTTGTTTGTAAATAATCCAGTCTATTTTGGAAAAAAAATAGATTTCCTAGTCATCTGCAGACATATTCACAGGAGAAAAATATTTGAGTCTTAGCTCAATGAGAATCTTGCTGAATATCACCAGACCTTGTAGAAAATGTCCCAGCACTAGAAATGTGCTTTCTAGGGGCCGGTGCTATGGTATAGTGGATTAAGGCCCTGGCCTGCAGCACCAGCATCCCACTTCTGATCCAGTTCCCTGATAATGTGCCTGGGAAAACAGCAGAAGAAGGCCCAAGTGCTTGGGCCCCTGCATATTGGGAGACCTAGATGAAGTTCCTGGCTCCTGGCTTCAGGTCTTCTCAGCTCTGGCTGTTGTGGACATTTGGGGAGTGAACCAGCAGATAGAAGACTCTCTCTCTCTCTCTCTCTCTCTCTCTCTCTCTCTCTCTCTCTCTCCCCTCATTCTGTAACTCAAATAAATAAATATTTTTTAAAAATGTGGCTTTAGGAGGAAGGTAGAAACAAAAGAATTGTGTCTGGGTAAACTTGGCTCTTGAGTTAGCCTGGCAGGAAGAAGGAATGAGCAATGAGCTGAGAAACATTTCTCGTGTAGGTCTTTGAACAACATATTCTCTGACTTTGAACAACATCTTCCTGAACAGAATACTCTTTAACTATAGAAACAACAGATTTCATTTAGCTCGTTCTAACAGTGTTTCTTGGTGAAAACTGAAAGCTTTTGATTGCTGCTAGTAAATTGCAAGCCCCTATAGGCAATTCTACCTCTGTTGAATAGGCTGTAGGTTGGCTAATCTGCTCGTCAGAGCCAAGCCCCTTCTCTCCCAGCTGCCTCCAATATAGAAGCTATTCCAGTTCACTTGGTCTTAGGGAAGAACTGGAAGCTTGCTGGGTGGCTTCTGAGGGCTTTTAATTTCTTGTTGAAAACTAGAAATGTTGTGGACAGTCCCTGTCTCCCCATCATTTTAGGTGGAGGCTATTTCTACCATCTCATAACTGACAGAAGACACAAGGAAATCCTGGAGATGCTAGCTCTGATGTCATAGATCCTCTGAAGTCACTGAAGCAATAACAGCCTTCGTCCTCTTCACAACTTGTTAGCAAGCAATAAAAACAAGGAAGCACTTTTTGTGCAACCACTTTCTTTTGTGTTTTCTGTCATTAGCAACTGAAAGCATCTTGACTGATGAAATCATCTGTGTTCCTACATTCACATTCTGTTTTGTAAACACTTTGTTCAACACTGAAAAACCTTGCATTTTTATTGCAGGATTCCTCTGAATCTTCAAGTGAAAAATTTAGTATATGGTGTGTTTCAGAATTACTTTGACAATACTAACATCTTTTTTGATATTATTCATGGATACTTACTTGGAAAACATAGTACCAGATACCAAAGCAATTTAGTCTAATGATTTCCAAAGATATGGCTTTTATTCTAGGAAAAAAAATTCCAGTTATCTTCTGAGAACCAATCAGTTCATGTAACTGGGGAAGGGGCTGCAAAAGCAGTCTCCTAAATTTTGATTCAAGAAAGACTATTTTCAGTAGTCCTCTTTATAGCATTGGACATTTATTAGGAATCACCAACAGGTTCTGATACAAGACACTCTGGATCTGATGAACTCTCAGTATCTTTCTTAAGAGATTTATATATTTGTTTACTTGAAAGACAGAACATCAGACAGAGGGGGAGAGACAGAGACATAGATCTTCCATCCACTGGTTCACTCCCTAAATGGCTGTGATAGCCAGGGCTGGGCCAGGTCAAAGCCTGGAGCTAGGAACTCCATCCAGTTCTCTTACATGGGTTGCAAGGGCACAAGCACCTGTGCCATTGTCTGCTGCCTTCCAAGGCACATTAGCAGGAAGCTGGATCAGAAGCAGAGTCATCCAGGCCTGGAACCCGCTTGCCCACATGGGATACTGGTGTTGCAAGCTGCAGCTTAACTTGCTGCAGCACAACACCAGCTTCTCAAACTCTTGGATATTTCCTTGATATAATGCAATTCTCATGGTCTTCAACCGGAGACCCTCAGCTCAGCCATTCTTGGGCTTCCAGAACCAGAAAACCAGTCTCACTGCTCCTTTCTCTCTGTCAACTTACCCCTTTTGTAATATTTTCTACACCTGAAAGCATAGCCCTTTCCATATCTTCTATCTATCAGAACTTTCCTGTGAGCATAAATAAGTTCATAAATTTCCCATATTGTTTTCATACACATAAAAACACACACACAATTTCTTATCTTCTAATATAGAAATGTAAGTTTCTCCTCATAGTAAATGAATCCATCTTCCAGCTGATTGAAATACATAAGTCCTTACCCTGAAAATTACAAAAGAAATAGCTCAGTAATGTCTCCAGTGGACAAGGTAGGTGCACGTTTTGTCAAACTCAAATGAATTATCTCTCACATTTCGGTCTTATGCCAACCCTTATTCTGTGGTCAATTCTCAGAATAAGCAGAAAAGGGATTATTTTATAATTAGTTGTGAGGATTCCACCCTCTGTGGTTCACCACTGGAATTTAAATTTAGTGATCATAATACCCCTTTGAAAGGCCAAAGAAAAGATATATGCTAATTATACTGATATTTCCAGCCAGACTATAAAACGCAACTGGGTCACCAATTACAGACACCATTGTAAGCATACAATCAGTCTAGTTAGACTGAATAACAAACAAATGAATGCAAAATGTACATGGGGAAAATTATGAGATGGCGTTAGTGATGAAATAAACGTAACAAATTTTTCATGTCCTCTAATGTGTATCACAGCCCTTGCTTACCCCCTAAATCAATAATCATGGTCTTCCCTGGTTTCAGCCCATATCATTTTATATCTAAATTTTATCATTGAATTAACTATGCATATAGTCATAAAAAGTCAAATTTTATGGATTTAATATTGTAGTTTTTCTCCCTTTGAAATCATTTATTAACCCAATTTAAAAGAATGTGATTGGATTATAAATTAGGTGTTGTACAAAAAGACCTCTGAAATAAATGAATATTTAATCACAGACTAAGACTATTAAAAACAAGTTTAAAGAAAGAAAAAGAAATTGGTCATTTATTTAGAGTCCTTTTTGGCTGCTTTAACCTGTGTGAATATCAAGTACCTCTTTTACAAAACTGCAGTGATCAACAGCTTCTTTGATTAGTTCTAGTCCTAATACACTTAATACTGATGATTAAGCATGGGATACTACAAGCATTCCCATCTCCCTTCTTCTCAGAATAGAATAAGTACAATGACTAATGGCTAGGGCCTTTAAAATTACTAAATTTGTTAGATATTTAATTACTTTGAGTTTGCTGCAGTACTTTTGAGCAACATGACAAAAATCCTATTCTGTTATTTCTAAGTAGCCAGTTTAATTTTGGTTGCTATGGTATGTATTTCTGTAAAATGGGTATTTGTGTGTCTACCTAAAAAAAATTGTCTGTTGATACGCCTGTATTCTGAGATGTAGAATATATACTTAAAGGAGAAAGGATAAAATTTGCCATGAGTCTACTAGAAATTAGGAATTATATTTGACTCTTTAGTTATGCTACTTTTATTTAAACTGCAATATCCTGCAAATCAAATATTATCTTTCTTTTGCCAATGAGGAAACTGATTCTCAGAGAGGTGAGGTTAGGTAACATTTCAAAGTTACCTAATTACCATCAGCTAGGATTTGAGCTCAAATTCACCTGATTGCCAATGCCTTTGCACTTCCTAATATACCAAATATGTGTTAAATTATCCAGGATTATTCAAAAACTAGAAGAAAGCAATTGGAATCTGTATCATAAAATTTAGATTAAATGTTTAATTTACTTGGATTTGATTAAAAACTGAAGGTGTTTCATAAAATTAATTCAATTTAGAATAGAATACCCTGAATTGCAGTATTTGTTGCACTACAGAATGTAGTATTGCTAAACAGAAGAAAGAAACAGGAACAATTCACTAAAATATTTCTTGGTCAACCATTTGTACTATACAAATAGACACTACAGATTTCTTAAATTGATAAACAATCTGCTATATGAAGACTAGAAATTGGTAAAGATGAGTCTCCCATGATTCTCTATCTGTAATGCCTGAAGAACACCTTGCAAGCATAGCACTCATTGGAAGGGCTCCTCCAGCCAGGAGGGATAGCATTGGCTCTGAGGCAGGAAGTGCTGACTCCATTTAAGGAACTAAATAGTCTTCAGGAAGAGATGAAACTAGAGGCTGGAGACACAGACAGGACCATGTTAATAAGATTGGCCCTGCACCTTAAGGTCACGGGTGCATTAATAGAGTTTTCAGGTAGAGTTCAACATAATCATGTTTTTGTGTTTTAGAAGGATCATGGTTTGGGTGCCACGTGGAGAATGGGTTGAAAGGGGCTAAGTCTGAAGGCAAAGGTGCCATTTTTAGGAGGATCATTTCAGTTGTTTTGGCAAGAAGATGGTGGTGTCTGAGGAAGCTGGAAAAATAGATGGATACAAGTGAAATCTGAAAGGTAAAACTTATAGAGTTCCCAATTATTTGGATATGCAATATGAGGGATCATAGGATAATTTTCATGATTTTCTTCTTCTTTTTAAGATTTATTTATTTGAAAGGAAAGGTTTTACAGAAAGAGAGAGAGAAAGAGAGAGAGAGAGAGAGAGAGATCTTCCATCTTCTGGTTCTCTCCCCAGATGGCCACAAATGCCAAAGTTGGACCAGTCATACAAAGTCAGGAGCCAAGATCTTCCGGGTTTCCCACATGTGTGCAGGACTTGGGCTGTCTTCCACTGTTTTCCCAAGCACATTAGCAGGGAGCCAGATCATAAGTGGAGCAGCTGGGACTCGAACCAGCACCCATATGGGATGCTTTGATCATAGGTGGCAGCTTTACCCATTATGCCACAACACTGGCCCCCATCATTTTCTTTTGGTCAATAATTTCAGTGGTTATCTATTTAGTCATCCAGGGGACACTGAAGAAGGAACATATTCATATGGTAGTTGGGTTCCATTACGGTTGTGTTGATTGTGATGCTGGGTTTTGTTTATACAGCTTTGAACTCAGATGTTTGGCTAGCCATGGAGATATGAATATAGGTGTTGTCACTGCATAGCTGATTGAATGAAGTGACTCTCCAGTTCAGAATAGGGCAGTGAAATGGGGCAATGTGCTATAATCTCTCCCACTATTCAAGTCTTCATATTAAAGAGTTTTAGTGACTTGCTTGGAAACCAAGTATTCCTTACAGAAAAGTAAAGTGGTAGGTAGGATGGACTGAGGTGACTGGATGAACTGTAGGGGAAATTCCAAAGCTTTTTTGTTGGAAACCTGCCATTCTTATTAACAGAGAGGAACAATTACTTCAATGGGTAGAAGGCTGAGCACTTACATGTTTATGGGTAGTGCAGGAGTGGAGATAGCTAAAATAGGTCTCTAAGTACCTCATTTCATTGTTTTGTTATGCTCTCTTTCCAATTCCTTTAAAGCTTTGTGTTTTGGTTCTCTACATACCACAGGATTCCCCTCTCGGGAAGGATCTGAAGTATATTCATACAAAAGAGAAAATGACTAATACAAACTTAATAAGTTTTCTCCAATAGCAGATTATATTTCTAAAAACTGAACACAGAAATATGACCACTCCTGCTCTTCCACAACCTTGCACTTCCTCTCCCCATCCCCATTTGACTGAACAAATACTCAAGGGGATATTTGTAGACTGTCAAAATGCTTGTGAAAAGTTAAACAAAGAATTGCCAGCTAAATCAAATCAGCCAGGCGTCCTTTATTTTTAGAAAGGTTAGAAATGGAAATAGCCTCACTCTGTGGGAGTTATAGAGTTGTTGTCAAGATTTTTTGTCAAATGTGTGACCTCCAAATGTAAATGTGAGCATTCCCTATCTAATGAAAGCTGGCAAATTAGATTAATTTTTCTCAAAAGTAACTTTCTAGTTTCACCCAGGAAGCATAGTCTAAACTCTGATCTGAAAACAATAGGCATTTTGATTAAACCAACTGAAAACCTCACAGAAAACTTCAGAAATTTTCTCTTATGAATATAGGATTACGTCAAACATGTAATCTCTGGCTAGTTTTTTCACAATATGAATTTCCACGAATTTTTTTGAAGTACCTTCAAATAAAGAAATTTGTTACTAAATAGTGTTTTGCAGCTAGGAAAACTATATTGGCAGAATGTGGTGTGTCTATTTTTGGTATCCTTGAAATTATGGAAAATGAGCCAATGTCTGAACATTTTCCACAGTGTACTAAGACTTCTTAACTTTTTAAGTAATTACTTCATTGAGATATAACCCATCTGCCATATAATTCATTCATTTATATATTTATAGTATATAACACAATGATTTTTAGTAGATTCAACAGGTTGTGCAACCAATAGCAATATCTAATTCTGGAAAAATTTGATCTCAAAAAGAAACACTGTATCTGTTTAGCCACTTCTCATTGCCTCTCAATTTTCTATCTCTATGGAATTGCCTATTCTAGATACCTAATATACATCAAATTATAACACTTTCACTTAGCATAATGTTTTCAAGGTTCATGCGTGTTGTAGTATGTGTCAATACTATTTTCCTTTTTCTTACTGAGTAATATCCAGCATGTGGATATATCATATTTGCTTATTCATTCATTACTAGACGGACATTTGGGTTATTTCCACTTTTTGTTGTTAAGAATATTATATCACTATAAACATGCCTGTATAAATTCATGTGTGGATATATAATTTAAAATTTAATTTCTTTAGCGGGTATTTTTGTGAGAGTGGAATTGTTGGGTCATATGGTAAATATGTTTAACTTTTTAAGGAACCATCACACTATTTTCCAAAGTAGCTGCATCATTTTACATTCTCACTAGCAGTATGTGAGGGCTCCAATTTCTCCACATTCTTCCCCATATGTGTTATTATCAGTTGATGCCATCCTACTAGGTGTGAAGTGGTTTCTTTTTGTGCTTTTGCTTTGTTTTCCCCTGAGAACTAGTGATGCTGAGTATATTTTCATGTGTTTATTGGTTATTTGTATAGGTTCTTTAGAGAAATTTCGAATCATTTGCCAATTTTAAATTGGGGGATTTATCTTTTGATTATTGAACTGCTGGGTTGTTTATATATTATAGATACAGATGAGTCTCCTTAATTTTTTGAGGAACTGCATCAAAGAAATACTAGATAAATCAAAACATCTAGTATCAACACCCAAAATTGACATATGCACACATACACACAGAAAAGTAAGGTAAAATTCCTTCATATTTTAGTATACAATGTTCCTCATAATTGTGATAACAAAACATTCAAAGAGTGTAAAAATGTGCAAAAGACAGGAAATAGTTAAGTAAAGAATGGCATATTCATGGGATGAAACTTTATGCACACTTCAGTGCTAATCTCTCCACTTCCGTACACATACAGTATAATTTCAACTAGGTCTAGCCTGCTGGGCTCTCAGTGGAAAAGTGGAGAACCATAGGTAATATTTTTTTCCATGCAGTTTCTTTTGTAATGTGGCATTTGGGTGGGCAGGGAGGAGTATAAAACTGTTACCAGCAACACAAAAATTGTAAAACTAAAGTAACAGATTGTCTTCAAGGAAATGTGGTGGTTTGGGGAGTGCATGGTATTTCATGGCACTGCACTTATATATTTTTGAATAATACCAGAAAGTTAGTCATTTTACCTGCAACATCCCACAGTCATTTATCTTGGGCTAATTTTTCCAAGTGTCTAAGTTCTTGGAGAGTAACTTGGCATACTGACATATACTTCCTTGTTCAGAAATAACACTTAATGGTATTAATTCACCCCTCTCCTTTGTAGTATCTATGAAATCCTGATCCAGGACAAGTTTTCTTTGCTTCATTTTAGTGTACTTGCTCACTCCATCTATTATTGAGAGAGAGAGAGAGGTCATAAAGTTTTGAGAAACATATTCCATGCCACAATAACTCTATGCAGCTTGTTTTTCTAAGAGGCTGGGGATATTCCCATGATATAGGCAAGCAGTGGATTTCTGGCCACAGTTCTCGCAACTGCTATCATTTCAAGACAAACCACTAATTGCTAAGGAATTCACTGGGAGCTAAAAAAGAGCTTTTCTTCATAGCATACTCATTGGGATCTCTTGCAGATTGCTCTTGTTTTCTGGACCAGAGTTCTCATTATCCAGTGGGGCTTTCATTCTCTACTCTCCACATGAATATATTTTAAGGAAAAACTACTTTTGAAAAACAAAATGTTCTGGAGGATTTGGATCCACAGTGATACGGTGATTTGGCACAGAAATGTGGACACACATCCAGAACTGCTGTGTGATAGCAATTTTACCAAAAATAAAGACTTTCTTTGCAATTTACAGACGTATGGATACAGGGGAAACTGTAGTTGTCCTTTACTCCTCAAATGCCCTTTCACTTCCTGCTGTGTGCTGATGTTTCAAAGCCTCCACAGAAATTAAGGTTCCAATGAGATTTGCCACAGTGGTTTCTTGGGAATGTCCATAAATAATTTTTTTTTTTGCTTTGGTTTTTGTTTTCAGCAGAAAGTGTTGTTTGCGGCTATCCCTTTTAAAACTATCTTTTTTTAAGATCTGAAAAATGAACTTTTGTATTTTTCAGGAAGCAAACAACTTTTTTTTTTTTAACCTCCTTGCCCTGCATAGGGCTGAGGGATTTTACTTTAAGAACATGGAATGAGAGTTTTTGATTACTGATTCTACTTGAGGTAACATTGGATTCACTTACATTTCCTCCTTTTAAATACACTTGTCCTATGCTTTTTTTCTGGGGGTGGACATTGATTTAGCAGGTTAATTTATTGCTAAAGTCGTGACTGTCCCCTGTGTTCTATGCAATGAGTAATTCAGGTTGTTCCTTGTGCTCAGATAACCCATCGTGGGACTTCAGCAATATTTACTAATTTGTTCAGAGATTTTCATCCATCCAGGGACTTAAAAATTTGGTAACATTTCAATAACTTTAAAGGAGAAGAAAAAAGAGCGCAATTCAAAATGGATTCCCTGAAGTATAATCCCTGCTGGGCTCTCAGTGGAAAAGCAGTAAATATATTTCCCAAGGCTCTGCGTGGACAGTGTCTGTTTCTTCTGCTCTTTTTTTTTTTTTGTTTTTAATGAAAAGATTCCACTAAGGCAAGCACACACATGCACACACACAAACACTTACTCATTCACATAATCACATACATACAAAAATAAAACATGAATGCAAGAGTATTTCCGAGTTCAACTCCTTTTCGTGGCTTGTATTTTTCTATTTCCTAGACAGTGACAGGAACATGGAGGAACATGGGAGGCTGTTGACCTATCTTAGCATCCCTTTCTCAGGTTTTTATATAGGACTGAGCAGGTTTCCAATGTATTGGCCATGTGATCAATGTATTGATGGTCATAGCAGTTAAAGTTTATTGAATATTTATTTGCCAGGTACTATAAATTCTAATCTATCACTCCTTTTCTTATTTAAATCTCATAACAAATGGTAAGGTAAATATGATGACCATCTTGGCTTTACTGCACTACAATCAGGCAAGGTTACACAGCCGTCTTAGCCTGAGCTGCTATAACAAAATACAACAAACCGGGTGGCTTAAACAGCAGGCATTTATTTTTCACAATTCTGGAGCTTAAAAATCCAAGATCAAGGTGCAAGTCCACTCAGTTCATGATCTGTAGACGGTTGTCTTCCTGCTATATCCTTACATGGGGGAGAAATTTCTCTCCTATCTTCTCTCAAAAGTGCACTAATTCCATTTTTTAGGGTTCTACCCTGATGATCTAATTATCTACCAAAGGACCTACCTCCAAATGTTATCACACATGTGTTCTGGGAGAGGCATAAATGTTGAGTCCATGCCAATAGTCAATGAAGAGCAGAGACAGGAAGCCGATGCTGGCTACCTTGAATGTCAGAGAGTGCTTTCTACCTCTATCATGTTGGACCAACTACAAAAGTACTTGCACGTGTCAGCTCTTCCACTTGCCCCCCATGGACTGGAGTGCAAGTTTGAAATCTTGGCTGTCCTCTGAAACAGTGCATAATCACCTTGTCTATTATAAAACATTGACTGGGGCCGGTGCTGTGGCATAGAGGGTAAAGCTGCTGCCTGCACTGCCAGCATCCCATATGGGCGCCAGTTCTAGTCCCAGCTGTTCCACTTCCGATCCAGTTCTCTGCTATGGTCTGGGAAAGCAGTAGAAGATGGCCCAAGCCTTTGGGCCCCTGCATCTGTGTGGGAGACCCGGAAGAAGCTCCTGGCTCCTGGCTCCTGGCTTCGGATCGGCGCAGCTCCGGCCATTGCGGCCAACTGGGGAGTGAACCAGTGAATGGAAGACCTCTCTCTCTCTGCCTCTCCTTTTCTCCCTGTAACTCTGATTTCAAGTAAAATAAATAAATCTTTAAAAAAAATGTAAGATTTCTTTTTTTTTTTCTGGAATCTCCTCCCTTTATTTAGAAACCAAAGCAATAGACTTTTGCAGTTGGAAGATACTTCAATGTCTGCCTTCATTCAGACATGCATGGCCTTGGTCAGGCTGGTGGACTTTTCTGCTATGCACAAACATGAACATGGTGGGCACTTAGTAAATGAACATTTGAAGAAATGTGCAAATGAATGATTCATATGACCCAAAACAGACCTTTTTCTGACATAATTCAAAACTAAAATGCTCAGTCACCAGGTCATTTGTGGCTACAAAAATATTGCTGGCAGGTAATCTGGGGCTATCAAATTCATTTCTATCTGTAATTGAAGTAGAGACCCACATTCTTTTCTCCCAGGGGATTGGTGTACCAAATCCTGCCTTTGACCTTGGATAGTATTAAACAGATTTCAGCCAATGAACTAAGTTTCTATTTATGGAAAATGTCAAGGGTGATAAGCATGAAAAATGGTAATATCATATTTTCAATCTAACTAACTTAATAATTGAACATGAGCAGTGCAAAAATTTCTGCCAAACAAACAACAAATATTCTGAGAAGCTGGAGTAAGGTTCATGGCATCTCCAAAACAAACATTGCAGATATGGGCTATCATAGGTAGAAAGTCCCATAGAAACATGCATCTGTTTCAATCAAAAAGAAAAGAACCCATTCCCAAATGGCCAATATAAATGCTAGCTCTTATTCCCCTGTTTGTGGTTGATATATTTTCCAGAACTTAAAAGTTGTCATTTGCAATAGGAATATCTACTTCACTGCTCCTCTCCTATTCCTCTGTGTGAGGAATATGAAATATATAGACATGAAATATATAGACACACACACATACATACAACACACACACTGCAATAGCCCAAGATTGCATGTTCATCCACTATTAGTCACCCAAAGTATGAGAGACTACATATCTAGCCTTCAATATTGAGTCAGTCATGAAGCAAATGTAAATGTGAATGGTGGAACAGATGTACTACACCAGGTTGTACTTACACCAGAGGAAAGCTTCAGGCTGGCACTGTCGTCCCTGCCTGCTGGATGAGGAGACTGAGGCTAACAGAGTTGATGCTTATTCAAGCTTACAGAGTTAGTGACCTAGCCAAGACCTGAACTCAAGTCTCCTATTCCTGGAGTTATGCTCTTTCAACCATACAAGACTACTAATGCATGCATTTTGAATATTCCATATCATAAAAGTAGATTTGAATAATTGTAATTTTTTTAGTATTTATTTATTTTTCAAAGTCAGAGTTACAGAGAGAGGGGGAGAAATAGAGAGATCTTCCATCCATTGGTTCAGTCCCCAAATGGTCACAATGGCTAGGGCTGGGCCAGGCTGAAAACAGAAGCCAGGAGCTTCATTCAGGTCTCCCATGTGGATGCAGGGGCCCAAGCACTTGGGCCATCTTCTGATGCTTTTCCAGGCACGTTAGTGGGGAGCTGGATCAGAAGTGGAACAGCCGGGACTCGAACCAGTGTCCATATAGGATGCCAGCATCACAGGCAGTGGCTTAACCCATTACTTCACAACGCCAGCCCCGGGTTGTTTTTCAATCTATATTCATTTATAACTCGTTTTACCTCCCAAATAATTCAGAGCCACATATGACTATACAATGAAGTAGAGAAAGGAAGTTCAGGGGATAGAGACTGAGAGAGCGTAAGACCAAGAACTGTGAAGCTGCACACTAAAATTATGATAGCTAACAAATAGTGAGCACTATGTGTCAAGCCTTATTCTAAGTGCTTTCTCTAGATGAACTCATTTAAAATACACAATGACTCTGAGGTGGGTTCTGTTATTATGACAACTTCATAGTCAGAGGCACTAAAACAGAGAATGCCAGTTATTTTCTCAGGTCACAAAGCTAATAGCTGGGGAAGCAAGGGAGCAAACCTCAGTGGTTATGGCTCCAGAATTCATACCCAAAGCACATTACTTCTCATATTCTGCCTTCTGGATATCCTTGGAATCAGTACTTCTCCAACTTGTATTCCCAGATCCTCAACCTAGGAAATCACACATGGCTCTAAGAACCAAACCCTAGCTCCCCTCTCAGATTTACTTCACTTCCAGTATGGTGATGGAAGTGTTTATTGAGATCAGCATTGGGTAACAATTTTTGGTTTTTCTTTTCAGGAGATTTGATCCATAGTAACAGCCCAAATTTAGAGCTCTCTTATTTACTGATTGAATGATCTAGGGCAGGGCAGCATCTTCTATGTGCTCCAGTTTTATCCTTTGTCAAATTTCGATAATGTCAGTAACTACCATATATTTACTATAAGCATTAAATTCCACATGCACAAGGAGTACTTAGCACAGTACCTGACATATAGTAATGTTAATTAATTAATTATTAAATCAATATTAGCTATTATACTTACTATGAGAAAATATAATACTTTATTATTGTTACATTCAGGGTCCAGTATGGTCAGATTCTCAGAGAAGAATCTGAATCATCAAAACTAAGAAAACAAAATCAGTCCCAGATAATGTAACAACAATGTAGTGTTAATTAAACTCTAGTTTTTGGTTCAATTATCTAACCTAATTTAGTAAATCTAACTCATCCAAATCCAAGTATATCTTTGAATATTTAAAATCTTTACATTTTCTAGATCATTTTATTTTATTTTTGTAAAGATTTATTTATTTATTGAAAGGCAGAGTTGCAGAGAGAGACTGAGGGAGGGAGGGAGGGAGGAAAGGAGGAACAGAGAGAGAGAGAGAGAGCGAGCTTGCATCTTCTGCTTTACTTCCCAAATGAACACAATGCGACTGCAACTGGAGCTGGGCTAGGCCAAAGCCAAGAACTCCATCTAGGTGTCCCACATAGGTGTCAAGGGCCCAAACACTTGGGCCATCTTCCACTACTTTCCCAGGGAGCTGGAAAGAAGTGAAGCAGCCAGGACTCAAATTGGTGTTCATATGAGATGCTGGTGTTGTGGGCAGCAGCTCAATCCACTGTGCCACAACAATGGCTTCTATTCCACATTTTTAAAGTATAATGTTATCATATTAATTTAGAAATTATAGATTTAAAGGGAAAATATCACTGCAAGATTTGTGCATTCTACAAAATTGGTTACCAAATGCCTTTGACAATTTTTTCAAGATTTATTTATTTATCTGAGAGGTAGAATTACAGAGAGAAGGAGAAACAGAGAAACAAAGGTCCTCCATCTACTTCACTCCCCAAATGGCCACAACGGCCAGAGCTCAGATGATGGGCCAAAGCCAGAAACCAGGAGCTTCTTCCAGGTCTCCCATGTGGGTGCAGGGGCCCAAACACTTGGGCCATCTTCTACTACTCTCCCAGACCATTAGCAGGGAGCTGGATTGGAAATGGATTGGCGAGGACTTGAACTGTCACCCATATGGGAGTCTGGTGCCACAGGCAGAGGCTTAACCTATTATGCCACATGCTGGCCCTCGCCTTCGACAAATTAAAACCCCACCAGTGTGTGTCACAGAAGTATTAATTTAAAATCCAATTATTGGCCGGCGCTGTGGCTCAATAGGCTAATCCTCTGCCTGCGGCACCGGCACCCTGGGTTCTAGTCCTGGTAGGGGTGCCAGATTCTGTCCTGGTTGCTCCTCTTCCAGTCCGGCTCTCTGCAGTGGCCCGGGAGTTCAGTGGAGGATGGCCCAAATCCTTGGGCCCTGCACCTGCATGGGAGACCAGGAGAAGCACCTGGCTCCTGGCTTGGATCAGCGCGATGCGCCGGCCGCAGCGGCCATTGGAGCGTGAACCAACGGCAAAAAGGAAGACCTTTCTCTCTGTCTCTCTCTCTCACTGTCCACTCTGCCTGTTAAAAAAAAAAATCCAATTATTCAGTGGAAAATGTACATCCAGAAGTGCTTAACAAGAATACAGCAGTCTGGGGAAACTAAATGCAAAAAAAGAAGTACATGGACAATTATCATTGAACTATTTTAATTCATTCCATTTGGGAAATAGTTGAAACAAGAGTAGTTTTGCATACAAAGTTGTGAAAAGAATAAAATCTGTATCACTACTATTTTCCTTCTGCTTTATCAAATATCTATTTGGAATTATCCAGATAAATGACTAATATTTTTTATTTTTATTTCTAGATATTTAATATGTTTAAATAGAGCTAGAATTAAAATAGTATATTGCCATGATGAAAACTGTTTTGGTTTAGGGATTTTTGTATTTTGTGCTTTGTATTTTATCATGAATTAGCTTCCTATTTGGGTTTCAGGACTTCGTGTTCTTGAAGGCATTTCTTTGTTTACTTTATTCTTGTAATCTACAATGTTCTGTCTTCAAATAACTATCTGCTCTGAAATCTGTGTCCACTCTGATTCAGATGAGGAATTTTAAAAAATTACCTTTGTTCACTTGGTATAGAAACTCCAAATGTTTATAGGTTGTTTAGAAACATCTTGATATCTCCTGGGGTGCTAAGCAAAATAAGCATAGTGATGCCAGTATTTTGGTTCCTTCTCCTTCCTCTCTATATTTGTAAGCATTGACAAAACCATTGGTTCTTTTATATCTAAATACAATAGCAGTAAGATGGATAAATAGTGATTAAAAAAGTCTAACAGCCAAAACACACTTTAGACCCCTAAGTCTAAAATAATTGTAGCAAAGATTCCATACACATTTTTGAAAGAAGACATTAGTTCAGAGAAAGGTCAAAATACTTCTACAAACATAAAAACCATTAAAAATGTTGGTCCTCAGCTTGGCAAAGTTGAGTGATCTTGATTCCAAATAAACTTCTTGAAGTTTCACATTTTTCCTCTAGCTAATGAGTTTTCAACCACAATGTATAAAGTTTAGCTTTATATTGGTTTCTTTCCCACAGACACACTTTTCATTTTGTCCCATATTTTTGTCTACCTTTCAGTTTAGCCTTCAATGCTGCTATGCTGTTTAATTTTACATCAGAAAGAATTTTTTAAAGTATAATGTAAAATCTTTCTGCAGTTTATATCCTACTTCAGGCACTTATTTCCTAAATTATTTTTCTTCCTTTTAGAATACAGTTAGAGAGATACCCCTTGGTGTTGCTTAACCTTTCCAAGTATGAATTTATGGACTAGCAAAGGTTTTCCTCTCTAGTCTCTATGCTTGAGTTTCTTCATCTATAAAATGTTGATAAAAAATAGAACTGTTCATATAGCTAAAATTAAATGAGTTATGTAAAATCCTTTGTATAATGACTGGCACAAAGATAATGCTACATAGGAGATAGTATTGTATTAAGATATTTTTAAAAATGTATTTAAAAGGCAGAGAAACATGGGGGAGAGAGAGGGAAGGATAAAGAGAGAGACTGAGAGAGAGGAGGAGAATGAGGATCTTCGTCCCCTGAGTCACTTCCTATCTGCCCACAACAGCCTGGGCTGGACCAGGCCAAGGCTAGAAGCCTAGAACTCAATCTTGGTCTTCTATGTGGGTGGCAGGGCACAGATACTTGAACTATCACTTGTTGCCTCTTGGGGCGCACATTCGCTGGAACTGGAAGGGGAGCCAGGATTTAAATCCAGGCATAGCTGTATGGAATGCAGGTATCCCAACTGGCATCTTAACCACTGCACCAAACACCTGTCCTGAGTATTAGTATATTAAATTTTATTCAATATAATATAAATGTCTGTGTCTCATGAAATTTCCAACAGATTCTAAATACCTTCCCAGACTGTTGCGAATTACCAGTAAGAAAACAATTTGATTAGAGGCAGAAAGTAACAAAGGTCTTACTTTGAAGAAAGAAAAATATGAAAAAAAAAAATGTGTTTCCTTCATCAGAATATTTTGAGCAGAGTACCCTTTATAGACACTTGCGCACTTCACCTAGTAGACAGCCCTGCTTTATCTTGGAAGGTTTTTCTGTTTGATAAGGTTGACTGACTCTTTCAAAGGATACTTGAGGACAGTGTGCAGACACTGCTGTTATCTCTGTGTATTACATACCATCCTCCTCTCCTGGTTTTCCTTATTAACAAAAACCGGGAATTAAGCTACCAAGGCTTCTGTTGTCCCAGGGAGTGTATCTGAATTCCAGTTCCCTCCTTCATGACTGGTTTAGAACTGGCCAAATCTTTCAATCCAACTAGTGAACAAGAGGTAAAGTCCATCTGGGAGATTTCTGGGAACATAGTATTCCCTGTGCTTAAAAAAGGATGCATGATAGAGGTGGTTTTCTCTTCCAACCTTTGGACATTAGTGTATAAAGGTAAAGTTCATGGAACCATGCAATAAATTTTGACCATGAACGGGCCAGCCAGAGTGCTGAGAATGGCAGAGCAGCAATCTGGAAACAAGGCTGATCTCTGACGATGTCATCAAGCTGTTTCGTTTACCACCCTCAGGGTTACTCTGCTTTTCACGTGTGAGTGATAGATCTCTTAACTGTTGAAGACCTTCTGAGTTGCAGCTTCTGTTACTTGCTGCAGAAATATCCAAATTAACACAGGGAGGTAGGGGGCTTGTCGCACTTGGTGATTCAGGTAGGTTAGCTCCTGGTGCCAGTGTGCAAATTACCACAAACTTAGTGATTTAAAACAACATGGATGTATTACCGTTCCAAAGGTCAGAAGTCTAGGATGACCTGTTGGCAGGGCCATCATCCTTTGGAGGCTGAAGGCAGAATCTGTTTCCTTCCCCTCTTCAGATCCTGGAAACTTCCTGGCTTCTGGCCTACCTCAGTATATCTGGATGGCTACACCAAAATACTTTAAACCAGGTAATTCCTTTTATAAAACATATTTCTCACAGTTCTGGGGGCTGAGAAGTCCATGATCAAGGTGCCAGCAAGACTCAGTGTCTGGTGAGGACTCTGTTTCATAGGTGGTGCCTTCTGGATGAGTTCCCACATGGCAAAAGGGGCAAAGAGACTCCCTCAAGCCTCTTATAAGGGCACTGATCCACTCATAAGAGCAAGGCCCCACGACTTAATACTATCCCCAAGGGTGTTAGGTTGTAACATATGAATTTGGGAGAGAATATCGATATTCAGGCCATAACATGGCCCCTTCCTAGTATCACTCCAATCTTTCTTTTTTTGTTTTTTATTTTTATTTATTTATTTTTATTTTTGACAGGCAGAGTGGACAGTGAGAGAGAGAGAGACAGAGAGAAAGGTCTTCCTTTGCCGTTGGTTCACCCTCCAAGATTTATTTATTCATTTGAAAGTCAGAGTTACAGTGAGAGAGGGAACAATAGGGAGATAGAGATCTTCCATCCACTGGTTCGCTCCTTACATGGCAGCAATGGCCAGGGTTGGGCCTGGCTGAAGCCAGTAGCTTCATCTGTGTCTTTCACATGAGTGACAGGGACCCAAATGCTTGGGCCATCTTCTGCTGCCTTTCCCAGGCCATGAGCAGGGAGTTGTTTTGGAAGTGGAGCAGTAGGAACGTGAACCAGCACTCATAAGTATGCTGATGTCACACACAGCAGCTTTACTCACTAAACCACAACACTGGCCCCACATCACTCCAATCTAATGTGTCTATTATGGAATCTCCCACTCCATACCGTGGTCCTTCTACAAGGACCTTATACACCTACCTTGATAATGCAGGATAATCTCCCTATCTCAAGATCCCCAATGTAATTCCATTTGAAAAATCCTTTTTGTCATTCATGTGAATTGATATTCAGAGGTTGCAAGTATTAAGACATGGGAATCTTTGGGGATGGTGATCATTATTCAACCCAGCACACCAGGTAAAGGCCACAAACCTGAAGACAAAAGGAACGAGAGTTCCGAGATCACCTGTGTACTCTTGTGGAGGGAATAAGCAAGGTGAGGAGGCACTGGTGCACTTGTTGTCTCCTTCCTTTTGTTTTACTACAAAGTAGCCATGCCACCAGTCTCAGACATAATCTTTTTCTTTGCAAGTGAGTGCACCATGATTCTTAGTTGATAGCTCCAATTTACTCCAGAATGCTCAATCCTTCTTGCCTCCTCTTCTCTATAATTATAACACTTAACATTTGAATTGAGTCTTCCCTCTGTGCCCCGTGCTGTATTAAGAACTGTACCTGTACTACATTAATCATCAGGAAATTCTTCTGAAATTATTACTGCTGTTGCACCCAGTTTACAGATAAACACATTCAATGGCAACTTTCTCAGTTCAAACAATTTACTAAGAATGATTATGTTCTCTACTTATATAGAAGTTGATAACAGATAGCCTGCATCCTTCTTCAAGAAATATAAATTCAGCTTCCTACCACTGAGAACACTTAGGCTAGTTTTAGCTGCAATTTTCACTATATCCAATGGGGTTTAAACCATTAGGAGTTTATTGTCTCTCCAAACAAGAACACCACAGGTTAAGTTATGCAGTGTTAATTCAGCAGCTAAGTCATGTCAAGGACTCATTAGGGAAGAAAGTCTCTTTCCAAAGCCCCTAAGCAGTGTTTCTATTTTGGCTTGAACCATTCACCACTCAAGAGCAAAGGGGAGCAGTCAATCATGACTCTTCTCTGGGCCTAAGCCTAACTTCCCATAAGGCCTTATTTTGTTGCCTTATCCCTGAATAAAGCCAGGGAGCTATTAGCAAAGGGATAAGGAAGGGAAAGGGGGAGGCCTGTCTTCTCCAGAACATGTACATAACAGAATGTAGAATGTAAAACGGAAAAATAACCTTATAATTGATCTCAAGTGTTCCCTGCCATGTGTCACTAATAGGTTCTCTTGACTGCTGCAATGATTCAGAACAGCCTGCACCATTGCTTCTTGGCCACGAGTCTGCTGGTGGCATGCTAGCCAGGGTGCTTGCTGTGACTGAGCAGAGTTTTATTGCAATTGGTGTTTGATTCCCTCCCTTTCAGTGCAACTCAAAGGGTCCATGTAGTACAGTTTCAGATAACTTTGAAAATAATATTTTTTCAGAAGCAAAGAAAAATTTCTCATTGCAAGCCAAATGTGCATCTTTTCAGATAAGGACCTTTCATATTCACTGGGATTTTGTTTTAAAGTTACCTTCTATGGCTTTTTTCCAGTATAATCTATTTCACCAAGAATAAAGCACGTGACACCCAATTTATCTTCTGTGAGCAGAGCACAGCTGAGTCATTGACATGGGCCAATTCTCAGAGAGCCCAGTCCTCCTTCCCCTCCTACCATGTAGGTTTATGTTGAAATAAAACTGAGTATCTGATTCATGTGTCATTCATAGATATGGCACAACAGTTCCTTTAAGAATGTTCTTGTTGACATTTTACCATTTCCATGTTTATTTCTTAAGAAAAGTAGGATTGTTTAGCTTGGAGGCTTTGCACATGTTGAAAGCAAGTGTCCCCTTGTACTATCTGAATTTCCAAACAAAGAGCAGCCTCCCTGCTCTCAGTCAATAACCACATAAAGAGCTGCTTGTCGAGGAGGAATTCTCCTGCTACAGGGACCTAACCCACACCTCTGGCACATCGAGTGAGGATGTGTGGGCAGGAAATAGTTTAGGTGTTAAAAATAATAAAGGACACAAATTAATAGGCAACACATCTTGTTTTTGACTTAAGTTTGCACCATATTTATCCTTTTTCATTGCTATTTGTATTTTTCCTATGTAGATCAAAGCCTCTGGACTGATTACTCCTTGGTCAGCACCATGGTGCCCTTTGTATAGGTGGTGTCCTCCTTGAGGTTTGAGCCAAATGGTTTCTATGTGTAAATACAACTTTGCTTTGAGTCCAAGAGGTTTCTGATAACTCCTAAAAATGACCTTGTGGGTTGGCAGAGTCAAGGAGCAGGTTGAATGGCAAAGCCTTAGTTTGTGGACTACTAAGAGCTTTTTACCCATTTAATCCCACATGTGATAGGGAGCAGTGACTGTGGTTTATGCTGCACAACTTAGACTTGCCTTGGCTCTCTTGTCTCTTTTACTGGTCTCCACCAGGACTTTCCCAAAACACACAGACACAGCAGCAGCTAGGGATGTTCTTCTGCATACTGATCAGCCATGTGCAAAACTAAGAAAGAAGTCGAGGAGCCAGTGCTGTGGTGTAGCAGGTAAAGCTGTTGGCTGTGGCGCTGGTATCCTACATGAGTGCCAATTTGAATACTGGCTGCTCCACTTCTGATCCAGTTCCTGCTAGTGTGCCTGGGAAAAACAGCAAAAGATGACCCAAGTGCTTGGGCCCTGGTACCCACATGGGACACTTGGATGAGATTCATGGCTCCTAGTTTCAGGTCAGCCCAGTTCTAAATGTTGGGGCCATTTGGGGAGTGAACCAGTGGATGGAAGATCTCTCTCTCTCTCTCTCTCTCTCTCTGTTTCCCCCCTTCCCCCTCTTGTAACTTTACCTTCAAAATAAATAAATAAATCTTTTAAAAAAAGAAAAAAAGAAAGGAGTTGCAAATGGCCTATTTTTTTTTCTCTTCCATCATGATCCTTGCAAGTTTTGCTTTGCAGTTGTCCTCACTGCCACGTAAATCCCACTGACAAATGTAAGATAATTTCTCTAATTGAAAGTGAAAGGTGACTGGATTTGCTTAGTTTACTGTGAGTCACTCATATGCCTGAGAAATGAAGTCTTATGCTGTTACTGATACTGGAAGCTGCAGGGAAGGAATGAATCTCTGCAGTTTAGAACTCACATCATGAATCTCACACCAGCGGTACTGGGCGTTTTAGAAGGATAGAATAAGACTCAAATCTCTAAAGTCAAGGCTATTGTGCAAAATTCTGATTTTAATAGAGAGGTATTTTGAGTACATAGCATATTAAACTTTGATATTATGGACATGAAGGAAACATATTTTCTTTGTAGTAGGCAGCCTCTATTATGTTTCGGAGGAATTTTCCAGTAAATCATCTAACAGCTGCTTTACTGTACAGGCCTTGAAATT
This sequence comes from Lepus europaeus, assembly GCF_033115175.1. Lineage (NCBI taxonomy): Eukaryota > Metazoa > Chordata > Mammalia > Lagomorpha > Leporidae > Lepus > Lepus europaeus. Next base: position 139,683,541 of record NC_084827.1, on the reverse strand, counting down.
TTATCCTTTCATTGGTTACATACGCTTTTGCTTTGGGAAACTTCACATGCTTCTCTTTACCAGTAATATTTTGTTCCCAAAATATCAGCTCCTGGGGAGGATTTAATAAAGGCTGACCCAACAAGAAATGTTTTGAACAAACCTTCTGGATATCTCTGGCTAGGTACCATTTCCTATGTAAGTATATTTCATGTAAGCATATCACTAAAAAATCCAAAAAGGCAACTGATAGAGATTGTGTGACAAAAAAGCAAATGCTAGTCATCTCTTAACATAATGGCATTTTGTATCTCTGAGCCAGGAAACAGTGGTCATAGTGGGTGGTGGCACGCAGAATGTGTGTGTGTGTGTGTGTGTTTGTTGGAGGAGTGGCAAGGTTAAAAGTGGTGATGGGGGCTGGTGCTGTGACATAGTGAGCTAAATCTCTGCCTGCAGTGCCGGAATCCTATATTGGCGCTGGTTCAAGTCCCAGCTGCTCCCCTTCCGATCCATTTCTCTGCTAATGTGCCTGGGAAAACAGTAGAAGACAGCCCAAGTGCTTGGGTCCCTGGACCCACGTGGAAGACTCGAAAGAAGCTCCTGGTTCCTGGCTTCAGATTGGCTTGGCTCTGGCCATTGTGGCCATTTGGGGAGTGAACCATCAGAGAGAAGACCTTCCTCTCTGTTTCTCCCTCTGTCTGTATTGCTACCCCTTAAATAAATAAAATCTTAAAAAAAAAAAAATGGTGATGGAACCAGGCTTGGCCTATATATGGCTGGAGAAATTCTCTCCTTCAGATTATAGATTGAAGACTCTCTTAGGGAAAGGGCACTGAATTAACATCCTTAAGGGGGACAGAAAGAGAATAGCTTGTTCAATGCCATGTTTTTGAAATGAACCTGCAATTGTCAAAGTATGTTCCATGTGAGGATTACCAGGAAGGTTCCTATTCTAGAAAGGAATCATGATGTGTAGATTTCCAGAAAAGGCTCCTAGTCAATGAGGATAGCAAAACAGAAAGAAAATGAGAGTTGTAAACTCACTAACCATGACTTTGGTTCATGAGCAGAAGGAAGGCAGGTGGCTGAAGTTGGAGCTGAAGACACCAGCTGTAAGAATGTATCTTTCTGATTGGTGATGAATTCAGGGATTTTAATGACCTCCTTTCAGATTCCATGATTCACTAGAATGACTCAAAGAACTCAGAGAAGTTCTGTAATTATGACCACAGTTTTATTATAAATAATACAACTCAGGAACACCCAAATGGAAGACATGTAATGGGCCAGGTATTAAGTGTAGGTGGGTGGTAGGCACAGATCTTCCAAACTCTCTATCTGGGATACTGGTTTTGACATACTTTCTTGTGGAGTGAGGTGAATGAGGGAAAGTTCTAGAGGCTTCTAGTCTTTTCTGTTATAATGGTTCTTACTACACAGACCATGTACTCAGTGTTGTGTTTTGTTAACTTCTAGGTATGCCAATTCCAATTACACAGTAAGGGAAAATGAATCAGCCCTTAGAAATAGAATAATGGCGCTGGTGCCGTGGCTTAACAGGCTAATCCTCAGCCTTGCGGAGCCGGCACACCAGGTTCTAGTCCCAGTCAGGGCGCCGGATTCTATCCCGGTTGCCCCTCTTCCAGGCCAGCTCTCTGCTATGGCCCAGGAAGGCAGTGGAGGATGGCCCAAGTCCTTGGGCCCTGCACCCGTATGGGAGACCAGGAAAAGCACCTGGCTCCTGGCTTTGGATCAGCGCGATGCGCTGTCTGCAGCGGCCATTGGAGGGTGAATCAACGGCAAAAAGGAAGACCTTTCTCTCTGTCTCTCTCTCTCACTGTCCACTCTGCCTGTCAAAATAAATAAATAAATAAATAAATAAGAAATAGAATAATGGCAATGATAGTTAGTTAATGATATTTTAGAGCCACTATCATAAATATATTTAAGTATTTAAAGAAAAACATGAGAGGCTGGCGCTGTGGTGTAGGGGGTAAAGCTGCCGCCTGCAGTGCCAGCATCCCATATGGGCACTGGTTTGAGTCCTGGCTGCTCCACTTCTGATCCAGTTCCTTCCTGATGGCCTGGGAAAGCAGTAGAAGATGGCTCACGTGCATGGGCCCCTGCACTCACCTGGGAGACCTGGAAGAAACTCCTGGCTCCTGGCTTCTGATCAGCGCAGCTCTGGCCATTGAGGCCATCTAAGGAGATAACAAGCAGATGGAAGACCTCTGTCTCTCTCTGCCTCTGCCTCTCTGTAACTCTGCCTTTCAAATAAATAAATAAATAAATCTTTTTAAAAAAAGAAAAACATGAACATATTGAGAGAAAAAACAATCTCAACAGAATCTTTAAAGTGGAATCTTTAAAAAAGAATCAAACAGAAATTCTAAAAGGGAAACATATAACATATAAAACAAAAATACCACATTAGGTTTAACATTGCAGCAGCCAAATCTTGAAGATGGGCCACAAAATCCATCAGAACTAAACTAGAGAAAGCAAAGTCTGAAAATAAAGTGAAAAGAGGCTTGGTGACCTCTGGAACACAGCATGCAGTTGGTATATATCATGTTGGATTATCAGGAATAGAATATATTGGAACAGAGATTTGAAAAATATAGGTCAAATATTTTTCAATTTGATTGAAAAAATCTAACTCAAGAAAATTGATGAATATGAAGCAAATTAGACCAAAAAAACCCACATTTAAACACTTCTTAACTTGGTAAAAGTCATTGAAAAAGAGAGAATGTTAAAAGCAACTAGAGAAGAGACATATTACATACACTTGAACAGTATTAAGAATAACTACTGTTTTCTCAGGAGCAATACGAGCCAGAATCAATGGGTAGTTTTGTTACAACACATGGATCACTTCCATTCATGTGCATTGATGCAGGAGCTGTGTGATACTACTTGTAACCAACTTCCACTCCCAAAATTTTGGCTTAAAAAACCCAAATGATAAATCCAGGGACACATCATATGTTATAGAAAATATGCATCAGTGTAAATACATTGATTTGTTGGATTATTTTAATAATGTTTGTTGCTTTATATTAAAAAATTCTCTTGGCTAATGATGCAATATATTCAGAAAAGAAATGCTAGTGCTCCCCCAGACAAAGAGAGTGAAGAATTTTTATATAGAAAGTCATAAAGTAGTGTACATATCTCACTCTAAAATATCCTGAGAAAGATATATCAATAACTCAGCTGTGAATACCATGAAGAAAATAATGATGTAGATTCAGACAGGCTGCAGAAGTTAAGACCAAGGGAAAAGTGAAGAATTTTACATTAAGATGGAGATGTTTACATCATGTAATCACTAAATATTTTGTTGTAGCAGAGTATTTACTGACAGGGGATATGAGTATGACACATAGTTAAACACACAAGTCACATCAATAATGGGTATGGTGTCCTCCAGTAATAGAAAGATAGATAAACAAACAGAAAGACAAGCAGGTAGATGGAGCAATGGATAGTTTAGAAAGATACTAAAACATTGACAGTGATAGAGCTATAGGCTTAAAGACAATTTTTATTTTTTCTTTTGCTTTTTTATATGGCATCCTAAATTTCCTATAATATTTAATATTAATAAAATTTCCTAAAATTCCTACAAATGTTACTATAAATTTCCAATAAATGTTACTTTTTAGGTTTATAAGTATCTTCAAAAATTTTTTTATTGAGCTTTTAGAGTCCTTTTAGGTTCACAGCAAAATTGATCAGAAGGTACAGAGATTTCTCATATAAGCCTCCCCTTCACACCTTGCTAATACATGCACAGTCTGTTACATAATCAACATCATCCCCAAAGTGGCACATTTGTAATGGTCAGCATTGTGGTGTAGGGGATAAAGCCACTGCCTGTGACACTGACATCCCGTATGGGTGCTTGCTAGAGACATGACTGCTCCACTTCTGATCCAGCTCCCTGCTAATGTACCTACAAAGCAGCAGAGTATGGCCCAAGTGCTTGGGCCCCTGCACCCACAAGGAAGAGCTGGAAGATCTGGAAGAAATTTCTGACTCCTGCTTTGGTCTGGCCCAGCCTCAGCCTTTGCAGATTTTTGGAGAGCGAACCAGCAGATGGAAGATCTCTCTTTCTCTCTTTCCCTCTCTCGCTGTCTCTTTTCCTCTCCCTCTATAACTCTGACTTTCAAATACATAAATAAATCTTTTTTAAAAAGTGGCACATTTATTACAACTGGAAAACCTACATAGTCACATAATTATGACCTAAGTTTCATTAAAATGTTATTTTTAATTAATATTCTTTATTTTTGAACAGTTTAAGGTTCACAGAAAAATTGAGTGTAAAGTTCGGAGAGTTCTGATATCATCTCAATTTCCATTATTAATAATACTAGTATTAGTGTGGAATGTTTGTTACAATAATAAGCAAATACTGATATGTTATTATTAAGGTACATGGTTTACTTGTACAACACCATCCGTGTTATGCATCCTATAGGTTGGACAACTGTATATTGACAAATACATATACTGCTGCAATAACAGCTCATTATTTTTGTAATTGGAGAAAAGCTTACATAAACAAAAATAATAGCTATTATATAAACTATAATGATAAGTATTTCATGTCTAACATGAAGAGTTATTGTTTAATTCCATTGATATTCTACTAACTCTGAGAGTTCATTCCATTTATTGTATCTACTAATAATACCCATGCCTCAACTTAGAAAAATATCATCTCTCCCTGTTAATTTATGTATTTATCCTTTGGGTCTGAGAAAGCAATTAATTTCATTGAGGTCATTCTTTTTCAAAATATAGAACAACTGGAAGATTTCAGCATCTATTCAATTACATGCATAAAAAACTATGCTAGGTACATCTTGGGGTCACAATTTAATCTTGGATGGTCAGAGAAAACTTTGTAGAGGATGTGAACTTTGAACTGAGACTTAAAGAATAAGTAAAAATTGAACAAAATATAGAAGGAAGAGAGTAGCATTTATGAAAACTACCATGGTTAATAAATTGGAAGGTGACACTGTGTGAATTGTGATTTAAAAAATATACCATTGTTGGGTGTTTGAGCAAAAGCTTATTGATGGAGTCAGGTGAGTTGGGTTGGGATAAATTTAGACAAAAAAACAGAGAAAAGTGTACTCAGTCAAGATGTGGTAGAGTACACCTGAGCAGATGGGCAATAATACAGACTTGGCTTAGAGAAGAGGACTGTGGGAGATATGGCTAGTTTGATAAGGAGGATATAATTGATGGACAGTTTTCTTAGAGTTTGATGACACCAAATCAAAATTGAATCATTCTGTATCATATGAGTGTTTTCTTCCTTTAAGAATGTACATTGGATAGACTGAATATAAAAGACAGAGAGAGGGAGAGGGAGAGAAAGAGAGGGAGGCAGAGAAAGAGGCAAAGTACCAATACAATTGCTTATCTAGGTATTCAGAACCTAGCTTTAAAAAGTGGTAGTAGTACCAGAAAGAAGGGAGGTTCTATAAGACACATCTCTGAAAAATTAATAAGAATTAGTGACTGGATTTGAATTTGGAGAACATAGAGAAAATCAAGATAATCAAGATATTGAGCTTAGAAGACTGTGAGACTGAAGGTAAAATGAAAAAAATTAAGTTCAGCTTTTTCTCTGTCCACCTCCTCTCTCTCTCTTTCTCTCTCAGCTATTCCCCACCCCCACCCCCACTCCTATCACTATCTCCTGGGAAAGCAGATGAGCCTTTGTCATGAGAACTGAGGGGAGTGGGTACCAGCAGATATTTTAGGAATATCAACAAATGAAAAGACAGGAATGGAAGACAAGCCAGGAAAGGAAGTGTGAGACAACTGGGGAAATCAGGCAGCCAGTCACCTAGGACAAAATATGAGATAATTTTAAGAAGCAGGTGATAGCGCATAAAATTCTGAATAGTAGTTAAGAAAAACAAGAAGTGTGCCAATGTCATTAGTAATATTAAGGCTATTCCAATGGACTGTGGAACTAGCAGCTGGATAGTAGAGGGTTTCCAAAAAGATCAGGTGATGAACAAATGGACTAAGTGGGTAAAGACCATCCATTTCAGGATTTGAGATTAAAAAAAGGAGAAAATGGTATAGAATTTAGCAGTAAATGTTAATATTCTATTTTAGCAGCTAAGAAACTTCTGAATGACTTTTTTCTGTTTTTCCTTTTTTAAAAAAAGATCTGTAGCCATTATCTGAATATTCTTTTTAAAATATATTACTATGCAATTATTTTGAAAATAACCTATCTTCAATTACTAGTATTTGAAAGTATGTCCTTATATATATTTTTTTGAACAACATGGAACCTTGCCCAGGTGCTCCTTACAGGAAGTGTGGGGCAGCCCTAAATCAGACTCATACTGAAAGTGGGTCACAGAACTGCTAACAGGCAATAAGGATTTAGCATTATTACTTCTCAGTGTTATGATTTGACACTTGGGGAACAGGTGATTTTTCTCATGTGTGATTCTTTATCCTTCATGACCTTGAAGATCATTCTAATTCCAGCTTCAGCACCCTTTTATTCTGCAGTCTGAATAACAAATAATAAGATGTCAGCTTCTGTTTCAGTCCTATTTAATGTAAAGATAGAGTACTATTGTATGTGTCAAGTTCTCATTCACATGTTTTATGATTTGACTTGTGTTATTATAAACATTCACATGTTTATAACATGATTTGACTAGGAGTTTTAAAACATTTGCTTACTGGTGATGAAAATGTTCATCACACACTCTCCTTGCTACATTACATGTGTAGGTGATGGCTGTTATATCGTAGTAACTTTAATTCATTCTGACTGAAAGTGAATACTCAGAAAAAACCATGGTGGGAGTACCAGAGTAAACTGCACAAACAGAAGTCTCTTACCCTGTATACATTTTGGTTCTTTCTTTTTAAGAATCTGCAATTTAAAGGAAAAGACAATTTTTCAAATGTTATCAAAATGATTCAGACTGTATCTGTATCCTTACCCTTGGTGAGTTCTATTACTAAAATGCATGAGACAAAGTAAACTGAAGGAAAACTGACATGAACATTTATTCGTGTATGTGCAGAATGTCTACTTCATGTACAGCATTGTGATACGCACCAAAGGAATACACTGTGAAATAGGGTGTGTCTGAGCCTGATAAGAACCTCCATGGTTGGGGGAGACTAGTAGATGAAGTGGTTAAGTAGGAATGCAAAGTGTGCATTGTCAGACAATTGATTTGGGTAAATGTTATAGGTGTTTGGAGAGGGAGTTCAGTCAGGCTGGGAACATCTCTTGGGGAAAGAAAGATTTGAATTGGACCTTTATAAGGTAGGAAGCTGTAATTTACATTTGTGAAGGGAAAGGGAAAGCAATTCCTTTCAGGGAAAGCAATCCCTGCCCAACGTTCAGTTGCCTCCCTGTCTTCTCCTCCCTCTCAAGCTTACATATAGCAGTGGCTCACCCTAGACCATCAGGGACCTTGCTGCAGTGCTGTGTCCGGCCTGGTGGTGTACAGTACAAGGCAATACAACTCTGGTCACATTCTGTACTTCTACAAGCTCGTCCTGGAAATTTGGCACAGGGCACATTGTGTACTTACACACCAGTACTTGACAAATACTTCAGGGTACATAATTAATAAACTTACAATTTTTAGGGTCATTCTATAAAGCACTGCAGGTGGAATGAAAAACGAAGGTGCAGGGAACTTGGAATCCTACTTTGTACTAGGAATTGAGCTAGATGTTTGAATACATTATCTAACTCAATCTAAAATGCTGTGGAACCAATTCAGAGAGGAGAAAATAAGTAGTAGTTTAAATCGCAGAGTAACTTGCCCACCTCTCCAACCAGTTGAGACAAAATCATGGTTTAAACTAGCTTTGATCCAGAAAATACTCCCTTTTCCTAAACTACATTCCTGTTCTCGATACAGAAAACACATTTTTTTTTTTTTTTAGATACCAGAAATATTCCAGTGTTGAAATTACAGAGAAGAGAACTTGCCAAATTAGTTACAAGGTCAAATAAAACATTTGACAGACTAAAAATTCTTGGAGAGGTATCATATTCAACCTTTGACCAGGAACAGAGAATGTCTTGCTGTATGTCCTTTGGAAAGATTGTGAAAGCAAATAAAGAGAAAGTTTTCTAGTTGCCCCAAGCAATCATGAAAACACTACCTATCTACGTGATTACCTAGCAAAGTTGAAAAGCTTTATAGGGCAAATAAAAAGTTCAGAATCAACTCTGTGCCAATGACCTTTAAGCCACCTGTGAAATATGGAATGTCAAGTACAGCACATTTATGAAACCTATAGACAGAAGGTTGAGAAGCAAAGTTCTGACACTTTGGCCTATGGAGGGCATATTCCAGAGCTTTCAGGGAATAAGATCTTGTGTTTTTCCAAATTAAAATCAGTTCATTTATATATTGTTGCTTCCCCATGCACAAAAAATGACAAAGGTATTACCTGAAATACAGTATATCTTTAGCATAAATGAAATAATCTTTTGCTAAATCTACCTTAATAAAGAAGTCAGGTTATTTTCCAAACATATGTAATTCTTTCCAGCTTTAATACATGACTATATTTCTTGATGGTTGCAAAAGTATAAAAATTTAAAACAGTCTAAGAGTCTGGTAAAATAGTTTTTCTTTCTGATTTGCAGGTGAATATATCTCCCTCTAGTGTTCAAAGAAACTAATGCAAGTAGCTGTGTTTTTCTCGTCTGGTTGTGATTAGTAGAAGGTCAATGTGTGGTAATAAAGCAACATCTATTATCTATTTTTATGGGAACTGGTTCATATATAGCTCAATGTTTTCACAAATACCACATGCCTGAATTGTCAACCGCATTTTGTAGTGTTCTTTTAGATCTAAGTTATCTATTGTAACTCTTTGTGCTTGCATAAATCTTGTTAAAGGGTTGATAAAATATATAATCTTTAAATTTTGAGTTTCCAGATAGAGAAAACAACAGCCCCAGAGCTTGGTCCTTAAACCTCTTTCTTCTTCCTTTCTTCTTTCTTCCTTCCTTCCTTCCCTTTCTTTCTTTTCTTTCTCTTTCTTCTCTCCTTTCTTCCTTTTTTCTCTCCTTTCTCTTTTCTTTCCCTCCCTCCCTCCCTCCCTTCCTTCCTCCCTCCCTTCCTTCCTCCCTCCCTTCCTTCCTTCCTTGCTTCCTTCCTTCCTTTCTTCCTTCTTTCCTTCCTTCCTCTCATTTGATGACCTTAGCGAATCTTGTGGCTTCAATGACCGTCTGGCTCTGGATGAATTTCTATTCTAAATACCAACTATAGCTACACCCAGAGTTGTAGAGCTTCCTGTCTCCTCAACATCTGACTTGGATTTTTTAATGACTGCCTCATATTTAACATGTTTAAAACTGAGTTTTTAGTTTTGTTTCCCCTTCTAATATGCCCTCTTCTTGGCTTTCCCTTTTAAAAGGCATTACTATCTACCAAGTGTTTCAGCCAAAATAACTTGAAAGTCCTTTTCTCTTATTCTTATTCCTGGCATCAAGTCTACCCACAAGTCTCTTTAGGTTCTCTTCCAAAGTGCATGCCTTCTCTCCATCAGCACTTAAGCCCCTGGTTTAAATCACCAGTGTTACTCCCCTCACCTACTCCAATAACCTACTAATTGAGCTGCCTGCTTCCACTCTTGCCTCATTTCAGTCTATGGTTTCTCTCTAATTAAAACAAGATCCATCCTCACTATGTTCCTTCTCCAGGACAAACAATGAAAACGTGTGAATCTCATTCCCATATTCAGACCTTAGAACTTGCCCTCTTACTTACTGGGAAACTTACTCCCCACACCTTTGAATGGCAGGCTTCTTTTTGTCATGCAGGTCTTAGCTCAAATGTTTCTTTGGAGCGATTTCCCTCCCATCACTGTGGCTCTTTTTCTCCTCACACTTTTTCACCAGCTGGAATTATTTTATTAATATCCTTCTTTCCTTGCTAATAATCCACTTCTTTTTCCTAGAGCAACAGGGAGGATCTTGACCTGTCTCCTATATCTCCTAAGCCCAGAACAATGCCTAACAGATGTTCAATAAATATGTGTGACTGAGCAAGATGAACACAATAAGGATGTGTGTGGATTCACAAAGAGAAAAGTATGGGCAGAGACAAAAATACCAGCTCTTGGACTCAATTTTGTTAACCTCATGCATGCCCCCTATAATAATAAATAAAGATCTATCACCTTGCCTCAAAAGGTGAATGTATAACCAAAACTAGCACTCCTTGCCCCCTTCCACATATACATTTTTAAATCAGGAGGCCAAAAATTAATTAGGAACAAATAACTGCATAAGAAGTCAAAACTCAGCAGCTGTATAAACTAACACAATGTATTTTTAAAGGAAAATAAAGTATCTTCTCATAAAAGATTCCATTAGAATTAGAACAAATATGGGCATGAAATTCTTAACTAAGCATTTGGTTCATGTCTAAATGAATAATTTTAACAGCAACAACAACAACAAAAAAAACCACTCAAGCCATGAGAAAAAAAATACAAGATCATAAATACAAGTGAACTTCATGCTCAGGGAACCAAAACATCAGCAAGTCAATTTCTCTTCTCTATTTGGTATTTCATTTTTTGCTTTAATAGGGGGGAAAAAACCAGCTTCTGCTCCCAGATACCTTCTCTTAAAATGGATTTCCATATTTCTAGATTAGTAAGTCAAAAGCATACAGATAGCTGTAATCAAAGTAAACCGAGCAAAAGGGAGTATTTCAGGGAGACAAGTAGCAGCAGTCATAAAGTGCCTTCCTATAACCTGAAAAATCTGGTGGCCCAATATGTCTAACCTAAAATTCATTCCAAACATTTTGAGAAATATGGTGATTTCTGTGAACTGGACTTAACCTTAGCTGTGAGGACAGATTACTTTAATTGCTCTCATCGCAGCGCTCAGTCTTACTGTGGCGTTACTGATTACTGTGGGAATTAGTGTGGGAATTCAGTTCCAGGAGCCATATTCCTTTTGCTTGACAGAGATCATGATACTCAACGAATATAAAAGAATTGTTTCATCAGTTTTTATAAAACCGTTTTCCTTCCATCATTCTGGCAAAGTACTCTACTGAAAACAAATCTAAAGATTCTGCAAACAAGAAGTTGACACCAGGTCAAGCAGCAGCAAAGCAGAAAGTCAGAGGAGCCTGATGTTTGTACATTTCAATTAGACTTTTGTGGGTGGGATGAATGAAGAAGAAAGTCTGTAGATGGGAAAGAGCAGGCGTTGAATGGCCGAGTCTTTTATGCACATCTCTGTCCAGTCCTGTTTCTGAGACTCTATCTCTGTCTTGCTGGCCCCTTCATGTGGACTATCATCCTCCCTGAAGTAATCCAGTTGACAGTGGACTTCTGCCAAGGGCCTTAAATTCCTCTGAAACACCTGGGACTTGATGGCACTGATTCTGGCAGCCTGTTGACAGAACACCTCTTTCAGGTGGCATAAACCCAGAAGTATTTCTTTTTCCTTCTAGGGCTCTCGCATTCCAGGTGCTTTTTGTTCCCACATGGCTGACTCCTGGAGTTTGAGTCTTTTCCCTGTGTCCTCAGGCTGTGAAAAGAAAAAATGACCCTACATCTTCAACTCCTTCTCAGGCTTCTCCCTCGACTAGGCCTTTACTGAAATTTGTCTTTCCCCTAAGCCTCAGTTTCCAAGTGGACTTTTCAATTCTTCCACTTTCCAGGTTTGGGAGATCAGATCTGCAATATTTATGCCATTTTCCAGTACAAATTCTTTTTTTTTTTTTTGCATTTCATTATTTATTTAGATGTTTAAGCTCTTGCACTAAGCTTTTACAAGCTGGTGAACACTGACAAATTATTCTCCCACAGAACTATAACCACACATTCCCAGACAGTATAAATATATGGTTGAACCAACATTAATACACATCACCATTTTATCAATTACATAATAAAACAAATTATCAAGTATTCAAGTATTAAGTTACACAGCTCAAAGGCATATAAAATATTAGATGTCTGCTCAATTCATTAGCAGAAACCCACTTCTTTTTTTTTTTTTTTTGCAAGAGGTTGGGAAGGAAAAAAAAATCACACTTCAAACAAAAATAAGTTGGTAAACAACTTTTGATAAGTATGGAAAAAATTACAAGAATTTCAGAAATTTTATGATTAAGAATTTTAAGCTACAATAACAAAGCATCTCTACCTCTTAAAAATATTTACTAAATTAAAGAGCATATTCTACATTTATGCACAAGACGAAGGCAACATTTTACTAAAAATATTTAATAGCCCCCTCCCATTCTTTTCTCAGGCCCTCCTTGTTAAGCTGCACCTCAGAGTGCAAATGTTAAATTAACTGTAAGACTTTTTTTGTCTGAAGACATTAAAGACATGTGCTTCTGTACAATGTAAATTTTTCAAAATGGAGGTTTTATATTAACAGCAAAAGATTTATAGAAACATTTAATAATCATAAAACTTGGTAAAAAAAAAAAGAAATCAATGGTTAAGCAAACCTGATGTATACTGGTATGAATGTGGGAGATGTAAACATAAAGTGAGCAGGCAAATAACCATATAGTCCCTAGTTTCAATGTTTGAAATGACTGAAGGAATAAACCACATAAGACCTAGAGTGTTCATAGTTCCTGGGATTTTAATTCTGTATGATAAAAAAAAATATACAAGTATTGTGCTGGGTATTTTGGCACCTAATCTTTCTAAATTTCTTATGTATTGATAAGATTCTGGCATGGGAATAGATTTAAGATACAAATCAATATTGCATGATTTCAGGAAAAGTCAATTGGTACAAATGATAAGCACATTTTAAATACTAAACAGCAACAATCTTTTGCTAAGTGTCCAAATACGTTGGTTATAACCCAAAGATAGAGGTTGCAATTCTGTCAAACTCATGGCCTGGTAAAACTAATTTTCAATGCCCTTTGGAAGCTTCACTAAACTTACTCACCAAGCCAACATGTTGGCTAATATGTATGACAAATTAGATCCTGTCTCAAGTTCTTCTTCCAAGTCAATAGCATTAGGCACCCCAGTTTTATTGAATGCAACAGTTGTTTCTATGACCATTGGAGTCTTTGAAGCGCAGCCCCATCTTAGGATGATATTTTTCCAAATACAAAAGTTGTTTGCTGTTAAAAGCTCCACGCCGCTTTTGTCTTATGAACTGTACTGCATCTTCATATTTCATTCCACCTTCAATTAATGCTAGGGCGACAAGCACTGGAGCTCTCCCAAGGCCTGCAACACAGTGAACAGCAATACAACAACCAGGTTCTTCATGAAACTTAATTTTTACAAGACTTAACCGTTGTCAACAATCTGTTTGGTGCACCATCATTAAAAGGCCAATCGAGAACATGGATGCCTTCTTTCTCCACAAGAGTAGTGTCATAAGCTGCTTCACATACTCTTACTATCGTGGTAACTCCATATTTCTTAAGTTCCTCAATAAATTTGTTTAATGTTGCATTGGTTGGAGTATGTGTAATAAGAAATCTCATGTTCTTGTACGTGACTTCCACAGGAGCTGAGCGGTTCATTCAGGCCATGTTAATTTACTTAAAAAACACTTAATAGGATTATGAAAGAATTTAAAAAAACTGAATACAGAAATTACGCAAAGAAACTGAAGTCTACTTCACTATCTTCCACTTGGGATTCTCAGTGCTTTACGTATGAAGTTGGGAGTAATGGGAAATGAAATGAACCTCCTGACAAGAAGCAGCAATTCTTCAATCCAGTAATACTGAGGCAACAGAAAGGAAGTGCACTGAGGTTCACCCCATCCAGGTCAGAACTCTTGTAAAATGCTCTGTGGATTTCAATCCAACACTTCTGTGTCCAGGTTAACCACTTTTATGGGGGCTTCTTGGTGGAGCAGTAACGGATCTCTACAGTTCACTTGTCTGCATAGAGGTCGTGCTGTGCCTGGCAGTAGTCTCCACTGCCCTTCAGAAACTCCATAAATGTGTGACCAAGAACACCACAGAAAGCAATATGTTTACTCATTGAAGATTGTGGCCTAATCATACAGCCGGTCCCGAGGCGGCGGCGACACAGGCGGTAGCGGCGGATGCAGGGCAGGGGGCGGAGGTGGTCGTTGTGGGGCGGTGGCAGCGATGCAGGTGGTGGCGGGGGCACCACACTCTACCATGCAGTGAGTGGCTCAGAGGAGAGCTCCTCGCCCCAGTACAAATTCTTATAATTTAGGCTCATATCATCCTCCCTCCTTATCACTTGCTTCATCTGTTGAAGACTTTGACTTGCAGGTTTCTTCTCTACTCTCCGACTTCAGCAACCATGGGAACAGCCATGGCCTTATCACTTTAGTTCCTGATGCTCCATGGCCAAAACACTTCAGACACCCACTTCCATGGCCACAAAGGGGGACTGTCAACAATTGGAACTTCTCCACTTTGGAAACTGCAGTCTAAACCCTCATCCTAAGCTTTCTGCTTTTAGAGTTTCTCTCAATCTATTGCTCTTGATGAGACCCCCGCCAAAGCTGCTTAACATTCCCTTTCTCCTCATTAACAGCCCTCTTTCCTTCCGTATTAATTTCAGTGATTATCTCAACCCCACTACTACAAATTCTCCATTCTCTATTCTCTTGCCCTGCTGTCCTTCTGTTGTATCAGCCTGGGAAAATCTCCAAGCGCTGGTCTCTGAACCTAAGCCTGTTCTGTTGAAGACCTTTGGAGAGTCACACACAGAGTTAGGTGGATTGCCATCACCATGAATTCACAGGCTTCAACTGAGCCCTTTTCAAGTTCTTTGATCATTTGTGTTCTCTCTTCTTTTTTTTGACAGGCAGAGTGGATAGTGAGAGAGAGAGACAGAGAGAAAGGTCTTCCTTTTTGCCATTGGTTCACCCTCCAATGGCCGCTGCGGCCGGCTCATTGCGCTGATCTGAAGCCAGGAGCCAGGTGCTTCTCCTGGTCTCCCACGGGGTGCAGGGCCCAAGGACTTGGGCCATCCTCCACTGCCTTCCCGGGCCATAGCAGAGAGCTGGCCTGGAAGAGGGGCAACCGGGATAGAATCTGGCGCCCCGACCGGGACTAGAACCCGGTGTGCCGGCGCCGCAAGGGGGAGGATTAGCCTGTTAAGCCACGGTGCCGGCCTGTGTTCTCTCTTCTTTCTGCCAGGTAAATTTTCTGCATTCTCCTGAAATTTTTGACTTTCCTGGCTACCACCTTCCCACTTGTTTCTAGCAGATGACTTTGCTTTCTATATTACAAACAAAATCAAACTCATCTTTTGGGAACACTCTGACTACCTGCCAGCAAACTTCTAAACACCAGCATCTCCACTCACTCTTCCTCTTTCTTCCTTTTACAAGATGTTCTTGCAACGTGAGTCTCACATAGAATTAATCCCCTCTCCTTTCACTTATCCCATTATTGTATCTTTTCCCTTCCTAATCGCATTTAAACACAAAACTCTTCTGTTTGAAAAAATACGCCTGTCTCCAGGAACTACTCCATTCCCCAGTCTCTCTCATTCATAGCCCACATCTTAACAGAACAAATATCCTGTAAATATCTTGTTTTGTCCACTTCAGTCAACTCCCATTGTCATTAGTCCAGATTTACATACCCTTATCTCTCACTGAAATAAAAGCCTTCTAACAGGATTTAGGCCTGCCTTTTCCTATGACTCCCTCATACTGAAGGTAGGGTGATTTTTCTAAAATACAATCCTGTCATTTCTTCTTCTTTTTGGTTCAGATTTCCTCCTTTTAAGTATATGCAACCCAATTTTTAGTGTTGTAAAATGTTTGCAACATAAAATTTACCATTTTAACCATTGAGAAAACTATTTATTTGTTTAAAAGGGAGAGAGAGACGTTGCCCATCCACAGGTTCACTCCACAAATGCCCACAACAGCCAGGGCTAGGCCAGGGTGAAGCCAAGAGCCCAGAACTCCAACTGGGACTCCCATGTGGAAGGCAGGGGCCCAAATACTTGGGCCATCACCTGCTTGCCTCCCAGAGTGCACTAGCATGAAGCTGTTTTGTAAGCAGAGGCAGGACTCAAACCAAAGCACTTCAACAAAGGACACAGAGGATACAGGTATCCCAAGCAGCATCTTAACTGCTGTGACAAATGCCCAGCCCACATTCTAACCATTTCAAATGTACAGCTCAATGGCATTTGGCATTAAATCCATTCACTTTGGTATGAATCCATTACCACCATCTATTTCTGAAACTGTTTTTTTTTTTTTTTTTTTGCATGTTTTATAAGATCTTTAAGATACTTGCTTACCACCTCAGGTCATTTAGACTTTTCTCTAACCCTCTTTATCCAAATCTACCCCTTAACCTTTCTGAACCATGCTTGAGTTCTAGCAGTCACGTTCTCTTGTTTTAGGCCTCCACGATGTGCTTTCTGACTGGAACGGTCTCTGCATTGTCTTTCTTCAGACCTCAGCTTCCCCATCCCTTCCATGAGAAAACTGGTGCTTTATATTCTCGGTGCCGATTCATTCCCAACACTCTCTCCACTGCATAATACTTGCTTGAACCTCCTCCTAGCTTCTACTGAGTGATTGTGTCTTGGTCATATGTGAATGTCTAGTTAGTGCCTAGCACAATACTTTTCATGTAGTAAACCATCTGTGAATGTTGGTTTAAACGAGTTTCTGAAAGTTTTTTTTTGAGTACTCTTCCAAGGCCTAGTTTCTGGTTTGTGGGAAGTCAACCAGAAGAGCAGGAGTTGGAAGCAGGCAAACAAGAATAGGTTCTTACTGGCTCCAGCTTTGCATGCATTTTTTTCCTCTTCATTTCCCTCTTCCATAGCACCGTTCAAATTTGCAATCATTTTATTACACTAGTCTTCACAGACCTTCCAGGCACAGATAAAGCTAAATGAGAGTTTTAAGGTAAGCGGTCCGGTCCGTGCACCCAGCTGTTAAGAGGCTGCAGAAGCATGAGCGAAGACAGCTGAAGTGATTACTAATCAAAGGGTATTCATTCCTCTTGGCAGGACACCGTCCTCAGCAGTTCAACGCGCACCTTGCCGCTCCAACACACTGGTGCCAAGACGCCAAGGAGTTCCGTGGGAACCCTTCCTGCGTGGACCCACTGACGGCTTCCCGGGCCCAGTTCCGGGAGCAACCGGTGACCGGAAGTGGAGCTGGCGCTGGCCTGTTGCCTAGCAACGGACGCTGTGGGGACGTTAGGCAGCTCAGCGTCGCGGAGCGGAGGGAGCCGAGAGTGGGGGTCGTCGCCTGAGCGTCTCCTCTCGGGTCAGGAGGAGCGGAGGAGGAGCGATTCAGGAGCTGCCGCTGCGGCAGCGCGTCCTCGGCGCCATGAGCAGCGAGCAGGTGAGAGGGCGGCTTCCCGCCAGGCCCGCCTCCGCTGCCGCTTCGGTCTGCCTTTCGACGGGGGTTTGAAGAGCCTGAGCTTGCGACCCCTCAGCTGTGACCCGTGGTGCGCGGCTCCCTTATCCCCAGTGGCCACCTGGGTGGGGAGCGCTTTCCGCTAATGCCCGTCAAAGTTCTTTTCCCGGGCTTTAGGCCTTCGTGTCGTCATAACCACCAAGCGCGTCAGCCTCACGGGGGCGCCGCGGCTGAACCTGGCCCGGACGCTGCCGGGCGAGCTGCCGGTGGCTCCGCGGGGGTGAGAGGAGGCGCCGCAGGAGTCGCGGTGGGGCTGGGCGCCAGCATGAGAAGCCACACCTCTCCTGCACCCGTGACTTGGCCGCGTCGGTCACTGCGTCTGAGGCTTAGTTCTCCCGCTTTTATGCAGACGGCAGAAGTCACAACACCTTTTCTAAGCTTATTGGGGAAGTCCCATGCAATAATTATAATGCATCATACATGAAAGATCTTCAATCAGTGGCAGATGGCTCTTGTTAAGAAAATAGTCGCACGGACGTAGTAAAAGATGCGTGTTGCAGTATCTACTTTAAAAAAATCTCTTGAACTTCATAACGCCTGTAACCAAAAGAAATACAGAACAATGATCAATTACCTTAAATTTTTTTTTTTTTGGACAGAGTGGATAGTGAGAGAGAGAGACAGAGAGAAAGGTCTTCCTTTTGCCGTTGGTTCACCCTCCAATGGCCGCTGCGACCAGCTCATTGTGCTGATCCGAAGCCAGGAGCCAGGTGTTTCTCCTGGTCTCCCATGGGGTGCAGGGCCCAAGCACTTGGGCCATCCTCCACTGCACTCCCGGGCCACAGCAGAGAGCTGGCCTGGAAGAGGGGCAACCGGGATAGAATCCGGGACCCCAACCGGGACTAGAACCCGGTGTGCTGGTGCCACAAGGCGGAGGATTAGCCTGTTAAGACACGGTGCTGGCCACCTTTAAAAAAATTTTAAGAGGGAGAGAAATCGAGATCAAGATGGAGATCTCATCCACTGGTTCACTCCTTCAAATGCCCCTAGCAGCTGAAGCCAGGCATTCAGGGTGGCAGGGATCCAGTTACATCAGACATCCCGGCTGCATCCCAGGGTCTGCCAGGGTCCATCTTAATGCAGGCGCAGAATGAAAAGGCCTTGAGCATGGTCATTGCTTTGGCTTGCTCTTTATGTAGAGATGGGTTAGGGAAAGGGACATTGGAAACATCCCTCTTGAAAAAGTTGTTTTAAAGCCTGCCAAACTTGCTTGGCTTCTTTGTTTTGATACTAAACTATAATTATTTCTCATTGCTTCATAATGCTCTTTTGGTAATATTAGAATTTATTGTGGAAACTATGTTAAAAATAGTCCCCTGTGCATTGGGTTGTAGATTACCAACAGAAAATGTTGGTAATCATTAATAATTCATTAATTAATAAAATACAGAATATCTAAATTCTCAAGAAAATGTGGTTTCAGCATGTTCTGAATGAAATATAATAAGCCAAGAACCAAGAAACAGACCCTTTGATCTGTATACCACAGTTTAATAGATAATAACTAGTAAAAGAACAAATGAGCAAGGAAAAGCAAAAAACAAAAAAAAAAACATACAAGTAACTAGAAAATGGAGCGTTTGTTTATAGGCTTCACTAGTAATTTTTTCTATGTGATACTGTTGTAATCACATTCCATTAAAAATAACACACAATCACTATCCATATAGGTTAAGAAGCCTCTTTGCTTGATGTCCAAATCAGTCCTGATTGTGAACAGTATTGTACATTGTTGGAATTTAAAACACACTGTGATTACATTTGTAGTGGCACTTCTGAATAGCTGTTATTTCACAATTTTCACATCCCTAACTAAAAAGTATTCACTAAAAACCTGCAAGTTAGTTTCTAAGTTTTCCATAATCATCATGAAAGTGATACTGGGAAATAACACTCATAATGTCTTCCTCTCCTTTCAAAAAAGTTTAATGTTTTAGTGAAGAGGCAATGGGACCTTGAATGAATGGATGTTAGCTCATTTAGGATTATTTTCATTTTCTACATACAATTTTTAAACAGCAGAGGGCCCTCTCCCACTGTTTTGGTTGATTGGTAATTTTAAACCTCATCTTGATACTTTAATTTATGCTAATTTAGAGTGCTATTTTCCTTTTAAAAGGATAAAAGTTTCTATATTTTAACCTAAAACAAACAGAATGGATTAAACTTTTGGAAATGGCATTTTTATGTGACATTTACTTATGTATTCATTCAGTTTGAAGAAGTGTGCAGGTGGTAAAATCATATTTACTAAGGAGATTTTTAACAGACTCATTAGTGGAAGGTTGGGAGTGATGTGACATTTTACAGGAATAGACGACTGGGCTCTTAAGTTACATATTTAAAAGAAATATACAACCCTTTTTGATGTCTAATTTTATTTTTAAATTAATTAAAACTTAAAATAAGGAATTTAGAGTTTCAGTTGAAGAACTTTCAGATGTTTATAGGTACAACTATTCAGAGGTTTAAAGGTACAAAGACCAGGCAGCTCCCCACAAATTCACTAAAAATTGTGAGCAGAGAAGGGGAAAAAGCTGTCAGCTTTTCTCCAGAACACACTTCTTCTATTTTTCCTTTCCTTTCCTTTCCTTTCCTTTCCTTTCCTTTCCTTTCCTTTCCTTTCCTTTCCTTTCCTTTCCTTTCCTTTCCTTTCCTTTCCTTTCCTTTCCTTCTATTTCTTTTCCTTTCTTTCCTTCCTTCTCCTTCTTCTCCTTCTCCTTCTTCTTTTTGAATTTTACCTTCTACATGTACAAGAGAACATGTGGTATTTCTCTTTCTAGGTCCATCTTATTTCACTCAATATAATGTCCTCCAGTTGCATCCATTTTGCTGCAAATGGTAGAATTTCATTGTTTTTGTTGCTAAATAATATTCCATTGTGTATAAATGTCACATTTTCTTTATCCATTCATTTGATGATGCACACCTTGGTTAGTTCCAGATTTTGGCTATTGTGAACAGTGCTGCTATATAATCATGGTGGTGCAGGATCTCTTTGATATATTATGTTTGATTCTTTTGGGTATATGCCTGTTAGTGGAATTCCTGGATCATATGGCAAGTCTATTTCTAATTTTTAAAGAAATCTCCACACTCTTTTCTATAGTGGCTGTACTAATTTAAACTCCCACCAATAGTGTATAAGTGTTCCCCTTTCTCCCCTATCCTTGCCAACGTTTGTCATTCTCCACATTTTGGATTTTAGCCATCTGACAGGGGTAAAGTGATATCTCATTGTGGTTTTCATAAGCATTTCCCTGATGACTAGTGATGTTGAGCATTTTTTTTTTATATATTTGTTGGCCATTAATATTTCTTCTTTGAAGAACTATTAAAGTCCTTTGTCGTGGCCGGCACCATGGCGCACTGGGTTAATCCTCTGCCTGCGGCACCAGCATCCCATATAGGCGCTGGTTCTAATCCTGGTTGCTCCTCTTCCAGTCCTGCTTTCTACTGTGGTCTGGGAAAGCAGTGGAGGATGGCTGAAGTTCTTGGGCCCCTGCACCTGCATGGGAGACCAGGAAGAAGCACCTGGCTCCTGGCTTCGGATTGGCGTAGCTCCGGCTGTTGCGGCCATTTGGGAGTGAACCAGCGGAAGGAAGACCTTTCTGTCTCTCTCACTGCCTGTAACTCTACCTGCCAAATAAATAAAATCTAAAAAAAAAAAAAAAATCCTTTGTCCATTTCTCAACTGGATTGGTTATTATTTTTTCGAGGTTTTTAAGTTGCTGATATATTTGGGATATTAATCCTTTGTCAGGTGGTTTGCATATATTTTTCTCCATTCTGTTGGATGCCTTTTCACTATTTCCTTTGCTATGCAAAAGCTTCTGAGTTTGATATAGTCTGATTTATGTAATTTTGCTTTTGAACCTGTGCTTTGATGGTCTTGTCCACGAAGTCTTCACCTTTATTTATTTATTTTTAAAGATTTTATATATTTTATAGGTAGAGTTACAGACAGAGATAGGGAGAGACAGAGAGAAGGTCCTTCATCTGCTGGTTCACTCCCCAAATGGCTACAACTGCTAGAGCTGCGCTGAACCGAAGCCAGGAGCCAGGAGCTTCTTCTGGGTCTCCCACGCAGGTGTAGGGACTGAAGTACTTGGCTATCTTCTGCTGCTTTCCCAGGCCATAGCAGAGAGCTGGATCAGAAGAGCAGCAGCTGAGACTCAAATCAGCGCCCATATGGGATGCCGGGTGCTGCAGGTGGAAGCTTAGCCACAGCAATGCACCAGGTCATCTACTACACCGATGTGTTGGAGTGTTTCCCCTATGTTTTCTTCCAGCAACTTCATAGTCTCAGGTTTTAAATTTAAGTCTTTGACCAGTCTTGAGCTGATTTTTGTAAATGGTGAGAGGTATGGATTAATTTCAT
Source organism: Lepus europaeus (assembly GCF_033115175.1). Lineage (NCBI taxonomy): Eukaryota > Metazoa > Chordata > Mammalia > Lagomorpha > Leporidae > Lepus > Lepus europaeus. Next base: position 139,661,741 of record NC_084827.1, on the reverse strand, counting down.
TCTTCTACATATATTAGTCTAGTACCATTTGTTGACGAGACTAACCTTACTTCACTGTATGGTCTGAGCACTTTTGTCAAAATGAGTTGAGTGAATGTATGTGGATGGACTAATTTCTGGGTTATCTATTTCTGTTCCATTGATCTATTTACTGGTTTTTATGCCAGTACTATGCTCCTTTAATTACTATTGCCTTTTAGTATGCTTTTTTTTTGAGATTTATTTATTTATTTGAAAGACAGAGTTGGAGAGGGAGAAGGAGAGGAGGGAAAGGGAGAGGGAGAGAGGGAGAGAGGGAGAGAGGGAGAGAGGGAGGAGGAGGAGGAGGAGGAGGAAGGAAGAGGAAGGAAGAGGAAGGAAGAAGAAGGAAGAAGAAGAAAGAAGAAGAAGAAAGAAGAAGAAGAAAGAAGAAGAAATGTCTTTCATCCACTGGCTCACACCTCAAATGGCTGCAATGGCTGGAGCTGGGCTGATTGAAGCCAGTAGCTTCCTCTGGGTCTCCCACATGGGTGCAGGGGCCCAAGAACCTGGGCCATCTTCCACTGCTTTCCCAGGTCACAGCAGAGAGCTGGACGGGAAGTGAAGCAGCCAGGACTTGAACTGTTGTCCACATGGGATGCTGGCACTGCAGGTGGAGGCTCTACCTGCTATGCCACAGTGCTGGCCCCTGTAGTATGCTTTGAAGTCAAGTATTGTGATGCTTCAAGCTTGATTTTTCTTGTTCAGGATCATTTTTGCTATTCTAGGTCTTTTGTGATTGCATATGAATTTTAAGATTGCTTTTTCTAGTTTGGTAAAGAATGTCATTGGTATTTTCATAGAGTTTGCACTGACTCTATAGAATGCTTTAGGTAGTATAGACATTTTAGTGATATCGATTCTTTTGATCCATGAACAAGGAATATCTTCACATTTTTTGTGTCCTTGATGACTTCTTTAATCAATGTTTGATAATTTTCATTGTAGAGATTTTTCACTTTTTTGCTTGAATTTATTCCCAATTTTTTGTGGCTATTGTGAATGGGGATTTCTTTCTTGATTCCTCTTTCTGTGAGCTAATCATCAGCGTACCAAAAAAACTATTGTTTTTTGTATGTTTATTTTGTAACATGCAACTTTACTGAATTGGTTTATTAGCTCTAATGGCTTTTTGGTGGAGTGGTTAGGTTTTTCCATGTACAACATCATATGATTTGCAAACATGGATAATTTGACTTCTTTTCCAATTTTGATGTCCTTTGTTTCTCCTCCATAATTGTTCTGAAACTTCCAGTACTATATTGAATAAGAGTGGTGAAAGTGGGCATCCTTGTCTTGTCCCAAGTCTGAAGGCAAATGCTTTCAGCTTTTCCCCATTCAATATGATATTGGCTGTTTGTTTGTCATATATAGCCTTCATAATTTTGAGGAATATTCCTTCTATATATAATTTTTGTAGGATTTTTATCATCAAGTTTTGTTGATATGCTTTCTCTGCCTCTATTAAGATGACCATATGTTTTTTGTTTTTCATTCTATTGATGTAATTTATGTTTATTGATTTGAAAATGTTGAACCATACATGCATTTCTGTGATAAATCCCACTTAATCATGATAAATTGATCTTTTTGATGTGGTTTTGGATTCAATTTGGTAGTATTTTTTTGAGAATCTTTGCACCAATGCTTGTTAAGTATATAGGTCTATAGTTTTCATGTCATGTCTTTGTTCGGTTTTAGTATCAAAGTAATGCTGGCCTCATAAAAAGAGTTTGTCAGAGTTCCACCCTGTTCAATATTTTAGAATGGTTTGAAGAGTATTGCTGTTACTTCCTCTTTGAATGTTTTGTAGAATTTAGTAGTAAAGCCATAAAGTCCTATACTTTTTCTTGGTGGAAGACTTTTGATTAATTGGTTCTAAGTGAGCCTAAGAGTATATATAGCCTCTTAGTGATTTTTTTTCATTTATTTGACAGATAGAGTTAGATAGTGAGAGAGACAGAGAGAAAGGTCTTCCTTTCATTGGTTCACCCCTCAAATGGCCGCTACTGCTGGAGCTATGCTGATCCGAAGTCAGGAGCCAGGTGCTTCCTCCTGGTCTCCCATGTGGGTACAGGGGCCCAAGCATTTGGGTCATCCTCCACTGCCTTCCTGGGCCACAGCAGAGAGCTGCACTGGAAGAGGAGCAACCGGGACTAGAACCAGCGCCCATATTGGATGCCAGCGCTGCAGGTGGAGGATTAATCAAGTGAGCCACCGCGCCAGCCCAAGTGATTTTTCTTAATCATTATGAGCTTTGTCCATAAGTGACACAGTGGACTAGTCTGCTGTGCTTCATAGGGATAGAATTGTGGCTTTGAGATGAGTAAGGGTTTCCTTCAGTGTATATCTTTGGTCCACAGAGAGTTTGATATCTTGTGAGAGCTTGAAGATTGGAATGATAGTTTCCTGAGAGGAACTGAGCTCTCAAGAATTCAGTCACTATCATAACTATCAAGACTAGGTAATAAGTGTCCTAAGTTCTTTCCTCTTGCTGCTCAGTCTCCTATTGTTGCTTCCCATTGGTTAATCCCTGGCAGAAACCAGAAGGTAGAGGGCCCAGATGATGCCCATACATAGAATTCAACCCTCAGGGCTAGTGCTGTGGCATAGCAAGTAAAGCTACTGCCTGTAGTGCTGGTATCCCATGTGGGTGCTGGTTTGAGTCCTGGCTGCTCCTCTTCCGATCAAGCTCTCTGCTAATGTGCCTGGGAAAAGAGTGGAAGGTGGCCTAAATCCTTGGGTCCCTGAACCCATGTGGGAGGCCCAGATGAAGCTGCAGGCTCCTGGCTTTAGCCTGGCTCAGCCATGGCCATTGTGACCATTTGGGAAGTGAACCACCGGATGGAAGATTCTCTGTTTCTGACTCTGTCTGCCTCTGCCTCTCCTTCTCTGTAACTGACTTTCAAATAAATAATTAAATCTTAAGAACAAAAGAAGATTCCAACCCTCCAGGTCAGGCATAGAGAAGAAATAAGAGGATGGTGATTTGATCTGGGGCAAACACAGCATAACCACCATAGAAATTACTATAATTAGAAGCAGTTTTCATTTTCAACTAGTGGATAGGAGATCTCTGTCTCTCTGCCTTTCAAATAAAATTTAAAAATTAAACTATTTGTTTTACAACTGGGTTAGGGAGTACAATTAAAGTTTCCCTTGAAAAATAGGATTTATCATTTGACACAGTGATTAAGACAACACTTACATTGCCCACATCTTTTACCAGAATGGCCGAGTTTATCTCAGCTCTGCTTCCAATCCCAGCTTCCTGCTAATATGCATCTTTGGAGGCAGTGGGATATGGCTCAAATAATTGGGTCTCTGCCACCCATGTGGGAGATTTGGATGGTGTTTCAGGCTTCTGGCTTTGGACTGATACAGACCTAGCTTTGTGGACATTTGAGGAGTGAACCAGTGGAGGGAAGATTTCTGCCTCTCTGCCTTTCAAGTAAATAAATAAAACTTCAAAAAATTCATTCTTTATTTGAATGTTGATGAGGATGTTCCAGTATAAAAGGCATCACTAATTTAGGAAAGAAAGGGAATTACTAGAACACAGTGAAAGGAGATAGAGGAGATCAAGTGATTGACCTCTGATAAAAGGTAAATTAGTGTCTTCACTGCTTGTAGATACAGGATAGAAGAACAATAGGGGTACCAGCATATTTATAGGTTTGCTTACAGAAAAATGAAGACATTTTCAACAATTAAATGATGTGTAAGAAATTTGGGGGTAATAGTTCAACTCAAAAAGTAGAAAAATAAACTTAAAAATGTTGAGGACATATGAGAGATCAGAAATTGTGAACTTTAGGGGCCAGCGCCGCAGCTCACTAGGCTAATCCTCCACCTGCGGTGCTGGCACTCCGGGTTCTAGTCCCGGTTGGGGTGCTGGATTCTGCCCTGGCTGCTCCTCTTCCAGTCCAGCTCTCTGCTGTGGACTGGGAAGGCAGTGGAGGATGGCCCAAGTACTTGGGCTCTGCACCCAAATGGGAGACCAGGAGGAAGCACCTGCTCCTGGCTTTGGATTGGTGCAGTGCACCGGCCGTAGCAGCCACTTAGGGGGGTGAACCAATGGAAGGAAGACTTTTCTCTCTGTCTCTCTTGCTCACTGTCTAACTCTGCCTGTCAAAAAAAAATTTTGTGAACTTAAAGTGAGTTCAGTGGGGTTTGTGATGTGATTTTCATCCAACATTATATACCTACTTACTTAGGTATAAGCATGGAGAAGCTGAATAGTTGAATTGCAGTGGGATTGTAGTTTTTGTCAAATGTGTGAGACACAGCAATCTGAGAGTATTTAATATGGTGTAGTTATGATCACTGGCCATTGAATCTATGCTAGGCAAAAAGGAAAAGGTAAGAGAAAGGGGGTAGATTCAGATTCTGAGTTCTCAATGAAAGCAGAGAAATATAGCTTTGAGGAGGGTACCATATGATGCTTTCTAGAAGCAAAGGATATACTGATGACAGAATCAAGTTTAAAATCAAGATTTCACAAGTGGTGCCATATCTAATAATCATCGAGAAGGACTGCCATGGGAGGTAGAGTTACAGAGAGAGAGAGACAGAGATCTTTCATCCACTGGTTCACTCCCCAAATGGCTGCGATGGTAAGGGCTGGGCCATGCCAAAGCCAGGAGCCAGGAGTTTCTTCCAGGTCTTCCACATGGGTGCAGACACCCAAGGACTTGGGCAACCTTCTGCTCCTTTCCCAGGTGCATTAGGAGGGAGCTGGATTAGAGGTAGTACAGCTGGGACTCAAACTGGTACTTATATGGGTTGCTGAATTACTCACAACACCACAATGCCAGATCCTCTAGTCCCTTTCTTTCCATCACCTTAGGCCAGGTTTGTAGTTATGATATTGTGAGAAGCCTGGTTTCTAAATACAGGTTGTAGGTAGGACTCAAAGGATTTGATGATGGATTAAATGTATGATGTGAGAAAAGTCATGAATAGCAACAGGGATTTTATATTGAACAATAGTGTTAATGTGATACCATTTTCTGAGTTCAGTGAAATATGAGGAAGTTATGGGTATGCAGGTGTTTATTAACCAAGTAATATTTTTAACATATTAAGTTGGAGGTATCAGAATTCTGAATGAACATAACTAAATAAAATCAGATGTATGTATTAGGAATTTAGGATAAAAATTAATTCTGGAGAGAGAAATTTGGGAGATTTCAGTGTATGGATGATATTTGAAATATTTGGACTGAATGGGGTCAATTAGGAAGGAAACATAACTGACAACAGAAGGATGCCTGTCATATGAGGATCAAAAGATGAGAAGGAACAGGAAGAATACATTGAAAAGATCTATTGTAGAGAGCTGCAAGATGGCAGAATAGGAAGGGAGCACACTGATAGTCCAGGAAGACACAGTTTAATAAAAGTGGAGATACTGCAGGGTCAAGGAAGAGTAGGGGAAGAAACAGCAGAGGAAACTCTTATGGAACTAGTGATTCAGAGTGGACCTGCGTGGAGAGCGTGGGAGCCGAAGTTCGGGACATCAGCAGCAGAATCAACACACCAGCGCTGGAACGCGAGGTGAGCTGAACCTCAACAGCCCGAGACACCAGCGGGCAAGTGGAAAGAGGAGACTAGAGGGAACGAGGCTTGAAACTCCATGGGGAAAAGTTCACCAGGCTAACTAGAAGAGAGAGAGGAAAAAAAAAAATGACCGATACGGACACAAGTTTCTCTCTCTCCGTTCACCCCTCAAAGGCGAGCAAGACAAAAAGCAGACGCCATTTTGGACATACGTCATAAGCAGGGTGACCTCAGGTCCGCACCGGCCCTGAGCCTAGCAGAAAAACCTGACTCTGGGGGGGGGGTGTGTGAAATAACAGGAGATTAGGATCTAACTTGGCAACCCAGTGGGAGACTGCAGGAGAATTGGAGCCCACACTGAGGGCAGCACAGATTCCCTGAGTGGTCCTTGGGAAAGAGCTTCCGATCTCTGGCTCCTGTGGGTATATCATTCGCCTGCTAACTACCTCCAATTACGTTCAGCTGTGTGGAATTACTTCCCTTTTGAATGAAAGAAGGAAGGAAGGAAGGAAGGAAGGAAGGAAGGAAAGAAGGAAAGAAGGAAGGACTGACTTACCACGCCTAGCCTGGGAGTGTCACCTTTGACACATCCTCAAACCTGAGGAACCAAACACAGCTCTCAGGCAACACCCATCTCAAGCCTCTCAGGCTCCACCAAAAGCAGATAATCCATTTAATATAGAGCCATAGTGTAACAAGAAAAAACACCACAGTGAAGAAACCAAATATCTCCAACATGCCAAACAACAAATGCAAAAACCGAGGTAACAAGAACAAGGAAGACACTATGACGCCCCCAAATGAAAAAGACACCCCAACTCAAGATTATGAAGATGATGAGATAGAAGCAATGCAAGAAGCGGATCTCAAAAAATTGATAAGAACGTTAAGAACTTCTCAAAAACAAATTCTTGAACTACAGAAATCCTTAATGGACAAGATAGAAAATCTCTCTCATAAAAATGAAATATTAAGGAGGAATCAAAATGAAATGAAACAACTAGTAGAACAAGAAACTGTGATAGTGACGAGAAATCATAATGAAATGAAGAATTCAATAGATCAAATGACAAATACATTAGAGAGCCTTAAAAACAGAATGGGCGAAGCAGAAGAGAGAATATCGGACTTAGAAGACAGAGAACAGGAAAGGAAACAGGCAAACCAAAGAAAAGAAGAGGAAATTAGAAATCTAAAAAATATTGTCGAGAATCTACAGGATACTATTAAAAAAACCTAACATTCGGGTTCTAGGAGTTCCTGAAGGCATGGAGAGGGAGAAAGGATTAGAAGGCATTTTCAGTGAGATATTAGCAGAAAATTTCCCAGGTTTGGAGAAGGAAAGAGACATCCTAGTACAGGAAGCTTATAGAACCCCTAATAAACATGACCAAAAGAGATCCTCACCACGACACATCGTAATCAAACTCACCACAGTGAAACATAAAGAACAGATTCTAAAATGTGCAAGAGAGAAACGTCAGATTACTCTCAGAGGATCTCCAATTAGACTCACAGCAGACTTCTCACCAGAAACCCTACAAGCTAGAAGGGAATGGCGAGACATAGCCCAGGTAATAAGAGAGAAAAACTGCCAGCCCAGAATATTATATCCTGCAAAGCTCTCATTTATGAATGAAGGTGAAATTAAGACTTTTCATAGCAAACAGAAATTGAAAGAATTTGTTGCCACTCGTCCTGCCCTGCAAAAGATGCTTAAAGATGTGTTACACAGAGAAACACAGAAACACAGTCATCAATATGAAAGAAGGTAAACGAAGGAAACCTCACAGCAAAAGATCACAGGAAGCTCAATTTCTCTTTGACATAGAATTAAACTCTGATGCTCTGTTAAAGCAATGTGTTAAAGTAATCTATTATGTTCTCTTGATGTCTGTTAAATTCTAATTGTTCAAAAACAGCTGAATTTTTATTAAGAGCTATGGGTTATTTAAATATGTGCTTATTTTCAAAGATTTGAATAATCACCTTGTAACAATGATCAAATTTGGTCTATGTTATGTCATGATTTTAAGGAATCTTATTTCAACCAGATATTTTGGATTTTGAGCCTTCTCGGCATTCTTGACAGGCATTCAAAAAATCAAAGTTTCAAACAATCTGGACTCTAAAATTTCCAGTAAATCTTGGACTTTGGTTTTTCTAGTTTGGGCCCAACTGAAAAAATCGAAGGACCTATGTCTCTCATCTTATAGAGACACCAACTAATCAGGCTATTTGGATTATATTAGAAGTACTGTCAAGATGTGACGTGGTACCACATTTTACGTTTCTATAATGGAAAATGCTATTAATACAAATGTTTGAGAATTAAAAAGTCTAATGATTTTGTGTTACTAGACATGATAGTTATCTTAATGAGAAAGCCCCAGAGGCCTAAAGGGTTAAATACTTGTAAAATCCTACAGATGCTTTCCAAATTACTGTGAAGTAAGCAAATGCCTCTTGTTGGTTGATGAGTTTATAATTTTAAACATGGCGACTTAAAGTCTTTTGTCATCCACAGTTATATATGATGTGCTGCTCATAAAACTAAAGTGTTGTTGGTTCTGTGTTTAGCTGTCCTCCTATAGGTTCCTATGGCCTTTTTCCAGCCACTTCTATTGTATTCAGTACTTTGGGATGGCTCTGCAAACAGATGAAGCCAATAATGTATTAACAGTACCAACTGAGAGAAAGTATGGTTAACTGAGGTTACTAAAAACAAAAAGCAATTCAAATCAATTGGCAATCTACAAAAAGAGTTAAAGATTTTAAAAGCTATTATTAAAATTGCTATATTGGTCTACTATGTTATGTTATATGTGTGTACATATTGTATGTCCACATGGGAAAATTTTATTAAGAGTTTTATTTTAATTGGCTTATAGATAAGATTGTCCATAAATTTAAGCTGCTAAAATTAATCAAAGATACATTTTAATTCATGTGACCTGAATCTCTGCATCATATGTTTTATACTTGTTGGTAGAAAGAAACTAAAAACATTTTATATGGTTGTGCTTAAGTTTACTAGTTAAACAAACTACACCATGTTAGATATTTAAGAGGTGTTTCCAAATACATGATTCTTAAAATTTATAGAAGGCACTGGACCTTCTGGTAAATGTTTTCTTAAGTTGTTATCTAATGGTTGAAACTATTTGCTAAGTATTCATGTAATATTGCTATTGTCAGCAGGCGATCTAGGACTTGCTCCCTCATTTCTCTATTCTAAGCCCAACTTGTTCTTTCATTTCTCTATTCTCTTCAAGGTAGGAAACTAATTCTATTATGAAGGAATCTGTAGGACGCACAATTTAATCTTTAGACCTTATAAAAGAGATGGCTAACATTTTTCTGTAATAGCATAGCCAAAATAAGAGCTTAAATTATAATTTCATAGCTAGATTTACTTCACCATCAGCAAAGTAAACAGTAAGTAGAAAAAACCTCCCTTTCAGGCCAAAGGGAAAGAAAATTTTAAAGTGAGAATATAATTTTCCTCATGGGCATTGTCTACCTTAGAAAAACTACTACAGAACATGCCTGTGACTATAGAGTTGCAGTTCAGGCCACCGAAGATTAGAGATGGGACTTGGACACTCCCTTGACTTGCATCCTCTGGTCTGCTTTAACACAAACCAGGAGGAAAAGAAAGCTCGGCATCAGAAGCAATGGGTGGCAGGCCTATTAATGGCTGATCTGTACAGTGATCTGCCCTCAAGGAGACCCAACAGGCCAGTCCACTGCAGTGGCTTTCAATGTGGTAAGCCTGGGCTTCAGCAGAAGTCAGCTTGTGAAGAGCCCTGGCAGCTCTGCCAAGAGTTGGATCACTGGATATGGACCTGCCCTGGAGTGGAAGGATGCCCAGGTCAGAGCCACAGATCTTATTGGCTCTAAGCTGAAAAGCCCTTCACTCAGCCCAACTTCCAAAGTGACCACTGCAGCTGAGGGGATGGCCAAGTAGGGTCAGCAACATTGCAGGCAGAACTGTAATTTCTTGTTAAAGATGCCCCCTGCCTTTACCTGGCCAGCTCTCCTCCCAGGCCAGCCAAGTAATGAAAGTCAACAGAGTGCCTTCCCCTAGGAGGTTCACACCTCCCTTAGGATGTACCCCATGTGAAGAGATAGATAGGTCTGGGCCTCTTAACTTACAAGGCCTAAAGCCCACCAGATTATTATCAAGCCCCTTCTATCAGGTTCTATTTGCCTCTCAATCAGAAAACTTAATTGTAGCTTAGCACCTTTCTTAGCTCCTCTAATAATGACTCTGTCCTTTGTTCTAGACCCTGTCTAAGTGCACTTGGGCCTCATTCCTTTGTAATCATAACCTCTACTCTACCACCAATGGCTCTACTCTCAACCTGTGTGTACTGATGGTCCTCTTCCCCACTTAATGCTGTTCAGACCTGGTTAATGCCACTCTTAAGAACATTGGTTACTATCCTCACTCTGTCTTTTATGACCTTGTCTAAATATGATCAGAGTCGGCAAACTTGGAAGGCTTCCATAGCCTTGGCAACTCATGACGAGAGCCTAGGGTGGTTACTGGCACCATAAACTAGTGTCAATTTGTTGGGTCAACAACAGGAGCCACTGTGCACTTGCTCCTCATGTGGGATCTCTGTCCTTAATGTGCTGTACATTGTGATTTAATGCTATAACTAGTACTCAAACAGTATGTTTCACTTTGTGTTTCTATGTGGGTGCAAACTGTTGAAATCTTTACTTAATATATACTAAATTGATCTTCTGTATATAAAGAGAATTGAAAATGAATCTTGATGTGAATGGAAGGGGAGAGGGAGTGGGAGATGGGAGGGTTGCAGGTGGGAGGGAAGTTATGGGAGGGGGAAGTCATTGTTATCCAAGCTGTACAATGGAAATTTATATGCATTAAATAAAAGTTAAAAAAAAAGAAAAAAAAATTAAAAAAACAAAAAGAAGGAATTAGCAATGGAAATTTAGAAAAAGTGTTCACTGTGTTAGGAGTAGCATAAAAAAATTCTTGAAATTGAGTGAAGACAGTGCTCAAGGAAATAATGATCAACTATGTCTGAACACTCCCAGGGGATTGAGTAAAATGAGACCTAAGAGTTAACCACCACATGACTTGGCATTATTTGGGTAATCAGAGCTCCCATTGAGAGTGGTGTATTAGGAACGGAAACCTCATGGGAGAACATTCTGGAAAAACTGGGAGCAGAAAAATGGAAATGTAGCTGGAAGGAATGTAGGATTAAGATTGTTTCAGGGGGCCAGTGCCTTGGCACAGCAGGTTAATCCTCGGCCTGCGACACTGGCATCTCAAATGGACGCCGGTTCTAGTCCTGGCTGCCCCTATTCCACTCCAGCTCTCTCTATGGCCTGGGGAAGCAGTAAAGATGGCCCAAATGCTCGGGCCCTTGCACCCACATGGGAGGCCAGGAGGAAGCTCCTGGATCCTGGCTCAGGATTGGCGCAGCTCTGGCTGTTGTGGCCATTTGGGGAGTGGGCCAACAGACAGTGGGCCAACAGACTGAAAATTTTTGTCTTTCCCTCTCACTGTCTGTAACTCTACCTCTCAAAAAAATAAATAAAATCTTTTTAAAAAAAGATTGCTTCAGATGACAATTATTGTAGTATAGTTGCATGGCAGTGAAAAGAATTCACAGAGTAGGAAAAAATGATGCATGAGAGAAAGCTTCAAGTTGCAGGGGCAAAAACAATGTCCTTTAATAGATAAGTAAGAAGTTAATTAAATCCCAGTCAACATAAAGACAGTAAATACCACCTCAGCACATATGAGGTAAACAGAAAACAGAGAAGAAATACAGAAAAATTTAAAACTGAGAAGAAAACTGGGGTGATAATGGAGAGACTGTGAAAAGTATTTACCTATAAAAGTATTTATCTATAAATATAGAATACTCTGATGCAAGTAATTTATCTTCATTTAATAGATTTAACATTAACTTGATTATGCTCTGTATGGGAGAAAAACACATCATAAATGAAGTCCTCATCTATACAATTGCACGAAAGTGGCACATCACTATTTCAAAGAGTTTTTAGGGTTTCACATCTCAAAAAATACTAGTTTTCTTATATCTCATTTTTTTTGTTTTCAGATTTTCTATGCTTTTATTTTTCCCCAAAGAAACTTTTTATTTAATTGGTACAAATTTCATAAGTACAACTTTAGTAATATTGTGATTCTTAGATGTAAATGTCTTAGAACAATGCTAGCACACAATGCAATCAAAATGTACTGTACCCAGCATGAAGAATTATGAATGTTATTGGTTTAATTGCATCATCCTCCCTCCAAACTCATAATCTGAAGTCTTAATCCTCAGTGTATCTGAATGTGAATGCATTTGGAGATAGGGTTTCTAAGGGATATGATTCAATTAAACTGATAAAAATAATGGTTGACCATAATCCAATGTGGCCAGTACCTTTATAACAAGAGGAGATTTGACAGGAGGAAGATGGTAGAAAACACAGGGGAAAGATAGCCATTTATAAGTCCTGGAGAAAGAAGAAACCGACCCAGCTAACACCTTGATCTCAAACTGTGAGCTGTTGTTCAAGTCCTTCAGTCTGTAGTACTTGTAATGGCAGCCCTAGCAAACTAATATAATGCATTAATTTATAAGCTTTTTTTGGTTCTAAGCATTCAAAATCTGCTTTTAGATACATCTTACTTTAGATGAGCCACATTCCAAGTGGTCAACAGCTGTGGGAGCTAGTGGATTGCTTTGGACAGTGCAGCTCTAAGAATAGAGGAGTAGCAGGTATAAGGAACAGCTACTCTCTGTAGGTATAAGGGAGTGCGCTCAAGGAGAAAACTTGAGAAAGCCACAGCTTGCCCGCAACTTAGTTGAGACCTCAGTGGAGATAGTATTGCTGTGGTCCACTGGGTGGCAGAGAGACTTTCTGGGGTGTTTCAGGCCTGGGCAGGGAGATGAAAACCATGGCCTGGGATGCTGGAAGTTTGAAAAGAAGTCTCCCTCTGGTGTCAATGGAACTGGTGGAAAGCTAGTTTCACAGGAATGCCAGTGAAACTTGGATGGTATCTGCCATTAGGTGAGCCGTGCACTACAGCGGGAGAAGGTGCCCATACAAGGATGCTGACTACTGGCAGCCACACCATGGGAGGAATGAAAAATGGTACTATAACCAGAAAGAAAACTGCTTCCTTTCATACTGTTCCTTCAGTATCTTGTAACATTATGCCAATTGGCATAGAGGAAATGTTTTAGAGTCTTGTCAAATATCTGAAAGAGGAGCAAAATGCATAGATTCGGAGCTGAGGGACAGTCGTTGGCAACTGCCCCCCAAAAAAACTCACATTATGTTCTTTGTAGATCAAAACATTGTTATCTCTAACAGAGGTGCTTCTTGCCTAGATGAAATTTCTTCCAAGGAATTATTCTCCACTGCAAAGAGAGTTGCAGTCCTTTTCTCTCAAAGATTCTGCTAAAAAGTACAAATAGTACCTATGGCAACTTCAATGTTAAATTTTAAACATTTTCATCTTAGGAAGTGGGTGATTCTGGAAAAAAAATGCAATTTTAGCTATGGGGAAATGAAATGGGGTTGAGTAAACTTTGGACACAAGTTAGATTCAAATAAATTCTCAGAAGGTATAACTCATTTCTCATTGACTTGTCTTGGCACGCTTGCCAGAAAAAATCAATTGCCCATAAATTTAGGAGTTTCTTCCTAAACTCTAAATTCCCTTCCTTTGATCTATATGTTTTTCCTTATGCTAGTACCATGAAGTCTTCATTACTTAATTTTGTAGTAACTCGTGAAATCTGAAAATGTGACTCTGAAACTTTGTTCTTCTTTTGCAATAGTTTTTGGCTGTTTGAGTTCTATATTTTTCCTTGTGGACTTTCTGATTGATTTGTTAATTTCTACCAAAAAAAAAAAAGCTGAAATTTTGATAGAAATTTTGGTAAATACATAGGTAATTTTAGGAGAATATTGCATCTTAACAATATTCATCTTTCAATCCATGAACATAGAATGTTTTGTAATTTTAAGGTATTCTTTGATTTCTTTCAATGATATGTTATAGCTTTCATCATACAAGTCTTGCACTTGTTAGATTTGTTTCTAAGTATTTCATTCCTTTTCCTGAGATTGTAAGTGGAATTGTTTATTAATTTCAACTTTGGGTTGTCCCTTCCTAGTGTCTAGAAATACATACAGTTTTTGTGTCTTAACCTTGTATCCTGACACCTTGTTGGACTCATTCATTAGTTCCAATAATTTCTTGGTGAATTACCTAGGATTTTCTGTATACAAGACCATATTATATAGAGTATATGTTTTAGAATACTTTTAGATGATATATGTTTTACTTTATCAAACACTGTAGAATTTGTGAATAAATTTTAACATTAACAGGACAAACAGTTTTATCATATTTTTTTTATGCAGGATAAATCAGCCAGCAAAGAAAAATCCAAGGCACCAGTACGATTTGTACCACAGTCAACTAAGGTAATTTACCAATATGCCATTATATCTTATTGCTTTTTATAATTATGTTGTTGACTGGTTTTAAAATCTTGAAAATGAGTAACTACATTTTTTATTTTGAATTTTGTGCTCCATTTGATTCTTTTCTAGTGGAGAAAGTCTATGAGGTGTACACATTATGAAAAATTACTATATGGTTAAAAATCACTGTAAACTAGAATTGCCTAATATTTACAGAATATTTGAATATTCTGAATGAGATAATTGTCAAGATGGCCTAGCAGAAGGAATATCAGTATGGGAGCCAGAAAATGAGTATGGGTTTAAGTTTTGACACATGGCCATGTGACTTTTGGGGAGTCATTTAACTTCTCTTGCCTCAAATTCTGAGTTTGAAAATCAGGAGAGTTAATATGATGATTTCTGAATAGATGGCCCTTCCAATACTACAATGCTGTGCTACAAAATATTTCATACATCTTGTCATCCCTTTTCATTATTTTGACCATGAATTATTTCTTGTGGCCACAAATAGATATTTAGAGTTGATAAAGTGCTGGACAAGTTTTCATTTACTGTAATAAGATTTGCTCCCTAGTAATTATGTTGAGTTTAATTCCTTTCACTCATATTATATCTGGAAGTTGAGTTTAAGCATAATTGCAATGCAAGCATAATTTGCCCTGAATATATTTTAAAAGCTCAGAGTGAACTCTATAATGGAATTTCATTGCAGCATACAGAGACAATTCTCAATAATTTGAAATCAGAAATTCCGCTTAAAAAACCTGAATAAAATTTTAAGTGAATGTTCTTGAACATTTGAATGTATGTGCTTTAGTGGTGACCATATGGTGTGATAATATCAAGATTATTACATCAAATTCTATAAAATAGAATCACAGAATTATTTTCCAGCTTTTAAAATAAGTACCATAAGTTTTTCTAGTTAATAAATCAAATAAGTGAAATGAAATAGATTTTTCTAGACTGTCATTTATATAAATGTATTTACTGCATAAATATTCAGTGCCTGAGATGAGTAATCCATTCCCGCCAACAAAGGCATGTAGTTGTCTAAAATACTTTTATTGGCTGATTTAAAACTATTCACTCAGTTCATTTCCAATTTTCTTCTGAATCCTTTAACTTTTAGATATTTTAAGAGAAATCATATTTTAAAGAGATTTAAAAATAATTTATTGATTTAAGCATTTGCCTTTCTAAAAGGATCTATTTGTATATTTGAAAGATTTACTAAGGGAGGAAGGGAAGAAAGAAAGGATGAAGGAGGGAAAGAGGGAGGGAGGGAGGGAAGAAGAGAGAGAGAGAGAGAGAGAGAGAGAGAGATCTTCCACTCACTGATTCACTCCCCAAATAGCCACAACAGCCAGGGCTGGGCCAGGCTGAAGCAAGGAACCAGGAGCCAGGAAAATTACCTGGGTCTCCCATGTAGGTGGCAGGGGCTCAAGCACTTGGGCCCTCTTCCACTGCTTTTCCTGGGCCATTAGCAGGGATCTGGATCAGAAGTGGAGCAGCCTGAACATGACCCTGGGTCCATACGGGATGCAGGCATCACATGCAGTAGCTTTACCCACTATGCCACAACACCAGCCCCTGATATAAGTATTTTCGTTTGAGGATTAAAGTTTACATTTGGATGAAAGTTCTTTACAAGAAGTTAAGACCTGGAGTGATTTTCCTTACAGACCCTTCTAGAGATGAGCCTTGTAGTTGAAATCAAGTTGATCCAGGACTGGTGGCTTCTAACCTCTGTGAGCTGGGGACCTGCTTTTTACCCCTTCTGCAAACCTCACTCAGCACTTCCATGAATCTTAATCCTTTATAGAATTAGATGAGACTGAAATAATGGAATGAGAGGTAGATGGATGGGAGAGCACTGATTTTTCATTTGTCTTAACTTGTTTTCCTGTGAAAAGAGAGCCTGAGAAAAGGATTTGTGTATAGCTAGTTTATTTTGAAGGTCACCTGAGGAGACAGAATAAGGGATTTGGGAGAATAAAGCTCTGAAGAAAAACTTATAACACATGGGCTCTTAAGTTGGTTGTTATAGAAGGTAGCTAGGATAATCCTACCATGGCCTTATGAGCATATAGAATGCTACCTGTATTTGCTGCATAAGGTGGATTCAGGAATACCATTTATCATCTTTCATCTTGCATGCTCCTAGGGATTTTAACTCCCACACTCTCTGGCTGCTCATGTGTATGGGCAGAGTGAGCTATTCCTAGAGTCCTGTGCTATGGCAATGGAGGTGCTCCCCCACAGGAAGAAAAATGCATTTCCTTGAGGTAAAACACTCATTGCTATATTAGATGAAGCCAACACATAACTGCTCCTCTCTATGATGTCTGGAATTAGAGGTGAAAAAGCCAGGAGGATGTGATATGTGGTGAGCCATATAGTTAGCTACATGATATTTTGGTTTATGTGTGACTACTCTTTTTGGTTAGTCAGAGAACCACTATTTGTAAAATAATCTACAAAATATAATATATTCTTCACTACTGCATAAGAAGGTAACACTAAGGTCCTTACCACCCTTCTCTACCAAAAGGGCTGATAAGACTGGGGGAAATCGTTCTGCAGGCATAATAGGCATCCTAAGAAGTTGGATAAGTAGGGAGTTTGTGGAGGAGGCTGAAGCTGAGCAGGCATTTTGGATATTTGTAGAGGACCCGTTACAATACATCTCATTTGAATTACATCTGTATCCTGGTATGAAAATTCTGGGACACTTGTTTTGTACCTCCCAGAGCCTTTCCCTTAAGCATTTATAACTGTATTTTTTCAGGCCTTTGCCATACTCTCATTCTCCTCAAATAGAAGCCTTCAATTTTGAGAACACCTATCCTATCTTTTAGCATGAAAAATGCTCATGTTTGCCTTGGCATCAGGCAGTCCACTGGGAATTGTAGAACACAGAGCCATTTGGGCTATATTATTGGTTATGTAGGAAACATTCACTAATCTGGTGCTGTGTCTTTGGAAGTACTTTGCAAAGTTGAGTTCCTTCCTTCCTTCCCTCACTTCTCTTTCCTCTTTCCCTTTCTCTCTTCCTTCTATCCCTTCCTCTCTGTTTTTCCTCTCTCCCTCCCTCCATCCCTCCAATGCTTCCCATCCTTCCTCCCCTTCCTTCCCCTCTGTGCTCCCCACTCTTCCCCCCTCCCTCCTTCCCTTAATTTTGTTGTATCTTTTTTAGAGATTGGCTCACCTTTTATTAATTCCCTAAGATGAAGTTAAAATTATTTTAAGGTAAGTTTATCCAGCTTTGCAAGTCTGGTTTAGTACATGGAGGTGAAAGGGGGTGAGGGGTAAGAAGAACAGAATAAGGTAGATGCACACACGGGTTATATTTCAGAAAGAATTTAAATGTTAAATACTGCATATATTCAAAGGAGATTACCTGCAGTTGGCATTAAGAAAGAAAAATCTAATTTTTTTTACCTGGCCTTGAAGAAATGGCCAGAAATGAACAGGAAGATAGAGGGGAATATTGTTGTTGACTCTGTTAGTTGAGGTAATTAACATTAGCAAGCGTAAGAGACAGACCTCCAAATCTCAGAGATGTAGCCCAGCAAAGGTTACTCTTTGCTCCTGTGAAGTCTGATGTGATCAGTAGTCCTTGTTCATCTTAGCGCTCTGCCTTTGGGAACACTGTCGACAGTGCTTCCTCTGACCTTGATGAAATTCCTGCTATGGAATTACTCTTACTGCGCAGGAGGTAGCAGCACTTTTCTGTTAAAGGTGATACTAAAAACTCTGGCTGTTAATTATGGAACTTGAGGGTGCATTAACCTGGATGCATTGTCACCTTAGGGAGTGGACCATTGTGATCTGTCAATATGGACAAAAATTATATTTTAGCAGTGGAGAGAAGCAGAGCTCAACTAAGCCCCAGTCACTAACTAGGCTGACATAAATTCTCAGAAGAAAGGGCCATAAATAAAACACTTTGCACACTTTTGAAAGCTTTCTGATAAGCACTTTATTTCCTTACTCTAAATAAAACAATTTTAAGATATATGTAAGAATTTAAAAACAGTAGAGGATGAATAAGCTTGCATGTGCTTTACTTTATAGTGGGAAAGTCTAAAATTTGGTTGAGTGAATCAATTTTAGCATTAACAGAATAAAAAGGTTTTTTCTTTTCATACTTTTCATGCAGGGTAAATCATCCAGCAAAGAAAAATCCAAGGCACTAGCAAGAGCTTTACCACAGTTGTCTATGGTAATTTACCTATACATTCTATTGAAGATTTTTGCCTTTTTAAGAATGCTTATTATTAGTTTTCAAACTTGAAAAAAAGTAAGTGCATTTCTGATTTTGAATTTTATGCTCTGTTTAATTATTTTTTTAAGGGAGAGTGAGAGAGGGAGAGAGAGAGATTTTCCATTCACTGATTCACTCCCCAAATGGCTGCAAGGCTGGAGCTAGAGCAGGCCGAAGTCAGGAGTCAGGAGCTTCTTCCAGCTCTCCCACGTGGGTGCAGGAGCCCAAGGATTTGGGCCATCTTTCCCAGACACATTATTAGGGAGCTGGATCAGAAGTGGTGCAGCTGGGACTTGAATTGTGGCCCATATGGGATGCTGCATTGCAGGTGAAGGCTTAACACGTCATGCCACAATGTTGGCCCTCATTGGATTCTTTTCTAATGGAAAAATTCTGTAAAGTGTATATTATGAAGCATGCCATCTTATTAAAATAACTCCAAGCTATAATTGTTTAATATTTATGGAATATTAGTACTCTGAATGAAATAATTTTCAAGATGGACTAGCGGAAGGAATTTCAGTGTGGGAGCCAGGAAATGAGAGTTTGGGTTTAAGTTTTGTCCTATGGTTCTGCATATGGAGTCATTTACTTCTCTGACCCTCAGATTCTGAGCTTGAAAATCAGAGTTAATTTGATGATTTCTGAGGAGATGGCTCTTCCAGTACTACTGTGCTGTGCTACAAAAGACTGCATGCATCTTGTCATCCATTTTCAGTATTTTGACCATAACTTATTTTCCTGTGGCCATGAATAGACATTTTCAGTTGAGGGTGATGGACAAGTTTTCATTTACTGTAATAAGATTTACTGTCTAGCAGTTATGATGAGTTTAATGCCATTGAGTTACACTCACGTGACTTCTGGAAGTTGAGCTTAAGTGGTATTGTAGTGCAAACACTTTTTTTTTTAAAATTGTGGTTAAAAAGTGCATAACATAAAATTTACCATTTTAAGTATACAGTTCAGTGCACTTGGTATATTTGCACTGTTGTGTAACCATCATTACAACCCATCTCCAGAACTCTTTTCATCTTCCCAAAATGACATTATGTATACATCAAACGGTAACTACTCAATTTTCTTCTCCCAATCCCTGGCCACAAATCAACAAAATTCTACTTTTTATCTTTATGAAGTTGACTAATCTAGACACCTTATATAAATGGAATCATAAACATTATTTGTCCTTTTTGTGTCTGACTTATTTTAATTTTTTTAAAGTTCATCTAAAGCATTATTTGTTTTGGAATATAATTTAAAACTCAGAAAAAAGTATATAATTGAAGTTATATAACTTTACACAGAGACAATTCTGATAATTTGAATTCAAGGATATTTTCATTTAGAAACAAGAATTAATATTCTTAGATAAGTTATCTTGAATGTTTAAAAATAAACATTTTAATTGAAAATATAGTTCTGTTGTTAATGCCTTATCATATCACATCTATAGAACTGAGCTGTAACATTTTCCCTAGTACTAAAATCTATGTTAAGCTTTCTAGTTTAGAAGACAAGGTTTTGAGGTGGGTGTTGTCATGTAGCAGGTCAAGCTACTGTTTGGGATGCCTACATCCCTTATAGGAGTAAGCTACCTCTGCTTCCCATCCAGCTTGCTGCTAATGTGCACCCTGAGAGGTAGCAGATAATAGCTCAAGCACATGGTCCCTGCCACCCACCTGTGAAACCAGGATGAAGTTTCTGGCTTCTGGCTTCCAACTGGTCCAGCTCCAGATGTTGCAAGCATTTGGGGGAAGTGACTCAGTACGTGGAAAATTTTTCTTTGAACCAAAACTCTCTTCTTGCTCTTTAAAAGAAATAAAAACAAGCAAATAAACTTAAAAAAAAAAAAAGACAAACTTCTAAAATGGAATATTTTATTCTGTCTTTCAGCATTGAAAACATTTTAAATCTGAAAAATCGTCCTTATTTTGTTGTGTCTGTCTTATTAGTATGCAGATTTAGAAACATAAACTTAATTTAAATTTACTTATTGAATGTCTGTGGCTGAGATTAATAATAATCTTTTCATGTCAGTGAAGCATATAATTGTTTCAAATGCTTTAGTTGGCTAATTTGAACCTTATTTTGTGTTCATATTTGTTCATATTATGCATTTTTTCCTTCAGCATTCTTGAGTTTTATGAATTTTAGCAGAAATTGGTATTTTAGAAAATAATCCATTGATTTTCTTAAAAAAACTATTTTCATTTGAATATTGAGGTTTACAGTTGGATAAGCGTTCTCCAGCAGTAATTATAAGCCTGGGATGGTTTTCATTTACAGACCTTCTTGCTTCCAGAGGTGACCTCTGTAGTTGAAATCAAGTGGATAACTAACTGGTAGCTCCCAGCCTCTGATCTAAGACTTGGTTCTGCACCTGTTCTGCATGCCTAACTTAGCTCTTCCACAAAGCCTAAATCTTTAATGGCACAAGATGAGAATAGGAAAATGGAAGGGCAAGTGGAACGATGGAAGAGCATTGACTTATAAATTGCTTTGGCCTGTTTTCCTATGAAAGAAGTTAATACTGAAACAAGGACTTACATGCAGGTTGTTTATTTGGGAAGCAAGAATAAGGAATTGGAGAGAGTAAAACCAACAAGAAGAATCCAGTACATACATGAGCTATCAGGGTGATCTGGTTCTCAAAGGAAGAAATAGACTAAATCATAAGAATTTTTAAAAATGCATAGATATTTCTTTTAAATCCACCTGATTGGGATTATTGAAGAACTTTAGACTCTAGCAATATAGTGAGTCTGTGTTCTGGCATTGGAGTGATTCGACAGAACCAATTAGTTGCTTGCTTTTTCTAAGATGTGGTGCTCTCCTGTCTGCCATAGTTCCCATCACACAGTGTTGTTCCCTCAGCATGTACCCTGAGTATCAGTTACATATCACCAGTAGTCTTAAGAGGTATAAGCGTCAAGAATCTGTGAATGCTCCCTAAGTGATGGAATCAATCCCAGGGCAGTTCAAAACTGTGAAAACAGGAAAGACCTCTTGGAGCTGGATGCAGAGGGAATTGATTAGCCCTGGAAACCAGTGAAGAGTGCTTCTTGCTAAAATAGAAAGCTTAGAGATAGGTACCAAAATCTGAGGGTGAATAGATTCTCTGAAATGAATACCCCAGGTTTAGGTTTCTGAAACTAGCATCAAGACTCTTAGTAATTTCTCCCAAATAGTGAACACCACATCCATTCACAGGTTGAAGAATATTGAGTGGTTTTGCCTTCTTTTCAGTTGTCTTGATTTTAGAAAATGTTTTTATTTATAACTATGTATACATATCATGGAAAAAGTTTTTTTCCTGACATTTTTTATTCATTTAAAATTATCCTTTAGGTGAGTACGAAGCCCCAGTGGCAGCAGGCAGCTCCATCATTCCATCTGAATGTAAAGCAGGATGAGGAGATTCAAGAACAGTTTAGTGTTAAGAATGAGCAATCATATGGTAAGAACTTTAATATTCAATACTAGGAAATATTATGGAAAATTTTAAATTAAGGACATTTTCTAGAGAAAAAAAGTATAACATGCAGTTAATAGAGTAATAAAATCATACAACCTAAATTACATTTATATCAAGTAGAAAATTTTCTCCTAAACATTCTTTCTCTCTCAGAAAACAGTTGTTTCTAGTTCTTAGTTATTTCAGGCTGTTGGAACTGCTGTAAGAATCAAAATTTTAGGAACTGGGATGTTTAGCATAAAACTTTGATTTATTGTAGTTTGAATTTGCCTCTTATCGAAGACTCAATTTTTAAAAAAGATTTTTATTTATTGGAAAAAATTACAGAGAGCAAGAGATAGAGAGATCACTCTTCTGTCTGCTGGCTTACTCCCTAAATGGCTACAATGGCCGGAGCTGGGTCAGGCCGAAGCCAGGAGCCAGGAGCTTCTTCTGAGTCTCCCACAGGGGTGCAGGGTTCCAAGGATGTGGGCCATCCTCTACTGCTTTTCCAGTCTTATTAGCAGGGAGCTGGATGAGAAGTGGAGCAGCTGGGTCTTGCACTGGCACCTATAAGGGATGTGGGCACTGCAGGTGGCATCTTTACCCGCTACACCACAGCGCTGGCCCCAAAGTCTCAATTTTTTAAACAAGGATTTTAGTAAGTTGTAAGCATTATTTCCAAATTAGTCATTTTAATTTTTTTATTTTGACTTGTTAAAATAAAATTATATATAAATAAAATTAATTATAGTGCTCATCAGGCTGCTTACATTAACAGTTTTTCATTGTGATAGTTTAAATTATCTAGAATAGTTTTACCTTCTATTTTATTATAATTTTTATCTTTTTCATATTAGATTCTGTGTAAGTATAATTGACAAATTTATTTGTGTATTAAAAATGTGTTTATTGATATATTAGTCAAAATGTAAATTAAGTGAATATTGTTGAAATAGAGGTTTCTATCATGATTACATAAAACATGAGAACTTTAATCCTGGTGGCAAAAGAAAGCAAATTATACTTAGGGTTACTTGAGAACTTATAGCATGTACTTTTTGTTGAAAGTTGATTTAGTATTTTGTTGTAAGTACTTAAATGTTCTGGCTTACTTTGTAAATTAATAATTTGTCTTTTCTTAAAAAAATTCAAGCTGAATACATGGAAAACTTTGGGAAAAAAGGCAAATTACTCGACCAAATTGATGATGGTGGTGTTGGACCGTCCACTCCCAAATCAAAGAGCAAATCTCCTCATAAAGAACGAGAAAACTTTAGAAGTACTCTTGTCAATGTCATTATGTAAGTTCTGTAAGTTGACCAGTTTGTGTTACCCTAGTTAGAGCCGCTTGGGAACATTTTATCTAAAAATATAAGAATTTGATGCATCTCTAAGGATGCCTCAAAGACTTGTTGGAATGAGGTCAGAGTATAATTGAAAAATGAAAGAGATAAGGTTTAACCCTATTAAACATGTCCCACTTTTAAACAATCATGAATTGCAAAGGTACAGATGTTAATACTCATACTTAATGTCAACTGAGTCAGCAGAACTTCCGGTGTTCTGTTTATAGCCATGGTGGCTGGGGGAAGATTTGGGGAGTTTTTCTGTTCTATATTGTCTGTCTAGGTGATGTAGTAACTTCTCTGGCATTTTGGATCTTTTACTGTAGACAAGGACTTGGTATGGAATGCTCAGCATTGGGACCAAGGCCTGGGCTTGCCTGCTCTGAATTTCAGAACTTTTTGTGGAGGGCAATGCAGAAGTGAGTTACTAGTTCCCTTTGCCTCATTTTTATGCACAGCTTTGTGCTAGTTACTTAGTACCCTTTAAAGTTTCACCTTGACTCTCTGATCACACACTACCATTTGTGGAACAAATGGAGTTTCATAACCCAAAGTTGTAAGTAACTCATCCATAGCATCCTGTTCTAATTTCTCCATGTGGCACTCTGTTGACTCAATGCCTGCACCAAAAAGAGTACAGTGGTATGGAGTGCTTACAAAGGGCAATGGGGAGTTTTGTGGGAATCCTGTGCAGGTGAGTAGAGTTCTATAGTGGCTTTCAGCTTGTTTTTGCCTGGTGCCACGAAACTATTACCAGCTTGGCCCACTTTTATTGTGGCCTTGGATTAAACACTCTCAGATCACACAACAGTCTAAAACAAGCACTCACATCAACAGGAGGGTATGCCTCCCATTTAAAAATTCTTAGAAGAAATTTTTTTTTCTTCTTGGAGCCCTGGTTTTCTTGGCACAACTTCCTATGCTTATTATACCTGGCCCTCCACTTAAAATTATTTATTTATTTCAATTAATTTTTATTTAAAAATTTTGGCAGTCATGAATTTCACATATTTATGGCACCCATGTGATGTTTTCATACATGTATACATTGTATAATGTTCATTCAAGATAAATTTACTTATCTCTTCAAATATTTACTTATTTATGATAAAAACACCCCAAATCTGATCTTCTAAGCTTTTAATTTAGCACAGCACTGATCTTGGTTTTAGCTTTATACATGATCTTGATTTGAAGTTCCCATGTCACTTAGGCCTAAGGAATTATCTCTTCCTCACCTGGGCATGAAATTCAAGTGTCCTACCCAACAAGGGCAGCCATAGCCTCGGGATTTTCCTGCCTTCCTATTTAATTTATTTTCCCCTCTTATATATACCGTTTCTTTCTGGTGAGCTCAGCTCTGCATTTAAAGTATTTATGACTAGGGTTTTTTCCAGATTATCTTAGTTGCTGTGTTATAAAAAACAGAAGCCTCTTTTTAACCATTTTATGTAATTTTAGTTGCACCTTTTATACATAGGATATAAATGGGCTTATTGAAATTCAGTCTATAGTTTCTGTACTCTTTTTACCTGAAAAACAGACACACATAGGTGCACACACAGAAATAGAAGGAGAGGGAGAGAGATTTTCATTCACTAGTTCCCCAACCCAGTGGCCACAACAGTGGAGCTGGGCCAGGCTGATGCCAGGAGCTTAGTACTCTATCAGTCTCCCATGTGGGTAGCAGGGGCTCAAGCACTTGGACCATCTTCCACTGCTTTTTCCAGTTGCAATAGCAGGGAGCTGGATGGGAAATGGAGTAGCCAGGATTTGAACTATAACTCATATGGGATGCTGGGGTAACAGACAGTGGCTTAACTACTGTGCCACAATGCCAGCTCCTGAAATATAACTATATTCATTTAGAGTTTATCTAGTGCTTTAAGCCACATAGTTTAAGTTATATTTTTTTAAACTTTTATTTAATAAATATAAATTTCCAAAGTACAGTTTATGGATTACAATGGCTTTTCCCCCATAACTCCCCTCGCACCTGCAACCCTCCCATCTCCCACTCCCTCTCCCATTCCATTCACATCAAGATTCATTTTCAATTATCTTTATTTACAGAAGATCAATTTAATATATATTAAGTAAAGATTTCGTCAGTTTGCACCCACACAGAACATAAAGTGTAAAATACTGTTTCAGTACTAGTTATAGCATTACTTCACATTGAACAACACATTAAGGACAGAGATCCTACATGAGGAGTAAGTGCACAGTGACTCCTGTTGTTGACTTAACAATTTGACATTCTTGTTTATGGCATCAGTAATCTCCCTAGGCTCTAGTCATGAATTGCCAAGGCTATGGAAGCCTTTTGAGTTCACTGACTTCGATCTTATTTAGACAAGGTCATAGTCAAAGTGGAAGTTCTCTCCTCCCTTCAGAGAGAGGTATCTCCTTTTTTGATGGCCCGTTCTTTCCACAGGGATCTCACTCACAGAGATCTTTCATTTAGGTCCTCTTTTTTTTGCCAGAGTGTCTTGGCTTTCCATGCCTGAAATACTCTCATGGGCTCTACAGCCAGATCCGAATGCCTTAAGGGCTGATTCTGAGGCCAGAGTGCTGTTTAGGACATCTGCCATTCTATATGTCTGCTGTGTATCCCACTTCCCATGTTAGATCATTCTCTCCCTTTTTTATTCTATCAGTTAATATTAGCAGACACTAGTCTTGCTTGTGTGATCCATTTGACTCTTAGACCTATCAGTATGATCAAATGTGAACTGAAATTGATCACTTGGACTAGTGAGATGGGATTGTATTGGAATGCCCTGGCACATTTCTAACTCCACCATTTGGGGCAAGTCCGATTGAGCATGTCCCAAATTGTACATCTCCTCCCTTTCTTATTCCCACTCTTATATCTAACAGGGATCACTTTTCAGTTAAATTTAAACACCTAAGAATAATTGTGTGTTGATTACAGAGTTCAACCAATAGTATTAAGTAGAACAACAACAAAAAATACTAAAAGGGATAAATTATTAAATTGTACATCAACTGAGTGAATTAAGCCAGTCCCAAAGGGACAAATATCATATGTTCTCCCTGATTGGTGACAACTAACCAAGCACCAAAAAGGAAACCTGTTGAAGTGAAATGGACACTATGAGAAACAGTGACTTGATCAGCCCTTGTCCTGACTGTTGATGTACAATTTAAGTTATATTTTTTAAAATTCAAAATTCATTTGATCTGTCTTCTTTTTGAAGAGCTCACAGGAACTCAGAATGCTTTATGGATAGATAATTTTTTAAAAAGATTAATTTTGTTTATTTGAAAGGCAGAGTTACAGAGAGGGAGAGATAGAATGAGGTCTTTATCTGCAGGTTCATTCCCCAAATAGCTGCAATAACTGGGGCTAAGCTAGGGCAAAGCCAGAAGCCAGGAGCCTCATCCAGGTCTCCCATGTGGGTACAGGGGTCAAAGCACTTCAGCCATCCCCAGCTGCTTTCCTAGGCACATTATCATGGAGCTGGTTCAAAGGTGGAGTAGCTGGAACTGGAACTGGTGCCCATATGGAATGCTGGCGCTGTAGGCAGCAGCTTATCCTGCTACACCACAGTGCCGGCCCTGGAGAGATAATTTAGACAGAATTAAATTCATCTGTGTTAATCATAAAATTTATAATCCTTTTAAAAATTTGTTTAAGTGAAAGGCAGAGTGACAGGAAAAAAAGAGACAGAGACAGAGAGACAGCACCAGAGCAAGAGAGAGAAGACAGAGAGATCTTCAGTACACTGGTTCACTCTCTAAATCCTCAAAACATCCAGGGCTGGGCCAGGGTGAAGCTAGGAGTCAGGAAATCAGTCCAGGTCTCTCAATTTGGTAGCAGGAACCCAAATACCTTGGCCATTATTGTCTGTCTTCCTAGATGCATTAGCAGGAAACTGGAGCAGAACAGGAGACTCTGGGACTTGAACCAGCCCTCTGATAGGGGATGTGGGCATCCCAAGAAGTAGCTTAACCTACTGCACCTGCTCTCATTAATTGAAAAAGCTAATCAATTTTAGTGAATTTCTGCAGTGTATAGCCTTCACCAAAACTAGTTTTAGAATACATACCTACTGTCCTTTCATCATCCATAAAAGTTTCCTCATGCCCAACTCAATTAATCCTGTCTTCACTGGTTGTCCCAGGAAATCACTGGTCTGCTCTCTGTCTCTGTAGCTTTACCTTTTAAAAAATTTCACATAGTCAATATCCTTAAGCATTCCTTCAAAGAATTGGAATAGGAAATAAAACATAGTTTTATCAGTATGAGCCTGAAGACAAAGCACAATATAAAAATGCCTATAAGAGGTGGAAGTGATCCAGTACAAGCAAAAGAGGAAGGACTGAATCTACTAATGTGCACCCTAGGAGGCAGCAAATGATGGGCAAAGCACTTGGGTTCTTGCTACCCATGTGGGAGACCCCAGTGGAGTTCCTAGCTCATGGCTTTGGTCTTCCCCAGCCCTGTCTGTTGTGGGCATTTGGGGAGTGAACTAGTAGGTGGCAGATTTCTTTATGTCTCTCCCTGTCCCTTTGTCACTCTGCTTGTCAAATCTTCTAAAGATTTTTTTTTTTAAAGTACTGATTAAGTGTCAAGGTCATGACAAAAACTTTTTGGGGTCTGCTCAAAGCATTTTGCTGGTTAACTTTCTGGAGAACCAAAGAATGATAATGTCTGCTCATTATAAATGTGTTTTGAGGGGGCAGCGCTGTGGTTTAGTGGATAAGGCTGCTGCCTGTGGCATTAGCATCCCATATGGGCACTGGTTGGAGTCCTGGCCACCTACATGGAAGACCTGGAAGAAGCTCTTGGCTCCTGGCTTCAGACCAGCTCAGCCCCAGACATTGTGGCCATTTGAGGAGTGAACCAGTGGTTGGAAGATTTCTCTGTCTCTGTCTCTCCCTATTTCTCTCTCTGTGTGTAACTGCCTTTCGAGCTAATAAGTAAATCTTTAAAAACAAACAAACAAAAAATGTGTTTTGAGGAAGCTAGCCAAAGCTCTAGCAAAAACAAAAAATGCCCAGGAAACTTCACCAGAGGGTCCTTCTCTATTTTGAGGATGTCCCTACTCATTTTTCTCATAAAAAGGGCAATTTGGGCCCGTTGCTGTGGTGTAACTGGTAAAGCCGCCGCCTATAGTGCCAGCATCCTGTATGAGTGCCGATTAGAGACAAGGCTGCTCCACTTCTGATCCAGCTCTCTGCTATGGCCTGGGAAAGCAGTGGAAGATGGCCCAAGTGCTTGGGCCCCTGCACCCAAGTGGGAGACCTAGAAGAACCTCCTAGCTCTCGGCTTTGGATCAGCACAGCTCTGACCATTGCAGCCAATTGAGGAATGAACTAGCAGATGGAAGACTCTGCCTCTGCCTCTCTGTAATTCTGCCTTTCAAGTAAATAAATAAATCTTTTTTTTTTTTTTTAAAAGGGCAGTCTGGTGAGAGTTTGGGTGGGGAAAAATCAGATATTTATCTTACAATTCTGAGTTGGCTCCGTCTGACTTCTTTTTGTTTTCTAATCTTAAAAAAATCTCTAAAGGGCATTTTTTTTTAAGATAATTTTGCAAAAAAGGACTATATTTACATGGTTAAATTCCCAGGGCCCTCAAGTCTTTAGAGATGGATTAAATGTTTGGTATTATTGTTTTCAAAAGTGTGTTGAGCTTGATGGAGCTTTCGTTGAGAAATTTACCTTTTTATTTTTATCTTTTAGTCCTATTTTCCCATCAACGTTTTGAATTTCCAAAATGTAAGGATCCATTTCTGTTTCATTGGTCTGTCTTTATACTAACATCATGCTTGTCTTGATTACTCTAGCTTTATAGTAAGTTTTGAAATCAGGTTTTTATATCCTCAAAATTTATTATTCATGTTTAAAATTTTATACTGTCTTCTAAATCTTATGCATTTCCATGTACATTTTAAGATGATCTTGCCATTTTCTGCAAAAATTCTAGGATTTAGAAGGCATTGTATTGAGTCTTTAGATAATTTGGGGAGAATTATCATTTTAATAATATTGAATCTCCTAGTCCATGAACACATTGTTTCTCTCCATTTATTGATATACCTTATTATTTAATTGTTCTCAGCATTATTTTGAATTTTTAGTGTACGATTCTTGCAAAGAGTTTAAAATATTTATTCCTAAGTATTTTCCATTTTGATTTTATTGCACATGAAATTATGTGATTTCATTTTCTGATTGCTCTTTGCCAGTATATAGAAAAGCCCATTGATTTTTGCTTATTGATCTTACATCTGAGGCCTTGTTAAACTTGCTTACTTTTCTAGAACATTTCAATTTTCCTTAGAATTTCCTATATGCAAATGTCACGGTGCAAATAAAGATAATTTTACTTTTTTATTTTTCAATCTAGATGCTTTGCTTTTCCTTTCCTTTTTGCACTAGACATTGTTAAAAAGAATTGGTGAGATTAGAATTCCTACTCTTACCAAGAAAGCATTCAATCTTTCACATTTTTGTACAATGTTAATTGTAGGTTCTAGGTTTTTTTTCCCCATAAACACAAGTACTTGTTTATTGATGTTATTACTTGAAATGGAGAAGGAGGGAGGGAGAGATATCTTCCATTTGCTGCAACAAGGTCTAGGCCAGGCCAAAGCCAGGAACCAGGAACTCCATCTTAGTCTTCCAGGTGGTTGGGGCCCAAATACTTTGACCATTTCCTGCTACCTTTCCTGGGTACTTTAGCAGAATAGCCAGGACTGGAATGAGCACTTTGATTTGGGATTCTGGGATTGCAAGTGGTGGCTTAACCCACTGTACCACCATGCCAGCTCCCATCTTCTCTTTTCTGAGTTTGAGTAGAATTGTTATTATTTCTTCCTTCCTTGATAGAATTCATTAGTGAAGCCATCTGTACCTGAACTTTTCTTTGTGGGAAAATTATTAATTACTAATTCAATTAGTCTATTGTAGATTTGTTCAGATTTTCTATTTCTTCTGAGATTATGTTTGGTGCTTTTATTTTATTTTATTTGGCCTTGTGGGAATGTGTTCTTTCCACAATTTAATTTAATGTCATGGAGCTGTTCAGATAACCTCAGCTTTCATGTGCATTCCCTCTTTTTGTAGCTGCTGACTCTGAGACCAGAGTCTTTCCTATGGATCTCAAGATAGATTGCTTTCTTTGCTGCATGTCATGTGGGCTGTGGTGTTTTTAACAGTTTCCTCTGTCCTTTGTCTTCTTTTCATGTTTCATGTTTCAGCAATTTTTTTGAACTATGTCCTTGGCTGATGACTTTCCTTCTAGTTTCTTTACAATCATGGGTTAAAATTATTTTGCTACCATTTTCACATTTTAAGCAGAGCAGCTTAAAAAAAAGTGATGTTAATACCTGCATATTGAATCCAAATCCTCTATTAATTATAGAAAAAGGGGAAAATCAATATAATAATTTTCCATTTCTAGAAACAAAGTACATCATATTTTTTCTTTGACCAGGCCAAGTGTCTCCTATGTTGTTTTGTTTCTGAATGAAATATTGTTCTATTAGAAAGAACATGGCTGTTTGGAGGCACATGTTGATGAGCAAATCCTCCTTTTTGTACTTAATTATCTGTCTGACAAAAGGGAATTTATTGTTAATATCTCTGTCATTTATTTTCTTCATCTGTGAAGTGGATGTAATTATGTCATTGTGACTTTTTTAACAATAGATGTGAGGATTAGATAATATCCCTGAAACTATTGAAGACTTGAGTAGGTGAACAATAAAAAGCTCTTGCTATTCTTATTTCCAGTGATCAAAATCTTTGCCCATAGCTCTAGAGTTACAAAGTCTTAGGAGTTTTAGAGCTGAAGGGATCTTCACTATGACTGCAAGACCATCTGTAGCCACTCTGACCACTCCCAATCATCTTCCTCCTTAGCTACCACCCTGCCTTGCACGTCCTTCTAGGCTGCCATTGTTCATCCAGGTGATGAAGTTTATTTAATTCTCATGATTCAACAAGGTCAGTAAAACAAGCATTTATGCTATTAAAAAAAAAAAACAAAACACCAGTTACTAAAGTCATACACTTTGTAATGGCAGAACCTCAATCTAGATTTCCTGATTCCTGAAATGTATTACTGTTGTATTTGTTCTTCTTTTCTATGCAGTCAACAACTTGAGATTAAATTTATAGTTCAAATAATCAATCCTTCTTTATCCTACTACTGAATACCTTGAAGATCTCCCACTACTTTTGTTCTTGCATCCCTTCACTTGATAAACATACATTGAACACCTACTATGTATTGAATTAAACTGAAACATTACACAAAGTCTTGACTCTTTTTCCTCATTCATACATATGAAAAAAAAGGGTAATATTTCCAAAATACTGGAATCCTAGATAAATAAATGTAAGTTAGAAGATCCTTTCAAGGTACCTAATATGATGTGATATCTCAGACAAATATTGTATAAACATCCAGTCTCCAGCCACCAGATAGTGAGAAAGGAATATTTAATTCATAGCACAATTGACCTGTGCTAATCCCAAATGAAGTTGGTGTCCAGAACACGATATTTTCAGTGATAAAGAGGCTAAAACTACTCTAGAAAACTTACTATTTTTTCCTAAATTTGTGACCTATGCTTTTGCACAGTAGACCCCCAGAATAGGTTGCAAAATGTGGCTCATATACATTTTGAATTGAATTATGGTCACAATCATTACAGCATTGTATGAACATGTCCCCGGTAATAAATACATAGGGACATATGAATTTCCATGTCACTGGGTAACTTCATATCTGTAGAAATTGAAGGAGAGGCCTTCTGAAGGCATTTAAATCCTTTCCATCAGTGTTCCTTTTTTTTTTTTCTTTACACCTTGTCCCAGACTTTTTATTTATTTATTTTTGACAGGTAGAGTGGGCAGTGAGAGAGAGAGACAGAGAGAAAGGTCGTACTTTTCTGTTGTTTCACCCCACAATGGCCGCTGCAGCCAGCGCACCATGCTGATCTGAAGCCAGGAGCCAGGTGCTTCTCCTGGTCTCCCATGCGGGTGCAGGGCCCAAGCACTGCACTCCAGGGCCACAGCAGAGAGCTGGACTGGAAGAGGAGCAGCTGGGACAGAATCCAGCACCCCGACTAGGACTAGAACCTGGGGTGCTGTCGCTGAAGGCAGAGGATTAGCCTATTAAACCGCGGCACTGGCCCATCAGTGTTCCTTCTAAAATCCAAATTTAGGGGCCGGTGCTGTGGCTCAGTGGGTTAATGCCCTGGCCTGAAGTGCTGGCATCCCATATGGGTGCTGGTTGGAGATCTGGCTGTTCCACTTCCTATCCAGCTCTCTGCTATGGCCTGGGATAGCAGTAGAAGATGGCCCAAATCCTTAGGCCTCTGCACCCGTGTGGGAGACCCAGAAGCTCCTGGCTCCTGGCTTTGGATCGGCACAGCTCCGGTCATTGCAGCCAATTGGGGAGTGAACCAGCAGATGGAAGACCTCTCTCTCTCTCTCTCTCTCTCTCTCTCTGCCTCTCCTCTCTGTGTAACTTTGACTTTCAAATAAATAAATAAATAAATACATCTTTAAAAAAATAAAATCCATATTTATAAATAACAATACATAGTTTAGAAGTAATCCAAGAATATTCCTTTAGAAAATCATGTTGGGAAAGCTTGATTTTGGAGTAATGACAAAGAATGAGTAAAAGGCCACCAAGAAAGGTGTAGCCTCTGAATAAGGTATTGCAAATCATTCTAAATTTGATTGTCTCTCCATGGATATAAAGAGAAATTATTTGGGGTGAAATATGATACCAAACAAATGTGTAAACTATCAAGTGTTTAACAGTATTTTTCTTAGGATTTAGTAAAAAACTAAAACAGCTGGTTTTGTACCAAATTCCCTGTGTTCTTTCTTTTACATACTTTTGAATGGCATGCTTATCGTTTTTTTAGGCAACAAGATGCAAGTTTAGATTCTGCTGAACCCGATGAAAGCACATTACCAAAAGCAACAACATCTGCAATAGAAAAAGACATCCTGGTAACAAGCTATTTCTTTTGTCAGTTTAATTGAACATCGAAGAAAGAGCTGAAGCTACTTTTATCCTTTGGGGATTATTCTGTGCTCCAATCCCTTGTGGAACTCTGAGGACATAGGAGTAAATACGGAGTTCCATTGAACTGCTATAGTAGAGCAATGGAAAAAATAATTCTTTGCTTTGCCATTTGAGAACACAATTAAAGAATCTCAAATCTACTTTTTCCCCATGTTAAAGCTATCCTCAGTGATATATAGCTTTTCCATGCCTTTATTATTTTATGAGAAATTGTCTTAATTATATAATGTACATTTTACAAAACAAATTAACTTCCTTTAGAAATAGTCATTCTTCAAGTATTCCAATTATGTAAACTTAAAAAATGGAAATAACAAAGACAACATTGCTAATTTGAAAGTAGTTTGATATTAAAATTTTTTATATTGGCCGGCGCCATGGCTCAACAGGCTAATCCTCCACCTTGCGGCGCCAGCACACCGGGTTCTAGTCCCGGTTGGGGCGCCGGATTCTGTCCCGGTTGCCCCTCTTCCAGGCCAGCTCTCTGCTATGGCCCGGGAGTGCAGTGGAGGATGGCCCAAGTCCTTGGGCCCTGCACCCCATGGGAGACCAGGAGAAGCACCTGGCTCCTGGCTTCGGATCAGCGTGATGCGCTGGCCACAGCGGCCATTGGAGGGTGAACCAACGGCAAAAAGGAAGACCTTTCTCTCTGTCTCTCTCTCTCACTATCCACTCTGCCTGTCAAAAAAAAAAAAATTTTTTTTATATTGACATGTAAAAGCCTGTGAAAATATATTGTAGCTAAATATTCACTTTTATAGAAATAATCCTAAATGAGTAGTTTATGCACATATACATAGCAATTATCAAATTATAGTATGGGATAGAAATCTCTTAAATTCTATTTTATAATATTATTGGGATTAATATATAAGGGCCCTGATGTGTTTATGCTTCAATATCTACTTTTGATTATCAGTAATACAAGAATAAAAAATAGCACATTTTCAAAAATTTCAAAAATATACTGTTATATACATATTTGGTAAAATAGCATATATTACAATATACGTATGAACTGAGCTAAGTTTAATTTTCATGAAGCATATCTTTAAGAGATCTTAAATAATGCCTACATGAATTATACAAAATGTATTTTTATAATTTTTTAATACTTTATTCTTCTAAAACTTAAATTTTTCTCAGTATTTTTGATAGACATGCTTCTTTTATTATACTACTAAACCTGTCTACATTTTCCGTCTTTTATTCTTTGTAGAGGTATTATTATTATATTCACCATGGAATTGATACAGACCATGTGGCCCCAATGGAAGATTCCTGGCTGAACCATGTACTAGATTTAATTCCACAACATCTGAAAGTCCTCACTGACAGTATAAATGTATTGTCTGATGAAATGAGAGAAGATTATCTTCTTAGTGTAAAGAAATCTATAGGTACATTGGTATTACTCTTTTCTTTCTTATCGGAGTATGTGTTTCATTAAATATAGGTTTTTGGTGTTGAAAACTAATACCTATACTTGGAACTACCTACTACATTAATTATGCCATTTCTTACACTGATGATAAATTTAAAAATCTTACACAAATCTTATTAATGAAGTTCAACAAAAATTTTTAAAAATCACCTTAATGAATAACAACACTATAGAAAATTATCAAGTCTTTATTTAAGCCCCTCAAAATATTTGTGTGTTTAATTTATATAAGACATTAGGCACTTAGGAGATAGTCTCTCTCTTTGAGATAGACACTTACTTCAGGGAGCTTTTACTATAGATGTGAGGGGTAAGACATAAATACATGAATAATTATCTAACAGTTTAAGCATTAATAATGAATGTTCTTATGATGTCATGAATTAGAATGTGATCAATTATAATTTGTTGCTGCTGACATGAAGTAGGCAAACTATAGGTCACAGGTCATATTTGGCTTCTGCTTGTTTTCATAAGTTTTGTTGGAACATAGCCACACTCATTTATTTGCTTATTGTCTGTGACTGCTTTTTAACTATAGGAACAGAGTTGGGTAACTGTGACAGAATTCTTATGGCCCACAAAGATAGGTATAGTTACAATGTAACCATTTCTATAAAAAGTTTGTTGACCTATGATACAGAACAAGAGACCCTAAGGTTGACAGATCATAAGAATCATTTATAAAATAAAATACTGATTTCCAGCCCCAAGTGAATTAAAACCCCTGGAATAGGACATTCGATGTGCATATTAAACAAGATTCTCCAATTGGTTTTCTTGGTAAACCTGGTATAAAATGCCGGCGCCGTGGCTCAATAGGCTAATCCTCCGCCTAGCAGCTCCGGCACACCAGGTTCTAGTCTCAGTCGGGGCACCGGATTCTGTCCCGATTGCCCCTCTTCCAGACCAGCTCTCTGCTGTGGCCCGGGAGTGCAGTGGAGGATGGCCCAAGTCCTTGGGCCCTGCACCCCATGGGAGACCAGGAGAAGCACCTGGCTCCTGCCTTCGGATCAGCGCGGTGCGCCGGCCACAGCGCGCTGGCTGCGGCGGCCACTGAAAGGTGAACCAACGGCAAAGGAAGACCTTTCTCTCTGTCTCTCTCTCACTGTCCACTCTGCCTGTCAAAAAAAAAAAAAAAACAAAAAACTTAAAAATGTTCAAAGTTGGGAAAATTAGAATGCTTTTTGAGTAATCTGGGGACCCTTCAAGGAGGAGGGCATTTGTAGCATCTAAGACACTTATTGTGTATCCTAGTAAAATGAAAACAAAAAGTCAAATTTCTGACCCCAGACTGTTCATAGTGTAGTGAGAAAGAGGGAGAAATTACTAAATTATAAAGCAGGGTGACAAGTGTAATGAAGAGGGAAATAGAGGATACACTGTAAGGGAGATGAGGTAATCTCATACTTGTAAGGAAAGACCCTGGAGATCCCTGAAATGAGTCTTGAATGATGAACAGTTTATTGGGGAACATCCTTGGCCTAGGAGATGGTGTGAATGATGGCACATGTACATGAAAGGCTATTCCAGACTTGCAAGCAGTTCTGATGGCAAAAGTGTAAGATGCACTTTTGGAAGTGGACAAAATCTGAAGAGCCCTGTATGTCTTTTATTCTGTTTTGAAAGCATTTGAAGGTAAAGGAGAGTCTCAGGTATTTTAAGCAATGGGAAATTACACATTTACATTTTAGAGCATGTTTGAAATACAAGCAAGATAATTAGAATTAAATATGACAGAGCAAAGGTAGCTTATACTGACTTTGTAGCAAGATTGTCTTATGCTCTTACTTAATTTGAGAGCAACCTGGTAATATGTGCCTTTCCTTAGTGGATGAAACCAATGACTTCTCTGTTTTGTTGACCTTCCATTCAAAATGAATACTTTTGGTGGAGTAGCTATAAAAGAAAATATAATATTAAAAGCAATTATCATTTACAAATTAAATAACAGAGTCATATTGTTAAGAAAGGAAACATTCTCAAAGATACTGACATGATAGATTTTTTCATAAAATTTTCTTTTTATGTATAAATACACAAGATGCTCATTATTTAAACAGTTTAACATAATTTAGATGATTGATATTAATAGAATTAGTTTTATAGTTTCCTGGAGATACATTATAATTAATATAAGGTTATTTATCAGAACTTTTCAATTTTCTTTCAGTTGATTTTGTTTTAAAAGATCCTAGGGAAAAAGAAGATGATAAAAAGACAAGTGAACTTTTACCCCATCGTGCTGAGTAAGCAATCAGGTTTCTCTAAGAATACTGATTATGTGACCATTTCTTCATTTTGTTTATATATTTCTACACTGGTTATATTTTCTCATGTACATGTTTATAATTTTGTATAAATATATTGATGCAGTACTATGTATTTGTATATGTTTCATATATCCAACTAGTTGTTATGATCTTTATTTACTTAAGCCCTAACATGCTACATTACCAATTGATGGATAGATGAGTAGACAGACACATGGGCAAGTGGACAATTATATGCTTAAAACAGAAGAACTTTGAAGGACAGAAGTTGATGTAGTTCACTGTATTTTCACAACAGCCAGCACAGACTTCAGATATGAGAGGGACATAAAACTTGATGACAGTTCACCCAATGACAGGAGCATTATAGAATTTATGCATAATATGTTTCAATTTGTTATGTGGATTATAATATAGAATAATGGTAAAAAAAACTTGCTATATATTTTCCCTAAAAATGGCATTTAAGAATAAATCTCTTAAATAATTTGAAGAATGGAACTTATACTACCAAGTAACCAAATCTATTTCATTTCGTATTACACCATTTAAAAAAGCCCCAAATTGTTTTCCACTAGACAAAAAAAAAAAAAAGTACTGTTGTCAGTTCCTCTTATTTCCTATGGAAAACAGCTTTTTTTTTTTTTTTCCCTGGGGAAAGATAAAAAATCACCCTTCGTACTTGTAAAGGTGATTGTAAGGCTACATGTGTGAAATTGAATCAAGCTGACTATGTAATAAAGCAAGATTAGGAGTTTAAAATCATTGAGAATTTTAAAATTATAGCTATGCAGTGGAAATGTTTAAATAATGCAGATGATTTTCAACTTAGAGTGAGATTATCATCCAATGAACTCATTAAGTTGAAAGTATCTTAAGCCAAAACTGCATTTAATTCACCTAATCCACTGCATGTCATAGCTTAACCCCAAGTACACTTTAAAGTGTTAGTTTTTGCTTTCATGATTGTGTGACTGAGATCTGTGTTCACTGCTGCTGCCCAGCATACAAGAAAGTATCATATGCTTCCCATTAACACAGGAGAAAATCAAAATTCAAACTTACAGTTTCTACTGAAGGTGAATTGATTTTGTAAAGTTGAGTCATTGAAAGTTGGAGCTCTCTACACTCTGAAAAGCTAAGATGGCATATCTTCAATACACAAAAGATTATTCAAGTCATAGACATTACAGAATAAATGTATTTTCACAAAAGAACATTACAGAGTGTTTGTGATTTGATTTGCAAATCACCTTTATAAGTTAACAGAGGACAGAGTTCAAAGGTATTTCCACAGGCAGCCTGGATTGTATCCTTAAAGTATTTTTAAAATCAAGTGAAAATTTAAATGTTGTGTGTCCTGAAATAGAGAATCTTTGAGGATATCTACAATAGATAGCTGGTTACTGTTTCCATTTGATCATTGTAAGGTATTTGTGGAGTCAATAGGATTAGGTATTTAGAGACAAAAATGAGTTAATTTGCATGTTAAAAATCCAATTCTAATTTTACAATCATTTGTTATTATAATTAAATTATTCCAAACCCTGAAGAGTATGTATTTTTATATTTTAAAACATAATTGCAAGTTTTTCTTACCATGATTGATACATATTTTCTATTAAAATAAAATCATTATTCAAAAAGTACATTTGCCCTAAAGATATTTTCTTTTGACTTTTTCAAAGAAGAAAATTAAATATTTTCTCTTTGTTTTTAGAATGGAAGTTCTGCCAAAA
Source organism: Lepus europaeus (assembly GCF_033115175.1). Lineage (NCBI taxonomy): Eukaryota > Metazoa > Chordata > Mammalia > Lagomorpha > Leporidae > Lepus > Lepus europaeus. The sequence continues at coordinate 139,623,037 of NC_084827.1, read as the reverse complement.
CCATGGAGGAAATCTTTTTTAGCTGCAAAAAGTTATATTAAGGATCACTTGAATGCCATGAACCCTACAATGCTGGCTGTGCTAGCTCTGTGGCACAGCACTTATAAGTGAGTATTTATGGTCTTATTGAGGTTTTTAAAAGACATGAAAGTTATTTAATCAGATCTTAATTATTTTTTACAATTTTAACTGCAAATTAAAACACTAATTAAAAATTTAATGTGGGTATTAAAACAAGGTTTTAAATAAACAATGTAAATGAATATACAATAAAAAGTGAACATTGCCTTTTATCTCAAACCCAATTATGCCCTTCCTCTTCCCCATCCAATTAGCGCCCATACTCAAGATGATTACAGTTAAGGGGCTGAATTGTTGTACCTTTTTTAAAGTTGCAATGTACATTAGCTGCTACAATTCTCTAAACAGTTTACACATCTAGTAGATTTTGCCCGAGTGAATGGCATGAAGTGAAATTCCTGCTGGGGATCATGATCTACCCTCCTGAGTGTTGTCTTGGGGGACCTTGCAGCCTTGTGTGGGAAGTGCTTGGCAGAGCTAGAGATGAAGGCAGGTGGTGCTGCTGGAGAAAGAGAGCTTGGCTCTGGGGTGGAGAAGAGATTGCCATATGGAATTAGAGCTTTGATTTCATGTGCCCTCCCTTGCCAGAGGCATCCTAGTAAAATGCTCACATGGACTTGTGTTTCCATAAAACTTGCAAAAACTAGTACGGATTTACAGAATTTTTCTTAAAGAAGGTGTCCTTTCACCTCTCTCGAAACCTAGAGGGGCCCATGCCCTTGTTAGGAGATGGCACTCTGATTTCCAAAGTTTAGGTTGAGAGGGTTGTTCTGGTTAGCCCTTACTCACTCACCGCAACCACAGCTTCTGCTGGGTCTCTCCTGGGTCTCCTGGTTTTCAATGCAGTTTTCCTGACTGTAGGAAGGCACAGTGAGTGCATGCGTTGTTCTGTGTCCCAGACTGGCTAAAGGAAAACTGCTGCCTTTAAAATTGCACTAAATGCTATGACTGTCTCTGCCCTTAGAACCTCCCAAACATATGCTAGCTTCCAACATCAGATACCAGAGGACACTGAGCCCTAACCCTAACCCTACCCCTGGGACCTGCTCCAGGAAATGAAGCCCTCTCACTTGCCCCAGTTCTGCCACCATCTGTAATTTCTCCCCGGGCCTCAGTTTTCCCACACCAATCCCAATGATTGGTGACTGTGTGGTGTCTAAGGCTCCTTCATTCCTTTGTTCTTTTGTTCCTTTTGTTTAACAAATTTTTGTTAAATTTCTTGATGCATTAAACATGTAATGTTTATATAACTACATAAATCTGATCATACTTTTATGTGATCACACTTTAAGTACAGCCTTTGTTTTTCTTTTCTCTGATTGACTCCCACCCATGTGTTTTCCTCATGGTTATCCTACTTTCCATAAACCCAGCCAAATGACACATGATAAAAATCTAGATGGGTATCTCCCCATATTTTCTTTGTGTTCATATAACCACATATATTTGTATACCCTCACACATAAATACATTTGTAGCCTAAATTTATACATATATAATTTTTTGTTTCTTAAAAATGCCCATGCATACTATTTTATTTAATTTTCTCAAGAATATTTTGCAATAACCCCCATGAATGAGATACGTGAATGAAATTTATACTTTCTCAAAGGCCTACAATTTTTCATGGTATGGTTGAATCATTTTTTTCAGCTATACCTCCATTAAGGACATTCATTTTGCTTTCAGTTTCTGCTATTATGAATAATGTATCAGGGGCCAACGTCATGGCGCAGTAGGTTAATCCTCTGCCCGCAATGTGGGCATCCCATATGAGTGCCGGTTCTAGTCCTGGCTGCTCCTCTTCCAATCCAGCTCTTTGCTGTGGCCTGAGAAAGCAGCAGCAGATGACTCAAATGCTTGGGCCTCTGTGTTGCTGTTGATTTCTCAACAATGTTGCAGTGGATTTGTTTCTGAGAGGAGCAGCGTGGTGGTGGGGGTAAGAGGCGCGGAGTCACCACACAGACCCGGGAGTTGGGTGAAAGCAGGCTTGAGGCAAGCAGCCCGCAGACTCCTTTATTTCAGGTGGTACAACAGCTTATATAGCCAAGACCAGCCAATCCTGTCAAGGGGCGGTCTATGCCCCAACCAATCACAGTTTGGCAGGCGGTTTCCAAAGCCATCCAATCACAGCCTGTTGCCAGGCAGTTTCCAAAGCCATTCCTGAGTAACTGACGCTCGCTTGCCAGTGGCCACCTTGGCATGGCTTTCTCATTCCACCACGTTAAGGTCATCCCACCTGTACCCAGTGAGTATCCCCACATTTGTGGCACTACTCGGACACCCCAAGCTCTTAGGGCAGCAGCTAGATCCTGTCCCACCTGCAAATTTGCTGTTAATGTAGGAGAGGATGCAGAATTCAGGCCCTGGATTCCAACACCCATAAATGACCTTACTATGCTAAAAAAGGCTTCTCAAGAGTCATGTCCTGACTCTCCCTACTTTGAACAAGTGCTCAAACAATGGGCAACAAACCTTCAAACTCATTTTGACTGGGCTGCACTACTCAAAGCATGTTTGTCAAGACCACAGTTTTTACAGTGGAAAGCCTCCTATCAGGAAGAGGCTGAAACTGTGGCAAGGAATAATGCTGCCTATGGAATAGCAGTAACCTTTGATATGCTTACAAGCTGTGGCACCTACATATATCCTCAAGAACAGGCCCGCATTGGAGTAGTTGCCTGTTTTGATCAGGTCAGAGATTTGGCACTTAAAGCCTTAAAAATATAAATCCTCCTGATTATAGTCAGCTCTTTAGAAATCTAGTTCAAGGCCCAAGCGAATGGTTCCCCGATTTCCTTGCCAGAGTCTTGGAGGCAGTAGAGAAAAGAATCCTGCCTGGCCCTGATCAAGACAATTTGGAAAACAATTAGCTTGGGAAGGTGCTACCAAAGAGGCAAAAGCAGCAATCGCCCCAGTCCGTAATGTAGACATTTCTAAATGGATAGTAGCCACAAAAGAGGTAAACCCTGCTGATACTCTTATATAGGCCCTGACTGCAGCCATTAACAAATTGAGTGCAAAGAAGTCTAATGACCCTCCAGTTTGTTGGGGATGCCAGGAAATAGGACACCTATGGTGAAACTGCCCAAACACTAAAAGATGGGGCAAGCCCAAAACGCTGTGTCCCAGATGTAAAAAAGGCTTTCATTGGGCAAAAGATTGCAAGACCAAACCTTTAAACTCCCAGTGGGGCAGCCCTCAGCCCAGCAAGTAAGAGGGAGTCCCACTAACATTAACTGGTCGATGCCCATCTTCAATCTGAGGCCGAATTGACCCTATACTTAGATGACAATGCCTTTGTGGGTTTAGTTGATACGGGAGCAGATGTTACTGTCTTAAAAGCTAGGGATGCAAGAAAAATACAACATTGGAAGACAGCACTCGGACCTGACCTCCAAGGTGTTGGAGGATTAAAATTGGCTGATCAAGTCATCACGCCTGTAACTTGGCGAGATGACAATGGAGATACAGGAACCATCTTTCCACTAATTGCTGAAGTTTCCATGACCTTATGGAGGAGAGATGAGCTCTCACAAATGCAAGCGGCCCTTACTATGGATCACAAATCTCCACAAGCCAGCAGCTTTAATGGAGAACCTACAAGTAAGATTCACCCCCAATTCTAGGGGCCACTGCTCACCTCATACAAAAGCCAAGCACAATCCCCACTGAATGGGGAAAAACAGGAAACATCTGGGTAGAGCAGTGGCCAATAATACAACCCAAACTTAGCATCCTTAAAGAATTGGTACAGGAACAATCGGAAAAGGGACACATAGAACCCTCCACTAGCCCTCATAACACGCCCATTTTTGTGATACCAAAAAAACAGGGAAAATATAGGCTTATACAGGATTTGAAAGCTATTAACAAAAATATAAAAAAGATGGGAACATTCCAGGCCAGCATTCCCCACCCAGGGGCCATTCCTAACATAGTTACCATTAATATCAAAGATTGCTTCTTTTCCATCCCCATTGCAGAGCAGGATAAGGCTTACTTTGCCTTTACAGTATGGGAGCCCAATTTCCAGCTACCTGCAAAAAGATTCCAGTGGACAGTACTCCCACAAGGCATGAAAAATAGCCCTGCCATTGGCCAAAGATACGTTTCCCATGTGATCAGCACACTTAAAGATCAGTGCTTGGTCATACATTATGTGGATGATATCTTACTTGCTCACAAGAATGCAGCAACTCTGAATGCCTGTCTGAGACAGTAAGAAATTCACAATTCCTAGGTTTGTCTATTGCCACAGAAAAAGTACAACATTTTCCTCCCTTTCAGTTCTTGGGTTATCAAATCTCCTCCCATATATCTCCACTGGGCCCAAACCTAAAAGTCAAGCATAAAGACTCACTTAATGAACTTCAGCAACTATATGGCCAAATCAATTGGCTGAAGCCCTTCCTTCTCCTAACACCTGCAGAACTTAGACTGCTATATGATTTACTGACTAAGGGAAACAGCCCTTCCTCAAAAATCACATTGACACCAGCAGCCAAATCCACTATAGAAAAGATTAACACCCAGTTGTCAAATTTAAAAACCTTTAGATATGACCCTCAGGTGCCTCTATTTGCCATAACCATATCTACCCTCAAGGCCCCCTTAGGAGTTATTTGGCAACAACACGGACCACTTTTTTGGGTACACGTAGCCTGGAGCGATTGTCGTAAAATAGTAAACAAAGTAGATGCCATCCTTATGATGGGACTTAAATTAAGATATTATACCAATAAGATATTTAACACAGAGCCAGACATAGTAGTCCTACCACTATCACAATTGAAACTGTCGACATTGATGCAGAATAGCATACTCTTTCAAACTTTAATGATAAATTTTCCAGGACAGATTGACAATCACCTGCCAGCAGACAGGCTACTCCAGACACTAAAAACCTTAGAAATAGACTATCCAAAACATGCTTTCCCTGCTAATCAACCTATACCCATGGCACCATGTGCATTTACAGATGCCAACAAGTCACTCTTTGGAATAGTGATCAAATCTTTAACAGAAAAAGATAACATCCATGTAGAACCCCATGGGGGATCAGTACAGTTGGGAGAAATAAAAGCAATAGTCAGGGTTCTACTCCTTAGCCAAGATGGACTGGTAAATATTTTTGGACAGCAAATACTCAGTACAGGTAGCAAAGATGATCCCTTTTGCAATCTTTAACCCGACCAGTAAGCCAATTGACCAGATGTTCACAACACTTAAAGAGCTAACTGAGAACAGAAAATACCCATGGTATATCTCACATGTAAGATCACATACTGGGTTACCTGGCTTTATTTTCCAAGGCAACAGAAAGGTTGATCGTCTTATCTCCTGCAACACAGCTTCCATTGGACACTTAGAACAAGCCCGTATTTTACACCAAAAATTTCATATGTCAGCAAGCAACATAAAATTGCTTTTCCCAGAGCTAACAATGAGCCAATGCAAACACCGAGTGCACTCTTGCAAGAATTGTGCACCCCTCGCCCCATTAGGCCCACTGCAACAAGCACGAGTGAACCCACGAGGCCTTGCTCCTAATAAACCATGGCAAGTGGATGTCACCCACATTAATTCCTTTGGTAAACTTAAGTTTGTCCACGTGGTGGTAGAAACTTATTCAAAGGCTGTATTTGCAACAGCCCAATCCGGAGAAAAGGCTAGTAATGTGATAAAGGCGGTTAAATCAGCCATGCTGGTCCTTGGTGTCCCCTGGACCATAAAGACTGATAAAGGGCCAACATATACATCACAGGAATTTACTTCCTTCCTGAAATCTTGGAACATACGGTCTGCCACAGGTATCCCATACAACCCACAGGGACAGGCAATTATTGAAAGAACTCATAGGACGATTAAAGATCTCTTACAAAGGCAAAAAAATAATCATATGCCCTCAGACCCACAGCTTGCTTTGACTGAGGTCCTTTTCACTATCAATTTTTTTACTTTTGATTCCCAAGGGATCAGCCCAGCTTATAAACACTGGGGATCCTTTCCATCCCAGACCCCAGCCCCTATGGTTAGGTGGAAAGACCCCCTGACAGGAGAATGGAAAGGACCACACCCTTTGCTAACCAAAGGTCGAGGATGTGCTTGTGTCTTTCCAGAGAATGCGGAACAGCCCATTTGGGTACCAGCCAGAAACATCAAGCCTGCAACTAACAGCCAACCAGAACCAGCTGAACAAGACCGAGACTCCGCCTTGTTAGCAGACGCACCTGCCCTATCATCCTACCCTGAGGAACTGCCCATAGCCACATTTGTTACTGTTGTGTACCCCACTAGCTCTGGTCAGCCACTCAAATGGCCCATAGCCTGTGTGTGGTCGTGCCATTCCTGATAACCATTATTCCTCATTCCTACCCCTATCTGAGCAAGAACTCCTGTGGTCTCTCGATTTGAGTGCTGGTTAGTCAATGACGGGTAAGATCCCCTGGGGGACAACCTAAGACAGGCACAGCTGTGTATGGAGACCACATGGAAACAGAGTCAACAATGGTATGGCCAAGAATCATGCCTCCTGTTGCTCAAAAATAAACGAAAAGGTGGAAATGTGGTGGAATGAGAAAGCCATGCCAAGGTGGCCACTGGCAAGCGAGCATCAGTTACTCAGGAATGGCTTTGGAAACTGCCTGGCAACAGGCTGTGATTGGATGGCTTTGGAAACCGCCTGGCAACAGGCTGTGATTGGATGGCTTTGGAAACTGCCTGGGAACAGGCTGTGATTGGATGGCTTTGGAAACCGCCTGCCAAACTGTGATTGGTTGGGGCATAGACCGCCCCTTGACAGGATTGGCTGGTCTTGGCTATATAAGCTGTTGTACCACCTGAAATAAAGGAGTCTGTGGGCTGCTTGCCTCAAGCCTGCTTTCACCCGACTCCCAGGGTCTGTGTGGTGACTCCGCGCCTCTTGCCCCCACCACGCTGCTCTTCTCAGAAACGAATCCACTGCAACATTGTTGAGAAATCAATGGCAACACCTCTGCACCCACTTGGGAGACCAGGAAGAAGCTCCTGGCCCCTGGCTTCAGATAAGTGCAGCTCCAGCCGTTGTGGCCATCTGGAGAGTGAACCAATGGAAGGAAAACCTTTCTCTCTGTCTCTTTCTCTCACTGTCTATTGCTCTACCTCTCAAATAAATAAATAAATAAATAAAATCTTTAAAAAATGAATAATGTATCAGGAAGTAAATGTGTATGTGTATCCTTATTTCTTGGTGCTTGTGTTTTATTAGGGTAGGATCCCAAAAGTGGGACTCTTGGATCAAAGTATTGCTGTGTTTCATTTCATTGCTAGATTTATTTCTAGAAATGTTTGATACTTTACATTTCACTAACAGTGCATGAAAACTTCTCCCAAAACTCTACCTGTATGTGTTATAGCATCTGTCCCATCAATGTGTAAAATATTATCCTGTCATTACTTCCATTTGCATTTGCTGGACTGCTAGGAAACTTGAGTATCTTTTTTTTTATATTTGTTGCCTACTTGAATTTGTTTGATTTTGAATTCTTTTATGTATTTTGTCTATTTTCCTGTTGAGTTCTTTGTCATCAATTTTATGATCTCAGTATAATAGAAGTTTTAATTCTTTGCCTATTATCTGAAATACACAAATCAAGTAACCACAAAAACCCAGGTTTATAATTTTGTCACTGATTGAATTTATAATCCTCTAAGTTGTACAGAAATTAAAAAATTTGTATATTGTTAATCTCTCTCTCTCATTCTCTCTCTCTCTCTCTCTCTCATTTCTAATTGAATTCCCAGTCTTCGTTAAGAAAGTCTCCTGTTCAGTAAATTGAGTATGGAATCTCCTTGGTACCTTGTAAAACTTTTAAGTTGTCTTTAGGTTTTTTAAAGATTTATTTTATTTATTTGAAAGCTTGTATCTACTGGTTCACTCTGCAAATGCCCACAATTCCTGGGGTAGTGTCAGGTCCAGACTGGGTCTGGAGCCAGGGGTCTGGAGCCAGAAATTCCATCCACGTCTCCCACAAGGGTGGCAGGAACCCAACCACTTATTCCATCACTGCTGACCCCTACTCTCAGGTTCTGCATTAGCAGGAAGGTGGAATCAAGAACCAGATCCAGGACCAGAATCAGGAACCAAACTCAGGCAGTCCAATGTGGGCATCTTAACCTCTAGGCTCATTTTTTTGGCTAGCTTTTAAAAGTTTTATGTATGTATTTATTTTTATTTATGAGAGAGGAAGGGGGAGAGGGAGATAGAGAGGGAGGGAGAGAGAGAAAGAGAAAGAGAAAGAGGAAGAGGAAGAGGAAGGAAGGAAGGAAGGAAGGAAGAAGGAAGGAAGGAAGGAAGGAAGGAAGGAAGGAAGGAAGGAAGGGAAGACATCATGGACATCATGCTTCCATCTGCTGGTTTGCCCCCAGCATGCCCATAACAGTCAGTGTTGGGCCAAGCCAAAGCCAGGAGCCTAAAATTCCATCCAAGTCTCCCATGTGAGTGGCAGGGATGCAAGTACTTTAGCCATTACCTGCTGCAGGGTGTGCATTAGTAAGAAGCTGGATTGAAAGAAGAGCAGGAACTTGAATTCAGACTCTGTCATATGGGACATGGGCATCCCAAGTGGTGTCTTAACAGCCATACCAAATGCCTGCTCCCTTTCATTTTTAAACTTTTTTTTTATTTATTTGAAAGTCAGAGTTACACATAGAGAGAAGGAGAGGCAGAGAGAGAGTGGTTTTCCATCCACTGGTTCACTCCCCCAAATGGTTGCAAGGGCTGGAGCTGTGCCGATCCAAAGTCAGGAGCCAGGAGCTTCTGGGTCTCCCATTCGGGTGCAGGGGCCCCGGCCCACGGACTTGGGCCATCTTCTCCTGCTTTCCCAGGCCATAGCAGAGAGCTGGATCAGAATAGCAGCTGGGGCTAGAACCAGCGCCCATATGGGATGCCGGCACTGCAGGCAGTGGCTTTACCCACAATGCCTCAGTGCTGGCCCCTAAACTTTTTTTTTTTTTTTTAATTTGAGAGGTATAGGAAGAAAAAAAGAGAGAGAATGCCAGCTTCCACCTTCTGGCTTACTGCTCAGACAGCTGGGATTGGGCCAGGACTGAAGCCAGGTGGTAAAAACTCAATCCAGGTCTCCTCTGTGGGTGGCAGGAACCCAACTACTTCAGCCATCACTGCTGCCTCCCAAGGTCTGCATTGGCAGAAAGCTGGTGTGAGGAGTTGGAATGTGAGCCAAGACTTTCTGATGTGAGACATGTACATCTGAAGCACTAGACCAAATACCCCCTCATTTTTCCTTATTAAATTTAGGGCTATTTTATCTAATTCAAAATATGGAAAGACAGAAAGAAAATATGCTTATATTCTTGTTGTAATATATTAACTTTTCATGTTAAGTTTGGAAAATAAACATGCTTATTTAGTAAATTAATTAATTTACTCATAGCATATATATTTTGATATTTGATCTTATGCCTGTATTACAGCAAGAGTTTGTGATTTTATTTGTGTAGGTTTTCTGTTTACAGAATGCGCTGTAACTTCCCTTAGTACAGGATTGCTTTATAAATTTTGAGTGATTCTCTTTTGCAGAGAAGCTTGAGCAGGAAGTTTCATTCCAGTTCATTTTCAGGAAGTTCTACCTTCTATGTGTGAGTTAGCTATTCTAGTTTGTTGCTCCCTTCTATCTTCATTCCCAGTTGCATACCAGGAAGCTCTCTGGAGCCTTGGGGCCAATTTTGCTGGATGAACCATGGCCTGTAAGATGTGGTCATACTACACTGGGTTTCTAAAGCATTCCAGGTTTTTTTTTTCATACTTCAGATATCTATGGTAACTTCAGAGAAGGGTTAGCATTCTTAGAACTGGCTTTTGGTTATCATATTACATACTGCTAGGAAGTTCTTCCAACTTTTCGTTATTCGGTGTGAGTTTCTTGGTCTGCTTAATTTGGTTTATAGTGAATATGAAGAGGCCATCTCATTGCCCCATGTTTTTCTCATTTATTTTGTTTGGGCTGTTGGGGCTCAAATACCTTCTCCTGACAAAAGCCATGCATGCAGTCATGTATCATACAATATATTATGTCACTTTTACAAAGAATGTCTATATACATTGGCACATTTTATTTAAAAAATAATTCCACAAGTTGCTGTCTTTTATATACATTAATAGATGGAATGCCCAAACACACTGAACTGGAGGGATGGGGCCCAGTGCAGTCAATAAGGGTATAGCCAATGCCAGGAGACAAGAGACAAAAAAGAAAATGAAAGGAGAAGTAGGGGAGTAATAAAGCCAAGATAAGGAGCAGTGAATAGTGGTTGTGTCCAAAATTTAGGTTCTCTAGGGGAAAGCATGTGGTATAGTGAGTAAAGCTGCCCCCTCTGTCACCGGCATCCTATATGGATGCTGGTTGGAGTTTGGGCTGCTCCACTTCCAATCCAGTTCCTTGCTAATGGCTTGGGAAAAGCAGTGGAATATGGCCCAAGTATTTGGACCCCACCACCTACATGGGAGACCTTGGTGGAGTACCAGGCTTCAGCCTGGCCAAGCTCCACTGTTGTGGCCATATGGGGAGTAATTCAATGGATGGAAGAGTTTTCTTTCTCTCTGTCTTACCCTTTCTCTATGTAGCTCTCACTTTCAAAAAAGTAAATGAATCTTAAACAAACAAACAATATTCAAGCTTCCTGTTTGTCATGGCAAAAATGTTGTCTTTTTCCAAGGATAATAAATAAGAAGTTTTGGGATCTGTAGGTGAAGAGAGAACCCCACCAACCTTTGAAGGCTTATACTTTTGCTACTCTCTATTTGAGTATTAAGAGTAGAGTGGACATTAATGAATGCTACCCCTCTGAGTAGTAGTCAGCAATGATTATACATGTTATCCATGCCCTGGGTGGCAGTTGTTTGCTCTGAATCTCAGCAGAACTTGAAAATATAGGACATCTCTGTCTCTGTATGTGGTAGTGGATGGAGAAATATTAGTATCCAAAATCATCTGAATGATCTAAAGGGGCATGGAAACTTGATGGGATGCTGTATCGATGCAAATGTGCACATTCCTGTCATTTGGTATTTACATGTACAGAAGTAGCTTAATGAAAGAAACAGCACTTGTCATGCAGTCACAATCTACATAGCACAATTTTTAGTTTTGCTTGAAAAATACAGGAGGATTCCCAACAAAATATAGAAATTTTAGTATAAATTATAATAGCTGAATGTAAATGGGAGGTGTCTAAGAAAGTTAAGGTCATTTTAAAAGATAAAATAGATTTTTAAAAATTCATGATTTGACTATGGTAAACCCAGGAAAATACTGCTAGAATAGAACATATGAATTCATTTATTTTATGAGTACAGCACTCAGGATACAACTTAAATCAGTCAACACATTAAAAAGGTTGAGCCTAACTCAACACAATAAATGAAAAGAGATTGAAATAAAAACTACAGTGAAAAAATATTACTTCCTCCCCCTCAGTTTGGTAAAATTTAGGCATTTTGGCATCTCATTTTTTTTGGTGAAACTTGGAAACTGGTTCCCTTTTGAAGGGAACACAGGCATACTAAGACTTTTACAAATTATGTTTGATGCTAGCAATCTCGCTTTTGGGAAAGTAACCTACAGATGCACCTGAAAATGTATGAAATGATATAGGTATCAAATTCTTAATCGTGGCATTTGTTTATCAGTGAAACACTGGAAGCAACCAAGTATCTATCTATAGTGGATTGGTTGAATAAGCTATGGTATGTTTACATAATGGAATATTATATAGCTATAAAATATGGGTGAGAAAAATCTCAATGTGCTATATTTGGAAAGGTCTGCAGGATACATTTTTTATTAAGTAAAAACAGCAGGTGTAGACACTGCCTGTTTAGTGCTACTTTGAAAGTAATAGAGGAGTAGAATTGGTAAAAGCAAAACATATTTCCAAGAAAGGGAAAAATTAATGAGACAATTAAGAAATGGGATTGGAATGAGATTGATTAGTTTTGAGAACTGGAGAACAAAGTAATAAACTGACTTGATGTTGAGTCCAAGGTATTGGGCAAGAATTGCTCCTACCTGAAATCAGTGATGGAACTAAGGATTGAAGTGGATTTCAGACTCAAATGGCAAAAGTAAGGATAGGAGAGAGAATATGACTGACAGAGGATTTTATAGAAATTTACTTCCAATTGGATATGATACATAAAGGATAGGAAGAGTTAAGAGAAGATCCTAAGGTTCACAGTTGGAGAGATTTGGAGCTACATGATTCTATTAATAGAAAATTGAGATGGAGATGTGATTTTGGTGGTTAGAAGAGTCATCATCATAAAACCTTTCAACAAGAAAATATTTGCTATTTGCTAACCAAATTCAAGCTAATGTACAGTAATACAAATATTCTTTTCCCAGACCTTTTCTGTTGTCTTAAACCAATAGTTTAACCATTATAGGAACCAACCTGAGAAAGTAAGAACAGTTTCTGATAATATTTCCCGCCTTCTTAATAATTCAGCACCTTGACCAAATTGGAAATGCTATAAAAATTACTTAATTACATGGAAATTAAATAGCAGTTTCTCCAGTAGGGAAGGAATCTGCAAATAACACAATGATACTAGTGGTAACTAATATTGTTCTTTTAGTTTAGTTAATCTGCCATAGAGAAGTCTTAGATGAGTGAAGATATATGTGTGTGTGTGTATATATATATATATATATATATATATATATATATATATGAGAGAGAGAGAGACCTAGTCTTGTGGTCAGAAAAAGGATAGTAAGTATTGGAAACTGCTAACTCAGATAATCTGTGAAATTTAAATATTTTGATGCATTATAGCTTAGTGTGAAAACTCCTCAATCCATTGTTCTGTTTTATTCAAGACTATTTTCTGAGAGTGTGCAATTTTTGTTTTAGTAGTGGTGAATCCTCCCTCCTAAGCATTAAAAAGTATTTCTTTTCTGATTTTAAATTATTCCATTTTGAAAGCAGTAACCAGTATACGCTATCAGTCTCAGTTACTGCAGCCACCTTCTACTTCAGAGTGAAGTTTCATGATATATTTTGTTCCTATTAAATTTCATTATAAAATTATTCTTAAAATTATGCCATCTCATGTTATTAAATATCTAATTTTATGGAACACAGGTTTTTTTTTACTAGTTTGCAAAAAATTAAACACCCAGAGTACCTCATATTTGTTAATGTTCATTTTTATCTCTTGCAGAAATTTACGTTTAGTTGATATAGAAGACTTTCACAATCGCCAAGAAGCATTAGAGCTGTCAGCTTTTCAAAGCATAATCATGAAACACATGGAATCTGCAAAAGAAACTCTACTTAAAACGTAAAGTTTTTAAAATTTCATGTAGGAAAACATAAGTTTACAAACACCAAAAAAATTCCTTTTTGACAAATTTTGAATCATTTCTGTTTGAGAGTTAAATGTAATGTTTTAATTGCTTTGGACTGTAATGTTTATCCAGATGCTCTACACAGCATAGATTGTGCATAAATTGAAATAATAACCATGAGTGGTTATTTATTTTCTGTTTGGTTTCTACCTTTGTTCTGAGAATGGCATTGGATACCATGTGGGAATGATCATAACTAATCATTCTCCAGATAGTTATTTGGTATCTACTATTAACACATGTAAAGCACTATGCCTCTTTATTTTTATTTTGGATGATGGATGCAGGACAAGTTAAGAAATGATTAGCTGGTAGAAAATATATTGTTTAAAAGAGGTTGTAGTCTCATTGGAGGTTAGAATTATCAAAAGATAATTAAGCATCTCCTTGGATTGGCCATTCATGAAGGAATACTCATAGATGATAATTATGTAACAGACAATATACTCTGAAATCATATAGAAAACTGTTTATATCATTAATCATTACTAAGTTGTTAAAATTAAAAAAAAAAGATCAAATTTAAACAAATGGGACATGAATTAACTGGCAGAGTTTTATGATTTCTAAAGTTACTTAGAAATGTATTTTTTTTAAAAAATATTTATTTAAAAGGCATAGTTACAGATTGGGAGAGGGATAGAAGGAGAGAGAGAGGTTGTCTATCTAGTGGTTCACTCCCCAAATTGCCACAATGGTCGGAGCCATGCTAAGTCAAAGCCAGGAGCCAGGAGCTTCATCTGTATCTCCCTTTGGTGCAGGGGCCTAAGCACTTGAGCCATCCTCTGCTTCTTTTACAGCCATATTAGGGAGCTGGATTTGGAGTGGAGCAGTCAGGAGAGGAACCAGCACATATTAATGTAGTGTATTACGTTGATTGATTTGCAAATGTTGAACCATCCCTGCATACCAGGGATTAATCCCACTTGGTCTGGGTGGATGATCTTTCTGATGTGTTGTTGCATTCTATTGGCCAGAATTTTATTGAGGATTTTTGCATCTATGTTCATAAAGCAAATTGGTCTTTAATTGTCTTTCATTGCTGCACCTTTTTCAGAATTAGGAATTAAGGTGATGCTGGCTTCATAGAAAGAATTTGGGAGGATTCCCTCTTTTTCAATGGTTCTGAATAGTTTGAGAAGAATTGGAGTTAGTTCTTCTCTAAATGTCTGGTAGAATTCAGCAGTGAATCCATCTGGTCCTGGGCTTTTCTTTGTTGGGAGGGCGTTTTTTACTGATTCACTTTCTGACTTGGTTATGGGTCTCTTTAGGTTTTCTATGTCTTCCTGGCTCAATTTAGGTAGGTTGTATGTGTCCAAGAATCTGTCCATTTCTTATAGATTTCCCTGTTTGCTGGCATACAAGTCCTTGTAGTAATTTCTGGTGACTCTTTTATTTCTGTGGTATCTGTTGTTCCTTTTTTCATCTCTGATTTTATTGATTTGGGTCTTCTCTTTTTTTTAGTTAGTTGGGCAAATAGGGTGTCAATTTTGTTTATTTTTTCAAAAAAACAGCTCCTCGTTTGGCTGATCTTTTGTATTGTTCTTTTTTTGGATTCAATCCTGTTGATTTCTTCTCTAATTTTAATTATTTCTGTTCTCCTGCTAGTTTTGGGTCTGGTTTGCTGCTGTTTTTCTAGATCCTTGAGATGCATTGATAGCTCATTTGTTTGGTGCCTTTCCAATTTCTTGATGTAGGCACCTATTGCTATAAACTTTCCTCTTAGTACCACTTTTGCTGTATCCCATAATTTTTGATATGTTGTTTTGTTATCCTCATTTACTTCATGAGAGTTTTTTTTTTAACTTTTATTTAATGAATATAAATTTCCAGTGTACAGCTTATGGATTACAAAGGTTCCCCCTCCCATAATATCCCTCCCACCTGCAACCCTCCCCTCTCCCGCTCCCTCTCCCCTTCCATTCACATCAAGATTAATTTTCAATTCTCTTTATATACAGAAGATCAATTTAGTATAAAGATTGCAACAGTTTGCACCCACATAGAAACACAAAGTGAAACATACTGTTTGAGTACTAGTTATAGCATTAAATCACAATGTACAGCACATTAAGGACAGAGATCCCACATGAGGAGCAAGTGCACAGTGGCTCCTGTTGTTGACCCAACAAATTGACACTCTAGTTTATGGTGCCAGTAACCACCCTAGGCTCTCGTCATGAGTTGCCAAGGCTATGGAAGCCTTCCAAGTTTGCCAACTCTGCTCATATTTAGACAAGGTCATAAAAGACAGGGTGAGGATAGTAACCAATGATCCTAAGAGTGGCATTTACCAGGTTTGAACAATTATACAGCATTAAGTGGGGAAGAGGACCATCAGTACACACAGGTTGGGAGTAGAGCCATTGGTGGTAGAGTAGAGGTTATTATTACAAAGGAATGAGGCCCAAGTGAGCTAGACAGGGCCTAGAACAAAGGACAGAGTCATTATTAGAGGAGCTAAGAAAGGTGCTGTCTAAGCTACAATTAAGTTTTCTGATTGAGAGGCAAATAGAACCTGATAGAAGGGGCTTGATAATAATCTGGTGGGCTTTGGGCCTTGTAAATTCAGAGGCCCAGACCTATCTATCTCTTCACATGGGGTATATCCTAAGGGAGGTGTGAACCTCCTAGGGGAAGGCACTCTGTTGACTTTCATTACTTGGCTGGCCTGGGAGGAGAGCTAGCCAGGTAAAGGCAGGGGGCATCTCTAACAAGAAATTTACAGTTCTGCCTGCAATGTTGCTGACCCTACTTGACCATCCCTTCAGCTGCAGTGGTCGCGTTGGAAGTTGGGCTGAGTGAAGGGCTTTTCAGCTTAGAGCCAACAAGATCTGTGGCTCTGACCTGGGCATCCTTCGACTCCAGGGCAGGTCCATTTCCAGTGATCCAACTCTTGGCAGAGCTGCCAGGGCTCTTCACAAGCTGACTTCTGCTGAAGCCCAGGCTTACCACATTGAAAGCCACTGCAGTGGACTGGCCTGTTGGGTCTCCTTGAGGGCAGATCACTGTACAGATCAGCCATTAATAGGCCTGCCACCCATTGCTTCTGATGCTGAGCTTTCTTTTCCTCCTGGTTTGTGTTAAAGCAGACCAGAGGATGCAAGTCAAGGGAGTGTCCAAATCCCATCTCTAATCTTCGGTGGCCTGAACTACAAGTCTATAGTCACAGGCATGTTCTGTAGTAGTTTTTCTAAGGTAGACAATGCCCATGAGGAAAATTATATTCTCACTTTAAAATTTCTTTCCCTTTGGTCTGAAAGGGAGGTTTTTTCTACTTACTGTATACTTCACTGATGGCAAAGTGAATCTAGCCATGAGATTATTATTTAAGCTCTTATTTTGGCTATGCTAATACAGAAAAATGTTAGCCATCTCTTTTATAAGGTCTAAAAATTAAATTGTGCGTCCTACAGATTCCTTTATAATAGAATTAGTTTCCTACCTTGAGGAGAATAGAGAAATGAAAGAACAAGTTTGGCTTAGAATAGAGAAATGAGGGAGCAAGTCCTAGATCGCTTGCTGACAATAGCAATATCACATGAATACTTAGCAAACCGTTTCAACCATTAGATAACAACTTAAGAAAACATTTACCAGAAGGTCCAATGCCTTCTATAAATTTTAAGAATCATGTATTTGGAAACACCTCTTAAATATCTAACATGGTGTAGTTTGTTTAGCCAGTAAACTTAAGCACAACCATCTAAAATGTTTTTAGTTTCTTTCTACCAACAAGTTTAAAACATATGATACACAGATTCAGGTCACACAAATTAAAATGTATCTTTGATTGATTTTAGCAGCTTAAATTTATGGACAATCTCATCTATAAGCCATTTAAAATAAAACTCTTAATAAAATTTCCCCATGTGGACATACAATATGTACACATATATAATATAGCATAGTAGACCAATATAGCAATTTTAATAATAGCTTTTAAAATCTTTAACTCTTTTTGTAGCTTGCCAATTGATTTGAATTGCTTTTTGTTTTTAGTAACCTCAGTTAACCATACTTTCTCTCAGTTGGTACTGTTAATACATTATTGGCTTCATCTGTTTACAGAGCCATCCCAAAGTACTGAATACAATAGAAGTGGCTGGAAAAAGTCCATAGGAACCTATAGGAGGACAGCTAAACACAGAACCAACAACACTTTAGTTTTATGAGCAGCAAATCATATATAACTATGGATGACAAAAGACTTTAAGTCTCCATGTTTAAAATTATAAACTCATCAACCAACAAGAGGCACTTGCTTACTTCACAGTATTTTTGAAAGCACCTGTAGGATTTTACAAGTATTTAACCCTTTAGGCCTCTGGGGCTTTCTCATTAAGATAACTATCATGTCTAGTAACACAAAATCATTAGACTTTTTAATTCTCAAACATTTGTATTAATAGCATTTTCCATTATAGAAACTTAAAGTCTGGTACCACATCACATCTTGACAGTCCTTCTAATATAATCCAAATAGCCTGATTAGTTGGTGTCTCTATCAGATGAGAGACATAGGTCCTTCGATTTTTTTCAGTTGGGCCCAAACTGGAAAAACCAAAGTCCAGAATTTACTGGAAATTTTAGAGACCAGATTGTTTGAAACTTTGATTTTTTGAATGCCTGTCAAGAATGCCGAGAAGGCTCAAAATCCAAAATATCTGGTTGAAATAAGATTCCTTAAAATCATGACATAACATAGACCAAATTTGATCATTGTTACAAGGTGATTATTCAAATCTTTGAAAATAAGCACATATTTAAATGACCCATAGCTCTTAATAAAAATTCAGCTGTTTTTGAACAATTAGAATTTAACAGACATCAAGCGAACATAATAGATTACTTTAACACATTGCTTTAACAGAGAATCAGAGTTTAATTCTATGTCAAAGAGAAATTGAGCTTCCTGTGATCTTTTGCTGTGAGGTTTCCTTCCTTTACCTTCTTTCATATTGATGACTGTGTTTCTATGTTTCTGTGTTTCTGTGTGTAAGACATCTTTAAGCATCTTTTGCAGGGCAGGATGAGTGGCAACAAATTCTTTCAGTTTCTGTTTGCTATGAAAAGTCTTAATTTCACCTTCATTCACAAATGACAACTTTGCAGGATATAATATTCCTCTAAGAGTGATCTGACGTTTCTCTCTTGCACATTTTAGAATCTTTTCTTTATGTTTCACTGTGGTGAATTTGATTACAATGTGTCGTGGTGAGGATCTCTTTTGGTCATGTTTATTAGGGGTTCCGTAAGCTTCCTGTACTAAGATGTCTCTTTCCTTCTCCAAACCTGGGAAATTTTCTGCTAGTATCTCACTGAAAATGCCTTCTAATCCTTTCTCCCTCTCCATGCCTTCAGGAACTCCTAGAACCCGAATGTTAGGTTTTTTAATAGTATCCTGTAGATTCCCGACAATATTTTTTAGATTTCTAATTTCTTCTTCTTTTCTTTGGTTTTCTTGTTTCCTTTCCTGTTCTCTGTCTTCTAAATCTGATATTCTCTCTTCTGCTTCACCCATTCTGTTTTTAAGGCTCTCTAATGTGTTTGTCATTTGATCTATTGAATTCTTCATTTCATTATAATTTCTCGTCACTATCACAGTTTCTTGCTCTACTAGTTGTTTCATTTCATTTTGATTCCTCCTTAATATTTCATTTTCATGAGAGAGATTTTCTATCTTGTCCATTAAGGATTTCTGTAGTTCAAGAATTTGTTTTTGAGAAGTTCTTAACGTTCTTATCAATTTTTTGAGATCCGCTTCTTGCATTTCTTCGATCTCATCATCTTCATAATCTTGAATTGGGGTGTCTTTTTCATTTGGGGGCGTCATAGGGTCTTCCTTGTTCTTGTTACCTCGGTTTTTGCGTTTGTTGTTTGGCATGTTGGAGATATTTGGTTTCTTCACTGTGGTGTTTTTTCTTGTTGCACTATGGCTCCATATTAAGTGGACTGTCTGCTTTCGGTGGAGCCTTAGAGGCTTGAGATGAGTGTGGCCTGAGAGCTGTGTTTGGTTCCTCAGGGTTGAGGGTGTGTCAATGATGACCTCCCAGGTTAGGCGTGGTAAATCTCTCTTTCTTTCTTTCTTTTTTTTTTTTTCTTTTGATTCAAAAGGGAAGTAATTCCGCACAGCTGAACGTAATTGGAGGTAGTTAGCAGGCGAATGATATACCCACAGGAGCCAGAAATTGGAAGCTCTTTTCCAAGGACCACACAGGGAATCTCTGCTGCCCTCAATGTGGGCTCCAATTCTCCTGCAGTCTCCCACTGGGTTGCCAAGTTAGATGCTAATCTCCTGTTATTTCACCCCTCCCCCCAGAGTCAGGTTTTTCTGCTAAGCTCAGGGCTGGTGCAGACCTGAGGTCACCCTGCTTATGACGTATGTCCAAAATGGCGCCTGCTCTTTGTCTTGCTCGCCTTTGAGGGGTGAGTGGAGAGAGAGAAACTCGTGTCCGTATCGGTCACTTTTTTTTTCTCTCTCTCTCTTTCTTCTAGTTAGCATGGTGAACTTTTCCCCACGGATTTTCAAGCCTCATTCACTCTAGTCTCCTCTTTCCGCTTGCGCGCTGGTGTCTCGGGTTATTGAGGTTCGGCTCACCTCGCGTTCCAGCGTTGGTGCGTTGAGTCTGCCGCTGGTGTCCCAAACTTGGGCTCTCACGCTCTCCACGCAGGTCCACTGTGAATCACTAGTTCTGGAAGAGTTTCCTCTGCTGTTTCTTCCCCTACTCTTCCTTGACCCTGCAGTATCTCCACTTTTATTAACCTGTGTCTTGCCAAAAAATATCAGTGTGCTCCCTTCCTATTCCACCATCTTGCCGCTCTCCTCACTTCCTGAGAATTTTTAATTTCTCTTTTGATATATTCTATGACCCAAAGTTCATTCAGGAGAATGTTGTTCACTCTCTATGTGTTTGCATATGCTCTAGGGATGCCTGAGTTGCTAATTTCCAGCTTCATTCCACTGTGGTCTGAGAAGAAGCATGGTATGATTTCAACTCTTTTGAATTTGCTGAGACTTGCTTTATGGCCTAGTATGTGGTCAGTGCTAGAGTAGGTTCCATGTACTGCTGAGAAGAATGTGTATTCTTTAAGTGTAGAATGAAAAGTTCTGTAGATATCTGTTAGATCCATTTGGACTATAGTGTTAATTAAATCTGCTGTTTCCTTGTTGATTTTCTGTCTGGTTGATCTGTCTATTGCTGAAAGTGGTGTATTGAAGTCCCCCAATACTATTGTATTGAAGTCTAAGTCTCCCTTTAAGTTCCTTAACATATCTTGTAAATAACCCGGTGCCCTGTAATTAGGTGCATATACATTTATAATAATTACATCTTCCTGTTGAATTGATCCTTTTTGTCTCTCTTAACAGTTTTAATGTAAATGTTTATTTGTCTGATATTAAGATGGCTATGCCAGCTCTTTTTTGGTTTCTGTTGGCATGGAATATCTTTTTCCAACCTTTTACCTTCAGGCTGCATGCATCTTTGTTGGAAAGATGTGTTGCTTGTAAGCAGCAAGTAGATGGGTTTTGTTTTTTAATCCATTCAGCCAATCTGTGTTTTTTAACTGGAAAATTGAGACCATTTGTATTCAATGTGACTATTGATAAGTAGTGACTTTGCCCTGCAATTTTCCCAAAGATATTTCTAATATATGCTTTGAGCTTCCTGTGATCTTTTACTGGGAGGTTTTCTTCCTTTACCTTCTTTTGTATTGATGGCTGTGTTTCCGTGTTTCTGTGTGTAACACATCTTTAAGCATCTTTTGCAGGGCTGGACGAGTGGTGACAAATTCTTTCAATTTCTATTTGCTATGAAAGGTCTTTATTTCACCTTCATTCTTAAATGACAACTTTGCAGGAGATGATATTTTGGTTTGGCAGTTTTTTTCTCTTAGTACTTGGGCTATATCTCACCATTCCCTCCTAGCCTGTAGGGTTTGTGATGAGAAGTCTGCTGTGAATCTGATTGGAGATCCTCTGAGAGTAATCTGACGTTTCTCTCTTACACATTTTAGAATCTTTTCTTTATGTTTCACTATGGTGAGTTTGATTACAATGTGTTGTGGTGAGGATCTCTTTTGGTCATGTTTATTGGGGGTTCTATGTGCTTCCTGTACTTGGATGTCTCTCTCCTTCTCCAAACCCGGGAAGTGTTCTGCTAGTATCTCACTAAAAAGGCCTTCTAATCCTTTCTCCCTCTCCATGCCTTCAGGAACTCCTAGAACATGAATTTCGGGTTTTTTAATAGTATCCTGTAGATTCCCAAGAATATTTTTTAGATTTCTAATTTCCTGTTCTTTGGTTTGACTGTATACTTTCCTGTGTACTGTCTTCTAAGTCCAATATTCTCTCTTCTATCTCACTGATTCTCTTTTTAAGGCTCTCAAATGCATTTTTCATTTGTTCTATTGAATTCTTCACTTCATTTTGATTTCTCTTCAATATCTCAATTTCATGTTCTACAAAATTCCTCATTTCATTTTGATTCCTCCTTAAGATTTCATTTTCACAAGAGAGATTTTCTGTCCTGTCTTGTATGGATTTCAGTAGTTCATGCATTTGTTTTTGATAACTTCTAAATGTTCTTATCATAAATTTTTTGAAATCTCCATCTTGCATTTCTTCTATCTCATCATCTTCATAATCTTGTATTGGAGTGTCATGTTCATTTGGGAGCATCATCATGTCTTCCTTGTTCTTGTTTCCTCGGTTTCTGCATTTGTTGTTTGGCATTGTGGAGATAGTCTTTGGTTTCTTCTTCTTCTTTTTTTTTTTTTTTCCTCACTGTGGTGGCTTTTCTCGTTATACTATGACTCTAGATTAAATGGACTGTCTGCTTTTTGTGAATCTCTAGAGGCTTGTGGTGGGTGTTGCCAGAGAGTTCTGTTCAGTTCTTCAGGGTTAAGGGTGTGCCAAATGACACACCCAGGTTTGGCGTGGTAAATTCTTCTCTCTCTCTCTCTCTCTCTCTCTCTCTCTTTTTATTCAGAAGGGAAGTAATTCTGCTCAGCTGAGCTCTTCTCCTCAGTGGCAATCACTACCTGAGCACTAGCCCCAGTGGGTATAATATTTGTCTGCTCTGTCCCAAGGACCACACAAAGGATCTGTGCAGTCCTCAGTGTAAGCTCAGATTCCCCTGCAATGTCTCTCACTGGGTAGCCAAGGCTACCCAAATTTGTGGCATCTCCCACTGAGACTACTCAGGTCTCAGCCACACCATGAGTTCTCCCACACACTCTCAGTTTATTTATTTATTTATTTTCACAGTCCTGGTTCATAAGCTCCACACGTTCACTAGGTCTTAGTCTCCTGTTATTTCAGAATTTTCTGCTTGGCTAAGGGCAGGCACAGCCCCAAGCTGGCGCAGCTGTTAAGTATGTCCAAAATGGCACTTGTTCTATTGTCTCACTCGCCTTTGTAAGGAGAGTCAAGAGAATTGTTTCCATACTGTTCCCTTTTATTTTTTTTTCTCTCCTCTAGTTAGGCTGGTGTACTTTCCCCCATGGGGCTTCAAGCCTCGTTCCCTCTAGGCTCTTCCTTCCACTTTTCTGCCAGTGTCTCAGGCTACTGCGGTTTTCCTTTACCTCCCTTTCCAGTGTGGGAGCAGAGACTCTCGGCAGAAGGTCTCCCAAGCCGTGGGCACCTGTGCCCTCCATGTAGGTCCACCATGTTCCTCTAATTCCAGAAGTGTTTCCTCTGCAGTTTTTTCCCTAACTCTTCATTGAGACTACAGTATCTCCACACCAGGATTTCTCCTCTCCTCTCCTCTCCTCTCCTCTCCTCTCCTCTCCTCTCCTCTCCTCTCCTCTCCTCTCCTCTCCTCTTTACAGCTGAGCTGTACTCCATATTGCATATATACTGCAATCTCCTTATCCAAGCAACTGTTGGTGGACATCTGGGTTGAATCTTAGCTATTGTGAATTGAGCTGCAATGAACATGGGGGTGCAGATAACTCTTTCATATGCTGAAGTCTTTAGATTTGGGTAAATTCCCAGGAGCGTGATGGCTGGATCATATGTTAAATCTAATTTAGATTTCTGAGGTATCTCCATACTGTGTTCCACAGTGGCTGCACCAGATTACATTCCCACCAAGTGTGTTAGGGTACCTTTTTCAATACATTCTTACCAGCATTTGTTGTTTGTTGATTTCTGTAGGAGAGCCATTAGGGGTGAGGTGAAACCTCATTGTGGTTTCGATTTGCATTTCCCTGATGGCTAGTGATCCTGAGCATTTTTTTAAAGATTTATTTATTTATTTGAAAGTCAGAGTTACACAGAGAGAGGAGATGCAGAGAGAGAGAGAGAGAGAGAGAGGTCTTCCATCTGCTGGTTCACTCTCCAATTGGCCTCAATGGCTGAAGCTGTGCTGATCCGAAGCCAGGATTCAGGAACTTCTTCCGGGTCTCCCATGTGGGTGCAGTTGCCCAAGGACTTGGGCCATCTTCTACTGTTTTCCCAGGCCATAGCAGAGACCTGGATTGGAAGTGGAGCATCCAGGTCTCAAACCGGCACCCATATAGGATGCCGGCACTTCAGGCCAGGGTGTTAACACAGTGCGCCACAGCGCTGGCCCTGATCCTGAGCATTTTTTCAAGTGTCTGTTGGCCATTTGAATTTGCTTTCTTGAAAAATGTCTGTTCATGTCCTTTGCCTGTTTCTTAACTGGATTGTTTGTTTTGTTGTTGTTGAATTTCTTGAACTCTTTATAGATTTAAGGGAGACAACCCTTTATCAGTTGTGTAGTTTGCAAATATTTTCTCCCATTCTGTTGGTTGTCTCTTCACTTTTCTGAGTATTTCTTTTGCAGTACAGAATCTTCTCAGCTTAAAATAATCCCGTTTGTCAATTTTGACTTTGATTGCCTGTGCTTCTGGGATCTTTTTTCAAGAAGTCTTTGCCTGTGACAATGTCTTACAGAGTTTCCCTAATGTTCTCTAATAATTTGATGGTATCAGATCATAGATTTGGGTCTTTGATCCACTTTGAGTGGATTTTTGTGTAAGGTGTAAGGTAGGGGTATAGTTTCATGCTCTTGCATGTGAAGATCCAGTTTTCCCAGCCTTATTTGATGAAGAGACTTTCCTTTCTCCAGGGATTGATTTTAGCCCCTTTGTCAAAGAAAAGTTGGTTGTACCTGTGAATACTCTTTTCTGGAATTACTTTTCTGTTCCATAGGTCTAATTGTATGTTTTTGTAACAGTAACAGGATGTTTTGATTATACCTGTTCTCTCATTGATATTCTGATTGGCATCACATTGAATCTGTAAATTGCTTTCGGTCATATGGGCATTTTGATTATACTGATTCTTCAAATCCATGAACATGGAAGATTTTCTATTTTTTATGTCTTCTTCTACTTCTTTCTTTAATGATTTGTAATTTTAATCATAGAGATATTTTGCTTCCTTGGTTAAATTTATTCCAAGATATTTAATTTTTTGTAGCTATTGTGAATAGGATTGATCTTAGAAGTTCTTTGTCAGCCATGGCATTGTCTATGTATACAAAAGCTATTGACTTGTGTGTTGATTTTAAATCCTGCCAATTTACCAAGCTCTTTTATGAGTTCCAGTAGTCTCTCAGTGGAGTCTTTTGTATCCCCTATTTATAGAATCATACCATCTGCAAATAGGGATATTTTGAGTTCCTTCTTCCCAATTTATGTCCCTTTGATTTCTTTATTTCTTTCTTTTTTGCTTAATGGTTCTGGCTAAAATTTCCAGTATTCTATTAAATAGCAATGGTGAGAGTGGGCATCCTTGCCTAGCTCCTGTTTACAGGGGGGCATGCTTCCAGCTCTTCCCCATTCAATAGGATGCTGGCCATGGATTTGTCATAAATTGCCTTTATTGTGTTGAGGAATGTTCCTTCTATTCCCAGTTTGCTTAAGGTTTTCATCATGAATGAAATGAAAAAGAAATATCTAACTCTGCCTGTCAAAAAAAAAAAAAAAAAGGAAAAGGAAATGTAACAGCAGGTACCACAGAAATAAAAGGACTCCTCAGGAATTACAACAAAGACTTGTATGCCAACAAATTGGGAAACCTAAAATAAATGGATAGATTCCAACACACATACAGTCATCAAAATGTTTTGTTTACAGTTTGACTACAATATGTTGTGGTGAAGATCTTTCCTGGTTATGTCTAATAGGAGTTCTGTGTACTTCCTGTACTTTGATGTCCCTTTCTTCCTCCAAATTGGAGAAGTTTTCTGTAATAATTTCACTAAGTAGGCCTTCTAGTTCATTCTCTGTTTCCACACCTTCAGGAACTCCTACAGCTCATGTGTTGAATCATTTGATAGTATCCCATTAGTTCTAATACTGTTTTTATATTTTCTAGTTTCTTTTTTTTTCCTTTTTGGACTAACCTAAAGATTTCCAAAGACTTGTCTTCTAATTCAGATAATCTTTCTTCTGCCTCACCAAATCTGCTGTTAAGGCTTTCCACCACATTTTTATTTGATCTACTGAATTCTTCATTTCTAATATTTCATTTTTTTTTCTCTTTAAAATCTAAATTTCATGGGGAAAATTTTCATTCACGTCATCTATGGCTTTCATTCATGGACTTGCTTCTGAGTTATCCTATGATTAATCTTTTCAATTCCATTTCTGGCATTTCATCAGTCTCTTCATCTCCACATTCTAATATTGAAATGTTGATCTGTTGCATTGAAGGGGGGAGTCATGATGTCTTCCTTATTCTTGTTTCTTGAATTTCTGCTTTCATTTTTAGGCATTTGTGGAGTTACTTGTTAGTTTCTTCCTCTGATGGCCTTTATCTTTGAACTATGCCTCTGTAGCTTAATAGAATAGCTGCACTTTCAATAAACACCAAGAGGTGTGTGGTGGGAGTGGACAGAGAGCTTTGGTCAGTGCTCCAGGGTGGGGTGAGTATTCAGGATAACACACAAATTTGGAGTGGCAGATCTCCTCTTGTTAATATAAGGGAAGGCATGGTCACCTCTGTTGGTTTGATCACTCCCTCACCTCCTCTGCTCCAAGCTGAGCAATGTCCAGGTGTTACTCCCAGTGGGTTCAACATTCATCTGTGCCACCATACGAACCACAAAAAGGATCTGCACAGTCCTCACTTTGCCCTTGATTCTTGCTGCAATGACCCTCCCCAGGCAACCAACGAGCTCTGAGCATGTGGAGCCACATCCAGCGATTGCTTATAGACCCAGCTACACCCTGCGCCCTCTCGTGAAGCCACTGAGTCCCTACAGTCTCAGCACACAAGGCTCCCACAATTGCTTTGTGTGCAGAGGTTCCAGTCTGCCCAGTCAGCCTGCCCCATCTAAAGAGAGGCAGATGTTGCCCAAGCCAGCTCTGCTTAGGTGACTTGAACTCACCAGCCTGTGTTATGTTGGGATGCTGGGAGTGCCTCACAATCTCACATGGGTACCCAGACTCCTTTTAATCCTCCCAGCCATGTTCAAAGTCAGTGAGGACTGCAGAATTTTCCCTCCACTAGAAATCTCTGGATCATGAGTATACACAAGAACCACTGGCCAAGTGTTACCCTCTCCCTACCAACTGCTGCCAGTGCTGCCAAGGAGATGGCATCCTGTCTCAGCCAGTTGTTGTGCAAACACACAAAGGCTTCTGCAGCTGCTGCCCAAACCCATAATGGTGCCTGCCCTCTCTCAGTCTGGCAGCGGGCACCAGACTACATTGTAGGTTGCATGTGGTGCGAGAAACTTGCCCCTTTTACTTTCAGTGGGTCCACAAGTAACCATTAGTGTCTAGGGTTCCAGGCCTGACTCACGCCATGCTCTTCCTTCTTCTGTATAACTGCCGGATGCTGCAGTATGGTCTCACCACCATCTCCAAGCTGCCGCCTGCTCGGTATCTTGGCTGCTGCAGTCAGGTATTGTATCTGTGTTTGTGCGATGCATCCACATCTTCTACACAGGTCCATGGCATTCCTTTTGGCATTCCTCTCTTCTTTCCATAGAATTTGCACTGTGGTTTTCTCTTCAATTTTCCCCAAGAGTATAGTTCCTACACTTTGGTTTTTTTTTTTTTTTTTACTATTTTCTCTAGCCTAGAGTAGTATGTTGTTCACTATTCTACCATCTTGGAATCTGAATTATATCTTGATAATTTAAAGTTAAATCTTTCCTTTATATTTTCTTCTTCAGTGTATTGAAAACAAATTCTTTTTTAAAAAAAATATTTATTTATTTTACAGGCAAAATGATGAAGAGAGAGAGAGAGCAAGGAAGCACCTCCATCCACTGGTTTACTCCCCAGATGGCTGTTGGGGCTGGGCCAGGCTTAAGTCAGGTGTCTGGAACTCCCTCTAAGTCTCCCATGTATGTGACAGGGCTTGGGCTTCCTTGCTGGATGGGAAGCATAGCAGCAGGGATTTGAACTGGTGCTCTTGATATGGGATGCCAGCTTTCCAAGTGGTGGCTTAACCCACTGTGCCACAATGTCAGCCCTTCAATTTTTTTTTCTGATACTACTTATAAGAATGTAAGATTTTTCTTTAATATATTTGGTTAACTTGAAAATATAGGAGAGGCAAGGAATGAAATCCTATAATTAAGTACAGAGAAGAAAATGACCCCTTAGGGACAGAATATGAATAAATTATCTTTATCTGTAACTTCAGAATTACACACCAGGAATACATTACTAGCTAAATTTTAGTGAAATGAATGTCAAGTACAGATTAGAGTGCAAACCTTCATAGAATAATTTCTGCAGAGAAATATAGACTGATTAGCTGTATTTCTTGATGCTTTCTGCTTGGTTGTAAGGGAGGAACTCTGACCACACTTTAAGTAGAAAGCTTGAAACTGTTTCCTATGGCTAAAAGGCAGAACATCAACTCATATTTGATATACAATGAACAAATGATTAATTAACATATACACATTCACGTTAAATATCTTTTCCTTCCTTTATTTTCTATTCCTGCTCAGCGGTTACCACAGTTTATCACCTAGTCTTCAGGAAACCTGTTTTTTCTGCTTCTCTGTTTCTTCTGTTCTTTGCTACCTCTCTCTAGTTTTACTTTTAAATACTATCCCCAAAAGTAGGTGCTCTCCAGGTCTGTGCTGTTGTCTCTCTTTTTGGATATTCTCTTGGTAATTTTGTGGTTTCACTTGTCTCTGTGTCTCAGTATCCTATTTGTATGCTGAGCTTTATTATTACAGTATATTGAGTACCTTCAGGGGAACCCGAAGTCAGCATCTGAGTCTCATCATGACCATAACGGTGCGCATTCCCTTTCTTTCAAACCTGCTTCCCTGCATGTTCTGGATCCTTTCCAGTCCAAGTTGAAAACCTGGTGACTTTATTGTCTCTCTCTTTCTTTTTAAAGATTTATTTATTTATTTGAAAGTCAGAATTACACAGAGAGAGAAGGAGAGGCAGAGAGAGAGAGAGAGAGAGAGAGAGAGAGAGAGAGAGAGAGAGAGAGAGAGGTCTTCCATCTGCTGGTTCACTCCCCAGTTGGCTGCAATGGCCATTCTGAAGCTAGGAGCTGTCGGAGATCAGTGGGTCCCTGACAAGACTGAGATCCGTATAACAAGCAGAATCCACCACGTTTCATGCGCTTTTCAGCTTTTCTTTATTGCTTCTCTCCTTCCTCTCTCCTTCCTCTCCAGGCGTCCCTCTTATATAGTCCACAGCCAGATTACTAAAAATGGGCATGAAAAACAGGATGTGCTTCCTGCATGAAAAACAGGATGTGCTTCCTCAAACTATTGTTTCAGTTTGAGTCCTGCATGAAAAACAGGATGTACTTCGTTGTTTTTAAGTGAGCCAGGCTACGTGCCCTCCAGCCGCAGGGAATGGTTGTCACGAGCGGCCGGCCTGTGGTTCCCCACAAAGGAGCCAGGAGATTCTTCCAGGTCTCCCTCTTGGGTGCAGGGACTCAAGGACTTGAACCATCTTCTACTGCTTTCCCAAGCCATAACAGAGAGCTAGGTTGGAAGTGGAGCAGCCAGGACTCGAACTGGTGCCCACATGGGATGCTGGCACTGCAGGTAATGGCTTTACCCACTATGCCACAGTGCTGGCCCCTTGTTTCTTTAAAATTTTTATTTGAAGGGAAGAGAGAAATGGAGAGAAAGATGGAAAGAGCTCCCTGTGCTTTTTCAGTCCACAGATGCCTGCATAGGCCTCTGCATGGCCAATGGCTAAAGCTGGGAGCCAGTAGTCCAGTCCAGGTCTCCCACATAGGTAGGATGAACCCCATTACTTGAGCCATTACTGCTGCCCACCCCCTCCAGGGTCTTCATTTGCAGGAAGCTGGAGTCATATGACAGAGCCAGGTATTGAATCCAAACACTTGTAATGTAAACATTTTAACTGCTTATCTTCCTTTTTGGCTCTCTTGCTTATCTTGTACACCTTTACCACATCAACCTTTATCATACCTGTCTGTGTACTGTTATTGGTTTTTCAAAATTGAGATATAATTCATTTATCATGAAAATCTACCACTTTAATGGATACATTCAGTGGTTTATGCCATATCCACAATGTTATGCAACCATCACCACTTATTCCAAAACATTTTCCTTACCACCAAAAGAAA
This sequence comes from Lepus europaeus, assembly GCF_033115175.1. NCBI lineage: Eukaryota > Metazoa > Chordata > Mammalia > Lagomorpha > Leporidae > Lepus > Lepus europaeus. The sequence goes on along the minus strand of NC_084827.1, from coordinate 139,592,974 downwards.
TTCTATACCTGTTAGCAGTTACTTCCCATTCTTCCTCCCATAAGTATCTGAAAACCACTAATACATGTTTGATCCCTATGGATTTCTCTGTTGTAAGCATTTTATATGAATCCATACAATTTGTAGCATGTATTAACACATAATTCCTTCTCATTGCCATGCAATATTATATTGTAAGGGTAGAGCCAAGATGGTGGCTATATAAGAAACTCCAGGGACCATCTCCCTGATGAGATACCAATGTGAACAGTTATACACACACCACATCACCTTCCCAAAAGCTTTGGGAGCCAAATAAAAGACAACAATATCTAGTCTTATTACCATAAGAAACGGTGCATTGAAGAATACAAGGAAGAAAGAGTTGCCTCTATCACCCCTCCCTCAGCTCCATGGAAAGATGCCTGCTGCTTGAGAGAGGGAGAGTGACCTGAATCCCAGTGCTAGTCCCACTGTGAAAAAATTCAGCTGGGCTGAGTGTACTTGTCCCATTCCCTAGACCCTGAGCTGTGGAATGAATATTTGGAGCTTCCACAGTATGCCAGCCTCTGCCACCCCTCCCCCAACTGTCAGCATTGAGAGTTCATGAGAGGGAGCCTAGGACCATGGCTTGGAGTTTGTGGACAGAGTCTCTGGCAATATCAGGCAGAGACCTGAGCCCTAGTAAGAGAGACTTGTTTGGGAGTGTAGTGCCACCAGCTTCTCTCAAGCCTGGTGTGCACTTCCAAGATTATGCAGGCCTTGGTGACTTTGAGACTCAAGTGTGACCCACCTAGGACCTGCCTGTGTTGTTAAGGTTGCTGTCCCTATTACTCCTCCTACAACCATGTTCAGACAGCAAGGTTGTTTTCAAATACAGTGCCAGGCTAATAAAACTGAGCATTGCTAAGATGATAATTAATGGTCCCTGTCCCAGACCAATGCCTGTGGACATGCTTCAGTTTCCGGGGGAGTCCATGGTCCTGGTTGAGCAGTCTTATACCCCAGTCAGAATTACTGGTGTCCGATAGGTCCAGCATTAGGCACTGAGTCCACCTCAGCAGCACATAAACCCTAGCCTACCACAGCAACAGACAGACTGCTTAGGATTTCTGTAACAGCCACAACTAAAGCCAGACTACTATAACCCATTCTTCAATGCACAATGATGTTGTACTCCAACAAACATCAGAAAATACCAGGGAACCATGACCTCACCGAAAGATCAAATTAGGGTACCAGAAGCCGATATCAAATTTCCAACTGCTTGGATGAAGATTTCAAAATAGCTATTTTAAGGAAACTCAATTGAATTTGGGAGAATTCAGAGAAACAATTCAGTTATTCTAACCAAGATTTCATAAAGATATAAAAATAATTAAACATAATTAAGCAGAAATATTTGAAAATACTCTGAAATACTGAAAAATACACTAAAGGAAATTTAAAATATGATGGAAGTCATCAATAGCAGAATAAACTAACCAGAAAGAATCAGTGAGATAAAAAACAAAGTACTTGAAAAGACACAGTTGGAGGAGAAATAAAAGAATAAAAGTACAATGAAATGAAGAAGTACTGGAACTATGCCATAGCAGGTTAAGCTTCCATCTGCAGTGCCAGCATCCCATATGAGCACCAGTTTGGAGTCTGGGCTGCTCTATTTGTGATCCAGCTACCTGCTAATGCACTTGGGAAAGCAACAGAAGACGGCCCAAAGGCTTGGTTCCCTGTGCCCACATGGGAGACCTGGAAGAAACTCCTGGCTTCTGGCTTCAATCTAACCCAGCCCTGGCAATTGCAGCCATTTGTGGAGTGAATCAGTGGATGGAAAACTTCTCCTTCTACCTGTGCCTCTCCCTTTCTGTAAATTTGTTTTTCCAATAAATAAATCTTAAAAAAAAGATGAAGAAAGTTTATGGAAAATATGGGGTAGCATGAAAAGAGTGATATTTGAAGGGGCCCTTGTTATGTCACACAGTGGTTAAACGCCACCTGCAATGCTGGCATCCCACATGAACAATGGTTCTAGCCCAGGCTGCTCCACTTCTGATCCAGCTCCCTGCTAATGCACCTGGAAAAGCAGTGGAAGATGGTTTTGGGCAGATGAAAATTCATGGGCTCCTGTCCACAAGGGATACCTGGACAAATCTCTTGGCTCCTTGCTTTGACCTCGCCCAGCCCCAGGCATTGTGACTATTTGTGGAGTGAACCAAGTAGAAGATATGTCTGTCTGTCTGTCTGTCTGTCTCTCTCTCTCTCTCTCCATCCCTCATTGTAACTCTGCCTTTCAAATAAATAAATACTCTTTTTTAAAGAGCAAATATTTGAGTTATTGGGATGAAAGAGGGACTTAAGAATGCCAAAGGGATAGAAAGCATATTCAGAGATAATGACAGAAAATTTCCTAAACCTGTAGAAAGATATAATGATCCAAGTACAGGAAGGTCAAAAGTTACTAGTCAGATTCAACATAACCAAGTCTACCCCAAGAAGAATAATAATCAAACTCTCCAAGGTTAAAGATAAAGATAAACTCTCAAAGTTATAAGAGAAAAGCAAATAACACAGCGAGGGTCCCAGTTTGCCTAACTGCAGACTTCTCAAAAAAATCTTATAGATCAGGAGGGAATAGAATGAGACTTAAAATACTGAAGGTGGCCTCCCTCTAGTTGCCATCTTATGTGCCATCTTGTGTTGCTGCATGTGTGTATGTGTGTGTGTGTGTGTGCTTAATCTCAGCTGGTCTGCCCGAGACCCCTGAGCGACAACCTTAGTGCCCCACGTGGCCACATTTCTGCTCAGACAAGATGAAATAAACTATTCTGAACCAGGAAAAACTCACCAAACTGCAGGCACAAGTGAGCATTGGTGGGAAAGGAACTGCTTGCAGAAAGAAGTTGGTTCATAGTACAGCAATAGCAGATGATAAAAAACTTCAGTTCTCCTTAAAGAAATAAGGGATAAACAGTATCTCTGGTATTGAATACATTTACAAACCAAGGAACAGTGATCCACTTTGACAACCCTAAAGTTCAGGCTTCTCTGGCAGCAAACACTTTCACTATTACAGGCCTTATTGGGACAAAGCAGCTGATAGAAATGTTCTGCAGAATCTTGAGCCAGCGTGGCACAGGCAGCCTGACTAGTTTAAGGATAACAATCAAAATACAAAGGATATTCATCTGAGATATAGAAAAAATCATGCTGAAATTCATATGGAAAACTGGAGACCCTAAATAGCTAAAGCAGTCTTATACAACAAAAACAGAGCTGGAGACATCACAATAACAGAGTTTAAGGCATACTATAGGGCAGTTATAATCAAAACTGCCTAGTTCTGGTACAAAAACAGATAGACCAGTAGAACAGAATAGAAACACCAAAAACCAATCCAAACATCTACAACCAACTTATGTTTGACAAAGGAGCTAAAATCAATCCCTGGAGAAAGGACAGTCTCTTCAACAACTGATGCTGGGAAAACTGTATCTCCACATGCAGAAGTATGGAAATCAACCCTTCCCTTACACATTATACAAAAATCCACTGAAAATGGATCAGAGACCCAAATCTATAATATGATACCATCAAATTACTAGAGAACATTAGGGAAACTCTGCAAGACATTGCCATAGGCAAAGACTTCTTGGAAAAGACCCCAGAAGCATAGGAAATCAAAGCCAAAAGTTGACAAATGTGATTACATCAAGCTAAGTATCTTCTGCACTGCAAATGAAATACTCAGAAACATGAAGAGACAACCAAAAAAAAAAAAAAAAGGTAGAGAAAATATTTGCAAACTACACAACTGATAAAGGGTTAATGTCCAGGATCTATAAAGCACTCAAGAAATTCAACGACAGCAAAACAACAAATCTAGTTAAGAAATGGACAAAGGACTTAAACAGGCATTTTTCAAGAGCGCAAATTCAAATGGCCAGCAGACACTTGAAAAAAATGATCACGTTCACTAGCTGTCAGGGAAATGCAAATCAAAACCACAATGAGGTTTCATCTCACCCCAATAATAGCTTTCATACAGAAATCAACAAACAACAAATGCTGGTAAGGATGTGGGGAAAAAGGTATCCTAATCCACTGTTCGTGGGAATGTAATCTGGTGCCACCACTATGGAAGACAGTTTGGAGATATCTTAGAAATCTTAATATAGACCTTCCATATGACCCAGCCACCCTACTTCTTCTAATTTACCCAAGGAAAATTAAATAAGCATGTGAAAGAGTTATCTGCACCCCCATGTTCATTGCAGCTGTACTCACAGTAGCTAAAATATGGAATTGAGAATCCACAAGCCAGCACTGAAGGGGGAGCTCTGGAAACGGAGGTGAGATGGGGCACTTGTCGGGCACCACTGCACCAGCCGCCACCGCCCTTCCCCCAACCCACCCTGGGACGGACTCGCACGACGATGGAAAATGGAACAGAGTGAGTAGCACCTGTGGAAAGAGTGCACGATTCAAGGGGTCTAATTGAGGGACTAAACAATCCAGGATCCGTCCCCCAAATCGGAGCTGCAGCGGCTGGGAAGCAGCCATCTTGTTTGTTTACATTCTGGCTTAAAGGAGAGCTGCTTCCCAGCCACACTAACCTTTGGGGCTGGAGCCCAAAGGTGGAGTGGAGCAACACAACACCTTGCGCAGGGGCGGGCAGTGAGGGAGAGGCAGCTCAAAGCCCTGATGCCAGTCTACTCAAGTTACCAGGAAAAAAAAAATCTGAATAGCGCCCGCGGGAAGAGAGCAGGATCCAGGGGGCGAACTGAGGGATCAAAAATGCCAGGATCCTTAGGAACCGCCCAACCCACACATTGTGGCAACACTCAGCTCAGTGACACACAAAGAACAAATCCTAAAATGTGCCAGAGAAAAACGACAAATCACATTCAGGGGTTAAGTTAATCCGACTCACCCCAGACTTCTCATCGCAAATACTACAGGCAAGGAGACAATGGCATGATATATTTCCAGTTTTAAAAGACAAACAATGCCAACCTAGATTACTATACCCTGCAAAGCTATCATTTATGAATGAAGGGGAAATAAAGATCTTCCAAGACAAACAAAAACTGAAAGAATTTGTATCCACGCATCCAACCCTACAACACTTGCTCAAAGACGTGCTGCACAGAAATACAAAAACAAGAACTTCACTACAAAAAAAAGTGAATGTAGAGTAACCTACAAACAAAGTTCAAAATACATAAACAGCTCATTTCAGGAATCATGAATGGGAAAAGACAGTACTTAACAGTAATCACACTGAATGTGAATGGTCTTAATTCTACTACCAAAAGACATAGACTAGCTGATTGGATCAAGAAAGAGAATCCATCTATATGCTGCCTTCAGGAGACACACCTTATCAGCAAAGATGCACGCAGACTGAAAGTGATAGGATGGAAAAATATACTCCAAGCTAACAGAAATCAAAAAAGAGCTGGTGTGGCCATCCTAATATCAGACAAAATAGACTTTAACATAAAAACTATTAAAAGAGACAGAGAAGGGCACTATATAATGATTAAAGGATCTATCCAACAGGAAGACATCAGCTGGAAAGGAACCAAACAAATGAACTCTCCATGCACCTCAAGGATTTAGAAAAACAGCAGCAAGTCAAGCCCAAATCCAGCAGGAGGAAAGAAATACTAAAGATCAGAGAAGAAATAAACAGAATTGAAACCAAAAAAACAATACAAAAGATCAACAAAACCAGGAGCTGGTTCTTTGAAAAAATAAACAAAATTGACACACCATTGGCCCAACTAATCAAAAAAAGGAGAGAAAAGACCCAAGTCTGTAAAATTAAAGATTGAAATGTAAATGTAACAAAAGACACAACAGAAAAAAAGAATCATTAGAAACCACTACAAAGAGATGTATGCTAACAAATTGGGGAACCTGGAAGAAATGGATAGATTCCTGGACACATACAACCTTCCTAAACTAAGCCATGAAGATATAGAAAATCTAAACAGACCCATAACCATGGAAGAAATTGAATCAGTAATAAATGCACTACCAAAAAAGAAGAGCCCAGGACCAGATGGCTTCACTGCTGAATTTTACTAGACATTTACAGAACAACTAACCCCAGTTCTCAAATTATTCAAATGATTGAAAGGGAGGGAACCCTCCCAAATTCTTTCTACGAAGCCAATATCACCTTAATTCCTAAGCCCGGAAAAGACACAACAGAGAAAGAAAACTACAGACCTATCTCGCTGATGAACATAGATGCAAAAATACTCAACAAAATTCTGGCAAACCGAATCTAACTGCACATCAGAAAGATCATTCACCCGGACCAAGTGGGATTTATCCCTGGTATGCAAGGATGGTTCAATATTCAAAAGTCAATCAATGTAATACATCACATTAATAAATTGAGAAACAAAAATCATATGATTATTTCAATAGATGCAGAGAAAGCATTCGACAAAATACAACACCCTTTCATGATGAAAACCCTAAGCAAATTGGGGTTAGAAGGAACATTCCTCAACACAATTAAGGCAGTATATGATAAACCAATGGCCAGCATCATATTGAATGGGGAAAAGTTTGGGGCATTTCCATTGGAAACTGGCACCAGACAGGGATGCCCACTCTCACCACTGCTATTCAATATAGTCCTAGAAGTGTTAGCCAGGGCCATCAGGCAAGAAAAAGAAATTAAAGGGATACAAATGGGAAAGGAGGAAGTTAAACTATCCTTATTTGCAGATGACATGATACTATATATAGGGGACCCGATAAACTCCTATAAGAGACTATTGGAACTCATAGAAGAGTTTGGTAAAGTAGCAGGATACAAAGTCAATGCTCAGAAATCAACAGCCTTTGTATACACAGATAATGCCAGGGCCAAGGAAGAACTTCTGAGATCAGTCCCATTCACAATAGCCACAAAAACAATAAAGCACCTTGGAATAAATTTAACCAAGGATGTCAAAGACCTCTATGATGAAAATCACAAAACACTAAAGAAAGAAATAGAAGATGACACAAAAAAATGGAAAAACCTGCCATGCTCATGGACTGGAAGAATCAATATCATCAAAATGTCTATTCTCCCAAAAGCAATTTACAAGTTCAATGCAATACCAATCAAAATACCAAAGTCATTCTTCAAAGACCTAGAAAAAATGATGCTGAAATTCATATGGAGAAACAGGAGACCGAGAATAGCTAAAGCAATCCTTTACAATAAAAATAAGGCCGGAGGCATCACAATTCCAGACTTCAAGACATACTACAGGGAAGTTATAATCAAAACAGCTTGGTACTGGTACAAAAACAGATGGATAGACCAATGGAACAAAATAGAAACACCGGAGATCAATCCAAACATCTATAACCAACTCATATTCGACAAAGGACCTAAAACCAACCCCTGGAGCAAGGGAATTCTATTCAACAAATGGTGCTGGGAAAACTGGATGTCCACATGTCGAAGTATGAAGCAAGACCCCTATCTTACACCTTATACAAAAATCCACTCAACATGAATCAAAGAACTAGAGATGCACCGCGACACCATGAAACTAATTGAGAGCATAGGGGAAACCCTTCAAGATATTGGAACAGGTGAGGAATTCCTAGAGAAGACCCCAGAGGCATGGGTAATCAGAGATAAAATAAACAAATGGGATTACCTCAAATTGAAGAGTTTCTTTACAGCAAAGGAAACAGTCAGGAAAGTGAAGAGGCAACCAACAGAATGGGAGATGTTATTCACAAATTACACAACAGATAAAGGATTAACAACTAGAATCTACAAAATGATCAAAAAACACCACAGAATCAAAACAAACAACCCAATAAAAAATGGGCCAAGGACCTTAACAGACATTTTTCAAAAGAGGAAATCCAAATGGCCAACAGACACATGAAAAAATGCTCAGGATCCCTAGCCATCAGGGAAATGCAGATCAAAACCACAATGAGGTTTGACTTCACCCCGGTTGGATTGGCTTACATACAGAAATCAACCAACAACAGATGCTGGCGAGGATGTGGGGAACAAGGGACACTAATCCACTGTTGGTGGGAATGCAAACTGGTAAAGCCACTATGGAAGACAGTTTGGAGAGTCCTCAGAAACCTGAATATAGCACTACCACAGGACCCAGCCATCCCACTCCTTGGAATTTACCAAAATGGAATTAACGGGGAGAAAAAAAGAGCCATTAGCACCTCAATATTTGTTGCAGCTCAATTCACAATAGCTAAGACCTGGAATCAACCTAAATGTCCATCAACGGATGACTGGATAAAGAAACTATGGGATATGTACTCTATGGAACACTATACAGCAGTAAAAAAAAAAAAAAAAAAAAAATGAAATCCGGGCATTTACAACAAAATGGAGGAAGCTGGAAAACATCATGCTGAGTGAAATAAGCCAGTCCAAAAGGGACAAATATCATATGTTCTCCCTGATCGATGGCAACTAAACGAGCATCTAAAATGATACCCATTGAAGAGAAATGGACACTGTGAGAGACAATGACATGATCAGCCCTTGTCTTGACTGTTGAGGAACAACTTACCATTTTATTCCTTTTAGTATTTTCGTTGTTGTTGTTGTTGTTGCTCTGTTTGTTCTACATAAGACCACTGGTTGAACTCTGTAATCAATGCACAATCATTCTTAGGCATTTAAAATTAACAGAAAAGTGATCTATGGTAAACATAGGAGTGGGAATAAGAGAGGGAGGAGATATATAGGTTGGCACATGCTCACTCGGACTTACCTCCAATGGTGGAACTAGAAATGTGCCAGGGGATTTCAAATCAATCTTACCAAGGAGGCAGGTACCAATGCCAGCGCACTTGGTAAAGTGATAAGTATAAATACACAACCGATCAAAAAGATAGGGTATGTGTCGAAGAGATTTCACAAATAAGACCAGTGTAAGCAAATACTGAAGGATAGAATTAAAAGGGAGAGAATGATCCTGCAGGGGAAGCAGGACACACAGCAGAGTCATAGAATGGCAAACGCCCAAAACAGCACTCCTGCCTCAGAATCAACCCTTGGGACATTCGGATCTGGCTAAAAGGTCCATGAGAGTCTCACAGGCATGGAAAGCCATGACACAGTGGCAAAAAACTCTAAATGAAAGATCCTGGTGAACAAGACCCTAGCAGAAGGAACAGGCCATCAAGGAGAGAGGCGCCTTTCTCTGAAGGGAGGAAGGAACCTCCACTGTGATACAGCCTTGACTAAACAAGTTCAGAGTCGGTGAACTCAAGGGGCTTCCATAGCCTAGACAGCTCATAGCAAGAGTTTCGGGTGATTGCTGATGTCATAAATAAGAGTGCCAATTGTTAAATCAACAATCGGGAGTCACTGGGTACATGCTCCCCACGTAGGATTTCTGTCCTTAATGTGTTTTACTATGAAACTTAAAAACACTACTAGTCGCTTTTTCCCCACATCCTCTCCAGCATCTATTGTTGGTAGATTTCTGAATGTGAGCCATTCTAACCAGGGTGAGGTGAAACCTCATTGTGGTTTTGATTTGCATTTCCCTGATTGCTAGTGATCTTGAACATTTTTTCATGTGTCTGTTGGCCATTTGGATTTCCTCTTTCGAAAAATGTCTATTGAGGTCCTTGGCCCATCTATTAAGTGGGTTGTTTGTTTAGTTGTTGTGGAGTTTCTTGATCTCTTTGTAGATTCTGGTTATCAACCCTTTATCTGTAGCATAATTTGCAAATATTTTTTCCCATTCTGTCGGTTGCCTATTCACTTTCCTGACTGTTTCTTTTGAAGTACAGAAACTTCTCAATTTGATGCAATCCCAAATGTTAATTTTGGTTTTGACTGCCTGTGCTTCTGGGGTCTTTTCCAAGAAGTCTTTGCCAGTACCTATATCTTGCATGGTTTCTCCATTGCTCTCTAATAATTTGATGGTTTCGGGTCATAGATTTAAGTCTTTAATCCATGTTGAGTGAATTTTTGTGTAAGGTGAAAGGTATGGATCTTGCTTCATGCTTCTGCACGTGGAAATCCAATGCCCCAAATGTTGGAGTTAGAAATGTGCCAGGGGATTCCAATACAATCCCATCAAGGTGGCATGTACCAATGCCATCTCACTAGTCCAAGTGATCAATCTCAGTTCACAATTGATGACTCTGATAGGTCTAAGAGTCAAAGGGATCACACAAACAAGACTAGTGTCTGCTAATACTAACTGATGGAATCAAAAAGGGAGAGAAGGATCCAACATGGGAAGCAGGATACATAGCAGACTAATAGAATGGCAGATGTCCTAAATAGCACTCTGGCCTCAGAATCAGCCCTTAAGGCATTCAGATCTGGCTCAAGAGCCCATGAGAGTATTGTAGGCATGGAAAGCCAAGACACACTGGAAAAAAAAAAAAAGGAAGAAAAAAAAGAAGAAGAAGACCTAAATGAAAGATCTCTGTGAGTAAGATCCCAGTGGAAAGAACGGGGCCATCAAAGAAGGAGGTACCTTTCTCTGAAGGGAGGAGAGAACTTCCACTTTGACTATGTCCCTATTGGAATAAGATCAAAATCGGCGAACCCTAAAGGCTTCCATAGCCTTGGCAACTGATGACTAGAGCCTAGGGAGATTACTGACGCCATAAACAAGAGTGTCAAATTGTTAAGTCAACAACAGGAGTCACTGTGTACTTACATCTCATGTGGGAATCTGTCCTTAATGTGTTGTACATTGCGAAGTAATGCTATAACTAGTACTGAAACAGTATTTTTACACTTTGTGTTTCTGTGTGGGTGCAAACTGATGAAATCTTTACTTAGTATATGCTGAATTGATCTTCTGTATATAAAGATAATTGAAAATGAAAAAAAAAACCTGGTGTTAAATTGGAAATTGCATAGAAAATTAATTTTTAAAAAATATCATGTAGGATCTCTGTCTTTAATATGCTGTACACTGTTATTTAATGCTATAACTAGTACTCCAACAGTATTTTTCACTTTATGTTGCTATGTGGGGGCAAACTGTTGAAATCTTTGCTTAATGTATACTGAACTGATCTTCTGTATATAAAGAGAATTGAAAATGAAAAAAAAAAAAAACACTACTAGTCGAACAATACCCTATACCTTGTGTGGTTGTGTGAATGCAGCCTGTTGAAATCCTTGCTTAGTATATACTAAGTTGATCTTCAGTATATGAAGGTAATTGAAAATGAAACTCGATGAAGGGTGGGATTGGAGAGGGAGTGGGAGAGGGGAGGGCCACGGGAGGGACGGAGGTTGCGGGGGGGGGGGAGCCACAACAATACAAAAGTTGCACTTTATAAATTCACATTTATGAAATAAAAAAGAAAAAAGAAAAAAAGAAAATAAATAAAATATGGAATCAACCCAAATACCCATCAGCTGAAGACTGGATTAAGAAATTATGGGACATGTATACATGGAATACTACACAGTGGTAAAAAAAAAAAATCCTGTTGTTTTGCAACATAATGGATGAAAGTGGAAAACATCATACTTAATTAAATAAGCCAGTACCTAAAGGAAAAATACCATGTATTCTCCCTGATCTTTGAAAACTAATAGAGCACCTAAAAGGTAATCTATAGAAGTGAAATTAACACTTCTTTTTTAAAAAGATTTATCTATTTCTTTGAAAGTCAGAGTTACACAGAGAGAGGAGAGACAGAAAGAGAGAGAGGGAGAGAGAGAGAGAGAGATCTTCCATCTGTTGATTCACTCCCCAGATGGCCACAACAGCCCTGAGCTGCACCGATCCGAAGCCAGGAGTCAGGAGCTGCTTACAGGTCTCCCACATGGGTGCAGGGGCCCAAGGACTTGGGCCATCTTCTACTACTTTCCCAGGCTATAGCAGAGAGCTGGATCAGAAGAGGAGCAGCTGGGACTAGAATGAGCACCCATATGGGATGTCGGTGCTTCAGGCCAGGGCTTTAACCCGCTGCACCACAGCGCCAGCCCCTGTGAAATTAACACTTCAAGATGCAATGACTTTGAACAGCCTTTGTCTTGGTTGTTGAGGAACAGTTTTTTTTTTTTTTCATACAATTTGTTGAACTCTTTACTTAGTATAGAGTTAATTGTATGTGTATAAAGTTAATTGAAAATAGATCTTTGTTAAAAATAAGAATGGGAATAGTAGGGGGATGAGGAAGAGATGTGGGAGGGTGAGTAAGTGGGAAGAACCACTATATTCCTAAAGTTGTATTTATGAAATGCATGAAGTTTGTATTCCTTAAATAAAAGGTTTCTGGGGATAAAACAAACAAAAACCCAGAGTATATATCCAGGAAAAATCACTCAGACACCATGAAAATTGAAATTTAGGGACTATAATTAAAATATAAAGCAAAATCAAACGGACAGTAGTAAGTCTTTATCTATCAATAACTACCTTAAATGTTGATGGAATAAATTATCCGATTAAAAGACACAGAGAATGAGTGGATTAAAAAATCAGGACCCTATTCTATGTTGCTTACAAGAAACTCAATTCATACACATAGAAAGAACATAAAGTGATAGAACAGATATCCCATGAAAATGCAACATGAAAAAAAGGAGTAGCCATATTTCTATCAGATAAAATATATTTTAAATCAGATGCAATACAAAGAGACCAGAAAGATCATTGTAATGATAAAGAGTTCACTCCAGCAAGAAGGAATAACACACACAAACATACCCGATATTGGAATACCCAAATACAGAAAGAAAATATTAATACACTTCTTTCCCTATCTAGATATGTGGTCTTTCTATTTCTTGCCTAATTGCCCTGATTAAAGCCTTCAGTACAATGTTAAGCAAAAGTGGCAAGAGTGGGCATCCTTCTTTAGTTCTTTGAGAAGGGAAACTTTCATTCTTGTACCTTTAAGTTAGCTGTGTAGTTTATCAAACTGAGAAAGTTCCTTTGAATTCTTAGTTTCTTGAGTGTTTTTTAAATCATGAAGTAGTGTTAGATTTTGTCAAATTCTTTTTCTATATCTATTAAAATGATCATGTGATTGTCCTTCTTCATTCTATCTTTATGGTGTATTACATTGATTTTCATGTAAAGGCAACCTTGCATTTCTGCGGTAAGTCTCACTTAGTCATGGAGTGTAATATTTTGTATGTGCTACTGCATTTGGCTTACTAGTACTTTGTTCAGGGTGTTTTTTTTTTTTTGGTCTATACTTATAAGGTATATTATTATTTAGGTTTATTCCCTGTGATGCCTTTATCTGGTGTTGGTAACTTGTAGAATGATATAGGAAGTGTTCCTTTTTCTTTTCCATTTTGGTCTGTGAAGAGTTGGTATTCATTTTTCTTTGAATGTATGGTAGGAGTTACCAATGGAGCCTCTGCTACTGGATCCTCTCTTTTTTTTAAGTTTTTTTGATTATTATCTCAGTCTGTTTACTTGTTATATATCTGCTTGTATTATGTTTCTTCCTGAGTCATTTGATAGTTTGTGTCCTTCAAGAACTTGTCCTTTTAGGTCCGGTGCTGTGGCGCAGTGGGTTAAAGCCCTGGCCTGAAGCACCGGCATCCCATATGGGCTCTAGTTCAAGTACTGGCCTCTCCACTTCTGATCCAGCTCTCTGCTATGGCCTGGGAAAGCAGTAGAAGATGGCTCAAGTCCTTGGGCCCCTGCACCCACGTGGGAGACCTGCAAGCAGCTCCTGACTCCTGGCTTCAGATCGGCACAGCTCCGAGCTGTTGTGGCCATCTGGGGAGTGAACCAGCGGATGGAAGACCTCTCTCTCTCTCTCTCTCTCTCTCTCTCTCTCTCTCTCTCTCCCCCTCTTTCTGTAACTCTGTCTTTCAAATAAATCTTTAAAAAAAAAAAAAAAAAGAACTTGTCCTTTCTAGAATTTCAACTGTGTTGGCAGATAGTTTTTCAGTATATTCCCTCATAATTCTATTTATGTAAAGTCAAGTCCCATTTAATTCCTGGTTTTAACAATTTGAGTTTTCTCTCTTTTTTTGGGTCAGTTTAGCTATAGGTTTGTCCATTTGGTTAATCTTTCCAAAGAACCAACTTTGAGAACTGCTGATTTTCTCTATTGTTTTTCTATTCTTATTTATTCATTCCCATGTAAATCATTATTCTCTCCCTTATTATTTTGAGTTTAATTTGTTCTTCTTTTTCTACCATGTAGTGGAATTTTGCTTTATTGTTTTGAGATCTTATTTTTTAATGTAGCTGTTTGTGAAGGGCCATCAAAAAGTTCATAGAAGGGCCAGTATTGTGGTATAGTGGGTAAAGCTGCTGCCTGCATCCTGTATGGGTCCAAGTTCGTGTCCTACTTGCTCACTTCCAATCCCAGCTCCATGCTACTTTGCTTGGGAAAAGCAGGAGAAGATAGCTCAAGTTTTTGGGCTCTTGCCACCCAACATGGGAGACTGGATGAAACCCTTGGCTCCTGGCTTTGGTCTAGCTTAGCGCTGGCCATTGCAACCATCTGGGGAATGTACTAGTGGATAGAAGATCTTGCTTTGCGTGTGTGTGTGTGTGTGTGTGTGAGTGTGGATATCTCTGCCTTTCAAATAAATTAATTTTAAAAAAATTCATAGAAAATATACATTATCTTTGAATTTTGTTTTTCCACAGACTTTTCGAAGCACACTATATGGTTATAAGTTTCTATATGATCACTGATTTTGTTGCATTCCATGCATTTTTGGCACATTTCTCATCATTTTCTTTCTTATAAAATTATTTTCTAATTTTCCTTGTGTTTTTTTTTTTCGTTGATTTATTGGCTATGGGAGTGTGTTGTTTGATTTCCATATCTTTGTGATTTTTACAAGTGTTCTTCTGTTTCTGATTTCTAATTTTGTATGATTTGAATCCTTTTACATTTATTAAGACTTATTTTATGAGCACCAGCTACTTTCGACTTCCTCTCATAAGCGTTTTCCATGCTTACCCCTTGTTCCAATTATCTTTGGTACTCCCTTTGGCAGGCCCTTTTGTCCACCCATGTTGACCATTGCAAAATATGAGTAAATGCTATATCCCTTTGTCTTTGGTATCTTCCCCTTTCAAGCCTAGCCTAGATACCACTGCCAGATGACTTTTAAAGTATTCTCCAGTTTAGTGCCTCCATTTTATTAACACAATAATCCCATATTCCTTAACCTGCTTTTTACTATCTTCTGCAACATGAACAAAACTGCCATTTGCATCCTCACTTCTGAGATTTTCATCTTGGGCCATGGCTGTGGAAATGGTCCTGATAAATAAAACAGGAAGAACTCTGTGACTCGTTTGTAACCATGCCCTATCACTGCTAAAAATTCACCTAAGGACCAGGTCTGAGGCTCTTTGTTCTCACTTTTAACCACTTATTGATTTTAAAATAGTTACTTCTTGTATGTTTCTGTGAGATAGGAACTCGGAAAATTCAAAAGTTGTTCAATGACTTTTCTCTTAAACTCTGTGACTTTTAGCATCGTCATCTTTGCATAAATAATTATAATGATTGAATCAGAGGTTAAAGAAATAAGGACTTCTTGCATACCATCATCAAAATATTTATTTTTTTTTAACTTTTATTTAATGAATAAAAATTTCCAGTGTACAGCTTATGGATTAAAATGGCTTCCCCCCCCCATACCCCCATAACTTCCCTCCCACCCGCAACCCTCCCCTCTCCCGCTCCCTCTCCCCTTCCATTTGCATCAAGATTCATTTTCAATTCTCTTTATATACAGAAGATCAATTTAGTATAAAGATTTCAACAGTTTGCACCCACATAGAAACACAAAGTGAAACATACTGTTTGAGTACTAGTTATAGCATTAAATCACAATGTACAGCACATTAAGGACAGAGATCCCACATGAGGAGCAAGTGCACAGTGGCTCCTGTTGTTGACCCAACAAATTGACACTCTAGTTTATGGCGCCAGTAACCATCCTAGGCTGTCGTCATGAGTTGCCAAGGCTATGGAAGCCTTCCAAGTTTGCCGACTCTGCTCATATTTAGACAAGGTCATAAAAGACAGAGTGAGGATAGTAACCAATGATCCTAAGAGTGGCATTTACCAGGTTTGAACAATTATACAGCATTAAGTGGGGAAGAGGACCATCAGTACACACATGTTGGGAGTAGAGCCATTGGTGGTAGAGTAGAGGTTATGATTACAAAGGAATGAGGCCCAAGTGCACTAGACAGGGCCTAGAACAAAGGACAGAGTCATTATTAGAGGAGCTAAGAAAGGTGCTGTCTAAGCTACAATTAAGTTTTCTGATTGAGAGGCAAATAGAACCTGATAGAAGGGGCTTGATAATAATCTGGTGGGCTTTGGGCCTTGTAAATTCAGAGGCCCAGACCTATCTATCTCTTCACATGGGGTATATCCTAAGGGAGGTGTGAACCTCCTAGGGGAAGGCACTCTGTTGACTTTCATTACTTGGCTGGCCTGGGAGGAGAGCTAGCCAGGTAAAGGCAGGGGGCATCTCTAACAAGAAATTTACAGTTCTGCCTGCAATGTTGCTGACCCTACTTGACCATCCCCTCAGCTGCAGTGGTCGCGTTGGAAGTTGGGCTGAGTGAAGGGCTTTTCAGCTTAGAGCCAACAAGATCTGTGGCTCTGACCTGGGCATCCTTCGACTCCAGGGCAGGTCCATGTCCAGTGATCCAACTCTTGGCAGAGCTGCCAGGGCTCTTCACAAGTTGACTTCTGCTGAAGCCCAGGCTTACCACATTGAAAGCCACTGCAGTGGACTGGCCTGTTGGGTCTCCTTGAGGGCAGATCACTGTACAGATCAGCCATTAATAGGCCTGCCACCCATTGCTTCTGATGCCGAGCTTTCTTTTCCTCCTGGTTTGTGTTAAAGCAGACCAGAGGATGCAAGTCAAGGGAGTGCCCAAATCCCATCTCTAATCTTCGGTGGCCTGAACTACAAGTCTATAGTCACAGGCATGTTCTGTAGTAGTTTTTCTAAGGTAGACAATGCCCATGAGGAAAATTATATTCTCACTTTAAAACTTTCTTTCCCTTTGGCCTGAAAGGGAGGTTTTTTCTACTTACTGTATACTTCGCTGATGGCGAAGTGAATCTAGCTATGAGATTATAATTTGAGATCTTATTTGGGCTATGCTATTGCTGAAAAATGTTAGCCATCTCTTTTATAAGGTCTAAAGATTAAATTGTGCATCCTACAGATTGCTTCTTAATAGAATTAGTTTCCTACCTTGAAGAGAATAGAGAAATGAAAGAACAAGTTTGGCTTAGAATAGAGAAATGAGGGAGCAAGTCCTAGATCGCTTGCTGACAATAGCAATATCACATGAATACTTAGCAAACCGTTTCAACCATTAGATAACAACTTAAGAAAACATTTACCAGAAGGTCCAATGCCTTCTATAAATTTTAAGAATCATGTATTTGGAAACACCTCTTAAATATCTAACATGGTGTAGTTTGTTTAGCCGGTAAACTTAAGCACAACCATCTAAAATGTTTTTAGTTTCTTTCTACCAACAAGTCTAAAACATATGATACACAGATTCAGGTCCCACAAATTAAAATGTATTTTGATTGATTTTAGCAGCTTAAATTTATGGACAATCTTATCTATAAGCCATTTAAAATAAAACTCTTAATAAAATTTGCCCATGTGGACATACAATATGTACACATATATAATATAGCATAGTAGACCAATATAGCAATTTTAATAATAGCTTTTAAAATCTTTAACTCTTTTTGTAGCTTGCCAATTGATTTGAATTGCTTTTTGTTTTTAGTAACCTCAGTTAACCATACTTTCTCTCAGTTGGTACTGTTAATAGATTATTGGCTTCATCTGTTTACAGAGCCATCCCAAAGTACTGAATACAATAGAAGTGGCTGGAAAAAGTCCATAGGAACCTATAGGAGGACAGCTAAACACAGAACCAACAACACTTTAGTTTTATGAGCAGCAAATCATATATAACTGTGGATGACAAAAGACTTTAAGTCGCCATGTTTAAAACTATAAACTCATCAACCAACAAGAGGCACTTGCTTACTTCACAGTATTTTTGAAAGCACCTGTAGGATTTTACAAGTATTTAACCCTTTAAGCCTCTGGGGCTTTCTCATTAAGATAACTATCATGTCTAGTAACACAAGATCATTAGACTTTTTAATTCTCAAACATTTGTATTAATAGCATTTTCCATTATAGAAACTTAAAGTCTGGTACCACATCACATCTTGACAGTCCTTCTAATATACTCCAAATAGACTGATTAGTTGGTGTCTCTATAAGATGAGAGACATAGGTCCTTCGATTTTTTTCAGTTGGGCCCAAACTGGAAAAACCAAAGTCCAGGATTTACTGGAAATTTTAGAGACCAGATTGTTTGAAACTTCGATTTTTTGAATGCCTGTCAAGAATGCCAAGAAGGCTCAAAATCCAAAATATCTGGTTGAAATAAGATTCCTTAAAATCATGACATAACATAGACCAAATTTGATCATTGTTACAAGGTGATTATTCAAATTTTTGAAAAAAGCACAT
The DNA here is from genome assembly GCF_033115175.1 of Lepus europaeus. Lineage (NCBI taxonomy): Eukaryota > Metazoa > Chordata > Mammalia > Lagomorpha > Leporidae > Lepus > Lepus europaeus. The sequence continues at coordinate 139,574,466 of NC_084827.1, read as the reverse complement.
ATTTAAATAACCCATAGCTCTTAATAAAAATTCAGCTGTTTTTGAACAATTAGAATTTAACAGACATCAAGCGAACATAATAGATTACTTTAACACATTGCTTTAACAGAGCATCAGAGTTTAATTCTGTGTCAAAGAGAAATTGAGCTTCCTGTGATCTTTTGCTGTGAGGTTTCCTTCCTTTACCTTCTTTCATATTGGTGACCATGTTTCTGTGTTTCTGTGTGTAAGACATCTTTAAGCATCTTTTGCAGGGCAGGATGAGTGGCAACCAATTCTTTCAGTTTCTGTTTGCTATGAAAAGTCTTAATTTCACCTTCATTCACAAATGAGAGCTTTGCAGGATATAGTATTCTGGGCTGGCAGTTTTTCTCTCTTAGTACCTGGGCTATGTCTCGCCATTCCCTTCTAGCTTGTAGGGATTCTGATGAGAAGTCTGCTGTGAGTCTAATTGGAGATCCTCTAAGAGTGATCTGACGTTTCTTTCTTGCACATTTTAGGATCTTTTCTTTATGTTTCACTGTGGTGAGTTTGATTACAACATGTCGTGGTGAGGATCTCTTTTGGTCATGTTTATTAGGGGTTCTATAAGCTTCCTGTACTAAGATGCCTCTGTCCTTCTCCAAACCTGGGAAATTTTCTGCTAGTATCTCACTGAAAATGCCTTCTAATCCTTTCTCCCTCTCCATGCCTTCAGGAACTCCTAGAACCCGAATGTTGGGTTTTTTAATAGTATCCTGTAGATTCCCGACAATATTTTTTAGATTTCTAATTTCTTCTTCTTTTCTATGGTTTTCCTGTTTCCTTTCCTGTTCTCTGTCTTCTAAGTCTGATATTCTCTCTTCTGCTTCGCCCATTCTGTTTTTAAGGCTCTCTAATGTGTTTGTCATTTGATCTATTGAACTCTTCATTTCATTATGATTTCTAGTCACTATCAGAGTTTCTTGTTCCACTAGTTGTTTCATTTCATTTTGATTCCTCCTTAATATTTCACTTTCACGAGAGAGATTTTCTATCTTGTCCATTAAGGATTTCTGTAGTTCAAGAATTTGTTTTTGAGAACTTCTTAATGTTCTTATCAATTTTTTGAGATCCGCTTCTTGCATTTCTTCGATCCCATCATCTTCATAATCTTGAATTGGGGTGTCTTTTTCATTTGGGGGCATCATAGTTTCTTTTTTGTTCTTGTTATCTTGGTTTTTGCCTTTGTTGTTTGGCATGTTGGAGATATTTGGTTTCTTCACTGTGGTGTTTTTTCTTGTTACACTATGGCTCTATATTAAGTGGACTGTCTGCTTTCAGTGGAGCCTTAGAGGCTTGAGATGAGTGGGGCCCTAGAGCTGTGTTTGGTTCCTCAGGGTTGAGGGTGTGTCAAGGATGACACTCCCAGGTTAGGTGTGGTAAATCTCTCTTTCTTTTTTTGATTTAAAAGGGAAGTAATTCCGCACAGCTGAACGTAATTGGAGGTAGTTAGCAGGCAAATGATATACCCACAGGAGCCAGAGATCAGAAGCTCTTTCCCACGGACCACACAGGGAATCTCTGCTGCCCTCAGTGTGGGTTCCAATTCTCCTGCAGTCTCCCACTGGGTTGCCAAGTTAGATGCTAATCTCCTGTTATTTCACCCCTCCCCACAGAGTCAGGTTTTTCTGCTAGGCTCAGGGCCCGTGCAGACCTGAGGTAGCCCTGCTTATGACGTATGTCCAAAATGGCGCCTGCTCTGTCTTGCTTGCCTTTGAGAGGTGAGCGGAGAGAGAGAAACTTGTGTCCGTATCAGTCACTTTTTTTATTTTTTTTCTCTCTCTTCTAGTTAGCCTGGTGAACTTTTCCCCATGGAGTTTCAAGCCTCGTTCCCTCTAGCCTCCTCTTTCCGCTTGCCTGCTGGTATCTCGGGCTATGGAGGTTCGGCTCACCTCGCGTTCCAGTGCTGGTGCGTTGAGTCTGCCGCTGGTGTCCCGAACTTGGGCTCCCACGCTCTCCACGCAGGTCCACTATGAATCACTAGTTCCGGAAGAGTTTCCTCTGCTGTTTCATCCCCTACTCTTCCTTGACCCTGCAGTATCTCCACTTATATTAAACTTTCTCTCCCCCCGGACTAAGTGTGCTCCCTGCCTATTCCGCCATCTTGCCGCTATCCATCATCAAAATATTTATGCTTCACAATATTTACAATGATTCATGCAACTTGTTACTGGAAAAGCTTCTCTTCTGATCTTTAGTCCTGAGTCTAAATGATTCTTCTGTAAGATCCACACTGTTACATATCAAAAATGATTTCTACCTTTTTGTCTTATAACTCCTTCCTTTTATAATAGTTTTCTATGCATGTTCCTTTACTAGTATAGAAGTTGTTTTTACATGGAACGTTCTATAATAGGGAATAGTATAAATATTTTTGAGATAATGAATGATTGAATAATTTACAAATGCATTTTACTTATATTTTTTTCAAGTCTTCCAGACCCAAACGTATTTCATCTCTTGCCAGACCTGCTGGAAGAGTCTCAGTTCACTTATTTAAGCTAATACTACCCTTCTCTACCTATTCCTGCTACTTGTCCTCTTTGCCTATTGCTGTAACAGAGACATCCCACTGCAGAAGCATCATCCATGGCTTCTTCCTAGAGCCTCTGACACAAGTTCTTATTTTCAGCTTCATGTTCTACACCCTGTTACTTCTTCCTATTTTTTAGTCTGTTCTATGATCTATTGTATCTTTTAAAGAGTGAAATGATCAGATGTATTAGCCCTACCTATCTCACTTCTTTTTATCTTACTTCCACTTCAGACCCATCTCTCAGAGCTTTCCTCATTCTCATTTCTATCGTTTCTTTAGATAAATTGCCATCTTTACTATAAAACTCTTTCCCATTACTTATATGAAAAATTATATCTCTGTCATTTGCCTTCAGATTTGTTTTTTTTCTATATACATTACCTTGATTGTTATGACAAAAGTGATGATCATGACTTTGTTTGTCTTCTGTGACACTGTTCCTAGCAGATAGTAGACATTCAATACATACTTGTCACAGGAATGATTAAATATATTTAAAATTTAAATGTTCTCTCTTCAACATTCAGACAACTCCCGATATTATGTTAACTGTTTAAAAAATTCATTTCTCTTAGGAAAGAAGGTACTAGTATCCCATAATTGTGTAGTGAGGGGCAGTAGATTTGTAAGATGAAAATTTCATTTGTTATCATCATGATATATCTATATATGAAATTTCAGTTATATTTTTATTACAAGGACACATACACATTTGAAATTGTGCTTTAGATCAGTTACTCTTTCAGGATTTCATATTAAAGGAAATTAAAAGAAATAAAATACATGATTTTGTATCTTGTTTTCAAATTATTGTGAAAAAGATAGAGTAACATGAAATACCAAGTGAGTTTAACTTGGTATAAACTCCCCCCTCATTTAATCTGTTATTCATACTTCAGCTTTAAACTAACAAATACATTTCTTGGAGAATATTTAGATACTGGAGGGAAGTATCTTTTGATATCTGTTAAAGTTAGTTTTCATATTTCTTCAAAAAGTGTAGGAATCATAGTCCAGAAGTTAGATTTATATCTTTCCCACAGGATCACATCATTGATTCATTTCCTATTGACTGTGATTTTAAGTTTCTTTTCCTAGGAAAAGTGAAATATTGTAGCACTTATATTTCAGAGAGTGGATAATGTCACTTAGCAATATACCGCTCTATGAAGACCTTTGTATGTCCAGAAATTACTGTTAATGGTTAATGTAAAAGGAATAATTCACTGTAAGTATTGACTTTTAAAAGTCTTTTGTTCTTTCAAGGTGGATTCCAGAAGTGCAGAATATTTATTACCAAGGTAATAAAAAAAAGCAATTGCCAACTGGTGACAGCAGTACCAAATTGGAATCTTTTTTCAATTGTGCTGCTACACTTATGACTTTACAACTGCAGGACCTCGCATTAGTCTCCATGCAAGATTTCACAGACTTAATTGCACAACCCCCTGTAAGTACAGTTCAGTTATACTCTTATGTATTTATTATTTTTAAAATTCTTTCAGATAGGGATAAAATACATTTATTAGTGAGAGGCAGAAAGTTTACCTTTTTTTTTATGTGAAAGGCAGAGTGAGTGGTAGGGTGTTAGTGGTAGGGAGGTGGATCTTCCATCTACTAGTTTATTCTCAAATGCCCACAACAGTAGAGCTAGGCCAGGCCAAAGCCAGGAACTCTATTCTGGTCTCTCACATGGGTGGTAGGAACCTAAGTACTTGGGCCATCATCTGCTGTCTTCTAGGTGCATTAGTAGGAAGCTGGATTGGCAGTGGAGGAGTGGAGTTAGGACTTGATCCCAGGCATGCTGATATTGGGTGTGGGTATCCTTAGTAGCAGCTTAATCCACTGTGCAACACTGTCTGCCTCCAGAAAATAATCTTTAGACATGATACACTTATCCATTAAAAAATGTCTACTTGCATATTAAGAATATATTATCATCACATTAGGTAAATATTAGAGATACTAAGTTAAAATTTCCATAGTTAGGAAACTTGGGTTATGCATGCTGGGGAAATTTTTCACAAGGAGTGTTTTCTCTTTCTATAAATTGGTCATGGTACATTGTGAGAAGAGTTTGGTTTTGAATTGTTCTTATGCTGTTTCTTGTATGATTCTAAAACTCCACTGTTATTCATGCACATCCTCCTTTTTTTAGATTTTATAGTCGAGCTGTGGGATAAGTGGATATTAGATACCAATATGTCTAGCTTGGAATCATTTTTGCATGTTTTAGTACAGCTCCTTGGCATATACAAGTGTATATTACATGTATGAACATTTTCCCCCATACAGGATTCTGTTAGAGCTTTTGAACATCCAGGTTTCATCATGAGGCTGATCCTTGAAAATGACACCATTAAGTTTGAACCAGACTTTAATGACTACATAGATATCTTTCTAAATGTTTATAATATCATGATTAAGGCTGTCAGTTTTGTGCCAAGAGTTGAAACAAAATTGTATTCCAAGTGGGTGAGTAACAACGATATTCTGATTGCTTGAATTTACATAATAATAATCACTTCAATAGCTTCTGGAAAGTGTAGACAGGTATTCACTACTTCACAGAATATAAGTGGCCTAGTAATATTGGCATATCAGAAAACATTATTTCAAAAATACCATTTCCCATTAGCTACTCTTAAAATTACCTGCTTTCCTAGTGCAGTCTTCCATTATTGGGCTTCACTGAGAATATTCTGAGGGGAAAAAATGAAAGTTATTATTGGGTTTGAATGAATGTTTGCTGTCACTCTCATACCATTTGCTGTAGCACTAATAGTGCATTGTAGATGTCCATGATACTTTGTAAAACCATGCTTTGCTTGATTGTCCTCCTCATATACCCCCTTCCATTAATAGAGTTCCTGTCTCAGTCTCTTCAACTCATAGATGCCGTCTATGACAGCTGCAGTCTGTATTAGAGTAGTATATCTGAGGATTTTTTAGCTTACAAGGTTTGCAAACTTTGTAAGTCCAATCAATAGTTTTTGTTTTCTAGTTTTCAGATAGTTCACTAATACTAAATTGTACGAGACTAATATTAAAAGGTTTAAACAATAATAAAGTTAATACCTGTGTAGCTATAGCCATCTGAGGAAATAAAATATTAGTAATATTTTTAAACTCTCTTTCTTTATACCTTTCCACTCACACCCCATCCTTCTACCTTTCAATAAAAGAGTCACTGTCCTGAATATTGAGGTATTATTCTTAATTTCTAAAATAAGGCTTACTACATGACAATTTCTGTTTAGAATTTCCATCTCTTTATATAACTAGAATCATAAGTAATCTGTTACTTGTTTTATTTCATTTAACATTGTAAAATTCTCCATTTTGCGGATATTATTCTCATTCAACTTATGTATGTATTTAAGGGATTGGGGTGTCTCCTTGGAGGGGCTCCCTGAGCAAGGAGATCCCAGAGCGTGAGGGCTGGATCCCCCCAAAGCCCCTGCCTGGGCCTCACATGAGTATATACTTTGTAAAAAAAATACCCTGGTTATTGTTGATAATATTTTGTATTCATTTAGTGTGTCCATTAAACTTTTACCTTTTTTAAACCACATATGAATTTTTAATATTATTCTGTGGTAAATAATGCTAATATCTGTAGTCTTTGTCATTATGATTTTGGTTTTGATAACTCCTGCTCCTAGTGGTTTATTTCTCTTGGTATTTTTCTTTATTTAATGGGTTTATGATATGCAAGCTTCATACAGGGAAGTCTTTGAGGCCTTGGTTTAAGTTGATTGCTTTGGAAATTGCATATTTTCCTGACAGGTGCTGTGGAGGTCCCTACAGATCAGTGATCATTTTTAAACTAAATCCCTGCTTAACAATTCTGTGGGTAAGCCAGGCAGTGTGAATACTTACCCAAACCTATACTAGGATAGGCTGATGGTTACAAATTCTTAAGGCCACCTCTTTTCCCTCCTCTACTGTGAAACAGAGCAAAACCAGGACATTTTCCTTGCATTTTTCCCACTCCCATCATTCAAAGGTTTGGTCACCTTTCATCATTCTGAAGTTTTGTCTCCTCAAATCCTCACTTTGAAGTATGTCATCTTGCAGTGTTCTTGATTTTATATTAGAAGCTTTGCTCAGGATTGAGGCCTTGTTCCCTGACATCCACTCCACTCTCTCAGCCCCGCTTCTGTATACCCACCTTGCTGGAGGCTCAAAAGCAAAACTTAGGCCATAATGATCAACAGAGTCTCCAAATTAGCTGTTCATTTCTACACACAGCAACCTCTCCAATTATACTTCCTCTGATTTTGGCCACTTAGACTTTCCCTTATGATTTTGCTCCTTTAGCTATGTACAATAAAAGATAAACGTAGCATTTTCCCCAGCATATTTATGTGTTTTGACCAAGGTATTTGGTTTCTGGATATCTGTTTCTCATATTGCCACAAATAGAAGTCTCTCAAGAGCTTACTGAACACTTTGTCCATTGTGTAATTCCAATTTATCTATTCTTTACTGTTCTTTTTACCCAACATTCTTCAATAATAATTTGAGGTAGTTTAAGAAGCAAAAAATATAGCAAGTTCATAAGGATTACTAGACAAAGCTCCAAGTGGAGAAAATGACTCTTAAAGTTATCTTTATGAAAATAGTTGCTGTGATTTTATGGTTATAAAATATGTTTCTAAGCTTTCTGGTTTCTAAAGAGGAAAATATGACAAGATTTAATTAGGATTAACATAATTAATGTAAACTCAGGGAATAGGATAGTTTTCCTGACAAAATTTTGAGAGATAAGTCCTACACAGGGCATTACACATGAGGTAGATTATGATAACCTTATGTGTTAGAATTACCTGGTGACAGTTTAAATATACAAATTCCAGGGAACATCAACACCACTCTCTTTTATCCCAGAGGCGCAGGTTCACAATGACAGAGTTGGTACTCAGAAATCAGCACCGATAAAATATGCCTAGATGATTCTGGCAATTTGTCAGGTTTTTTGTTTTGTTTTGTTTTTTGTGTTTTTTTTTTTTTGTTTGTTTTTTTGACAGGCAGAGTGGACAGTGAGAGAGAGAGAGACAGAGGGAAAGGTCTTCCTTTGCTGTTGGTTCACCCTCCAATGGCCGCCGCAGCCAGTGTGCTACGGCCGGCGCACCGCGCTGATCAGATGGCAGGAGCCAGGTGCTTCTCCTGGTCTCCCATGGGGTGCAGGGCCCAAGCACTTGGGCCATCCTCCACTGCACTCCCTGGCCACAGCAGAGAGCTGGCCTGGAAGAGGGGCAACCGGGACAGAATCCGGCACCCCGACCGGGACTAGAACCCGGTGTGCCGGCACCGCAAGGTGGAAGATTAGCCTGTTGAGCTACGGTGCCGGCCTAATTTGTCAGTTTTTGAAAAAAATAATAACAGGGTAACTTGAGTAAGATAATTGAACACAACAGTGATCTTTGACAGCAGCTGCAGAAGTAGAATTCACATAGCTATCTATTATATAACCTTTAATAGAAACTGAAAGTGAATCAAAACACACTTTCTTGGGGGAAGGCAAACCAGTAAGAATTGGCTTATTGTGAGTCCCAGCACACCACTATCTCATATAATTTATTATGTTTTCAAACATCTCAGGTGTCTCATGCAAAATATCACTCTTAACTTTATATGTATTTTAGAATACATATTAAAATTTTGCTTTCTAATATAGTTCTGTTTAGAAAAATCTGTAGGCTTTAGAGATAAGGGGGCTGTTAATAAATTTAAAAAACATTTTATAATTAATACTAATAGACTTCACATGAGAACTAATAAGTTCACATTGCACCCAGCACTGTGAAATACACTGTATTAGCCTAATATTTCTTCTTCAGAAAAGATTACACCAAGCATCTTCTGAGCACAGGGGTGAAATGATGATGGTGTTAGTATTGGTGGTAGTAGGACTCACTAACATTCTCACAAGCATCTAGCTCTAAGCAAGAGGAAGTTTCAACTAGGGAGAATAGCATGCAAATGCCTCCTGAATAAACGAGCAAACTATTCTGTATACAAGTAATTCTTTGACATGACCAACTTGAGTGTTTTAGAATATCCACTAAGGGCAATGATTTTTGCTCCTTAAAGTTAAAAATACCTTCTGGATGATTGACGTGTGTGTCTATGTGTGTGTAGAGTAATTTGATTCAGATAATAAATCACATAGAAACATTTTTCTTATTTAGGAAGATGAGACCTATTTGTTTGCTTATTTAAAGTTGTTGTCTGGTCCACTCTTGCCCGCCATTATTCTAATTGGAATAGCAAAATACAAACTTAGTAACTAAGGATTTTTTAGTCTATTTTAGTTGTTGGTAGAAGATTAAAGGCCAGTGAATGAGTTAACAATCTTTCTTTGCCCTAGATAGATTTTTCCTGAAGTAGAAAACGTACAGTGATTAAAGGGTATGATATATGACATTAAGCTTGGATTATTTTCTTTTAATGATATACAGTGCAAATGCTACCTTATAGAGCTAGCATAATACACTTACACAAATGAAATGAGAATTTTTCTGTTTTTATTTTCTAAATCTTATTTTGTATATATATATATATATATATATATTCAAGAAACTATTCTTTCAGTTATACAGAAAAATGAGACATGTCTTGGCAGCCTTAAGGAAAACAAAAAAATATGAAATCTATATTTTAAAACATTACTGTGATTTAAAGTAACCTATTGTTTCTCCTCCTACCCCTTTGTTTAGGAAAGTAAGTCTAAACCAACAACCTTGAAGCCCATAATTGTGGATGAAATTGTAGATGCTCACAAAAAAAAGATTAAGGAAGTGATTATGAGAGAGAGCATGGCACCTATAGAGCACCTTAAGCTCTATGACAAGTATGATTTTTTAGTTACCAAAAAGGCTGAGGAAGATATTGATAATTTCCTTGCAGAAAATCATCATTATGAGAACATAATAGAAGAAATTCGTAAATACCAAAAACTCATGAAGGAAATACAATACACATCTAGAAAGGTAAATCATTCCAGCTTATACAATTGTTATCTATGGCTAATGATCTTTTCCAAGTTTATTAGCTTGCATTTTTCAATAAAGTGAAAGACTATTGCTATCAATAGGAAAATATTTATTGGTCTAATAATATATGCCAAGCAGTGTGGTAAACCTTGTATATAAGGAGGCAAACAAAACAGAGACAAGTCTTGTGCTCATGTAGTTGAGACTACTGCAACTCTGCCTTTTAAGTATTTTGTGTAATTTTTCTCCTTCACCAAATTTCAATTTTTATGAATTCTTTTTTTTTATTAAACTTTTATTTAATGAATATAAATTTCCAAAGTATAGCTTATGGGTTACAATGGCTTCCCCCCTCCCATAACTTCCCTCCCGCCCGCAACCCTCCCCCCTCCCGCTCCCTTTCCCCTTCCATTCATGTAAAGATTCATTTTCAATTCTCTTTGTATACAGAAGATCAGTTTAGTATATATTAGGTAAAGATTTCAACATTTTGCCCATATAGCAACATCAAGTGAAAAAACTACCATTGGATTACTAATTATAGCATTAAATAGCAATGTACAGCACATTAAAGACAGAGATCCTACATAATTTTTTTTTCAAAATAATTAATTTTCTATGCCATTTCCATTTTAACACCAGGTTGTTTTTTTTTTTTTTCATTTCCAATTCTCTTTATATACAGAAGATCACTTCAGTATATAATTAGCAAAGACCTCATCAGTCTGCGCCCACACAGAAACGCAAAGTATAAAAATACTGTTTCAGTACCAGTCATAGCATCACTTGGCTTTAGACGACACATTAGGGACAGATCCCGCATGGGGTGTAAGTACACAGTGACTCCTGTTGCTGACTTAACAATTTGACACTCCTGTTCATGGCGTCAGTAATCTCCCTAGGCTCTAGTCATGAGTTGCCAGGGCTATGGAAGCCTTTAGAGTTCGCTGACTTTGATCTTATTCCGATAGGGTCATAGTCAAAGTGGAGGTTCTCTCCTCCCTTCGGAGAAGGGTACCTCCTTCTTTGATGGCCCGGTTCTTTCCACTGGGATCTCACTCACAGAGATCATTCATTTAGGTCTTTTTTTTTTTTTTTTCCATGATATCTTGGCTTTCCATGCCTGCTATACTCTCATGGGCTCTTCCGCCAGATCTGAATGCCTTGAGGGCTGATTCTGAGGCCGGAGTGTTGTTTAGGACATCTGCCATCCTATGAGTCTGCTGTGTATCCCACTTCCCATGTTGGATCTTTTTCTCCCTTTTTGATTCTATCAGTTAGTATTAGCAGATACTTGTCTTGTTTGTGTGATCTCTTTGACTCTTAGACCTATCAGAGCTATCAATTGTGAGCTGAAATTGATCACTTGGACTAGTGCGATGGCATTGGTACATGCCATCTTGATGGAATTGTGTTGGAATCCCCTGCACATTTCTAACTCTACCATTTGCGGCCAGTCCGATTGAGCATGTTCCTAATTGTTCATCTCCTCCCTCTCTTTTTCCACTCTTAGATTTAACAGGGATCACTTTTCAGTTAAAATTTAAACACCTGAGAATAATTGTGTGTTAATTACTGAGTTCAACCAATAGTACTAGAACAACAACAACAACAACAAATACTAAAAAGGATAGAGTATTACATTGTACATCTAAAGTCAGGACAGGAGCTGATCAGTTCATTGTTGCTTATAGTGTCCATTAATTTTTATGAATTCTTTTGAAAATATGACAATTACACCAAAGTATAGTTACTTCTGTTTAGTAGGATACTAGTGTTAAACTTTTCCCCATTATTTGCATTTTTCATTTTTGTGACCATGAATATATAATTTTTATGGAGAACAAATATAATGTTTGAAATAGACATTATGTATTTACTAACTCAATTCTCCCTTGTTTTTTTATCCATTATTCTTGAATGGAATTGGCTTCCAAGACAATAAACTCTTCAAGGATACTTGCCCAAAGGATACTTGTAAAAGTTTGAAGACTCTCCCTGCTTCATATAAGTTTTAAAAGCTAAATCTTGTTAGATCACATATGAAATTAATTTTATGAGAATACTAAATTCTGAGAATTTTTATTTTTATACTTATTACACTTTTAATATATTACAGACTATTCGTTTAGGAATGTTTGAAATGCACTGTGAGGAATTAATCAGAGCTTTGGTGAAGCGAGCAGATGCACTTTGTGGGAAACTTATAGCTAAAATGTTCAAAGATCATCAGGAACTAAACACAAGGTATTTATGTGATATTGGTGATATTTCTATCTTTTGGGAGGTTATGTGAAGTAGAATTAACTGTCACTCATTTAAAGTAATGAATTAGGGCATCCCATGTGGGCATTCTGTTATCAATTACATGGGGAAAAATATATCAGATATCAGAGAAAAGATAGATCATTATAAAATCTTACTTTCAAGCTGCAAATAACCCTAAAGGAAGCTTTATTCAAATACTATGTGTTGGACCAAGACTAGGCTCTAAATATTAATAAAACTCATGGAGGACATTACAAGGTAGAAGCAGAAATAGACATACAACCAGCACATTACAGTGGAGTGCAGTACATCCTGAGCCATGGGGTAGAACGGAGAAGGACAGGAATAATTTTCCTTTTCTGAAGGAAAATTATCTGAGTGAATGAAGAGTCTTTAAAGCAAACAAGGAGGGTGAAAGAGTTCCAGGTAGAGAAGTTAATATGTAGAAGGCAATGAGGTGTGAAAAATGACATGATGGATTCTAAGAACCAGAAGTGGTTTGTATTGCTTTCACAGATATGTGAGGAAAGAGAGGTGTGGGGGAAGGCTGAAGATGGAGGCATTGTATGAAAGAGATCTACAATTGAGGAAAAATAAGCGTATTTTAGCCTAAAGTATCTTTTCCTCTGAAAGTATTGAATAAATTATGAAAATGACTTTTACTTCAGCATTTCATTCTGGGTGAAATATTTCAAGTTCATTACTACTTTCCCTGCCTCTTATGCCCTCTGAATGCTGCATTTTCTGGATGTACAGAGGACATCTCAGAATTAGTATGGAACCATTAGGTATGAATGACCTCAACATCTTTTCCCTATGTGTCTTGACTCACCTCTCCATGAAGCCATTCATAACTGTTTCCCATACTGCAGAGGGCAGGAGTCTGTTGCACTGTTCAATGTGTGTCTCTCTACCAATGGGCTCAACTCCACTGCTTCCAGTCCCTCTGGCTCCACCAGTTAGCATGCCTGTCTCCATTATTTTAAACCTCTCCTGTGTTGATTCTGCCTCTGAAGTTTACAAGCAAGGGTTTACAACAAAGATTCAAAACTCTTTCCCATCTATAAGTCCCCAGTTTCAGTCTAATATCATCATCATGCTACTCCTTCCTCTCATATTACAGCAAGCCTTTCTGAAGGATTTTTCCATATTTTTTCTGGACTTCCTTAGCTACTGCTACTCTTTGTTTCTACTCTAAGTAAGTTCATTATTTACATTGTCCACAACCCAAATTAATACCAGAAGTTTCTGATCATAGAGGCCCATTTTAATTATTCCCTCCAAGTAGAGTTAATCACTCCCTACCTTTGTGCTACTTTGTGTCATCTCAACTCTCTGTTCCAGCCCTTAAAACACCAACATGGAAATGACTATTGATGGTCTTGTCTCCCATACTGGATTATGAGCTTCTTGGAAGCCATTATTACATTATTCACTTCTATAACTGTCACTTGATATTGTAGTTGAGAATGTAATAGTCACTGAATATCTATTAAATAAGTAAATTAACACAAACTTGTTTTTAATTCACTAAATGTCATGTAGTCAAGGTATAATTTTTATTTTTCATGCAATGAAATTTTTAAATAGTCACAGGAATATATTTGGAAATGAAATTTCCTTGTAAATATGTAAGATTGGCTTTATCTGGTGTTTTAGATTATGTGATGAATTTGAGAAGATAGCTGAAAAAGCTCTGAGTACACCTCCAAATACAGCAGAGTTAATGGAAATGAAGGTATTGTTCATAAACTCTTTTATTTGTTATGTGTGTATCAGTTAACTACTGACAAAATAATTCAGAAAAAATCCCTGCTAAACTTGAAACAGTGTCTAAAAATGAGTATTAATGTCCATTTAAATACTTACTGCATTAGTCTTCAGTTTGGTGATGTAGGCTGGACTCTCTTGGACAGTTTTTCTGGCCTCATTGGGGTCACTCAGTTGTGTCGCTCAGCTCAGCCACCAGCTCTCAATTGGGCTGACTAGTGTAATTATCTTCCAGCAATTTGACTCTGCTTCACTTGTCTCTTCAACTCCAGCAGAGGTTCACCTGGGCATGTTCTTCTGATAGGGTAGAGACACACGAGCCCAATTGTATAAGTAGTTTTCACATCTTTGCTTGTGTCACATTAGAAATGGCTCATTTACCAAAATAAGTCAGAGTGAGTATACACCACAAGGCTTGGATACTGGAAGGGTGAAGTATTAGAGCAATTATGCAGTTGTCCACTGGGATATTTTTAACAGCGGTATTAATAATTATTATCAGATTAACAGGCAAAAATAAACCAGAACTGTCCTGGGCAACCTGAGATGGGCTTTCATTCTTTATGTTTTTATGATCAACAAATATTTAATCCTTAAATATTATTTTTTGTCTTCTGTATATTTTGTAATAGATTAAAATTTTCTATGATAATTGCCTGAAAGTATATTATGCTTTTAGAATAGAGTTTATGGCACTGAAAATTAGGCGAGTCATACTTTATTTTTCATATTGTTTCTGTATTTGAAGTCTAATAAAATGATACAAATGAATTAATCATCATTTTATTCTTTTAATTCTTATAACTTTTTATAAGAATGAAAGTATTAAGTATCAAGCTTTGACAGAATTCTGTTTTTCATTTTCTAGTGTTTACAAAATCCAAAATATAGCCACTTTAATTTTTATATTTTAAAATATTTGTGAACCCATTAAAACGTGTACAATCACATTTTTTGTGGTACAGATTATAAAAGGAGCTCAAATGATTACATATATAAATTTTAAAAATCATTACTTGGGGTGGGTTTGTGGAGCAGCAGGTTCAGCTGCCACTTTGGATGCCTATATCAGGTGTCCACTTCTCATATCAGGGCACTTGAGATGGAGTCCCACCTTGTTTCCCATCCAGTTTCATGCTAATGCACCTCAGAGGCAGCAGATGATGGCCCTAGTACTGGGGTTCCTGCTACTCAGTTGGAGAGTTGTATGGAGTTCCTGGCTTTGGCCTGACCAGGCCGGGTTGTTGTAGGCATTTGGAGCGTGAATCAGCAGATGAAAGATTTCTCTCTTTCTGTCCCTTCTTCTGTTTGTCATTCTGCCTTTTAAATTAATAAATAAAGCTATTAAAATGTAAAATTATTCACTTAAATGCAAGTTTGTTAAAATCTGTAGAGCCAATTTTTACGTCTCAGCCTCTAATGAAAAGAGTCTTGTTACCTTTAAAGCATGAGGGTGTCTGGAAAACATGGAAATGAAATGAAAAGATATGTGTATTTTGGTAAAATTTTTGAAATTCAGATATAGATTTTTCATAATGCACATTTCTATGAACTTTTAAAGACTTCTCATATTTTTGCTTTCATTGGACTTCTTACTATGTGTTCTTAGTGTCCATGTGTATGTGTACAAAGCACACACACGGGGTAGGCATTGTAGCACAGCAGACTAAGCTGCTGCTTAGGATGTTCACGTCTCATATTTGAATTCTGTTTCATGTCCCAACACCTCTGCTTCTTTTTATTTATTTATTTATTTTGACAGAGTTAGACAGTGAGAGAGAGAGAGACAGAGATAAAAGTCTTCCTTCTGTGGTTCACCCCCCAAATGGCCACTATGGTTGTAGCTATGCCAATCCGAAGCCAGGAGCCAGGTGCTTTTTCCTGGTCTCCCACACGAGTGCAGGCGCCCAAGCACTTGGGCCATCCTCCACTGCCTTCCCAGGCCACAGAAGAGAGCTGGACTAGAAGAGGAGCAACTGGGACTAGAACCCAGTGCCCATAGGGGATGCCAACGCTGCAGGTAGAGGATTAACCAAGTGAGCCACAGCACCGGCCCCCCACCTTTGCTTCTAATTTGGCATCCTGTTAATGCATCCTGGGAGGCAGCCAATGATGGCTCAAGTGCTTAGAGCCCTGCCACCCATGTGGGAGACCTGAATGGATTTGAGTTTCCTGACTTTGGCAAATATGTAAATTGCTAGAGAAAGAGAAATGAAAGAGGCAGACACAAAGATGAATTAGAGACTAAAAAGAACTTTACGTTTTTATTTTTAAAAAATATTAGTTTTTTTTTTAACTTCATGGACAGGGAGCTGAGTACATAACAGAAGAAATTAATATAGTAGTTAGACTTCATTCACACTTTTCTCATTTCCTTGTGGATAGTAGTATTCTTTTGGAAATTTATGCTACTAAAATTACTAATAAATTCATATGTATAAAAATAGCTTTTGGGAGAGCCATATTTATATGTATGTGCACACAGAATGTGCACCTGCATATATATAAATACAACATAAGCATAGATTTTTTTTCTTTTAAAATATCTTTTCCATGAAAAGGATGATTACAATTTACCTAATCTATTGGTTTAATTTTAATTTTTGTAAATTTTTACAATTTAACTAATTTATCAATTTAATTTTATATTTTTCTTATTATGTACATCATAATGTTTTAAAGTATTTATACCCTGTGTAATAACTAAATCAAGGTAATTAATATATGAGTTGCCTCACATTCTTCATTTTTTCTAAATGGACTCTCAGCAATTTTCAAGACTATGAGTATAATATGTTGTAATTAACTATGATTCCCATGTTGTACATGGATTTCTAGAACTTATTTCTCCTGTTTAACTGAAATGCTATACATAGATTTATATACACAAACAGAATTATTATTCTTCTATAAACTACTTTATTCATTAAACAATGGACCTTCCATGTATTTCTACAAGTAGGTACTGAGTGTTCTTACTGTTCCTCAAAATCAATAACCATTTTACTCCAACCTTATTTATTAAGCAATTTATCATTATAAATTTGCATTTATGTACTAGAATCTCTCCTGAATGCTTTCTGTTCTGTTCTATTCTATTTTCTGAAGGCAGAGCAAGTATTTAACCTACTGCATCTATAAATAACTATATCTTTGGTGTTAACAGGAGTGGTCTTATTTTTCTTTTTCATGATTATCTTTCTTATTCTTGGTTAGTTGCTATTTTGGTTTTAGAATTATATAGAGCTGGCATTGTGGTATAGTAGGTCAAGCCACCACTTGCAACCCCTATCCCTCATGAGCATTGGTTCAAGTATCAGTTGCTCCACATCCAATCCAGCTCCCTGCTAATGTGCCTGGGATGGCCCCAGTGCTTTGGCCCCTACCACACATGTGGGAGAGCTGTATGAAGCTCCTGGCTCCTGGCTTCAACCTGGCACAGCCATAAAACTTGCAGCCATTTGGAGAGTGAATCAGTGGATGGAAGATCTGTCTCCCATACCCCACACCCCTGATGACACTGTCTTTTTTTGTTTTGTTTTGTTTTTTTGTTTTGTGCTTACACAAATATGAATTTTATTTTTCTCACATAAAATTTTCCCACATAACAAGAATAGAATCTATAGAACTGTTCAAAAAAAGGTTGGAAACCCAAGTTCTTTTTATATTTTCTCTTTGCTATTCTAAGCCTCCCGACTTTTGGTCACAAAGTAGCAGTTATTTCTTTTTAATAGAAAACTTTTATTTAATAAATACAAATTTCGAAAGTACAACTTTGGATTATAGCAGTTCTTCCCCCATAACTACCCTCCCACCCACACACCATCCCATCTCCTACTCCCTCTCCCATCCCATTCTTCATTAAGATTCATTTTTCATTATCTTTATACACAGAAGATCAACTCTATATTAAGAAAATATTTCAGCAGTTTGCACCCACACAGACACACAAAGTATAAAGAACTGTTTGAAGACTAGTTTTACCATTAATTCTCATAGTACAACTCATTAAGGACAGAGGTCCTACATGGGGAGCAAGTGCACAATGACTCCTGTTGTTGATTTAGCAATTGACTCCCTTATTTATGACATCAGTAATCATAGCTCTTGTCATGAGCTGCCAAGGCTTAAGTCCACAAACTCCGACCTTATTTAGACAAGGCCATAATCGAAGTGGAAGTTCTCTCCTCCCTTCAGAGAAAGGTACCTTCTTCTTTGATGGCCCCTTCTTTCCACTAGGATCTCACTCACAGAGATCTTTCATTTAGGTCATTTTTATGCCACAGTGTCTTGGCTTTCCATGCCTGAAATACCCTCATGGGCTTTTAAGCCAGATCCAAGATCCAAATGCCTTAAGGGCCAGAGTGCTGTTTAGGGCATTTGTCATTCTATGAGTCTGCTGTGTATCCTGTGGGAAATTTTCTTTTTTTTTTTTTTTAACTTTTATTTAATATATATAAATTTCCAAAGTACAGCTTATAACTCCCCTTGCACCTGCAACCCTCCCATCTCCCACTCCCTCTCCCATTCCATTCACATCGAGATTCATTTTCAATTCTCTTTATATACAGAAGATCAATTTAGTAGATATTAAGTAAAGATTTCAACAGTTTGCACCCACACAGAAATACAAGGTATAAAGTACTGTTTGAGCACTAGTTATAGCATTAATTCACATTGTACAACACATTAAGGACAGAGATCCTACATGAGGAGTAAGTGCACAGTGACTCCTATTGTTGACTTAACAAATTGACACTCTTGTTTATGGCGTCAGTCATCACCCTAGGCTCTTGTCATGAGTTGCCAAGGCTATGGAAGCCTTTTGAGTTCGCCAACTCCAATCTTATTTAGACAAGGTCATAGTCAAAGTGGAAGTTCTCTCCTCCCTTCAGAGAAAGGTACCTCCTTCTTTGATGGCCCATTCTTTCCACTGGAATCTCACTCGAAGAGATCTTTCATTTAGGTCTTTTTTTTTTTTTTTTTTTGACAGAGTGTCTTGGCTTTCCATGCCTAAAACACTGTCATGGGCTCTTTGACAAAGGAGTTAAAATCTTTCAAATAAATGTATAAATCTTTTTTTAAAATTTTATTTGTTATTTGAGTTTTAAGTACTTCATACATAAAGATTTAGGAACATAGTGATACTTCCCTCCATAGTGATACTTCTACCCTCCATCACCCCCATGCGCCAAACTTTCTTCCTCCTCACTCTCCCATTCCAACTCTTAATTGTTACAAAGATCTACTTTCAGTTTATTTAATGATCATAAGTTAATCTGACAATAAGTAAGAGTTTAACAAATAATATGAAGAAAAAGTAAAACACTGTTACTGAAAAGAAGAGACAATGGCTGTAAAAAAAATCATCAAATCTCAAAATGTCAATTTCAGTACAACACATTAGATTTTAAATACTTTTATTATTTATGTCAGATCAAGGAAAACATATGGTATCTGTTTTTTTTTTTTTTTTTGGGACTGGCTTATTTCACTAAGTATAATGGTTTGCAGTTGTTTCTATATTGTTGCAAAAAAAAGATTTCTTTCTTTTTTTATAGTTGAGTAATACTCCATAGTGTGTGTGTGTGTGTGTGTGTATACCATAGTTTCCTAATCCAGTCAACAGTTGATGGACATCTGGGTTGATTCCATATCTTAGCTATTTTGAATTGAGCCTCAAGGAACATAGGGGTACATTTAACACTTTTAAATGATTATGTCTTTAGATTTGGGTAAATTCCCAAGAGTGGGATGGTTGGATCATATGATAGGTCTATATTCAGATTTCTGAGATACCTCCATACTGTCTTCCATGGTGGCTATCCAGATTACATCCCCACCAACAGTGGATTAGGGTACATTTTTCTCAACATCCTTGCCAGCTTTTATTGTTTGTTAATTTCTGTACGAGAGCTATTCTACTGGATGAGGTGAAACCTCATTGTGTTTTTTCAAGATTTATTTATTTATTTGAAAGTCAGAGGTAGAGAGAGAAGGAGAGACAGAGAGGGAGAAAGAGAGGTCTTCCATCCTTTGGTTTACTCCCCACTTGGCCGCAATGGCTGGAGCTGTGCCAATCTGAAGCCAGGAGCCAGGGACCTCTTCTGGGTTTCCCATGCGTGTGCAGGGGCCCAAGGACTTGGGCCATCTTCTACTGCTATCCCAGGCCATAGCAGAGAGCTGGATCAGAAGTGGAGCAGCTGGGACTAGAACCGGTGCCCATATGGGATGCTGGTGCTTCAGGCCAGGGTGTTAACCTGCTGCAAAACAGCGCTGGCCCCATGCATTTTTTATTTGATCTATTTAATCCTTCTTTTCCAATATAGCATTTCATTTGTGTTTCTCTTTAAAATCTCAATTTCATGGGAAAAATTTTTATTCATTTCATGTACGGATTTCCTTAATTTGTGGATTTGCTTCTGATGACTTCTAAGTAATTCTATGATCAATTTTTTGAATTCTGTCTGGCATTTCCTCAGTCTCTTCATCTTCACAGTCTTATATTGAGGTATTGTGTTCTTTGGGGGCATCTTGTTGTCTTCCTTATTCTTGTTTTTTGAATTGCTGCATTTATTTTTAGGTATTTGTAGAGATACTTGTTGGGGTTTTTTTCTTCCCTGTGATGGCTTTTATCTTTGGATGATGCCTCTGTGGCTTAGTAGAGTGTCTGATTTTTCAGTGAATACCCTGAGGTGTGTGTGCTGGGTGTGGCTATGTAGCTCTGTTCAGTGCTCCAGAGTGAGGGGAGTATTCAAGGTGACAACCAAATTGAGTGTGGTAAATCTTTTTTATTTTTTAATTAGAGGAGAGGTTTAATCAGCTCTGTTGGTGTAGTCTCACACTCCCCTCCCCTTTTCAAAGGAGACCAATGCCTAGTCGCTAGCTCCAATGTGTACAATATTTGTTTGTGCTGCCATAATAACCACACAAAGGATTTGTGCAGTCCTTGGTCTGAGCATGGATCCTGCAGCAATGACCCTCAACAAGGATTCAGGGAGCTCCAAATATGTGGAGCTGCCCACAGTGACTACCCAAAATCCCAGCCAGACTTTGCACCCTCACATGTAGCTGGTGTTTTCACAGTCCCTGCATACAAGGCTCCCACAGTCACGAGCACCCAGCCCCCTGTCAGTTCTCCCAGACTCAGGCGTTTCGTGTCGTCTGGTTGTTGGGCATGTGGACGCAAGCTGATGCAGCTGTTATACACGTCCAAAATGATGCCCTCCCCCTCTTAGCTAGTTACAGGGCACTAGTGCTGGGTGGTTGGGGAGAGAGAAACCTGCCCTCCTTTTTTTCCCTCTAGTTTGGCAGGTATACTGTCTTCCACAGGGCTCTAAGCTGGAGTCACGCCAGCCTCTTCCTGCAGCCTTATTGCCAGTGTCTTGGGCTGCTGCAGTCTGGTCTCACCTCACTCTCCAATGCTGGATCTGAGGCTCTCAGTTGCTGGGGTCCTGAGTTGGGCACATTGCACCCTCCGCATTGATCCAGTGTCCCTCTAATTTGCATGGAGTTTCCACTGCTATTTTCCCCTTAACTCTTGCCTGAGGTTGCACTCTCTCCATGTTGGAGATGCAGGCACCATTTTGGACATATGTAACAGCTATGTAGCTCATGTCCACATGCCCAGCAACCAGCTAAGACCAAACACCTGAGTCTGGCTGGAGAATTGACAGAGGGCTGAGTGCTCATGACTATAGAAGCCTTGTGTGGTGGGACTGTGAAAACACTGACTGTGTGTGAGGGCACAGCATATGGCTGGGTCTACGGGCCATCACTGAGGGTGGCTCAATATGCTCGGGGCTCTCTGATTCCTGGTGAATCATTGCTGCAGGGTCCATGCTCAGCCTGAAGACTCCACCTGTTCTGCCATATTGGTTTCTCCTGTCTACTTCTTTTTTTAATATTTTGTAATTTTTATCTTAGAGATATTTGACCTTGTGCAGACTTATCCTGCAAGACCTCACTGTCAGGGAGAGCAGGTCGACAGTGTTCTTCCACAAGAAGCACCAGGGACAGGCTTCAGTGAACATGTCTGTCTTTATTCACAGCCATGTACACTTTTAAAGGGCAGGCAGAAGGGGTGTAACTAACTCAGGGGAACACTAACTCATAGACAGAAGTGACACTGGCACCAATATGCCTCTCCAATCAGCTTGAAAGTCACATAGCTAGGGTAACTTTCCAGGTGGGCCTGGGCCACAACCAGGAGCAGTTTACCTGACTGGCAGAAGGCAGGAATGGGGAGAAATGTGCCTGAGGCTCCCACCGCCTGCTAGCAGCCAAGCTGTGGGGTCCCTCCCAGGAGTGAGGGGAGCATGGTGCTCCATGCCCCCTCAACCTCCTGCATGGGCAGGACAGTCATCCTCACAGAATCACCCAATTTTGGTTAAATTTATTCCAAGGTATTTAATTTTGGAGCTGTTGTGAATGGGATTGATCTTTGAAGTTCTTTCTCAGCCATGGCATTGTCTGTGTTTACAAAGGCTATTGATTTTTTGTGTTGATTTTATATCCCAGAGCTTTAACAAACTCTTGTATGAGTTCCAATAGTCTCTCAGTGGAGTCTTTTCGATCCACTGTATACAGAATCATGTCTTCTGCAAATATAGTTTGACATCCTCCTTTATAATATGTATCCCTTTGATTTCTTTTTCTTGCCTAATGGATCTGGCTAGATATTCCAGGACAATATTAAATAGCAGTGGTGAGAGTTGGCATCCATGTCTGGTTACCTATATAGGGGAAATGCTTTCAGAATTTTCCCATACAACAGGATGCCCATTATGGGTTTAACATAAATTGCCTTCACTGTGTTGAAATGTTCCTTCTATACCCAATTTGCTTAAGGTTAAAGGATGTTGTATTTTATCAAATGCTTTCTCTGCATCTATTGAGATAACCATATGGTTTTTGATCTTTATTTTGTAAATGCGATGTATCACATTGATTAATTTGTGAATGTTGAACCATCCCTGTATACCAAGGATAAATCCCACTTGTTCTGTGTGAATGATCTTTTTGATGTGTTATCGGATTCAAATAGCTAATATTTTCTTGGGGATTTTTGCATCCTATGTTCATTAGGAATATTGGTTTATAGTTCTATTTTGCTTTGTATCTTTTTCTAGTTTAGGAATTAAGGTATTCTAGCTTCATAGGAGTCTAGGAGGATTCCCTCCCTTTCAATTGTTTTTTAATAGCTTCAGAGAATTGGAATTAGTTCTTTTTAAATGTCTGGTAGAATTCAGCAGTGAAGCTATCTGGTTCTGGACTTTTCTTTGTTGAAAAAGTCTTTATTCCTTATTTAATTTCTGTTTTGGTTATGGTTTGTATGTTTTCATGACTCAATTTTGGTAGATTGTATGTGTATAGGAATCTATCCATTTCTTACAGGTTCCCCAGTTTGTTGGCATACCACTCTTTATAGTAATTCCTGATTATCCTTTTTATTTCAGTAGTATCTATTGTTACATTTTGTTTTTCATCTCTGAATTTATTGACTTGGATCTTCTCTGTTTTTTTTTTTTTTTTTTGGTTGGTTGGGCCAATGCTGCATCAGTTTTGTTTATTTTTTTCAAAAAACCAGTTCTTCATTTTGCTGATCTTTTGTATTTTTTTTTGTTTCAATTTTGTTTATATCTTCTCTAATTTTAATTATTTTGTCCCTTCTATTAATTCAGGGTTCAATTTGTGGTTGTATTTCTAGGTCCTGGAGATGCATTGATAGCTCATTTCTTTTGTACCTTTCCCAATTCTTGATGTTGGACCAATTACTATAAACTTCTCTCTTTTTTTTTTTTTATTTTTATTTTTTGACAGGCAGAGTGGATAGTGAGAGAGAGACAGAGAGAAAGGTCTTCCTTTTGCCGTTGGTTCACCCTCCAATGGCCGCCGCGGTAGCGCGCTGCGGCCGGCGCACCGCGCTGATCCGATGGCAGGAGCCAGGTGCTTCTCCTGGTCTCCCATGGGGTGCAGGGCCCAAGCACTTGGGCCATCCTCCACTGCACTCCCTGGCCACAGCAGAGAGCTGGCCTGGAAGAGGGGCAACCGGGACAGGACCGGTGCCCCGACCGGGACTAGAACCCGGTGTGCCGGCGCCGCAAGGCGGAGGATTAGCCTAGTGAGCCGCGGCGCCGGCCTTATAAACTTCTCTCTTAACACTGCTTTTTCTATATCCTATAAGTTTTGATATGATGTATTGTCATCTTCATTCATTTCCAGAAATTTTTTATTTCTCTTTTGATTTCTTCTGTGACACATTACCCATTCTGGAACATGTTGTTCAGTCTCTATGTGTTTGCATATGATCTAGAGATTCTTGAGTTGTTGATTTCCACCTTCATTCCACTGTGGTCAGAGAAGATGCATGGTATGTTTTTGATTTTTTTTTAATTTGCCTGTGGTCTATCCTAGAGAAAGTTCCATGCATTGATAAGAAGAGTATTCTGCCACCGTGGAGTGAAAAGTTCTATAGATATCATTTAGGTACATTTGGTCCATAATGTCAGTTTGCTCTGGTCTTGTTTTTTGTTTTTGTTAATTTTCTCTCTAGTTCATCTGTCCCTGTGAAAGTGGGATATTGAGGTCCCCCATTACTATTGTTTTGGAGCCTGTGTCTCCTTTTAGATCCATTAACATTTCTTTTAAATAGCTAGGGCCCTGTAATTGGGTCATATATGTTTATTATAATCACGTCTTCTGGTTGATTTGGTCTCTTGATCATTACATCATTACATAGTGCTCTTATTTGTCTCTTTTAACAATTTTTGTGTTAAAGTCTATTTGATCTGATATTAGGGCGGCAAAAACTGCCCTTTTTTGCTTTTCACTAGCGTGGAATATCTTTCCATCTTTTCACTTTCAATGCATGAATCTTTGTCGGTGAGATGTGTTTCATGTAGGCAGCAAATAGATGAGTCTTGTTTTTTAATCCATTTTGCCATTCTGTGTCTTTTAACTGGAGAGTTGAGACCATTTACATTTAAGGTGAGCTTTGATAATTAATGATTTAGCCCTTCCATTTTTCCATAAATATTCCTATTGTTTACTTTGAATTTATTTTGTACTTTACTGGGAGATTTTCTGCCTTCACATTCTTTCATAATGAGGGCTATCTTTCTGTGTTTCTATATGTGGCACATTCTTAAGCATCATTTGTAAGGCTGGATGAGTGGTGACAAATTTTTCAATTTCTGTTTGTTTATGGAAGGTCTTTATTTCACTTTCATTCATAAATGAAAGTATTGCAGGGTACAACATTCTGAGTTGACAGGTTTTTTTTTTTCTCTTAAGACTTGGACTGTGTCTCAGCATTCTCTCCTAGGCTGTAAGGTTTCTGATTGCAGAGTACAACATTCTGAGTTGACAGGTTTTTTTTTTTTTCTCTTAAGACTTGGACTGTGTCTCAGCATTCTCTCCTAGGCTGTAAGGTTTCTGATTAGAAGTCAGCTGTGAGTCTAATTGGAGATCCTCTGAAAGTAATGTGGCATTTCTCTCATGTAAATTTTAGAACATATATGTTTTACTGTGGAGAGTTTGACTACTATGTGCCATTGTGAAAATCTTCTGGACATGTCTATTAAAATTTCTATGTGCTTTCTGTACTTGGATATTCCTTTGTTTCTCTAAACTGGGGGACTTCTCCATAATTTTTTTACTAAATAGACCTTCTAGTCCATTCTCTCTATTCACACCTTCAGGAATTCCTAAGACCCGCATGTTGGGTTATTTAATAATATCCATTATATTTCCAACACTGTTTTTAACTTTTCTAATTTCTTCATTTTTTTTATCTGATAGAAAGATTTCTAAAGGTTTGTATTCTAGTTTGGATATTCTTTCTTCTGCTTCACCAAATATATTGTTAAGTGTTTCCACAAAATTTTTTTTGATCTATTGAATTCTTCATTTCTAATATTTCATTTTGATTTCTCTTTAAATCTCAATTCTCATAGAAAATTTTCATTCATGTTATGTATAGCTTCTTTTAGTTTGTGGATTAGCTTCTGATTACTTTCAAGTAATCCTTTGATTATTCTTTTGAATTCTGTTTTTGGCATTTCATCATCTCTTCATCTTCACATTCTAATATTGAAATTCCTTGTCACAGTGTCTTCCTTATTCATGTTTCTTGAGTTTCTGCATTTATTTTTGGCATTTATGGAGTTACTTGCTGTTTTTTTTTTCTCTTATGGCTTTTATCTTTGAACTATGCCTCTGTGGTTTAGTGGAATGTCTGCACTTTCAGTGAATACTCAGAAGTGTGTGCTGGGTGTGGCTCTGGACAGTGCTCCAGTGTGGGGTGAGTATCCACAATAACATCCAGTTTGGGCATGGTAGTTCTCCTCTTGTTAACGGAAGAGGGGAATGGTCACCTCTGTTGGTGTGATCACCTCCTCCACTTCCCTCCTCCATGGTGAACAATGCCTGGGTACTAGCCCCCATTGGGTACAACACTCATTTGTGCTGCCATATGAACTGCATGAATGATCTGCACAGTCCTTAGCCTGAGGACAGTTCCCACTACCGTGACCTTCCCTAGGCAACTCATGAGTTCCCAGCATGTGGAGCCCAATGCAGAGATTGCCCAGAGACCCCACTATATCCTGTACCCTCTTATGTAGCTACCAAGTCCCACAGTCTCAGCACACAAGGCTCCCACAGCTGCTCGGTGCAGAGGTTCTACTTTGCCCTGCCAACCTGTCCAGCCAACAGAGAGGCAGATATTCCCTGAGCCAGCTCTGCCTAGGCATCTTGAGCCCTGGAGCCTGTGGTATGTTGGGAGCTGGGGGTGCCGCACAGACCTATGTGGATGCCCAGCCACCTGTCAATCCCCCCAGCCAGGCTTAAAGTCATTGGGTACTCCACTAGAATCTCTGGATCACATGTGTATACAAGAGCCACTGGCCGTATGTTGCCCTCTCCCCACCACTGCTGCCAATACTGCCAAGAAGATGGCTTCCTGTCTTAGCCATTTGCTATGCACATGCACCAATGCTTTTGTAGCTGCTACCCAATCCCATAGTGGTGCCCCCCCCAACCAGGCAGCATACATCATTGTGGTAAGGATAGGGTGAGATAAACATGCCTGTTTTACTTCCAGTGGATCCATGGGTAACCGCTAGTAACCACTCACCCCTAGGGCTCTAGTCCTGACTCATGCCAAACTCTCCCTCCATTTATATGACTATGGGTAGCTGCAGTCTGGTCTCACCTCCGTCTCCAAGCTGTCGCCTGCTCCGGCCCTCAGCTGCTGCAGTTGTGTGTTGTGTCTGTGTTCATGCTGTGCATCTGCACTTTCCAGGCAGGTCCGAGGTGTTCCTCTTCCTGTTGTAGAATTTCCAGTGTGGCTTTCTCTCTCAATCTCCTGTGAGAGCGCACTTCCTACACTTTAAAAAAAAAAACAAAACAAAACACTATTTATCCCCAGCCTAGTGCAGTACATCGTTCCCTAATCTATCATCTTGGAATCCCTAAATGAATAAATCATTTAAAAAAAAAGAATTATATCAAACTTAGTTTTTGAAAATTTCAGGAGAGCGGCAAGATGGCGGAATAGGCAGGGAGCACACTATTAGCCCGGGGGGAGAGAAAGTTTAATATAAGTGGAGATACTGCAGGGTCAAGGAAGAGTAGGGGATGAAACAGCAGAGGAAACTCTTCCGGAACTAGTGATTCACAGTGGACCTGCGTGGAGAGCGTGGGAGCCCAAGTTCGGGACACCAGCGGCAGACTCAACACACCAGCGCTGGAACGCGAGGTGAGCCGAACCTCAATAGCCCGAGATACCAGCGGGCAAGCGGAAAGAGGAGGCTAGAGGGAACGAGGCTTGAAACTCCGTGGGGAAAAGTTCACCAGGCTAACTAGAAGAGAGATAGGAAAAAAATTTAAAAAGTGACCGATACAGACACAAGTTTCTAGACTAAAATTGCATAGATTTTATAGACTAATTAAAGAAGAATGCATATCTTTGCAATATTATGTCTTATGTTTTTCTATATTTATTCAGATTTTTAAAATGTTCTTCAATAGATTATTGTAGTTTTCTTCAAATAGATTTAACACATTTCTTTTAACTTTGCCTATCATTATTTTTTAGTTTTTGATACTGTTAAGAATGATTGATGTTTTCCAATTTGGTTTCTCAAACTGAATAGTGCTAATATTTAGGAAAACTATTGATTTTTTTACATCTATTTTGTATCTGTTGTTCTGGACTCTTCCTACTTCTCTTGAATCCATACCATGTGATCAGTTGAATGTTTTTTCAGTGCAGTTTTGTTAACCTTGTAGCATATATAGATTTTAAAAAAAACCACTATCTTGTTGACTAGGTCCCACACGACCCAATGGTGTCTTGTCTGAATTGAAAAGGTCCCATCTCCTGATCTACTGCTCTGTTTCAACTCTGCTGGCTGCTCACATAGGCTCCCTCTTGTCATTAGGCTCACACAATGCTCCCTTCCCTCTGCTTCCATCCATCCCACATGGCTTCTTTTCCTCCACTTAATGTTCCTGCTCCTAGCTTGTGGGCAACTACCCTGTACCTCCAACTGCTTCAGATCCTTATTATATTTCCAAAGCAATGTGCCTTTCCTTTGCAGCACTTGTCTCTCTGAGACTTTCAGTTTTACATTTTTTCTAGTAGTTATTTAATTAGTAACTGCTTCCCTGATGAAACTAAAAACTGCATGAGGGCAAGACCCATATCTGTTTTTATCTTTTTTTTTTCATGCTGAATTAATAGCACTTGGCAGTGTCAGACACACAACAGGTGCACAAAAAGTTACTCTAAAATAATAGATGATATCACTCAGACAGTGTATACTTCATATCTCCCAGGAGCCCACAGTGCTGGTTTTCCAAAGATTTTTTTATGTGTTTGAAGCATTTTCTACCTTTCTTCTGCCTTTTAGTGAACTGCTTGGGAGAGATGACAAGTAAACTGCTGCAGTCTCTTCTCTTAACCAAAATACATATCTATATGATGTATTTTCAAAGGTTATTTTTTAAACATAGGCTGCACATTAAAATGACATTTTGTAATTTTTGTTTTCCACCAGGCGTACATTCAGAAAGTGGAGGGAGTTGATATGCTTGAGCTGGAACAGAGATTAGTGGACTCCAAAAACTGCCTTGCTTTCCTCATTGAGCATGCTAACTTTTCTCCGACAGATATTAGGCTAAATAATAATGTTTTCCAGTGGTATGGAAGAATGGGAGAAATCTTTGATGAGCACAGGAAAATCATTAAAGAAAAAACAGAACAATATCAAGAAGGTCTTAAGGTTAGTGTTATAGATATTTTAAATGATTTTTCACTTTCTGGAAATCTTTAAATTTTAACTTTTTTTTAACATTGTCAATGCCTGTATTTCATGGGATATTTATGTTAGGTTTCTCATATTAAAATTTAGTAGAACATAGTATACTTATTGGATCTTTTATAATGCTTACTGGATGATTAATGAGTAATATATTGATTGATATAGGACCATTTCTTGATTGTCCAAGGAAATAGGAGGAAACTATTGGAATGTATTGCCCACAAGTGACCATTAGTAAAAATGGTATATATCTTACACAGTTCACGATTTTTCTTTAACTGCATATCACAGCTCCCTTTGTGAAATGTTCCTTCCTATCTCATAATTGCTCAGAATCTCCTAAACCCTGTGGCCAGGATCATTGCTCTAACGTTCAAGTACTGTAACATTTTTTATTGTCATTCATATGTTTTGTGACTTGCCCCTATCTACCTGCCTAGCCTCATCTCCAACCCTTGCTCATGACTTTTTAAATAATGAACAACTTCCAGGTCTCTGCTCTCCTACACCTCTCACCTTTTGCACATTCTCTCCATCTACTCCAAAGCATGCCTTGACCACACAGGGGCTTGCCTGTCTGCACTTAATGTGTTTCTTGAGTAGCCCTCTCAGTCAGACATCAGTGCTGCTTCAACATTTTTCAAACCAGGCTAGTGATCTGATCCTCACGCCATTATTGTCAGGTTTATCTCCCTATTAAACGGTCATTTCCTTGTTTTTTGTCTTTTGTTCATTTATATCCCTGTAGCTCACATAGCAGCTAATATACAGAAATCCCATGAACATTTCATTGCTGCTGTTTGAATAAGTAGCTTAGTATTTTCAGTCTAATTTCACAGAAGAAAAAAACCAAGATTCTTAAAGATTGAGAAACTTGTTTCAGGTCAGACAGTCAAAATGATTTTTGACATAAAGCCCACTTCTCCTTATATTGCACTATAACAAATACTGTTAATTGACAGTATAAGATATTTGGAGAATAATTCATAGACTTAAAAAACAAACCTTTGAATTTAAACTATAGTATACATTTCCTTTTTTCATTAGGCCATTTCAGAATCCTTAACAACCTGTGGAAAACATAATAAAAAGTAAATATTAGATGCTTAAGTTATAATATAATAGAAAAATTGCTAGGTCATTACAGTTATATACCTTTTGTTGAAAAGTATGCTATTCCACAAAATACACATTTTATTTTATTTTATTTGAAAGTCAGCATTACACAGAGAAAGGAGATGCAGAGAGAGAGAGAAAGAGAGAGAGAGAGAGAGAGATCTTACATCCGATGGTTCATCCCCAGATGGCCGCAACGGCCAGAGGTGTGCTGATCTGAAGCCAAGAACCAGGAGCCACCTCCCGGCCTCCCATGTGGGTGCAGGGGCCCAAGGACTTGGGCCATCTTCCACTGCTTTCCCAGGCCACAGCAGAGACCTGGACAGGAATTGGAGCAGCCGGGTCTTGAACCAGCGCCCACATGGGATACGAGCGCTTTAGGCCAGGGCATTAACCCACTGCGCCACAGTGCCAGCCCCTAAACTATACATTTTTGATAAATTGTCTCTCTCATTCTTTTCCCACTGAGCCAAAGCAATAAATTTGCCAGGAATCTAGATAAAAGGGGATAGAAATCAACCTAGATAATCTGTAAAATAGAAAAATCTATTTTTGAATAACCTTGATTTGACTTTTGAATATGTTATTAAGAGCTATTTTTGGAGCCATTTAATTTGGAATACCTTCCAGTGAAAATAAACCATTCTTATTAACATACTCACATCTGCTTTATATTGGAACACTATAGTTTTCAAGCTTTTAAATCTGGATTTATTAACCTTACACATTTATTGTGAAGTGAACTCATGGGGCAAGAAAAATTACCCTGAGGTATCTTGTTCTAGTATTGCTAATTGAAGTGATTTCTGATTATCAAAACACAAGAGAAATGCAGATTTTTTTCCAGCTGCTTGTAATAATGCCACAGATATCTCTACACCCTTAAAAAATCTTAGTTTTCATTTAGCCCCATTTTTTATTATTATGGGATTTTTCAAATGTTTACAAATCATTTGTTAACATAAGTTCTTGAACATATTAAAGAATACCACCATTTAATGCATTTTATTTTATCCTGTTAGAGCTTCTGACATAAATAAACACTGGATAAACTTTTCCTAATCTGTGAATTAGAGGAATTTTAACCCATTATTTTTAAATTTAAAAAGTTCGGCATATTTGAGATCTCTGTCCTGTTCCCGGTCATGTCTTTCTTTATATTTTGTCAATGACAAAATATAGTAATAATAATTCTGATAATCTCTACAAACATTTAAAATTTCTTTTGATGCCAATGAATGGTAACAATGAATGTTATTTTTATTAGTTACGATGCGAACGATTTGTGGAGGAATTGGAGAGTTATGCTAAGCAAGCAGAAGAATTTTATTCATTTGGAGACCTTCAAGATGTACAGCGGTACCTGAAAAAGGCTCAGACACTGAATGCAAAGTTGGATTTAGCTGCTGACAAGGTATAATTTAGAAATTCATAAAGAGATTAATTTGTTCAGTTGCAAAATAATTGAATTTGTGTTTAATATTCATCTTTAAGAAATATAATAAAGGGATGATCATTGTGGCTCAGCAGGTTTAAGCTACTCTTAGCACACCCTGATCTCATTAGAATACCTGGAATCAATTTCTGCCTTCACTTATGATCCAGTTTCCTGCTAATGTGCACACTGGGAGACAACTGATGATGACTGAAGGGCTTGTGTGAGATTTCCAGATGTCATTTCTGACTCTGAGTGTCAGTCTGGCTCTGTCCTGGCTGTTGAGGAATTTAGGGCGTGAACCATCAGATGGAGGGTGTCACTTTGTCTTTCTAACTCTTTTGTCATTCTGCCTTTCAAATAAATAAAAATAATAAATAAACTTTGAAAAATAGCCAACTATAACAGTTTATATTTACTTAGAATATAATAGAAATAACTCAAATTGATTTTATAGATATGCTTCAAGGAATAATAATTGCTGGTTTCTATTCGTAGTATCACTGTAATCTACCAATAGAAAACAGTGACCTTCATCTTTTATTTTAAAAATAAAATTGTGGATTGGTCTGCTTAATTTTTACTTTGTGTCATTTAATCAGTTACATCATAGTTCTATGATAGTTGAGAATCCATGGTTTTGAACAGAATCAGACAAATATCACCTAATTAGTGTCCAGTTTTTCTACTTAGAGACCAACTTAGATTTGGCAGCTGTGTTTTAAAACTAAACTCATACTTTTCTCCCACCAAACTATGTTGTTCCCAATGCTGCTGTTTCAGAAATTGGTTTTCTTATTACAAGAAGCTAGAGGAGGGAAAGCCATACATCTGAAAATTTTGATTGTTTATAAAAAGGAGAGATATGACAACATTAATATTATAATAGCCTCCCATTTTTCTCAAGTTAAAAGATTTCAATATTTTATCCATCTAGGTAGTTAAATAGTTTATAATAATCCCAAGTTTGTCAACCTAAATTGGGAAAGAAAAGCTAGTTTTTTTAAAACTAAAGGCACAGAAATTTTAAATAAACTGCATAATTGGTGCATCTAACTCACACTTTCCCATACCATAGATTTCTCCTCTGAGCTACTCACATCATAAAGGGAAATGAACTTTCCTTGCCTCTTCTTATCCTTCTTATCATCAAGACTTAGCTTTAGTTGCACCTTCCCTGCAGAAGCACCTGTGACTACGCTTTTCTTGTACCACAGAGTATTAGCATTTTTGACGTATACTGTTCATTTTATAGGAAACAGATACTGTTGTGTTCTCTTCCCGTGTGGATTTATCAAATAAGTGCTGTTTATATTTCCACTTATGTATTGTTTGTCTCCAGAGCTGGATTACTAACTCACTGGAGTTGATACTTTGTAATATAATATTTTTTTTTCAATTTTCACCCATACTTAATAGAATGCTATGTTTATTGAAAGTACTCACATTCTTGTTAATGAATAAAGCTATGTCCTCAGTATGTCTGGGAAGGCAAAAAATTTTTATTTATGCAAATTTATTTGACCTTTAACTAACTTAATCAAGCATGTCTCTCTGAAAATTATAATCAGAAAGAGATAGGGAGATACTATTCAGCTTTAAGGAAAGAAAAGAAAAACCTATCACCTGGGACAACAGATGTTATACTAAGTGAAATAAGCAAGATATATATAAGGATAAATATAGCATGATATTATTTACATATAGAAAAATTTTAAAAAAATTTTTATTTGTTTATTTGAAAGGCAGAACCACAGACACACACACACACACATACACATACACAGAGAGATAAAGAAAGAGACAGACAGACATCTTCTACCAGATGGTTTATATTCCAAATTGCCACAACAAGCCAGGTCTGAGCTAGGCCAAAACCAGGAGCCAAGAACTCCATCCAGGTCTCATGCATGAATGATGGGGGCCCTACTCCGTGGGCCATCTTCTGTTGCCTACCCAGGCACATTAGCATGAAGCCTGATCAGAAGCGAAATAGCTGGGACTGAAACCAACAGTCTGATATCATATGATGTTGTCACATGCAGTGACTTAACCCATTTTGCTACAATGCTGGCTCCATCATACAGAATCTTAAAACGTCAAGCTTGGGGACAGGGATTTGAAACAGCAGTTAAGATGCTGCTTGGGATGCCTGCATCCCAAATCAGTGGACTGCAGGGTTTTGTTTCTGATCCAGCTTCCTGATTATGTGCATCCTGGGAGGCAGCAGATAATGGCTCAAGTGCTTGAGTCCTTCCACCCCTATGGGAGACTCAGATGGAGTTCTTTACTTCTGGCTATTGCAGGCATTTGGGAAATGAGTACCAGTGGATGGAAGATCTCTTTTCATCTCTCTCCTTTTTTCTCTCCATTTCAAATAAAAATAAATCAAACTAGGCACTAGACTAGAATTACGGTTGCCAGGGACCAGAGGGCATGGGGTAGGTGTTAATAGGGATTGGGGAAATGTTGGTCAAGGAATATAAAACTTTTGCTTAGGTGGTAGTAATAAGTTCAAACAATCTATTTTACATCAGCAGAGACTATAATTAATAAATATGTATTATATATTTTAAAATTGCTAACAGAATTGATTTTAGGTGTTCTAATGACAAAAATGTTTTTGTAATACAAGTGTTAGCTTGATTTAGGCCTTCCCACAGTATATACATATATCATAGCATCATGTTATACATCACAAATGTAAACAATTTTATTTTCAAATGAAAATTGCTAGGAAACAGGTTATCAATGTAACTTTACTGTTTAGTGAGAGTTTTTGGAGTCACATTTGAAATACATACTTTAAAAAATCCTAATTTTCATTACTGTTGCTTTCAAAATAACGAAGACATTTTGTGTCTATATTTTCAGATTGAGCAGTTTAATGCTGAAGAGGAGGCGTTTGGTTGGATAACGTCAACATATCCTCAACGTAAAAAAATCCAGGATGGCTTGAACCCTTATCTTCGTCTCTATGAAACTGCTGTTGAGTTTAGCAGCAAGCACAGAGTGTGGACAGAGGGACCATATCACAAGGTGAATCCAGACCAAGTGGAAACAGATGTTGGAAATTATTGGCGAGGACTATACAAGCTGGAGAAAATCTTCCATGATTCTCCAAATGCATTGGCAATGACAAAAAAAGTAAGAGCAAGGGTAGAAGATTTCAAACAACACATTCCTCTGATTCAAGTGATCTGCAATCCTGGTTTGCGCCCCAGGCATTGGGATGCCATGTCTGCCATTGTTGGCTACCCACTACAGCCATCCGAGGACTCCACTGTGTTTTCTTTTTTAGAAATGAATTTGGAACCATATTTAGACAGATTTGAAGGCATTAGTGAAGCAGCTAGCAAAGAATACTCTCTTGAAAAGTCCCTGGAGAAGATGATTAATGAATGGGATGGAATGGAATTTGTCATTCTTCCTTACAGAGAGAGTGGGACATATATTTTATCATCAGTTGATGAAATTCAGATGTTGTTGGATGATCATATTATTAAAACACAAACTATGCGAGGATCTCCTTTCATTAAGCCTTATGAAAAACAAATGAGGTAAAATGATATTTATTTCAGTGTTTTATGCTGTATTACCAAAATTGCTTAAAATATTTAAGTAAAGTTCTTCTGAGAGTTGATTCTAAATTTCATGCATAATATTTTAAGTAGTTCATTATAAGGAACCATAACCTTCATTGTCTTTGCTACCATCTTAATAACCTTTTTGTTAATTTCTTTTTTAAAACAATTATTTATTTGAAAGAGTTACACAGAGAGAGAAAGAGAGGCAGAAAGAGAGGTCTTTCATCCGCTGGTTCACTCCCCAGTTGGCCACAATTGCTGGAGCTGCACCGATCCAAAGCCAGGAGCCAGGAGCTTTTTCCGGGTCTCTCACATGGGTGCAGGGGCCCAAGTACTTGGGCCATCTTCCACTGCTTTCCCAGGCCATAGCAGAGAGCCAGATCAGAAGTGGAGCAGCCAGGTCTCAAACTGGCACCCATATGGGATGCCGGCACTGCAGTGGTGGCTTAACCCACTATGCCACAGCACCGGCCCCTTTGTTAACTTCTATATTTATAACTACTGTATTATAACAGTAGAAATCAATGATCAGATACTAATTTTTATTGCCCACAATATGATCTTATTTTTGGGCTTTAAAAATAATTTTATGCCTGTGAACATAGTTTAGAGAACATAAAAACTATGAAACTGAAGGTAATAATATCATTTTACAAATATAGTCATCTGTCACATGATGATATTTTGGTCCAAGATGGACTGTATGTATTTCACTGATCCCATATGATTATATAACCAAGTGACATTGTAGACATCTTAGTTTCTGTAGGTGTTTTCTGTGATGTTTGCAAAACAATATTATTGCTAACAACATACTTCCCAGGATGTATCCTTGGGGTTAAGCAGTGCATGACTGTATACTAATTAGTGTGTCATAGATGATCCTTGTTTATCTATTGGAATTTCTACTCATATGCATGAAGGATGGTTAATAAGTGCAAAGAATGAAAATAATGGTTTTAATCTGGAGTTTTAAGTATCAGACACAGCCAAATACATCAAAGTCTTTTCTTGTCTATCAACGTTTCCAGTGTTTTATAATTTTTGCCAAGTGGTTTATATTTTATCTTAAAAACTAGTAGAAACAAATCAGACTATCATTTTAATGTGAATTTGCATGGCAGGGGAACGCTAAGTGCTTGGTATTATCTACCGCTGGTTACCGGTACATTATCATAAATAGGGGCATGCTCTCACTGGAGTTGGCTCATTCTCTGCTTCTTCTCTCCTGCCAGCTTGCTCCAATGTTCAAAATTCAACAGAAGAATTTTTAGCTACTCTGAAAGTCATATCTAGATGCATTTTTAGGGACTATGCATAATGTCATTAGCTAATGGAAAGTTTTCTGTATCAGATGGAGTAATAGGTAAGGAGGGAAGGAAGGCAGAAGAAAGGACAGACATGCATCTTTTCTTGTGCAAAGAGTTAAGCAAATTCACTTATAAACATTGAAAGTATTTTAAAAAGGAATTTGAAAATGCCTGCCTGGTGACTTGGATAGCTCCTATTTACATTTGTTGCTTTTAATAATCTAAAATTATGGATTAGCATTAATAAGAGTAATGTGTTAGTATGTACATAAAGTGATGTCACTCTTATGTTCTATTGCTATCGATGAGTCATTCTTTAAGGCTAGGTTATCTCTAATAACAAAGTGATTCCAGCTGTCAAGGTTCAAATATTGGCTCTCTTATTTATTAGCTGGGCCAACTTGAGCCTGGCATTTACCCTTGTGTGCTTTAGTATCCCCATCCATAAATAGATATTAAATGGAACCTACCTCAAAGATGTTGTGAAGATGGAGTAAATACACACTGATACCTTAGAACTATGCATGTAATTTCCTGAGGAAATTAAGTCAGTATTTATGTTTTTGATATTTAGAAATAAACTAATAATCTATTATAAATTGAAATATGTCATCCTCTCATGAGTGCCACACTAATATTTAGGAATATGTAGGTTTTTCTTTGAATGCCAGTTACATCCTAGAAATTGAATTTTTTTTTCACTGTCTAACTCTATCTGTAGAAATTGAATTTTTTTTTCTAGAAATAAGTCCTTAAGGGTCCAAATTAAGGGGATTAAAAAGAATGTTAAAGGAAATGTGTTTTGGGTGTATGTTACATTGACTCAAAGTTCTGAGTATTCTTGCCCTGAGAATACCTTTATTGTCTTCAAAATCTCATTTCTCAATTGGTACCCTCTAGCCATGAAACTGGGCCTTAGAAAAGTTTATCGTCATGACTTATACAGAAACCAGCCCATTTGTAGATAGGTGGGCCGTAGCATGTACAAGTATATCTGTATAAACATAAATGTTGATGTTATTATTTTAATATAGATTTTGTAGGATACATCTTGTGATTTATCATTGAATGAAACTAGATAAAAGGAAACTGGAATAACAACCTGTACAAAAGATTGACAATCTAGTTCTGGCTCTGAGTTTTGTCATCAGATGCCTTCATCAGATGTCTGCTGTTGATGTGTTGTGTGTTGACATTTTGCTTTTCAGAGAATGGGAGGGTAAGCTCCTGCTGCTTCAGGAGATTCTGGATGAGTGGCTCAAGGTCCAAGCCACGTGGCTGTATTTGGAGCCTATTTTCAGCTCTCCAGACATCATGTCTCAAATGCCTGAGGAAGGCAGACGATTTACAGCTGTGGATAAAACATGGCGAGATATAATGAAAAGTGTTATACAAGTAGGTAAAACTTTTCAAAAATATGGTTATTTGGTTGACTTGCAAAAATCTGCATAACCAATTAGTGTTTTTGGTAAGTCATTATCTTTTTTTTCATGTTTTCTTTTCAGCTATTATTTTAGAATACTAGGAACAAGAAATATAATAAACAAAAGTAGATATTTTGTCCTGATTACTCCTTAAGGTCCAAATTGAATGTATGTTATTCAGTGACCTTTGGTTCTATTCGTGGTTCTTAGCAGAAGTACTGGTAGAAAGGTGCTGTACTCAGTGCATGCTGTCTTCATCTTTTTGTGACTTCCTGACTATGGGCTACAGTGCTACTGGTATAATCTGCAGTAGGAATATGTCAGAGTATCAGCTACTCAGTCAACAAGTTTCTCTGATAAGAACTTCAAAAAGACGAGTTGTCAAGACAAATAGATCTTTTTATTATTATTATTATTATTCTATTTGATTATTTTTTTAACTTTTATTTAATGAATATAAATTTCCAAAGTACAGCTTATGGATTACAATGGCTTTCTCCCCACCCCTCTATAACTTCCCTCCCACCCGCAGCCCTCCCCTTTCCCGCTCCCTCTTCCCTTCCATTCACATCAAGATTCATTTTCAATTCTCTTTATATACAGAAGATCAGTTTAATATATATTAAGTAAAGATTTCAACAGTTTGCACACATATAGAAACACAAAGTGAAAAATACTGTTTGAGTACTAGTTATAGCATTAAATCACAATGTACAGCACATTAAGGACAGAGATCCTACATGAGGAGTAAGTACACAGTGACTCCTGTTGTTGACTTAACAATTTGACACTCTTGTTTATGGCATCAGTAATCACCCTAGGCTCTTGTCATGAGTTGCCAAGGCTATGGAAGCCTTTTGAGTTCACCAACTCTTATCATATTTAGACAAGGTCGTAGTCAAAGTGGAAGTTCTCTCTTCCCTTCAGAGAAAGGTACCTCCTTCTTTGATGACCTATTCTTTCCACTGGGAACTCACTTGCGGAGATCTTTCATTTAGGTCATTTTTTTTTTTTTTTGCCAGGGTGTCTTGGCTTTCCATGCCTGAAATACTCTCATGGGCTTTTCAGCCGGATCCAAATGCCTTAAGGGCTGATTCTGAGGCCAGAGTGCTGTTTAGAACATCCACCATTCTATGAGTCTGCTGTGTATCTCGCTTCCCATGTTGGATCGAAGACAAATAGATCTTTAGAGTCCAACAAATGCAGTGCATTTCAGTAAAGTAGTAAAAAATACATAAACACTGTGGAGGAGACCTTGCAATTTAGGCTAAGGAGAAAATTTAATAAAACCATAACACTGAAAAACACAGATTTTCTTCAATTCAGAAGGTATTTATTTACTGCCTGTAGCACATAGTTTGTGTTATAAAATTAAGGTTAAAATAGAAAAAATAGGTATTATTTCATTAAATTATTATAATTTTCTGCATTGATATTTGATCAAATACAATAATATAAGATAGGGTGAGTAGTATATTATAATTTTCCTCCCCTAAGTAGAAATATGTAGATATTCATTTTTTAGGCTTTGAAAGTTGCCTAAGTACTGATAATACTGTATTGACATAAGCTATATTATTTGACAGGAAAATATCCAGACAGATAGATATGAATTTATTTAATTAGCTTCTATTTATATATATACTTAAATCTCTATAAAACAGAGCTTTTATAAAATTAATCACACTTGAATTAATTTCAAATTTAAAGGATCTGTTAGTCATTTTATAATATACTTACTTTTAATTAATTTATTTTCTGTTTGGTTTTTCATATAGTTTTTTTACTATAGTACAAAACAAACACTTATAACATGTACTATATTTGAAATGGGATGAAGAAATTTTTTGTTGGCTTGAAAAGCAAAAAGTAAATGTTGTGTTTAGTGTCATTACTTTTTTTTAACTTTTTTGAGATTTGATAAAAATATTCTTCAAAATTCTATATAGCTAAATAATTTTATAGATACTTCAGTGCCTAGAAAGGGGCAGCTATGCTGGGAGAGGCAGGCTTTTGTTCTTATAAAATTTCTGAGTTAAAAGCAAACAAAACATTATTTGCCCTCATTCCTAAGTAAGCAGAGATTTTTTTGGGGGGGTGGCATTTTATTTTAAATTTTTTTTTGTTTTTGATGCAAGACTTGATTTTCTTCCTCAACTCTTTGCATTTCTCTCTCTCAATATATTAATATTCAAGGCATTTTTTGCTCATGTCCTCTGTAGGTTTGAAAATAAACATGAATCTGTATCCTCTCAGAAAGTCAATGAGCCGATCTGGGTAGTGGAGGCCACTGGATTAATTGCTCAGTATAAAAGATTATCATTTTCATTCTTAGGGGTTTCTAATGAAGATTGTCTTACTTCACTAAAAAAAAAAAAGCTTCAAAGATTAAAAATAGAATGTAACTTCTATTGTTAATATAACTGGCTTGATTGACACATCTTGGTTCCTTGAGGTATAAGCCTGATATGATTTTCTGTTTTGGTATCTGCTACCAACTATGCTTGACCAAAGCCATCTTTCTCACTGGGGGAGGCTCCATTACTAGCCTTTCAGTGTAATCCAAAAATTTATATCACTTTTGCTTATTAATATAGTTTAGTCTGTGAAGACTTACTGTACTTGTTTCAGAATGTCAGTGTTCTATTCTGAGCTCTGCTTCTTCCACAATGCAGAGAAACCTGAGGCTCCAGTGGTGGGGAGACTTAGGTACTACTCTCCTGCACTCATTCTCTCCATCCTAAGTGCTCATCATTGGTGTTGGAACAAGGATAAGGTGAAGAGAAGGAGGGACAGATGGATGGGGAAGACACAGGAAGAGGGAGAGGGGAAGAAAAAAAGAAAGGAAGATCACAAAAGTGAAAACCCATTTCCTGATGTAACTGATGTTGCAAAATTGGCTGTTCTTTTTTGTAAGAGGTCATAAAATGAATACCTTCCTGTCGTGGACGTCCAGGCACTGTGCTTTTACTATTGGTCATCATAACTGGTCATGCATTTTGACCAATTGTGGATAGATAAAAGGCACCTATTGGCTCAGTGTAGACAGATGAAGAACCCAACAGGGCACCCATGTGGGTTTAGTCATCTTTCGTGAGATTTGGCAGCATCTTCAAACCTGCCTTTTGCCACTTGCCTGTGATATATATGTATTTTTGATCCATGGTGTATCAGTACTTCACAAATCTGCACCTTAATTTCACCTGCCTTCCCTAGCCCAAAAGTGGAGTCTGAGAAAAGTAGATTCCATTACCTTTTAATAACCCTGAGCACCTGGTCCTCACCTGTGTTCATCTGGCTGTCCCATCACACCACATTCTCCTGTGGTTCTTTTTCTGTTCTGGTAGCACTGGAGCTGGTCAGCACACCTGGCAGCTAAGCAGACTTCCAGCTGGGAAAGATGCTCTGTCTGTCTTTTCTGGCAGGTGAAAACTTTATGATGACTCTCAGGTGCCTTTCTCAAGGTTCAGGGATAGGAATCAGTTAATTACCCACCAGATGGAGGTGAGAGAAATGGATAATCTCTGTTCATGTTTACTGCATTTCACCCCCAACTGTGAATTTTTGCTCAGCCAAATATTTTGTATTCCATCCAAGGCAGAAGACAGTCTTGAATTTCTCCTCAAACACTTTTCTCTTCTAGTTCAATCCCTTGTCATACTCTGTGCTGCTCAGACAAAAACTTAGGAGTCATTCTTTTTTTTTTTTCTTTTTTTGTATAGTAAATATGACCACTTGGCACCAAGCACCTCACCTTTTTCTGATGAGCTGGAAAGCTAGAATTGACATCTCCCTGGCTATTTAGCATCTAAATTTCTGGAAATGAATTAGATTTTCCAAGTGGATATGCTCATTTAGGATATGGAAAACATAAGTAAAACCATGACCCTCTTGCCATTTTAGATATTTCTATCAATCCTGATCATGGACACATAACTTCTTTTACTTTTCCAGTATGATTTCAGTGTCTACCCATCAGTTTTATGGGTATTGAGAGACTGATGATAGCAGTCTGTTGATCCTACCTTCTGATCCTAAAATCACAGCCCCCCCCCCTTATAGTTTATTGAACTCAGTAGTCCAGTGGTACTATCAGTTTGTCCTGTTGGAGGCAGAGGTAGTAAGCCCTAGAAGGTCAGTTCCATAGTGTTTTTTATTTTTGAAGATTTATTTATTTATTTGAGAGGTAGAGTTACAGAGAGAGAGAGACAGAGAGAGACAGAGAGAAAGGACTTCCATCTGCTGGTTCACTCCATAAATGGGCACAATGGCTGCAGGTGAGCCTATCTGAGGCCAGGAGACAGGAGCTTCTTCTGGGTGTCCATGTGGGTGCAGGGGCCTAAGCACTTAGGCCACCTTCCTCTGTTTTCCAGGCTACAAGCAGAGAGCTGGATTGGAAAAACAGCAGCCAGGATAAGATCCAGCATTCATATGCGATGCAGGTGCCACAGGCAGAGGACTAGCCTACTGCACCACAGCACCAGCCCCCTACGTTGTTCTAGAAATCCCTCTAGGAAGCCCAGCCTGGAGTGTATTCCTTATGGCTGTTCCAAGATTTTGTTATTCATTCCCTGTTAAATTCCTTTTTTTCTTAATATACCTTGAGAGAGTTCCTACTAAACTTGAATAAATTATCAGAACCTCGAGGATGGAAGCTAGAATTACTTAGTTGGGTAATTACTTAGTTGGTCATCCTTTGAAAAAAGGACACTTGTAGTACCTGACATGCAGTACAAAAATTGCTTATGTAAATTGATGCTCCTTGTCTTCTGGAACAGTCTAGTTCATAGGCAAGTCTTTGCTGGACCAAATGGTTACTGAAATACACAAATATGGTAGGAATTTGACATACAAGGGGTGTGAGATAGGCTGAATTCATCCAAAAGCATTGATGATATAAAGAAATGGCATGATTCAAAGTTTCAAATTCTGTATAAAAGATATGGTCAGATAACTGAGGAACTTCTGTGGTTGTCCTCAAAGAACCTTTTATTTCTCATGGCTGTAAGTTTGACATAGGCAAAAAAGAGTGATAGAGTCTAATGTTATGAGTTGCCAAATTGCACTTTAACTTAGTCCTTAACCTTCTTTCCAGATATTTTATGTGAAAGAGAGGTTACTCACTGGGGAAGAGTGTGATGGTGAGAACTGGAAATGGGGACAGTTGAGTGGATTTGATTGACTCTCATAATGCTGACCCTCAAACTCTGCCTCCTTTGCCATCTTTGCCAGATGCCTTGGTAGATGTCTGTAGAAATATGGGTGGAAGTGTATTGTGGTGGTGCTTGTCCAGGGAAGAAAGAAAATAAGTTAGATGTGGTCATATTTGTTGATGTGAGTTCACCTACAGAGAGTCTGGTTTCAAAGTGCTGTTCCAAGAGAAGTGAGTTGTTCTGTTTTATTTGCTTTGTTGACTGAACTTGGCTTGTGATGGCCCATCTCAATGAGAGTGAAATGTTTAAAGATACTTGATGAAATTGAAAGAAATTAGAGACTGACTTTAAAATCTTCATACAGAATAAGATTGTACTATTCAGAATTGGAACTTACAGCCCTATTTTAGAATGGTCTTAAAGAACAAGAGCAAGGAATCCTTCTAGTGGCACAACTTCAATGAGTGTTCTAGCTTTTTTGTTTTTAATCTTTCTTGGATCTACATTGGTGATTGTCAGTAAAAAATAGTTCCCCTGAACAATTAAGGACTTAAAAGAAACAAAATTGAAAGATCGGAAAAAGAATGTCTAAAGGAGAACAATTAAAGGGTTCACAGAATAGATTATAATGTGAGCATATTGGTGTTCCATGTGAATTCTTGAAAAAAGGTACCATTGTAAAGGGAGGCATTTAATTATATGGTTGATCAGTTGACCTATTTTGTGAATGTCAACCAGCATATGTCAGTGTGTGTACAGTGAGCTGTGAAATAAGAGTCATGTAATATATTGTCCATACTGGAGAACTTTTTAGAGTTAAAATAAGTAGTAATTAATATAGGACATGAAGAATGAATCAGAATTCCCCTCATCAAGCTAGGATAAGTGGCCACTCTAGCTATAAACAGAGAAGTCATGATGGCATGGAGGGGAATTATGGGATTTGATTCATCATCACAAACTACTCCTCATCTACACTTACTGCCAGTAACAGAAATTATTAGAAACATAATATTTCTGATACAGAGCCACACCTGGAGGGACTTAGTAACCATTTTTTAGGAGTTGACTTCAATGGTCCTGATTCAGTGGAGATGGGAGCAGTAATTTGTACCAGATGAATTTTTTTCCTCACCCCAAGCTTCGGCCAACACTATTGCTCAC
The DNA here is from genome assembly GCF_033115175.1 of Lepus europaeus. Classification (NCBI taxonomy): domain Eukaryota; kingdom Metazoa; phylum Chordata; class Mammalia; order Lagomorpha; family Leporidae; genus Lepus; species Lepus europaeus. The sequence goes on along the minus strand of NC_084827.1, from coordinate 139,530,352 downwards.
TTCCTGAGCGACGTATTCATTTTGTCATATTTCCACACAACATTGCTTCTACCAAGGAACTCAGATGGCAAGGAAGTGAGGCAATTGATTGATACACATGAGATTAACAGGTCCTGCTATGAACATTGAGTTTAGGAAAAGTGAAATGGCTCATATTAAAGACTCATTCACGATTGGAGCTGAAAACTTTAAGTGCTTGCTTTTTGCCCGTTGACCAGATTACTAGAACTATCTGCATTATCTATGCAGCATGGGGTTTTTATTATTTTTACCTAAAGATGTCTCTTTTTGGTAACGACAAACGTGTTTTTTAAAAAAGCCTGGTTTTTCTCAATACACCTTTAAAGGTTTTTAAATTGTTTCATATCTGGTCAAGTTGAGATTTTTAAGAACTTCATTTTTAATTTGTAATAAAAGTTTACAACTTGATTTTTTCAAAAAAGTCAACAAACTGCAAGCACTTGCTAATAAAGGTCTTAAATAAATAAAAAAAAGACTCATTCACTGTATCTCAGGGAAGATAATAGTTTGTGAGTTTGAAGTGAAGTTCTTTTATATTTTTATTCTTAGTTTTTAACAGATTCAATATAGTTCTTAGATATAATAATATTATATTTCTTTCCCTGCCTCCCTCCCTCTTTCTTTCTAAGATAATATATTTTTAATTTACTCTACAGTAGTTTCAATGATCTGTGATTACTTTAAAATTTACTGTATATGGATGAAATGATAATCTTTATATTTGATTATTTCTTATAGCCCTTGCCTATATTCCCACTAAACTAGGGTCTTTTCGCTTTTTCCTTGTTAAAGTTATTTGGGATGCAGTTCTAGTATACATGCCGTATGTTCTCCACCAGCTCCAAATATATGATTTCTCCTGTCAGCAGGCTACATGGGTCTGGGAATTAAGGAGTGAAAGTCGGAGTGACACTTCTCACCAGTCCACTCGATAGGCTACCCGCAACAATTCGCTTCTCAGTATCTTTATTTGTTGTTGTTGTTTTTTATTTTGTTTTCCAAAGAAGCCTTTTATTTAATGAGTATAAATTTCATAAGTACAACTTTAGGAAAATAGTGATTCTTCCCAGAATATCTGCCCTCCCACCCCTACTCCCACTCCACTTCCTCCTCCCTCTCCCATTCCCAGTCCCATTCTATATTAAGATTCTCGCTTTGCCAGTTGAAATCTAGTAATGGCTTTTTCTCTACATTACTATTAGTATCCAGGGGAGAGCTGCTTCTGAGTGGGGATAATTCACTAGTTTCATTGAATAGGAAGTTCTTGATATGTTCCCTCCATCTTTTAACTTCTCTTTCCTTATAACTTTCCAATTTGTTTACTCAATTCCAACTACATTGGTTTCTTTCTTCTCCTTCCTTTAATAGCACACACCAAACACACTGAACCCCAGGCCTTTACATTGGTTGAATTTGCTGCTTGGAGCACTGTACCTCTGAATATCTGCAGAGTGAATGCTTTGCTGCCTTGAAACTTTCTCAGATATCACCTTTATAAAGAGGTTCACATCAAGCAATCTATTTAAAATCAATGTGCTTTTGCCTTTCCTGGCACTTCTTATATATTTTCAGTTTTTTTTACATCTGTCATTGCCTGACTTAATATATAATTTATGAATGGTTATGCTTGCTATTTGTTATCTGTCTCACCCATGCCTGGGATTTTTGTCCATTTTGACCACTATTGTCACACAAACACTTAGCATAGTGACTGGCATGTAGCAGGACCTCAAAAATATTTCTTAAAAGACTAAACTAATAATTGAGATTAATTCTTGAATTAGTAGTTCTGAAGATTCTGCAATTATTCTGAAAAGCTTCCTGTGAAAATTTGGCTTTAGGTAACTTGACTTCTAGAAATATTAATCCTAGAATGATTCTAGGTTAAACAAAAGATTTCTATTCCTGATGAGGTCAAAGAATCTTAAAATTATAAGGGGGCTTAAAGTTCTACTCAGTTGACCCACATTTCTTTCCTAGGTGAAAAGATTTAATGAGGTTCTTATCAGTTTTTTCCTTTGTTTATCTTTATTTTTTAAAAGATTTATTTATTTATTTGAAAAAGTTTCAGAGAGAGAAGGAGACACAGACAAATAGAAAGTTCTTACATCCACTAATTTATTCCCCAGATCGTTGCAATGGCCTGTGCTGGGCCCGGCGGAAGCCTGTAGCTTCTAACAGGTCTCCCACATGGATGGCAGGGGCCCAAACACCAGGGCCAATCTCTGCTGCCCTCCCAGGCCATAAGCAGGAAGCTGGATCAGAAATGGAGCAGTCAGGACATGAACTGATGCCCATATGGAATGCTAGCTCTCAGGTGGTGACTTTACCTGCTGTGCCACAATGCTAGAATTATCAGTTTTCTTTTGTACAGGGATTTCTGACTACGAAGTTTTGCTTCCAGAAACTTACTAAACAGACTTGAATTCAATTCCACTGAGTATACAGAACTGTCTTCCATGAACTTCCCTGGCAGCAGTAATTAGAAAGCTCTCTCTATGCTCTCAAATGAAGTTTCAAGCCCTTGGTATCAGTCTTTTAGTTTAGAAATGTCGACAACTGGCAAATTGTCATTTGAATTGATGAAATTAGTGATGGTTGTGAAGGAGAGAGAGAGAGAGAGAGAGAGAGAGAGAGAGAGAGATAAAAGTTGTAAAATCTTTTGTTTAACCAGGAAATGTGTTGGGAATTCCTTTCTTCCCTTCTAGGAGACAGAAAGTGTCAAGGAAGTCATACTTTTTCAAATTTCTAGTGGCTTCATGTTACAACAACTTATTGTTAAGTCCTTAGATTGTAGCTGAGTATCAGCCATAGTTCAGCCTGGAGAGCTGTAGGTTCCCTGTGTATCCACAGGATTGACTCATCCTGCATTCACTCAGGCATTCAACAAATATTCATAGAATGCCTACTCTGTACCAGGAATTTATGGCAAAGGATTTAAAGTTAGTTTTATTTTTACTATGATAAATAATCTTCCTTGAAGGATGGTGGGTTATAAAATGTTCATTTCAACTCCATAAAACTGATAGAGTGATATAGATGTCACATTTTCTCCTCCCCCCAGAGTCAGTCTCTCTCTCTCTCTCTCTCTCTCTCTCTCTCCCCAGACCAAGAGAAGATGAAAAGGGTAGTTTCAAGTGTATGTGTCTGAGGCACTATATCAGTCATTTCAAATATGTTGTCTACTTTGGTCCTCATGCCAGCTTTGAAAGAGGGCTCTTATCTCTGTTTTGAAGATAATAAAAAGATTAAAAGATTCAGGTTAGGCATATGATCATGCAAAGTCACCAGTTCCCAAGGAGCAGGGTGTGGAATAGAAACTGATTTTAGGCTCTTTCCTTTATCTGAAGCAGTCTCTATTCTCATTTTTTTACTAGGTGAGATTGAATTATTTCATTTCTAGTCTTCATATGATAATTTTAACATATTTTAAAGCCCATCTACAAAGGTACTTAGATTATTTTTAATAAGATTTATTTGTTTACTTGAAAGGCAGAGTTACAGAGAGGCAGAGGCTAAGAGAGAGATAGAGAGGTCTTCCATCCACTGGTTCACTCCCCAAATGGCTGCAATGGCTGAAGCTGGGCCAATCCAAAGCCAGGAGGCAGGAGCTTAAGCTTCTTCTGGGTCTCCTACATGGGTACAAGGGCCCAAAGACTTGGGCCATCTTCTACTGCTTTCCCAGGCCATAGGATCTAAAATGAAGCAGCTGGGACTCAAACCGGTGCCCATATGGAATAGCAGCACTGCAGGCAGCAGTTTTACCTGCTGTGCCACAGCGTCAGCCCCAGGTACATAGATTAATGCCTATGTTCATTTAGGAGTAGCTTATTTTGTTCGGAGTCATTGAGCTACCTGGTTAAATGGGTTTGACCTCAGTAATTTAATGGTTGAAAATATTTTACTGGAATGCTAAGTATTTTCAGAGGATTTTTTGTTTGTTGTTGTTCTTGTCTTGGTGATTTTAGTATGTGATGAAGGGAATGTGACCTTTTGTTTCAATAACTTTTTTTAAGCTTTTGAATCTTTTATATGGAACAATAACATTGAAATAAATTCTTTGCCTGAGAATAAAACAAATACTGTTAATTTGTGAAAGGAGTTTTTCTCATTTGTTAGCAACAATTCAGCTTTTTTTTTTTTTTTTTCAAAGAATAGCCTACTGTTCCAGAAGGTGGCACTCTAAGAACACTCTTTTGATTTTTGAATTTAAGCGTGTAGGAGTTCTACTCTATCCTTATTTGGATGAATTGCCCACGTAAATTATGACTTGAGTCCTTGTCCTGCAGTGTGTGTGTTTAATGTCTATTTGAAACATAAAACTGTTAGGGAGGATAATAAAATGCCGTGTAAAATTTTTATACCCTTAAAGTTTATATAATCATACTGCATATTTTATATATTCCTATTTTATTGAGACAACTAGTATTAGTGATAATTATTTTTTATCAAGTTACTGTGTTTCCAAGACAAATTCAAAACAAAGAAGAAAAGTTATATCTTTCCTTTTTAGTCAGATTCCAAAGTACATTAACAAAAATACTTTTGAGACCTCTGCACTGGAATAAAATTCCTTTGAAACAACTTAAGCTGACATGTTTGGTTGAGCTCCCAGGTGTGACTGAATACCAAAAATAAGTTTGAATATGTAATATAAAAATTCACAGTTTAATTTTTAACTAGGAAAAATGCTATTTATTTAATTTTACCTAAATTTTATAAAATGTCCTATGTATTAATAAATATCTGGTTTGTACTCATGAAGTTTCTTATTTGGTATGATGACTGAAATCTCTGCAGTATTGTGTTTTAGTAACTCTTTTTAACATTTTTATGTTTATTTTGTAAAGAAATTTTCTTACTTTGTCAATAGTGAACATTGAGTTTGGAGTTATAAGACCAAAAATAGGCCCAGCTAAGAACCACACAGTAAATAAAAAGAAAAAGAATTTCATTTCAGCTGTAGCTAGATTTTATATTTATGTATATACACATATATATGTATACACATATATTTTTAAAGATTTATTTTTCTATTTATTTGGAAGTCAATTATAGGGAGAGAGAGAGAGAGAGAGCTCTTTCATCTACTGTTTCACTCCACAGATGGCCGTAACCCTGGCCAAAACCAGGAGATTCATTTGAGTCTTTTTCATGGGTAGGAGGACCTAACCACTTGGATCCTTTTCTACAGTCTTTCCTTGGCCAATAGCAGGGAACTGTTAGTATTTCTAATTATTTTTATAAATTCAGTGTTTCCTGTATGGATATTTTATGAAATCAATAAGCTCCATTTTTTTTAAATAATATGAGTTCTTAAGCTCAGCTTTTGGTTGCAGTTCTTATTTTAAATCCTGCAGCATAAAAGAAAGCTATTTTAAAAATAGTTGATTGTATTTGAACTACTTTAAAGCAAACAGTTCACAGTGACATTTTCAGAATTCTAAACCTTAAAAGTGGAAAGTCTTAGGTTGTAGGGAGTTCAGAAAGAGCACATCTTGAACTATACCAAGAACAGTTATTTACAAAATAAAATCTTTATAGAAAACTTCTACCCTGGCTTCTTTTTTCATCTATAGTTATAAAACAGGTATTATATTTTATTATTATTATTATTATTAATGAATAACTAGAGTACTCTGTCCTTAAAGACTGAAAGAAAAGGGGTCACATCTCATTCTATTTTGTTTCCCTGTCTTTTTTGTTAGTTTAGACTGTATTCTCTTTTTTTCCCCTTTTGTATGATATTTTTCTACTTCTTATACTTTCCAAGTTAGAAATTATGAATAAGATGTCTAAAGATCAAGGCAACATGACTTTTACATAATTAAAGGGGCCAGGTAGACATAAAATTTGCAAGACTACTTTTTAAAAATAAATATTCACCTTAAAATTTGCATAATTCTTGTATGATCAAAATGTATAACTCCAGCTATAATTTGATATATGTTAAGTTAATATCTAATATTCTTAAATTTTTTTTATTTTAGAATAAACATGTTTTGACAGTTGTAACTATTGAGAGAATTCTGGAAAGGCTGAAAAAATCTAATGAACTATTAGAACTCATTCTTAAAGGACTTAATGAATATTTGGAAAAGAAACGTCTCTTCTTTCCCAGATTCTTTTTTTTGTCAAATGATGAACTTCTTGAGATACTGTCTGAGACTAAAGATCCCACCAGGTAAGTCACTTACATGTGCTGTAACACATGGCTAAATTTATCTGCTTTAAATTTAACTTTTAGAATAAGGTAGAACATAACTAGATATATGTAATCACATTTGTATGATAATTTTCTTTAATAATATTCTAAATATTGTCAAAAATTGATTTTGAATAAGTGTTAAAAACATAACTGGTATCATTGATGGGTATTTTTCCAAAAATGTGACAACCTTAGGGAATGGATTTCTTATCTCCTATTTTATTACAAGATTCTCAAAACACATCACTCCTTTACATCACAGTCAGAATAAAAACAAGTGCTCTCACGATAGCTTTCAATGATACACACAGATGGTCCTCATTATCCTTTGTATTCATCTGCTGTTAGTCATCTTCTTGTTCACTCTGTTACAGTTCACTAGGTTGCTTCCAATTCTGCCATAAAAAGGGCAGCCTCCTCCTTCAGTGTGCTGCGCTCTCTGCCTAGGATGCTCCTAGCCCAAATGCCTGTACAACTTCTTCCTTTACCTCCTGTAGGTCTTTGTGGAAATCTGCTTAAGCATCTGCTGTCAAGGGGCCCTTCCTTGGTCATCATATTTAAAGTGGCAATGCCTCTAGCACTTCCTGGCCATCTTTCCTGAACTTGCCTTCCCTGCCTTATTTTCCTTTTGAATACTTGTTAACATCTGGTATACTCTACAATTTAATCAATTTAATTATTTGTTTACTGCTTTTCCTCCTCTAGCAGAAGATAAGTTCTGTGATGGCAAAGACTTTTTACTTTTTCTCCCCACAGCAATGATTCCCCAGTCTTTAGAGGAGCTTCTAATATATAGGAGGCAGTGAATAGATACTTGTTAATTCATTACTTTTGCATCTGTGCTTTCAAAGTAGGAAGCAAGTAATTCAGACAAAAAGATAAATTCACTCTCACATTTCTATTTGAGATTTTATACTCTACTTCTTTTTACCCGCTTGAAAGATGAATGGCATTGGTTATTGGTAATGCACCAAAATAAGGGGTTTAGTCAGTCCATCTATATTACGTTGAATAGACTAACAGTTGGGTAATGTCAAAGCAGTTGATTTAGTAAACTCAGAAGTACTCAAAGCACTAAACCTATCCCATAATGTTCAAGAAGCCTCTGAAGATCCCAGTTGAAATGACTACATTTCTGCATTCGAAGATTCTTCAGATTAGCATATTTATCTGTTGAAATGGATTTGCTCCTTATTTTACTTTTAGCAACTTTCAGATGATTGTGTTAAAAGTGAAGACTTGTATATGTTTCTTCTGTAACTCTTGTTTATTCTTTTATTTTCTAAAAAGATCTATTTATTTGAAAGGCAGAGTCTGTTGGGGGGGGGGGAGGGAGGGAGAGCCGGTGTGAGGGGAGAAAAAGAGAGAGAGAGAAAATCTTTCATTGACTGGTTCACTCACTAAATGACCACAATGGCCAGAGCTGGCCTTTTTCTGAAGCCAGGAGACAGGAGCTTCTTCCAGGTCCTCCATGTTGGTGGCAGGGGCCCAAACCTGTGGGCCATCTTTTGCTGTTTTCCCAGGCATATCATTAGGGAGCTGGATAAGAAGTGGAGCAGCCAGGACTTGAACCATATGGGGATGCCGATGTCTTGGGCTGTGGCTTTACCCACTATGCCATGATGCTGGCCCCTAGTGCTATTACTTTGATTGCAATTTTACATGTCCCTTTGTAATTATTCAATTAATGCTGACCTTCCATTTGACTATATAATCCATGTAAGAAAGATTGTGTTTTTCTTTTGTATGTGTGTTTTTGGCTTATGCTTGATACTTCATCCCTAGTAGCATCTAGCAAGAGCCTAATACTTAGTACACATATATGAATTTTAAATGAAGATTAGTGCACAAAGAATATTGGCTTTTAGGAAATATTTTAATTTTATTGACTCTCTTAAAAATACTTTTTTTCCTAATAGGGTGCAACCTCACTTGAAGAAATGTTTTGAAGGAATTGCAAAGGTAGAATTTACAGAAACTTTAGACATTACTCACATGAAGAGTAGTGAAGGAGAAGTTGTGGAACTTGTAGAGACCATTTCAACAGCTAAAGCCAGAGGTCAAGTGGAGAAGTGGTTGGTTGAATTAGAAAGAATTATGATTAACTCCATCCACAAGGTAACTGGTTATAGTTGTTACTAATTTAAGAAAAAGATGATATATTTTTAATCTTATTATAAATGAGTCATTGATAAATGTACTGTTATTTAGACAGAAATTGGAATATGAATTACCAACTCAAATGTAATAGATAACGTGACAGCAAAAGCAATTACTTATGATAGTAATTTTGTTGTGACATTTTAAAAGTGGGAAAAATACCATCTATACCACAGGAAACTTGGTTTTGTAATGCACATCTCATTTCTTGTGGCTACATGCTAATTCCTTCATCATTGTTTAGAAACACTTTGATCTACCAGTCTATTTTTAGTCTTGCTTTAGAAGTATCTCTGTACAGATTCACATGAATTTCCTTAACATGTATAAATCTTTTTGTTCTGTATGTATTTAATATACATACCAAAATGCTATAAAATAACATATAGTTCCTACAATTAATGGTTTCCACTTCATATAAAACATACCGTCATTTGAAATTATTTTTATAACTAGAGAATTAAAAATTATGCTAACAAATACAGATTGAGTATTCAAGTTCATTTATGGAAAGGAAATTACCTTTTCTTCTACTTTAAAATTTATTGAAACACAGAGAGAGATACAGAGGGACAGAGAGCTCCATCTTCTAATTCACTTCTCAAATGCCCACAATGTCCAGGATTAGGTTTGCTATCTGATATAGTATACAGTGATAACTCATTATTTTGGGGGACACCTGATACTATTTTAACTATTCTTTTATTGTTTTTATCAATGCTTAGAGAAAATATTTTGGTTGCCATTTCAAAGCATTAAGATGCAGTGGCAAAAATTATGTGAAAAATAAATATCTTTCCAAAATGTTCACATGTAAGGTTGTTGTTGGTAAAATATGCAAACAAATGCAATATGAATTTGACAGATAGGAAATATATGTATTTATGTGCTGTTATGTTTTCTTAAAAGGCTATTGCATATATATGTGTATGTTTATATATAAGATACTACAGGGAGATGATAATGGTGGTAGACTTTATATATAATATTGTGAAATCTTATATAATCATATTTCTTCATATCTATCCACATAGAAATCCCTTTTATAATTTAGATTTTGATGTCTTCTTGTTTTTCCACAGTGTCCTTCTAGAACACATACTTACTCCATGTTCTTGGCATATCTCTGCTGAGCCTTTCTTTTCACCCCACAGTTGGCTATTTTCACCTGCCCTTTCTGTGACTTCTTTGGCTTTAAAATTTTTCTTTTATTATCGATAGCCAGCACTCTGCCCTTTATCTTTGTCAGTGCTATAAATCTCCCAGGTAGACTCAAAATTTAGAATGGGGGCATCCTTATATATCTGTCAGAAAAATCTAATTTTGACAATCTCTTCTGAAATTCAAACATTGAAATGTGTATCACCTCCTAGGTGACAGGATTATTTTTAGCTGAATCATTTAATAGAGTGTTTCCCACTGATAGATCGTTTAAAAAAAAGTAGATATGTCAACCCACTGAACATATGTGGCAGAGCACATGGACCAGACTTAAAACATGTAGCAAAGAACAAAAATTAGACTACCTGACTTTGCAGTCCTCCACTCTGTATGAATGAGTTACATATCTATCCCTGTCATCATTGCCTTGGGCATCGCACTATATGACTGAGAGGGAGTGAGTGCAACACACTGTAAGTGCAATACAGAAGGAACTTTGGAGGGATTGTGTAGTTTTCCCAAGTACACATGTATTCTCATGTATTTGTTGAGTGTGCATGTACATTCATGCATGTGGTTGTGTGTGTGTACATATATGCATGTAGCTGAGTGTAGATGTACGTGCATGCCTATGGCTGAGTGGAGATCAGATTGAATTAAAAGGAAATCATTATCTATGAGTTATTTGATGTATCTAAGTGCAAAACTATTTGAATTTATGTTTTACCACAAAATTATTTATGCTTGTTTAATCCAAATGTATCTCAGGTATCTTTAGCTAAATATGATTAAATAAATATTTGTTATAATGTGATTCACACAAATTGATAATGTATCAGCAAAATAACATGTCATGTAATATATTTGTTTTGCTCATAAGTATATTTATAAATTTGAATTTAAATATTTTAATCACATTTCTTAAGTGAGTCTTTGTAACTGGCTAAGAATGTTGTAAAATGATGAGTAGTATGATTAATATAGTTTAGGAGTTTAGCTGTTTGTTATAGAGCTGTTCCAAGAAACTGTTCATCTTTAGCAATTTCTTTTTCTTTTAGGTAATTGGAGAAGCCATTCTTGCCTATACAAAAAATGAACGAATTAACTGGGTAAGGGATTGGCCTGGACAGACTGTGCTGTGTGTATCACAAACCTTTTGGACACTAGAAGTACAAACAGCGATTCCAGAGGGGCTAGAGGTAAGCTTTTGTTATCAGCTGGTTCACTTCCCCAGTGGCCACAACAGCCAAGTCTGGACCAGGCTGAAATCAGGAGCTGGGATTGTCTTTTCACTTTTAAGCTACCATTCACCACCCTCCCTGCACAGGGCAGTTGCTCCATCACCAAGGTAGTCTACCAGGGTATAAATAGTCTCCTGGAATCTCTATTATTGTTTTCTGGCCCCCAAACCATCACATCAACTTTATCACTTGTTAACATGTAGAGTGTAGACACAGTCTGGAGGGAATACACTGGCAAATGTGGGCAAATTAGACAACTTTTTGTACATTTTCCAGATTCCTTCAGTTAAACGTGGTATTTGTCAAACCCTTACCCACTCTGTCAAAACTAGTTTTATGCAAAGCAGACTAGAACAGGGAGAGGTTGAGGCAAAGCATTAAAACATAAATGATAGTCCCTTCCTGCTTTCACTTAACTCCCCAGAATGATTTGCATCTCAGGATACATGCATTATAGATAATATTCATCTCAATGTGTCCTCTGCTCAAACTATCTACCTATAACTCTTACCACATTGGATACAACCCAATTTTTTGTTTTGTTTACAATAATACCCACCAATATTAGGTTAGAGTGAGTTGCTTAAATTGAGTCTGTACATTTCTATTTTGCTTCCACAATATTAGAATGGTATAGGTATGTAGACAATCACTGAGATTATCAAAATGAATACCTGTGCTTTTCCCTTGAGTGGCTGCTACCATAACCTTAATATGGTGCTTTCATAGTTAAGGTTTGTGGCATGAAATACATATTTTTAATACGTCCTCAAAATCAATTTCTTTCTTTCCATCTGCTTGTGATTTCCCTGTTTTGTTCTGACTTTCTGTACCTTGTTCCTGTTCCTTTTTCATACATATTCAGACCATTCAAATTCTATAGTAGCTCAAGGGACTAGTCCCCACCTTAGTATTCTATAGCATTTGGTGAATTTTTAAAAATCCAATGTGTGGTTCTATCAAGGGAGGCTAGCATATGTTTTAATAAGTTGGCAATTTCCCCCTAATTAAGTAGATGGTTCATATTTGAAACTGATGAGTTTGCTTGAGCAACAGAAGACTCTTAGAGGTCTCGCAGAAGACTAGGTATTTCCAGTCCTTGCAAACCCCAAGCTGTCTTGGAGTTCAAAGCTATGATAGCATCATGCTATAACCTCACACTCCCAGAAGGCCTGTTCACCTCAGGATCTGTGTTTCCACTTATTTATTCAGTGAGTATTCACTGTGAAACTAGTGTGTGTAAAGCATTATAGGAGCTATAAAATAAATAATTACCACTGTTATAGAGGCTAGGATATTATAAAGATGAATGTGATTTTCAGTCAGTATTTCATGGTGTATGTAGAAGAATCTAAATATAATACAAATATTTGATTCCAGATAAGCCTTTTTGGGGGATTGAGTATAATAGTAGTTACTTCCAGATTCACTAGCTCATCATAAGAATGGTTAACAAATGTAACAAAAATGCTATCAATATCATGATTTTTTTTTCCAATTTAGCGCATCAAAATTTCATTGACTCATATAACCTAGTTCCTAAACTAAATTTCAGCTCTAAATCTACTTTTTTCATATAGGAAAATGTTTTTCTGGTATAAGTAGTAATTCTTATGGCATAAAATTTGTCATGTCAGGTCCAACTGATAAGTTTTTATTCTTTGTCACTACTATTCTGTGTCAGAATATGAGAATTGGTAAGGTGCTTAGGGATGCTGAGTTTTGATGGCGAGGAAGCTGAGTTTTCCCAACAGGTAAAATTTCTGTTCCTAGGATAAAAAACCATTTTACTAGTATATATAATCAGTCTCCAAAAATTCACTCACTGGCTCTTAGAATTAAAATAGTTATGTGATTAAACCTAGGTGAGACAGAGATTTATTTTTTTCCTTCTTGGGAAAAAACTAATAGCAAATGAACCATGTGAATAATATAAACAAAATAGCATTTAACCATAAAACCATTGAAAAAAGAAAGGACTTTCTTAAGAATAACTAAAGGGCTGGCGCCGCGGCTCACTTTGCTAATCCTCCGCCTGTGGTGCTGGCACCCCGGGTTCTAGTCCTGGTTGGGGCACTGGATTCTGTCCCAATTGCTTCTCTTCCAGTCCAGCTCTCTGCTGTGGCCTGGGAGTGCAGTGGAGGATGGCTCAGGTGCTTGGGCCCTGCACCCACATGGGAGACCAGGAGGAAACACCTGGCTCCTGGCTTTGGATCAGCGTAGCACGCTGGCCGCAGCAGCAGCAGCCGTAGTGGCCATTTTGTGGGGTGAACCAACGGAAAGGAAGACCTTTCTCTCTGTCTCTGTCTCTCTCACTAACTGTGCCTGTCAAAAAAAAAAAAAAAAAAAAAAGAATAACTAAAAAGATAAAATATTTTAAGGAACAAGAAAAATCTCCCTTAGAGAAACAATTTGTAGTCCCCAACTCTGTCTTTTAAATTTTTTCTCATTCTCAGAAATCTTCACCTTCAGTTTCATTGCTACCGCTTAGCAATGACACTAAAAGAGTAAAATATTCTTTGGTATTTTGGTATACAACATTTATCAAATATTAATTTGGAGATTGCCACCATATTAGCCTCTTGAGCATATTGGTACTTCCCTTCATCACAGTGGTATTCACTGATTCTATTTTTATTTTCATCGTCATGAACTGTTTTTCCTTTTTAAGCCTTTTCATTAGATTTATCTACCAGAGAAGAGATGACAAAGCAAGCTTGGCCCTCCAAACCGGCATTAGCTCACCATAAACTTAAATGTTCAATGCTTTGTTAGACTTAGAATCTTTACATTTATTAGAACCTTTACATTTCAAATGACCCAAATCCCATTCAGAAAGTTTACACATAAGGTACAGGCATTTGGCATAGTGGTTAGGACACCACTTGGGATGCTTACATCCTGAAACAGAGGCTTGAGTCCGAGTCTTAGCTCCACTTCCAGTTCCAAATTCCTGCTAATGCATGCTGTGGGAGGCAATAGTGATGGCTCACAACTCAGGTTCCTGCCACCCATGTGTGAGACACAGACTGTTTCCAGCTCCAAGCTTTGGCCTATCCCCAGCTCTGGCTGTTGCAGGCATTTGAGGAGTGGACCAGTGGGTGAAAGATCTCCCTCACCCTGGCCCTCTCCCTCTCCTGTCTTTCTCTAATAGCTAAAATAAAACAAAAATTCTTTTAAAATGAAATTTCATGGAAGAGATTCATAGGACTCACTGGTTCAAAAGAAGAGCAGACAAAATCCGGACTCAGGGCTTTATCACTGCTCTCTATCATTGTCCCTTTTCTCTACTTGTCCTTGGAAGGATTTATCCTGCAGAGATGGTGATACTTGCAGAAGCTTCGAGTTGGCGTATTCACATGTACCAAAGCCTAGGGAAAAGCACTTTGTTCTCTCAGTCTGTGTACCAGTCCCCAGGAAGACCTTTGATTGGCTGTGGTTGGTCCCATAGTCCTGCTTTCATGTTGTCCTGGAGGTGGTCCAACCCAACCACACAGAGACTAGAAAAGAACTGGGAACATGTATTCACTATATCGGGTCAGATTGGGTCAGTTCACCCAACACTTTGTAGTAAGAAAACTTATCTCAAAATATATCATATGGAAAATTGTGATTAAAATGCAGAGAGTATTCTGTAAACTTTAGTTCAAACTATGTTTTTGTTCAAAATGACTCTGACCACTTTGAGCAAGATATCTTGCTTTATTTTCCTTCAGGTTCTTGAGACATACTTGGAGAAATGTAACAGACAAATTGATGATATTGTCACTTTGGTCCGTGGTAAATTGTCCAAACAGAATCGTGTTACCCTGGGAGCCCTTGTTGTACTGGATGTCCATGCTAGAGATGTCCTTTCAACACTTGTAAAGAAAAAAGTTAGTGATGACTCTGACTTTGAATGGTTGAGTCAGCTTAGGTACTACTGGCAAGTAAGTAATATTGAATGTTATTGCACAGCAATTTCAGCTCATAGCTTTTTAATTTGTGCTTGCTTGCTCACAAGGGAAATATTATCAGTAACAAAGGAATTTTTTTTGCTGATAGCTGACTATACACAAGTGAACATTTCTCTAGATTGAAGAGTAAGGAAGTCAACAGCTATCTTTCTACATCTATAAAACCACCTTGCCTATAGCCAAATGTATTGTTTTATATATATGTGTGTACATATAAAATGCATATATATACAAAAATTATGACTAATTATCAAAAATTACTCACTTTTAATAAGGCATTATGCTTGTTGAATATGCAAAAGGTTGGGACTGGCTAGTTAAAATTGTGTTTTTAGATTTTGGAGGCATCTGAGGAAGGTAGAAATAACTTTTTGGTCTGACTTAGTCACTAAAGTTTCTCCTTGTTGATCAGTTGAAGGAGCTAGAAATGCAGTCTAGAAGGAAGGTGTTTACCAGGTCATCTGGGTATGTGGTGATAGTAATCATGATTGGTAAGTCAGCAGGAGAAGGAACAGTATGGTGGACAAGATTAAGCCTACTGAGTAGGGACAAAGAGAGCTGATGAATGGAAATGAAGATTCAGAAGTTCTCATTGGATAAGATTTCATGAAAATTTGCTGGGAAGGAGGAGAGAAGAGATAAGAAATAGCATCTTGGGGCCAACACCGTGGCTCAATAGGCTAATCCTCTGCCTATGGCGCCGGCACACCAGGTTCTAGTCCCGGTCGGGGCGCCAGATTCTGTCCCGGTTGCCCCTCTTCCAGTCCAGCTCTCTGCTGTGGCCTGGGAGTGCAGTGGAGGATGGCCCAAGTCCTTGGACCCTGCACCCGCATGGGAGACCAGGAGAAGCACCTGCTCCTGGGTTTGGATCAGCGCTGTGTGCCGGCTACAGTGCGCCAGCCACAGCAGCTATTGGAGGGTGAACCAACAGTAAAGAAAGACTTTTCTGCCTGTCTCTCTCTCTCACTGTCCACTCTGCCTGTCAAAAAAAAAAAAAAAAAGCAAGCATCTTGGGAAATCATTTGAGAGGCAGTGTGTATGTATAGTGGTTAGGAGCTCAGATGATTGAATTAGTTTCTAATGCCAGAATTGTCATTCCTTAGCAGATGGGTAACTTGAGCAAGTTACTTATTCCTGTAAGCATCAGTTTTCTCATCTGTAAACTAATGAAAAATAGAAACTATTGAAAACATGGGAAAGATAAGGGACAAATGCTAAAATATTTTTTGGAGAAAATTGAAGCCAGTGACTTCGATTACTTATCCATGGAAACTAGAATTAGATTCTTCTACTGAATCAAATCTTACCTTAAAAATGAATTTTAAAGATACTATCTGTATTATAGTTGTTATTATTAAAGATGTTGAGATTTTATAACACTTAAAATTTTCTTTAACTTCATCTTATCTGATTTATCCTAGAACAATCATTTAGAAACAAAGATGATCAATGCTGGTTTGCGATATGGATATGAGTATCTGGGTAATTCCCCCAGGCTGGTTATTACCCCACTCACTGATCGATGCTACAGGTAAACCCATTAATTTAACGATTTATTGGATAGAATGTTCACTCACTCCCCAGATCACTGATTCACTTAAAAATACAAAATCATCTTCCATACTATAAATTTATCTTTTGTTATTTTTTTCTCTCAACTCTCTCTTGTGTTATTATCCTCTCAACTTTTTTTCTCACTTCTTTTTATCTGATGGCTTCTTCCTCCCAGGCTCTTTGTCTTCTCAAATGTGGTAAAAATAAATACAATTTTATTTTACATTCTATTGTCCTTATGAAGAAAGTGCTTTTTGAAGCAGTTTTAGATTGACAGAAAAATTATGCAGGAAGTACAGGAAATTCTTAAATAATACCCCTTTCCGATGGTCCATTATTATTAATATCTTTCATAACTATAGTACTTTATTACCACTGATGAACTAATATTAACATATTATTAACTAAAGTCCGCGGTTTATAACAAGGTCCATTATGTTGTATAGCTTGATGGGTTTTCACAAATGCATCATCACACATCCATCTTTGCAATGCCATACAGAATAGTTTCACTGCTATAAGTTTCACTGCACTATATGTTCATTCCTCCTGCCTTCCCCCTGAGCCCCTGACAGCCACCACTTTTTGTCACTATGATTTTTGTGTCTTTTAGAGTTTTATTACTTGGAATCACAGACTGTCTTCTTTTACCTAGTAATGTTCATTTAAGGTTCTTCCATGTCTTTTTGTAGTGCAAAAGCACATTTCATTTTATTACTGAATAATAATGTTTCTAAGGGCATACCACAGTTTTTCCATTCACCTCTTGAAGGACACCTGGGTGGTTTCCAAGTATTGGTGATTATGAATCAAACTGTTACATATATTTTTGTTCAGGTTTTTGTGTGGACAGAAGTTTTAACTTGTTGTGTAAATGCCCAAGTAACGTGATTGCTAGATCATAGAGTAAATTTAACTTTGTGAGGAACTCCTAGCCTGCATCCAAAATTTCTGTAGTATTTTCATTCCTTCCAGCAATGCATGAGATTCCATTGCTCCACATCCTTGCCAGCATTTGGATTGTAGCCATTCTGGTAGATATATAGTTAAATATAAATTTGCTTTATTTTGGAATTTCCTAATGAATATGACGTTAAGCTTCTTTCCATGCTTGTTTCCCTAATAATATCTTCTTTGTTGAAGTTTTTGCCCATATCTTTTGCCTGATTTGTAATTGGTTTGATTGTTTTCTTACTATTGAGCTTTAAGGGTTCTTTGTATATTTTGGGTACATGTCTTTTATGAATAATATTGTCTCCTAATCTATAGATTGCATTTTCTTTTTTTTTTTTTTTTGCATTTCTTTTTTTAAAACTTTTTTTTTTGACAGGCAGAGTGGACAGTGTGAGAGAGAGACAGAGAGAAAGGTCTTCCTTTGCCGTTGGTTCACCCTCCAATGGCCACCGCGGCTGGCGCGCTGCGGCCGGCGCACTGCGCTGATCCGATGGCAGGAGCCAGGTGCTTCTCCTGGTCTCCCATGGGGTGCAGGGCCCAAGCACTTGAGCCATCCTCCACTGCTCTCCCTGGCCACGGCAGAGAGCTGGCCTGGAAGAGGGGCAGCCGGGACAGAACCGGCGCCCCACCCGGGACTAGAACCCGGTGTGCCGGCGCCGCAAGGCAGAGGATTAGCCTATTGAGCCACGGCGCCGGCCTTTTTTTAAAACTTTTATTTAATGAATGTAAATTTCCAAAGTACAGCTCATGGATTAAAATGGCTTTCCCCCAGCCCATAACTTCCCTCCCAACCGCAAGCCTCCCCTTTCCCACTCCCTATCCCCTTCCATTCACATCAAGATTCATTTTCAATTCTCTTTATATACAGAAGATCAGTTTAGTATATATTAAGTAAAGATTTCAACAGTTTGCACCCACATAGCAACATAAAGTGAAAAATACTGTTGGAGTACTAGTTATAGCATTAAATCACAATGTACAGCACATTAAGGACAGAGATCCTACATGATATTTTTTAAAAATTGATTAATTTTCTATGCAATTTCCAATTTAACACCAGGTTTTTTTTTTCATTTTCAATTATCTTTATATACAGAAGATCAGTTCAGTATATACTAAGTAAAGATTTCATCAGTTTGCACCCACGCAGAAACACAAAGTGTAAAATACTGTTTCAGTACTAGTTATAGCATCACTTCACATTAGACAACACATTAAGGACAGATCCCACATGAGATGTAAGTACACAGTGACTCCTGTTGCTGACTTAACAATTTGACACTCTTGTTTATGACGTCAGTAATCTCCCTAGGCTCTAGTCATGAGTTGCCAAGGCTGTGGAAGCCTTTAGGGTTCGCCGACTTTGATCTTATTCTGACAGGGTCATAGTCAAATTGGAAGCTCTCTCCTCCCTTCAGAGAAAGGTACCTCCTTCTTTGATGGCCCCGTCCTTTCCACTGGGATCTTACTCACAGAGATCTTTCATTTAGGTCTTCTTTTTTTTTTCCCCAGGGTGTCTTGGCTTTCCATGCCTAATATACTCTCATGGGCTCCTCAGCCAGATCCATATACCTTAAGGGCTGATTCTGAGGCCAGAGTGCTATTTAAGACATCTGCCATTCTATGAGTCTGCTGTGTATCCTGCTTCCCATGTTGGATCGTTCTCTCCCTTTTTGATTCTATCAGTTAGTATTAGCAGACACTAGTCTTGTTTGTGTGATCCCTTTGACTCTTAGACTTATCAGTGTGATCAATTGTGAACTGAAGTTGATCACTTGGACTAGTGAGATGGCATTGGTACATGCCACCTTGATGGGATTGAATTGGAATCCCCTGGCACGTTTCTAACTCTACCATTTGAGGCAAGTCCGATTGAGCATGTCCCAAATTGTATATCTCCTCCCTCTCTTTTTCCTATTTTATATTTAACAGGGATCACTTTTCAGTTAAAATTTAAACACCTAAGAATAATTGTGTGTTAATTACAGAGTTCAAACAATAGTACTAGAACAAAAAAAAAATACTATAATGGATAAAGTATTGCATTGTACATCAACAGTCAGGACAAGAGCTGATCAAATCACTGTTTCTCATAGTGTCCAATTCACTACAACAGGTTTTCCCTTTGGTGCTCAGTTAGTTGTTTTCATTCTCTTAATAGTGTCTTTCATGGAGTATAAGTTTTTTTTATATTAATGAAGTCCAATTTTTAATTTTTATTTCATGGATCTTGCTTTTTGGTGTTGATCTAAAAAGTTTTCATCAAACCCAAATTTGCCTAGATTTTCTCTTACATTGTCTTCTAGAAGTTTTATAGTTTTGTATTTTTACATTTAATTCAGTGATCCATTTTGAGCTAATTTTGTCATTGATATTTTATGCATGTAGATATACAGTTGTACCAATACCATTTTATTTATATTTTATTTATTTATTTGATAGGGAGAGTTACAGACAGAGAGAGGGAGGGATAGAGAGAAAGGTCTTTCATCTACTGGTTCACTCCCCAAATGGCTGCAATGGCTGGAACTGGACTGATCAGAAGCCAGGAGCCAGGCGCTTCTTCCAGGTCTCTCACATGGGTGCAGGGGTCCAAGGACTTGGGCTATCTTCGATGTACTGCTTCCCAGGCCGTATCAGAGAGCTAGATCAGAAGTGGCGCTGCCGGGACTTGAACCAGTGCCCATAAGGGATGCTGGCCCTGCAGGCTGCAGCTTTACCCGCTTCACCACAGCACCAGCACCCTAACACCATTTCTTGAAGAGAGTATCCTTCCTCCAGTGAATTGATTTTGTTTCTTTTCTTTCTTTCTTTTTCTTTTCTTTTTTTTTGCTTTTGTTTCTTTGTCAAAGATCTGATTTTATTTTAGAACTGTTCCTTAAATATGAGTTAGGGGTTTAGAGTTTATGTTTTTCTTCCATCCATAGTATCCAAAAAGCTTAAGTCAATGGAAAGCAAAGTGTTAGTATATAAATAGGTGAGCAAGTATCTGATCTTCAATTTAAAGCTCTTATGTACAATCTTTATAGAAGAATATACCTAGCCTCAAAACAATTAATTATTTTCTTCTCCTTAATGCCAAGCATACTTTCCGTATGAGTGAAGAGCTGAATCCAAGAGAAAAAATAGTCACGTCAACTCACCCAATGTTAGATGAGGAGTGAGAATCATACAGTGACCCTGCTCACTACTTCACAGGTTTCTGTTCAAGTCTGCATTTGACCTCCTAGGTGTGAGCTGACCGGACAGAAACTTGAAAATTTTGGTGGAAACTTTGTCCATGTGGCTGATATATTTAACATGAGTGGAAGAATAGGCAGATTCCACCCAGCACTGTTTTCTTCATGTTTGCTTGAACAGCTCTGACCTACTAGCTACTTAATAGCCCTGTACAATTTATTAAAAACAAACAGCAGGCCGGCGCCACAGCTCACTAGGCTAATCCTCCGCCTGCAGCAGCAGCATCCCAGGTTCTAGTCCCGGTTGGGGTGCCAGATTCTGTCCCAGTTGCTCCTCTTCTAGTCCAGCTCTCTGCTGTGGCCTGAGAAGGCAGTGGAGGAAGGCCCAAGTGCTTGGGCCCTGCACCCGCATGGGAGACCAGGAGGAAGTGCCTGGCTCCTGGCTTCGGATCAGCACAACGCACTGGCCATAGCAGCCACTTGAGGGGGGGGGGGGGCGGTGAACCAACAGAAGGAAGACCTTTCTCTCTGTCTCTCTCTCACTGTCTAACTCTGCCTGTCAAAAAAAAAACAAAAAACAAACATAGCATATGAAAATGAATATAATCTGTCAATCGATATCTATAGTCCAATAATGCCAAACTCTTTCTTGTACATACCATTTTGTTTCTCAATTCAGTTCCTTTGTACACATTATCTCATTTTCCAAGAAAATTATTCTTCCTTTTTTCCTCAAGAAGGTATAATCCTTTAGGACATTACCATTTATTAAATAAGTAGCCTTTTCTGACATTCTCATCTATGTTAGATTTCAATATGACTCCCCTCACACTTGGTGTCTCCCTCTTGTCCTATTGTTCACCACAATGGATTATAAATATGTTTATTTTATATTTTTTGTTTTGTTTGAAAGATATACAGAGAGAAAAAAGAAAGATCCTATCTCCTAGTTCACTTCCCAAAATGTTTGATATATTTTATTGCAATCTTTTCCTGGACAAGGATTAAATCCTATTTTTCTTATAACCCAATATAACACATTTTTTGACATAAAGTAGGCCTTCATTAAAATGTATTTAATTCCCATAAACTGAACAGCAATTTTAAATTATATTGGTTCCTAGAAAGTGATTAGAATTGTAAATGGTTTTAGTGAATTGTAAGGCTATTCATGTGTTTTATTTAAAATGCTGATGTCTTTCTGATAGAAGATGGTGATTAATGCCTGTGTCTTCCTCATAGCCCTGGCAGGAGTATTATTTATACAATATGAAATGAAATCAGGGAAAGTAGTTCAGGATTAAGGCTAAGAGCAGTGCAGTAGTACTGGAATATGTTTTGATATTGTGCCAGTTACATGACACAGGGACAGGCCCAGTCATTTGAAGAATCTATCTAAAATCTGACATTAATACTATTGCTTATAGCTATACCCCATTCCCAGCTGAAGCCATTATTGTTTTTATAATATAGAAATTCCTTTGCATTTAACATATATGTATGTGCCCACCATTTAGGTGTGATGGATAAAAATTCTGAAATTTTACTTACTCATTTAAGAAGCATTAGTGATTAGCTATTATATACCATATGCTCTGGTAGTACTCTTAACAGAGAACAGATAGAGTCTCTGTACTCAGATGTTTCTCAGTCAGATGGGAAAGGCAATTTAGAAAATGATTACTAAAGAGTATACTGAGTGAAATAGTAGATGATATGGGTACATGTAACCCAGATGGGAATGAAAGTTACTTGAGATATGGATGGCAATTTTATATCAAAGGAGAAGGGGATTGAGCCACATGAAAATGCTAAGGGGTAATGTATCTTTTGACTAGAGAATTTAATCCATTTACATTTAATGTGATTAGTTGACTATTTGGACTTACCTGAATCATTGTATTTTGTCCTTTCTATTCTCAAAGCTTTAATTTTTGTTTTCTATTGCTTTGTTTTCCTTCTGTCTTATCTTCTGTTAAGTGATATAATTATCTTTATTCATTTCTCTGATCTCAGATGGACGCAATATGGAATATGGCTTGGGATTCTTTCTATTCTCTTGAGGTTACCTTACTCTTTTTTAAAGGTTTATTTGTTTATTTGAAATGTAGAGTTACAGAGAAAGAGGGAGAAAAAGAGAGATCTTCCATCTGCTGGTTTACTCCCCAAATAGCTGCATTGCCAGAGCTGGGCCAATCCAAAGCCAGGAGCCAGGAGCTTCTTCTGGTCTCCCACATGAGTGCAGGGGTTCAAGCACTTGGGCCATCCTTTGCTGCTTTCCCAGGCACATTAGCAGGGAGCTGGATTGGAAGTGGAACAGCCAGGACTCAAACCAGCTCCAATACAGTATGCTAACATCTCAGGCCATCTTTACCTCTTAAGCCACAATGCTGGCCCCCAAAGTTACCTTACTCTTTATAATTGCTTATTTCATTATGAAGTCTATAACCAATAAGTACCTCTGTCTTCTTTCTAAATAATGAAAGGACTTTCACTACTTTAACTCAAATGTCCTCTCTTCTGTATTCCAAATTATTGTCAAATACTGAATTTAACTTTGTTTTTTAATTAATTTCTAAAAAATTAAATAATTTATTGAACATACTTGTTTCAGGGCTCATGCGGAAAGCCATTTTGTTTTTTTATGTTAAAATTGTTCTATCAAATATTTTCCCATTTCCTAGACAAAATCTAGGATAGATTCCCTGGCTTTTCTGATCACTCTAAGATATTAAATTATGAGTCATATTTTTCAGATACTAAAAGTCCACTTAGGTCTAATATCAAAGTTAACATCTCTCATCCATCAAAACTTCCCTTTTCCCTCTGCTCAAGCCTGACTCAGGCTCAAAGCCTACATTTGAGTAGATATGATCAATCATTTGTCCTTTTTTCCCCTGTCTTGGCATTCATTCCTCCACAGCTCATGTTGTGGTGCCCCCAGGATTGGGGAATGATGAGGGAAGGGAGAAGGGAAGAAAATGTACTTGTATAAGTGACAACTATTTCTTAAAAGTTTAGTGCTGTAAGTGTTGGCATAAACCCAGATCTGCCAGATCTTATAAGGAGTGTTTGGGATATTGAGAGCCCCCCCAGACACTGGGTTCTCCCACTTGTAGAATTATGCATCTCTGGCTGGTTGCTGGTAATTTCACTTTAGCCTCCATTACACAGGCCCTTTGTTTGGGGTCTTCTCATTCCAGCAGGGCTTCCTTTACAGTATCTCATTCAGTGTGACTCAAATCTAGCTCTGTTCTAGAGAAATAGGGATCTGCCCAAATGATATGCATTTGCTTTGCTAGCAATAGGTGTACATCTGAAATTGGACAAGACCCCCTAAAATTCACACTAAAATGTGGCCCCTTAAAGTTCCATAGAAATGCTAACTGGGATACCACATGTACTACCAGAATTTGGGGTGCCTTATGATTTCACCACGGGCTTATTACTAAATCCCTGATATTAATAAGCCCAAGAGGGTTCTTGCCTAATATTTAGAGAAGAATTCTAAATACCGGCACAGATAAACGAGGCAGCATGGTACGTTTTAAGCTTTTATTTAGTAAGAAAGATGCATAGGAGAGTGAGAGCTTTATTTAAGAGAGAGAGGGGTAATTAGGGGTTCATACCAAGCACCAGGAACCAGCCACGTGGATGAGCATCTAGGCCAGGAAGCCTAGAGCACATGGCCCAAAGGCCATGTGTCCTGGAGGCACTGGGCTACAGCAAGCCCCTTCCTAGCAAGAAGCCAGGGAGAAAGAGCAGGCCTGGGCACACTGTGCCCCAGGCTTTTAACCCACTCCAAAGGGGAGTGGTCAATTAACCTGATTGGCTGGTGGGCACCCCAGTACGGCCAGGTAGGGGAATGAGGCCACACAAGGGCGTGGCAAAGGCATCAGGTAGGAGCATGAGGTCACACAGGAGCGTGGTCTTCCAGTTCACAAATCCGAACAATTCCAACCTGTATGCCTGACTACTTCACATCCATCATATTGTCCTCTTGTATCCCACTCTATTATTAGCATTTCCATAAATTCTTTCTACTTTAAATATTTTAAGTTGTGAGTCAGCTCTCAGCTCTTGTGTTCCAAAAACTCCCAGGGGTGTACATGGCATGCCAGACCTCTCCAAGTAATTGTTTAATGGCCCCTCAATTAGCTTAGGAAAGTAAGAAGTGCTGTTCTCTCTCTATCACTGAGATGCAAAATAGGTAACACTCCAATAGCTATTTCCAAAGAAATCCTCACGTCTGGACTCTCATTTACAGTTTTTCTATTGACCATAAGATACGATAATCTGACATTTCTTGTCCTCAGGACTTTAGTCAGAAATTTGAGACAGAAAAAGAAGATTTAGTATAGTCCTACATATTTTTATAGCTAATATATGTGTATATATATTGGTTTGCCCAGATTTTATCATCTTCTTTACTCATTATTGCTTCCTGTTTTATATTACTTCTGGTTTAATTTTCTCCTTACTAGGCAACTTCTTTTACTAATTCTCTCTGTGAGGCTCTGAAAATAATCAGTTCTATCAGTCTTCATCTGTATTATCTTTTTTTATTGGTCTAAGCTCAATTATTAAATGATAGATTAGCTAGGAATAGAATTGTAGATGAACAATAGTTTTCCCTCAGTCTTCCAAAGATAATACTCTCCTGGTATTCATTGCTATTACTATTTTTTTTTAAAAGATTTATTTATTTATTTGAGAGACATAATTACAGATAGAGAGGTCTTCTGTCTGCTGGTTCACCTCCCAAATAGCCACAACAGCTGGAGCTGAGCCAATCCAAAGCCAGGAGTTAGGAACTTCCCCTGGGTCTCCCACGTGGCTGCAGGGGGCCCAAGACTTCCGCTATCCTCCACTGCTTTTCCAGGCCATCAGCAGGGAGCTGGATCAGAGTGGAGCAGCCAGGACTTGAACCAGAACCCACATGGAATTACTGTGCTGCAGACAGATACTTAACCTACTATGCTACAGCACCAGTTCCTCCACTTTCTTCTTTCTACTTAATCTCTTTTCTTATATGCAGTCCCTGCATCTATGAAATATTGTTTACCTTCCACTGTACAATATTTTTTCCTTATGTTTTCCTAATATGTACCCTATTCATTGAGTTTTCAGAAGTTCTACGATTATATTTTTGTTACTAGCATTTCAAGTTGTCTCTTATGAAACTGACATCTCTCTCTCTCACACACACACACACACACACACACAAAATTTTCTGGTGTCATTTTTTTTTTTTTTCAGTTTAAAATCTCATTTAATAGACTACCAGGATCCAAAGAGGACAGGATGCCATTTATGTTGTAACACCTCCAGACTTTGTCCATCTGTTTTTGCATTGCTAGTCTGACTCAACTTTTACCTCTGCCTGGTTTTAGCTTTGAAATCATTTTAGTAGTGGCTGTTTACCCATGTAATCTTGTATGTTGCTAGTTGTTAAGGTGTCCTTTAGTAGGGAGTAGTTTCACTATTATCTCTGAAGAGAGCTATGTGATTGTCTCTGGTCCAGAATAAAATTAATGCTAATTTGTTAGTCTGGGATCTTATGCTATGCTAATGGAAGTTTGAATCCCCTCCCTTAGATTAATTATGTAGCATCCCACCAGGTCCTGCATGAAAGATACACTGCCATGTCTCTTCTGTGATTGGAATTCTTCTTTGTCTGTCTCCTGTAGGTTGCAGGAATAAATTTAGTTTCTATTTTGAGCCAAGGCAGCATTTTGTGGATTCTAGATTTATACAGATGGAGCCATTCCAGCTCCACACCTTGCTCAGTCTGAGAACTTGTTTTCTGTTTCTATGAGGACATAAATCCACTTCTGTTTATGTGTAGATACTAAAACAATATGGTCTCTGCAGCCTGAGTATCTCATTACCTTGCAACTTTGCATTCCCTTCTTGTTGGTGATTTTCCTTTCATGCTTTAAGAAAAAATAGCTGTGTATTTTAAAGTTACTGTTTTGTTTTTGTTCATGCAACATTTCAGGTGCTTGCAGTAAGGGGGGTTAGGTGGCTCAGGGTTGGCTGAATTCACCATATTGACCAGAAATCATCATTGAATTTCAAAAGTAAATTTGTGCTAAATTTGTCATATAAACAGCTATTCTGAAGCAAAATACAACATCAAAGTAATATACCGTTGAAGGTTTCCCAAAGTTAGTGGGAAGGAAGAAATTATTAAGGAGGAAGTGGCAAGTTTTGGCTCTCAGTCTGAATGTTTGCTTTTCCTTGATATATACATCAAAATCATACTATTATATAAAGACTATCTGTCTGTTCTATTTTAGAACCTTATTTGGAGCTCTTCACCTGCACCTTGGAGGAGCACCTGAGGGTCCAGCTGGCACTGGAAAAACTGAAACAACTAAGGACTTGGCAAAAGCTGTGGCCAAACAATGTGTTGTTTTCAACTGCTCTGATGGGTTAGATTATTTGGCTTTAGGAAAATTCTTTAAGGTTTGAATTTATTCCTCATTTCCTTACACTAGATTAACTGATCAGAGAGGAAGATTATTTATAAAGAAAAACTGACTGCAAATTAAAAACTCTGTGGCTTAAATAGAAGTTAAAAACTAAAACCTTGTCTCAGTAATTCTCAAGGGAAGTGATGTTAAATGAAAAACTTGTTTGTGGAGCAGCTCTAACTATCTCTCTAGTTCCCGCCATGATAGGTCATTATTACTGATTAGAGTGAAGGGTGTCTTTAAAATACACTGGGACAGATAAATGTTTCAGGACTTCTACCTTACATAAAGGTTATAGGAATCTAAAGACTTCTTTAACTTATAGATCTTAGTTTTCAAAAATGTATTATGTCCCAGTGATTCACTTTCTCTTAAAGATTTATTAATTTATTTGTTTGAAAGAGTGACAGAGAGGGAGAGATGAGAAGGGAAGAGGGGCGTTATCTTCCATTCTCTGGTGCACCCTGTAGACTCCCACAACAGGTGGGACTGGGCCAGGTCAAAGCCCAACTCCATCTTGGTCTCCCATGAGGGTTGCAGGGACTCAACCACTTGGGACTCAATCACCTGCTGCCTCCCAGGCACATTAGCAGGAATCTGTATCAGAAGTGGAGGAGACTTAATCTCGGGGACTCTGATATGGGATCTGGGCATGCTAAGTGGTAGCTTAATCCACTGCAACACAGTGCCCACCCCATGAGTAACTTACTTTTATAGACATATTCTAATTAATAATTTTCAGTGAACTTTAAATCTTGGTCTTGTTTTGTGGGATTCTTTTTTCCTTATACTGAGTCAGATTTGCACTTTTAGGGTTCTGTAAGATTCCAAAAGTTGGCATGAAATCAGCAAAGTGCCTGCCTGTAAACCTATAAACATGTGGTGATTTTAGCAGCTTGTTTGCTAGAAGCTGTTATTCCTGAAAATGTTAAGTGCTACAATTGAATGCAAAATGATCTATTTGAGATTGACTTTTTCTATTTATTTATGTAATTTTTCTGTACTTTTCAAGATACATTTTAAATATTCTTAAATATATTCTTTCCCAAATTTTCTTTGGAAGGATTGACATTTAAAAAAAAAACAAACACACTAACAAAAGGAACATATGACTCCTCCTCAATACAGTAAAATGTTTCCTGGTTGAATATAGCTTGGCCATTTTGTAGTAAATTTGGAGTTGTAGAAGACTATGTATTCATGATGTTAAAACAATTAGAGTGAGTTCAATGCCAAGTTGAAATGATAATGAATAAACTAGGAAGAAACATGTAAATGACCAATTAACATTTTAATTCATCCTCTGTTATGACATACAGTCTTACTGTGGTGATTATTTAAGAAATAAATAGCAAATTTAAAAGAATCAACACATAGCTTAAATAGGTGCTATATTACTAAGTGTTTAAAGAAGCATGAGGATGCAAACTTTAAAAATACATGATTATTCCTATCAAGAACCTCACAATCTGTACAGCTGTTTGAATATGTGACTTCATAAGCATTCTCTTCTCTGTGACTTCTATTCTTTGATTACATTGTTGATTAGAAGTTGAAGTCATGGACAGAGTTTCTAAATAATAAGAAGGTACTGTTTCTTATGACATGCATGAGCAGTACAGCCTGATTTAGTAGAATGAACTGTGTAAAAATCTAAAGTCAGCCACTATTTACTGTGTGGCAACACATGTTCTAGCCTTTTTTTCTTGCAGAAGAGATATATACAGGGATGCATGTTTGGCTTAGCACTTGAAATGCCAGTTAGGATGCTGCATCCCACTTTGGAGTACCTGGGTGCAACACCTGCCTCTCCTTCCTGACTCCAGCTTCCTGCTAATGTAGACCCTGGGAGGCAATGATGATGGCTCAAATAATTAAATTCCTGCCACCTGCATTGGGGATCTATACTGAGTTGCTGAATCTGGACTTTGGCCTAGGCTCAGTCCTGGCCTTCATGCACATTTCGTGAATCAATGGATGAGCACTTGCTCTTTCAGCCTCTTAAATAGGTAGATAGATACATACACTTGTACAGATATACATATATTTATACATGCATGCATACATACATACTGCCCAGCATCATGCCAGGCACATACCAAAATCTCAGTGAGACATACACACAATCTATAAAACATGTTCTTAATAAATACTTGTTTAATTGTTTTACATTCTTTTTTAATTTATTTTTTTATTTTTGACAGGCAGAGTGGACAGTGAGAGAGAGAGAGACAGAGGGAAAGGTCTTCCTTTGCCGTTGGTTCACCCTCCAATGGCTGCCGCGGCCAGCGCACTGCAGCCTGTGCACCGCGCTGATCCGAAGCCAGGAGCCAGGTGCTTATCCTGGTCTCCCATGGGGTGCAGGGCCCAAGCACTTGGACCATCCTCCACTGCACTCCTGGGCCACAGCAGACAGCTGGCCTGGAAGAGGGGCAACCAGGACAGAATCCGGTGCCCCGACTGGGACTAGAACCCTGTGTGCCAGCGCAGCAAGGTGGAGGATTAGCCTGTTGAGCCACAGTGCCAGCCTAATTGTTTTACATTCTTAAAAAGTAAACCTGAATTTGGACAGAGCGTCGACTCCTGCTTAATTTTAAAGTTTTTCCTTATCACCAGATGTCACAATGTTGTTAGGTAGCTGTGAGTTAGGATTGCAAATGGGGCCTTAAATTATATTAGTTGGCTGTTAAGCTGCTCAGACCACAAAGCAGTCTTGGTGGCAGCAAAAGTCATCTTATATAGAGAACTTCTCTAACCCATTCTATTGAGCTAATGTGAAAGAAACAAGTATAATCAACTTGTAAATAAAATAAAAAGGCTTTCAAATTACACATGTACACCCAAATGCCAAGATATATAAGGAATGTAAAAAAAATCAATGGGAAAAATTTTCAATTGAACAAACTCTTTACTCATAGAGAATAATGAATCAGTAATGAAAAATAAGCTGTCTTTAAAGATAAAGGTGAATAAGCAATTTCCTTGATAGGATATTAAATCCTTGAAAAAGATCAGGTAAAAATGCAACATTTCAATGAAATAATCAGATAAAGTTGAAAAATTTCATTACTCTTTTCTCATAGGGACTGTTATCTTGTGGAGCATGGGCTTGCTTTGATGAGTTTAACAGAATTGATTTAGAAGTACTTTCTGTGGTTGCTCAACAAATCCTTACTATCCAAAGAGGTAATGAACTAGTCTGTCTGTGCGTTATGTGAAAATAGAAGAAATATGTGAGGCAATAAATGGTACAAGTCACATTTATATGTGTATTGCTAAGTCATTTCATTCCTGATTACCTACAGGTATTAATGCAGGTGCTGAAATACTAGTATTTGAAGGAACTGAACTGAAACTTGACCCTACATGTGCTGTTTTCATAACCATGAACCCTGGGTATGCTGGGCGATCAGAACTGCCAGATAATCTGAAGGTATGAGGGAAATGATGATATCCTCTACTTCCTTTCTGTGATATACAAAGTTAATACATAAAAAGAAAGAATATGCTACCCAGGAATTTTGTGAAAATAGTTGTCCTTAAGTATTGTAATATTTAGAAAATTATTCTGAGAGAATTTTTAAAACGAAGACAGCTATGCTCATCACTATACCACCAATGCCTCCCGTCAAAAGGGAGTTGAAACAATGTAAATGGAAATTTACCTGAGGTGGTCAGAGGGAAACCTACAGCATATGGTACAGATGTTCGCTCCAAACTGTTGTAATTTGTGCTATTGTAGAAAGACTGTATCACCCTAACCTTGAGGTTAACAACTGATTTGTTAGTTCAGTCCTTATTTCTTCTATTCATTAAGAAAAAAGTAATTGTTGGGAGCCTCCACTGTAAAAGAGGTACCATGTGTATGACAATTTTCTTGTATTCTTTGTTCTCATGGATGAAGTGATTGAGAATGCTTGTTTAAGCTTCTCTTCCAAGTTATTCGTGTAAGCTGTATTTTAAAACATTATTCTTTCCATTCTTTAATGGTAACCTCATTAACAAGATTTCAGGGACTGGTGTTGTGTTGCAAGATTAAGCTGCTGCTTGAAATGCAGTCATCCCATATCAGACTGCCTGTTAGAGATTCCCAGCTGCTCTGCTTCCAGTCCAATTCCCTGCTAATACTCTTAAGAAAGAATCAGAGGATGGCCCAAGTTCTTGAGCCCTTGCCACCCAAGTGGCCTAACAGAAGGAGTTTCTGGCTCCTGGCTTTGGCCTGGCCAAGCCCTGGCCATTGAGGCCATTTGGAGAGTGAATAGCAGATGAAGATCTCTTTCTCTCTGTGTCACTCTGCCTTTCAAATAAATAAAAGTAAATATTTAAAATAAATGAAAGACAAATCTGCAGGAGCAAGGTCTGCAGCTGAAAATTAATACATTGTAAAGGTCTTGCTTGATGCAAAATTTTATTTTTTCTCAGTGTGGAGAAAATATGTTGACTTAAGCAAGATGTTCTTATTTTCTATCTTCCTTATGTTTCTGGTAATTCAGGTAATTCCCAGAAGGCACTTACGAACTTTCTGAATATGATTGTAATTCATCTGAGGTGATCCTTTGGTCCCCTACAATATTGTTAATTTTTCTCATTAGTACAAGAATTTGATATTTTAATGCATGAGCATACTAATATTCCAAATTTAAATTTTCTTATTTATTCTTTTTTAGTCTTCTCAGTTTTTTTATGTTTACTTATCATCATATGACATTTACTTGTCTAACGGTATTTAAAATACTATGAGAAAAAATTATCTTCACAATTTTGAAAATTCATTTGACTCCAGTAGCAATCATCCATTATTTGTTTCCAGTTTTCTTTATTATACTTGAAGAGAGACTGAGATCATGGCTATAGACAAAAAAGTTTTAAGTAAATTTCAAAATATATCATTTATGTAATATAGTCTTTGTTATTATGGGTTATCTTTTTATCCCCAGATTATAAAATTAAATAGACCACTAGAAAGCCTTGCTTGAAGCCCAGTTGCCCCAAAACAGACAGATGCTTTGTCAGCAGCCTAGATGAGAGGCTGGTGGAAATCCCGGCATAGTCTGAGGTTCATTTCCCTATATTGTGTTGCTTCCCCAAAGAACGCAACATAATTAGTACTTAACATTTGGACGGGGAAGAAAGTGATGCAAAAGTTTAATGATATATTTTATATAACCATAATAAGAAACTAATTTTTTAGTGTTTTTATCTGTATTACTTCAACATTACAGTTTGAAACTGCGTTACAAAAAAGCTATAAAGTTGTAACATGTTATGAAACAAAGTATAGAATTTTATTTATTATCATCTTTTTAACAGGATCTTTTCTTTGTACCCATAGGCTCTCTTTCGGACAGTAGCAATGATGGTGCCTGACTATGCCATGATTGCTGAAATAGTCCTGTACTCCTGTGGGTTTGTTACTGCTCGGCCACTGTCAGTGAAAATTGTGGCTACATATCGGTTGTGTTCAGAGCAGTTATCATCTCAGCATCACTACGACTATGGAATGAGAGCTGTGAAGTCAGTGCTTACTGCTGCTGGGAATTTAAAGGTAGAGAACTAGAGGGTTTCTGACTCATAAACTGCTCCTTTGTAAAGCCCAATACCTGGGCCAGCATTGTGGTGTAACAGGTTAAGCTGTGGCTGGCAATGCCAGCATCCCATAGGAGTGCTGATTCAAGTTCTGGCTGCTCCACTTCTGATCCAGCTCCCTGTTAATGTACCTAGAACAGCAGTGAAAGATGGCCCACGTCCTTGGGTCCTTGCACTCATGTGGAAGATCCAGATGAAGATCCTGGCTCCTGACTCCAGTTTGGCCCAGCCTCAGCCATTGTGACCACTTGGGGAGTGAACCAACAGTTCACTGGAAGTTTCTCTCTCTCTCTCTCTCTCTCTCTCTCTCTGTCTCTCTCTCTCTCCCTCCTTCCCTTCCTCTATCCCCCCCTTCCCTCCTTCCCTCCCTCCCTCCCTCTCTTTCTTTCTCTGTAACATTGCCTTTTAAATAAATAAAATAGATCTTTTAAAAAATAAAGCTCAATACTGTAGATCTTTACAAAATTTCAGTTAGAAGTTGGCTTCATTAACTAAGTGAAAAAATAAATTACTGAATAAAACAATTTATTATTTTGCACACCTGAAAAAAGAAATTGCATGATGATTTCTAAAACCTTACACATGTAATTCTTGGTTAAATCACCAAGAGTTATCTGTCTCATAATTTTCAAAATATAAAGCAATATTACTGGCCGGCGCCGTAGCTAAATAGGCTAATCCTCTGCCTTGTGGCGCCGGCACACCGGGTTCTAGTCCCAGTCGGGGCACCAGATTCTGTCCCGGTTGCCCCTCTTCCAGGCCAGCTCTTTGCTGTGGCCCAGGAGTGCAGTGGAGGATGGCCCAAGTGCTTGGGCCCTGCACCCACATGGGAGACCAAGAGAAGCACCTGGCTCCTGGCTTCGAATCAGCGTGGTGCGCCGGCCGCAGCGCGCCGGCTGTGGCGGCCATTGGAGGGTGAACCAACGGCAAAAAGGAAGACCTTTCCCTCTGTCTCTCTCTCTCTCACTGTCCACTCTGCCTGTCAAAACAAAAACAAAAACAAAACAATATTACTAAGGAACAAAATTGCTTGTTTCTGAAAAATATTTTGAAGGCTGTCATCCTATATAACTTGAATTAATTTAAAATAAGTAATGTATAATTAATAAACATGCTCAAAAAGCCATAAACAATATCAGTTGATATGATTAAATATAACTATAATGCAATTGCAGTCAATTGTGGACTAGTAGTAAGTGATTTGCTGTGTATAATGTTTGCGTTTAAAATGATCTAGGGATGGGTGTTTGGCCTAGTGGTTAAGATGCCAGTTAAGATACCTGCATTCCATATTAAAGTACTGGGCTCTGATGTCTAGCTCAGGTTCCTGACTCTAGCTTCCTGCTAATAAAGACACTGGGAGACAGTAGTGATGGCTCAAGTAATTAGGTTCCTGCCACCTACATGAGAGATCCAGATTGAATTCCCAGCTCCTGATTTGGGCCTGCTGTCGCAGGCATCTGGAGAGTAAACCAGTGTATGGGAGTATGTGTTTATTTTCTCTTTCTATCTCCATTTCAGATAAATAAATAAATAAATAAATAAATAAATTTTAAATTAAAAGATGAGTGAGCATTTGGTTTAGTGATTAGGATGCTGCTTGAGATACCCACACTCCATTTCAGAGTGCTTAGGTTCAAGTCCTGGCACCACTACTGATTCTGGCAGGCAGCAAGTGATAGTTCAAGTACTTGATTACTACCACCCGTATGGGAGACCCAGATTGAGTTCCTGGCTTTCAACTTCAGCCTGACCCTCTAGCTTCAGCCTGGAGGAGTAAACCAGAGGATGGGAACCACCCTCCCCCTTCCAAATAAATATTATTTTAAAAATTAAAAAAATTAAATGATCTAGATATTAAGTATATAAGAAGGATCTTCAGTTTGTAGAACTGCATATAATGAAGAAATTACATGAATCTCATTTTTTGTACCAAAATAAACTTTTAAATCTTTTTTCCACAAACTTTTTGAAGCCCTCTCATATATGAAGAACTCAAATACTTTTAAGACTTGGTTGTCATTCCATTGGAAATATTCTGTGGAACCGTGAAATGTAACTACATTAGTCAGCTTCTTATGAAAGCAAGATAGGTGATACCTAACAGCAAAATGTAAAATATGACCTTGCAGAATGCAAAATTTTCACATTCATTATTTGTAGAAGATACACATTTTAAAATGTATCCTAATGATTAAGAACAGTGACATACATTTTTATCTTCCGTACTAATGTTATCAAGAATTCTGATATATAGCGGTAATGTTCTATTTCACATTAGCCTAACATAGCTTCAAGTCATTGTGTTTTGTAATAAACAAAAGTGAATAGAGGCAACAATTTGTATTAAACTGTCATGTCAGGATTCCAGTGTGGTCAGATAATGGAAAAGATAATACATTGTCCTAGTGTATGTCATCACTGAAATCTTCACCATGGAATTGAGCTATTAAAGTTACTGAGCAAATGAATCCTGCAAATGAATTCTATCATTCTTTGTCAAAAGCTAATTCAGAATTGTTGGATGTGTTGGCCTGAATATTTGAAAGTTTGTTTCTTTTAGGTCAAGAAATAATTTGCACATTTGCTTCAGAATAGCAGCCTCTCAAATAACAAAGCCGACTTGTGACATTTTGTAATTTATGTGTGGTCAGATTGATCAAATAAAAAGTCCAGAGGAACAGGGCTCACTGGCACTGGGATATGGCTAAACCTGATAGCCAGCATTGTGCAATTATTGCAAGGCTAATCCAGTTAGGTAGAACAAGGCATTTATCAGGCAGAAATATTCTATAGACAAGGGAGAGGGCTCTGGAAAATAAATGTGTGATAGTATAAGAAACTTTGGAATGAGGTGGTGATAAAGTATTAAAGCTGGGAGAAGTAATTCTATACTTAAATTTCTCTTAATTTTATGTGAACTCTCTTACGGACACGAGTAATGGGTTCAAAATTCAACCAGATTTCTAGTAAATTTCATTTATACCTCAGATGTTTTGGAAGTGAATACAGAGTTTTCTTTAACACCCCTTTAACATCTACTCAACTGACTTAGATTGTAAGCCAGCCTATTCCATTCTCTGTTGTGCTCACTGACACAGAATCTAGAGAGCACACAGCCAGTAGGCAGCACATTGCTCTGCTGTCCCACTCTGGCTTCCCTCAGGTGAGCAGATTCCTTACCAAAAACTAGTATGTTCATTCATGAATCTTTTTAAAGCCAGCTGGATGTGGTACTGTTATTATGTCATCCAGTTACATGGTGGGGAAACCAATGGTACATAAACAAGAAGGGTTTTGTTTCCATGAAAACTGAGTTCATTATTTAAGAAAAATTTAGTAAAGATGAAATGCTAAAATACTTACTTTGAATTAGATGTAGATGAGAAAAGTATATAAAATGAAAAAAAAAATTTAAAAATTTATAAAACAATACATTTATGTCTTGATACCATCAAATTATTAGAAAATGTTAAAACTCTGCGAAACATTGGCATAGGAAAAGACTTCTTGGAAAAGATCCCAAAAGCACAGGCAATCAAAGCAAAAATAGACAAATGGGATTGTACCAAGCTGAGAAGCTACTATTCTGCAAAAGAAACACTCAGCAAAGTGAAGAGGCAACTGACAGAATGGGAGAAAATATTTGCAAGCTATGTAACTGATAAAGGATTAATATCCAGAATCGATAAGGAGCTCAAGAAACGCAAAAACAACAAAACAACCAATCCAGTTAAGAAATGAGCAAAGGACTTGAACAGGTATTTTTCAAGAAAGGAAATCCAAATTGCCAACAGACACATGAAAAAATACTCAGGATCACTGCCATCAGGGAAATGCAAATCAAAACCACAATGAGATTTCACTTCACCCCAGTTAGAATGGCTCTCATATAGAAATCAATAAACAACAAAGGCTGGTGATGATGTGGGGAACAAGGTACCCTAATTCATCGTTGGTGGGAATGTAAACTGGTGCAGCCACCAGAAGACAATATGGAGATATCTCAGAAATCTGAATATAGACCTACCCTATGATCCAGCATTCCCCCTTCTGGGAATTTACCCAAATCTAAAGATATTAGCATATGAAAGAGTGATCTGTACCCCCATTTTTATTGCAGCTCAGTTCACAATAGCTAAAATACGGAATCAACCCTAATGTCCATCAACTGTTGACTGGATAAAAAAACCATTATATTTGAAATAAGTCAGGCCCAGAAAGACAAATACCGTGTGTTCTCCCTGATCTGTGGTAACTGATAGAGTACCTAAAAGATCATCTATAGGTGAGAAATGACACTTTGAGAGATGATGATTTTGAACAGCTCTTGTTTCTTCTGTTGAGGAACAGTTTTTTGTTTCTTCATACTTTTTGTTGAACTCTTAGTGTAGGGTTACATAGTGTAGGGTTAATTTTATGAGTATAAAGTAAACTGAAAATAGATCTTTGTATAAAAGAATGGGAATAGGAGAGGGAGGAGGAAGAAGGGTGGGAGTATCAGTGGGAGGGAGGCTAGGGTGGAAAGTATCACTATGTCCCTGAATCTGTATATATGAAATACATTAAATTTACATGCTGTAGTTAAATTTAAAAAAGAAAAATACACTTAAATTTCCTTAAAATTATCAATTAAGAAGGTAGATCTATTATTTATGAAGAGAGAGAAAGGATGAAGAAACTTACATTCAGAGAAGAAGTCTTGGCATCAAAATAAGGAAATGAATGAATGTTTATATATGTTACATGTAAATGTGTCTTTTCAAGATGATTGCCCACTTGTAATGATTTCACTTACTCAACCCACTGCTGGTCTTGAATGCATAGGACAAGCAAGCTTTACTCCAAAATATAAGCAATGGTAAACCATAATGAATTCATGGCCAAAAATGGCTTTTTTTTTTTCAGCGTAACAGTGAAAGGGTAATTAGTTGAACCTAGGTTTTTATTATAGACTAGTAAAAAAACTCAAAATGTCAGTGTTGGCGACCAAAACTAATAGCAATCTAATAAAATGAAAATAAAAAAGAGCAACATTTTGTATTTGTTTGCCTGTGTGTGTGTACACACTTGAGGTTGGTGCAGTCAGCAGTTGCAGATAACATAATGAATATGTTTTCTTTTAGCTGAAATATCCAAATGAAAATGAAGAAATTTTGCTGTTTAGATCTATTATTGATGTAAATCTGCCAAAATTTTTATCCCATGATTTGCCACTCTTTGAGGTAAGGACATTTATTATTCCAACGTATCAAAACTCTTATGATGTATTTATCAAATTGTCCAAGTTTGAAAATTTATGAGGAACTTCCACTATAGAAAAAAATGACAAGGTACCAAGCAACATGGATCATTCCATGTTTTATCTGAAGTGTAGTTAGCTGGCTTTTTTGCTTCAGATGATTTTAAACAGCTTGGGGTTTTTAAATAGTATATGTTTTTCCCTGCAGAATATAATCAATACACAAAATTATAAAGTGTTTCACTTATAAATTCTACCTGAATATAGACTCCATGAAGAAAAATAATTTGTCTAGCATACTATGACTGCAGGAATAAAATAAGGTTAATTTCCTTAAATAAATTGTATGAAATTGTATAATTTAACATAAGAACCAGACTTAATCTTATTATATTTCAGATAGGATTATGAGTCCTTGCAAGCAAGTGTTAATATTAATTTCCCAGAGTATCATTTGATATCACTGTTGTCCTTTTCCCCAATACCAGGTAGATGACATCAGGAATTCAGTGGACTCCTAGTCGTTAGATGTTGTAGTAGTTGGCACTGCCTTGTAGTACAGGCATTAGCTTTCAGCACGTAAGACTGGACAGGTTGTGGCAGGGAAGGGGGAGAAGACAGAGCCATTAGTTTAGCCCAGTGTGATTAGCTATCCATAGCAGTCGTGTTTCATCATTCTGAAGGGCGCTTTCCTTATGATTTAGAGTGGGAAGTACAAATGTTTTATGGAACAAATCAACAACGGAAGAGTTCAGATTTTCTTTCTAAAGTTTTTCTCTGAGTTTCCTAGTGCACTGTACAGATATTCTAGGAGAAAAAGTTGGTTTTTTTTTGTTTTTTTGGTTTTTTTTTGGAAAGAGGACATATACCTCACTAAATGTATTCTCATGCAGTTGTGTATTCATTTGGTGAACATTGATTGAACAGTGTTTCTCAAGTGGAACATGATTAGTTTTACAATTGGGACAATCTCTTGTTATACATGGCTGTCTTGTGGACAGCAGACCATTAAGCATTCTATGTCCCCGCTCCCTGCTGCCCTAGACCTCTCCCTTAATGACAGGCATATTTCAAAATATGACATATTTCAAACTTTCCACCTGGCAGGAGTGAGAGAATAAGGGATGGTAGTCTTGTCTTTTTTTTTTTTTTTTTTTTTTAAACAGGCAGAGTTAGACAGTGAGAGAGAGAGACAGAGAGAAAGGTCTTCCTTTTTGCCATTGGTTCACCCCCCAAAACAGCCACTACGGCCGGCGTGCTGCACCGATCTGAAGCCAGAAGCCAGGTGCTTCCTCCTGGTCTCCCATGCGGGTGCAGGACCCCAAGCACTTGCCTTCCCAGGCCACAGCAGAGAGCTGGACTGGAAGAGGAGCAACTAGGACAGAATCCGGCGCCCCAACCGGGACTAGAACCCGGGGTGCCTGCGCTGCAGGTGGAGGATTAGCTTAGTGAGCTGCGGCGCAGGCCAGGGTGAGAACTTTGAATGACAGATATGTTTTGGGGTTATCTGTTTCTTTCAGAGGTTTGCATAAGCAATTTGAATAATCTGAAAAGATGATGTTTATTTAGCAAACATTATGTCCCTAATATGGAACAGGTACTAATCTAAGTGTTATGTGAATAATAATTTATGTAATATTTGAAATGACCCAACTGAATAGGTGCTTTCATTATCCCTCTTTTACATACGGTGTAACTGAGCCACAGAGATAAGTAACTTGTGTTTATGACCAGTACATGCAGGGACAGGGATTCTCACCACCCAATCAGGCTACCAAGTCCTCTTAGCCATACTGTATTTTTTCTTCTCTTTTGCCTCAAAAAAAATTATCACTTGGGTGAACTGGATGTCTTTTTCATAACAGCATTTAAAGGATTAAATGTCAGGATGGTTAAAGCAATAACTCATAAATTCTAATGTATAGTTGAGTATGTCTTCTCACATTAAAGACTTCTGAAATTTCTCTTTTGCCTTTAGAGTAAAAAAAGTAGTCATATTTCTCACATAAGTTGTAGTAATACTGATAAGATAGCCTTACTGGTTTATAAAGGTAACTTTCTTAGAACTTGCAATTAACTTTATGAAATTATATACACTAAATATGAAGTTATAATTCTTTCTAAACACATCATATTCTATGATTGTATTGATTTTGGGGTTGCCATAACTAAGCACCACAAACTTTAGACTTAAGATAACATGTATTCTCTTGCAGTTCCAGAGGCTATATCACAATCAAGTTTTGGGAGGTCATGTGCCCTTTAAAGGCTCTCAATATTGTCTCATCCTAGCTTCTGTAATACTTAATGTTCCCTGACTTGTAGCGGCTTCACTTCAGTTTGTGCCTCCAACATCATGTGGGCTTTTGCCCTGTGTCTCTCTGCATCTGTGTCTGAACCTCCCTCTTTCCTTTCCCTTAAACAGACAGCAGTCATTGGATTTAGGGCCTACCTGAATCCAGTATGATGCCATCTTAACTAATTACATCTGGAAATGCCCTATTTCCCATAAGCTCACATCCTGAGGTCCTGGGTGGACATGCAATGTAGGGGGACACAACTCAATCCACTACAGTGTATCCATTGAAATACTTATTTTGGCATAGCCAGTTGTCCTAGAACCATTTATTAAAAAGATTTTCAGTGAATTGCCCTTGCATCCATGTTGGCAATCAGTTTTTTATATACTCATTATGTGTGGGCTTATTTATAGACTATTTATTCTGTTCCACTGATTATATATGTTACATTAATACCAATATGATGGTCTTTATAATAAGACTTGAAATGAGTGAGTATTAGTTTTCCAACTTTTAACTTAAAAATATCATAAAATTAAATGTAAACCCTAAGCTGTAAAATTTCTAGTGGAAAACAGGAGAAAGCCTGTGTGACTTTGAGCTAGGCAAAAATTGATTAATTAAAATACCAAAAGCATAAAGAACTTACACAATTATATCTAAAATATGTAAAGAGCTGTCCAAATTTACCAATAAATAAATAAACAGACTAAAAATGGGCAAAAGATTTGAAAAAATTTCACCAAAGATAAATATATGGCAAATAAACACAAAGAAATTAGTCATTGGGAAATATAGATTGAAACCTCAATAAAATATCACTACACAACATGGCTAAAATGTTTAAAAAAAATCATAAAATATTGAAACTCACACACACTGCTAGATGTAATGTAAACAGTACAAGCATTTAGAAAATAGCTAGGAAGTTTCTTAAAATATTCAACACCCACCCATGCTATCCAGTTACTATATTCCTCAGTATTCACTCAAGGAAATGAAAGCGTTTGTTCAGTCTTTACATAAACATTCCTGCAGCTTTATTTGTAATAGCTAAAAACTAGAAACAAATAATATGTCTATCAACAGGTGAATGGATTTAGAACTGATGAACTTCAATGCAGTGGAATAAAAGCAATAAAAAGCAATGAACTACTGATACACACCAAAGAAAAAGTAGTACCCATTCTGGACAATTTCATTGATACTGAATTGTGCACAATGTAAATAAAAATAGTAACAAAAAGCAGACCAGTGGTCCTCTGAGGAAAAAGGTAGACAGCAGCAGGCAGAGGAGGAAAGGAGGATTAGCAAAGGTCAAAAGGAAACTTTGGGGCTGCTAGATGTTACCTTGCTTGTGGTGATAGTGTTGTTGATCAAATCATACATTTTAAATATATGCAGGTTTGTGTATGTAAATGATAATTTATAAAGCTGTTAGAATGCTGTTGAATTAATGACTCCATCAGTATTAAATATATGTATTTAGTGTAAATATATAAAATGTGAATCTCCACTTCATCTATCATCAGGGAATTACATCAGATTTGTTTCCTGGAGTAAAATTACCAAAACCAGATTATAATGATTTGCTGGCAGCTATCAAAGACAATTGTGTCTCCATGAATTTGCAAATGACTCAATTCTTTACTGAGAAGATTCTTCAAATATATGAAATGATGATTGTACGTCATGGTTTTATGATTGTTGGAGAACCATTTGGAGGAAAAACAAGTGCATATCGTGTCTTAGCTGGAGCATTAAATGATATATGTGAAAAGGTAGGTATCTTAATAGGTTTATTTATTTGTAATCAATTTTGTGCAAAAGAGAATATAATAGTCATAATAAAATATATTTTGAAAGGGACAACAAAGATCATGAGAAAAATAGTCAAAGAGAAAATAAAATTTGCGAAGTAAAATGAAACAGGAAGTTAGTGTATAAAGTTTAGCCACAACTTTGCTTTTACTAAATTAACCTTTTTTCACTTTCTAACTATTAATGTAATACATGTTAATTTAGAAAAAAGTCTGAAACAAAAATCTCCAGGTTTTTCCTTTAATACTTCTAGGAGAATTTTTTAAAATTTTCTGTGTGGTTAGATTTGTAATGCAAGCTTCTCATATTGTCTGCCAGCGATATTGAATTGGAATGTGTGTGTCTGCATGGATACACACATGTATGTGACTACAATGACTATTATATTACTCAGAATTCTTATGCACATTACATTTTGATCTGCTTTGACATGCTGAAGGAATAGGACTGTTTTAAATTCTCCAACTCTGCATGTCTGTTTACCTCTCTTTGGATTTTGAAGTTTTTTCTTCATGTCTTTCAATGTGGATATCCTATATGAGATTTATGATCATTGTATATCTCCATTGTGGTGTATCCTCCTCAATCAATATGAAATTATTTATTCTGTGTGCTTTGTGTTCCCATGGTCTAATTTCAATATTGCTACCTCTACTTGGCAGATATATTTGCCAGTATCTTTAATTGTATCTTTGGATGACAGTGTGATTTACCTTTATAGAAAGTAAATAGTTTTGTCTCTTCTGTTGGGAAACAGTGTTTTTTTTTTTTTCTTCATGCTGTTTGTTGAACTCTTTTACTTACTATAGGGTTAACTATACACTCATTAAATAAACTGGAAAGAGATTTTTGTAAAATTAAGACTGGGAATGTGAGAGGGAGGAGCAAGAAGGGTTGGAGCTTGGGTGGGAGGGAGGATGGGGCTAGGAAGTATCACTATGTTCTTAAATCTGTATATATGAAATACATGAAACTTGCATCGCTTAAGTAATGTTTTAAAATATCCCCCCAAATAAAGTAGTTTGATTGATATCTATTTTCTCCAGGCTCCATAGCCTTAATTCTTTCATAGGGGAACTTGAGTTTTTTTATATTTATTGTCATACAGATTGATAAGCTACTTTTTCTGTCATCTGTTTCTTTTGCTCTTATCCTTCCATGTTACTTCCTTGCTTTACTTCCTTTTCCAGTCCCTTTATGTCTTCACTTTTTCACCCTTCCAGTTTGCTGCCTTTTTCTTGTTTTGTTATAAGTGTTTTTCCTTTTTTTTTGCTTTATTGTAAGATAGAGCAATTATCTTTGGTATAAAAATAGTCTCTAAAAAACTAAACATGGTGCTGCTCTGAATAAAATATGAAGATATGAAAATGTTTTATGTTTCACTTGTAAAATCCAAATTGTTCATGACTAGGAAATTCTAAGAGTGACACTGTGATTGTGTGAAGGTGGCAGACTTCTTTAGCCACCACATATAACCTAGAGCCTCACACTAGCCTTGCTGAATTGGGGATAAAAACTTTTCTTTTGTGGCAACAATTTTATCTTGTATAAGGAGATGATAAAGTTTTCTCATTTTTTCTCATGAATTTATGGTGATCTGTTATTATCCTCTTCCTGGGCACAGAGAGAAAGAAAGCAAAGACCTTGAACTTGTTTCATTGTTGAAGGGTATTTCCACATATTTTCATTAGTTTGGCAGTTTGTATCTAAGCTCTGGAAATGGCAGATGAAAAGGCAGTGTTGGGAAGAGCTGAACGTACATTATTATATATAAAATTCAATGTATGAATAAGTAGAGCACAGACGATTTTTAGGGCAGTGCACTATTCTGTTTGATGCTATACTGGTGGGTACATGACATATACACTTGGCAAAATTCATAGAGCTGTATAATACGGAGTCAACTCTAAAAGGTAGATTTTAGAGAATTATAATGTATCATTTCAGTTCACTAATCACAACACCATATCACACCAATACTGGATGTTAATAGGAGAAACTGTTGGGCGATCCAGGGGAATATTTGAAAATTTCTGTATTTTCTCCTCAAGTTTTCTGTAAACTGAAATTACTCTAAAAATATAAAGTATAATAATTGTTTAAAAACCAACCTTATCCCCTAAAAGCATTAACCTCTATTCTTATGTCATAGACTAACATTTAGGGCTTTACCAAAATTAACAGTTACCAATATTTATTTGAAAGGTAGAGCAACAAAGAGAAAGGAGATATTTCTCCTGCTAGTTCATCCCCCAAATACTCCAAGCTGAAGCCAGGAGCCAGGAATTTCATCTGGGTCTCCCACATGGGTGGCAGGGGCTCAAGCACTTGGGCCATCTTCAACTTCCTTCCC
Source organism: Lepus europaeus (assembly GCF_033115175.1). Lineage (NCBI taxonomy): Eukaryota > Metazoa > Chordata > Mammalia > Lagomorpha > Leporidae > Lepus > Lepus europaeus. The sequence continues at coordinate 139,486,137 of NC_084827.1, read as the reverse complement.
AGGTGCATTAGCAGGAAGCTGGATCAGAAACAGAACTGCTGGTACTCAAACTGGCACTCTCATACGGGAAAATATGGGATGCTGGTATTGCAAGTGTTAGCTTAACTCACTACTCCACAATGCTGGTCCCTATCAGTATTAGCTTTTTCATTCCATGAAAAATACATATTTCTCTATATTTACATTTTTTTATTTTCTCTCAGATATAGATTACAACCCACAGGCCAAATTCTGTCCAAAGTCTATTTTAATAATGCCAATGAACTTAGAATGGTGATAACATTTTAAAAGATTTGTTAACAACAGGAGTCACTGTGCACTTGCTCCCCATGTAGGACCTCTGTCCTTAATGAGTTGTATTATGAGAATTAACAGTAAAACTTGTCTTCAAACAGTACTTTATACTTTGTGTGTCTGTGTGGGTGCAAACTGTTGAAATCTTTACTTCGTATAGAGTTGATCTTCTGTATATAAAAATAATTAAAAATGAATCGAATCTTAATGAAGAATGAGATGGGAGAGAGAGTAGGAGGTGAGATGCTTTAAGGGTGGGAGGGCGGGTATGGGGGAATAACAACTATAATCCAAAAGTTGTACTTATGAAATTTACATTTATTAAATAAAAGCTTTCTAAAAAAATAAAGGATTTGTTAAAAAAAGAAAGGAAGGAAGGAAGTTGGATATACTTAAAAAAGAGAAACAAAGAACATCAGTATGTAACAGATAGTAGGAAACCTATAAAGTCTATAATATTTGTTGTATACCCCTAAAGAAAGTCAAATTCTATTTTTTAGTTTTAGATTCATAGATATTGTATGATATTTGTTAATTTCTCCCTAAGTATTTTGCTAGCCTTGAAATATAAATATTTAAAAATTCTATTTTTGTTCCTTGGTATTATACATGAAATACCATTTATTTTTATATAGTGACATTGTATGCTGGCTCCTTATAAAATTCACTTTTTACTTCTGGTAGTTTGTAGAATCCTTGGGATTTTCAGTGTACACATCATGTTTTCTATGAACAAAGATAATATTCTTCAAAATAAATTATCATTTTTTTCATTAAGGGCCTAATGGAGGAAAACAAGGTTCAAATAACTGTTTTAAATCCTAAGTCTGTCACCATGGGTCAGCTGTATGGACAGTTTGATTTAGTGTCTCATGAGTGGTCTGATGGGATCCTTGCCGTCAGTTTTAGAGCATTTGCCTCTTCAGCGGTAAGAACTAATACTTTTGTATGCATATTGTGTTGTGGTCAATTTCTGACTTTTTCAGTCATTTTAAAAAAACACTTATAGTGTATGAATATTACTTAGAAGACATAACTGGATGGTGTGGTAGCATTTCTGTGAAGGACAATCTTAGCACTTACAGAAATGCCAGGGACCAAGGCAGAAAGCACCTTTGGCCTGCGGCTCTACGAAGAGAAAGCACAAAGCCAAAGGACAGGGCAGAATATTTCTGATTGCCTTCTCGAAAGCTAGATGGTCCAGGAGGGAGATTATCCAATAACTTGGCCCTTTTGCCTCTTCAGAAGTGTTCTTCCTTTTCCCACACTTTGAGCCACTACTGTTGTCATCCACACTGAGTGTTATATAACAATGCTTAGAGAAGAAATTGCACACCTTTATTAAATGCTATCTTGGAAATTCCAGTCCTTGCCTTCCATTGTGCTAGGGAAAGAACAGCTGCCCTGTGGAAAACCACAAAGTAAAGAATGTGTGAGCTGCTAGCTATTATGAATGGGAGAAGAGGGGAGCACTTAACTACTGCTGGTTTATTTTGCAAGGTGGTTGTTGTCTCCTCTCACAGTAGAAAGGTTCTCAGACCATTAGGTGTTAATTCAGTTGCCCTATTTCAATAAGTTCTCTGTAGTGTTACTACATGGGAGACAGTTTCCTAAGACTGGTAGTATAGGAAGAGGGTGCATGCTAGAGGCATTTAGCTTATAACTATTAAGTCATTCTTTATATAGATGTCTTTTTTTTTTAAAGATTTATTTATTTATTTGAAAGGCAGAGTTACAGAGAGGCAGAGGCAGAGAGAGAAAAGAAAGGTCTTCCATCCACTGGTTCACTCCCCAGATGGCCGCAATAGCCAATGCTGTGGTGATCCAAAGCCAGGAGCCAGAAGCTTCTTCTGGGTCTCCCATGGGGTGCATGGGCCCAAAGACTTGAGCCTTCTTCTACTGCTTTCCCAGGCCATAGCAGAGAGCTGGATCAGAAATTGAGCAGCCAGGACTTGAACCAGCACCCATATAGGATGCCAGCACTGAAGATGGCTTTACCCGCTATGCCACAGTGCCAGCCCCTATAGGTGTTTACTTTATTCTGATTACTGTAATTCTAAATTTGGTGCTTTTTACCCAGTTAAGACCCAGTAGACCTTAACTTATGAGTCAATGGTGTAATAGAAATTTCAGCTCTGCACTTATGAGAAGAAAGACCTTGGACAATGAGTAATGTAAGGATTGAATTTTATGGGTCGAACATCTTGCCCAGTATCAAGGTTTTCTGATAATTTTGAGGATAAAAATAATCATAAGGCAAAAATTAAGCAGATAAAGCTCTAGTACTGTTGATGTTGTGTCTTTTGTTCTCTCTTGCCACGATGGACACCTTCTAGCTCAGGATAACATATGAAGTCTCTTGCACAGAAATAATTATGAGATATCTCTATAATCAATTATATAGCATGAATTAGATTTTCCAGAAAATTATGTCCCATAAATACTTAATCAAAGGGAGATTAGTTTATCCAAAGTCACATAGCTTAGAATTAGTAAAGCAAAATGAAAAGGCAAGGTCCTTCAGACAGTGAAGTTCAGTATTATTTACTTAGCAGTGTTGCCTAAAGAGATGGTGAACAGGCATGAGGAAGTCCACAGCCCAGGGGCAAATTGGTCTTGAGGTAATTACCAAGGCGTGGCCTTCTTTTCTTCCTTCCTGGAAGTGTGGGTATAGGTTGACTTGAGCTAGAGACAGACCAACTGTCCCATAAATTAATGAGTCGGCTTTAACTATGACTTTCAAATTAATTAGTTAATCTTTTTAAAAAAGGATGATATTGTATTTCTGCCTTGTCCATGGCATAAATAGACTTTTTCAAATTAAAAATATATGCACACAAATTGTTGAAAGCTTTACTTGATATATGTTAAATTGATCTTCTGTATATAAAGATAATTGAAAATGAATCTTGATGTGAATGTAAGGGGAGAGGGAGCGGGAAAGGGGAGGGTTGTGGGTGGGAGGCAAGTTATGGTGGGGGGAAGCCATTGTAATCCATAAGCTGTACTTTGGAAATTTATATTCATTAAATAAAAGTTTGAAAAAAAGAAAAAAATACATGCACACACACACACACTTTATTCAAAGAGTGCATTTACATTTTTATGGTGAAATCAATTATAGGGATTATAGTTTCAAATTTTGAAATAGTATTAATGAACTGCTTTCTTACATTATCATTATTACTTTTTGCCTTTTATTCACTATATGCATAAAATAGACTCCAGATAGGAAATGGTTAATTTTTGATGGGCCAGTTGATGCAGTGTGGATTGAGAATATGAACACTGTGCTTGATGACAACAAAAAGCTATGTCTGATGAGTGGGGAGATTATTCAAATGTCTCCACAAATGAATCTTATCTTTGAGCCGATGGATTTAGAAGTTGCTTCTCCTGCCACTGTAAGTTCTCAAATTTGACATCTACCTAAAAACTGCAAAATGTTTTAAATGTACTTACTCACTTAGTAGCTTTGACTCACTTTAAGAGCAATCTGTAATTCTCAAATAACAGATGTATCTGTTGACATATTTGCTCAATTAAATGGTTGGGATATTTTTTTCTTTATCCGGGACCATTTGGTAAAGTCATACACAAAAATAGTGATCGTGAAATTATAGAAAATTGAGCCTTTTCTCTCCAAGGCTTTTCTGAAGGTTATTAAAAACAGATGTGCCCAGTTACATTATCCTTGTAAGCATCACCTTGATGGTATGAAACTGCTGTGTTTCCAGGTCTCCAGATGTGGTATGATTTACATGGAGCCTCACATGCTCGGCTGGAGACCACTGATGTTGTCTTGGATAAATCTTTTACCTTCTTCAGTCAGTGACATTCAGAAGGAATTTATAATAGGCTTATTTGACAGAATGGTCCCCATTTCTGTTGAATTTATTAGAAAGCATACAAAGGTAAGAGGAATGAGGATTTTTAACTTAAAAAATGGGAAACTCAAATTAACCAAATATAGCAATTTTAATGTATATTTTATTATCAACTAAGATATTAAGGTATTTTTGACTGCTTTGACTTAAAACTACCTTCTGATTAAAATGAAAGGACTTTAATTCATATAATTATTCTCTAAAAAAATTTTAAATGTAGCACATTAGTGTTTGTGAAAATGTTATTGGTGCTAATCATTATTTTCTTTCAGTAAAATCTCAAAGGCCTACATAAACTATGCCTTGGTAAACCTGCCCAAAAATATTATCTCTTATTTCTGATGGGATATTGTATTTTAAATAATTTCCATCTTCTCAGTTTGCTTTCTTTTCCAAAGTTCCTAAAATAAGCCAATTCATGGTGGATGGATTATAAAGAAGTCCTAAAATAGGCACATCTGTTTTTCTTTCTTTCACTACACCTGGGGCATATTGGGGGAAAAACTAAAAGGGATAAAAGTGACTGCAGAAATCTCCTGCCTCTGATAGTTAGAGAGCACCGGTGAGGCTCTTCAGCCTGCCCCAGCTGAAAATGATAGGAAGAGTATGCTTAATTTCAGTTTTGTCAGATGTTGGCCAAAGGTCTTCTAGATGCATTTTGGCTTGGAAAAGTTATATATATAAAGCAGAAGAACTCGGGGCAGAAGTTTGACTCAAGGTACAGTTTTGGAAAATGCAATTTAAAGTCATGTAAATGTAGGTGACCTAAAAGGAAACCTCACAGAAATAAGGAAGAGAGCCAAGGATAGAATCTCAGGTGCGCTTGTGGCTAGACAAGAAGGAAGGGAGAAGAACATTTTAAGGAAGTAGTCAGTATTAACAAGTACTAGTAGGAGCTGGGTCAAGACAAGAAAGCACTGATACATGTCCTCAAGATGTGGCAATTGAGAAGATCATGAGGAACCTTGGCCACAGCACTTGAGAGGGGAGAGATGTCACTCCTAAGAAGTTAGTTGCGAAATGTTAGAGACACTAACAGGACAGTGGATATAGACTGCTCTTTCAAGAAACTTGGCTGATAGCCAAAATATGTTGTAGATATGAAAGAATCAGGTTTTAAAAAACTCTTTGGGGCCAGCACTGTGGCATAGTGGGTAAATCCACTGCCTGCAGTGCTGGCATCCCATATGGGCGCCAGTTCCAATCCCAGATGCTCCACTTCTGATCCAGTTCTCTGATGTGCCCTGGGAAAGCACTAGAGGATGGCCTATGTTCTTGGGCCCCTGCACCCATGTGGGAGACCTGGAAGAAGCTCCCAGCTCCTGGCTTCAGATCGGCACAGTTCCAGCTGTTGCGGCCATCTGGGGAGTGAACCAGCGGATGGAAGACCTCTCTCTCTCTCTTTCTCTTTCAACTCTGCCTCTCTAAATGTAACTCTGCATTTCAAATAAATAAATAAATCTTTTTAAAAAACCAGTTTATATGAACTAAGAGTCAAAAGAAAATACACTATGAGATTTTAACCTCAATTCTCAAAGAATTTAGGTATAACAAATAATTGAATTTTCCATATAACTGGAACTTATCTTTTTTATAGCAAATCATAAAACTTGTTGTTCAAGGTTTCTTTTTTTATTTTATTTTATTTTTTTAATTTTTTATTTTTGACAGGCAGAGTGGACAGTGAGAGAGAGACAGAGAGAAAGGTCTTCCTTTTGCCGTTGGTTCACCCTCCAATGGCCGCCGCGGTAGGCGTGCTGTGGCTGGCGCACCACGCTGATCCGATGGCAGGAGCCAGGTGCTTCTCCTGGTCTCCCATGGGGTGCAGGGCCCAAGCACTTGGGCCATCCTCCACTGCACTCCCTGGCCACAGCAGAGAGCTGGCCTGGAAGAGGGGCAACCGGGACAGGATCGGTGCCCCAACCGGGACTAGAACCCGGTGTGCCGGCGCCGCAAGGCGGAGGATTAGCCTAGTGAGCCACGGCGCCGGCTCAAGATTTCTAAAATATACATTTCTGTCCTCTCGAGGAAATTATGAATGCTTGCTACTATGTAACAGTAAATATCTGTATTATTTGTAGTGATAGCCATTTTTATTTTAGTGTTGCATCAGTAACAGTCCCATCCTTAGATACTCAACTGTCATTTCAGTTATCTTCTGCTGGGGTAGCTGCTCATCTTCAGAGTTAATCTTTACATGTTAACCATGGAGCAGTGTGAATCACTTTTTTAAGATTTTATTTATTTGAGAGGTAGAGTTACAGATAGAGAGGTCTTCCATCTGCTGGTTCACTCCCCAAATGGCCTCAACAGTCAGAGCTGGGACATTCTGAAGCCAGTTGCCAGGAGCTTCTTACAGGGTGCATATACGGGTGCAGGGGCCCAAGCACTTGGGCCATCTGCTGCTGCTTTCCCAGGTCATAAGCACAGAGTTGGATTGGAAGAAGAGCATAAGGGACACAAACTGGCACCTGTGGTGGTTGCCAACTATACAAGCTGAGGCTTAGCTTACCATGCCACAGCACCAGCCTAGCAGCGTGAATCTTAAGTGTTGGGAACATGTTATGTACTGCAAGGTGCTAGGAGCTGTAAATGTTTCCTCATTTATTTTACGCATTGTCATGTTGAGATGCCAAAAAAATAATATATCTGTGATATGGCACTCTAACATTTCATTAAAAAATGCCAACAGCAATTGCTATTCAAGTTTGACTTTCAAATTAAAAAAATAAGCCTATCTTACAAGTTTCTGAATCTACTACAGCACTTTCCATCCTGCATAAATGAAAGGCCATGCTGGTCACTACAGAAATCATAGTTGTGGTCCTTCAGAAAGGGTTGGGGAGGTCTGAAAAGACAGCTGGTATTTTGCATGTTGCTCTCTCCCTTCACGTGAGATTCAGAACAGTAACTGTCAGGATTGATATTCATTGTGTCATTTTAAACATTTTTTGAGATAACGTTTTTAATTTCAATTGTAGTCAAAGACCTAATGTTTCACTAAATAGATTTCAACGAGAAAAAAGTTTCACAGAAATATAGCTATAAACAGTAATCAAATAAAAAGATGTCAATTAAACTCTTATATACAATAAATTTTAAAAATAATCACAGATCATTAAAACCATTGTAGTGGGGCCAGCGCTGTAGCATGATGGGCTAAGCCTCCGCCTGTGGCACTGGCATCCCATATGGGCGCTGGTGCGAGTCCAGCTGCTCCACTTCCAATCCAGCTGTCTGCTATGGCCTGGGAAAGCAATAGAAGATGGCTCCCAAGTGCTTGGGCCCCTGCACCTGTGTGGGAGACCCGGAAGAAGCTCCTGGCTCCTGGCTTCAGATTGGCTCAGCTCTGGCCATTGCAAACATTTGGGGAGTGAACTAGCAGGTAGAAAACTCTCTGCCTCTGCCTCTCTGTAGCTCTGCCTTTCAAATAAATAAATCATTGTAGTATGACACTTTTTTTCAAAAAAAGATTTATTTATTTGGAAGTCAGTGTTACACAAAGAGAGGAGAGGCAGAGAGAGAGAGAGAGAGAGAGAGAGAGAGAGAGAGAGAGAGGTCTTCCCTCCACTGGTTCACTCCCCAATTGGCCACAATGGCCAGAACTGTGCCAATCCGAAGCCAGGAGGCAGGAGCTTCTTCTGGGTCTCCCACATGCATGCAGGGGCCCAAGGACTTCGTCCATCTTCTTATGCTTTCCCAGGCCATAGAAGAGAGCTGGATCAGAAGTGGAGCAGCTGGGACTGGAACTGGCGTCCATATGGGATGCCAGCACTGCAGGCAGAGGCTTTATGCGCTGCGCCACAGCACTGGCCCTCTGGTATGGTATTCTTAACAATTTGTTTAATGAAAATATAAAACAAAGCTTGATACAAGTATGTATGTAGCAGTACTGATACACACAGGTATTTCCTTCTTTTTTCTTTTTGTTTTTGATTTTGATTTTCCTTTAAATTTTAGCTCCCGTGTATAAGGGAGAACTTGTAATGTTTGTTTTTCTATGTCCAGCTTATTACACTCAACATTGTGTCCCCCAGTTTCAACCATTTTGATGGCAATGATAATATTTCATTTTTTATAGCTGAATAATATTCCACTGTATGAATGTTTGTGTGTGTGTGTAGATGCATATATTTGCACTCCATTTTCTTTATCCATTCATCTGATTTATAGACACCTGGCTTGATTCCAGATTCTGGCTACTGTGAACTACAGCACTCCAACATTTTTATGAGCTGCTTGGAACTGCATCCCACAGAATTATGAGTAATCCCATGGCTTAAAAACATGTCCTAAAATGGATTTTATTTATGAAGATTATAGTTGTGCAAATTAACTACATTCTCTTAAGACTTTTTTAGTGGCTTGATTTATAAAATCAGCATAACATAAATCTATGTTTTTGATTAAATTAATTGACAGTACATTTTTGGAAATATGAGATTGGATATGAGAATTTGAAGTGTGCACACTACTTAAATGTGAAGGCCCTGTACTGCCATACTCTAAGAATGGAGTTCGTGTGTGTTTCAGTAAACCACCTCTTCCATAAGATTAAAATTCCAGTGGTACCTTTTCATAGATATTGTGACTGTTAATATTAACTGTGTTCAACAAAGATGAATTGATGCTATTTTAACCATTGCATAATTTAATTTGTTTTGTAAATGCTTTCTAACTTTTCAGGAATTATGTCCTACTTCAGATACAAACTTGGTCCGATCCTTAATGAATCTAATAGACTGTTTTATGGATGATTTTGCTGATGAAGGCAAAGTAAGAGAGAGAAATGATCGAGAAGCTTACTCTTTGCTTGAGGTAAGGTCATAGCCTTTTCTGTCTTGTGGTAGAAAGGCAGACATCTCTTATGGAACTCATTTTACCTCTGAAAGTGGATACTGGGGATCTGGAACTAGAGACTGGGAGTAAGCTGGGGAGTGAGGAAAAAGCCAGGCACAAAATACCCAGTGCTGGCGGGAAAATATTTCAACTGACACTTCTGCTGCATCATGAGGTTTGGATGGAGCCCAGTGATTACCTCAAATATGCTACTGAAAGCTTGTGTGATTTCATAAGCATCAGATGTGATCCATTCTCAAAATGCCTGTGAATGACTTTGTGATGATTTACCTCCTGTCCACACCATGACAATGAATTGCTGTTTTACCCTGCATTTTCTTTTTTATGAGATAGAAATTTAAAATATAATTACACACAATGGTACTTCAAAAAGTTCAGAGAAAAATGGCATTAAAATGTAAGTTTGTACCGTCAGAGAGGGTTAGGAAGGTATGAAACATAAAACTGTGATACTTTTCTCCACACCACAAGAAAATGTTCTTAGATTTTCTTAAAATTTTATTTAAGGTGTATAAATTTAATGTATTTCATCCATACAGATTTAGGAACATAGTGATACTTCTCACTCAACCCTTTTTCCCACCCATGCTCCCACCCTTCTTCCTCCTCCCTCTCCTATTCCCACTCTTAATTTTTACAAAGATCTACTTTCAGCTTACTTTATTCTCATAAGATTAACCTACTCACTAAGTAAATAGTTCAACAAATAGTGTGAAAAAAACACTGTTCCTTAACAGTAAAGTGTTATAAGCAATAATCAAATCTCAAAATCTCAGCTCTACTTCTATACATTACCTTTTAGGTATTCTGATAGTTAACACAGATCAGTGAGAACATATGGTATTTGTTTTTTTGGGACGGGCTTATTTCAGTAAGTATAATGCTTTCTAGTTGCATACATTTTGTTAAAAAAAAGAAAGGATTTCTTTTTGATTTTGCCACTGAGTAGTATTCTATAGTGTATATAAACCATAATTATTTTTTTATGAAGTCATCAGTTGATAGACATTTAGGTTGATTCCATATCTTAGCTATTGTGAATTGAGCTGCAATAAATGTGGGGGTACAGATCACTCTTTGATATGTTGATTTCATTTTGTTTGGGTAAATTCTCAGGAGTGGGAGGGTTGAGAAATTTGGCAGATCTATTTTCAGCTTTCTGAGGTATCTCCCTACTGTCTTCCACAGTTGCTTCAACAATTTACATTCCCACCTACAGTGGATTAGGGAAACTTTTTCCCCACATCCTAGCCAGCATTTGTTGATTTCTGTATGAAAGCCATTCTAACTGGGGTGAGGTGAAACCTCATTGTGGTTTTGATTTGCATTTCTCTGATGGCTAGTGATCCTGAGTATTTTTTCATGTGTCTTTTGGCCATTTGAATTTCCTCTCTTGAAAAATGCCTGTTCAACGGTCAACCGAATATACTTGGCTCCCCAACCAGGAGACAGCAGCCTGAGACATTGCCCCATGCCAGCAAAGAGTACCTCGTCACCCCATGTCAGCAGGAAGTAGCTTTAAAGACAGATCATCGTCCCTCTACCCCTCCTGGACTTTTGGGACTAATGTAACCCCATACAAACCCTGCTTTATAAAAAACAAAAGAGGGGAATGTTAGGAAACTGGCATGGTTTTAGCCAGGTGGCCGCATGGCCAAGCTACCTGAGCCAGGCTCCAGCCCCATCCTAATGGGATTCGCTGCTCCTGCTTCCCTGCCCGCCCTCAGACAAAGTTTTAAAAGGGCCTGTTCCTGAACATGTGCTCTCTCTTGGTTCTTTTATCTTGGCTCTGCTCCCTGCTCTCTTGGACTCTCTTGGCTTCTCTCCTCCTCTCATCTCTTTTCTCCCTCCTCTCTGGCTCTCTCTCTTACAGTCTCCTTCTCTTTTTCCTTCGCCACCCCTTCACTCTGATCTGTAGGGTGTTCCCCAATAAACCCTTTCCCTTAAAAAAAAAAAGGAAAATGCCTGTTCAAGTCATTTGCCCATTTGTTAACTGAATTGCTTGTTTTGTTGCTGAGTTTCTTGAACTTTTTATAGATTTTGGATATTAATCCTTTATCAATTGCATAGTTTGCAAATATTTTCTCCCATTCTGTCAGTTGCCTCTTCACATTGCCAAGTGTTTCTTTTGCAGTTCAGAAGCTTCTCAGCTTGATTTAATCCCATCTGTTTATTTTGCCTAAGCTTCTGGGGTTTTCCAAGAAGTGTTTGCCTATGGCAATGTCTTGCAGAGTTTTCCCTATGTTCTTTAGTAATTTGATAGTATCAAGTTGTATATTTAGGTCCCTGATCCATTTTGAGTGGGTTTTTGTATAAGGTATAAGGCAGGGGTCTTGTTTCATACGTCTGCAAATAGAGATCCAGTTTTCTCAGCACCATTTTCTGAAGAGGCTATCCTTTCTCCAGGAATTGATTTTAGCTACTTTGTCAAAGATAAGTTGATTATAGATGCATAGATTTATGTCTGGAGTTCTTGTTCTGTTCCCATTGGTCTACATGCGTATACTTTTGCCATTACCAAACTGTATTGATTATGAATGCTCTGTAGTATGTCTTGAAGTCTGGTATTGTGATGCCTTCGACTTTGTTTGTGTTATATGATTGCTTTAGATATTTGGCATATTGTGTTTCCAGATGAATTTCAGTATGGTGTTTCTAGATCTGAGAAGAAAGTCAATTTGTATTTTGATTGGGATTGAATTGAATCTATAAACTGCTTTTGGTAGTATGGTCATTTTGATGATATTGATTCTTCCAATCCATGAAAATGGAAGATTTTTCCTTTTTGTGTGTCTTTTCTAGTTGTATATCTAATGGTTTGTAATTTTCATTGTAGAGATATTTGACTTCCTTGGTTAAATTTATTCCAACACACTTAATTTTATTTTATTTTTGTTATTGTAATTGGGATTGATCTTCCAGGTTCTTTCTTAGCCGTGTCATTGTCTGTTTGTACAACAGCTATTTATTTTTGTGTGTTAACTTTATAATCTGCCACTTTACTAAACTGTTTAAATAGTCTCTTAGTCAAATCTTTTGGTTCCCCTATATGCTTCCAACTTTTCCCCACTCAATAAGATGCTAGCTGTGGGTTTGTCATAGATTGCCATTATGTGTTGAGGAATGTTTTTTCTATAGCCAAATTACTTAAGGTTTTCATCATGAAAGGATGTTTTAGTTTATAAAATGCTTTCTCTGCATCTATTGAGAGAATCATATGGTTTTTGTTCTTCAATTTGTTAATGTGCTGTATCATATTCATTTATTTGTAAATGTTGAACCATCCCTGTATACCAGGGTTAAATCCCAGTTGGTTTGGGTGGATGATCTTTCTGATGTGTTGTTGGATTCTATTGGTTAGTGTTTTGTTGAGGATTTTTGAATCTATGTTTATCAGGGAAATTGGTCTCTAGTTCTCTTTCTCTGTAGTATCTTTTTCTGGTTTAGGAATTAAGGTGATTCTGACTTCACAGAAGGAGTTTGGGAGGATTCCCTCCTTCTCAATTGTTTTGAATTCTTTGAACTTATTGGAATTGGTTCTTTAAATGTCTGGTAGAATTTAGCAATGAAGTTATCCAGTCTTGGGCTTTTCTTTGTTTGGAAGGTCTTTGTTACTGATTCAATCCCTCTTTCGGTTATTGAGCTGTTTAGGTTTTCTGTGTCTTCACAGCTCAATTTAAGTAGGTTGTATGTGTCTGGAAATCTATTTTTTCTAGCTTTCCCAATATGTTGGCATACAGCTCTTTGTAGTAATTCCTGATGATTCTTTTTATTTCTGCGATATCTGTTGTTACATTTCCTTTTTCATCTCTAATTTTATTGATTTGGGTCTTTTTTTTTTTAATTACTTGGGCCAATGGTGTGTCAATTTTGTTTTTTGTTTTTTAAAACAGCTCTTTGTTTCGCTGATCTTTTGTATTTTTTTTTGTTTCAATTTTGTTTATTCTCCAATTTTAATTATTTCTTTTCTGCACCCTTTTGTGTAGTCACAGAGTTCCCACAGTTCAGCACACAATGCTCCCACAGTCATGGAGTGCAGAGGGCTGCAGAGGATCCACTCCACCATGCTAGTTTGTCCCATCCATGGCGATCCAGAGACATTTCCAGGGCAGTGCATGTGGTGCCCCCTCTATGTGGTTTGAGCCCCAGCCTGTCATATGTTGAGAGATTGGGATCCCCTCACAGTCCTACATGGGTGAACAGCCCCCTGTCAGTCCTCCTAGCCACTATCAAAGTCAGTTAGGTACATGGATTTTTCCTTCCGGTAAAATCCTTGGATCACATGCATGCACAAGAGCTGCTGGCTGCAGCCTCTACTCATTTCACAATGGCGCCTTCTCTCTGCCAATTGCCAGTGGTCACAAGAGCCTCTGCAGCTGGTACTGATATCAGAATGGCTCCTTCTCCCCATCCATTTCTGCCTTTGTGCACCCGAGCTGCTGCCACCACGACTGTTTTCAACATAGTGTCTTGTCCCCACCAGCTGCTGGGTGCATGCACAAGAGCTGCCAGACCTGCTACTTAAGTCCAAAATGGCATCTACCTTCTCTTGGCCGGCTGCCTGGTACAGTTGTGGTGGGGATTGGGAGAGAGAAATGTGCCCCACCTTTTTCCCACTAAATTAGCATGTACCATGTCCCCTTTAAGGCTCCAGACCAGACTCAAAGACAGTGTAGTCCACCAAGTTCTTACTCTGACTATAAAACCAGTGGCATGAGCTGCTGCATTCTGATCTCACCTTGCTCTCACAGCTCACACTTTCTCTGGCTTTTGGATGCTGGGGTTGTGTGTTGTGTGTTGTGTCTGTTCTCATTGCTATGCGTCTGCACCTTCCACACAAATCCACAGTGTCCCTCTTCCTTCCATACAATTTCCACTGCTTTTTCTCTAATTCTCCCCTGAGAATGTAATTCTACAAGTATAATTGAGATTTTGTTGACTTTGACATTTTAAAATGGATTTGATTTTAAAACAAGCAAGATGATTTTCTTCACTAATTTGTTGGCCTTGTCTTCTACCCTGTTCCCTCTGCCCTAATCAGGTGAAAAGAAAGTTAGTATCTTTTGCTTGGATGAAGCTCAGATATTATTATAAATCAAAGATTTTAAATTATGCTACTTAAAATAAACCTGACATATCAAGATTTAAACCTCAAAAGTATATAATGTAGGTTGTTTGCCTTACTAAGGTGTGCTTAATACCTTAATAAAAAGTTGTATCAATTTTTTAATATAAGTTTTCTGCTATGTATTTCAAATATTACATGATTTACTAGGTTAATCATTCTAAAGTTTCATTATGGCTAGAATTTATACTTTGTATTGTGTTATCATCTTTAAGATTTTATAGGACATTCAATTTGGTTTTAAGAAACTAATTATTATGAAATCATATTATCAGCTTATATATTTCCTTTCAGATATTAATCTGGCTGATCTAATTCAAGCTTCAAAGATAGATTAAAGTTATTCTTTAATTATACTTTATCTTCTTATCTCTCCAATATAGGGCATTTTTCTGTTTTCATTGATCTGGTCCGTCGGTGCTTCTTGTACAGATGATGATCGTTTGAAATTTAATAAGATTCTTCGAGAACTAATGGAAGGTCCAATTTCAGATCTAACTCGAAATAGGTTTAAATTACAGAGTGGTACTGAACAAACCACCTCAAAGATACTAACTGTGGCGTTTCCTGAGAAAGGAACAATTTATGATTATCAGTTTGTCACTGAGGTAAGAGTTCTGAAGCAAGATTTGCAACTGCCAACCAGGCAGATTTCCCTCTGAGACACACAGCATGTAGTGGCTCTTTGGCCTTTTATCCATCACTTTTTTACTTTAAGAGACAGCATGGGCTAAAGAGAGGTACATCAGCTTTAAAGCCAAGACTCATCTGGTTTTAAGTCCCAGTAAAAGTCACTTTCTTTTTGTGTAGCCTTGGACTAGTTAATTTCCCTGAACATAGTTTTTCCTTGGTGATTAAATGTGATAATAAAATACCTGATGGGCCAAATGTACTCATTAAATAGAATTACACTTTATGATATCTAATCCAGCACCAGGCACATACTGTTCAAGGTTATTTCTTAGAGATTCATGATGCATGTTAGTACACCTTCAGGTGCTAATAGGTCCTGTAGGAACACAGCTGCTTTAAATTTAATTTAGTACTTCCCAAAAGGATTGGACAATAATGCTCAGATGGTGTTTGCTTGTTTATTTTTATGTAACAGTTCTCACAAATACTATACCAAAAACAAGTTCAAGAATATATATTTAAATACATTCAGATTTAAATACAACTGGGATCACACTACATCCACAATGGAGAGTATTGTGTTCTACTTTTTTACTTAATAAAGAGAACTCCTTTCTATTTCAATAGTGCTTCTTCAGTAAACTTAAGTTTTTTATGCCTTCCTATAGTCTACAATATGGATGAACCATGATCTATTCAGTTTTCTGCCCTTGGTCATTGGACTATATTTGTAGTTTTCAGCTTTTCAATTTAATAAGTACTGCTTGGTGAATATTCTTGGACACAAGTTTATGGTACATGAACCTGATTTCTCCTAAGATAGATTTCTCTGTAAGGCATCACTGTACTGATTTTTGAATTTTGTTGGCACTGGAGATGCATTGCCAGGCCCACTCCAACAGGGAATCTCCTCCTTAACCAACACAGATAATATCCTTCTATCTTTGCTAATTTTATTTCATTTCAAATTACTAATGACAAACCTACATTTTCAGAGTACTTCAGAGTTTATTAAACTTTCCACAGTGATTTCTGTTTTGTTTTCCAACACCTTGGTAATACAGGGACAAAAGAATTGTTTTGCAAATTTTATGATTTAGGGAATAGGGCTCAGAGATCTTGGGTGATTGTCCCAGGGTTACATGATTTCTGGATTTTCTTTATGAGTTCCAGCGATATTTCTTTGCAGTACAACTTTCATATTATGCAAAGTTAATGCCCTCACAAAATATATTACCATTTGCATATATCTGTATTGAAAATACAGAAGTGAAAAAAATTAAAAAAAAATACAGTTCTATCTTCAGTGATTTCATAATCTCTAGAAGACAGTCCTGGGGCTGGCGCCGTGGCACACTAGGTTAATCCTCTGCCTGCGGCGCTGGCATCCCAGGTGGGCACCAGTTCTAGTCCCAATTGCTCCTCTTCCAGTCCAGCTCTCTGCTGTGGCCCTGGAAGGCAGTAGCAGATGGCCCAAGTGTTTGGGCCCCTGCACCCGCATGGGAGACCAGGAAGAAGCACCTGGCTCCTGGCTTCGGATCAGCGTAGCTCCAGCCGTGTGGCTATTTGGGGGGTGAACCAATGGAAAGAAGACCTTTCTCTCTCTCTCTTTCTCACTGTCTGTAACTCTTCCTGTCAAATAAATAAATAAATATTTAAAAACTAAAATAAAAATTCAGTGCATAAAAATTGACATATACAGAGGCCAGGGCCTGGCTCCCTTGGTTAATCTTCTGCCTGCAGCGCCAGCATCCCATATGGTTGCTGGGTTCTAGTCCCGGCTGCTCCTCTTCCAACCCAGCTCTCTGCTGTGGCTCTGGAAGGCAGTAGGGGATGCCCCAAGTGCTTGGGGCCTGCACCCACATGGGGCACCTGGCTCCTGGCTTCAGATCGGCGCAGCACTGGCCATGACGGCCATTTGTGGAGTGAACCAACAGAAAAAGGAAGACCTTTCTCTCTGTCTCTCTCTCTCTCACTGTCTGTAACTCTACCTGTCAAATAAATAAATAAAATCTTAAAAAAAAAAAAGACAGTCCTGTCACATCTAGGCCAAATTAAGGCTTTGGGTCAAAGTCAATGGGTCCTGGGAATGTGTGGAGCTGGTAGGCCTATCAGTGAAGCCTAGCTGTGGAATTCATGAAGGAAAGAAATGTCTTAATTCTGATTTGCTTCCAATGACCAGGAGTTTAAATTCTATTCTGTAAGAGTGGAGACAGTAGTAGCATTTTTCTAAGGAGAGAGAGTTAACATGACATTTTTGAAAATTTTGTATAAACACTGTCATAGCAAATTAAAATTTTAGTTCACAAACTATTTGGATGAAAAGATACAATGTTATGCTAATTCATAATAAAAATTATATAAAAAAAAATCTTACCCATTCTAGAACTGTTACAGAGCAGTGAGACTGTAGTTAATACTACTTAATGGTACGCAATGGTTTCTAGGACAAACTTAGTTTTCTTAAAAGAAATTTTTCCTGAAATGATGAGTTGGTATTACAAAATAACATTATAAAAGTCAAACAATATGCAACTGATATAGGGAGAACAAAATTCTTTATTGGTTAACATTATTGAATAGAATTCTTTATTCTTAACCCATTGATTAGTAGAGTTTTCTCAAAGCTGTTACAGAATCTATTGTTTGACTACAATAATTAATTCTTGAAGTAACATAAACTGTGGCTTCATGGCAGCACAAATGTCACAGTATTGTCATTGTATTTTTCTTCCTCTAAAAACATAGTTTCTCTTTTATTTCCTCATAAAATTTAATTTTCTTTTTTAAAAAATATTTTCTTATTTATTTGTGAAGGCATAATTACAGAGAACGGGGCAGGGACAGAGAGAGAGAGAGAGAGAGAGAGTGAAAGAGAGAGATCTTCCATCCACTGGTCCATTTCCCAAATGGCTGCAACAGCCAGGTCTAGGCCAGGTCAAAGCCAGGAGCCAGGAGCTTCTTCTGGGTCTCCCACATGGGTGCAGAGGCTCAAGGACTTGGACCATCTTCTACCACTTTCCCGGGTATTTTAGCAGGGAGCTGGATCAGGAGTGGAGCAGCTGGGACTCGAACCAGCACCCATATAGGATGCTAGCACCACAGACAGCAGCTTTACCTACTACACCATAGCACTGGCCCTGAAATTTAATTTTCAAATTTTTAAATGTTTTAAAAGATAATACAAATGTACAAATATGGGGATTTGCTGATCTTGATCTTTTCTTTTTAAAATTTTTAACATAGAGACTACAGATTTCATAGATACAGTTCTAAGTATATAACTGTACTTTCCACCCTCTCTAAGTCCCCCCCTTCCTTTAATTTTTTCCTTTAATTTTGGCAATAACATACTTTCAATTTACTATGTAATCACAGGCTTAGTTCAACACTAACAATAAAGTTCAACAAGTAAATAGTAGAAAGACCACTGTTCCACAGGAATATAGGGATATAAACAGTAATCAAATCATGATGTCAGTTTCATTCTTATACATTGTGGTTTTTTGTATTCTATATTAACTATACTTCATATCATAAAAACATATTTGTCTTTTTGAGATTGGCTCATTTCACTAAGCATAATGGTGTCTAGTTGTATCCATTTTGTCACAAAAGACGGGATTTCATTGTTTTTTTATGGCTGAGTAGTATTCCTTCATGTGTTTATACCACATTTTCTTTATGCAGTCATCAGTTGATAGACATCTGGGTTGATTTCATGTTACCTATTGTGAATTGAGTTGCTATAAGCGTGGGGGGCAAATAACACTTTCATATGCTGATTTCATTTCCTTTGAGTAAGTTCTCAGAAGTGGGATGGCTGGGTAGTAAATCTATTTGCAGATTTCTGAGGAATCTGCATACCTTTGTCTTGGTCTTTTCAATTATGGTATGGCCTTATAGTTTGCAAATATTTTACCTTGTAACATTCATTATTGAATTTTTCATTATAAACAGGGAATTGGCAGATGGGAACAATGGATAAAAAAACTGGAAAGAGCTCCTCCAATTCCTAGGGATATGCTGTTTAATGAAATCATTGTACCAACTTTGGACACAATTCGATACTCTGCATTAATGGAATTGCTGACCACCCATCAAAAACCTTCAATATTTGTAGGACCAACAGGAACTGGAAAGAGTGTTTATATTATTGTAAGTATTCTAAAAATCTATATATTAGAATGAGCATAATATTCCTGAGATACTATTTGTCAAATAGTAGGCTTAAATAACTTTTAATGTTCAAATATTGATATTTGAGCCACAGAAAAATTTTTTAGTAATTGCCTATTTTAGAAAAATTCATATATATCACATAATTATTATCCCATTTTTCTGATATTTTAATAAAAATAGTATGTATAGGATGACAATTTCATATCCTTTGAATAGTATGTTAAATACACTTGATACTTGATTTTCTACATTAATTTATATCTGAAGGATGATTACTATGTAGTAATAAAACAGATTTTCCTTAATGATTTCTGAAGTCATACCCCACTATATGTTGGTTAAGATGATGCTACTGCTATAGTAGATCATGTCCCAAATGGTAGGTTTACACAGGCTATAGAGGATAGTGAAGGAATTATCAGATGGCCCCTCCTCCATGTGGATTCTAAGTTAATTCATTAGAACTCAGTTTGAAAGTCCAATATTATGTATAAATGGGGCAGTGCTGTGGCACAGGGGGTTAAGCTACTGTCTGCAGCGCTGGCATCTCATATGGGTGCTGGCTTGAGTTCTGGCTAGCCTCACTTCTGATCGACGTCCCTGCTAATTTGCCTAGGAGGGCAGTGGAGGGTGTCTGCACTAACACTGAAGATCCAGATGAAGCTCCTGGCTCCAGGTTTCAGCTTGGCCCAGCCCTAGCCATTGTGGCCATTTAGGGAATGAACCAGCAGATGGAAGATCAAACTTACCCTCTCCCCTGGCTCCCATAATTCTGACTTTCGAATAAATAAGTCAATCTTTTTAAAAAAAAAAATTGTATGTGTAAATGATCCATTAACTTTGTTCCCTTCCCCAGTTATCAAGAAAGAGTGGAAAATTGCTAGTTTATCCCTTATTCTGGTTCAGCACTTTCTGAGACGATTGAGATTTTTAAATCTCTATTATTGTTAAATTATTTTTAATACCGTGCATCAAATTTTTCAGTTTTATATTGATTACACGTGGATTTTGTTTTTATAACTATGTTTGTGGTAGATTTCATTCTGCTTTTAAATGGTCTCAATATTCACTGCCAGACTTTTCATGGCAAAATTTATGTGTGTGTTAAGAATTTATTTTTATTTTTGTTCCATTTAGTGTGCTCATTTGTCTTTCTGGCCATATATCCATCCATCCATCCAAAATGTATTGATTACCTGCTTTATGACAGTTAGTATAAACTGAAAAAAAAGTCAATGTAATAGAATATTTATGTTATTTGCCAAACAAAGTGAGATCATTTTTATAGAGTTAACAATACAGAAAAGTTGTCTGAATTTGCTGTACTCAGACATGTTATACAATTCTCTCATTATATTAACTGCTTAGTAGAGTTATTACTTCAAACAAATGGAATTTAAAATATTTTTCTTTTGAAATAATTGAGCACTAACATTTAATTATACAGCCATTTTAAAAAGATATTTTAATCATATAATAATGAAATTATATTCCTATTTTTATTTTAAACCTCATTTCTACTCTTTTGCTATTCTGACAATCACAGATATGAGGACAAATGTTTTAAATAAATCCATTTTAGAATATGTTCATTTTCTGCAATGGAAAATAATTTTTAAAATGTTGCTGCTATTGGGTTTGTGGAAAGCATAAGTTATCACTGACACCAGAATCCCTGAGTGTGTTCCTACCCTCATTTCTTAGTTTTCCCTGTGTCTTTACTGGAATATTATAGTTTCTTTTTAAATTGTAGGCATTGCCTTGATAAATAAGCTAACATTTCAACATATACTTTCCAAATCTTTATTTACTTAATTATGGTAATATTTAGTATAGAAGCATGTCATGAAAAAGGGACTAGCTTAAGCTCTTTTGTCATTTCATATTTTAGGTTAACAATCTATAACTTGAGGCCGGTGCCGTGGCTTAACAGGCTAATCCTCCGCCTTGCAGCACCAGCACATCGGGTTCTAGTCCTGGTTGGGGCACTAGATTCTATCCCGGTTGCCCCTCTTCCAGGCCAGCTCTCTGCTATAGCCCGGGAAGGCAGTGGAGGATGGCCCAAGTGCTTGGGCCCTGCACCCGCATGGGAGACCAGGAGAAGCACCTGGCTCCTGCCTTCGGATCAGCAAGATGAGCTGGCCGCAGCGGCCACTGGAGGGTGAACCAACGGCAAAAAGGAAGACCTTTCTCTCTGTCTCTCTCTCTCTCACTATCCACTCTGCCTGTCAAAAAAAAAAAAAATCTATAACTTGAGGTAACTGTTTGGTGCAATGGTTAAGACATTGTTTGGAATGTTCACATCTCAAATCAGAGTGCCCAGATACAAGTCCCAGCGTCTTCACTTCAACACAACCTGGGAGGCAGTAGATGATTGCCTTGAGTAGTTGTGTCACTGCCATCCATGTGGGAGACCTAAATTGAGTTCCTAGTTCTTGGCTTTGGTCTGGGCCAGTCATGGCTGTTTCAGGCATTTGGGGAGTGAACCAGCAGATGGAAGGTCTCTGGCATACACTCTCTTGCTCTCTCTCTCTCTTCCCTCCCCTCTCTCTGTCGGCCTTTCAGACATAGTGAAAATTTTAAAATTAAAAATAATCTGATATCTTATACACAATAAAGCTGAATGCTAAGAGTACTTAATGCAAGTAAAGTTTGGAACAGGAAAACCAAAACCTCATCATTTGCGTGCCACTACCTATGTGATAGATTGTAGTGCTCACTAAGAAGATGTGACTTACTTAAGATTTTCTGACAAATGGAGTCTTACCTGAGGAGTGATTATACCTTATACAGGGCTCTTAAGAAGAATGAGGAAAAGGATTGAGGAGGAGAGGTAAACTTGAAGAGCTCAGGAAATTCTGATATGCCCATTCCCATAACAGATAAAGACTAAAAACAATTGTAATTCCAGTTGATTTCTGGTGAATTCCATGTATAAAATACAATTATATTGTTTAAATTTCCTAACTTGCAGGAAGATAATTTGATATGTTTTAGTGTATTATTAGTAATAATAAAAAGAACATTGATCTAGAAAGAAACAAATGGCAGCCTGAATTCTAGCCTATTTCTGAAATTGCAGGCAAGTCTCATAACCTCTGAGTCCCTGTGACTTTAATAAGAAGGAATGTGTGATGGGCCTGGCGCTGTGATATAGTGGGTACAGCCTCTGCCTGCTGCACCGGCATCCCATATTGGTGCCGGTTCAAGCCCTGGCTGCTCCACTTCCAATCCAGCTCTCTGCTAATACACCTGCAAAAGCAGTGGAAGATGGCCCCCAAGTCCACGGGCCACTGCACCCATGAAGGAGACCCAGAAGAAGCTCCTGTCTCCTGGCATCAGACCAGCCCAGCTCTGGCCATTGCAGCCATTTGGGTTGTGAACCAGCGGATGGAAGATTCTCTCTCTCTCTCTCTCTCTCTCTCTCTCTCTCTCTCTATATATATATATATATATATATATATAAAAGAAAAGGAGAAGGAGGAGGAGGAATGTGTCCTCTTGATGGTTGTTTTTGAAAATCAGGGCCTGGATGGACAGACACACTCCATTGGCATAGCAACTGCTAACCTGTTGAGTTCATCTCTTTTTACATTGGTACGACACAAGAGGTTAAATTTAAGTATGCCAACAATGCTGCTCAGTGTTTATTTTGAAATATCAAAACATAATTCTAACTATGGTTTATTTTTTTATTTTCTTTTATATAGAATTTTCTTTTAAATCAACTTAGTAAAGATGTCTACAAACCTCTGCTAATTAACTTCTCTGCACAAACTACAGCAGCTCAAACTCAGAATATTATCATGTCAAAATTGGACAAAAGAAGAAAGGGAGTTTTTGGCCCTCCTTTGGGCAAGAGAATGGTAATGGCTTTGTCCTAACTCAGTCTAGTCCCAGTCTCATGCATGTCTACTGTTGCAGTCAGAACAATGAAACCAGATTTATCTAGGATTGACATAGTCTTTGATAGTTGTTTTCATAATCACATATTCTGTTTAAAAAGTTTTCCTAAAACTGTGTTTCTACTTGTATGTACCCTAAACAACTTGAAGTTAAAAACCAGAATCTCCCTTTGAATTGAAAGTACAATATCTATTTGGGAAATCATCTACCTTAATTCTTTCACTAACATTTTACTCAGCAGAGACTTTGCTGCTTACTTTCCTGAACTTTTAACAACCAAGCTATTGACTTATTTATGTCCCTCTGCAAAGAACACCCTTTTCACCCTCTCACCAATCAAAAGTTATTAAAATCACCTAAAAATGACACCTTTATGATTTATTTTAATGAATTAGGTGCTGAACAAGAAAACAGACCAGCTATATTGAGAACCAAATTCTCTAAAAGGATGACTAATTTTAGGTGATTAACCTATAAAGATTAGTGATGATAATGTCTCTGTATTTCTAGTCAAACAAGGAATACAGAAAATGTCTCACTACTCCTTAAAATCAAGAAAACTAAGGGTATTATTCTTGTCTGGAAAAGAAATCATCACTTCCTACATATTTACTCTACAAGGAGATAATCTTAGCTATTATGCTTTAACATTGTTCATACAGTTGGACATTATGTTAAGGTATTTTCTAATGCCTCTTCTCTTCTAATTCTCAGGTTGTCTTTGTAGATGATGTGAATATGCCTGCTCGGGAGGTTTATGGAGCTCAACCTCCCATTGAGTTACTTAGACAGTGGTTAGATCACTGGAATTGGTATGACCTAAAAGACTGTTCTATGATTAAACTTGTGGACATTCAGATCATGTGTGCTATGGGACCTCCAGGTACACTTACTGAATTTGGAATTATTAACATGGGAAGTCACTCTAGTTGTATTTAAAGAGATAAATAACTGAAGAAAGAAAAACCCAGTTGAACAACTTAAATTAACAGTGTCTGCGTATATATTCTATGTGTTTCTATCATGACCTAAAGTACTATACATCACAGAGACTAGCCATTTCTTCACCAATTCTTCCAAATCCTTTTTCTTCCCCTCTCACCCTCTGGGACTTTGTAGCCCATTTCCTGTCCTTGCATTCTGAGAACCCAGATCTCCCTGGATCAATTCATTTCCCTTTGTTTCATTTCTTAATGCTTCAACTGTATAGATTATTCTTTCTTCAGAGATAATCTTTCTTCTACCCCAACCAAGCCCAATTCAGTGTCTAGTTGTAGAGAGGCCACTGGGAAGAATTTAAGTAGGAAATGACAGAAAGAATGAATTCTTAAAGATCTTTTACATTTTCCAAAAGAAATTAGTAAACTCAAAAAAGCCAACCGTGCAACTCACATAGTAAGAATGGTAGCAGTTTTCTGCTTTGAGCTGTGAACTGTGGAGAACATATCCAGTGACTCTGTCTGGCCTTGGTGACATAGACTTAACCCAAGTTTATGTCTATGTAATTTAACTCAGTGAGATAATTTAACTATACATGCAATACCTTGAATTTGAGAGGAAATGGTTTGATGTCAGAGTTATCCAAACAGTTGGTTACTGTCAACTTCTTTTGGTGCTATGAATTTGTCCATCTCTTAAGTTATTTTAAATTGTAAAATATTGGAGAAAAGTAGTAGCATTGTTAAGAGTTATCCTTTTAAATATTTAGGTGGTGGTCGAAATCCAATAACTCCTCGATACATGCGACATTTCAATATTGTAACAATCAATGAGTTCAGTGATAAATCCATGTTTACAATCTTCTCTAGAATTTTAACCTGGCATTTTAAAATATGGTAAGTTAAGATTTGGTTTTTTTCTTAAGAAGTATAAAATCTATTAGAAATGTAGTATAGGTAATACTTATCAAACATTCCCATGAAAGCAATTCTAGGCAAGGAAAAAGTAACATATTCCCCGCCCCTACTATTCCTCTTACCTTCCAGCACAAAAGAAAGGGGTCAGAGCATTCTGCTGTATCATTTATCCATGTTTCAATTATTTGAATTTCTACCGCTACATACAACTGATTCTGGAAAGAAATGCCAGGTAGATCCTGTGACTGTGATGCTCTCTAGCAGAACTCTTGACGTCTACAAAGGTTATCCATATCCAAGTATGAGTATAGGTTTGGAACCTCTTCCCTGGGAACTGATAATCCTTGTTGAGGATTCTGTGCTACTGCACAAGATGCATAGATATCCAAGAACCAGGGTGACTGGGCAGTAGAAGTCTTAGTCAGGGAGCTCCCTGAAACCAATTCTCAGGAAATTGTTACTCCTTGCCCTGTGTAGTGGTGTTGGAGGGGATACCTGCCTCCTATTAACAGTGATGATCTTTCCAAATGAATATTCTTACTCCTTCTTTCTACACTGATCACTCACTTTTCCCTTTTAATTCTGGTTCATTATTTGATTTTTATTCCCTCTGTATTCCTTACTTTTCATGTATTTGTTATTTTTCGTGTATGTTATTTTTCATGTATTTTTTTTCTTTATTCTCTTATTATGAATAATCTGTTTCACCAATTTTCATTATGGGTTCTATTTATATGTAGTTGAGAATGCTAAAGGTTGAAAGAGGTTAGAAAGCATTTGTCTGGAAGCAACTGAATTTAGGGTAACATTTGCATTTCTTGGCTGGCTCTTTTCTTTGCCTATTTAAATAGTTTTAAAAACATTAAACTGTCCCTGTTTATGTCATGGAGTTCTCTTGTACATGGCATAAATAGTGAATGGAAATCAGACTTAAAGAAATAAAAATCTATTTTATTTTTATTATTATTATAAGATATGGTAATTTTATAGATCAAATTGATAAGCTTAATTCATGCTATATATCACTTATGTGTAATAGTTCTATATGTTCTAATATTTTCCTTTGTTTTGTTTAAAATGTGAAGTTATAAATTTCCAGAAGAATTTCTAGACCTGACTACACAGATTGTAAATGGCACAATGACTCTGTATAAAGAGGCAATGAAGAATCTCTTGCCTACTCCAGCTAAATCTCACTACTTGTTCAACCTCCGTGATTTTTCACGTGTCATTCAAGGTATTTGTCTTTCAAGACCAGAAACAGCAGAAACTAAAGAAGTCATTAAACGCCTTTGGGTTCATGAGGTAAATTTCCATATTACTTAAATGTGCTTATGCAAGAAACATTTAACTGGATAAAAAAGAAATATTCATGTATATTTCTGAAATTCATGCAGGTGATTGATATTATAAAGGCCAGTGACCAAAATAATTTCTAAAAACATTTAACACAATGATATTTTATAACTTTACAATGCTTTATTTCACATATTTAAGGCACATCTGTTGATTTATAGGATATTTCAAAGTAAGCATCTGTTTGAGTCTGTTTCCTTTAAATGACTTAATTCTTGTTAGCTTGACTTCAAATGATTTTGAAATAAAACACTTTTAATATATTTTTATAAAAAGTGGATATATTTGCCCGCGCCGCGGCTCACTAGGCTAATCCTCCGCCTTGCGGCGCCGGCACACTGGATTCTAGTCCTGGTCGGGGCACCGGATTCTGTCCCGGTTGCCCCTCTTCCAGGCCAGCTCTCTGCTGTGGCCAGGGAGTGCAGTGGAAGATGGCCCAAGTGCTTGGGCCCTGCACCCCATGGGAGACCAGGAGAAGCACCTGGCTCCTGCCATCGGATCAGCGCAGCGCGCCGGCTGCAGCGGCCATTGGAGGGTGAACCAATGGCAAAGGAAAACCTTTCTCTCAGTCTCTCTCTCTCTCACTGTCCACTCTGCCAGTCAAAAAAAAAAAAAAGTGGATATATTTATTGACATTACTTATTTGTAATTTTTTAAAAGATTTATTCATTTATCTGAGAGGTAGAATTACAAAGAGGGAGAGACAGAGAAAGAGGTCTTCTATCCGTTGGTTTACCCCAAATGGCAGCAATGACTGGAACTGAGCTAATCCGAAGCTAGGAGCCAGGAGCTCCCTTGTAGGTGCGGGGGCCCAAGCATTTGGGCAAATCTTCAACTCCTTTCTCATGCCATAAGCAGAGAACTGGATTGGAAGAGGAGCAACCAAGACATGAACCAGTGCCCATATGGGCAAAGGCTTAGCCCACTATGCCACAGCGACAGCCCCCTTATTTGCAATTAATAGATGCTCCCTCCCCCCAAAGAAAGAAACTATGAAGCAAACTAGTTTGAGAATTCATAGGTTGAGAACGTAGAAACTATATAAAAATGTATTAATTATCTTGAGAATAGATATGTACATGAATATTTTCTTTTAAAAACTGATGGAGGGAAGGAGGAGAGAGAGAGAGAAAGAATTAATACAAAAAAGTAATTGTAGCTTAGACAGCACCTTTCTTAGCTCCTCTAATAATGACTCTGTCCTTTGTTCTAGGCCCTGTCTAGTGCACTTGGGCCTCATTCCTTTGTAATCATAACCTCTACTCTACCACCAATGGCTCTACTCCCAACCTGTGTGTACTGATGGTCCTCTTCCCCACTTAATGCTGTATAATTGTTCAAACCTGGTAAATGCCACTCTTAGGATCATTGGTTACTATCCTCACTCTGTCTTTTATGACCTTGTCTAAATATGATCAGAGTCGGCAAACTTGGAAGGCTTCCATAGCCTTGGCAACTCATGACGACAGCCTAGGATGGTTACTGGCGCCATAAACTAGAGTGTCAATTTGTTGGGTCAACAACAGGAGCCACTGTGCACTTGCTCCTCATGTGGGATCTCTGTCCTTAATGTGCTGTGCATTGTGATTTAATGCTATAACTAGTACTCAAACAGTATGTTTCACTTTGTGTTTCTATGTGGGTGCAAACTGTTGAAATCTTTATACTAAATTGATCTTCTGTATATAAAGAGAATTGAAAATGAATCTTGATGCAAATGGAAGGGGAGAGGGAGCGGGAGAGGGGAGGGTTGCGGGTGGGAGGGAAGTTATGGGGGGGGGGAAGCCATTGTAATCCATAAGCTGTACACTGGAAATTTATATTCATTAAATAAAAGTTAAAAAAAAAAAAAGTAATGCATCAGAAATAATAGCTCAGGGGCAGATGTTTAGTGCAGGGCCACTTGAACTGCCCACATCCCATATCAGAGTGCCTGGGTTCAAGTCCTGGCTCCATTCTTTATTCTAGCTTTCTTCTAATACACACCCTGGGAGGCAACTGATGGTTGCTCAAGTACTTGGGTCCCTGCCACCCACATGGGAGACGCAGATAGAGTTCCTGGCTTTGGCCTTGGACTGGCTCAGCCCCAGCTTTTGGCATTTTGGAGTGAACCAGCAGATGGAAGATCTGTCAATCTGTTTATTTTCTCAGTCTTTCTCTTTCAAATAAACAATATTTCAATATTTTCAAATGGACAAAGATTATGGGAAAATGGAAGGAAAATGTTTTCCATTTTTCATTTTAAAAAAGTTTTAATATAATTAAGAAACCTAGAAAATGAAAATGGCTGCTAAGTTAAAATCATGTGCTGTAGATGTATAAATTTCAAAATTGTCTTTGAAAATCCAGTTTTGGGGGCTGGCATTGGGGCACAGTCATTTAAGCTATCGTCTGCAATATCAGCATCCCATGTGGGTGCTGGTCCAAGTCCCAACTGCACCACTTTCCACCCAGCTCCCTGCTAATGTTCCTGGGAAAGCAGCAGAAGATGACCCAAGTGCTTGGGCCCCTGGACTCACATGGGAGACTGAGAAGAAGCTCCTGGAATCTGATTTTGGCCTGGCCTTGCCCTGGCTGTTACAGCCATTTGAGGAGTAAACCAGCAGATGGAAGATTTCTCTCTGTCTTTGTCTTTCTTCTTCTTTCTGTAACTCTGTCTTTCAAATAAATAAATATTTTTAAAAATCCAGTTTTAGTTTTTTATGAACATTTTATTGAAACACAGTATATGTATCAAAAAATGCACTTAAGTATACAGATAAATGAGTTTTTGTCCTCTGATCACACTAATAACCAACACCCAAATTAAGAACAAAACATTTTTAGCACCCCAAGAGTCCTCACTGTTCTCCCCCTCTCCTTTTCTTTTTTTAAATATGAGAATGAAGAGTATATTGGCAATTGCATGATATGATTCAGTGAAGAAATATTTATAACCATATACCAAATGATATGACATTCACATGATTTTTATATTCTCTCTATATATTAACTACTACAAATAAGAGA
Source organism: Lepus europaeus (assembly GCF_033115175.1). NCBI lineage: Eukaryota > Metazoa > Chordata > Mammalia > Lagomorpha > Leporidae > Lepus > Lepus europaeus. Next base: position 139,457,029 of record NC_084827.1, on the reverse strand, counting down.
ATACATGTGATATTTGTCTTTTTAGGTCTGGCTTGTTTATCTTTGCCTAATGAGCTCCAGTATTTTTTTTGCAAATGTCAGTTTTCATTCTTTTTTATGACTAGTATTCCATCCTATATAGAGAGATCACATTTTCTTTATCAGATCATCAGTTGATGGACATCTAGCTTGATTCAATATCTTAGCTGTTATAAATTGAGTTGCTATAAACAGGAAAGTTCAGGTATCTCTTTCATGTGTTGGTTTAATTTCCTTTGGATATATCCTTTGGAATGGGATATCTAGGCTGTACGGTAGATCTATTGTTGGTTTTCTGAAGAATCTCCATTCTGTTTTCCTTAATGTCAGTTTGTGTTCCAACCAACAATGTATTAGGGTTCCTTTTCTCCATAACCTCTGCAGCTTTGTCATGTTTTGATTTTTGGGTAATAGCCATTGTAACTGGGATTAGGTGATACTTCATTGCAGTTTTTATTTGCATTTTCCTGATGGCTATATGTCTGATGGCCACTTTTATTTCACCCTTTGAAAAATTCTTGTTCATATTCCTTTTCCTAACTGGAGTGTTTGTTTTGTTATTGTTGAATTTCTTGACCTCCTTATATATTCTATACATTAAGTGTGTATAAATATATATATACATATATATATATTCATATCATTTGTAGGTATTCTCTCCCATTCTGTTAATTGCCTCTTCACTTGTTAATTGTTTCCTTTGTTGTTCAGAAGCTTCTTAGCTTGATGGAATCCAATTTGTCTATTTTTGTTTTTATTGTCTGTGCTTCTGGAGTCTAACCTAATAAGTCTTTGCTTAGATCAATGTCATGAAGCATTTTCCCTATGTTTTTCTTTAGTAATTTTGTGGTTTTGGGTCTTAAAGTTAGATCCTTGATGCAATTTGAGTTGATTTTTGTATAATTTGTAAGGTAGGGATCTTGTTTCAAACTTCTGTCTGTGGAAAATCCAATTTTCCCAGCACCATTTATTGAAAAGACCATCCTTTCTCCAGGGAATGATTTTAGCTCATTTGTCAAAGACTAGTTGATTGTAAATGTGTGGATTAATTTTGGGGGTTTCTATTCTGTTCCAGTGGTCTACCTATCTATTTTTGTGCCAGTACCAGCCTATTTTGATTACAACAGTCCTGAATATCTTGAAATCTGGCACTGTGATGTCTCCCAGTTTGTTTTCATTGTTTAAAATTGCTCTGAGGCCGGGGCTGCTGCTCACTAGGCTAATCCTCCATCTGTGGCGCCGGCACCTCCGGTTCTAGTCCCACTTGGGGTGCCAGATTCTGTCCCAGTTGCTCCTCTTCCAGTCCAGCTCTCTGCTGTGGCCCAGGAAGGCAGTGGAGGATGGCCCAAGTGCTTGGGCCCTGTACCTGCATGAGAGACCAGGAGGAAGCACCTGGCTCCTGGCTTTGGATCTGCACAGCGTGCCAGCCGTAGCGGCCATTTGTGGGGTGGACCAATGGAAGGATGACCTTTCTCTCTGTCTCTCTCTCTCTCACTGTCTAACTCTGCCTGTCAAAAAAAAAAAAATTGCTCTGGCTACTTGGGGTATTTGTATTTCCATATGAATGTTTAGCATTTTTTATAGATTTGTGAAGAATGTCCTTGGGATTTTGATTGGAATCACATTGAATCTAAAAATTATTTTTAGTAGTATGGACATTTTGATGATGTTAATTATTCTAATCCATGAACATTGGAAAGTAGTTCCTTTTTGTGTATTCTTTTATTTCTTTTGTTAATGTTTTATAATTTTCATTGTAGAGATCTTTTTCATCCTTGGTTAAATTTATCCTAAGGTATTTAATTGTTTTTGTACCTATTGTGAATGGGACTGCTCTATCAAGTTCTTTCTTGGGCAGAGCATTGTTGGTGTATGCACATGTTATTGATTTTTGTGTGTTGATTTTATACCCTGCAACTCTGCTGAACTACCTTATGAGTTCTAGTAGTCTCTTAGTAGAATCTTTTGGTTCCCCTACGTAAAGGATCATGCTATCTGCAAACAGGAAAAATTTGATGTTCTCCTTTCTCATTTGTATGCTTTTGATATCTTTTTCTTACCTAATACCTGTAGCTAAAAGTTCCCGAAATATATTGAATAATTATGGAGAGAGTGGGCATCTTTACCTGATTGTTCATCTTAGTAGAAGATTCAATATAATGCTAGCTGTGTCTGTCATTTACTGCCTTAATTGTGTTGATGTATGTTGATGTATGCTTAATTGTGTTCATGTATGTTGATGCATGCTTAAGATTTTTTATCATGAAAAGATGTTGTATTTTATCAAATGCTTTCTCTGAATCTATTGATATAATCAAATGTTTTTTATCCTTCATTTTGTTGATGTGATGTATCACATTAATTGATTTGCATATGTTAAACCATCTCTGCATCCTTGGAATAAATATTACTTTCTGGGTGAGATTTTTTTTTATATTTATTCATTTGAAAGTCAGAGTTGCAGAGAGAGAAGGAGAAGGCAAAGAGATAGGGGTGGGAGGAGAGAGAGAGAGAGATTCCATGTGCTGGTTCACTTCCCCAAATGGCTGCAACAGCCAATACAGGGTCAGGCCAAATCCAGGAGCCAGGAGCTTTATCTGGGTCTCCCACAGGAGTGCAGGGGCCCAGGCACTTGGACCGTTTTTCACTGCTTTCCCAGGCACAGTAACAGGAAGCTGGATCAGAAGTGGAGCAGCCAGGACTTAAACTTGTGCCCATATGGGATGCCAGTGTTGCAGGTAGCAGCTTTACCTGCTATGCCATAACACCGCCCCTGGGTGTTGTTGGATTCAATTGCTGGTATTTTGTTGACAATTTTTGCATTTATGTTCATCAGGGATATTGGTCTGTGGTTCTCCTTTTTTGGTTGGATTTTTCTCTGGTTTTGGAATTAAGGTATAGCTGCTCTCATAGAATAAGTTTGGGAAAGTTCCTTCCCTTTCAATTGTTTTGAATATTTTAAGAGGAATTGGTATTAGGTCTTTTTTAAATGTCTGTTAGCATTCAGCAGTGATGCCAGCCAGTCTTGGCTATTTCTTTTTTGGGGAAGCTCTTTATTACTGATTCAATCTCAGTCTTGGTTATTGGTCTCTTTCTTCATGCCTCAAATTTGGTAAATTAAATATGTGTCCAGAAATCTATCCATTTCTTTAAGATTTTCCAATTTATTGGCATATAGCTGTTTGTAATAATCCTAATGATTCTTTGTATTTCTTTTGTATTAGTTATAGCATCTCCTGTTTTCATCTCTGATTTTATTAATTTGGGTCTTTTTTTGGTTAGTTGGGCCAATTGTGTATCAATTTTATTTTTTTCCAAAAAAAAAAAAAAACAGCTTTTCATTTCACTGATCTTTTTTGTGAGTGTGTGTGTGTATGTGTGATTTATTTGTTTGAAAGTCAGACTAACAGAGAAAGAGGGAGAGACAGAGAGAGTGAGAAATCTTTCATCTGCTGGTTCACTTCTCAAATGGCTGCAATGGCCTGGGGCTGGGCCAGGCTGAAGCCAAGAGCCTGGAACTTCATTTGGGTCTCCTATGTAGGTGAAGGTATCCAAGTGCGTGGGCCATCTTCCACGGCTTCTACAGACATATCAGCAGGGAGCTAATCAGAAGTAGAGCAGCCAGGACTCAAATCAGTGGTTATATGGGATACTGGCTTTGCAGGTGGTAGCTTAACTCACTGTGCCACAATTCTGGCCTGTATTTTTTTATTTCTGATTTTTTTTATTCTCTAATTTGTATTATTTCTTTACTTCTACTAATTTGGGATTTGGTTTGTTCTTATTTTTCTGGTATATGTTGTCAGATCATTTATTTGATACCTTTCCAATTTTTTATGTAGGCAGTTATTGCCATAAACTCTCCTCTTAACATTTTCTATATCCCATAAGTTTTCCATATTGTGTTTTAATTTTAATTGATTTCAAGGAATTTTTTTATTTACCCTCTGATTTCCCCTATTCCCACTATTGGTTCAGGAGTATGTTTTTCAATCTACTTGTGTTTGTATATTATCTAGAGTTTCTTTTGTTGTTTATTTCCAGCTTCATTCCATTGTGGTCAGAAAGGATACATAGTATGATTTCAAATTTTTGATTTTATTGACTTGATTTATGGCCTAGTATGTGGTCTATCCTAGAAAATCTTCCGTGCACTCAAATATATTCTGCAGCTCTGGGATGAAATGTTCTGTAGATACCTATTAGGTCCTTTGGTCAGTATTGTAGATTAGCTCTGTTGTTTGTTGATTTTGTTTGGTTGATTTGTCCATTGAACACAGTAGCATTTTGAAGTCCCCCATTATTATTATACTAGAGCTTATGTCTCCCTTTAGATCCATTAACATGTGTTTAATAAAACTTGGTGCCCCCAGATTGGAGGCCTATGTATTTATGGTAGTTCCATCTTGTTGTTGAATTAAACCCTTAATCATTACATATGACTTTCTTTGTCTCTTGTAATAGTTTTGTCAGATATGATCATAAATATTCCTGCTCACTTTTGATTTCCATTTACATGGAATGTCTTTTTCCAACTTCTGCCTCATCAAGCCTATTAAGGCTTTCTGCTGTGATCTCCCTTCATGGAGCAATGTGGTCACCCAAACCCCAGTCCACTCCCCAAGCCAAACTCAAAGCCACTGGGGAGCATGGAATTCTCCTTCAGTCAAAGTTGCCAGTGAGGGTGGCTGCAGCAGCTTCCTCTCACCTTACCCTCACAAGATGGTGCTTCCCACTGGGTACCAGCCATGCAGATGCAGGAGTGGCTGCAACATGGCTGATGGCAGTGTGTCTGTCTGTCTTTATTGACCAGAGAGTCTCTGTTCTGTCTGTTCTCCGCTGAAAATTTCTCTTAATCAGTGTCCGGGAAACATGGGCCTTCTTTTGTTTTTCTGATATTTTTCTGTGGCTGAAATCAGTGCAGCTTCTCAATTAGTTCAGCCTTTAATTAAGTCTCTTAGATAGATAACAATTTGAATTTCTACACCTCCACATATTCCAGTATGTCCAAGTGAAGATTCACTCCTTAGAAATTTTCTTTTTTCTTTTTGCAGGCAGAGTTAGATAGTGAGAGAGAGAGAGACAGAGAGAAAGGTCTTCCTTTTTCCGTTGGTTCACTCCCCAAATGGCCGCTACGGCCGGTGCCCAACGGCTGGCACTGCACTGATCCAAAGCCAGGAGCCAGGTGCTTCCTCCTGGTCTCCCATGCGGGTGCAGGGCCCAAGCACTTGGGCCATCCTCCACTGCCTTCCTGGGCCACAGCAGAGAGCTGGACTGGAAGAGGAGCAACTGGGACAGAATCCAGTGCCCCAACTGGGACTGGAAAAGCATAATCTCTGGGATTCCTCTGGGACTCTAGTGCCCGAGTGGGACCCACATTTTGGTAGCCACATGGGTAGTAGAAATATGCTGAGAGCCAGAGAGGAGGATGGCTATAGGGGAAGATGGTACTGAATTCATTGGGAAGTGTTCTCTGGTCTGCTCAGGCTGCTTTAACAAAGTAATACATTGGATGACTTATTAACAGCAGCAATTTATTTCTCACAGTCCTGAAGCCTGGAAAGTCCAAGTTAAAGGCACTGACAGATGTGGTGCCTGGGGATGGTATGCTTCACAGACTTCTTAAAGTCCACTCACATGGTAGATAGGATGAGAGAATCTAAGATCTCTTTATACTAATTCCATTCATGAGGGCTCTACCCCATGACCTAATCAGCTCCCAAAGCTATACCTTCACCTTGGGCATGAGGATTACAGCATGGCAGTTAAGGGTGGGGGGCATAAAAAAATAGCAGAGCACATTGCCTAAGGCAGAATTTTGTCATGGGTCAATCTTGCTCCAGTGGCATCCTCTACCTCAGACACTTTGTGCCTGAGAAAACTTCTGTTTGGAAAACAGTTTCCCATTTTCCAGAATTCTTACTACCTACCTCGTTAAGATCTTTGCTAAAATAGACTCTTATCATGCAAGCCTGCCTTGGACCATCCCTACACAACACCAGATCTTTATGCCTTACCTTGCTTTATTCTTTTTCATAATACTAAACATTCCATGGCACTTTTTAAATTCTTGCTTACTACCTATTATCTTTACTCCACCAGAAGCTTTATGAGAGCATCAGTTTTACTTAGCCACTGCTTTCCCCAGTACATGGAACATGGAAGCACTCAATAAATACTGGTGAATGCATGTATAAAAGAAATCAGGCAGGCTTACTTGTCATAGAATGTGTTGTCACTTGAGGTTATTCCTGTCATTGTTTTCTTACAGTTATGGGAGTGGTTCACATGTGTTGTATATTTGTGGCATATATATTATAAAGTTTTTCAGATTCTGTACTGCTTGAGATGTCAAATTACTGAATTTCTTTTTAAAATATTTATTTATTTATTTAGAAGGCAGAGTTATAGAGAGGGTGGCAGGACGATCCATCTACTGGTTCACTTCCCTTTGTCACAATGGCCAAGGCTGGGCCAGACCAAAGCTAACAGCCTAGAACTCCTTCTGGGTCTCTCACATGAGTAGCAGGGTTCCAAGCTCTTGGGCCATCATTTGCTGCTTTTTCAGGTGCACTAGCAAGGAGCTGGATCAAAGGTAGAGCAGTCAGGACTTGAATCAGCACTCATATGAAATGCCAGCTTCTCAGGCAGTGGTGTAACCAACTGTGCCAAAATGCCATTCCCAAATGACTGAACTTTTGATAAAGAATGCTGAGTTCTTTGGATACCCAATGAGGTTTATAACCGTAACTTATAATGTTTAATGGTTACTTCATATATGTATACACACACATGAGGAAACTTGAAAAAAAATCATGTGAAAATGAAATTTATCAGTTTTGGTACAAAAACTTAGAAATTTATACATCGTTTATTTCATATTACACATTTCCCTTCACTTTAAAAAAAGTTATTTATTTGAAAAGCAGAGTTACAGAGAGGCAGAGGCAAAGAGAGAGAGGTCTTCCAACTTCTGGTTCACTCCCAGATGGCCACCACAGCTGGAGCCACACCAATCTGAAGCCAGGAGTCAGCAGCTTCCTCCAGGTCTCCCACATAGGAGGTGAGGCCCAAGGACTTGGGCCATCTTCTACTGCTTTCCCAGGCCGTAGCAGATAGCTGGATTGGAAGTGGAGCAGCTTAGACTCAAACTGGTGCCCACATGGGATGCCGGCGCTGCAGGCGATGGCTTTACCCACTGTGCCACAGCGCCAGCCCCCGCTTCACTTTTGAAGGTCACTCACATATAATGAGTTTAAGTCCTTAGTTCAAAGCCTTGCACTTTACTTCATTCAGAGGAATTCAGAATAAAAAAAAAAAAAGATGCAATGATTGGTAGGACATGATATGTGTACCTCTTCCCTCTTCTCCTTAGCTGTCTGCTGCTGTTACAGTTTATCTACTGCTTATCAGCAGTAAAGGCCCTTGGGACCAGGAATGCTTCCTGCAGATACTGATCCTCTGAGCCCGCTCCCTCCCTACCTTTCATCAAATCTTGCCCTGCATTGGCCATCCTATTTAGTAGAGCCTGGTACCTCCCTACTGTCGTAGCAGTTCCAGTCTTTCTTATCCTGTTCTCTTTTCTGTCTTTCCATTATTATCAAGTTGTAACATACTATGTAATTTATTTATTTCTTGTTGTCTATATTCCTCAAATGGCATGTAAGCCCCATGAAGAATAGGTTTTTCCCTCCACTGATTTATCTGTAGTGTTGAGAACAGTATTTGGCACATCATTGTCAACATTTCAAAAAATATGGCGTGATTGAACTGAGCACTCTAATTTGTGCTTTATTTCTCTGTTTGCTCAAAAAAGTTTTCTTCAGGAACTCATGTGTCAGAGACTACATTATGTATCTTTTTCCTTCCTAGACATTGTTACCACTCTAGAGGACCTCATATAATTTCACTAGACGGTTTTTAAGGCATAAAACTTACTGTTTATAATTCCTTTTGACTTCTACATGACTCTCAAACTTTAGGGAGCATATCACCTGGTTTTCTTGTTAAGTATAGATATTCTGCAAAAACAACCTGAGAAAAATAGAGAATCATTCATGCTTCAGAGGACATTGTCAAGAAAGTGAAAAGAGAATCCATAGGAGAAAATACTTGCAAGTCATTGTATCTGATGAGTATCTGGTATCCAGAATACATAAAGAACTATTAAATAAAGCAATAAGAAAACACCCCAACTAAAAAGTAGGCAAAGTAGTTGAATAGATATTTCACCAAATAAGATATCACAGTGGCCAATAAGCATTTGGATGAGAATGTGGAAAAACTGGAACCCTGATGGGCATTTAGCTTGACATTCAATAAAATGTTAAACATAGTTGCCACACGACCTAGCAATTCTACTCTTAGATATATGACCCAAAGAATTCATGTATAGCCACATAAAAACTTATCCATGGATGTTACTAGCAATATTATTCAAAATAACCAAAAAATGCAAACAACCCAAATATCCAACATTTGATAACTGGATAAAATATATATTCATACAATGGAGTTTTATTCAGATAACCCTATTCAGTTCTATACACATAAACCTAAACAACATTATGCTAAGTAAAAGAAGGCAGACATATGATTTTATCTATATGAGATGTCCAGAATAATAAAATTCATAGTAACTAGAAGTATGAGTAGATTTGTGGTTGCCAGAGGATGGTAGGAAGAGGTAAAAAGTAGCTGCTAATGGTTACCAGGTTCCTTTTGGAGAAAATGCAAAAAGTTCTAAAAGTAGATAGTGGTAGTTGTACAACTTTGCAAATGTTATAAAAGAACATGAATGTATACATTAAAAGTACTTTTTTATAGTATGTGAATTGTAATTTAATTTTTAAAATTTGCAATCAAGACTTTGATATAAATAAATTCAAAGCACAAATTACACTATAAGTAAATCAGAAATTGGATTTTTTGCAACTATTTGGATTAATAAGAAAGTTTTCCATGCCAGTTTATAAAATGTGAAGAGTGGTGATAGAAAAATGGCTGTCTATAGGGATAGGGATTAGAAGGCAGGGTATTAGTAAGAGTGAGTATGAGGAAGCCTGCTAAGGTACAAGAAATGTTGTGTATCTTGATCTCAGTGGTATATAAATGCAAAAATATCTTTGGCTTTATGATTTTTGTTCCTTATAAAAAGAAAATAAAAAATAAACGTGAGGGAGGCAGATGTTCCCAGGTGCCATTATCAAAGTTTTAAGTCAGCAGATCCAGTACGGGGCTCTGAAATCTGCATTTTAGCAAGTACATCAAATGATTGCAACATAGGTGTGTAGACCTTTGAGAACAGTGTCCTAGGTTTGGAATAAACTGCCAGACAGATATAATATACTTGATTCATGCTTAGGCATTTATCCTAGTATGTAAGGCTGGCTTAAGTTAGTTCAGTCCTCCCATGGGGATATCGTCAGAGGTCTTTAGGAACTCAATCCAAGGCAGTGATCATTGACACACATTGGGAAACTACATTTTCCCATAAGGAAATAGCTTTTGAACTGCTTGGAGTATGTGCCTGTGCAGCTACTAGGATGTTATTAAATCATCAATTTGACAATAGTGAAAACACTAAAACCATGATATACCATGAATACCGTTAGCCTAATGCCAAGGAATAATAATAATTAACATATTTCAATACTATTGTGTTTTCACATATGTTGTTATTTTGGTTTTTGACACAAATCTGTAAGATTTTGCAAGGTAAGTGTTACTCTTTCCATTTTAAAGAAGCTGATTTGGAGAGTTTAATTGGTTTACCCAAAATGGTAGAGCAGTTAAGGACTCAAAGTTCTGCTGATGACATACATGTGACATATATCATTTGTGTATTAATTTTTAGGGCTTCTATATGAGAATACAACAGACTGAGTGGCTTAACAATTTGTTTTCTCAGCGTTCTCGAGGCCAGCAGTCTAAGATCAAGGTGCCATCAGTGCTGATTTCTAGTGAGGGCTTTCTTTCTGGCTTGTTGAAGACCACCTTCTCTCCCAGTCCTCACCTGGCCTACCCTCTATAAGTGTGTCAGGCTGGAGGAAGTGAGGGTCAGGGGAGGGCAGGGGAAGAGAAAGAGAACAGAGGGGCATGCTTTGGTATTCTTTGCTATTTTTATAAGAACACTAGTCCTGTGGGATTATGGTCCTATCGTTACAACTTCATTTTATTTTAATTACCTACTTAAAGGCCATATCTCCAAATACAGTGACATAAGGGTTAGGGCTTTAACATATAAATTTGGGGAGGACATAACCCAGTCCCCAGTCATGCCACTTTGAAGAAGCAGCTGTTTTATATGGCAAACCTGATTATTTCTGGATTATTTCTGGAATTTCTATAGCATGGGTATATAAACAGAGATTTATGTCAGTAGAGTTCCCTCTGTAATGATTTAAAACAAAAATGATTAACAAATTTCCAAAACAGCTCCTCCAAGACATTTCCTTTTCTTCTAGAAAATGTGCTTTAAAAAGTCAAATCAATATTGCCTGTGAGTTCCAAAATGTTATCAATCCTTAAAGGGAGGGAGCAATCCTGGATACCAGAGTGTAGCTCTGTTTTCCACCTGTGAGTGACAAGCAAAAGTAGTGCCTCACCTTCTCAAGGCTTTCATTCTATTTGCCTCTCTACAATCTAAAATTACCTTTCATTTACTGAAAATTAAATGCAAATGTTTATTATTCTAGATACATGTGTTCAAAATTAGTATTTAAAATAGCATTATTGTGAATTGGTCTTGAGTATTTGGATGTGCTTTTAACAAAACCCATAGAAATTTTCTGAGAGTATTTTTATATTGTTTATTCTATTATATTTTGTATAACAGAATTAAAATGGAAAAAATGAACAGTCAGTGACTAAAGCTGCTTTTGAAAAACTTATCTGACAGGTCCTCAGAGTGTATTATGACCGCCTTCTGGATAATGCCGACAGAAGTTGGCTTGTCAACTACATTCAAGAAACTTTGAGAAAATGTATGGGAGAAAATTTTCACGAGCTTTTTAAAAGTTTGGATTTTGATAATGATGGAGTAGTAGAAGAAGATGACTTACGCAGCTTAATGTTTTGTGATTTCCATGATCTTAAGAGAGAGGATACCAACTACAGGGAAGTCGCAGATGTGGATAACCTTCGAGTTATAGTAGAAGCTCACCTAGAAGAATACAACAATATGAGCAAAAAAACTATGAACTTGGTCTTATTCCGATTTGCCATAGAACACATCAGCAGAATTTCCAGGATCCTGAAACAGCCTCGCAGTCATGCTCTCCTGGTTGGTGTTGGAGGGAGTGGAAGGCAGTCTGTTACCAAACTAGCTGCCCACATGGCTGATTTTTCAGTTTTTCAGGTTGAAATCTCCAAGGGCTATGGTACTACTGAGTGGCGTGAAGATTTAAAAGTGATCTTAAGAAAATGTGGTGAAAGTGACGTGCAAGGTGTCTTCCTGTTTACAGATACTCAAATTAAAAGAGAGTCATTTCTTGAAGATGTCAACAATCTGCTCAATGCAGGGGAGGTTCCAAATCTCTTTGCACTAGATGAGAAGCAGGAGATATGTGAAAAGATGCGGCAGTTAGATCGGCAGCGTGATAAAACAAAACAGACAGATGGAAGCCCCATAGCTCTTTTCAACATGTTTATTGATCGATGTCGCAACCAACTGCATGTGGTCCTTGCCATGAGTCCCATTGGAGATGCATTTCGGATTCGTCTTAGAAAGTTCCCTGCTCTTGTTAACTGCTGCACCATTGACTGGTTTCAGGTATTGTCATCTAAATTTTAAACAGATTTTTAAAAATATTGAATCTTTTAATAATATTGACTTATTTTTATGGACTCCCCACAAAAAATGTTCTGCAAAACTTTGTGATCAATCATAATGTATTTGTGAAAACCTAAATGTGTGCAGTAAGAGTATATGTAGTCATTAACCTCAATATGGTGTGAAATGTTTTAGGATAAATGAGTGTCACTCAAAAACATAGGGCATACTTGAAGCTTTCAATGAGGAAAGCTTAATGAAGAGGGTTTTCTTGAAGGTGTAAGCAGGGTCAATGGAGCCAAGAAGGAATGTTGGAGCAACAGGAAGTGGTGGAGCAATAGCAGGAAGTTGTTGCTGCACCTGGGTGTAAAAGAGAAGATGGAGGAAAGAGTGTCAATGTAGCTCAGAGAGCTTGAGATCATGGAAGTAGGACTGCTTGACAGAAACACAGGAACAGAAACCAGAAACCTAGAACTCAGCTACAGCTAGACGTCAGGGAGGATATAAATACCTCCACCTATCTCTACTTCCACTCTGTAACCTCTCTATTAGCCAAACCCAGCAGAAGTCAAAGGAAAGGAAGTCAGAATGTTGTTTTTTGTGGTAAACTTCAATGTTAGGAAGCCCAGAGCTGAATGAACAAAGGTAGAGAAGGGATGATGGTAGGGGAGGGAGAAGAGGTAGTAAAGTGAGAGTAGCTCAGTTTGAAAAGTGAGTTAATTCTCCCTTCTGACTTTCACAGTGTATCATAATATGCTCTCCATGTGTGTAGTAGGAAAACTGTAGGTCATAACTGGAGTCTATCCTGTGAGTAGAATCTTACACATAGACATTTATGACTTTGGAAAATGTATATAGCCACTCTGTACCACCAGTTCCTGGTAAAATTAATTATTTCATGCAAACCATATTTATTGAATCTTCTGGGGCTTTGTAGCAGATCTTACTCTTAAAGCTGGAGGTAAAGAAGTAAATGAAACAGATAAGGCCTCTTCTTTCCTTGAGCTTACTTTTTAGAGACAAATTAGAAAAGGAAAAAAAATTCCATCACGTAGGGTAGCATACAGAAGGCTTCTTGAGTAGGTGACCTTTAAGAAAAGCCTTGAAAGACATAATGTACCAGTCCTGAGAAGACATGGGCAGAGTATCAACTTGTGAAGGCAAGGGGCTGGATGGAAGGAATGAGAGGGGTGAGAGAAAGTCAAGATGACATGAGGAAAGTAACTGAGGGTGAAGTGATAAAATTAAGGTCAGAAAGATGAGAAAGGCCAAATCAGTTAGACATTTGCAAGTTGGTTTGAATTTTATTTTAAGTATATTGGGAAATTTCACAAAGCATATGTTGAAGAGTGTGATATGAGCTGGCTCACATTTTGAAAAGGTCACTCTTACAACCGTATAGAGAATGAAAGCAATTAATGTAATATTGGAAAATTCCAGGAAGATGATGACAGAGACTTCAGTGGGGATAGCTGAGGTATATACGAAAAGAAGGGAAAGTCATAGTGATGGCAACATGGATTGCTTGTGGGATGGACGTGGGTTGAGGAAATGCAGAGGGATCAAGGATGTGTCTTACATTTTGGCTCAGGCACCTGGATGAATGGTGATGATGTTAATTTGGTTGGGCAAGACTGCACCTGTGATAAGAGACATAGGAATCATGTTTTGGGCTTGTTGAGTTTGAGATGCCTGTAAGCTATCCAAGAGAAATCAAGGAGGTAGTTATTTATGTGATTCTGGAGTTTGGAAGGAAAGGGTACTAGGATTAAAAATTGATACTAATAAAATGCACACAGAAATAGATATTTCATGTTAGGTTCCTCTCCCCTTTCTTGCCTGTGCAATACTCATGAAGAATTTCTCTAACCCCAGAATAAGCCAGAAAGAGTTAACACTCTAAGAATGCAAGCAGTTGAGGAAAGCTGCTCATGAAAAATGTTTCTCCCACCCCATCCCTTATCCTGTTCCTCTCCATCTCCAACATCCATAAATTTCAAAAGGCTTCGGTAGCAACAGAGTCATATTAATAACTTTGACAAAGTGCTAAAGCATTTATCTTAAATTTAGTCATGGCCTGAAGATGCACTGCAGGCAGTTGCCTCACGATTCTTGGAAGAAATTGAAATGTCAGAGGGAATACGAGATGGCTGTATCGACATGTGTAAAAGCTTCCACACATCTACTATCAATTTATCAACAACCTTCTACGTTGAACTCCAGAGATACAATTATGTGACTCCTACCTCTTATCTCGAATTAATCTCTACCTTCAAATTGTTGTTAGAAAAGAAAAGAAGGTAAAAATGAAGCTTTACATTTCTAAGTTAGCAGTGATGGCTTAAAAAATATTTGTGTATACAAAAATGACAGCAATGTTGGAATAGAGAGTTTTTTCATATACTCTGAGCTTTGTTAAATCTTTAAATGATTTAATCCATAAACATTTTGAGGCCAGGGAGTGGGCCTTATTCTATCACATAGATGCATTGACTTCTACATGGTAAATCCGTAATCATATTTGTTGAAAGAGCACAGGTATACTGTTCAGAACTATGGTAAAATTTCAGGGTAATTGAACAATGATATTAAATAAACACCACTAGAGAGTCGTTTCTTTTTTGGAGAGTAATTAGATGATAGATACATGACAGAGAAGCCCTCTTTCAGATATTTGAAAGTTGAGACCCCTGAGATAGCCATTTAGTATGCATAGCCAACTTTCCTCCTCCAAGAAACTCATTTGAAAGTATCCATATAAATAATAAAATAATGTACTGTAGAATGTGTCAGTGTGAGTTTCTATGATGTTCTTGTGGATGACTTTAACATGCATAAAAGTTTATTAAGAATTTTCTGTGTTTCTAAAAATTAAAACCCAGTATATATTTGTATTATAAAATATAAAAAAGTTAGAAGTTTAGAAAATGTTAGTAGTCCCCTTTAAAGTTAGGTCTTCAGTTATGCTTAGTCACATTCAAAAGGTGTTTAAACAAAATTTTTAATATTGCATTTATAATTTTAATATGTTTATATTTATAAACAAATATATAAACTTAGTTATATATGTATGTAATTCAGAATTACAAATTTATCAGCCTTAAGTTCCTTTAACTGTTTGAATATTATCTATAAAATTGTGAAATTTTTACTTAAAAACACAAATCTAAATCTAGTGCTCAATTAAATGATTTATATTTAAAGTTCAAGTGCAATCCTTAATCTAACAGACTAAATTCTTTTAAGTGGGGCCAGTGTTGTGGTGTAGTGGGTTAATCCTTTGCCTGAAACACAGGCATTCCATATCAGAGCAGTGTTTCAAGTTCCAGCTGCTTTGCTTCTGGCCAGCTCCTAGAAAATGCACTTGGGACGACAGTGTAAGATGACCCAAGTATTTGGGCCCAGATGGACTTGGGCTCCTGGCTTCGGCCTGAACAAGCCCTGGCCATTGTGGCTATTTGGGGAGTGAACCCAGCAGATGGAACATCTTTCTCTTGCTGTCTCTTCTTCTCTCTATCACTCTGCCTTTCGGAAAAAAAAAATTCTTTTATTTTTCTTGATATATTACTAATAATATATGGTGATATAGTGAATTAGAAATCTTCCTGTGACTAGCTCACTGTGTCAAGTATTTTGAAGTACCTTTGCTCATACCAGCTGACATGCTACCCATGGACATTGCTCTTTTTATAGTGACTGCTGCTCTGTCCTCCCGAGCTGGACTGACCTGTTCACTGTAACCTGCACCCCTATGTTTGAATCATGCCATTAGTATTTTCTCCATAAACCTAGTGAAATCTTCAATTCCCACCCAAGACTGGTACATGATTGGCCTGGATTTTATTATTTCTTTGGCTCTCAAGATAATTGTCTTTTCAAGTAGATCTTATGACCTTTAATATAATGGAATCTTTCTTTGGAGAGTCTGATTAAATTTTGTGTATCAGTCATAGGCTAGGCTTTGTGCTCTCACAATGTTTAAGAACATCCTAAAGGAAAAAAAGCTTAAAATAATGAGATACAAACTTACAGGAAGATGAAAAGAGTCACTGTTTTCTTGGCTTTTTCAAATATTCTCATATTTCAAATTTTCCTCTTTCAATTTTTTCTTACAAATTTCCTTATAAATAATTTTTTAAAAAATTCTCCTTTACCTGAACTAAAATTCCTGCCCTATGATTACTTTTCCCTTGCTAAAGCCTCAGATCTCTTAATAGGCAGATAGTACTGTAACTTGGCAGCAAGTTATCAGGTCACCTGCCAGGCAATCAGTGGTTAAACTAACAAAGAGTCACACGGGATGAGCCACAATACTGAAGCTGGCTCATGCTGGCAGGTATGAGACCTTTCCTGTGCTTGCTGCACAAGGTTTTGACTGAAGCCAAACTCGCAGAGAAAACGGTATTGTATGCCTAGTCCTCTCAGTTCCCATTGCTGTCGGGTATTTGGCTCGCCTAGAGGGAATTCAACATGTGACAAAATGTGGCATGCCCTCACTTCTAAGTGTGTTTTTTGATTTGTTTTTGTGACACAGCTGTCAGTAGCCTCATAATTTCCTTTTCTAGATTGAACCAGTTTCCTACCACAGCCTATTTTTTGAAGAGGATTTCTAAATTATGTCACCTTTTTTTTTACTTTGAAACAGTATGAGATAGCAAGTATTTTTAAACAAAACAAATTATGAAGTATTTTTTCTCTATGGAGAGGATACATATGAATGCAGATAAAAATTTGAAAGTACATTACGATATTAAATTTTAAAGTACATTAAAATATTACATTTTTCTGATCAATTTACTTTATAATTACTTTGCAACCAAAAAGTATTGAGCTTTATAATTTATATTATTTGTCCTTTTACCCTTAATGAAAAAGTCTTACTTTAAAGCGGCTAATACATCTTAAAAGCATTTTTAACTTTTGAAAACATTCAAAATAAGATATTTGGGGCACTGAAATTGTGTTTAAAATAAGTGATGATGGGGCAGGTGTGATGGCACAGCAGATAAAGCCACTACTTGGGATATCTACATCACAGAATCAGAGTGCCTGGGATCTGGTCCTGCCTCTGCTTCTGATCCAGCTTCTTGCTGATGCATGCCATTGGAGGCAGCACATGATGGCCCAAGTATTTCAGTATCTACCACCTACATGGGAGACCCCAGCTGAGTTCCAGGCTCCTGGCTTCAGCCTGACACCAGCCCAAGCTGTTTTGCGTATTTGCGTAGTACACCAATGACTGGAAAATCTCTCTTTTTTTCTTTCTCCTTTATAAATAAATAAACTTTAAAAATTGATCATAAAAGGATTTAAGGAACATTTGTGTTGTTGGAATCAACTTAGCCAAGTACTAATTTTAGAAGTGTGGCATTCATTTTGATAAAGGAGGCTCCTTTCCTTATGTCTAGCAACTTACTCTTTGGAATTCATATTATTCATCTAGATATTATCTGATACTGAAAATACAAAAACAAGTAAGACACACTACCTGTTCTTAAGTGTGCATAATTCAGTGTTCTAGGGTTCATATTTTTACAAATTGTTAATATTATGGAAATCACTTAGATCACTCCTTTAGTTATACCTTGAACAAAATCTGAAAAGGTCAACAATACTCAGCTTTTTGCTTGATACAGGATTCAGGTCCTCAGAACTAACCTTGTTTTACCTATTTGCTTTCAGTGAAGTAATGAAAATGAAAAAGAGATATGAAGTGGGTTTGGATAAACTGGATTCTGCTGCATCTCAAGTAGCCACAATGCAAACTGAACTGGGGGCACTGCATCCTCAATTAAAAGTTGCTAGCAAAGAAGTTGATGAAATGATGGTAATGATTGAAAAGGAGTCTGTAGAGGTTGCTAAAACTGAAAAAATTGTGAAAGCTGATGAAACAATTGCAAACGAGCAAGCCATGGCTGCCAAAGCCATCAAAGATGAATGTGACGCTGACCTGGCAGAGGCCTTGCCAATACTGGAGTCGGCGTTAACTGCACTTGATACTCTTACTGCACAGGTAAGAGCTTAGCCAAGCACTTTCTAGGAAATAAATAATCACAGTTAAAGAAAGTAGTTAGCATTGTGTGCTACAATCTAGTCTGTCTTTTCATGTTAGTGTTTACATGTAATGAAATTGAAAACATTTTGAAAGATCTCTAACTCCCCTGAAAAATAAAATGTATGTGTATGATGAACAATTTTGGTAAGGAAAAAAGCCACTAGACATTAGAACATACAATAGTAAAATGACACTTATTTGAAGAACTTTGCCATTATAACGGTGGCATGAGACCTAAACAGTTAATTTTATTTTAAAGTACACATTTTTCACATTTAGTCATTTTTTGTAATTCGGTTAAGCTTTATAGTAGATGTGACTGTGTCAGTGTTGAACAGTGATTTTTTTTTTTATGAAGCATACAATAATAATGTGTTTTAAATGATTTATTTTATACAAGTGGTCAGATTTGGTGAAATGTGTCATTAAAATTGAGATGTGAAAGGGGACTTTTGAATTTAGAAAGATAAAGCTGGATTTATAAAAATAAATACTCTGTCAATCTTGACTACGCAACCTCCTGAGTAGGGTGATAGAGAAGGATGTGTGATCCTGTCTTTGCACCTTATTCTAAATAGGTTTCAAGTTGAAATTTAATATACATAGATATATTATTATGAAAGAGTAGGAAGTGTTTGGTCAGATGTTTATAATTGTAGAATGGAGTAGCCCTTAGGATTTGCTAGGCATGAGAGATATTGTGGGGTTAAAAACCATTTAGCATACCTGTTTATAAAGTAAGGAGCCTTCAGAAAGTTTGTAGAAAATGGAATCCAAAGAGAAGCTTGTCTTGGTGCAAAAAATTTGGAAGTCCATGCATATTTTTTCCCATGGAAAAATCCTTGTAGACATATTCTGGATAGTCTTGCATTTTCCATAAATGATAAGCATTTTTACATAATGGAGTTTTCTTTTTTGTTTGTTTTTTGTTTTGTTTTTTGCCAGGCAGAGTTAGACAGTGAGAGAGAGAGACAGAGAGAGAGTTATAAACAGTGAGAGAGAGACAGAGAGAAAGGTCTTCCTTCCATTGGTTCACTCCCCTAATGGCTGCTACAGCCGGCACGCTGCGCTGATCCGAAGCCAGGAGCCAGGTACTTCCTCCTGGTCTCCCATGCGGGTGCAGGGCCCAAGCACTTGAGCCATCCTCCACTGCCCTCCCGGGCCACAGCAGAGAGCTGGACTGGAAGAGGAGCAACCGGGACAGAATCCGGCACCCCAACTGGCACTAGAACCCGGAGTGCCAGCGCCACAGGTGGAGGATTAGCCTAGTAGGCCATGGCGCAAGCCCATAATGGATTTTAATACCTAAAGATCAACACATTTTGTTTAACATAGACACTATGAACAGAATTTTAGAAAAACTTGAGAAAAAAAATGTTTGTGACACATGGCAAACAGAGGATCAATATGCCTCTGTGTAAAAAAAGAAAAAGGTCTTGCAAAGTAAGAAAACTGGTAGCTCTAAGGTAGAATGGTAATTATAGAAAGAGGTAATTCACAAAAGAGGAAATACAGTCAATAATATATAAAGTATATCCTGCTTCAAGCACATTTATAGATATACAGATTAAAATAGATTTTTTTGTCCACCAAATGCCTACCACATCTTCTAAGGATGTATTTAGGAAAACAGAAACCCTTACATTCTTTCCATAAAGTGGTTTGTCAAAAGCTTTAAAAACAAAAGCTATAAAGCCTTTAATTCAATATGTCCTTGTAATATTAAAGTCAAAATGGAAGAGGAAAAGCATTGGTAGAGTATTAGAATTATGCATATCCATACCTTGAATGCTACGTAGCCATTACAAATTATGTTAAAGGAGCAGGTGTTTGACCTACTAGTTAAATATACTGGTTGGGATGCCTGCCTTCCATACTGGAGTGCCTGAGTTTGAGTGCTAGCTCCACTCCCTATTTCCTCATCCATCTGATGTGTACCCTGAGAGATGATGGCTAAAGAAGTTGGGTCCTTGACACCCATAAGGGAGACTAGGATTGAGTCCCCTGCTCTCAACTTTGGCCTGCCCAGCCTCAGTCATTGTGGCCATTTGGTGAGTGAATAGACAAGTGGGAACTCTCTGTCTCTCAAATAAACACAAATTAAAAAAAATAAAGAAATTGTTCACATCCCTCTGTTTAAAAATATGGTGATATAAATTTTTACTAGAATGGAAGAATGTCCACTATGTATATTGATATTGGAACAGAGAACTTTTAAAATATCATGTACGTGGGTCAGTGTTGTGGCTTAGCAGGTTAAGCTGCTGCCTGCGATGCTAGCATTCATTATGGGCATGGGCTCAAGTCCTGGCTGCTCCACTTCAGATCTAGCTCCTGGCTAATGGCCTGGAATGCAGCACAAGATAGCCCAAGTGCTTGGGCCCCTGCAACTACCTGGGAGATCTGGAAGAAGCTCCTGTCTCCTGGCTTTGACCTGGCTTAGTCACAGCTGTTGCAGCCATTTGGGGAGTAAACCAGTAGATGAAAGATCTTTATCTCTCTCTCTCTCTAATTCTGATTTTCAAGTAAATAAATAAATCTTTTTTAAAAAAATACTATATGTGGGGCCGGCAGTGTGGTGTAGCAGATAAAGCCACCACCTGCAGTGCCAGTATCCCATATGGGCACCAGTTCGAGTCCCAGCTGCTCCACTTTCCATCCTGCTCTCTGCTATGGCCTGGGAAAGCAGCGGAAGATGGCCCAAGTCCTTGGGCCCCTGCCCCAATGTGGGAGACTCGGAAGAAGCTCCTGGCTCCTGGCTACGGACTGGCGCAGCTCTGGCAGTTGCAATCAATTAGGGAGTGAACCAGTGAATGGAAGACCTTTCTTTCTCTCTCTCTCTCTCTGCCTCTCCTTCTCTCTCTCTGTAACTCTGACTTTCAAATAAATAAAGAAATCTAAAAAAAATAGCATATGTGTTATATATGCTATGATTCCATTAGTTATACTATGGCATATTCACTACTTTGTAGCATATGCAAATAGAAGAAAGATATAAAAAATAAGCTAAAGTATTTATAGAACTATATTTAGTAGGATTATAGGAGACTATTTATAATCCTACTATATAGTTTCTCTGTATAATCCTACTATATGTAGTATATACATACATCTATACTTTATACTATATACTATTAAATATAAGCCTACTATGATTTCTCTGTATTTTCTAATTTTTGCAACATATATGTAGTATTTTTACAGATTTTAAGAAGCTAAAAAATTTTACTTTCTGACACTCAAATCTCTCTTCGTGTGTTTTTGAAGTCGATTTCATGTCCTAAGTTTCTTTTATAGGGTATCTTCCAGCTGTTCCTTTTTGACTTTCCATTAAGACAAACTCCTCAGCATTTTGTGACAGTTCTGTTGTTGCCATCATTTCTACTCAGTGCACAAAGTAGGTTTCTGTATTTTCAGGCTTAGTTTGAAAACAGGAACCAGGTATAATTAATTTATAAACAAACATTTCTTTTAAAAATAATTCCATGTTGTTATTTCAAGGATATTACAGTGGTAAAATCTATGAAGAGCCCTCCTGCTGGTGTCAAGCTTGTTATGGAAGCCATATGCATCTTGAAAGGCATCAAAGCTGACAAAATCCCTGACCCAACAGGTTCAGGGAAAAAAATCGAGGATTTCTGGGGCCCAGCTAAGAGACTTCTTGGTGACATTAGGTTTCTACAGTCACTTCATGAATATGACAAGGACAATATTCCTGCAGCTTACATGAATATCATAAGGAAAAATTATATTCCAAATCCAGATTTTGTTCCAGAAAAAATCAGGAATGCTTCTACAGCTGCTGAAGGTCTGTGCAAATGGGTCATAGCAATGGATTCATATGATAAGTAAGTCCTGATCAAAAGAAAGCTAATTAGCATGCCTTGTTTTTATATTTGTTCATTTAAACAATGTTAAACTTAGAAGCTACATGAAAGCCTTCTTGAAAAAGAATGTACGAATCTACTTATGCTTGCGTGTTCATTAGAAGCAGAATTATATTAATCAAATAGTGTAATACAGTGGTTCTTGAATTTTGAGACTCAGCAGTCCTTTATACATTTAAAAATTATTGAAGACATACAGTGCATTCACTTACCATGTTAAAAATATTATAGGGAAAATTTTAAAACTTATTAGTTCAGGCCGGCGCCGCGGCTCACTAGGCTAATCCTCCACCTTGCGGCGCCGGCACACCGGGTTCTAGTCCCGGTCGGGGCACCGATCCTGTCCCGGTTGCCCCTCTTCCAGGCCAGCTCTCTGCTGTGGCCAGGGAGTGCAGTGGAGGATGTCCCAAGTACTTGGGCCCTGCACCCCATGGGAGACCAGGAGAAGCACCTGGCTCCTGCCATCGGATCAGCGCAGTGCGCCGGACGCAGCGCGCTACCGCGGCGGCCATTGGAGGGTGAACCAACGGCAAAAGGAAGACCTTTCTCTCTGTCTCTCTCTCACTGTCCACTCTGCCTGTCAAAAAAAAAAAAAAACTTATTAGTTCATTTAAAATATCAATTAAAACATCATGTTAATAAAAATAACATTTTTAAAAGAAATCAACATTTTTTCCCAAAGAAAAAGGAGAGCATTTGTGAGAAGAGTGGTGTTTTATTATATTTTTTCAAGTGTCTTTAATGTGAGACAGCTGGACTCCCCAATTTGTTTCTTCACTCAGTCTGTTGCAATATGTTGCTTTGATCAAAGTGTGTAAAGAAAATTTAGCCTCCTAGAGATGCTTGGTTGGACAAGGGAGAGCATCGTAAACTTCCCAAAGATGGCAGAGGTCTTCAGAATTCACAAGGGGTCCTCAGACTATGCCCTGAAAACTATTGGCATAGTATATATTCTTGTGAGATGAGGAGCCTTTTTTAAAAAAAAAAATATTTATTTGAAAGGCAGAATTACAGAGAGACAAGACAGACAGACAGACAAATCTTCTACCTACTGGTTCACTCTCCAAACAATGGCTGGAACTGGGTCGATACAAAGCCAGGAGCTAGGAGTTTCATCCAGGTCGCCCATGTGGGTGGCAGGGTTTCAAACACCCTGGACCATCTTCTGCTATTTTCCCGGGCCATTAGCAGGGAGAAGGGTTGGAAGTGGAGCAGCCCGGACTTGAACTGGTGCCCATATGGGATGCCAGTGCCATAGGCAGTGGCTTTACCCATTTTGCCACAACTCTGGCTCCAAGAGAAGCCATTTTTGATGACTGTATAAGAACCATTTATATCATGCTCAAAACAGAATAGAAGTTCTGAAAGCAACTCCTCAGGGGATCCTTCAAATTCATACCCAATTTGAATGATTATGCATTTATATTAATGCTATGCAGGTTTCAGATTGTGATATACTAGGTTAATGAAAAAATTTAATGTTTGATCATTTAGTTGGAAACACAACATGACTGATCCCATTTTCCAGATACCAAGAGGAGTATTTAGATCCATTTTCCCTATATAATCCCTTTTATTACTGAATATGTATTTTTATATAAAAGTAAAATCTTTATTTTGTTTAAGATGAAATTCACACAATCTACATTTTTTTTAACTTTCTTTTTTTTTAACTTTTATTTAATGAATATAAATTTCCAGTGTACAGCTTATGGATTACAATGGCTTCCCCCTCCCATAACTTCCCTCCCACCTGCAACCCTCCCCTCTCCCGCTCCCTCTCCCCTTCCATTTGCATCAAGATTCATTTTCAATTCTCTTTCTATACAGAAGATCAATTTAGTATAAAGATTTCAACAGTTTGCACCCACATAGAAACACAAAGTGAAACATACTGTTTGAGTACTAGTTATAGCATTAAGTCACAATGTACAGCACATTAAGGACAGAGATCCCACATGAGGAGCAACTGCACAGTGGCTCCTGTTGTTGACCCAACAAATTGACACTCTAGTTTATGGCGCCAGTAACCATAATTCAGTTGTGTTTGGTGCATTCATAATGTTGTATGACCTATACTTATTAACTTCCAAGTTTTTTCATCATCCCATGTGTTGATTAATCTTAGGTTTCAGGTTAGATGGGCCACAACACCCAGATATTTGATTAAAAATTATTCTAGAGGCTAGCATCATGGCCTAGAGAAGTTACGCTGCCGTCTGCAGTGCCGGTATCCCATATGGGTACAGGTTCGAGTCCTGGCCACTCCACTTCTAATCCTGCTCCCTCCTAACAGCCTGGGAAAGCAGCACAAAATGGCCCAAGTGCTTGGGCCATTATACCCATATGGGAGACCTGGAAGAAGCTCCTGGGTGCTGGCTTTGGCCTGGCCCAGCCATGGGTGTTGCAGCCATCTGGGGAATGAACCAATGGATGGATGATTCTCTCTCTCTCTCTCTCTCACTCCTCTCTCTCTCTCTCTCTCTCTGTGTGTGTGTGAGTGTGTGTCTACCTCTCTGTGTAACTCTGATTTTCAAATAAATAAATAAATCATAAAAAAAATTAATTTTGGACCCTTCTGTGTGTGGGTTTTTTGGTAATGTTAACATTTAATTGAGAAAGCAGATTGTCCTTCATAATGCAGGTGGATTTCATCTAATCAATTGAAAGCCTGAAAAGTACAAAAGACCCCTCCCCCAAAACCAGGAGGGCATTCTAATAGTAGATAGCCTTTTAACTTGAGTTGGACATTAGCCTTTCCCTACCTTTCAAACCTGCTGATTGACCCTGTAGATTTTGATTTCTGGCCCCCATAATTACTTGAGCCAGTTCCTTAAAATAAATGCCTTTCCCTGTGGCTATACATCCTATTTGTGTCAGAATAATTAATAATAATTAAGATTTATTTATTCATTTGAAAGAGTTAGAGAGAGAGAGACAGAAAGACAGAGACAGGTCTTCCCTCTGCTAGTTCACTGCCCAAATGACCGTGAAGGCCAGGGTTAGGCCAAGTAGAAGCCAGGAACCTCATCAGGGACCCCATGTGGCTGGCAAGGGCCCAAGAATTTGGGCCATCTTCCACTGCTTTCCCAGGCCATTAGCAGGGAACTGGGCCAGAAGTGCAGCAGCCAGGACACAAATTGTTGCCCATATGGGATGCCGGCATCAGAGTCTGGGGCTTAACTGGCTGTGCCACAGCACCAGCCCACATGGTTGCTAGTTCAAATTCAAGTCCCGGCTGTTCACTGCACCTGGTAAAGCGACAGAGGATGTTCCAGTTGCTTGGGCCCTGGCACACACGTGGGAGATCTGGAAGAAGCTCCTGGCCCCCAGACAAGCTTAACTACCATTGCGGCCATTTGGGGAGTGAGCCAGTGGATGGAAGATCTCTCTCTCTTTCTCTCCCCTTCAAATAAGCAAATAAATCTTTTTTTAAAAAAATGCTGGCCCCTTGCATACATATTTTATTATAACTGTTTTGCTTGGGGGTACTGTTCAGAATTTTTATAAAAAATAAAATGGCAAAGTTAAAATACTTTTTCCTCATCAGAATTAAACTCGAGCCAATTAAGGTACTTTCTTCTCACATTATATATTCTACATGAATATCCTATTCTCCTTTTGAAAAGTCACCAGAATTCACACCAGCAATATTTTATTTGGGATTAAAAATTATATATTTGAGAAACTATGCATAATTGACATCTGTTTTAATAGTATTTTCTTATGTCTGAGATCAAGTTTCATTCTTAGAAAAAATATGTAGTGGCTGGCGCCGTGGCTTAACAGGCTAATCCTCTGCCTTGCGGCGCCGGCACACCAGGTTCTAGTCCCAGTTAGGGCGCTGGATTCTGTCCCGGTTGCCCCTCTTCCAGGCCAGCTCTCTGCTGTGGCCCGGGGAGGCAGTGGAGGATGGCCCAGGTCCTTGGGCCCTGCACCCCATGGGAGACCAGGAGAAGCACCTGGCTCCTGGCTTCGGATTGGCGCGATGTGCTGGCCGCAGCGGCCATTGGAGGGTGAACCAATGGCAAAAAGGAAGACCTTTCTGTCTGTCTCTCTCTGCCTTTCAAAAAAAAAAAAAGAAAGAAAGAAAAAATATGTAGTGCAGAAATAAGTAAAAATTGCATAAAGAAGTGTTTTGTGTCAAAGTAAGGATATTAAAAATAAACTCAGTAGTAGAAAATACATTGTTCTATCAAATGGGTATTTAATTTTCCAACTTACTTTTTGCAGAGTGGCAAAAATAGTAGCTCCCAAAAAGATAAAACTTGCTTCAGCTGAAGGGGAGCTTAAAATTGCCATGGATGGTCTTAGAAAGAAACAGAGAGCCCTTCACGAAGTTCAAGATAAGCTGAACAAGCTTCAAGACACACTTGAATCAAATAAACAGAAGAAGGCTGACTTGGAAAATCAAGTAGGTTCTGATACAGACAAACATGAGCAAGTTCTCAAGTATTGTAAATAAGAGTGATGTTTATACTAGCATATAACATTCCAGTCCTGTATTCTTCATGGTTAGAAATTGGCAGGCTATAGCCCATAGGCCAAATCTGCTCATTACCTATTTTTGTATGGTCCATGAGCTCGTAATGGTTTTGACATTTTTAATGATTACATTTTAAATGTTTCTAAAAGTACATACATGCAATATATCCTCAGTTTTGCCTCTTGATCCACAATGCTGAAAATATTTTCTTTTTGACCCTTTCAAAAAAAAAAAAATTGCTGGGGCCAGCATTGTGGCATAGCAGGTTAAGCCTCTGGCTGTGACATTCGCATCCCATGTGTATGCCAGTTCATGTCCCAGCTACTCCATTTGTGATCCAGCTGGGAAAAGCAGTGGAAGATGGTCCAAGTGCTTGGGCCTTTGCCACGCATGTGAGAGATCTGGATGAAGCTCCTGGCTCCAGGCTTCAGCCTGGCCCAGCCTTGGCAGTTGTGGCCATTGGAAGTATGAACCAGCACATGAAAGATCTCTCTCTCTCTCTCTCTGATTCTCCCTCTCTCTATGAATTCTTTAAATGTAAATAAATAAATCTTCTTTTAAAAATTGTCAGGCTCTGCCTTACATTACTAGAATACTGAGCTAGATTATTTAAATCCTATCTCTTCTTATAAATAAGGAAATAGAGAACTAAAGTTTTAAGTGACTTAGGTTTGTGTGACAGTTAATGGCAGAGCTGAGATTAGAACTCAATATGCAGAACTATCACTTCAGTGTCCACTGAAGATGTTAAGACTAAAAAGTTTCCTTAATTTATATAGTGATATCATTTGTAAAAGTTAACTTCTGAAGTCTGATTATGTTCTAGAAAAAAACATCAAGTTATTTTATAAGAGTCAACATTTACTGAGTGTTTATTATGTACAAGGCAGTGTTGCTCTAAGAACA
Source organism: Lepus europaeus (assembly GCF_033115175.1). NCBI lineage: Eukaryota > Metazoa > Chordata > Mammalia > Lagomorpha > Leporidae > Lepus > Lepus europaeus. Next base: position 139,429,904 of record NC_084827.1, on the reverse strand, counting down.
GTATGTTTCATCTCATTTATTCTCAGAACATCCTACAGAGGGAGACCATTTTTTGGTACCATTTTGAGGAAATTAAAGCACAAAAAGATTAAGCAACTTGCCAATGGTCAATCCCACTCATGGTATCAGCTTTGGCTCCCTCTATAGGATTTATATTTGTGTGAATATAGGACATCGTGCTTACCTTTAGAAATGTGATTCATTATCTAACATGGTATTGGAATGGTCAGTTTTAGTTTAAATAGTATAACCAATATATTACTCTAACCATTTTCAACTCTATATTTGAAATGTTTTCCCATAATAAAATGTTAGAAAATTATAATAAATGATATACATATATATATGGATGTATATGTACCAAAAAGCTCCTTATGAAGAAAAAGTTTTGTATTAAATATTTTATTTAGTAATTTCTTAAGCCAACTTTATCATACTCTAATACAGGTCTTAGAGTCAGTTTATTGTAAGCTTTGTTGATTGAAGTGTGGATGAGAAAAGAAACTTATAATATAGAAGATACTTTATGAGGGAAATTAAAAGAAAAAGTGTTTAAATACAGGAAGTATCAAAAATATTACCAATTACTTACTCTTTCCTTTTTCAAAGGTATATTTAGATAAACTGATACAGTATTTTCTATCTTTTAATCTAAAAAAACTTTCTTAAAATAAATGTTAATATCTTTAGGAAAAAGTACAAGACAAAAATCTTATTCCAAAATATTGATTTTATTATTGAACTTCTCTTTTTATATAAATATTGCATTTTGAACTTCAAGATATACTTAATCTTATCTTCTTCCAATACTGATGTATATTTAATCTTATCTTCTTCCAATACGATGAGGCTAAGTTACTTTAAAGTGAAAATAATTTAGGTATCTGCTGGAATATTGCTGGCTCCTCAAAAGAAATGGGTTTTTCTTAAATCTGCCACATTCATAATTATCCCCCTTTTCATCACATTATTTAATTACATATAATCAAATTTGGTTGACAGTCAAATGTATAAAATGTGCTCTCAGCTGTTGATTGATGTCCTTCCTAAATTAAGCTTAATTGCAAGTGTTCTAAGTAGGTTTACACAATTTAACAACTTGAAAATTGTGGTTTGTAAATAAGCATTGACTTTTAAACATTTAACCTCTAAGAGCATTGTTAAATCAGCCATAAATTAAATGAGGGAAATATGTTCATAGACTATTTAAAAATAAGTGCATCTGGATTATTTTGCAGAGTTTTAAATTCATTCTTTTGTGGATGTTGATAAAATCCTGCTTTCATTTTTGAGGTTGACTTGTGCAGCAAAAAACTAGAACGAGCTGAGCAGTTGATTGGAGGTCTTGGAGGTGAAAAAACTCGATGGAGCCATTCAGCTCTGGAGCTGGGACAGCTGTATATCAACTTGACAGGTGATATCCTCATTTCCTCAGGAGTTGTCGCTTACCTGGGAGCCTTTACATCTAGCTATAGACAGGTGAGGAATGCTGTTTGATCTCTTCCTGACCCTACTGCCATCACAGCCAACATTAACCTCAAGGTTTTGTGTTTTGCTTTGCTTTTTTTTTTCATAAATACAAGGAACAAAATATGTTTAAATGATTTCTAGTTGTGTATTTCAGTTAATTTGTAAATTAGGTTGGTAGCCAAAGCATGCTATGCAAAATACTCTTCTAAGATCTAATCTATCTATGAGCAGGAAAAAAATCTACTTTAAAATGTACTATAAATAAATGTAAGTATAATGTAATATGAATTCACAGACTCTAATGTTAAAATTTCAGTTCCTAAACAAGTATAAAAGTACTAGGCCTTTGTGATAAATGTACTTAATCAACTACTCCCTGTGAGTCTCAATAATAAATCATTTCAAAATAACTTAGGGACTGACAGTTGGGGGAGGAAAAGATGAGCCTGTCTGAAATTCTGTTGACAAGTGGCTTCTCTTTAAAAAACAAACCTGAAATCCCTTCTTTATGTTCCCACTCCTTTGATTCTGCCTCAGTCTTCTCCCTGGCTCAACTACTAACTCTAGGGATTAATCCTAATTCTGCTCCCTGTTGTTCTCTCTCTCAAATTCCTCCCCACATGAGACTCAACCTACTCGTCAGCTTTCTTTAGAAAAATTGAACTTCAGGCCAGTGCTGTGGCATAGTAGGTTAAGCATCCACCTGCAGTGATGGCATCCCATATGGGCACCAGTTTGTGTCCCTGCAGCTCCTCTTCTGATTCAGCCCTCTGCTAATGGCCTGGGAAAGCAGTGGAGGATGGCCCAAGTGCTTGGGCCCCTGCACCCGCATAGACTCTGAAGAAGCTTGTAGCTTCCAGCTTTAGATCAGCCCAGTTCTGGCTGTCTGCAACTGCCTCTCAAATGAATCTATCATTCTTCTTGGGGCCAGCACCATGGTTCATTTGGTTAATCCTCCGCCTGTGGCACTGGTATCCCATATGGGCACCAGGTTCTAGTCCCGGTTGCTCCTCTTCCAGTCCAGCTCTCTGCTGTGGCCTGGGAAGGCAGTGGAGGATGGCCCAAGTACTTGGGCACCTGTACCTGCTTGGGAGACCAGGAGGAAGTACCTGGCTCCTGGCTTTTGATTGGCGCAGTGCGCCGGCTGTAGTGGCCATTTGAGGGGGTGAACCAACGGAAGGAAGACCTCTCTCTTTTTCTCTCTCTCTCTCACTGTATAACTCTCTCAAATAAATAAAAAAAATTTTTTTAAATCTATCATTCTTAACAACAACAACAACAAAAAAACGAACTTGAATCCAACATAGGACATGGGCCTATCAAAGCTGGAAAAAAGATTCAGGGAGATTGAAAGGGAAAAAAAATACAAATAAAGAGATGAGAGAAATGTAAAATATTTGGCAATAACTTACCTATGTTAAGCAAACAAATTACATCCTAGCTAACCGTTATGTAGGCTTTTTGGTTTTATGAAGCATTTACTTCACTTAGTCTCAATAGAGCCTCACTTAGTTACAGAACTTTCTCCTAAGCAAGGTTCATTCTACTGTTATGATTTATTTATTTTTTTTAACAAAACTGATTTAAAGTGGTTCTCTGTGGTTAGTATTTTGAGTTCTGTTAGCCTTTGAACTGGTACATGGCATTTATGTTCTTAGATTGGCCTATTTATTTCTATCTTTGAATGATTTATCCAGGATTATGGCATTAATATCTTGCAGCACAAATAGTTAACATTTTTTAATATTTAAAAGCAAGATTTGTTAAGAGTCAGAGACCTCCAGCCAAAGCAGAATGGAGGGGATCTCCAAGAGAGGCAAAACCCAAAGGGGTTGTTGGAAGTGGAGCTTTTAAATGCAATTTTGGAGAAAAAAAACTTGGCAATCAGATTGACATTCAGTTCAAGGCAGGGACAAAATCCATCAAAAGAACTGATTTGCAATCATTTACCCTGTCTGGCTTGCTCATAAAAAAAAAGAAAAAGAAAAAAGAAAAAAAAAAGGGGGGGGGGTAGGATACCTAATTTACTTCACAATAAGCTGGGAGCTCAGAAGGAATCTCCACTCCCTTGCTATTCTCCTGATAAGATTGGAAGCTTTCAGGGAGTGGGCAGGCAGTTTTCATCTGGCTATATACAACCCTTGGAGGAAAGCAAGCACTCTGGACCCAAAATTTCCACTGGGACCACCCTGACTGCCTGTTAATCCATCTGACTCCTCACATTTCCTGCCCCAGAAGAATAGACCCTAACTTCTGTTAGTGAAACTGGGTGATGACCTCTGGCTGCTTCATGCTGAAAAGGGGCATCATTGGGAACAGCAGTCAAGACAGGGTTCCAGCACGAGGTGGCTTCTCCACAGAAGGTGGCTTCTCCAGGGGGACACTGTGCCAGCTTGCAGAAATTGTTTCCATCAAGGTTTCATGTGCATGGCCATCTAGAATATGGCTGGTTTAAGTCTGGAGAAAATGAATCTAATAAGCAGATTCAACTCTCAGGGTCTAAAACAAAAGACAGAGTCATTAGTAGAGGACCTAAGAGAGGAGCTGTCTAAACCATGAAGTTTTCCCATTGAGAGGTAAACAGAAACTGACAGGAGGGACCTGATAATAATCATGTGGGCTAAGGCCTGGCCAGGTGTATATGAGGTCCAGACCTATCTCTTCACATGGGGTACTGGAAGAGACAACATAAGGGAGGTGTGAACTTCCTTAGGGAAGACACCTGTTGACTTCCATTACCTAGCTGTCCTAGAAGGAGAGCTGGCCTGAATAGAAGTTAGGTGGCATCTCTAAAAGGAAATTTATAGTTCTGCCTGCAATATTACTGACCCTATGTGGCCATCCCCTCAACAGTAGTGGTTACTTTGGAAGCTGGGTGGAGTGAAGAGCTTTTCAGCTTAGAGCCAACAAGGTCTGCGACTCTGACCTGGAAGCCCTTCAATCCACAGAGCAGTTTCATTCCCAGTGACCCAACTAATGACTGGCAGAGCTGCCAGGGCTCTCCAAAAGCTGACTTCTATGTCCCTCTGAAGCCCTGGCTCTCCATATTGAAAACTGTTGCCATTTGCAGTGGACTGTCCTGTTGGGTCTCCTTGATGGAAGATCATTATGTAAAGCAGCCATTAATTGGCCTGCCACCACTCTTTACATTGCTACTTCTGTTTTGTTTTTTTTTTTTTTTAACAATCACAACTTAACAGATACATTAAGCAGCACAATAGATTACTTCAACAGATTACAAAATTTGTGTCTCTTTGGTCATCTCAGGGATCAGAAATAAAACCTTAAATATAAGAGTTAGCACATGCAGTCATTCCATAACTTGGAACAATTTTAACAGAACTAGGGAAGAGAAAATAGCTTACTGGAGCTGGCTAGAAAACTGACAGAGTCACCAATCAAAAACTATTAAAAGGAGATGCTGCAATTTTTAAAGAGAATTTTGAAAAAACAAAACAAAACTTATGACTTTAACAGAGGATCAGATTCTAATTCTACTGTCAAGTGGTGTTGAATTATTTTCCTATGGACAATTTATGAAAACATACTTTAGCAAAAAAACACAAATAGTTTTTCCATAAAATATAAGATGCTAAGAGTACTAAAGTTTACATTTAGACACCTTTATCTCATTTGCCTTTACCCAATTTACATTTAGCAGTTACACCAAGATGACTGAAGATGCTGATATTATATCATACCTCTATCTGAATTAAGGTCAAAATTACATTTATATGGAATTCCACTCCTTTTTAAAAAACTCTATCTATAAATCAGTGACATTAAACCAGAGATTGCAAAATCCACTGTAGGGGGCTATAACAAGCATTGATTTCCCACTGCTATTTCATCAGAAACCTGTTGCAAAGCAAGTTCAGCAAGTTACAAAGCAATGTTTTTAAAGGCAATGATCTTCCTAGATTCAAGAGAGAAATTCTTTTAAACCCAATGTACAGTTACAGTTGAACCAAATTCTCATGTATGAGGTTGCTATTTACCAAAGACATCTCTTTAGATTCTAATTGAATTTGAGTCTAGTTTTCCTTTTACCACCCTGCCCCCCCTCCCCCAAATACCTTGGGCCAGCAATGTCTAGTCAGTAGTCAGCTTCCATATATGGGTGCCAAGGGTGATTGTGGGCTAGGAGCTGAAGTACAGGGACAAGAAGTGCACTGAAGATTGTTCACCTTTATGTTAGGGTTAATGGGAGAGGGCATCCATCAGAGCAGATGGGCACCTCTCCAGAGATTCCTAAGGAGAATCTGATAGGAGGCAGAATAAAGGGCCGTGGCCTACAAGGAGGCTCCTATCAGAGCTTACAAAGAGGCAGAGTAGAGAGAAAACTGGAGGCCCTGCAAAGATACAATAACCTTATGTCCCAGACCAAAAGCCAATACTGGAAGTGTCATATCTTTGGGCTGTCAGTCAAACCAGGCTCAGGGATGAGGAGTCAGGTCAGGAGGTGTCTCAAGTCCAAGACATCATCATCTGGTTTAATCCATTTATATTCAATAACATCTGAATTTGTTGGGCTTATATTCTTGCCTAGAAACCCCTGGGCAAAAGTACAACAATGAGGGCAATGGTCACCTCATAACAACTCTCCTCCATGGGGGAGTAAAGGCCTCAACAATAATAAAATGTGATAACAGAGGAACCCTGATGGCTCACTAAATAGACCCAAGGACCCTGTGACGCTCCGGAAAAGAAGTTAATGCATATGGGAGCATATGCAGGGAAACAGAGGCAAGAGGCAGTTTAGGAGGCAGAGTTCTGAGCTGAGGAGTCAGAGTAGAAGGGTTGGCACTTTTCACAACTCACTTAGGCTAACTTCTCTATCCTCAAGCTTGTAAGCAGACCAGATGGTGGTACAGAAAAAGTTGAGACATTTTTTCTTTAAGCACAGGAGTCAAAGAAATCTCAAAGTAGATGGTTTGCCCCCTGGCTGGAATGAGAGGATAAAAATGGAAGCACGCTTCAGGTCTTATCTCTCCTGGGTTTGAGATGTCTCTCAAAACTCTCTCACTGCCTGTGGCATCCAGATGAGCACTGAAGTCCACAGGGAAGGGAGGAAGGTGAGGGTGTGATTAGCACATATTACCCACACTTGCTCAACCTTCCACTCCTGTGGCCTAGAGTATATATTTGTCAGACTAGCACATGTAGGGAGTGATCAATTACCTTAATGATGGTGTGCTAGAATGGGCCTCTGCCTGGTCAAATATATACTAATGCTTGGTTCTTATACATAATAGTTGTTCTATGCCTCTTAAACTTGAGTCTTTCTAATGGGCCTTATTTTGACAATGAGCCTTCATGGTAAGAGCATTAGCAAACAATGCTGTTTTGAGCTAGAGTTTGGTGAGAGTGCCAGTCCTGGTTACCATGTAGGTTGGTAAAATCACAAAAAAGCATAATGGAGGAATAAAATTCTTCCAAGTAAACCTTCTCTGAGGTATATACTACATAGAAAGGACCAGACAGAAGTGGCCCAAAAGAGGAGACTTGAGAAAGAAGATAGGGGATACCACAGATATGCAGAGACTTTACACAAGTTCAGGCCACATGGGGACTTAATGGGAGTCTAGATCCAAAAACTGCCTGTCTGCAAAAGGGATAATTAAACTTTAACTCGGAGCTAGCAAGTGAAATGTCTAGGAAACTTCTGCTAATGACAATTCAAGTTTATAGGAATTGAGGAGACCTGGTGAGTTATGGAAAGCATTTGGAGGAGCAGAGAGAGACATGATCCTGTTGGAACGTGGGGTAATGGAAAAGTTCATTCAGGCATGGAGCCTAGAGCCCATAGCCTCCCTCCAAGCTGCGCCAGTCTCTCTGACAAATTAATCTCCGAGGAAGGAAGAACAAAATGCAGTTTTTGGCTGACACTGTAACATGCTATTGGGGTCTGTTTACTGGTCAGGGAATCCTTGAAAAATGCCAGAGTGGCCCTGGCCCATCTTCCAGTCCCACATATTGGGCCAATCCCTGTGAAAGGAAGCTGATTTGTACCAAACCAACATTCCCAGAGCTGAGACAAGAAGTATGAAGAGCGGAGCTCCTGACTTTATAGCTTGTGAGAACTTCAAAACAGCAGGGGGCTTTCTCCGTGCAGGAAACTGTGTTTCCTGGCACATGACCATTCCAGGTATCAGGTTCTGCTGCCTGGGCATGAGACTTTTTGGAAGCACTGGAGTGTTGCCCCAGCCAGGATCCATCAAGACCTTGTTTCAAGGTCTTCTTCCAGTCCCACACGAAGGGACAGTCCACACAGAAGGGAGGAGAAGTGTTCCACAGCCCAGTGCCCACATAGGCTCGTCAGAGACTGGGTTCCAGCCAAGAGATTTTCAGAACACACCAGGGAGTGCCCCGGCTAAAGTCCTTCATTCATCTCAAGCCCTTTTCCCAGTTCTTTCATGAAGGACCGATCCACACCAGAGAAGAGAGAGGTTAGAATAGGGTCTCAGCTCCTGGGGATTGCTCTGGCCTCAATCAGCAAGCCTTGCCCCTGAGTCTTAAGACTGGCAGCCACACTAATCTCTTTTAACTGGCTGACAGAGAGCTGGTGTTTTTGAGAAAGTGAGAATTGCTATGGATAGAGTGAAATTCCCTGAAAAAAAGTGAAAGCTGTCCTCATGCTCATGAGTCCGGCAGGATGATCTGATGCTGGCTGGAGTTGAACTCGAGTGGGATCCATATAATGGCACCAAAATGCTACAGGTGAAACAGCAGTGGAGAAAATATTATTACCTTGGTTCTTTGTCTCACATGAAAGAATAATTTGCAAGTGGACAAGCAGAGTGTTTTAAAAGCATGCTTTATAAGAGTCGGAGACCTCCAGCCAGAATGGCATGGATGGAGGCTCTGAGAGATACAAACCCCCAAATAGTTAACATTTGATGTAACACTATTCATTTAGCGATGAGTTTACTTGACAGTTTAAGGGACTTGTTCAAGCTGCAAAGCTGGTTAATAGTCGAGTAGGAATGATACCTATGGTTTCCTGAAACCTAATTTAGCACTCTTCGTTACCTCCTACATTGACTTGAAACAATAGAAGGAACAGAGGCATTCTTACCCTTCTCTGACCACTGGGTGTCTGCACTGGCCCCCAGTTTAGCATTCTAGCACTTCTACCAGTCCTTGTAAGCCAACCCTCTCCAACAGACTCAGTCCAAGGAACTGCATCTTGTTTACTCTTCCATCATACTGCCTATGTCAGAATTGTGGACTCTCAGTCATGCTACCATGCAAAGGAAACATGAGCTCCAGAACAGAAACTAGAAATTTATGACAGTAACAGAGTTACCCTTGAGCTAGACACCAGATAGAACCAAAACCCCGAACTTCTGTGAACTTTTGATCTCTGTCTTAATCATTGATATGTTCATCCTGTCTAGTCTCATCTTTGTGAAATCTTTAATTATGCTTTCCTTGCTTCATTGGATCAACCTACGATTTTAATGATTAATGATTAAATGATTCTTTGAAGAATGATTAATGATTCTCTGAAGTCATGGTTTCTTTTTGTGAATTCATTCACTGAGTCCTACTGCATGATCTTTACTCTTTTACCTTTTTTTCTCAGGCCAAGACTGCTGGCAATTTATACTCCATCAAAAGTTTCTCATTCAATTCTGAGGTTGTAGTGGCAACTTAAGTACTCTGCCCAGACCCCCCTTGACTTCTGTGTGCCTTCACATCTAATACCCAGCACCTGTGCTCCATGGAGTTCTCAGAACCCACTTTACCCAGTGTTTGGAGAGCTGAAAGTACCTGGGAATTCACTTCCTTCTAGGCTTCATTTAATGAATGATTGACAGAGGCAGAAGCATGATAGTCTGCTTCCCTTCACTCACACTGGGACAACTTGGGGAATATCTGACATTCCCAGGATTCCTTGTAGGATTACACTGGAGGTATCCCCTGAAGAACTGAGGCTTATTCCTCACCCTATGTTGATTCCACTCCTTCCTTATCCTGCTTTCCTTGATATTTCTTCCTCGATAAATCCCCTCACATAAATCTTCATCTCACAGTCTGTTTCTGGAGAACCCAGACTCAGGTGGAGGTCTTTCAACCTTTGGTCCTTGTCTTACATCAAAGCATCCCGAATCTCTGCATACCAAGGGTTCTCACAGACAGTTAGATTCCCCACTCCCCTACAAGCTTGCATCTGAGTAGTTGTCAATCATGCTTCTTTGAAGTGTCTCCAGTGCTTTTCATAAATAAAAAATAGAACACTCCAATACTCCCAGGATAATTATACTCATAGTATTTCTATTGTCTATCTTACCACCTGCTTATCAGCCAAAGCCCTTGGTTTGTGTTTTGAGATGCTTGTTTGAAGTCCCCATGTTAGTTTCAGTTTTTCTCTGGGACTCCAGCCATATAGATATAAAACATTTTGTTTTGAGGATTGGCTTGGGTATTTCAGTTGAAATACTATGAGTATGGTTATCCTGGGAGAATTGAAGTGGCATTTAAATTGCTAATCCAACATACTAGACCTGTCAACGTAATAGCATTCCACAGCTGTTTATTGCTTTTATACCCACAAGATCATTAAAAATACCCAATCCCCAGAAAGCCCATCACACGTAGGTAAACCCAATCTGCCTACCATAATTAAATGACCTCTTTTTTTTTTTTTTTGACAGGCAGAGTTAGACAGAGAGAGAGAGAGAGAGAGAGACAAAGGTTTTCCTTCTGTTGTTTCACCCCCCAAATGGGCGCTACGGCCAGCGTGCTGCGCTGATCAAAAGCCAGGAGCCAGGTACTTCCTCCTGGTCTCCCATGCGGGTGCAGGGCCCAAGCACTTGGGCCATCCTCCGCTGCCTTCCCAGGCCACAGCAGAGAGCTAGACTGGAAGAGGAGCAACTGGGACAGAATCCGGCACCCCGACCGAGACTAGAATCTGGGGTGCCTGCGCTGCAGGGGGAGGATTAACCAAGTGAGCCGCGGTGCCGGCCTCAAGCGACCTCTTATAGGTGAACTTTGCTGTTAGTCTGTCTCTGGCTCAACACCCCATGTAGCCCTAGGTGGCAGCCTTCTTTTGTCTGAAGCCACAAGTAACAGAGTTCTGCCTTTCATCCATCCAAAAAACCAAAATCACACATAAGATCATGTTATGAGACAGAAGCCTGGCAGGAAACACTTTACTCAAGTGATAGAAATTAGTGTAATCAGTAAATGAACCATTTTGAAATTGTGTACCATCTTATGGGATGCAATGAGGAGAGCTCAATACCATTTCTATGATATTCCTGTCAAAAGCACATAAATTGAATCATGAGGGAATGTCATACAGAACCAACTGTGGGGCATTCAACATAATATTAATTGGCTTATCAAGGTCATGAAAATGAAGTCTTTCCAAAATTATCAGGCCCTTTCATGTGCAAAACTAAAGGAATGTTGATCTAGCTAATTCAGCAAGAACTTGAGAGAGGTGGTTGTGTCCATCATGCTCTCTTAGCCAGCACCACCTACATTCACAAACAGTGCAGTCATCAACCCAAAGGCAGGAATCAATGTAAGGTTTATCCACCTTCTCCTTTTGCTTCTTGCCACCTTTCCCTTGGCTATTATTGTAACCTTTTCTCTCTCCAGTCATGTCTTTCGTTATTTCTGAAGCTTATGATCTGTAATCTCAACTTGAATATTGACTTCTGACTTTCTGAGGGTGAACCTTGGCTATTGTAGTACCTTCCTGATTCATAAGCACCCTAATAGGTTGTGCTCCAGGAGGGGTAGCCAACACTCCAGTATGTACCCTAATCCTGGTTGGCATCTAATAGCCCTAACATGGTGCCTCCCACAGGGAATATGGGAGCAGGAAATAAATGTTTTCTCTGTCCCCTACTGTTTCAAAATGTATTCACTTTGATACCATAATATTGTATTGTGTTTTGCTGGATGTTTGTAATTTAAATAGAAATGTAGATAATGTGGTAGTCTGACTACTTTGTACAACAAAGCCATAAAACAATAATTGCTAATTATTTTTCCACATATAAAATTCTGACTTATATTAAGTCATCACCTCATACTTTATGTTAGCATTGATATAATTTTCATTTGACTTCATAGCTGAGCCTCAAAACTATAATTTTATTTGAAAAATTTGATAAACACAAACCTTTTTTGCAATAGAGTTTCAACATGTTGGAATCAATGTAAAGTATAATCAAGGAGTTTACATAGTATTTATTTGGTATCAGCCTCTTTTCTATATCTTTGTGTTTTAAAGAATCAAACCAAGGAGTGGACAGATTTGTGCAAAGAAAGAGATATCCCCTGCTCAGATGATTATTCTCTTATGAGTACCCTAGGAGAAGCTGTGACAATTCGAGCTTGGAATATTGCTGGATTACCTTCTGACTCATTTTCCATTGATAATGGGATCATCATAATGTAAGGAAAATATTCTTCTCACAAATGATCTTTATTAAGTTATTTTAATGTTATTTATCAGATCTATTGGCTCATTTTTGAACAATTTGAGGTAGTAAACTTTTACAGGATTGGAAAAATTTACTTAATAATTAACTAAATTAAATGAATAATCTTTTCCTTTTCCTGTTAACATTGGAATTGTTGAGTTTTAGAGACGATAATCAACAATTTGAATAAATCTACACTGGAGAATGTAGATTAAGTGACAAGTGTGTGGGTTAGCTTGCTGCTGAAATATCAGATTTTTTGGTGCCTATTAAGCACAGGATGGAAACTAGCTCACTGTTGAGTTACTTACCATGTATCATGAAGACAATTTATGTTGATTTTAAATAGTAAAATATACCTTAAATTGGCATATCTGGGAAATTTCTGAGATTCTGGAAGTCTCACTTTTACTTCCACTTCCACTTTTGTCCAGCTAGATTAATCAACTTTAGCCTTTTCTGCTCGTGTTATTGTTATTGCTGTTGTATTCCTCTCAGAAGAGCTTTGACACTTCTCAAACACTTGTAAATGTAGCTGGTTATCCTGAGAGTAGTAGTTAGGACTTGTTTTGATTTACAGTTTATACTTTTATTCCACTTAGCAGGGTATCTGTAACCGTTATATCCACCAAAGCCAGACTGCATGTAATTCTCTAGGAAATAAATATGACTTTTCTTTTGAGTCTACAATTTCAACAAAAATAGAACTCAAATGAACATTTTTATTTTTAAGATTCTAAACTTGGGGCCAGCATTGTAGCATAGCAGGTAAAGCTGCTGTCTACAGAGCTGGCATCCCATATGGGCACCAGTTCAGATCCCAGCTGCTCCACTTCCTATCCAGCTCCCTGGTAATATACCTGGGAAAGCAGTGAAAGATGGCCCAAGCTTCTTGCTTCCACCAGGCCCAGTCCCTGCCATCGCGGCCATTTGGGGAGTGAACCAGTAGATGGTAGACATTTCTCTCTCTCTCTCTCTCTCTCTCTCTCTCTCTCTCTCTCTCCCTTTTTTATTCCTTCCCTCCCTCCCTCTCCCTCTCCCTCTTCACCTTCTCTTTCTCTGTAACTGTGCCTCTCAAATAAAATAAAATAAAATAAAATAAAATAAATCTTTAAAAGAAGATTCCAAAGCTTTCAGTGATTATTATTCACAATAACACATGCACATCTTGGAAGTGATGAAGGTAGAAAATTATATAACCCGGGGGCCAGCCCCATGGCTCACTTGGCTAATCCTCTGCCTGTGGTGCCAGCATCCAATATGGGTGCCAGGTTCTAGTCCCAGTTGCTCCTCTTCCAGTCCAGCTCTCTGCTGTGGCCCAGGAAGGCAGTGGAGGATGGTCCAAGTGCTTGGGCACCTGCACCCACGTGGGACACCAGAAAGAAGCACCTGGCTCCTGGCTTTGGATCGGCGTAGCTCTGGCCGTAGCAGCCATTTGGGGGATGAACCAACAGAAGAAAGACTTTTCTCTCTGTCTCTTTCTCTCATTGTCTAACTCTGTCAAAAAAAAAAAAATTATATAACCCCTAAATCTTTGCTGTTCCTTTTTAAAATCTTATCTTGTCAATCTTATACAGAGAGCTTTCAGTAAATAAGTTTAAGGTAACACTTTGAAGTATCAGGTACATTTCATGTGTACTTTCATGATGCCTTCTTCTACTTCACAAAGATCCTTGTTTAATGACACCTAATAATGAACACTTACCAAGGACCTAATCCTGTTCTAAGTTCTTGTCTTAGCTAAGTGAGGGATTGATTATTTAGGAAACCTGTAAGCACTGATAAAATTTGAACAAGTAAGAGTACAATTTACTTCTGGGGTTTGTTGACACCTATGTTCTTGGCTAATAAGAATTTTTCAAGTTAGTAATAACATTAAATGCAATAGGGTTGTATGTTACCATTTTACAACTTAAAGGATTGGGATTGTTCAACTGTCTAGTAAGAAGGTCACATGTATATTAAATATAACTGATTTTTTTTAAAAAAAGGAAGTTTTCATTTTATAGGAGAGAGACATTTTAGGTTAGTTTCAATATCACGAGTCCTTATTTTTTATAGATGTGTGCAATTAGAGTTTATAAGTAGGAAAATAGCAAAACTCTGAAATGCATCACTATTATATATTCAAATTCTGTGTCTTTCTGTGCAGACTTCTGTGAACATGAATTATCAGTTAGAAGTCTGTTTTTTTTTTTTTTTTCAAAAAACCCAAAGAGTACCAAATAACAGTCATCTCTAAATAGTAACAAAAGAAAAACACTGTAAAAACTTGGAAATTGAGTGGGTGCTATAAAAGTTCAATTTTGATTTGAGAACTACTGGTTTTAATGTGCCTGTGGATTCAAGTATGTTTGAAGGAAGTAAGAGAGAAAACTGTGTAGTGAGAAACAATTTCTTGTCAAAAATAATACAAAATAATGGTATAGAAGAAGGAAGTGAATAAATAGAGTGCTTGTTCATTTTGAATTCAGGATTTACATTTCTTGGGAATGAAGTTATTTAAACTAGTGTTTGTTACACATAGCTTGCCACATAATTGTTCATAAATATTTTTCCAAAAGCTAGTATTACCTTTTCCAGCTTTCCTAAAGTATTAGCTCCTTTGAAATTTTATTCACCTAAGACATTATTCTATGGAAGCCTTCATTTTAAAAAAAATTATAAACTGAAGTCACAAACATTTTAATATCTTTGAGTCAAAAAGAATGTTATATTGAGAGTATTGCATGGGGAAAATTAACTTGATACATTGTTAAGTGGATATAGAACAACATCTATTTTGTTTCTGTACAGAGAAAGAGAGGGAGAGAGAGGGGAGAGGAAGAAGCAGGGTGGAAGAAAAGGAGAGAGAGTGAGAGAATGAATATGTCTATATCCAATTTTCCAGTATAGTTTGTTGAAGATATTATCCTTTTTCAAATTGCCTCTGCATCATTCTGAATATCAGTTGTCCATATAAATGTGGGACTGTTTTTGAATTCTGTAGTCTGTCCCTTTTATATTTATCTGTCTTTTAAAAAATGTTTATTTCTTTCATCTACATGAAAAGCAGAACAACAGAGAGAGAAGAGAGAAACATCTGGGTCTCCCATGTGGGTGGCCTGGGCCCAAGAACTTGAGCCATTGTCTGCTGCCTCCCAGGATTACGTTAGCAGGAACTGAATTAGAAGTAGAGGTGCCAGAAATCCCCGAATTCTAAGATGGTGGAATTAGGGAGGGAGCTTGCTACTCTAAGCTATGGGGAGATAGTTTTAAAAAAATGTAATCTCAGGGAGGAGTTGGGAAGAAAACTGCAGTGGAAACTACACAGAAGGAAGAGGGATGCTGTGACTCTACGTTGAGGATATGGATGTGCAGCATCTATACAACACAGGACCCCAGCAGCCAAGAGCACCAGTGCCAGCCTTGGAGAGTGAGGTAAAACCAGACTGCAGCAGCCTAAGTTGCTGGGAGAGTCTGGCATGAGCCTGACCTGGAGTCCTATGAGGAACAGTCTACCTGCCAACCTAGAAGAAAAAAAGTGGCACACTTCTCTCTCTCTCTGTGCCCCACCCCCTGACAATAGCACCCTACAACTGGCTGAGAGAGGGCAGGTGCCATTTTGGACACAGGTAACAACTGCACCAGCTTGTGTCCACGCACCCAGCAGCCAGCCAAGAGGAGGTGCCTGAATCCAGCTGGGATGATTGACAGGGGACTAGGCACCCATGTAGGACTGTGAGGTGCCCCCAGAATCCCAGTACATCATAGGCTCTGGGACTCTGGCTGTTTGCTTGGAGTACCCACAGGCAGCTGGCTCTGGGAACATCTCCACCTCTCTGAGGATAGGACAAACTGGCAGGGTGCACTGGATCCATGGCATCCTGTGGCTGTGGGAGCCTTGTGTGCTGGAACTGTGAAACACTGTGGCTGCATTGGAGGGTGCAGGGTTTTGCTGTGTCTCTGTGCAGTCTTAACAACATGCTTCTGAATGAACAGTGGTTGATAGAAGAAAGCAAAAAATTTCTGGAAATGAATGGAGACAATACAACATATCAAAACTTATGAGATACAGCAAATGCAGTGTCAAGAGGGAAGTTTATAGCAACTGGTGCCTACATCAAGAACTTGGAAAGGCACCAAATAAATAAGCTATCAGCATTTCAAGGACCAAGAAAAACAACAACAACCAAATCCAAAATTAGTAGGAGAAAAGAAATAATTAAAATTAGAGAAGAAATAAACAAAATTTAAACCAAAAAAGCAATAAAAAAGATCAATGAAATGAAGAGCTGGTTTGTTAAAAAAAAAATAGACAAAACTGGTATACCATTGGCCCAACTACTAAAAAAAGAGAGGTGGGGGAGAGCCAAATCAATAAAATCAGAGATGAAAAAGGAAATGTAGCAACAGATACCACAGAAATAAAAAAGGAATCATCAGGAATTACTACAAAGAGCTGTATGCCAACAAATTGAGAGACCAAGAAGACATTGATAGTTTCCTAGACACATACAATCTACCAGAATTGAGTCATGAAGGTATGGAAAACCTAAACAGCACCATAATCAACACATAAATTTAATTATAAAGAAAGACCCTCCCAACAACAACAACAAAAAAGCCCAGGACAGCTTCCCCGTTGAAATCTACCAGACATTTAAAGAAGAAATAATTCCAATTTTTCTAAAGATATTCAAAACAATTGAAAGGGAGGGAATCCTCCAAAATTATTTCTATGAAGCCTGAATGTTATTCCTAAGCCAGAAAAATATACAACAGAAAAAGAGAACTATAGGCTGATTTCCCTGATGAACATAAATACAAAAATCCTAAACAAAATATTAGCTAATCAAATCCAACAACACATCAGAAAGATCATTCACCCAAAGTGGGATTTGTCCTTGATATGCAGGGATGGTTCAACATTTGCAAATCAATAAATGTAATACATCACATTAACAAACTGAAAAACAAAAACCATATGGTTATCTCAATAGATGCAGAGAAAGTATTTGATAAAGTACAACATCCTTTCATGATGAGAATGTTAAGCAAATTGTGTATAGAAGGAACATCCCTCAACACAATCACGGTAATTTATGACAGTGCAACAGCCAGCATCCTATTGAATGGGGAAAGGCTGGAAGGTTTCCCCTAAGATCTGGAACCAAACAAGGATGCCCACTCTCACCACTGCTATTTACTAGAGTCCTGGAAGTTCTAGCCAATGCCATTAGGCAAGGAAAAGAAATCAAAGGGATACAAATTTGGAAGAAGGAAGTCAAACTATCCCTGTTTGCAGATGACCTGATTCTATATATAGGGGATCCAAAAGACTCCACTAACAGAATACTGGAACTCATTAAAGAGTTCGATAAGGTGTCAGGATGTAAAATTAACATGGAAGAATCCATAGTCTTTGTATATACAAATAGTAAGATGGCTAAGAAAGAACTTTTAAGATCAGTACCATTCACAATAGCTCCAAAAAGTATTAAATACCTTTGAATAAATTTAACCAAGGATGTCAAAGATCTCTACTATGCAAATTATAAAACACTAAAGAAAGAAATCGAAAAAGACATTAAAAATGGAAAAATCTTCCATGTTCATGGACTGGAAGAATCAACATCATCAAAATGTCCATACTACCAAAAGCAGTTATAGATTCAATGTGATCCCAATCAAAATACCAATGACATTCTTCTCAGATCTAGAAAAAATGATGCTAAAATTCATATGGAAACACAGGAGACCCCGAATAGCTAAAGCAATTTTATACAACAACAAAAAAAAAAAAGCCAGAGGCTTCACAATACTTGATTTCAAGATTACTACAGGGCAGGTATAAGGTCTAAAGATTAAATTGTGCATCCTACAGATTCCTTCATAATAGAATTAGTTTCCTACCTTGAAGAGAATAGAGAAATGAAAGAACAAGTTGGGCTTAGAATAGAGAAATGAGGGAGCAAGTCCTAGATCGCTTGCTGACAATAGCAATATCACATGAATACTTAGCAAACAGTTTCAACCATTAGATAACAACTTAAGAAAACATTTACCAGAAGGTCCAATGCCTTCTATAAATTTTAAGAATCATGTATTTGAAAACACCTCTTAAATATCTAACATGGTGTAGTTTGTTTAGCCAGTAAACTTAAGCACAACCATCTAAAATGTTTTTAGTTTCTTTCTACCAACAAGTCTAAAACATATGATACACAGATTCAGGTCCCACAAATTAAAATGTATCTTTGATTGATTTTAGCAGCTTAAATTTATGGACAATCTTATCTATAAGCCATTTAAAATAAAACTCTTAATAAAATTTCCCCATGTGGACATACAATATGTACACACATATAATATAGCATAATAGACCAATATATCAATTTTAATAATAGCTTTTAAAATCTTTAACTCTTTTTGTAAATTGCCAATTGATTTGAATTGCTTTTTCTTTTTAGTAACCTCAGTTAACCATACTTTCTCTCAGTTGGTACTGTTAATACATTATTGGCTTCATCTGTTTACAGAGCCATCCCAAAGTACTGAATACAATAAAAGTGGCTGGAAAAAGTCCATAGGAACCTATAGGAGGACAGCTAAACACAGAACCAACAACGCTTTAGTTTTATGAGCAGCAGATATTCAAATTTTTGAAAAAAGCACATATTTAAATAACCCATAGCTCTTAATAAAAATTCAGCTGTTTTTGAACAATTAGAATTTAACAGACATCAAGAGAACATAATAGATTACTTTAACACATTGCTTTAACAGAGCATCAGAGTTTAATTCTATGTCAAAGAGAAATTGAGCTTCCTGTGATCTTTTGCTGTGAGGTTTCCTTCCTTTACCTTCTTTCATATTGGTGACCATGTTTCTGTGTTTCTGTGTGTAACACATCTTTAAGCATCTTTTGCAGGGCAGGATGAGTGGCAACAAATTCTTTCAGTTTCTGTTTGCTATGAAAAGTCTTAATTTCACCTTCATTCACAAATGAGAGCTTTGCAGGATATAGTATTCTGGGCTGGCAGTTTTTCTCTCTTAGTACCTGGGCTATGTCTCGCCATTCCCTTCTAGCTTGTAGGGTTTCTGATGAGAAGTCTGCTGTGAGTCTAATTGGAGATCCTCTAAGAGTGATCCGACGTTTCTCTCTTGCACCTTTTAGGATCTTTTCTTTATGTTTCACTGTGGTGAGTTTGATTACAACATGTCGTGGTGAGGATCTCTTTTGGTCATGTTTATTAGGGGTTCTATAAGCTTCCTGTACTAAGATGCCTCTGTCCTTCTCCAAACCTGGGAAATTTTCTGCTAGCGGAAAGAGGAGGCTAAAGGGAACGAGGCTTGAAACTCCGTGGGGAAAAGTTCACCAGGCTAACTAGAAGAGAGAGAAAAAAAAATTAAAAAAGTGACTGATACGGACACAAGTTTCTCTCTCTCCGCTCACCTCTCACAGGCGAGCAAGACAGAGCAGGCGCCATTTTGGACATACGTCATAAGCAGGGCGACCTCAGGTCTGCACCAGCCCTGAGCCTAGCAGAAAAACCTGACTCTGTGGGGAGGGGTGAAACAACAGGAGATTAGCATCTAACTTGGCAACCCAGTGGGAGACTGCAGGAGAATTGGAGCCCACACTGAGGGCAGCAGAGATTCCCTGTGTGGTCCTTGGGAAAGAGCTTCCGATCTCTGGCTCCTGTGGGTATATCATTTGCCTGCTAACTACCTCCAATTACGTTCAGCTGTGTGGAATTACTTCCCTTTTAAATCAAAAAAAGAAAGAGAGATTTACCACACCTAACCTGGGAGTGTCATCCTTGACACACCCTCAACCCTGAGGAACCAAACACAGCTCTCAGTCCACACTCATCTCAAGCCTCTAAGGCTCCACTGAAAGCAGACAGTCCACTTAATATAGAGCCATAGTGTAACAAGAAAAAACACCACAGTGAAGAAACCAAATATCTCCAACATGCCAAACAACAAACGCAAAAACCAAGCTAACAAGAACAAGGAAGAAACTATGATGCCCCCAAATGAAAAAGACACCCCAATTCAAGATTATGAAGATGATGAGATCGAAGAAATGCAAGAAGCAGATCTCAAAAAATTGATAAGAACATTAAGAAGTTCTCAAAAACAAATTCTTGAACTACAGAAATCCTTCATGGACAAGATAGAAAACCTCTCTCGTGAAAGTGAAATATTAAGGAGGAATCAAAATGAAATGAAACAACTAGTGGAACAAGAAACTCTGATAGTGACTAGAAATCATAATGAAATGAAGAGTTCAATAGATCAAATGACAAACACATTAGAGAGCCTTAAAAAC
Organism: Lepus europaeus; assembly: GCF_033115175.1. Taxonomy (NCBI): domain Eukaryota; kingdom Metazoa; phylum Chordata; class Mammalia; order Lagomorpha; family Leporidae; genus Lepus; species Lepus europaeus. The sequence continues at coordinate 139,409,669 of NC_084827.1, read as the reverse complement.
AGAATGGGCGAAGCAGAAGAGAGAATATCAGACTTAGAAGACAGAGAACAGGAAAGGAAACAGGCAAACCAAAGAAAAGAAGAAGAAATTAGAAATCTAAAAAATATTGTCAGGAATTTACAGGATACTATTAAAAAACCCAACATTCGGGTTTTTCTGCAATAGCATAGCCAAAATAAGAACTCAAATAATAATCTCATAGCTAGATTCACTTCGCCATCAGCGAAGTATACAGTAAGTAGAAAAAACCTCCCTTTCAGACCAAAGGGAAAGAAAGTTTTAAAGTGAGAATATAATTTTCCTCATGGGCATTGTCTACCTTAGAAAAACTACTACAGAACATGCCTGTGACTATAGACTTGTAGTTCAGGCCACCGAAGATTAGAGATGGGACACGGGCACTCCCTTGACTTGCATCCTCTGGTCTGCTTTAACACAAACCAGGAGGAAAAGAAAGCTCGGCATCAGAAGCAATGGGTGGCAGGCCTATTAATGGCTGATCTGTACAGTGATCTGCCCTCAAGGAGACCCAACAGGCCAGTCCACTGCAGTGGCTTTCCATGTGGTAAGCCTGGGCTTCAGCAGAAGTCAGCTTGTGAAGAGCCCTGGCAGCTCTGCCAAGAGTTGGATCACTGGAAATGGACCTGCCCTGGAGTCGAAGGATGCCCAGGTCAGAGCCACAGATCTTATTGGCTCTAAGCTGAAAAGCCCTTCACTCAGCCCAACTTCCAAAGTGACCACTGCAGCTGAGGGGATGGTCAAGTAGGGTCAGCAACATTGCAGGCAGAACTGTAAATTTCTTGTTAGAGATGCCCCCTGCCTTTACCTGGCCAGCTCTCCTCCCAGGCCAGCCAAGTAATGAAAGTCAACAGAGTGCCTTCCCCTAGGAGGTTCACACCTCCCTTAGGATATACCCCATGTGAAGAGATAGATAGGTCTGGGCCTCTGAATTTACAAGGCCTAAAGCCCACCAGATTATTATCAAGCCCCTTCTATCAGGTTCTATTTGCCTCTCAATCAGAAAACTTAATTGTAGCTTAGACAGCACCTTTCTTAGCTCCTCTAATAATGACTCTGTCCTTTGTTCTAGGCCCTGTCTAGTGCACTTGGGCCTCATTCCTTTGTAATCATAACCTCTACTCTACCACCAATGGCTCTACTCCCAACATGTGTGTACTGATGGTCCTCTTCCCCACTTAATGCTGTATAATTGTTCAAACCTGGTAAATGCCACTCTTAGGATCATTGGTTACTATCCTCACTCTGTCTTTTATGACCTTGTCTAAATATGATCAGAGTCGGTGAACTTGGAAGGCTTCCATAGCCTTGGCAACTCATGACGACAGCCTAGGATGGTTACTGGCGCCATAAACTAGAGTGTCAATTTGTTGGGTCAACAACAGGAGCCACTGTGCACTTGCTCCTCATGTGGGATCTCTGTCCTTAATGTGCTGTACATTGTGATTTAATGCTATAACTAGTACTCAAACAGTATGTTTCACTTTGTGTTTCTATGTGGGTGCAAACTGTTGAAATCTTTATACTAAATTGATCTTCTGTATATAAAGAGAATTGAAAATGAATCTTGATGCAAATGGAAGGGGAGAGGGAGCGGGAGGGGGGAGGGTTGCGGGTGGGAGGGAAGTTATTGGGGGGGGGAAGCCATTGTAATCCATAAGCTGTACACTGGAAATTTATATTCATTAAATAAAAGTTAAAAATAAAAAAAAAAAAAGATTACTACAGGGCAGGTATAATCAAAACAGCCTGGGACTGGCACAAAAACAGACTTGTAGACCAATGGAACAAAATAGAAACTCCAGAAATCAAGCCACATATCTACAACCACCTTAACTTTGACAAAGGAGCTAAAATCAATCCCTGGGGTAAGAACAGTCTCTTTAACAAATAGTGCTGGGGAAACTGGATTTCCACATGTGAAATATGAAACTACATCCAAACCTTACCCCTGATAAAAAAATCCACTCAAAATGGATCAAAGACCTAAATCTATGACCTGATACCATGAAATTACTAGAGAACACTGGGAAAACTCTGCAAGACATTGCCATAGGCAAAGATTTCTTGGAAAAGACCCCAGAAGCACAGGCAATCAAAGCCAACATGTAAACCAAATGGGTTTACATCAAACTGAGAAGCTTATGCACTGCAAAAGAGACACTCAGCAAAATGAAGAGGCAACTGACAGAATGGGAGAAAATATTTGCAAAATAATACAACTGATAAAGGGTTAATACCCAGAATCTATAAAGAGCTCAAGAAATTAAAAAACAATAAAACAAACAATCCAGTTAAGAAATGAGCAAAGGACTTAAAGGCATTTTTCAAGAGAGGAAATCCAAATGGCCAACAGACACTTGAGAAAATGCTCAGGATCACCAGCTGTTAGGGAAATGCAAGTCAAAACAACAATGAGGTTTTACCTTACTTCAGTTAGAAGGGATGTCATACAGAAATCAACAAATGACAAATGCTGGTGAGAATGTGGGGAAAAAGGTGCCCTGGTCCACTGTTGGAGGGAATGTAAATACCTCAGAAATCTGAATATAGACCTACCATATGATACAGCCATCCCACTCCTGTAATTTACACAAATCAAGAGAAATCAATATATTAAAGAATTATCTCTACTCCCATGTGCATTGCAGCACAATTCACAATAGCTAAGATATGAAATCAACTGAAATGTCCATCAGCTATTGACTTGATAAAGAAACTATGATATATGTACTGTATGGAGTACCACTAGGTGTAAAAAAAAAGAAGTGAAATCCTGTCTTTTACAACAAGATGAATGCCACTGGAAACAATTATACTTAGAGAACTCACCAGTCCCAAAAAGACTGATATCATATGTATTTCCTGATCTGAAGTAACTGATAGAGTACCTGAACTGTAATGTATTGGAGTGAAGTAGACATTTTGAGATTCTTTTTTTTTTTTTAACTTTTATTTAATGAATATAAATTTCCAGTGTACAGCTTATGGATTACAATGGCTTCCCCCTCCCATAACTTCCCTCCCACCCACAACCCTCCCCTCTCCCGCTCCCTCTCCCCTTCCATTCACATCAAGATTCATTTTCAATTCTCTATATACAGAAGATCAATTTAGTATAAAGATTTCAACAGTTTGCACCCACATAGAAACACAAAGTGAAACATAATGTTTGAGTACTAGATATAGCATTAAATCACAATGTACAGCACATTAAGGACAGAGATCCCACATGAGGAGCAAGTGCACAGTGGCTCTTGTTGTTGACCCAACAAATTGACACTCTAGTTTATGGCGCCAGTAACCACCCTAGGCTGTCGTCATGAGTTGCCAAGGCTATGGAAGCCTTCCAAGTTTGCCGACTCTGATCATATTTAGCCAAGGTCATAAAAGACAGAGTGAGGATAGTAACCAATGATCCTAAGAGTGGCATTTACCAGGTTTGAACAATTATACAGCATTAAGTGGGGAAGAGGACCATCAGTACACACAGGTTGGAAGTAGAGCCATTGGTGGTAGAGTAGAGGTTATGATTACAAAGGAATGAGGCCCAAGTGTGCTAGACAGGGTCTAGAACAAAGGACAGAGTCATTATTAGATGTGCTAAGAAAGGTGCTGTCTAAGCTACAATTAAGTTTTCTGATTGAGAGGCAAATAGAACCTGATAGAAGGGGCTTGATAATAATCTGTTGGGCTTTAGGCCTTGTAAGTTAAGAGGCCCAGACCTATCTATCTCTTCACATGGGGTATATCCTAAGGGAGGTGTAAACCTCCTAGGGGAAGGCACTCTGTTGACTTTCATTACTTGGCTGGCCTGGGAGGAGAGCTGGCCAGGTAAAGGCAGGGGGCATCTCTAACAAGAAATTTACAGTTCTGCCTGCAATGTTGCTGACCCTACTTGACCATCCCCTCAGCTGCAGTGGTCACTTTGGAAGTTGGGCTGAGTGAAGGGCTTTTCAGCTTAGAGCCAATAAGATCTGTGGCTCTGACCTGGGCATCCTTCGACTCCAGGGCAGGTCCATTTCCAGTGATCCAACTCTTGGCAGAGCTGCCAGGGCTCTTCACAAGCTGACTTCTGCTGAAGCCCAGGCTTACCACATGGAAAGCCACTGCAGTGGACTGGCCTGTTGGGTCTCCTTGAGGGCAGATCACTGTACAGATCAGCCATTAATAGGCCTGCCACCCATTGCTTCTGATGCCGAGCTTTCTTTTCCTCCTGGTTTGTGTTCAAGCAGACCAGAGGATGCAAGTCAAGGGAGTGCCCAAGTCCCATCTCTAATCTTTGGTGGCTTGAACTACAAGTCTATAGTCACAGGCATGCTCTGTAGTAGTTTTTCTAAGGTAGACAATGCCCATGAGGAAAATTATATTCTCACTTTAAAACTTTCTTTCCCTTTGGTCTGAAAGGGAGGTTTTTTCTACTTACTGTATACTTCGCTGATGGCGAAGTGAATCTAGCTATGAGATTATTATTTAAATTCTTATTTTGGCTATGCTATTACAGAAAATTGTTAGCCATCTCTTTTATGAGGTCTAAAGATTAAATTGTGCATCCTACAGATTCCTTCATAATAGAATTAGTTTCCTACCTTGAAGAGAATAGAGAAATGAAAGAACAAGTTGGGCTTAGAATAGATAGAGAAATGAGGGAGCAAGTCCTAGATCGCTTGCTGACAATAGCAATATCACATGAATACTTAGCAAACCGTTTCAACCATTAGATAACAACTTAAGAAAACATTTACCAGAACGTCCAATGCCTTCTATAAATTTTAAGAATCATGTATTTGGAAACACCTCTTAAATATCTAACATGGTGTAGTTTGTTTAGCCAGTAAACTTAAGCACAACCATCTAAAATGTTTTTAGTTTCTTTCTACCAACACGTTTAAAACATATGATACACAGATTCAGGTCCCACAAATTAAAATGTATCTTTGATTGATTTTAGCAGCTTAAATTTATGGACAATCTTATCTATAAGCCATTTAAAATAAAACTCTTAACAAAATTTCCTATGTGGACATACAATATGTACACACATATAACATAGCATAATAGACCAATATAGCAATTTTAATAATAGCTTTTAAAATCTTTAACTCTTTTTGTAGATTGCCAATTGATTTGAATTGCTTTTTGTTTTTAGATTACTTTAACACATTGCTTTAACAGAGCATCAGAGTTTAATTCTATGTCAAAGAGAAATTGAGCTTCCTATGATCTTTTGCTGTGAGGTTTCCTTCCTTTACCTTCTTTCATATTGGTGACCATGTTTCTGTGTTTCTGTGTGTAACACATCTTTAAGCATCTTTTGCAGGGCAGGATGAGTGGCAACAAATTCTTTCAGTTTCTGTTTGCTATGAAAAGTCTTAATTTCACCTTCATTCACAAATGACAACTTTGCAGGATATAATATTCTGGGCTGGCAGTTTTTCTCTCTTAGTACCTGGGCTATGTCTCGCCATTCCCTTCTAGCTTGTAGGGTTTCTGATGAGAAGTCTGCTGTGAGTCTAATTGGAGATCCTCTGAGAGTAATCTGACGTTTCTCTCTTGCTCATTTTAGGATCTTTTCTTTATGTTTCACTGTGGTGAGTTTGATTACAATGTGTCGTGGTGAGGATCTCTTTTGGTCATGTTTATTAGGGGTTCTATAAGCTTCCTGTACTAACATGCCTCTGTCCTCCAAATCTGGGAAATTTTCTGCTAGTATCTCACTGAAAATGCCTTCTAATCCTTTCTTCCTCTCCATGCCTTCAGGAACTCCTAGAACCTGAATATTAGGTTTTTTAATAGTATCCTGTAGATTCCCGACAATATTTTTTAGATTTCTAATTTCTTCTTTTTTTCTTTGGTTTGCCTGTTTCCTTTCCTGTTCTCTGTCTTCTAAGTCTGATATTCTCTCTTCTGCTTCGCCCATTCTGTTTTTAAGGCTTTCTAATGTGTTTGTCATTTGATCTATTGAGTTCTTCATTTCATTATGATTTCTCATCACTATCACAGTTTCATGTTCTACTAGTTGTTTCATTTCATTTTGATTCCTCCTTAATATTTCATTTTCACGAGAGAGATTTTCTATCTTGTCCATTAAGGATTTCTGTAGTTCAAGAATTTGTTTTTGAGAACTTCTTAATGTTCTTATCAATTTTTTGAGATCCGCTTCTTGCATTTCTTTGATCTCATCATCTTCATAATATTGAATTGGGGTGTCTTTTTCATTTGGGGGCATCATAGTGTCTTCCTTGTTCTTGTTAGCTTGGTTTTTGCGTTTGTTGTTCGGCATGTTGGAGATACTTGGTTTCTTCACTGTGGTGTTTTTTCTTGTTACACTATGGCTCTATATTAAGTGGACTGTCTGCTTTCAGTGGAGCCCTAGAGGCTTGAGATGAGTGTGGACTGAGAGCTGTGTTTGGTTCCTCAGGGTTGAGGGTGTGTCAAAGATGACACTCCCAGGTTAGTCGTGGTAAATCTTTCTTTTTTTTTTTTTTTTTTTTTTTTTTTTTGATTCAAAAGGGAAGTAATTCCGCACAGCTGAACGTAATTGGAGGTAGTTAGCAGGCGAATGATATACCCACAGGAGCCAGAGATCGGAAGCTCTTTCCCAAGGACCACACAGGGAATCTCTGCTGCCCTCGGTGTGGGCTCTAATTCTCCTGCAGTCTCCCATTGGGTTGCCAAGTTAGATGCTAATCTCCTGTTATTTCACTCCTCCCCCCAGAGTCAGGTTTTTCTGCTAGGCTCAGGGCCGGTGCAGACCTGAGGTCGCCCTGCTTATGACGTATGTCCAAAATGGCGCCTGCTCTTTGTCTTGCTCGCCTTTGAGGGGTGAGCGGAGAGAGAGAAACTCGTGTCCATTTCGGTCACTTTTTTTTTTTTTCCTCTCTCTCTTCTAGTTAGCCTGGTGAGCTTTTCCCCACGTAGTTTCAAGCCTCGTTCCCTCTAGTCTCCTCTTTCCACTTTCCTGCTGGTGTCTCAGGCTATTGAGGTTCGGCTCACCTTGCGTTCCAGCGCTGGTGCGTTGAGTCTGCCGCTGGTGTCCCGAACTTGGGCTTCCACGCTCTCCACGCAGGTCCACTGTGAATCACTAGTTCCGGAAGAGTTTCCGCTGCTGTTTCTTCCCCTACTCTTCCTTGACCCTGCAGTATCTCCACTTTTATTAACCTGTGTGTCTTGCTGAACTATCAATGTGCTCCCTTCCTATTCCGCCATCTTGCCACTCCTCTGAGATTCAATGATTGTTTACCACCCTTGTCTCTTTTTTTTTTTTTTCCATTTTTTGACAGGCGGAGTGGACAGTGAGAGAGAGAGAGACAGAGAGAAAGGTCTTCCTTTGCTGTTGGTTCACCCTCCAATGGCTGCCGCTGCCGGCGCACTGCGCTGATCTGATGGCAGGAGCCAGGTGCTTATCCTGGTCTCCCGTGGGGTGCAGGGCCCAAGGACCTGGGCCATCCTCCACTGCACTTCCTGGCCACAGCAGAGAGCTGGCCTGGAAGAGAGGCAACAGGGACAGGATCGGTGCCCCAACCGGGACTAGAACCGGTGTGCTGACGCCGCAAGGCGGAGGATTAGCCTGTTGAGCCACGGCGCCGGCCACCACCCTTGTCTCTTCTTGTGAAGAACAGTGTTCTTTTTTTTTTCTCTTCATACTATCTGTTGAACTCTTTTACTTAGTATAGGGTTAACTATACAATCATTAAGTAAACTAAAAATAAATATCTGCAAAAATTAAGAGTGGGAATATGAGAGGAAGGAGGAGGAAGGGTTGGAGCATGGGTGGGAGGCATGCTACTATGTTTCTAAATCTGTGTATATGAAATACATGAAACTTGTATAACAAATAAAATTTTAAAAATATAAAAGATAAAAACTTTTATATTTAATTTTTTTAATTTAGTTTCAGAAGTTTGGTTATGATGTGTGTATGTGGATTTTTTGGTTTCTACTTTTTGAGATTTTCTGAACTTCATGAAACTAAATATCTGTGTCCCAGTGAATTCCTAAATTAACCATCTTTTTTAAAATACGTTTTCTGTATCAATTGGTTTCTCTCTCCTACTGGAACCTCAGTGACATGAAAATTAAATATTTTCATATTGTCCCATAGGCCCTGAGACTCTTTTAATTTTTCCTCCAATGTTTATTCCCCATCATTGTTCCAATTGAACAATTTATTTTCATCTGTTTATGGATTCTTTCCTCTGCTATTGAGCCCATACAGTAGATTTTTTTTTAGATATTATAGTTTTTTCAATGCTAAAATTTCCATTTAATTATTTACCTTTTCTGTTTCTCTACTGGGAATATTTCTATTTCCATGTGTTACCAAATTTACCTTTATCTCATGGAGGATGGTTGTATCTATTTCAAAGATTTTTTTCTGGAAATTTCAACATCTTCCTTTTTCTTTGAGAACTATTCACATTTTTGTTCTTAATATTTCAAATTGGATCATATACTGAAAATTTTTTGGCTTTTTAAAGGTTATTTATGTATTTATTTGAAAGCAGAAATACAGAGTATGGGTGGGGGACAGACATAAATAAAGATCATTCATCTGCTGGTTCATTCTCCAAATGGCCACAGCTGCCAGGGCTAGGCCAGGTTGAAGCCAGGAGCCAAGAACTTCATCTGAAGTGGGTGACAGGGGCCCAAGCACTTTGGCCATCTCCCTCTGCTTTCCCAGGTTTATTAGCAGAGAGTTGGATCAGAAGTGGAGCAGCCAGGACCTGAACTGGCACTCATATGGGATGTCTATGTCCCAGGTGACATCTTAACCTACTATGCCACAATACCAATCCCTGAAAATTTTGAATAACAGACTCTGTCCTTTTAAAGTACTCTAGCTAAGATTGATTTTTGTTTAGACCCAATTAAGTTTAGACCCCAATTTCTGAATTTCCTTCTTTGAGTGGTGTTCCTATCCATGTCAGTCCAGATTTGAAAGCCTTTGCTATACTGTTTGAATTTTCTAATCAGTACACATTACTCTAGTGTTAGTCTGGGACTTGAGTTCATAGTTCAAAGCCTGTGGTATGTTTCTTCAGATGTATTCCATGTGTGTACACAACTTAGATACAGAGCCAAGGATTGGTGTCTGTTTATTCACCGAACTAGTGACTCCTGCCTTCATGTCTTGTCTTTCCAGGATTTTCTCCACAATTTCCTTTTAGGCCCCTTTCCCTATACTTTTTTTGAGCAAATGGTGGTGTTGTCTCAGTTTTGTCTTCCCAGTAGGACAATTCCATGCAGTTACTTGGGGCAAACTGGCAAGGGAGAAAGAGAGAAATACCCCTCACCTTCTGTGTACAACAGAGTCTTCCTTTCTTGCTTTATTCTGCTCAAGAAAATGGAGTTTTGGTCAGTGATTTATGTAACTGCTCCACTACCACTTCTATGTTGGTAATACAGTCCTGTGACTAGATTCAACTTTGGGGTATAGAGTGAAAGAAAAAAGAGAGATGCAGAAAAACACAAACTATGAGTTGTCCCAACACTGCCTGGCTCACATACGATCATGTTGATCAGTTCTCCAGTCTGAGTTTTTACAACCTGTGTGTGCTGCACAGTTCTCCCATTAAGCCAAAAGATCAAAAACAACAACAGGAAACTCACCACCTCCTTATTGGTCATTCCTCAAGGTTTTACTCACTTCACAATCATTATTACTTACTATTATTTATTATTGCTTTTTGTACTTTGTCTGAAATTTTTAGGTTAATCAATGGAAGAGATAGGCTGTAATAGGTTAGTTCATCTTGGTCAGCCTCAGAAATCCTCTCATCTGTGAAATTGTATTTTTATGCAAGGATAATCTTTTAGAGAATTTAAATTTTAAAGTGATTTATTGTTTGGTTTTTGCGAAGTTTTTGGTTTTTGTGAAATTATCAATGTATTCATTCGATCAAGGAAAAAAGAAGAAAGAAAATTAGCATGTACCTTTTCCAAAAGGGAATATAGAATTTAGCTGGGTGGTGCAGTTAAGGAATTACAGAATTACCATAATAGAATATTATCATTATATGAAAGTTCCATAAATGTAATAGGGACAAATTGCTAAAGGAGTTCAGAGACAAAGAGATCAGTGGAGGCTTTGTGGACTATACACCTTTGAGCTGACCTTGAAACATGAGTAGGACTTTAAGATGAAAAGATGAAGAAGTACATTTTGGTCAAAGAAACAGCATGAACACAAGTATTGTGACTAAAAAAATGTGGAAGCAACAGAAGAATGAGTCATTTGATTTCTTTAGGGAAGCATAAATGGTGTTTAGCACTCCCACATAATTCTCCAAAATTAAAAGTATTTATTATGTGACAGAATGAGAAGTTGTACATATTTATAAATTTTTATTCCTTTCTAATTTACCTTTTCACCCTCTTTACTTTTGTAGGCATACAATTCTCTTTTCATTAGTTGATTATATCTAACACCTTATACCAATGTTTTGGTCTGTTTTCCTCCTAAATATAATTAACATAGTAGACTGGATTCTACCCTCCATTTGTATGTTAATCCCCAATTTGACTGTGTTTGAAGAGGGCCTTTGAAAGGTCATTAAGGTTAAATGAGGCCACAGAGGTGCAGCCTTCATCTGGCAGCAGTGTCCTTACAGGATTCCAGAGAGACAGACACAAGGGGCTCTCAGACAGAGAAAATGGTATTGAGGACACATGGAGAGGTGGCCTGTCTGCAAGACAAGGAGCGAGGCCTCTGTAGAAACTAAACCTGCTGACCTGACAAGCTTGGACTTTCAGGCTCCAGAACTGTGAGAAAGTAAATTCCTATTATTGAAGTCATGCTGTTTGTTCATATAAGGCTGATACTGGACGAGAAGACTAATTTCTTTGCCATGTAAGCTACATGTTCTGTGTCGGGCGCTAACTTATGTGCTAAAAGATATGATTACTTAAATTTGGGGAGCAAATGATCCAATGGCATTCTGAATTCATGCTATGGTAACAGTAAATGGGATATATTATCCTTTCCATCCCCACCTTTTTTTTTTTTTTTTTGCCTCAGTTGCCTCATATTTTCTCCTGTTTCCCTTCTGATGCTATTCATGACTGCTCTTCTTGTTTTTGAAAAGCATGACAGTTCATTTAAAAACTGTCCAGGACTGTGCTTGTGCTCATCAAAACTTGTAAGAAAAAAGAAAATGCGATGTATATATATACAATGGAATCTTAGCTATAAAAAAGAATGAAGTCCTGTCATTTGCAGCAAAATGATTGGAACTAGTGAACATAATGTTGAGTGAAATAAGCCAGACACAGAAAGAAAAGAAGACAAATACTGTATGTTCTCCCTTATATGTGGGAACTAAAGAAACGAAATGAGAAGGAAAGGGGAGGGGAGGGAAGGGCCCATACATATCAATTTTGCTGAAAAGACAGTGTATTATCAAACTTTGTCTTAAATCTTTGTCCAACAAGTTGATTATATATTATATACAACCTATTATATATATTGTATACTACTATAGTATTAATGAGTTTGTGACTATATTAAAATTTATATAATTTTTTTATTTAACTTTTATTTAATGAATATAAATTTCCAATTTACAACTTATGGATTACAATGGCTTCCCCCTCCCATAACTTCCCTCCCACCCGCAACCCTCTTCTCTCCCGCTCCCTCTCCCCTTCCATTTGCATCAAGATTCATTTTCAATTCTCTTTATATACAGAAGATCAATTTAGTATAAAGATTTCAACAGTTTGCACGCACATAGAAACACAAAGTGAAACATACTGTTTGAGTACTAGTTATAGCATTAAATCAAAATGTGCAGCACATTAAGGACAGAGATCCCACATGAGGAGCAAGTGCACAGTGGCTCCTGTCGTTGACCCAACAAAGTGACACTCTAGTTTATGGTGCCAGTAACCATCCTAGGCTGTTGTCATGAGTTGCCAAGGCTATGGAAGCCTTCCAAGTTCGCCGACTCTGATCATATTTAGACAAGTTCATAAAAGACAGGGTGAGGATAGTAACCAATGATCCTAAGAGTGGCATTTACCAGGTTTGAACAATTATACAGCATTAAGTGGGGAAGAGGACCATCAGTACACACAGGTTGGGAGTAGAGCCATTGGTGGTAGAGTAAAGAAAGCTCGGCATCAGAAGCAATGGGTGGCAGGCCTATTAATGGCTGTTCTGTACAGTGATCTGCCCTCAAGGAGACCCAACAGGCCAGTCCACTGCGGTGGCTTTCCATGTGGTAAGCCTGGGCTTCAGCAGAAGTCAGCTTGTGAAGAGCCCTGGCAGCTCTGCCAAGAGTTGGATCACTGGAAATGGACCTGCCCTGGAGTCGAAGGATGCCCAGGTCAGAGCCACAGATCTTATTGGCTCTAAGCTGAAAAGCCCTTCACTCAGCCCAACTTCCAAAGTGACCACTGCAGCTGAGGGGATGGTCAAGTAGGGTCAGCAACATTACAGGCAGAACTGTAAATTTCTTGTTAGAGATGCCCCCTGCCTTTACCTGGCCAGCTCTCCTCCCAGGCCAGCCAAGTAATGAAAGTCAACAGAGTGCCTTCCCCTAGGAGGTTCACACCTCCCTTAGGATATACCCCATGTGAAGAGATAGATAGGTCTGGGCCTCTGAATTTACAAGGCCTAAAGCCCAACAGATTATTATCAAGCCCCTTCTATCAGGTTCTATTTGCCTCTCAATCAGAAAAATTACTTGTAGCTTAGACAGCACCTTTCTTAGCTCCTCTAATAATGACTCTGTCCTTTGTTCTAGACCCTGTCTAGTGCACTTGGGCCTCATTCCTTTGTAATCATAACCTCTACTCTACCACCAAAATTTATATAATTTAAGTTGAACATCTTTTCATTTTATTATTTTTTATATCTCTTGCCTATTTTCATGCTGGACTACTGTCTTTTTAGTTTATATTTGTTTATTTGTTGAACTCTTTATTTGGTAAAGCCATTAAGCCTTTGAATGCAATATATAAGATATGTTATCTCAAAAAATAGTGATCAACAACAACAACAACAAAAAAGAAAAGAAAATGTAAAGTGGGGCTGGTGTTATAACACAGTGTGATAAGCCGCGGCTTTTAATGCCAACATCCTATGTTGGAGGAATCTTAATGCTGATTACATTTCACAAAATGCCGAAAGTGGTAGGGGTAGATGTGGTGATCAAAAATACTGGTTAACTCCACAACAGCCTGGAAACCTGTTTCCTTGTGAGGTATTGCTCTTGTTTTTATCACCAAAGGAGGGATCTGAGTGAGAATAAAGCATTAAGAATGAGAATAAATTTATTGCATGGCAGGTATTGACTGATTTTTACAAATAACTGGAAATAGAGTTATAAATAAATATCTTAGAATCATTACAGATTTTGTAAAGAACATACTATGAAGATATTAGTGGTTAATATAATAAAACTGAAATTACTAAAGTACAAAAAAGAATGAGCCTCTCTTACAGTGCAGATATTCTGACCGAAAGATAATGTATTTCTGTCCACAAGTTCACAATCATTAGGCAGATATGGAACAAACTACATATATGACACAAAATGTATTCATAGAAGTGCTTACAACCAATATTGGGTCAATAGATGGGCTAACACTCAAATGTTTATAGCTACTTGCAAGGTTAGATTACACAAAATTGTGCTTTTTGCCTTTTATTTAGACAACTGTATCTTTAATGGTCCAGATTTAAAAGAGAAGATGATGTTCCAATCCTTTCTCTTTCCCTTGCTTTATAAATGATAACTGGTAGAAGCTGAAGAGGTGAAGTATCTTGATCAAGGTCACATGTTTAACTAATGACCAGGCCTAGTGAAGAACTGGAATTTTCCTGATTTCCAACCCATTCCTCTTAATGTTTCTTATTGTGACATAATTAGCAAAAGCAGCAAGTATTTTCAAAGGTGTAATTTAGCATTTATGGGTTGTAATTTTCCAAAAAGGAATAAAAAGACCTGTGTTACTTTGCAAAAATGGATTTTTCTCTCTATCTCTCTCTCATTGTCTATAACCCTACCTGTCAAATAAAAAAAAAAAATGGATTTTGTATTTGCTTTTCTAAGTGTCTTACTCAATCTAAATGTATTTGTTGTAAGAACATAATTTCTCATAGTAGATTAAAAATTAAAATGTAACCCTAAAAGATAAATTTTAAGAAAATCATATGAGGGACCAATGGTGTGGTGTGATGGGTTAAGCTGCCACCTGAAATGCTGGCATCCCATATGGGTGCAGGTTCAACTTCTGGCGCTTTTTTTTAACTTTTATTTAGTAAATATAAATTTCCAAAGTACAGCTTATGGATTACAATGGCTTTCCCACCCCCCATAACATCCCTCCCACTCGCAACCCTCCCAAGTCCTGCTCCCTCTCCCATTCCATTCACATCAAGATTCATTTTCAATTATCTTCATATACAGAAGATCAATTTAGTATATACTAAGTAAAGATTTCAACAGTCTACACCCACACAGAAACACAAAGTGTAAAATACTGTTTGAGTATTAGTTATAGCATTAATTCACATGAACAACAAGGACAGAGATCCTACATGAGGAGTAAGTGCACAGTGACTCCTGTTGTTGACTTAACAAATTGACACTCTTGTTTATGGCATCAGTAATCTCCCTAGGCTCTTGTCATGAGTTGCCAAGGCTATGGAAGCCTTTTCAGTTAGTGGACATCGATCTTATTTAGACAAGGTCATAGTCAAAGTGGAAGTTCTCTCCTCCCTTCAGAGTAAGGTACCTCCTTCTTTGATGGCCTGTTCATTCCACTGGAATCTCACTTGCAGAGATCTTTCATTTAGGTCCTCTTTTTTTTTTTGCCAGAGTGACTTGGATTTCCATGCCTAAAATACTCTCATGGGCTCTTGAGCCAGATCTGAATGCCTTAAGGGCTGATTCTGAGGCCAGAGTGCTATTTAGGACACCTGCCATTCTATGAGTGTGCTGTGTATCCCACTTCCCATGCTGGATCGTTCTCTCCCTTTTTTATTCTATCAGTTAGTATTAGCAGACACTAGTCTTGTTTATGTGATCCCTTTGACTCTTAATCCTTTCATTATGATCAATTGTGAACTGAAACTGATCACTTGGACTAGTGAGATGGCATTGGTACATGCCACCTTGAGGGGATTGAATTGGAATCCCCTGGCACATTTCTAACTCTACAACTTCTGAGTTCTGACCCAGCTCCCTGCCAATGTGCCAGTAAAGGCAGCAGAAGATGGCCCAAGTCCTTGGGCCCCTGCACCCACGTGGGAAATCCAGCTAAAACTCCAGGCTCTTGGCTTCAGCCTGGCACAGCAGCAGTCATTGCATCCATTTGGGGAGTGACCTAGTGTATGGAAGATCTGTCTGTCTCTTTGTCTCTGTAACTCTGTCTTTCAAATAAATGAATAACTAAGATCGTGGAAAGAAATAAAGTGATGTGGACATGCTTAAATAGTGTTAGAAACAAATCATGGCTTAACCAGCACTGTATTTTCCATCTTTTTCAGGAATGCAAGACGGTGGCCTCTGATGATAGACCCTCAAGGTCAGGCTAATAAGTGGATCAAGAACATGGAAAAAGCCAATAGTCTTCATCTAATTAAATTAAGTGATCCTGACTATGTTAGGACTCTGGAAAACTGCATTCAGTTCGGGACTCCCGGTATGTAGTTCAGTAACAGCTGTATATTACAGAAATAACTAGAGTGGGCACAATTATCTCAAATCTATGTAGATCATTTTTTTGTTTAAAAAAGAAGGTATCTGGGTCAGACTCATCATAAATGGTGACTTTGTTCAAGTTTTTGTTGATAATCCAATAAGATCTTTGGAGATTATAAACTTTGTAGAAGTTTAGGAGGTTTTCTTTGTTACCAGGATTCATTTGTTATGCTTCCTCTAATTTAGTTGTTTTAAGGTTTATTTGTTGTTTCCCATTTTTTTAGTTCTCATTACAATTCTACAACTCACATTTTAAAGGACCAATTAATATGCCAGTAGTATTTTAACACATTAGTCCAATTTTCTATTTATTCTAATCTCGACTTATCCTACAAGTGGCAGAGGAGAGAGTACAGATTTTATACATGTGCCTATTGTCTATCCTTTCCAGTGAAGTGATTAGAAGCATGAGAGGGAGTGTTCAATAAAGTACTTATGCAGATGTCACATTTGTCAAAACAAAAACAGAATACTTGTGATTTTAGTAAATTGGAATTATTAGTACTGTTTTAAGTCATGTATATAGCTATTTATATAACTATAAATATAAACACTTATGAAGCTACAGCATATGTGTGGTTAGTCCCAGAAAAAGTACAAGTTTCACCACTATTAGGGCTGGTACAATATGGAAGAACCATAATAAATATACCTGGTAGTATTACAGATATGTTATTTGTACATATTAATAATGAATTAGCCTTCACATATTAATTGCTAGGTTAGGTTCTTGTTAGGGTAAACATGAAATGAAAAAAAAATCCAAGTCTACCTACAAAATTTCATGTTTATATACACATGTGCATATAAGAGGGTTCTTCAAAAAGTTCGTTGAGGATATCTGTCAAGTGTTTTTCAAATGGGTCACAGCTATCGGAGAAAATGCCAGGTTACTGGGTCATGACCAGCGTTGTGTTAATGAAATGCAGCAGGAAGGACTGGAATGTATTAAACTGCACAGTACAGAATAAGGACAAGTGTTATTTCAGGGAATTTTTGTTTAAGTTTTGTATTTATATGTGTGTACTAAGTCAAGATTTAAAATGTTTTTCTTTGAATTGTAACCACAAAATAAAAATTCCAATCAATTCCAGCCAGTTCATCTTATTAACAAGGCAAGTAAAGCATTAGAGAATGTTAACTCTAATGGCTTAACCAAGACTGTATAGCCAATTAATGGGAGTGCTAAAAGTAGTCCACAAGCCTCAGTCCGGTGCTTACTGTGTCACATGACAAGGCTTGCTTTCAGTTGATTTAATCTACTTTTTGGAATAAAATATGAGTGTGCTTTTAAAACGTTTAATGACTATAAATACTTTCTAACATTAATCATCAGAGAAGTGAAAAATTGTGTTATCTTATAGAAAGAGAAAAGATGGAAGATTTTATAGCTATTTTTGTATTTTACCATCAGGTAAATGAACTGCTTGCCATTATAGCTGTAAAACATAGGCGGTTGAAGAGTCTCCACTGAAGAGGTTATCTTTAGATACTGGCCTATTCAGGGACAGGGGCTTTTGATCCGCTGTCCTTCACAGGCAGCCTGGGTTGCAGAGGCAGAGGTTGTCACCTGTATTGCCTACCTGCCTCTACTTCAACAGGTCAGGCCTCCTTTTTTTATTTTTTATTTTTATTTTTTTTTGTATTGAGTTTTAAGGTAAGATCCTCAGGGAGAAAAAAGTATCCTGCTTCAAAAAGAAAGGTTTGAAAGCCAGTGTTCTAGAAAACAAAGATATAGGGGTGGGCATGTGACTGCTCAGGACACTAGCACTCTGTACTAGAATACCTGAGTTCAAGTCCTTGCCCCACTCCCAGTCCAACTTCCTACATGTACACCCTGGGAGACAGCAGGTTGATGGCTCAAGAACCTGGGTCCCTGCCACCAGTGTGGTAGAACAGATTGAGTTCCAGGCTTTTGACTTTGGCCAAGCCCAGATCTGAGTGTTGTAGGCATTTGGGGAGTGAAACAGTGGATGAAAGATCTCTGTTGGTGGGTCTATCTGTCTCACTCTGCATTTCAATAAATAAAATAAAATTTTAAAAAATAAAATAAAGGTATATCTATGATATAAAAATATCTATGACAAAAATAAAGATACTAGCTATACCAATGCCTAAGGTATGTATAGAATATTAGTCACATAAATTTTGCTAACAAATTAATCAATTTGTAAACATCTTTGAATGACTCTCCACTTAATCTGTGAAAACATATTCACATCAATGCAGCGTCTTTCATATATGTGCCTTCTTTATTTATCTCCCAAAACTTTACTTTGTCTTCCCATTGTCTATAACAAATCAAGGATATACAACTATTTCTAGCTTAATGTTTCTTGTATTTGCTTATTTATTTGTTCATTTATCTAAAGAACAATTCCTTTATACCTACTGTGTAACAGGTACTGTTATAGATTCAGAAAACACAGTATAAACAAGACATACTTGGTCTCTGCTTTCATGGATCATATCCATTTGAAGAGGCCATCTGAGATTACAGGTGTAATCTAGATTAGAGATGGGAGTGCAGGGTATTTGGGAGCGGGCAACACTTACAACAACCTAGTTTTGTTTTACAAGTCTTAGTCTCTGGCTGTTCTCTTCTTTCCTTCTTGTGAATGCCTTTAAATTTCATCTTTTAAGATACAACACAAATACCTCTTTTTCTGTGACATCTTGACCACTCCAATGAAGTATCAACATAAGCTTTTACAAATGTCAAATTTTACAAATGCCATTATTATTATATGTAAGTGACTGCTTGTTTCCTACCTACAACCACTTAATAGGTGCTCAGAAATTGTTGAGTATACTTTAAATATAATATGCTACAGTTGAACATAATAAGCAGAAGAATTTTTTTATTAATTTGAAGTCTCACTTAAGGTAATGAATTTAATTCATAGCTAGAAACCTAAGAAAAATCTAGATGAATTAAAGAATAAAATATCAAACAAGAGAAGTTGTAAGTACCAAACAAAACAGTCCTTTGATGTGAAAGGATTTTCTAAGAATTTTCTAGCAGTTAAGATGCCTGCATCCACATTAGAGTACCTAAGTTTGAATGCTGATTCTGGCTCCTAACTCCAGCTTCTTGGTAACACAGATCCTGGAACACAGTGGTGATAGCTGAAGAAACTGGGTTCCTGCTACTCACATGAGAGACTTGGATCGCATGTCTAGCTCTTGGCTTTGGCTCTGGCTCAGTGCTACCTGTTGCCAGTTAAACCATCACCTATGATATGGGAATCCCATGTTGGAGCCCTAGCTAAAGTCTTGGCTGCTCCACTACCAAGCTCTACTAATGAGCTTGGAAAAGCAGCAGAAAATGGCCTGAGTACTTGGGCCCCTGCCACCCATGTGGGAGACCAGGATGGAGTTCTGGGCTCCTAGCTTCCTCCTGGTCCCACCCTGGCTGTTGCAGCCATTTGGTGAGTGAAACAGAAAATGGAAGATCCCTTTCTTTCTCTGTCACTCTGCCTTTCTGTTAGTGTTCCCCAGGAACATTAGCAGGAACTGGATCAGAAATGGAGCAGCCGGGACTTGAAATGGTGCTCTGATATGAGATGCTAGCATCACAGGCATGGCTTTACCACAATGCCATCTCCTGCAAATGAAGTTTTATGATGTCTAGGATTTGTTTGTGAATACTACATGATGAGATGACTGTTTAATTTTTCAGGAGTTAAAGCCAAATGATTGGTACAGTAGGTTCATTATAGTGTTTGTTTTTGAAAAAGGTTTGGAAATATCTATAACAAATGTTAAACCACATGAAGAAATGTGACAAATTTTTTCAAATAAACCCCAAACTGGAGGAAATATTTGCCACAATTTTAAAAATTAAAGTTCATAAACCTTATGAGTCTAAACTTGTTTTAGCAATGAGTTCTGATTTTCCCCTGACATCTGCTCACCATTTCATTAGCACCCCTGTATAATGTGGGTACACTGCACTCAGAGTCCAGATCTGTATTTCTTAACCTCTGCTATGACTGTGTATAGTCACCTGATGATGGTTGAGTTTGGTCAGATGCCTGTATTATGTAAGTAGAAGTGCCATTTGTAACTACCATGAAATATACTTAAAGGACATTTCTGCTTTTTCTGTCTTCCTTCTTTCTGATGGCTAGAATATGAATGTGATTGAAAAGGCCATGTTGGTCATTCAAAATCATATGTAGAGAATAGTAAAGTAGCAAGATGGTTTGTACCTAGATCACTCACATACTGTTCTTAAAGGATTCCAGCTTTACATGAGAAATAAATTCTCTGTTGACATCACTATTATTTGTGGGGTTCTTATACTTGCAACTGAGCCTAACATCCCCTATGATGTAAAAATGGGCAAATATATTAATATCAGTGTCTAGAAGAAAAAATAATTAACCAAAGAGCAGCTAAGCGCCGTAAGAGCACCCTACTGTTAATAATAGCATTATTAACAATAGTGGACCACCCAGACCAAGTGGGATTCATCCCCGGTATGCAGGGATGGTTCAACATTCGCAAAACAATCAACGTAATACACTACATTAACAGACTGCAGAAGAAAAACCATATGATTCTCTCAATAGACGCAGAGAAAGCATTTGATAAAATACAACACCCTTTCATGATGAAAACTCTAAGCAAACTGGGTATGGAAGGAACATTCCTTAATACAATCAAAGCAATATATGAAAAACCCACGGCCAACATCCTATTGAATGGGGAAAAGTTGGAAGCATTTCCACTGAAATCTGGTACCAGACAGGGATGCCCTCTCTCACCACTGCTATTCAATATAGTTCTGGAAGTTTTGGCCAGAGCTATTAGGCAAGAAAAAGAAATTAAAGGGATACAAATCGGGAAGGACGAACTCAAACTATCCCTCTTTGCAGATGATATGATTCTTTATTTAGGGGACCCAAAGAACTCTACTAAGAGACTGCTGGAACTCATCGAAGAGTTTGGCAAAGTAGCAGGATATAAAATCAATGCACAAAAATCAACAGCCTTTGTATACACAGGCAATGCCACGGCTGAGGAAGAACTTCTAAAATCAATCCCATTCACAATAGCTACAAAAACAATCAAATACCTTGGAATAAACTTAACCAAGGACGTTAAAGATCTCTACGATGAAAACTACAAAACCTTACAGAAAGAAATAGAAGAGGATACCAAAAAATGGAGAAATCTTCCATGTTCATGGATTGGAAGAATCAATATCATCAAAATGTCTATTCTCCCAAAAGCAATTTATACATTCAATGCAATACCCATCAAGATCCCGAAGACCTTCTTCTCAGATCTGGAAAAAATGATGCTGAAATTCATATGGAGACACAGAAGACCTCGAATAGCCAAAGCAATCCTGTACAACAAAAACAAAGCCGGAGGCATCACAATACCTGATTTTAGGACATACTACAGGGCAGTTGTTATCAAAACAGCATGGTACTGGTACAGAAACAGATGGATAGACCAATGGAACAAAATAGAAACACCAGAAATCAATCCAAACATCTACAGCCAACTTATATTTGACCAAAGATCCAAATGTAATCCCTGGAATAAGGACAGTCTATTCAATAAATGGTGCTGGGAAAATTGGATTTCCACGTGCAGAAGCTTGAAGCAAGACCCATACCTATCACCTTACACAAAAATTCACTCAACATGGATTAAAGACTTAAATCTACGACCAGACACCATCAAATTATTAGAGAGCATTGGAGAAACCCTGCAA
Organism: Lepus europaeus; assembly: GCF_033115175.1. Lineage (NCBI taxonomy): Eukaryota > Metazoa > Chordata > Mammalia > Lagomorpha > Leporidae > Lepus > Lepus europaeus. Next base: position 139,388,204 of record NC_084827.1, on the reverse strand, counting down.
GATATAGGCACAGGCAAAGACTTCCTGGAAAATACTCCAACAGCACAGGCAGTCAAAACCAAAATTAACATTTGGGACTGCATCAAATTGAGAAGTTTCTGTACTTCAAAAGAAACAGTCAGGAAAGTGAAGAGGCAACCAACAGAATGGGAAAAAAAATTGCAAACTATACTACAGATAAAGGATTGATAACCAGAATCTACAAAGAAATCAAGAAAATCCACAACAACAAAACAAACAACCCACTTAAGAGATGGGCCAAGGACCTCAAGAGACATTTTTCAAAAGAGGAAATCCAAATGGCCAACAGACACATGAAAAAATGTTCAAGATCACTAGCAATCAGAGAAATGCAAATCAAAACCACAATGAGGTTCCATCTCACCCCGGTTAGAATGGCTCACATTCAGAAATCTACCAACAACAGATGCTGGAGAGGATGTGGGGAAAAAGGGACACTAACTCACTGTTGGTGGGAATGCAAACTGGTTAAGCCACTATGGAAGTCTGTCTGGAGATTCCTCAGAAACCTGAACATAACCCTACCATACAACCCAGCCATCCCACTCCTTGGAATTTACCCAAAGGAAATTAATTTGGCTAATAAAAAAGCCATCTGCACATTAATGTTTATTGCAGCTCAATTCACAATAGCTAAGACCTGGAACCAACCCAAATGCCCATCAACAGTAGACTGGATAAAGAAATTATGGGACATGTACTCCATAGAATACTATACAGCAGTAAGAAACAACGAAACCCAGTCATTTGCAACAAGATGGAGCAATCTGGAAAACATCATGCTGAGTGAATTAAGCCAGTCCCAAAGAGAAAAATATCATTTGTTTTCCCTGATCGGTGACAACTGAGCGCCAAAGGGGAAACCTGTTAAGTGAAATGGACACTATAAGCAACAATGAACTGATCAGCTCCTGTCCTGACTTTAGATGTACAATGTAATACTTTATCCTTTTTAGTATTTGTTGTTGTGGTGGTGGTTCTAGTACTATTGGTTGAACTCAGTAATTAACACACAATTATTCTTAGGTGTTTAAATTTTAACTGAAAAGTGATCCCTGTTAAATCTAAGAGTGGAAAAAGAGAGGGAGGAGATGAAGAGCTATGGGTTATTTAACTATGTGCTTATTTTCAAAGACTTGAATAATCACCTTGTAACAATGATCAGATTTGGTCTATGTTATGTCATGATTTTAAGGAATCTTATTTCAACCAGATATTTTGGATTTTGATATTGGTCTATTATGCTATGTTATATGTGCGTACATATTGTATGTCCACATGGGGAAATTTTATTAAGAGTTTTATTTTAAATGGCTTTTAGATAAGATTGTCCATAAATTTAAGCTGCTAAAATCAATCAAAGATACATTTTAATTTGTATGACCTGAATCTGTGTATCATATGTTTTAAACTTGTTGGTAGAAAGAAACTAAAAACATTTTATATGGTTGTGCTTAAGTTTACTGGTTAAACAAACTACACCATGTTAGATATTTAAGACGTGTTTTCAAATACATGATTCTTAAAATTTATAGAAGGCATTGGACCTTCCGGTAAATGTTTTATTAAGTTCCTATCTAAGGGTTGAAACGGTTTGCTAAGTATTCATGTAATATTGCTATTGTCAGCAAGTGATCTAGGACTTGCTCCCTCATCTCTCTATTCTAAGCCCAACTTGTTCTTTCACTTCTCTATTCTCTTCAAGGTAGGGAACTAATTCTATTATGAAGGAATCTGTAGGATGCACAATTTAATCTTTAGACCTTATAAGAGATGGCTAACATTTTTCTGTAATAGCATAGCCAAAATAAGAACTTAACTAATAATCTCATAGCTAGATTCACATCGCCATCAGCGAAGTATACAGTAAGTAGAAAAAAAAACCTCCCTTTCAGACCAAAGGGAAAGAAAGTTTTAAAGTGAGAATATAATTTTCCTCATGGGCATTGTCTACCTTAGAAAAACTACTACAGTACATGCCTGTGACTATAGACTTGTAGTTCAGGCCACCGAAGATTAGAGATGGGACACGGGCACTCCCTTGACTTGCATCGTCTGGTCTGCTTTAACACAAACCAGGAGGAAAAGAAAGCTCGGCATCAGAAGCAATGGGTGGCAGGCCTATTAATGGCTGATCTGTACAGTGATCTGCCCTCAAGGAGACCCAACAGGCCAGTCCACTGCAGTGGCTTTCAATGTGGTAAGCCTGGGCTTCAGCAGAAGTCAGCTTGTGAAGAGCCCTGGCAGCTCTGCCAAGAGTTGGATCACTGGAAATGGACCTGCCCTGGAATCGAAGGATGCCCAGGTCAGAGCCACAGATCTTATTGGCTCCAAGCTGAAAAGCCCTTCACTCAGCCCAACTTCCAAAGTGACCACTGCAGTTGAGGGGACAGCCAAGTAGGGTCAGCAACATTGCAGGCAGAACTGTAAATTTCCTGTTAGAGATGCCACCTGCCTTTACCTGGCCAGCTCTCCTCCCAGGCCAGCCAAGTAATGAAAGTCAACAGAGTGCCTTCCCCTAGGAGGTTCACACCTCCCTTAGGATATACCCCATGTGAAGAGATAGATAGGTCTGGGCCTCTTAACTTACAAGGCCTAAAGCCCAACAGATTATTATCAAGCCCCTTCTATCAGGTTCTATTTGCCTCTCAATCAGAAAAATTACTTGTAGCTTAGACAGCACCTTTCTTAGCTCCTCTAATAATGACTCTGTCCTTTGTTCTAGACCCTGTCTAGTGCACTTGGGCCTCATTCCTTTGTAATTATAACCTCTACTCTACCACCAATGGCTCTACTCCCAACCTGTGTGTACTGATGGTCCTCTTCCCCACTTAATGCTGTATAATTGTTCAGACCTGGTTAAGGCCACTCTTAGGATCATTGGTTACTATCCTCAACCTGTCTTTTATGACCTTGTCTAAATATGATCAGAGTCGGGGAACTTGGAAGGCTTCCATAGCCTTGGCAACTCATGACGACAGCCTAGGGTGGTTACTGGCGCCATAAACTAGAGTGTCAATTTGTTGGGTCAACAACAGGAGCCACTGTGCGCTTGCTCCTGATGTGGGATCTCTGTCCTTAATGTACTGTACATTTTGATTTAATGCTATAACTAGTACTCAAACAGTATGTTTCACTTTGTGTTTCTATGTGCGTGCAAACTGTTGAAGTATTTATACTAAATTGATCTTCTGTATATAAATAGAATTGAAAATGAATCTTGATGTGAATGGAAAGGGAGAGGGAGCGGGAGAGGGGAGGGTTGCGGGTGGGAGGGAAATTATGGGAAGGGGAAGCCATTGTAATCCATAAGCTGTATACTGGAAATTTATATTCATTAAATAAAAGTTAAAAAAAAAAAACTTAAAAAAAAAAAAAAGTAACACATGCTGGCAGCACTATTCACAATAGCCAAGATATAGAATTAACCATATTCATTAAATAAAAGTTAAAAAAAAATAAAAAAAAGAAAGAATTAACCAAGATGGCCATCAACAGATGAATGGATAAAGAAAATGTGGTGTATAAATACAATGGAAATTATTCAGGCGTGAAAAGAATGAAATTGCATCATTTGCAGCAAAATGTATGGTAAAGGAGAGAGAGAGACAGAGAGAGACTCTTATCCATGGGTTCACACCCCTCTTCAAAATCTCCACAAATGGCCAGGTCTGGGTAACACCAACACCGGAAGCCAGAAAATCAATCCAGCTCCCCTATGTGAGTCACAGGAACCCAACTAAATAAGCCATCAAGGCTGCCTCCCAGGGTCTACATTATCAGAAAGCTGGGGTCAGGAGCCAGAGTTGAGTATCAAATACAAGTGCTCAGATATGGAATGTGTACATTTTAACCAGCATCTTAGTTCCTTGGTTAAATTTCTGTTCTCCCTTGTACATTTCATAACTACATTGGTTGTGTTATTGTTTTCAGACCTTTATAAATTCTGCATATCAATCATCTCTCAGATGCATAGTTTGCAAATATTTTCCCATATTCTTGAACTTGTCTCTTCCTTCTGTTGCTTTTTTGTTGTTCTTGCTGTACAGAAGTTTCTTGGTTTGAAATAATCTAATTTGTGCTTTTTTCCTGTGATTTGGGTAAACTTATCTTTAAAAAAAATCATTCTTGGGTCAATACCTTAGTGTGTTTCCCCTATATCTCCATCTAATAATTTTATTGATTCAAGTCTTACATTTAAATCTTTGTTCCCTTTTATGTTGATTTTTGAAGCTAAATATAACAGGGTTCAGGTTAAATCTTCTGCATGTGGATATCTGGTTAATGAATATCATTTACTGAGGACTCTCATTTCTCAAGTGTTATATTTCTGGCATCTTTATCAAAAATCAGTTGCAGATATATGGATTAATTTTTCTGATCTATATTCTGTTTCATTGGTCTCTCTGTGTGTTCTTAATGCCAGTGCCATGCTGGTTTAATTACTATAGCTTTGTAGTATGCTTTGAAGTCTGGTATTATGATGCCTCCAACTTGATTTTCTTTTCCTCAGGATTGCTTTGATTATTCTGGGTCTTTAGTGTGTAGAGATCTCCGAACTCTAAAGGAAAGGTCACTCCATTGGCAAATTGTCTCACTTGTAAAGCACCATGCTAGTTGACAGAACTTTCCACCAAACTGCCTTATATAGGTTTTGAATTGACCATTTGTGCAGAATTCTGGGGTTTTGGTCCATATCCATGGTCAGAACATTAGAGCCTCTGCTTCGAAGTTTAAACACTAAAGCTCCATGACATTAAAAGATATCATAACCCAGTTATTGGGTATCATGCACACAGCCTATGGAGATAATGACCAAATTTGATAAAATATATCTGTATTAGAATCAGCCCTTAAGGCATTCGGATCTGGCTGAAGAGCCCATGAGAGTATTCTAGGCATGGAAAGCCGAGATACTCTGGCAAAAGAAGGAGAAGGAGAAGGAGAAGGAGAAGAAGAAGGAAAGGAAAGGAGAAGGAGAAGGAGAAGCAGAAGCAGAAGACCTAAATGAAAGATCTATGTGAGTGAGATCCCAGTGGAAAGAACGGGGCCATCAAAGAAGGAGGTACTTTTCTCTGAAGGGAGGAGAGAACTTTCACTTTGACTATGACCCTGTCTGAGTAAGATCGAAGTCGGCAAACTCAAAAGGCTTCCATAGCCTTGGCAACTCATGACAAGAGCCTAGGGAGATTACTGATGCCATAAACAAGAGTGTCAAATTCTTAAGTCAACAACAGGAGTCACTGTGTACTTACTTCTCATGTGGGATATGTCCTTAATGTGTTGTCCAATGTTAAGTCATACTATAACTAGTACTGAAACAGTATTTTACACTTTGTGTTTCTGTGTGGGTGCAAACTTTTGAAATCTTTACTTAATATATACTAAATTGATCTTCTGTATATAAAGAGAATTGAAAATGAATCTTGATGTGAATGGAATGGGAGAGGGAGCGGGAGATGGGAAGGGTGTGAGTGGGAGGGAAATTATGGGGGGGGGGAGAGCCATTGCAATCCATAAACTGTACTTTGGAAATTTATATTTACTAAATAAAAAAATAAAATAAAATAAAAAAAAACAATAGTGGAAAGAAATGTAAGCCAAATACATAATAGATAATGAGCATATTTAAAACATTGCGATATACTCAAATTTAACTGTGAAAATAATCATCTTATACAAGCAGAAATTGAAAATGAGTTAGCATTTGTGAAAATTAAAAGCATAGTATTTAAGGCTAACAACATCACATAAAAAAATCATGTAAGGAGCCAAATGCCTAATTCATGTCTTTGCTTTTTTATTTACTTGCTGATTTAACTATAATTTTTATTTCTCTTGCCTCTGTATATTTGACCTGCAAAACTAGTGTAATAATAGTTCATGGTTTTTAAAGTTGTAGGAAGATGAGTAAATATAATGCTAGTATGATATCCAGCATTTGTAAGTACAGTGTTATTATGAGAAAATAAGATTAAAAGCAAACAACAAAATGAGTGTTCATTGTAACACTAACTCTCTACAACTTGGAGGGAAAGTAATTAGGCAACATAAGTAGTTTATAAAATGTCCATTACTGTTGACCATTAATTTTACTTCTAGGAATCCTGCCTGGTTAAGTAATCAAAACTGACCACAAAGGTTTATTCAAAAAGATATTCACTGTATCATTATTAATAAGAGTGGGAAAATGGAGGCAACCTAAATAGTAGATTAGCATATTTAATGCTTTGTGTTACACTTCTATTATTTAACCATGAAAAATAATTATGCAAGCAGAAAATAAAAATGAGTTTAAAAATCATCTGGCATGACTTCTTTGGCTAAGATCTCCTCAGTGGAGGAAATTGGCCAGAAAACAATTTTAGGAATTAAGTCAGCCAAGAGTAACCTGTAGTAAGGAGGAATATGTTTGCACTTTCACTGCAATAGAGATCCAAATACCTGTCATCTCAGTGTCCTGAGGTCCTTCCTTCCTATCCAGATTGCACCTCCAGATCCTCAAGGAACTCCTGCAAAGTACCCTGATCTAGGTTTGGCTACAATAGTACCTCAAACACCAAGATACAAAAATTTAACATAACAAATGCATTAAGAGCCCTCACAATGTCACTCATCTTTAATCCAGGAATACCCCCTGTAGAATGCTGTCAGAAGAAAATATTCTAAAATTCAGAGTTTTATTTATAGTGCTATTTATTGTATTCAAAACAGTAAATGTTCTATAATCTAATAATAAATCATTGGTTTAAAAAATGAGAGAACATTAATATGATAGTCTATTTTACAATAACTAAAAGCATTTGTATTAAAGTTTTTAATAACATGGAGGAATATTTATGCTATAATGTCAACCAGAATAATAAAGATTCCAATTTTGGTATATTGTTTAGATTCAACCACGTATGGGAAAAGATGAGTTAAACAATACTGAAGAGAAAAAAAATTATCATACCATACATAGTTTTCTGTCAACCTATACATAGCATGAGTCAATCACGTAAAATACTTAGAGGAGGGAAAGATTAAGAAAATCTGATTAGAGGTAATTTTCTATTTTTAGATATTTTCCTGTATCTCCCATGTGTTGTACAATAATTATGTTTATAATTAAATGAAGTATAATTTCATTTAGTAACCATTTGAATAACTACAAATGGAAATTCTTTTTCTCTGGTGAAGTGGATGAATTGACTTCACTGCCATCATTGTGTAGTGAATCCCAGCCATGCAAGGAACACTGAACAGGACTATGGCTAAGGGATTTGGAAGCAGACAAGATGCGCTTGTAGACCCACCTTCCCACAGGCACGCTATTATTTTTGAGGAAACATTTCTCTATACTTAGAAGATAAAGGTGATCTGATAGGTATCTGGTAACAAAAGCAATTTATGCAGTTGAAAGAACTTGGAATGTTAAATGTTTGTAGTAGATATTTAAAATAACATTAAGTCTCTTCTGGTTTTACCCCTAGTGTTGCTAGAAAATGTTGGAGAAGAACTAGATCCTATTTTGGAACCTCTTCTACTAAAACAGACCTTTAAGCAGGGTGGCAGCACATGTATTCGGCTTGGGGATTCCACAATTGAATATGCTCCTGACTTCCGCTTCTATATTACTACCAAGCTAAGAAATCCTCATTATCTTCCTGAAACATCAGTAAAGGCCAGTATCTAAATGAATTTTCCTTTATCAAATTTTATAATTAGTGACTGTATTTTCCTCCTGAATAGTAAAAACAAATCTTCCTAGGAAAGGTTGATTTTTCTCCTTTTTTAGCCATTTCCTGAAACTGCTGTAATAATTCCTATATGTTGCTATTGTGTGTGTATGTAAGTAATAAAGGAACCTTCAATAGACTGTGAACAAAGACCATAAGAATGTAATTTTTATTTGATATACCTGGTTTTCATTGTTAAAAACAGGTGACATATTCACTTACTTTCTTTGTCATAAATGATAATATGCTAATTATTACAACTGGAATTCAGAAACAGAGCTCCATTCTTCTTTCTCAAACTAAGGATACTGCTATCTGATTTTATGTAATTAAAAGAACTGTTTTTCAATCACCATTCTTTTAATTTACTAAGATTTCCTTTAAAGAGTAAAGTTTCAGTCAGTCACTAAAATTGCTTTATGCATTGATCTGCAACTGAACTCCTGGAAGTTTAGGGATCACACCGCCCTGTGTTTTATCCCTAGTTTTTAGACTTTGTTAACATTTAAAAATGTGGAGTGAATAAATCACTAATTCAGAAAGGATCACTTTTTTTTCCTCCCCAAAGAAATCTTTTGTTTAAGGAATACAAATTTCATAAGTACAACTTTAGGAATATCATTATTCTTCCCACCATATCTGCCCTCCCACACATACTCCCAACACTCCTCCTCCACCTTCTCCCCTTCCCAGTCATATTCTCCATTAAGATTCATTTTCAATTAATTTTATACACAGAAGCCCAACTCTATACTAAATAAAGATTTCAAAAATATTCACAACTCACACACACAAAATTATTTGAGAACAAGTTTTGCAGTTAACTTTGATAATACAACAGAGGTCTTGCATGAGAAGTTAGTGCTCAGTGACTCCTGTTGTTAATTTAACAATTAACACTCTTATGTATGACATCAGTGACCACCGAGGCTCTTAACACAAGCTGACAAGGCTATGGAAGCCTTTTGAATCCAAAAACTCTGTCATTGTTTAGACAAGGCCATAAGCAAAGTGGAAGTTCTCTCTTCCCTTCGGAGAAAAGTACATCCTTCTTTGATGGCCCCTTCTTTATACTGGGGTATCTCTCGCAGAGATCCTTCATGTAGGATTTTTTTTTTTTGCCACAGTGTCTTGACTTTCCATGCCTGAAATGCTCTCATGGGCTTTTCAGCCAGACTGGAATGCCTTAAGTGCTGATTCTGAGGTCAGAGTGCTACTTAAAGCAATTGTCATTCTGTGAGTCTGCTGTGTGGACTCCTTCCCATGTTGGAACATTCTCTCCTTTTTAATTCTATCTATTGTTATTACCAGACACTTGATCCTATTTATATGATCACTTTAACACTTAATCCCATCTATATGTTCACTTAAACACTTAAGGTGATCACTTTAACGATTAAGATGGCATTTTTACCACCCAGCTTAAGGGGATTTAGGTTCCCATGACAAGTTTTGAAAACGTATCCTTAAAAGTAAGTCCATAGGAGTGTATGCAGAATTATACACCTTTATAGTTACATTCTTCTTCCTCCTTCTCTTATGCCACTCTTATCTTTTACTGAGATCCACCCTCAATTGACTTTCTACAGATATGGTTAACTCTAGGTTAAGTAAAGAGTTTAACAAATAGTCTGAAGAAAAAAAAGAAAAAAAAAACTGTCCCTTGACAATCAAGACAAGAGCTATTCAAGTTATTACTTCTCCAAGTGTCAATTTCACTTCCACAGATTTCCTTTTAAGTGCTCTATTATCACAGATCAGGGAGAGTATATGGTATTTGTCCTTTGGGACTGGCTTATTTCACTAAGTATGATGTTTTCCAGAATCATCCAATTTATTAGAAATGACTGGATTTCATTTTTTTATATCACTGTGTAGTATTCTATAGTGTACACATCCCATTATTTTTTATCCAGTCTTCAGTTGACAGGCATTTAGGTTGATTCCATGTCTTAGCTATTGTGAATTGAGCTGCAATAAACACAGGATTAATCCCACTTTGTCTGAGCTGATGATCTTTCTGATTTTCACATCTACATTCATTAGGGAAGTTGATCTGTAGTTCTCTTAGGTGCATCATGTTCAGGTTTAAGAATTAAGGTGATGCTGGCCTTTCTCTCCTAGCCTGTAGGGTTTCTGATGAGAAGTCCACTGTTAGTCTATTAGGAGATCCTCTGAAAGTCATCTGGTGTTTTCTTGTATACATTTTAGAATCTTTTCTTTATGTTTTACTGTGAAGAGTTTGATTACAATATGTCATGGTAAAGATCTTTTCTGGACATGTCTGTTAGGAGTTCTATGTGCTTCTTATACTTGTATATCCCTTTCTTTCTCCAATTTAGGGAAATGCTCTGTTATTATTTCACTAAAAAGTCTTTCTAATCCTTTCTGTCTTTCCATTTCTTCAGGAACTCCTAGAACCCGTATGTTGGGTCACTTGATAGTATCCTGTGGATTCCCAACAGTGTTTTTTGTTTTCTAATTTCTTCTTCTTGTTTTAGTCTGATTGTATAATTTCCTCTGCTTTGTCTTTAAGTCAGATATTCTTCCTTCTGCTTCATGGATTCTGTTGTTAAGGCTTTCCACTGCATTTTTATTTATTCTTTTTTGTTTGTTTTTTTTTTTTTTGACAGGCAGAGTGGACAGTGAGAGAGAGACAGAGAGAAAGGTCTTCCTTTTGCCGTTGGTTCACCCTCCAATGGCTGCCGCGGTAGCACGCTGCGGCCGGCGCACCGCGCTGTTCCAATGGCAGGAGCCAGGTGCTTCTCCTGGTCTCCCATGGGGTGCAGGACCCAAGGACTTGGGCCATCCTCCACTGCACTCCCTAGCCACAGCAGAGAGCTGGCCTGGAAGAGGGGCAACCGGGACAGGATCGGTGCCCCGACCGGGACTAGAACCCGGTGTGCCGGCGCCGCAAGGCGGAGGATTAGCCTAGTGAGCCGCGGCGCCAGCTCATTTTTATTTATTCTATTGAACTCTTCATTTCATTTTGATTTCTCTTTAAGATCTCAATTTCATGGGAGAAATTTTCTTTCATGTCATGTATGGATTTCATTAGTTCATGCATTTGCTTCTGATTACTTATGTAATTTTATGATCATTTTTTGAATTCCATTTCTGGCATTTCTTCAATCTCATCATGTTCACAATCTAATATTGAAGTGTTGTGTTCTTTTGGGGATGTCATGTTGTCTTCTTTATTCTTGTTTCTTGAATATGTGCATTTGTTATTCAGCAGTTGTAGAGATACTCCTTGGTTCCTTCTTTGTTTTTTTCACTAGGGCAGCTTTTATTTTGGACAGTGTTTGTGATGGTTAGTGGAATGTCTACTTTCAGTCAGTACCTAGAGGTGTGTGGTGGATGTGGCTGGGGAGTTCTGTAAAGGGCATGTCTAAGGTGACACACTCAGGTTTGGCGTGGTAAATATCCTCTTTTTTTTTAGTAAGAGGGTAGATTTATTCTATTCAGCTGAGATCCTCTCCTCAAAGGAGACCAGTGCGTCAGCACTAGCCCCAGTGGGTCTAATATTCATCCATTCTGCCCCAAGGACCACACAGAGGATCTGTGCAGTCTTCAGTGTAAGCTCAAATTCCCCAGCAATGTCCCTCACCAGGTAACCAGGGAGCCCTGAGCATGTGGAGCCTTCCATGGTGACTGCCCAAAGTCCCAGCCACACCCTGAACCTTCCCACATAGCCTCAGTTTTTTCACAGCCCCAACACACAAACCTCCCACAGTCACATGCTCAGCCCCCTGTTAGTTCTCCCTACTAGAGTCAGGAGTCTCCACTCAGCTGGTTGCTGGGTGCAGACATGAGCTGGCACAACTGTTATGTAAATCCAAAATGATGCCCACTTTCTATCCGCTTGTTACAGGATGCTGTTGCAGGGTGATAGGGGAGAGAGAAATGTGCCCCTCCTTTTTTTCTCCTCTAGTTTGGTAGGTACACTATCCCCCAGGGAGCTCCAAGCCAGATTCCCTCTAGGCTCTTCCTGCAGCTTTATCACCAGTGGCCTGGGTGGCTGCAGTCTGGTCTCACCTCACTCTCCAAGGTGCATACAGATGCTCTTAGCTGAAGGGTCCTGAGTTGTGGGCATCCATGCCCTCCAAGTAGGTCCACTGTGTCCCTCTAATTTGTGTAGATTTGTAGAGTTTCCTCTGCCATTTTCTTCCTAATGCTTCCATGAGACTACACTCTCTCCACTGTTTTTAAACTATCTTCTAGACAAGAGCAGTAAGCTCCCTTCCTACTCTGCCATCTTGGAAGCTCCCCATCAATAATTGTAAGGATCACTTTCACTTACAGAAGCACACAGGGAAGAGCATTCAGAAATATTTATTCACACGTGGAAAGTTACATGGAGAGAAAACACTGATCCCGTGAATTCATATGCTTTCCTTTATTAATTAACGTAGACATTTCTCTGCAGAGAGGTAGAGGAAGAATTAAAGTGGCATAATTCGTAGCCTCCAAGATGAATAAACATGATCTCTGCTCTCATTATGTTGGCATTGTAACTATAGTAATTTGTGAACAAAGTGAATAGGAAGATGTAGCAGAGCTACAATGCATACTGAAAGCTTGGAGTTAAGGACACACTGAGAAAGGACATTCAGGATGCCAGGAAGACTGGTGGAAAGTTGGAGTTACACTAGAGCTTAATTTTCAAAATAGAATGTTAAAATATGTAAATTATTGGCCTTTATTGTCAATGAGTTAAAATACAATATGTTTTCTAAACACCTAAAATATATTTATTGTTCTTACCTTTTGGGAAAGGAAACATTCAGTAATAGTTAACAGCATAGATTCAGGTGCCAGTGATTGGTTTGAATCCCAGCTGTATCATTTGCCAGATGTATGATTCTTAAGATATCATTTAACCATTCTGTGACTCAGTTCCTCATTTGTAAAACAGGAATAATGAAAGCCTGTATATCATAGAATGATGTGAAGCCTAATCAAGTTAATCCATGTAAAATACTTGGAATCAGTTTCAGTGGATAGTGCCATATGAAATTGACTATTAGCATTATTATCTGACTTTTAAATGTAAATTGAAAAGAATGGAAGCATAAGGGGAAATGGTAAAATTTCAAAGCTGTGATAGAAAAGAATTTAAATGACATGGAAAACCTTTTTTACTTTTCAGTAAAATATGTGAAAAAAATCACAAATAACATAGGTGATTCTTATTTTACTAATAACTGGTTATAGTAGAACTCATAAAACGCTGTAGGGAAGAAACTGATCTATGATTCAGTATTGAAATCCTTAAGATCCCTAGAGTGTCTTATTGCTTCATTATTTTTAATTGCTGGGAGTGATTAAACAGGGATTAGAAAACATGGTGAGGCAGTTCCTAGCTTTCATTTACAATTTAGAATACTTCCTCTTGATCTTATTTTTAGGATCTTTTATGTACTTTTTTCTTTCAAATCATCCAATGGATGGTTTCATGCTGCTAATAATCCTTTTGAGTCTAAATGAAAATAAAATTATGAGACCATATTCACATGATTTTTAGTGTTTATTTGTGAATAAATAGCTAGATTTCCAAAGTCTTGATTTTGAAAGATCCAACATTAATGGAATTTGCGTAAGTACCTTCTGGTGGCTGAACACAATGAAGTATAAATTATAAAACATGCAATTTGCTAACAGTGAGCCTATGGGTTTTGGATTAAAAGAAATGTTACTTGTATACTTGATTTATAATGCCAACAGAAAAAAAGTGTCTTAAAACTTAAATTATAATTTCCCATGGATAAATGCCAACTGAGAATTATTCAATGATTTTTGTTTTCCAAGTTTCTCAATTTCAAGAATTGCCTATCATCTCATCTAAATTTATGATTATGTCCATCACTTCATTATTAGTGATATCCAAGGTTCACCATGGAAAGTCTGCCTGGGTTTGTGGGGGAGAAAGGAGCCATCTTCCTAATTGTACTTTAATGATGTTTTATATTTACCAAATTACAGATAGGAAATTTTCTTACAAACAACAAAACTACTCTGTCCATATGGAGGAAGTATTCTTTCACAAGGAAAGGCAGGGAAACATGATGTCTCTCACTCAATAACCAGGATGGGAATACATACAGAAGACCAAGACTGAAAATAGAGAACAGCAGCAAAAGGAACTGATCATTACCTATTCCAGTTTGGAGCAAAGAAAATCTTTGTGTGTGGCAATGCAAACAATTTACAAATCCAACACAATCACCAAATATGCCAAAGAATTCCTTGAGATCAGAAAAATAATATTTTTTGTCCTTCCTTTTTTTACCCCATTGTCCCTCCTTAGGATGAAGCTTAGTGGCTACTTGCATGGATGTGCAGTTTGTACCTGCACAGAGATGGAGTCAAAATCTAATCCTGAGCTCTTTTGTAGGCATTGCGTCTGCAACTGGACAACATGTTTCTCTAATCCACACAAAGTGCTCTTTAGCTTTTTAGACCAGCTGTACCTTGTGAGAAATAAAACATAAAAAGGACACTTGTGCTATGTAAACAATCCTTATCAATAACCTGTGTGTTATGTTTTGTTGATTGTAACCTGCTACATGTGGGTGGTTTGCCTATTGGACTTTTTGGTTTCTTCTCTATTAATTCTCCTGTTTCAAAGTTCTGGTTTAAAAAATGTCAGATATAGGTATGGCAATTTTATAGCAATCTAAATAAACTGTGACATAAAAATATTTTAAACTTTTGAACACAATGGTCAATCACATATGGAGTTCAGTGCTATTACTTGGGTTTACAAGGGAGCTCTCCATTAAGGATTCTCCTTTCATTAAGGAAACAATGGAAACTGGAGCAAATAATATCACCTCTGATAGATTATGGTAATAGCAGAATTTTTTGCAGTATTTTCAAGGTTAAGAAACTAGCATCTCTAATCTTGTTGCCAGTGAATATTTAGTTTTCAAACACACATGACAAAACATTCTCATCTACTATTGCTCATTATACATGAAGAGTCCTCTTTGGGTTCTGCTTGCAAACTCTTCACTGATCTGCTGGAACCATGAATTTCCCATGTTGCCCTCAAGTACCTTGCCTTTCTCTTAGTCTTTATTGTTGTCTGCCCTGTTTCCTTCACCAGGAGTAATCATTCCCAACCCTGGCTACACATTAAAATCACCTGGAGAGACTTTAGACCTCCCCAATTCCCAGGCAACATTATAAATTAATTAAATGGATTCTTTGGAGATGGAACCCAGACACCACTGGCTTTTAGATTCCATAGGAAACTCCAGCAAGCCTCCAAAGTTGAAACCTTCCAGTTTATAATGTTGCCTTTTCTTTCTCATCAGTAACTACTAATCACCCTGTAAGTTTTAGGTCCTTCACTAGAAGGAATCCTCCTTGATCCTAGACCTGACTTAGGAGCCTTCCTCTATACTTCTTCAGCCTGCTATGCTTACCAGTGCCAACCTAAATAACAAAACAGGCAAGGAGAGAGCTTAATTCTGTAAAGAATAGTGATATCTATTTGGGAATGGCAGAGTATTGCAATCGGAATATGCATGCATTAGCAAACCATGTGCAGCATATTCAAGGAGGTTGAGGTAAGGCAGGTTATTTAAAGGCAAAAATGAGGATTAGATCAGACATTTTGAAACAATACTCTTTGCCCACAATACTTTATAACCAGGGTGATGGTAGTCTGGGGTTGAACAAGATAGTTGCTGGGCAGATGTTCTTGTAGAAAAACTTTTTGTAAAAGGTTGTGGTGGCCTCTATATAATGCTGTGGTTCTGGCAGTTTTGTGATAGTTACTATCAGGTAATTTTACAAAAGAACCCTTTCCTCATAACCTGCTGGTTTTATTTATTTATTTTTGTTAGGGTTGACACAGGCAAGCCCATTTTAATTCTGACAGTTTTCACATTCCTTTCACACTAATCAGAGACCTTCTCCCATTGAATGTTGTTTGTACTGATTGCTCAATTAGACTAACACTCCATTCAGGCAGGGGTCAAACTATATCCTATTCCTCTTTATTGCCTAGAGCAGGATTCATTGGTGCTGTTTATTTTTTTCCATATGAAATGCCTTAGGGAATAATCATAAAATGCCTGAAGTTTTAGGAAATAAAAAGCAGAAAGCATCTCCATGAGCAGAGAACATTGACATCCTGATTATTCATTCAATAAGTATGCAGGGAGCATTACTTTGTGCCAGTCAATAGAGCTAGCTGTGAGATCAAATAGAAATCAGTCCTGTGCAAAAGTTATTCTCACCTAGATTATAAGTGAGATAAATAAACCCATGATTACTTACAATGTAATGTCTGCTGTGAGCAGTTAAGAAGTATAGGAAGTAGTAGCCTGGGTAGAGGTGGGGACAGAATACATTGTCTGGAAGTGACCAAGAGGTGGTAACACTTGATCTGCACATTGACGATTGGATGGATTTAGTGGGTAGGAAGGGGAAAGATGTCCAAGTATAATAAACATTCAGTCATGAAGAGGCATTTCACATGAGTTGCTGCCTATGAGATTCCTTAATCAGTTTCAAGTAGCTAAAAGGAAAGGCACATCAGGGCAGGGCACAACAGGTTAAGTTGCAACCTGGGACTCTCTCAGGGCATGTCAGAGTACCTCATTTGAGTCCCAATCTCCCAGCTTTGATTTCACCCAGACTTGGCTGCTGTAGGCATATGGGGAGTGTAACAGCAGCGCAGGTGGAAGATCTCTCTCCCCCTTTCAAGTAAACAAAAATAAACATTAAAAAAACTAAAATGGAAGGCACATGAAGGGGAGCAGTGGGAGGTGTTGCTTAAGACATACGTGAAGAAAATAGCTCAAGAAAGAAGGGCAGGCAGGCAAACTGCAAAAGATTGAAAAACAATCTAGTATTTCAAGTGAAACCCAGGACAAAGACATATTTATTGGCTTCATTGATGACCAGAGCCAGAAAGTTTCTATGATTTACTGTTGTGTGTATTGATAGGTACACAGAGGCAAGGAGTAGAGCAGAGGGTGGATGCAGAAAGCATATATAAATAAGTTTTCAATAAATGTAATTGTAATGCACAGAAAGAGATCATTCCATAGCTAGAAACTATTATGACAGCAATAGAATGATATATTTGTTTGTTGTTTGCTTTTCAATGAGAAACCTGAGTTTGTTTACATATTTGTGAGAAAGAGCAAAGAGAGGAGGAATTTTAAAACATGGGCAACAGAGAGGTCTGACCTGAAAGAAGCAGGCATTAGCAGACAACCTCTTGATGAACACCATTAAAATGTAAATTCCTTAGTGCACAATAGTGGCTAATTATCATATTATAAAAATCCTTTACCTCCATGACAACTAATTACAGTGTACTTATTCCTCTTAACCCATTTTGTAAGGCTTCCTTTGCCTTTGACATACCTGGGATCCTTACAATGTAAATCAAGTAATCCAGCCAATGTGAAGAATGGCTTCCAAGCCTATTCTAATTGGTTTTGATATAACAGTTGTCTAAAATCAAGCCATTTTGAAATGAGAATGCATTTATGACAAAACAAATCCTCTGAAGTATTACATTTCTGATTATGACAAACTTTAATATGTTTTTATCTGACAATCATGGTTGTCTGTGTCTTTGATGTTCATCTCTCCAGATTCCACTTTGACACATACTATAGTAAGTAGAATCTATGATATGGTCAGAACTTGAAAGGCTTCCCCAATAAAAATAATGATGCAGTTTTATATATTCTTTCACCTATAGGTAACATTATTAAACTTCATGATAACTTCAGAGGGAATGCAAGATCAGCTTCTGGGAATTGTGGTGGCACGAGAAAGGCCAGACCTTGAAGAAGAAAAGCAAGCTTTGATATTACAAGGAGCTGAAAACAAAAGGTTTCAAATATCATAAAACATAAAATTATTCTTATTTGTTCTGGGATCACTTAGAATAGATTTAATTACATTTTAATGATTTAGTTAGATTTAATAGGTACACTGAATGGGAAAATTTAAGAAGTCAATGTAAGAAATCATGATGCTTCTATGTTAATTTAGAAAATTAGATTACTGAGTAAATATTTAGATACAAGTTCACAGGCACCGAAGAAATAGAAGGCCTGTCACAAATCAGTGCAATGTATTCTCAATTTTTCAGCAAGTTTTAGTGCAAAAGTTTCAGTATTCATTACGTAGCTGAAGCTACCTCTTTTCACTGGAGCATATTATGAAAGAATATGTTGTGTCCCACTCTGCTCATAATATTTGCATCATAGGCAGAAAGGGTAAAGCTCTCTAAGTCATATAAAAATTTCTGAAAGTAAATGGAGTGATACTGTCTGTTCACTCTAAGCTAAGATACTTGATGATGGTGTAGATTGGTTTGCCATATTTCTCTTTAGCTACCACATAAATGATTGTTAGAAAGGGAATTGGAGCAGAAAGGCCTGTCTTTGTGACATTTTGCAAGATAAGAAATTAATTATACAATATCACCGTTATGGATATTTGTCACAATGTAATGCATTTTTTTAAGGTTACAAGCTCTTTGTTTCTTGCAAAAGAACATATACATGAAGTGATTTTAAATTATTTCTTTTCTTCTGGGAAAATGTGTTTTATTCCAGGCAGTTAAAAGAAATAGAAGACAAAATTTTAGAAGTTCTTTCATCTTCAGAAGGCAATATATTAGAAGATGAAACTGCTATTAAGATATTATCTTCCTCCAAGGCTTTGGCTAATGAGATTTCTCAAAAGCAGGAAGTGGCTGAAGAGACAGAGAAGAAGATCGATGCCACCCGCATGGGCTATCGCCCTATTGCCATCCATTCCTCCATCCTGTTTTTTTCTATTGCTGATTTAGCTAACATTGAGCCCATGTACCAATATTCGCTGACCTGGTTTATTAACCTCTTCATCCTGTCTATTGAAAATTCAGAAAAATCAGAAAATTTACCAAAAAGGTATGTAAAGGAAATACTAATTACTACTAAGTACTGCCATTTGTGGATTTCATTGATGATTCACAATGTTGTGAGCATTTTAGTCACTTACCTAACATAAGCTTGATTAATCATTATACCAGAAATGAACTTGAGAGTTACAGATTGAACTGGCGTGTTCAAAATTTAGTCTGCTGAGAAATTATTTACAGAGATATAGGATTATGATTAATTTTAGAAAGAGGAAACATTTGCCTCCATTTATCATTTGTAAAATATATTAGTATTTCGAAGTATGGAAAGAGTATTTAATACCCCCCAAAAGATATGATTGCTACTCTTTGTAAATCTGCATTCCAAAAGTTGCAAATTCACATTTCAGAACACACACACACACGAAATTTCTCTCAAGTATCAAAGTAAGAAACCCAAATTTGGCCATGATTATTTGTGGTAAACAGATCTTTCTTGTGTGTTATTTACGTAAAATACCTTATTTTACTGATGGTTTTTATAATAAGCAATGGAATTAAAACTTAATGGTAAACTGTGAGAGAATATTAATTTGATTTATTATCAGTGAGATAATTTCAGTTTGGTATTTAAATAAGTTTTTAATAGAGTCAAACATAAAATTAGTATTTGAACAAAGATAATAGTTACAGTCTTCAGCTTCAGCCTTTATAACCCTTTGATCAATATAAACCTGGATATGTCAATCTCTTGACTCTTCATACCCAGTAAGGAAACTGAGTTTAAAACTTGTCACTCACAGTTAGGAATTATTTATTAGAAATCCAAAATGCTCATTTCTCCTAAATATGAACTGAATTCCTTTCATATATTTCGGTAAATTTCTAAAGATTTAAATATGCTTAGGTGTAACAAGTTTGGGGGTTAATACTATTCATTATTTTACAGGCTTGATTATGAGACTAATACAGATTTAAAGCTGTCACTTTGGGCTTGGTAAAAAATTTCAGGTATCTGCTCATGAGAGGGGGAAAAGAAGGGTTATTCCTCAGGAAGAAATGCATGATGATAGAGTTTAAAGTTTTTTTCTGTATGATGAATTTCTTAAGAGATCATTATATCTTTCCCTTTATTTTCACATACAATAAAAATGCCAATAACAAAACATTGATTTCAAATTATCATCCTGTGGGAAATTGTTATCTTGTATGATGGGAACATGGGTTTCTACTGTAAAATTCCTCCACAGTTTTACATAATTGAACATCGACATGATAAAATATTTAAAGAAAAATCACTACCATTACATCACTACAATGTAAATTCTCTGCTCCTATTTCTGGGCATCTGAATGTTAGAGAAAAATAACCAGTATGAGCTCAAATCACTAGGTCAAGGGCCCTCAGTAACCCTTTTTTGTTCCTGAGTACACCTTACTTTCCTGCGTGGTTATTCTTTGTTTCTCACAAAGAAACCTTTTATTTAATGAGTACAAATTTCTAAGTACAACTTTAGGAATATAGTGATTCTTCCCACCATACCTGCCCTCCCACAGCCACTTCCACCCCACCTCCTAATCTGTCTCCCATTCCCAGTCCCATTCTCAATTTAGATTCATTTTCAATTAAATCTTTACACAGAAGCCCAACTCTATACTAAGTAAAGATTACAGCAATTTGCACATACACATACACATACAGACACAAATGAGAACAAGCTTTATAGTTAGTTCTCATTATAAAACTCATTGAGGACAGAAGTCCTGCATGGGAAGTTTACAATGAATCCTGTTGTTAATTTAATAATTAACACTCTTATGTATGACATCAGTAATCATCCAAGGCACTTGACATGAGCTGACTAGACTTTGGAAGTCTTTTGAATCCACAAACTCTGTCATTATTTAGACAAGGCCATAAGCAAAGTGGAAGTTCTCTCTTCCCTTCGGAGAAAAGTACATCCTTCTTTGATGGCCCCTTCTTTATACTGGGGTATCTCTCACAGAGATCCTTCATGTAGGATTTTTTTTTTTTTGCCACAGTGTCTTGACTTTCCATGCCTCATGGGCTTTTCAGCCAGACTGGAATGCCTTAAGCGCTGATTCTGAGGTCAGAGTGCTACTTAAAGCACTTGTCATTCTATGAGTCTGCTGTGTGGACTCCTTCCCATGTTGGAACATTCTCTCCTTTTTAATTCTATCTATTGTTATTACCAGACACTTGATCCTATTTATATGATCACTTTAACACTTAATCCCATCTATATGTTCACTTTAACACTTAAGGTGATCACTTTAACGATTAAGATGGCATTTTTACCACCCAGCTTAAGGGGATTTAGGGTCCCATGACAAGTTTTAAAAAATGTATTCTTAGAAGTAAGTCCAGGGGCTGGCACTGTGGCACAGTAGGTTAATCCTCTGTCTGCAGTGCCAGCATCCCATATGGGCACCAGTTCTAGTCCTAGCTGCTCCTCTTCCAATCCAGCTCTCTGCTCTGGCCTGGGAAAGCAATAGAGGATGGCCCAAGTCCTTGGGCCCCTCCACCTGCATGGAAGACCAGAAAGAAGCCCCTGGCTCCTGGCTTTGGATTGGCACATCTCCGACCGTTGTGGTCATTGGGGAGTAAACCAACGGACAAAGACCTTTCTTTGTTTCTCCCTCTCACTGTCTGTAACTCTTCTCAAATAAATAAATAAATAAATAAATAAATCTTTAAAAAAAGGAAGTCCATAGGAATGTATGCAGAATTATATAGCTTTATAGTTACAAACTTCCTCCCCCTTTCTTATTCCCACTCTTACTTTTTACTGACATCCATTCTCAATTGACTTCCTACACATGATTGACTCTAAGTTAAGTAAAGAGTTCAACAAATAGTATGAAGAAAAAAAAAAAAGAAACCAAAAATGTTCCTTGAAAGTCAAGACAAAGGCTGTTCAAATCATTGCTTCTCAAAGTGTCATTTTCACTTCTACAGATTTCCTTTTAGGTGCTCAATTATCACAGATCAGGGAGAACCTATGGTATTTGTCCCTTTGGAAATGGATTATTTACCAGATTCATCCATTTGTTTCAAATGACCAGATTTCATTATTTTACTAACATGTAGTATTCCATATTGTACATTTCCCATAATTTCTTTATCCAGTCTTTGGTTTACAGGCATTTAGGTTGATTCTATGTCTTAGCTATTGTGAATTGAGCTGCAATAAACATGGGGGTGCAGATAACCCTTTTACTTGCTGATTTCATTTCTCTTGGGTAAATTCCCAGGAGTGCAGCTGCTGAGTCATATGCTGGGTCTATATTCAGATTTCTGAGGCATCTCCAAACTGTCTTCCATAGTGGTTTTACCAGTTTACATTACCACTAACAGTGGATTAGGGTACCATTTTCACCATGACATCACCAGCATTTGTTGTTGATTTCTGCACGAATGTCGTTCTAACTGGGGTGAGGTGAAACGTCATTGTGGTTTTGATTTGCAGTTCACTGACGGCTGGTGATCCTGAACATTTTTTCATGTGTCTGTTAGCCATTGGATTTCCTCTTTTGGAAAATATCTGTTTAAGTCCTGTGCCAATTTCCTAACTAGTTTTTTTTTTTTTTTTTTTTTTTGACAGGCAGAGTGGATAGTAAGAGAGAGAGAGAGAGAGAGAGAAAGGTCTTTGCCTTTGGTTCACCCTCCAATGGCCGCTGCGGCCTGCGCACCGCGCTGATCTGAAGCCAGCAGCCAGGTGCTTCTCCTGGTCTCCCATGCGGGTGCAGGGCCCAAGCACTTGGGCCATCCTCCACTGCCTTCCCGGGCCATAGCAGAGAGCTGGCCTGGAAGAGGGGCAACCGGGATAGAATCCGGCACCCCAACTGGGACTAGAACCCAGTGTGCCGGCACCGCAAGGCGGAGGATTAGCCTGTTAAGCCACGGCGCCGGCCTGTTTGTTTTGTTGTTGCAGAGTTTCTTGAGCTCTTATATATTCTGGTTATTATCTTTTTATCACTTACATACTTTGCAAATCATTTCTCCCAATCTGTCGGTTGCCTCTTCACTTTCTTGAGTGTTTCCTTTGCAATACAGAAAGTTCTCAATTTGATGTAATCCCATTTCTTAATTTTGTCTTCGATTGCCTGTGCCTCTGGTGTCTTTCCAAGAATACTTTGCCTGTGCCAATGTCTTGCTGGGTTTATCCAATGTTCTCTAATAATTTGATGGTATAGGGTCATAAATTTAGGTCTTTAATCCATTTTGAGTGGATTTTTGTATAAGGTGTATGGTAGAGGTCCTGCTTCATACTTTTACATGTGGAAATCCAATTTTCCCAGCACCAATTTCTTTTATTTTTTATAGAACATTTTTTAAAATTTATTTGACAGGTAGAGTTAGAAAAAGAGAGAGCCAGAGAGAAAGGTTTTCCTTCCGTTGGTTCACCCCCAAATGGCTACTATGACCAGAGCTACACTGATCTGAAGCCAAGAGCCAGGTGCTTCCTCCTGGTCTCCCATGCCGGTGCAGGGCCCAAGCACTTGGGCCATCCTCCACTGCCTTCTCGGGCCACAGCAGAGAGATGGACTGGAAGAGGAGCAACCGGGACTAGAACCCATTGCACATATGGGATGTTGGCGCCGCAGGTGGAAGATTAACCAAGTGAGCCATGGTGCCGGCCCCAACAGCACCATTTCTTGAAGAGACTTGGTTTTAGCTCCTTGGTCAAATATAAGTTGCTTGTAGATGCTTTTATTGATTTCTGTTGTTTCTATTCTGTTCCATTGTTCTATCAATCTGTTTTTGTACCAGCACCAGGCTGTTTTGATTATAACTGCCTTGTAGTATGTCTAGAAATCTGGTATTTTTATGCCTCCTGTTTTGGTTTTGTTGTATAAGATTGCTTTAGAAATTAGAGGTCTCCTGTGTTTCCATTAAATTTCATTTTTCTATATCTGAGAAGAATGTCTTTGGTATTTTGATTGATATTGCATTGGATTTCTAAATTGCTTTTTGAAGAATGGACATTTTGATGATATTGATTCTACCAATCCATTAACATGGAAGACTTTTCCATTTTTTTGTATCTTCTTGATTTCTTTCTTTAATGTTTTGTAATTCTCATTGTAGAGATTTTTAACATCCTTGGTTAAATTTATTCCAAGGTACTTGATTTTGTTTTGTTGCTATTGTAAATGGGATTGATCTTAAAAGTTCATTCTCAGCCATGGCTTTGTCTGTGTATACAAAGGCTGTTGATTTTTTTATTGATTTTAAATCCTGCTACTTTACCAAACTCTTCTATGAGTTCTAATAGTCTCTTGGTGGAGTCTTTTAGATCCCCTATATATAGAATCATGTCATCTGCAAATAGATATAGTTTGGCTTCCTCTTTCCAAATTTTTATTTGTTTGATTTCTTTTTCTTGCCTAATGGCTCTGCCTAAAACTTCCAGGACTATACTGAATAGCAATGGTGAGAGTGGGCATCCTTCTCAGATACTGGATTTCAGTGGGAACACTTCCAACTTTTCACCATCAATAGGACGCTGGGAGGGCCTTTGCTGTTGTGCTTTGGGTTAACGCCCTTGCCTGAAGCATCAGCATCCCATATGTGCGCCTTTTTAAAAAGATTTATTTATTTATTTAAAAGTCAGAGTTAAACTTTTACACACAGAGAGAAGGAGAGGCAGAGAGAGAGAGAGAGAGAAAGAGAGGTCTTCCATCCACTGGCTCACTCCCCAAATGGCCACAACAGCTGGAGCTGGGCCGATCCAAAGCCAGGAGCCAGGAGCTTCTTTCGGGTCTCCCACATGGGTGCAGGGGCCCAAAGACTTGGGCCATCTTCTACTGCTTTCTCAGGCCGTAGCAGGGAGTTGGATCAGAATTGGAGCAGCCGGGTCTCAAACTGGTGCCCATATGGGATGCCGGTGCTGCAGGCCAGGGTTTTAACCCACTCTGCCACAGCGCTGGCCTCTGGGCACCAGTTTGAGACCGAACTGCTCCATTTCCAATCCAGCTCTCAGCTATGGCCTAGGAAAGCAGTGGAGGATGGCCCAAATTCTTGGGCCCCTGAACCCACATGAGAGACCCAGAGGAAGCTCCTGGCTTCGAATCTGCACAGCTCCGGCCATTGTGACTAACTGGGGAGTAAACCATCAGATGGAGGACCTCTCTCTCTCTCTCTCTGCCTCTCCTCTCTCTGTATAACTCTGACTTTCAAGTAAATAAATAAATTAAAAAAAAATTTTTTTTAAATTTGACAAACCTCTGCCTGTAGGTTTGTCATAAATTGCCTTGATTTTGTTGAGGAATGTTCCTTCTATACCAAATTTGCATAGATCTTTCATCATTATAAGCTGTTGTATTTTATCAAATACTTTCTCTGCATCTATTGAGATAATCATATGGTTTTTGTTCTTCAGTATGTTAATGTGACATATCACATTAATCAATTCATGAATGTTGAGTCATCCCTGAATACCAAGGATAAATCTCACTTGGCCCAGGTGATGATCTTTCTGATGTGTTGTTGGATTCAATTGTTGACAATTTTGTTAAGAATTATGTGTCTAACTTCATCTTGGAAATCAGCCTGTAGTTCTCTTTCTCTGGTGCATCTTTTGCAGGTTTATGAAAGATGATGCTGGCTTCATAGAAAGAATTTGGGAGAATTCCCTTCCTTTCAATTGTTGTGAATAACTTGAGAATAATTGGAGTTAGTTCTTCTTTAAATGTCTGGTAGAATTTGGCAGTGAAGCCATCTGGTCCTGGGCTTTTTTATGTCGGGAGGGTCTTTATTCTTGATTAAATTTCTATCTTGGGCCGGCAAAGCGGCTCAATAGGCTAATCCTCCACCTTGCGGTGCCGGCACACCGGGTTTTAGTCCCGATCAGGGCACCGGATTCTGTCCCGGTTGCCCCTCTTCCAGGCCAGCTCTCTGCTGTGGCCAGGGAGTGCAGTGGAGGATGGCCCAAGTCCTTGGGCCCTGCACCCAGGAGACCAGGAGAAGCACATGGCTCCTGCCATCGGATCAGCGCGGTGCGCTGGCAGCAGCACGCCTACCGCGGCGGCCATTGGAGGGTGAACCAACAGAAAAAGGGAAGACCTTTCTATCTCTCTCACTGTCCACTCTGCCTGTCAAAAAAAAAAAAAATTTCCATCTTGGTGATTGGTCTGTTTAGGTTTTCTATGTCTACTTGGATCAATTTAGGTGATTTTTAAGTGTCTAGAAATTTAACTGTTTCTTCTGAGTTTTCAGTTTTTTAGCTTACAGCTTTTTGTAGTAATTTGTGATGGTTCTTTTTATTTCTGTGGTTTCTGTTGTTATATTTCCTTTTTCATCTTTAATTTTATTGATTGGGGTCTACTTTCTCCTGTTTTTGGTTAGCGGGGCCAATAGTATGTCAATTTTATTTATTTTATCAAAAAAATAGCTCTTCATTTTGCTGATCTTTCATATTTTTTGGTGTCAATTTTGTTGATTTCTTCGCTAATTTTACTTATTTCTTTTCTCCTATTAGTTTTGATTTGCTTTGCTATTTTTTTCCTAGATCCTTGAGATGCATTGATAGCTGATTTATTTGGTGCCTTTCCAATTTCTTGATGTAGTCTCCAATTGCTATGAACTTTCCTCTTAACATAGTTTTTGCTGTATCCCATAAGTTTTGATATGTTGTGTTGTTGTCTTCATTTGTTTCCAGAAATTTTTTGATTTTTCTTTTGATTTCCTCTATGTCTACTGTTTTTCCAAGAGCATGTTGTTCAGTCTCCATGTGTTTGCATATGTTCTAGAGATTGCTGAGTTACTAATTGCTAGCTTCATTCCATTGTGGTCTACAAAGACGCAAGGTGTGATTTCAATTTTTTTTTTTTTTAATTTGCTGAGACTTGTTTTATGTGATCATTCCAAACAAAGTTCCATGCACTGGTGAGAACAATGTGTATTCTGTAACTATAGAATGAAAAGTTCTGTAGATATCTGTTAGGTCCATTTGGTTTATAGTGTTGATTAACTCTTGTGTTTCCTTGCTGATTTTCTGTCTGGTTGATTTTCCATTGCTGAAAGTTTGGTATTGAAATCCACCATTACCAAAGTATTTGAGTCTATGTCTCCCTTTAGATCCCTTAACATTTCTTTTCAATAGCCTGGTACCCTGTAATTAGATGCATATATGTTTATAATAGTTACTTCTTTCTGTTGAATTCATCCCTTAATCATTACATAGTGCCCTTTTTGTCTCTTTTAACAGTTTTTGTATTAAATTCTATTTTGTCTGATATTAGGATGGCTACACCAGGTCTTTTTTGGTTTCTGTTAGCATGGAATATCTTTTTCCAACCTTTTTCTTTCAGTCTGCATGCATCTTTGTTGGTGAGATGTATTTCTTATAGGCAGCAAATGATGGGTTTTGTTTTTTAATCCATTCAGCCATTTTTTTCCAAAATGTCCTGCCATTTTTTTCAAAAATATTCCTATTTTTTCCTTTGGGTTTCCTTTGTACTCTTACTGGGAGATTTCTTTCTTTTTCCAACTTTCTAGTGATGGCCATGTTGTTTCAGTGTTTCTGTGTGTAGCACATCCTAAGCATCTTTTGCAGAGATGGACAGGTGAAAAAATTCAGTTTTTGTTTGTCATGGAAAATCTCTATTTTACCTTCATTCATAAATGAGAGCTTTTCAGGGTGTAGTATTCTGGGTTTACAATTCTCTCCTCTTAAGACTTGGGCTATATCTCACTTTTGTCTCCTAGCCTGTAAGGTTTCTGATGAGAAGTCTGCTGTGAGTCTAATCGAAATCCTCTGGAAAGCAACTGGCGTTCCTCTTGTGCACATTTTAGAATCTTTATGTTTTACTGTGGAGAGTTTGATTACAGTGTGTCATGGTGAAGATCTTTTCTGGTCATGTCTACTAGGAGTTCCATGTGCTCCCTGTACTTGGATATTCCTTTCTTTATCCAACTTGAGGAAGTTTTCTGTTATTATTTTACTGAAAAGGCCTTCTAATACTTTCTCTCTTTCCACTTTTTCTTTTCTTTTTTTTTTTAACTTTTATTTGATGAATATAAATTTCCAGTGTACAGCTTATGGATTACATTGGCTTCCCCCTCCCATAACTTCCCTCCCACCCGCAACCCTCTTCTCTCCCGCTCCCTCTCCCCTTCCATTTGCATCAAGATTCATTTTCAATTCTCTTTATATACAGAAGATCAATTTAGTATAAAGATTTCAACAATTTGCACCCACATAGAAACACAAAGTGAAACATACTGTTTGAGTACTAGTTATAGCATTAAATCAAAATGTACAGCACATTAAGGACAGAGATCCCACATGAGGAGCAAGTGCACAGTGACTCCTGTTGTTGACCCAACAAATTGACACTCTAGTTTATGGCGCCAGTAACCATCCTAGGCTGTCGTCATGAGTTGCCAAGGCTATGGAAGCCTTCCAAGTTCACCGACTCTGATCATATTTAGACAAGGTCATAAAAGACAGAGTGAGGATAGTAACCAATGATCCTAAGAGTGGCATTTACCAGGTTTGAACAATTATACAGCATTAAGTGGGGAAGAGGACCATCAGTACACACAGGTTGGGAGTAGAGCCATTGGAGGTAGAGTAGAGGTTATGATTACAAAGGAATGAGGCCCAAGTGCGCTAGACAGGGTCTAGAACAAAGGACAGAGTCATTATTAGAGGAGCTAAGAAAGGTGCTGTCTAAGCTACAATTAAGTTTTCTGATTGAGAGGCAAATAGAACCTGATAGAAGGGGCTTGGGAACTCCTCAAACCCGTTTGTTGGGTTGTTTGGTAGTATCCTATAGATTCTCAATAGTGTTTTTCAGTTTTCTTCTTGTTGTTTTTGGTCTGACTGTATAATTTCCTGTGCTTTTCTTCTAAGTTGGATATTATTTTTTCTGCTTCACTGATTCTGTTAAGACTTTCTATTGCATTTTTTCATTTATTGTATTTAATTCTTCATTTCCAAGATTTCATTTTGATCTCAATTTCATGGGAGAAATTTTCTTTCATATCATGCATGGATTTCATTAATTCTTCATTTGCTTCTAATTAATTCTAAGTGATCCCATGATCATTTTTTTGAATTCTGTTTCTGACATTTCTTCAATCTCATCATCTTCCAATCTAGCATTGAAGTGTTGTGTTCTTCTTGGGGGATGTCATGTTGTCTTCCTTATTCTTGTTCCTTGAATATGTGCATTTGTTAATTGGCATTAGTGGAGATACTGGTTTGTTTCTTCGTGTTTTGTGTTTTCACTATGACATATTTTATCTTTGGATTATGTCTGTTGGATTAGTGGAATGTCTGCTTTCAAGGAATACCTAGAGGTGTGTAGTGTGTGTGGCCTAGGAGCTCTCTTCAGTGCTCCAGGTTGAAGGTTATGTCTGAGGTGACACACCCAGATTTGCTGTGGTAAATCTCTCTCTCTTTTTTTAATCAGTTGAGAGGCTTGTTCTTGTCTGTTGGCATAGACTCACCTGAGCTCCTCTCCTCAAAGATGACCAGTGCCTGGACGCTAGCCCCAGTGGGTATAATATTTGTCTGCTCTGCCACAAGGACCACACAAAGGATCTGTGCAGTCCCCAGTGTAAGCTCAGATTCCCCAGCAGTGTCCCTCTCCAGGTAACCAGGGAGCCCTGATCATATAGAGCCTTCCACAGTGACTGCCCAGTGTCCCACTATACCCTGAGTCCTCCAATGCATCCTCAGTGTTTTCACAGTCCTGGCACAAAAGCCTCACACAGTCACAAGCACCCAGTCCCCTGTCTGTTCTCCCCACCAGACTCAGGAGTCTCTACTTGGCTGGTTGCTGGGAGCAAATAGGAGCTGGCTCAGCTATTAATGTATGTCTACAATGGCGTCCATTTTCTATTGGCTTGTTACAGGATGCTGCTGCAGGGTGATGGGGGAGACAGGAATGTGCCCCCCTTTGTTTTCTCTCCTCTAGTTTGGCAGGTACACTATCCCCTACAGGGCTCCAAGCTGGATTCCCTCTAGGCTCTTCCTGAAGCTTTTTCTCCAGTGACTTTGGCTGCTACGATCTGGTCTCACCTTGCTTTCCAATGCTGTTGGTGCTGGGATCCTGAGTTGCGCGTGTCCTCACCCTCCACCTAGGACCTCTGTGTCCCTCTAATTTGCATAGAGTTTCCTCTGCTGCTTTCTCTCTCTTTCCTGAGACTGCATTCTTTTCACTTTTTAAAAACTATCTTCTCCTAGACTACATCAGCAAGCTCCCTCCCTACTCTGCCATCTTAATCCCCTCTGTATGATGATTTTTTAAAATGTCTGAGTTATTCCTATGTTTTCTGAAATCTTCAAGTTGATTACTGACATTTTAAAAAACAAAATTTTAAATGATCTTAGAAAGGTTCTAAGTCATTTGTATTTTAAGTTAGTTAATTAAACATTCATGTCTGGTTTTCCACACTAGATTCCTTCCCTAAGGCAAGGACTTAGAATCCAAATTTCTAGCACTTATTATAGTTCTTATCACATTATATCCACACAATAAATAATGATCTACTTTACTGAAGTTCTTAATTTCTACCTTGGTTAAAACAATAGCCACAAAATTGATGTTCTCTTAAGTAGTTAAAATCAAAGTACTTTCTGGAGTCTACCATTTAAAGAAATTTTTTAGATAAGATTTAAAAACTAGAGCCATTCTTTGCTTTAAAAATAATGATCTGTGCTTTATTTTATCTTATTATATGCAATAGAACTCATCCAAGTTATGGTAGCTGTTTCTTCATAACTATGATTATAGCCCCTTACAATTTTTTAAAACTTGAATCCTTTTCATAGAAAATAAAATGTGATTTTTTTTCTTTTAGTTAAAACCCTTTACTTTAGAAAGAATAATAGTCATATAATGACAACAGTAACCCTAAAAATATAATTCTGGAACCAAAGAGTAAAATAGAGAAAATATATTTTAAACTTTTTATTGAAGTTATCAATGTGCATGTAGCAGTTTGAAGAACTCAGAAGTATTTGCCCAATGAATTTTCTTAAGTGACTGCACCTATGTGGCTAGCACCTAACTCATGACACATATAGTATCAACAGCCCAGAAACCTGGTGTCTCTATCTATTCACTAACTGCCCTCACCCAAAGTAACCACAGTCCAGACGTCCAACACCACAGATTAGTTATTCCTGTTTTATAGTTTCCAATAAATGGAATCACACAGTGTGTGTTCTTTTTTTCTAGCATCTTGCACTAAACATTATGGTTGTGAAATTCCAGTATACCGTCTTGTAGATGGCAGTATTTTGTTTACTTTCATTGTTAGTTTTCTATCTGTAGGGGAGGTATAATTAAGAACTAAATCTTCCTCTAGCCCCAACCCCTAAATTCTCTTAAAGGTAATTGAGAAAACAGTTTTATTACTGAATAAACATTAAGTCAGAAAGTGATGTGCATCACAGGCCATCCTCACAGAATGGAGAGGAATCTCGTCCCCTATAAAGTTGAACGAATACAACCCATTAAATCATGCTTAGTTTAGCCTAACTTTACCTGGCAATGGAGATGACCATCTGCATTAGCAAACTAGTTTTATCAAGAGAAAAAACAAATGTTTCATATCCATACAAGAGGAGGCAGTTTTGCACTTTGTAACAAGGTGCTCTTGAAAGAGGTTCCTAACTGCACAGAAACTTGGAAATAGGGGTGGTATCTCCCTTGATTTTTACATTTCAAAGAAAATGCTCCTGGGTCTTTGAGAAAGACATTTGTGAGTCCTAAGGCAGAGAAAGGACTGACAGGTTTGACAAAGTGTATGGATACATTCCAAAGATAGGAGAAAGTACTTACAGTTTTAAGTTTTCTAAAGTAAACTACCTAAGAAAAAGGAGAGGAGGGGAATCTCTCCTTTTATTTTCCACAGAGAGAATTAAAATTCTTGTTTTTGGTTTTTATTTGTCCCAACACTATACCACAACTTATCCATTCTACTATTGAGGGTGTTTATTTCCAGTTTGGGACTATTGTAAATTTTTGCAGCCTTGAGCATTCCTGTACAAGGCATTTGGTGCAGATGTGTTCACGTCTCTGTTAGGTATATGGGAAGTATCCCAAAGTATTCCAAGTATTCATGGGAAATGTGGATTATGAAAAAACTATGAATGGATTTCAAAAAAATCTTTGCACCAAAATATACTTATCTTTTAATTCTACTTTTTCATGAACTATTGGAAGAACCTGCACGTAACCAGGAATGGAATTGATGATCACAGAGCATGCATACTTGCCCCTTCATGAATAATACCAAATAGTATTCCAAAGAGGCTACACCAAGAAAGGAACTTTTCTGAACTTAGAATAATGATTATGAGGGACTAGGAAAGGGGGTGGGGTATTGAGGAAGGTTATGTGATAGATGCCAAAACATAAAGAGAAGTAACAATTTCTGATGTTTCACAGTAGAGCTGGCTGACTTGTTGATACACCATCTTAAAGAACTGGAGGAGAGGAGCTGGTATGCTCTAACCACAAAGATAAGGAAATTAAAGTCTATCCCCCAAAATGCTCTATAGTTTAAAAACAGCCTACTGTGGCCGGTACTATGATATAGCAGGTAAAGCCGCTTCCTGCAGTGCCTGTATCCCCTATGGACGCTCATTTGAGTCCCGGCTGCTCCACTTCTGATTCAGCTCTCTGCTATGGCCTAGGAAAGCAGTAGAAGATGGCCCAAGTTCTTGGGCCCCTGCACTCAATGTAGGAAACCTGAAAGAATATCCTGGCTTGTGGCTTTGGATAGGCCCTGTTCTGGCCATTGTGGCCAATAGGGGAATGAACCAGTAGATGGAAGGCCTCTCTCTCTCTCTCTCTCTCTCTCTCTCTCTCTCTCTCTCCTTGCCTCTCTGTAACTCTGCCTTTCAAATAAACAAATAAGTTTAAGAAAACGGGGTGGGGGGGTCAGAAGAATTTAAAAAAAAAAGCCCACCAACCTCTTAGTATGGTAGATTAATATACCATGCACTGACCTTTTAAAGGAAAAAAACCTTTAAAAGCTCAGTCAACAGTAAAATGCATTTCTACCGGGGCTGGTGTTGCTAGGTAGTGGGTAAAGTCACCACCTACAGTGCTACCAGCATACCATATGGGTGCCAGTTCAAGTCCCGGCTCCTTCACTTCCCGTCCATCTCCCTAGCAAAGGCCTGTGAAAGCAGAGGTGATGGCCCAAGAGTTTGAGCCCATACCACCCACATGGGAGACCTGGATGGAGCTGCTCCTGGCTTTGGCCTGGCCCAGCCTTGGCCATTGAGGCCATTTGGTGAATGAACCAGCAGATGGAACATCTGCTCTCCCTCTCTCTCTTAATAACTCTGCCTTTCAAATAAATAGATAAATCTTAAAAAAAAATTATTTCCCCTGTGCTTTCTGAACATGATTTTAGTAGCTGCACAACATACCATTTTATGAATATACCATATGTTTTATATTATAGGATTTACAAGTAGTCTCTAGCTTTTGTGTTATAAATGATACTGCAATGAGTATAAATGTTCCCATTATTGATTCTTTCTTTAAACTAGAAGATGAAAATTAGGACAAAGGTATTCTTTTTCCAAGCTTCTCATATAAATTTCTTTTCTAAAATGTTAATCAAATATACAACTCCATCATAGAAACTTCAATGACCATGTTTTACTGTATCACTCAACTGCATTGAGAATAATTTTTATCTTATTTTAACTGTAATAGATGGTTAAAATATCATATTTCCTGAATTTTGTTGTTAGTGAGGGTGAACTTGTACTTCTAATATGATTGACCCTTATTACTATTCTTAGCATTCTCCCTTCAATCTTCCTATCTAAAAGTGGAAACAATGTAAAAATGTAGGAATTTTAATTTTTTTTTCAGAAAAAACAAATCTCAGTCACTTTGTATGAATTCTTCTCTTCGTGAGAAGACTTAAATGCAATGATGAAAAGACAGCTTATTAATATAACAATAGAGCAGAAATTACATGATTATTTTAAGTCTTCTAAGCATTCAGTTGTATTCAACAACTATTTTCAAGGCCTTCTCTAAGAAACCTTTTTGCAGAGTTCTCAGCTAGAAATAAGATGTATCAATTTGTGAAAATTCTCTTCATGTGAATGATGTATGATAAACTATTTAAAGGACTAGACAAGTAATGAAAAAGGGGAAAAAAAATAGAGCAAAGGTGACTGACAGCCCAAGATATCAGTCTGAAAATGGCCAAGGTCTGCTCTTACTGGTGAATATTTTTTCAGACACATTAAAAAAACTCCAGTGTAATCTTGTTTAATCTTACTAAAATAGCTGCCTTTTTATTTGGATAAATCTATCTGCTTCGAATGTTTGGGCCATTAATCCATATCACACACATTAGCTCTCTACAAACATTTTCAGTCAACTGTTCACTTCTGTTATAACTATTATATCCTATGTAATAAAAGTATTTTTAACATTTTATTTCAATGATAATTTATTTCCTCATGTGATAATTAAGTGAAATACTTAAAGAAATATATTGATTTAAGAATTATTATGAATACAGATCACATATATTAACATTTTACTAGAAAGTTAAATAGGTAGAAATATTGTAATTATCCATATTTCTATTTTGCCTCTGTGGCAAATAAACATATAGTTCATCAAGATTTCTCCAGTCTTTCTGCCATCTTGGAGCCTCTGGAGGCCTGCTGAGAACAGGACTTCTAGAAGGCAACCATGTCTGGAAGACTGTGGTGCAAGGCCATTTTTGCTGGCTGTACACAAGGTTTCCAAAAGGAAGGGGAGAACATGGTGCTTCTTAAAATTGAAGGTGTTTATGCTCAAGATGAAACTGAGTTCTACTTGGGCAAGAGGTGTGCTTATGTGTACAAAGCAAAGAACAACACAATGATTCCTGGTGGCAAACCGAACAAAACCAGAGTAATCTGGGGAAGGCAACAGTGGCTTAGTTCATGCAAAATTCTGAAGCAACCTTCCTGCGAAGGCCATTGGATGCACAATCCAAGTGATGCCATAGCCTTCAAAGATTTAAACTGTTGAAAAGTAAATAAAGAAAAATGGGAAAAAGAGTATCCAGAAAAATAAAACATTTATCTACCTTTTTTTGGCTTTGTAAAGAGAGTAGCACAATATTAAATGTAATTTTATTAAAGGAGTTATTCATTCCAGTCTGCTCATTTAACACATAGTGTAGAATATTTAGAAGTATTTATATTGTTAGGAGTCTCATTTTATCCCCAGAAATGCTCTGTTAAAAACAGCCCACCAATCTCTTAATGTGGTAAATTAATATACCAGGCACTGACTTTTTTCCAAAAGGAAGATAAAGGTTTGAAAAGCTCAGTCAACAGTAAAATCCATTTCTACTGAAGTGTTTCTACATTGTACAGATCTCAAATTGCTGCACCCAGTTAATGAAGATCCTGGATTGTTTTGAGAGCAATTGACCAGAAAGTTTATTAGAAGAACATATATCTAAATGGTTTCTAATGGGTTTTCTTAAGGCCTTTCCTTTAAAGTACAATACATTTTTTATTTATCCACGTTTCTCTCTGTCAATCCTTAGGCTTCAGATTCTCAGGGATCACTTTACATACTCCCTGTATGTCAATGTCTGCCGCTCACTGTTTGAAAAGGATAAGCTGCTCTTCTCCTTCTGTCTCACTGTCAATCTACTGATACACGAGCGTGCGGTCAGTATTATTTTCATTTGTAAGAAAAAAGCACCGTAATATTCACACTGACTCATTAATTTACCAGTTCTATAGAAATATACATGAAGGTTGTAAATAGTTCAAAATAATACTGACTGTTATTGTAGTTAACATGAGAAATTAGGAGACTGAATTTCACAGAAGATATATATAAAGTAAGCACTGAGTGCCTAATGGTACTATTAATTAAACTTTTATCTGTTTCAGCTTAAAGTAAATCTGTTTTTATTATCATACAAACATGTATATAAATTTAGTAAATATATTGATATATTTGTACTAAGTAACAATATAAATGACAGTGTTTTTAAAAGCTTCTTCAAGTTAATCAAATCTAATCATTTCCACTGAATGATATCCTCCATAAATTTTTATTATCTTTGAAATGTATTCATTTAAAATGTTGAAAGCACTTTAAGAATGGAAGGGATGTATTATGTAAAGTCACTATTTTATACATATATTTCCTTAATAATAATTTTGCATGGTGAATTCTGAAAGAGTAAAGGCCTTATTCTTATATTTCTTGTTTTATGGTAACTTATTTTAGTTTATATAAAATAATTGAAAACATGACAGATTGATGACTTTCTGCAATTTCCAGGACCAACAGGACTCTAAACAGTCATTAGTCATTTTGGAGAACATATGTTCAAGTAGAATATATTCACATTTTCATGTTGACAGTGAAAATTCTGGGGGAAAATTATCAAAAGTGTCTATTTAAAATGGAACCATTTTGAAAGCTGTTTACAATGGATACTTTGACTTTGTAGAAATAAATACTGAGTTGTATCAGTAGCTATAGAGTCTCATAGGGACTATATCTTATATTTACAAATTAAAACTCAGCTCCAAAAATGCTTATAAATTTACTAATTTAAAATGAATTCATTTCTGATTCTCCATGCTACCTTGTTTTCCAAAGGTTAATAAAGCTGAGTGGCGATTTCTGCTAACTGGCGGCATTGGACTGGATAACCCTCATGCCAACCCTTGTACATGGCTTCCTCAGAAGTCCTGGGATGAAATATGTCGATTAGATGATTTGCCGTCCTTCAAATCCATTCGTAAAGAGTTTATGCACTTAAAGGATGGATGGAAAAAGGTTTACGATAGTTTGGTATGTTCTAACCCATTTGCTTATTTTAGTTTTTTTAATGGAGAAAATAATGTTAAATAACTTACTTTCTCTAAAAGCAAGATTTAAGTAAGTTTTTAACAATTAGCCAGGGCCAGCACTATGTCATGGTGGGTAAAGCTGCCACCTGTGACACTGGCATCACATATGGGTGCCAGTTTGAGTCCCAGCTGCTCTGCTTTTGAAAATCCAGCTCCCTGCTAATGTGCCTGGGAAAGCAGCAGAGGATGACCCAAGTGCTTGGAACCTTGCACCCATGTGGGAGACCGGGAAGAGACTCCTGGCTCCTGGCTTCAGATCAGCCCAGTTCTGGCCGTTGTGGCCATTTGAGGAGTGAAGCAGTGGATGAAACATTCTCTCTCTCTCTCTCTCTCTCTCCCTCCCTCCCTCTCTGTTTCTCCCTCTCTCTCTCTGTAACTCTGCTTTTCAAATAAAATAAATAAACCTTTGAGAGAGAGAGAAAGAAATTCAAAGAAACTAGTCAAATGTTAAAATATGAGTTTATATTATCTCACGTTCTGAGTGAGTGATTCTTTTTTGCATAAGGGGAGTGAACCAGCTGATGGGAGATCTTTCTCTGTTTCTCTGCCTTATCTCTATGCCTTTTAAATAAATAAAAATTTATTGTTTATAAAATTTTATGTGTTGCAATTCTAGGAACCACACCATGAGGCTTTCCCTGAAGAGTGGGAAGAAAAAACAAATGAGTTTCAAAGGATGCTTGTCATTCGTTGCTTGAGGCCGGACAAGGTAAATGTGGGCTTTGACAGCAGCTCCACAATGCCAGTCCTTCCTCCCTGCACAGTTCAGCCAAACAGAGGGGAGGAGCCCTGGAAAATAATCTTACTTCCTTCTGATAAAACTATTTTTCAAAAAGTTTTGTATATCTATTAAAACCATTCTTAAGCTAGTTATCAACCAGGTTCTATTTTAATTTTATGATTATTTTAAATTTATGATTCCCCATTCTTCACAGTTGACTCCTTTTACATGCTGTGGTCTGGTTTTTATTTCAGTACTTTGGCGAAATTAATCAATGACATTTATATCAAGCTTATATACTAAAATCCATGGATCATTAAAATGCTATCCTTATTTGTAGTTCTTTGTTGGCTTTTGGAAGGCAAGTGAAATATTGTTTTTTAAGGCATTCATCATTCTTGACAACAAGGAAATATCAATATTGCTACTTTTAGCTCCTTTAGTAATGAATTATATAACCAATGAACCCAGTGGACTTGTCATGACTGCAGATTTCAATATTCATTGCCATCCTCATCTGTATTATATCCTATAAAAATTCACTTCTTGAACCAGTATCCACAGGGATATTAATATATTCTATATAATATGGAAATTAGATATGCTGGGAAAAAATTGAAAAACTACCCTGTCTATAGTTACTACTCAAATACAAGTTTATGTAATTGTTTCAAAACGTCCTGTAGTCACAGTTTAAGTTGTGAAGGAGTATAAGACAGTACCTCCATCGTAACAACAGAATATAAATGATGAAACAATGTATTAAAAAACTATTTTTAGGGGCCAGCACTGTGGCATAGTGTGTAAAGCAGCTGCTTCAGTGCTGGCATCTCACATGGGCACCAGTTGGAGTCCCAGCTGCTCTACTTCACATCCAGCTCTCTGCTGTGGCCTGGGAAAGCAGTAGAGAATGGCCCAAGTCCTTGGGCCCCTGTACCCACAAGAGAGATCTGGAGGAAGCTCCTGGCTCCAGATCCAGGCAGCTCCAGCCATTGCAGCCTTTTGGGAAGTGAGCCAGCGGATGGAAGATCTCTCTCTCTCTCACTCGCTCCCTTTCTCTCACTCTGCTTCTGCCTCTCTGTAACTCTGCTTTTCAAATAAATAAATGAACAAATCTATAAAAAAAAAAAAACTACTTTTTTTTTGACAGGCAGAGTTAGACAGTGAGAGAGAGAGAGAGAGAGAGAGAAAGGTCTTCCTTCCATTAGTTCACTCCCCAAATGGCTGCTACGGCCGGTGCGCTGTGCTGATCCGAAGCCAGGAGCCAGGTGCTTCTTCCTGGTCTCCCATGCAGGTGCAGGGGCCCAAGCACTTGGGCCATCCTCCACTGCCTTCCCAGGCCACAGCAGAGAACTGGACTGGAAGAGGAACAACCAGGACAGAATCCGGTGCCCCAACCGGCACTAGAACCGGGGGAGAGGATTAGCCAAGTGAGCCGCGGTGCCAGCCAACAAACCCTACTTTTAAAAACATCAATGATGATATATAGGGTAAGGCATTTTTTCTTCTCTAAGCCATAGTTCAGTGAGCACATGGATTTCGTGCTTGATGTAATGGTGTGTTAGCAGAGGCCCAGGTATCCTTTAGGCACAGTAGTAGATGCAGTGCCGAGGCCCATGATAGCTTTAGGGATCCAGGAAAATATTTGAATTCCTTTAAAAATCAGAAGATAGTCCAGCTGCTTTGTATTTGTTTTATACCAAAACAACTGTAGAGGCCGGTGCCGTGGCTCAACAGGCTAATCCTCCGCCTAGCAGCGCCGACACACCGGGTTCTAGTCCCAGTCGGGGTGCCGGATTCAGCGTGCCAGCCGCGGCAGCCATTGGAGGGTGAACCAACTGCAAAAGGAAGACCTTTCTCTCTGTCTCTCTCTCTCACTGTCCACTCTGCCTGTCAAAAAAAAGTAAAAAAAAAAAAAAAAAAAAACAACTGTAGAATATAATATTTAATATTTCTTATGGAGGAAGAGGTTCACAAAGGTCCTTGAGCTCCCCAAAGCCAGGCTGCTTTTCTGCTGTGGGGTGCTGGAAGCAACTACAGTTGTTAACATTCTTTTTGAACTGGGTGAAATATCCTCCCACTCAGTAGCTCTTTAAAAAAAAATGAGCCTTCATTGAAAGGTCTGTATTGAGCCTCAGAAATTTTCACTTCAGGTAAAATGGGAGAGACACATGCCTACAGCACAGTGCTTAAGTCACTGCTTGGAACACTCATGACCCATAATGGAGTGCTTAGTTCAAGCCCCAGCTACTCTGCTCTTCAGATCCAGCTTCCTGCCAATGTGCACCCTAGGGGGCAGCAGACAATGACTCAAGTACACGGTTCCCGGCCACTCACACAGGAGACCTGAACTGAGTTACAGGCACCTAGCTTTGACCTGGCCCAGCCCTGGCTGTTGTGGACATTTGGGGAATAAACCAGTGGATGGAAGATTCATTCTTTCTCTCTCTCTCTCTCTCTCTCTCTCTCTCTCTCTCTCTCTCTCTCTCTCTCTCTCTCTCTCCTCTCCCAACCCCCAGCTTCTTTTCTCCCTGTGTATCTCTTTCTGCCTATTAAACAAAATGAAAATAAATGAAATTTAAAAAAATAAAGGAGAACGTGACACACTTCAAACTCTTGCTTAATATCCTCTAAAACCTTTTATTAAACTTTTCAGTTTGTGTTTCTAAGCTAGATAAAGACCGTTAAAATAAAACAGGTCTGCATGTGCCACTGAGTCCCATTATTTGAAAAACAGACTTCTGTTTATATTAAGTTGAATTTAAAGTGATTAGTAAACCATTTCCTAATTTCAGCCATTTAATCTGCAAGCATCTTTGCCCCAGTTTTTTGTTTTTGTTTTTTTTTTGTTTTTTTTTTTTTTTTGACAGGCAGAGTGGATAGAGAGAGAGAGACAGAGAGAAAGGTCTTCCTTTTTGCCGTTGGTTCACCCTCCAATGGCCACTGTGGCCGGCGCATTGCTTTGCCCCAGTTTTATGTTCTAAAAATTTTGACATTTTAATCTGAAAGTACATTGATCTATCAAACAGATCAAGTGCCGCATTCTACACTCATTCTGTCTTAAAATTTTATTTGAGGGATATGGGGGTCTACATTTCAAACTGAAAGGTTTTTTGTTGTTGTTGTTTGGAAGGCTTTTTGGAGGGTGTTGATTTGTACAGTTAAACTGATGATTTTGTACTTCTCTTGGCTACTCTGCCCAGTTCATTAGCAATTTCATATATTTTCATAAATACCCCTTAATGTTTTTTCCATTTTCTGTAGATAGGTGGACATGTGTAAAGACTGTGCTACTCTCCAGTATTTCTGGTTTTGCTCTTCTTCTGTGCACACTTGAAGGGTTGGGGCTGGGGGAGGGGAATTGTGGTCATAGACCTTGCTTTGGCCAGTAAAGTGTGAGCAGAAGTGTCGGGACAGAAGCATTTACTTCCCCATATAAGATTTTCTAAGATACTTCCATTAAAGTTGTAGAATCTCACATTGATTCCTAAATGACATAGGCAGGCTGAACTGCTGAGCCAACACATGGAGTTAGTTGCCTGCACACCCACAAGACTTGGTGGAGACAAGAAGTAAGTTTTCACTGTGTTAAGCAACTGCCATTAGGAAGTTGTTCACTACTGCAACTAAGCTGAATGTATCCCAAGTGTTGCAGTAATAACCGATTACCATTATCTATACCATCACACCATCACATCCATATCCTTAAGGTAAAAATAAGTTTTAGTATGCTGCTGTATTATCTGATAATTTCAAACCCTTTAATCTTACCAAGTCTTTTAAATTCTTGGAGTAAATTGATGATTTTGGAATCTATATATTATAAAATGATATGTGGCTATTATGCTTTTGAAAGAATAATAATTTTCCAAAGTAGAATTGTATTAGCATACAGAGAAAAGATAAACATTACATATGGCTGATATTTTTTGGCCAACTTCAGATGAAGAGAAAAATCAGTAAATCTGCCAGGCAAATCAGCAATTGATTCATCTCTAGCTTATAGTAAATTTTGTCAGCATAATTTGGGAGCAGGGTCCTTTACACCTCTCTCCGCTCAAACCAATCTGGTGATAAGAGGCCATAAGTGCCAGGCTCTCCAATGCACTAGTTTGGAAAAATTTATAAGATTCTCATTAAGTCTCCTGTAGAGAAAATTAAATGGGCTTGCACTTTGCTTTAGAATT
The DNA here is from genome assembly GCF_033115175.1 of Lepus europaeus. NCBI lineage: Eukaryota > Metazoa > Chordata > Mammalia > Lagomorpha > Leporidae > Lepus > Lepus europaeus. The sequence goes on along the minus strand of NC_084827.1, from coordinate 139,346,770 downwards.
AAATAGTTTATGTGTTTTATTGACAGAAGAAACGTATCAAATGGATAAATACTGAGGTGGGGAAATTTTTTAGTTCATTTACAAAATGAAGAGCTTCTGGCTATAGTTCTATCCTTCTGAACTGTAAACAAAAAGCAAAACTAATCAGCTTATAATAAGAAACATGTCACATATAAGTTAATATGTTTCTCTGACCTCCAATAAATCCTGTAGGAACTTGCAATAAATGGAAAAACACATATAGAAAACAACAAACATCTTTCCTGCCTTTGGGAGAATGGTTGCCTAGATCCCTTCATAATTTTTGTTACTGACACATTTCTTTTTATAAACATAATGCTAGCATAATCTGATTGCAGAAGTAAACTCAATTCTATTGCCTTGCAAACTGAATAGCTAGTGTGGCTTCTTTTACCTTGGGAGTCAACAGTTCAGTCTTCAGAGCAAGAATGTTTTGTTCCATTTTAACATTAAAAGTGAAACACCAATTTGTCTCTGCTCAGGTTCAGATAAGCATCCCTAACTTCTCCCACATCACCAACAGGCAGAAGCATCATTTCAACACATCAACTCCCCTTGCCTGTGCACAGTAACTGACATCAGCATGAATCACTCACAAACTGGAGCCATTAATAACTCAAACTTAATACAAGTAAAAACATGTACAGTTTCATGTGCTTTTCATTTTGTTTGTAAAACTATCATTTAGTAAAATTCTTAACCTTGGGCAGAAAGAGGTTATGATAAAAGTGACTTTTTGTTGTTGTTTATTTAATGTAGCAAGAAAAGACAAGCTATAGGAAAACAAAAATAAAGGGAAGGCCAAGGACAAGGTCCGGAATAGGTGATAATCCTTAGTTTTCCTGTGAATACCTCAATATCTGTGACCCTCCAAAATATTTGAAACATGAAATAACTTACCTAGAAATTAAACTTTATGTATATGGATGAATTTATTATTCTTTATTTTTGTTTAGAATTTCTGCAGATACAAATCTACTCTCACAAATGTTGGCATCCTGACTTTTTAAAAAATCCATTTGTTCATTCAGTGGATATTTATTGTGTGTGAACAATACCTAAGTTATCTTGTTAAGTAGATCCTTAGTATCCTGGAGCTAATAAATATGTTGTTACTCTTTATAGCTTTTCTATATTTGAATGAATCTAGAGGAGAATTAGAGAAGGATTTGAAAATCTAACTTAAACCCAGTTATTCTTCCAGTAGTTCTCATCTCCACACCATAACACCCTCAGTTACCACCCTCCAGCAGACACACATACTTCAGGACTGACACTTGCTGACAGTCATGGCATGCCAATGATTTGTTCTTACAAACCTGTGTAAATAGATGTCCCAGAGAGCACAGAAATGAAATTTGGAAACACTCAGAATTTTTGTCCAGAGCAGACTATCTTTATGAGCTGCTTGGCACCCTTAATTGTAGTTTGCTATCAGTTGAGAAAAGATGCCGGTTAGTGGAAATGCCAACCTGATTTGGAGTGTGTTATATACACACAATTCTTGTGTGTCCAAGCCAAGTATTCAGAGGAGTGATTCTGAGGCCTTCTAAATATTCTATTACCATTTTTCCTGTTATATTATGTATCCTTCTAATACAGGTATGCTTTGATAGCCTTTTATCTATAGTATTTTTATTTTAAACTTAAAGATAGTACCACATTCTGTGAAGGAGGATCAGTTAACTTATAAGATCAAGAAATGGATAGCAAGTATATATAACTCAAACTATTATGCAAGTATATTTCATGGAAGGAAAAAATAAATACATGTAGTAGTTAATACTTAGGAGACAAATTGAAGTAAGACAATTAAGCAAATTATGTTCATAAGGTTATACACATACACATTTATAGCTGCTGTTTATTATCAAAGCAAATGTAAATTCCAGCAAAGGCAAATGGATATGGGATGAAAGATATTTATTACACTAAAGTAGCCATCTGAAAGAAGTTAATTTAATGCTTTAATACATCAATGTGATATTATTAATTCAGCTTGGTTATTTTGTATGCAGAGAAGAAAATTCAGTATACAGCAGAGCAAGAAAGGTTTGAAAATGCTTTCAGGAGATCAAGCGCCATATTAGTCAAATGCAGGAACTCTCTTCCAACTTTACTTCCCAAGGCTGCATCTACAATCCTTCTTATGAATTCAAGCCAGAGACAATGTTCATTCACTCCCATGTCCATTCTTCACTAACAGCAAGCAACTGTGTTTATGCCTTCACGAACTGTGGCAAAAACTCTAAACAATGTTAGATAATTTACTAGGAGCCAGCATTGTGATGCAGCAAGTTAAACTACCTCCTGAGCACTGACATCCAGCTCCCTGCTAATGTGCCTTGGAAAGCAGCAGAACATGGCCCAAGTGCTTGGACCCTGCACTCATGTAGGAGACCTGGATGAAGCTTCTGGCTCTCGGCTTAAGCCTGGGCTGGCCTTGTCTGTTACAGTCATTTGGGGAGTGAAGATGGAAGATCAATGAGGATTTATTAAATTTGATAATATTAAATAATATTATAAATTGAATAATATTAATTAAATAATATTAAAGGCAAAGATTTGTCTTTCAAATAAATAGGCATATCTTTTAAAAAACAGATAATTTACATGGCACAAAATTTAACTATTTTACTTTACCAGAAAAAGATCAATCAGTATCTCTGTTGTTTTCACATATTCTTTTTTTTATTTATTTATTTACTTTATTTTTTTTGACAGGCAGAGTGGACAGTGAGAGAGAGAGACAGAGAGAAAGGTCTTCCTTTGCCATTGGTTCACCCTCCAATGGCCGGCGCGGTGCAGCCGGCACACCACGCTGATCCGATGGCAGGAGCCAGCTGCTTCTCCTGGTCTCCCATGGGGTGCAGGGCCCAAGCACTTGGGCCATCCTCCACTTCACTCCCGGGCCACAGCAGAGAGCTGGCCTGGAAGAGGGGCAACCGGGACAGAATCTGGCTCCCCGCCCGGGACTAGAAGAACCCTGGGTGCCAGCGCCGCAAGGCGGAGGATTAGCCTAGTGAGCCGCGCGCCGGCCTGTTTTCACCTATTAAAAATCAGTCTCAGTAAAAACTTTAGGTAAGCCTAGGGACAAGACCCAGGACAAAATACCAGGGAGAAGAATGCATTTATGTCTTACTTAATTTTTTCTTCTTTTCTTTCTTCAAATCTATGCTTCCTTTTGCTGTTTTCTTTTTCCACATCCAATACCTTTTTGTGCTGTCCAATAAAACTAGTGCTGAGCATATTTCAGTGTACTAAGCTCCTTTATGAGGGAAATGGTAAAACAAAGCAAGAACCAGCAGAGCCATGACTAAGCTGTAGGAAGTAGGAGTTCATATAGTTGGAGGGAGAAATGGCTGCAAACTTTCTTACACTAGATTCATGGACACCGGTTTATTAAACCTATCACTTGGTTGGGTCACATCTGAGTCATGATTAGCTGAAACCATCACCCAGAGATATTGGGACCTTCATCACAGAGAAGGAATGATGTCTGAGGCTGTCTGTCAGTGATGCCGACAAATGGTTTGGCTCCTGCGTTAATGCGTAGAAGGGAACAATTAGCAGAGATCTCAAGCCACAGGGTTCGGCTTCCAGAAATTTCTCAGGCAAGCTACCAGAATTTCCACCCAACATGATTTTGCCCGTTTGTCAAATATGAGGCTTGTTTCTCCATCACAGAGCTTTTCCTTCGCCTCCTCCTCCCTTTTTTCCCCTCTCTTCTAGTTTTATTCTTTTTCTAGAGAAGTCAATTCTTTCTTGGTGATGTGAGAAACTTTGCATAGCACACACTAATATTTTTACTTTTGAGGTGTGAAATTTTATAATATAATTAGTATTTTACAAAGTAAGTAAAAAATTAAGGTTTCTTCTTCATCCACTATGTCCTGAGTAATCATTAAAAGAAAGAAAAAATTTCTTTGAATTCTGGTGTTAATTACCACACATCTTTTGTTATTTAAATAATCTATAGTTGTTTTCTAATAAACAGTAATGTCTTTGACTTTCTACCATTAACAAATATCTAAGCCAACATAGCCAGAGTCCTTGGTTTTGCAACACCTTTCACCTGAACTTTAAATTTTACAGTTTTAGTTCGATTGTGAATACCTTTCTTTTTTTTTAACTTTTATTTAGTAAATATGAATTTCAAAAGTACAGTTTATGGATTACAATGGCTTCTCCCCCCCCCCCATAACTTCCCTCCCACCCGCACCTCTCCCCTCTCCTGCTCCCTCTCCCATTCCATTCACATCAAGATTCATTTTCAATTATCATTATATATAGAAGATCAATTTAGTATATATTAAGTAAAGATTTCATCAGTTTGCACCCACACAGAACATAAAGTGTAAAATACTGTTTGAGTACTAGTTATAGCATTAATTCACATTGAACAACACATTAAGGACAGAGATCCTACATGAGGAGTAAGTGCACAGTGACTCCTGTTGTTGACTTAACAAATTGACATTCTTGTTTATGGCATCAGTAATCTCCCTAGGCTCTAGTCATGAGTTGCCAAGGCTATGGGAGCCTTTTGAGTTCACCAACTCTGATCTTATTTAGACAAGGTCATAGTCAAAGTGGAAGTTCATTCCTCCCTTCAGAGTAAGGTACCTCCTTCTTTGATGGCCCATTCTTTCTACTGGGATCTCACTCGCAGAGATCTTTCATTTAGGTTTTTGTTTTGTTTTGTTTTGTTTTTTGCCAGAGTGTCTTGGCTTTCCATGCCTAAAATACTCTCATGGGCTCTTCAGCCAGATCCGAATGCCTTAAGGGCTGATTCTGAGGCCAGAGTGCTGTTTAGGACATCTGCCATTCTATGAGTCTGCTGTGTATCCCGCTTACTATGTTGGATCATTCTACTTAATACTATTGGTTGAACTCTGTAATTAACACACAATCATTCTTAGGTGTTTAAATTTAACTGAAAAGTGATCTCTGTTAAATATAAGAGTGGGAATAAGAGAGGGAGGAGATGTACAATTTGGGACATGCTCATGTGCTTGGATTTGTGTTTTGTTTATTTATTGAATATGCTTTTCCTTGCTTTAAGGGTATTATAGGTCATTTTTCTTATAAAAACTGTGATCCATTTGGAATTCAAATTTCAGGTGTAAACAGCATAACTTTCTACCTTTTAATATGTAACTGGTCTAATCCTGTGGAATCTTCTGGAAAATCCAGACAAATACCCTTTATCATTGCCGCAAAAGGTTGCTATTTCCCTTCTGATGGGCAGGTATTATTTTTGAGCCAGTATTTAACTAATTTTTTAAATCTAAAGATATTTTTAAAATCTGTTTTGTTTATTTTTCATGTTGGAACAATCTCTTTGGAAATGCCTCTGCCTGTTGCTTTTAAACAGGCTAATCCTCCGCCTTGCGGCGCCGGCACACCGGGTTCTAGTCCCGGTCGGGGCACCGGTCCTGTCCCGGTTGCCCCTCTTCCAGGCCAGCTCTCTGCTGTGGCCAGGGAGTGCAGTGGAGGATGACCCAAGTGCTTGGGCCCTGCACCCCATGGGAGACCAGGAGAAGCAGCTGGCTCCTGCCATCGGAACAGCGCGGTGCGCCGGCCGCAGCGCGCTACCGCGGCGGCCATTGGAGGGTGAACCAACGGCAAAAAGGAAGACCTTTCTCTCTGTCTCTCTCTCACTGTCCACTCTGCCTGTCAAAAATAAAAAATAAAAATAAAAAAATGTTGTTTTTTGGGGTCATTTTGATGGGTTCTGATGTAGTGTCAGAGGGGCACAAGTGTAGAACACAGGCCGCCTCCTTGGTCAGAGCTGCCCTGGGTGGGTGAGTGAGACAGAGTGAGTGTGCAGCCTTTTACAGGGTGGCCCTTCACGCTGGTGCCTGTGGATGTCTTTGGAATCCACCCTACAGTGGCAGAAGGCTCAGGAGATACTGCACCTCAGTGACATAGGAGGGGTAGGTGATGAGTTGTAGGTGAAGCCACATGAGCCTGAGTGTCCAGGGTGGGTCAGGAGTGATGGGGAGCCCCACTGGGACGTGGAGTGATGCAGGGCTGTAGGCCATGGTGATTGCTGGCTGCTTCGGAGTGGCCGTTTGTTGGCCTGCAGGGAGGCCGTCCGTCCAGGGGTGTCAGAGCAGGGCCATTCTCTCCTCCAGAATGGGAATGAGTGAGCTCCCTCACGGGAGCCTGCGGCCGTACACGGTTTAAGGTATGCCTTCCTGCAGAGCCTGTGGCCGTGAGGACCACGCCTGCACTGAGTGGCCGTGTGACCACGCGTAACCGGGAAGCCATCTTTGGACACGGACATCTTTGGACTGTGCCCCTTACTTGGTGCAGGGCCTCACAAAGACGCTGGGAGCTCGTGGCTCCCCTTCCTCCGGGAGAGCGCCTGGTTCTCAGTCTGCTCTACCCTGGCACCTTCCTACTGAAGACAGGACTCAGACTACACCTGGAGAAATCTGGCTGGCTTGCCCTAGAATCTGGGGAGGATTGGGGTTCCGGAGATATGCACGCTGTTCAAACTGCTGGTGAATAGCATAACCAGAACTCCCCGTGGATGGCCGCCGTGCTGAGATCTTTCCTCCAGCGTAGTTAATGGAACCAGGCTGGGGGAGGCGGAGTACACGGCAGCCTGTGGGTTACCATGGAAACCAGAGTGTGTGTGGCCACAGCCCGAGCTGAAGAGCCATGGAGCACTCCCCCAGCCATGTTGGGGACAAGCTGTTCCCTCTCCCCGGGCCCTTTCTTCATAGCACAGGTGCCTTTGCCCTGTCCCTGACCTCACTCAACAAGATAAATGAGGCTTCTTAAGAGAGAAAGGTTTTACCGTTTTTTGTGTTTCATTTTTACTTGACTATATATATATATATACATACATATATATATGTAATTGTAAAGAAACAATCATATTATGTTGTCTTTCTTTTATATTCTTGGAATATTCTGGAATTAAATGTCCTTGTTTCATAAAAAAAAAAAAAAAAAAAATTGGGACATGCTCAAGCTAACTTGCCCCAAATGGTGGAGTTGGAAATGTGCCAGGGGATTCCAATTCAATCCCATCAAGGTGGCATGTACCAATGCCATCTCACTAGTCCAAGTGATCAATTTCAGTTCACAATTGATCATACTGATAGGTCTAAGAGTCAAAGGGATCACATAAACAAGAATAGTGTCTGCTAATACTAACTGATAGAATAAAAAAAGGAGAGAACGATTGTGAATACCTTTCAAATATATTCTTGTCTCTTTCTAGGTTATTCCAATGGTACAGGAATTTATAATCAATAAATTGGGACGTGCATTCATTGAGCCACCCCCCTTTGATTTATCCAAGGCATTTGGAGACAGTCATTGCTGTGCACCACTGATTTTTGTACTCTCACCTGGAGCAGATCCCATGGCTGCCCTTCTAAAATTTGCTGATGACCAGGTACCTTACAACAGATGAGGCTATTTGGAAAAAATGGCTTGCTTTTAACTGAAATCTTAAGGGGAGAGGGCAAGTTGCAAATGTGTCACTCAGTCCTCGAAAGCTTTGGGGGTCCAGAGGTTGACAGCTCCAAGAACATAACACTTAATGGCAGTACTGGCATTAAAAATGTTTCCTTGTCCAAATTATAAAATCAGAATTTGTATTGGAGAAACATTTGCTTTTCTTTTGGGAGGACAGGAACTCTGTGACATCATTTGACCAATATATTATCTTGGATTATTAAATGAATTCCAGTCTGGACAATGACCCTGGGACAAATCTCTGATTCTACCTTTTTCCCAGTCTGTAAATGGGGTTTTTATCTTCCCAAAAGAATTAGTCACTTTACCATTTAGAATATGTTCTACTATTACATTCTTGGACTTTAAAAGTTATTCAAATTAATTTAATATAAATGTTCTTCCATCATACAGAAAATAACAATGAACAGGGGATTGGGCATGTCTAAGGTTTTTCCCCCCTTTTGGAATAAACAAAATAACTTTTTATGGTGATATTGCTGATATCTACAAAATCTTCATTCTCACTTTTATTGAGTGCTTAAATGTTGTTAACTTTGCTAGACTTTGTTAGATACATTTTCTCTTTTTAATTTTACAGCAATTCTATGAAATAGATGATAGCATATCCATTTTACAGATTGGGATACTAAAACAGAAAGAGGTTGTAGCTTCTTAAAGGCCACATAGCTAATAAGCTAAAATATTTGCTTTACTAAGCCAGTTTATGTTTTTTGTTGTTTTTTATTTATTTATTTTTTGACAGGCAGAGTGGATAGTGAGAGAGAGAGAGACAAAGAGAAAGGTCTTCCTTTTTGCCACTGGTTCACCCTCCAATGGCCGCTGCGGCCGGTGCATCTCGCTGATCCGAAGCCAGGAGCCAGGTGCTTCTCCTGGTCTTCCATAGGGTGCAGGGCCCAAGGACTTGGGCCATCCTCCACTGCCTTCCTGGGCCATAGCAAAGAGCTGGCCTGGAAGAGGGGCAACCGGGATAGAATCCGGTGCCCCAACTGGGACTAGAACCCGGTGTGCCGGTGCCGTGGGCAGAGGATTAGCCTAGTGAGCCGCGGCGCCGGGCGAGACTCAGCCTTTTAACAATTCATTCTCATGGGTGCTAACTCAAGGGCCCATAAGAACTGCTTTAATTCCTTCTGATGACAACACCCCCAGTGACCTAAGAGCATCCCACTGGGGGCTGGCACTGTGGCATAGCAGGTAAAGCTAACACCTGTAGTGCCAGCATCCTTTATAGGCACTGGTTCGAGTCCCAGATGCACCACTTCCGATCTAGGTCTCTGCCATGCCCTGGGAAAGTAATGTAGGATGGCCCGAGTGCTTGGGCCCCTGCACCTGCGTAGAAGACCTGGAGAAGGCTTTTGGCTCCTGGCAGAGGATTAGCCTGTTGAGCCACGGCGCTGGCCAAGCCAGTTTATGTTTTAATAACCCCTGTTTCTTTGTTTTATTTTGTTTTGCATGGGTATAATTCTTATGTCCCAGAGGACAGATTGTTCAGCCTGGCCCCTAGTAGTGGTTAAAGATATGTTGGGACATGGCCACCATGATTGGAGGAGGTGAGGTTTTAGGTTTGAGAGGGACCAGATCATGTAGTGTCTTTGTGAGCTACATTAAGGATTTTGGGTAAGTTGGAAGATATGGTAAGGTTTCAAGCCACAAAATGATAGGATCTTATATGTAATCTATAATGCTCATCTTAGCAGTAGTGTGGAAGATTGTTTTCAGTGGAGCCAAGTGAAAGCAGGCCACTAGTAAGGTGGACCATTGAGAGATCAGGAAGGGGAACGATGGGTAGGAGGAGAGGAGAGAGGTAAAGGTGGCTGAAAATATCTATTTTATGTGGGACTTACCTCTCCAGGACAACATGACCTTGATCTTTTAAGCCCATTGCTTTATGTCCCTCCCCCAGTGTTACACAACATGATTATTTCAGACCCCTGTGTGAGTCCTACTTGGTGTTTTGTCTTTACTTGCTACTTCCACTTCTTCCAATGACACTTGTTTCTAGATCTATTTTGTTTTCTTCTGCTGCTATTTGCTAGTGATTTGAGCATTAAGAGAAGGCCTGGATCCTACTGTTCAACTACTGTCATCACCCAATGGTTTCCAGGTGCATTCATTTTGTTGCAAAAGATAGGATTTCATTTTTTTTTAACTGCTGAATAGTGTACCATAGTGTGTGTGATAATTTGTTTATCTAGTCATCATTTTATGTACATCCCCACAGAATTTCTTAATGAAACTTTTAAATGAGAATTAGTGGCTTTTTTATTCTCTTAATTTTTAATTTGCAGTAGCCAAATGAATGAAAATAAGTTATTCAAAGATCTGGAGAATATAGGACATATCCATTTGTCTAGTCATAGTTTTCTTTTCAGCTTTGGATTTTCAGAATTGCTATAGGACAACCAGTTCCTTTCATCTCCTTATGTTAAAAGCCTTCCTAAATTTTTTCTATCCTTTGTATTAACAACCAAAGAACCTACAGATATTTGTTACCATGACTGTTTCCTATATTAATTGACTTGCTTTTATATGTTTATGGGACCTTTAGTCAATAAGTGTTTTTAGAATCATGTATGTTTAGACTTTTGAGGGGTGCTAACATATGTAAATCTTAATCTAGTTAATGTTGTCTGTTCTTGAAATAACAATATTGATTTCTCTAGAAAAATATGACTTTTTAACTAACATCTTTGTTGTTGTACACAGGGGTACGGGGGATCAAAACTTAGCTCCTTATCCCTTGGTCAAGGCCAAGGGCCCATTGCTATGAAGATGTTAGAAAAAGCTATCAAGGAAGGGACATGGGTTGTTCTTCAGAACTGTCACCTTGCCACCTCTTGGATGCCAACCCTCGAGAAAGTGTGTGAGGTAAAAATGCAAGTTTCTGTTTACCAGATGGTATTCCCCATCTCATGAGTGGTTCTTGTGTCAAGTAAGTAACTCCATTCCTGTCTTCCAATTTGGGAGGTTTGCAGATTAGTGGCATGGCTGGATTACAGGAGAGGTGGGCTCACACCGAGAACTCTGGAGAAACAGAGGAGAGCACACAGTCAGGCCATGGCAAATCCCTCTCAGCAGGCCCAAGGGCTCATCCTGTGAGCTGGAAATGTCCTCAGTCCAGAGAAGCAGACTCAAAGATGACAGTGAATGACAGAGGAGAAATAAATCAATTTGTCTTTTACAGCAATAGATCAAAAGCAATAAAAGAAACTATTCATGGTGAAATCCAAGTGACCATGCTAAAACAAAGGGCTTCAGAATATAACTTTTCTTTAACTCATTTTTCACCCACTTGGCCAATTACCCTGACCCAGAAAATCAGTCTGAAATGTAAAGAGTTCTACACTCATTCTCCTTGGATTGGCTCTGAGAACTTTCTAATTTTGGTGTGTAGAAATTCCAGGAAGAAAACTCTATGTACCTCAACAGAGTACACAGAAAACCTAGCACTGGATTTCAGCACACAGAGAGAAAATGTGTCCACTGCTATTTCCTGTGATTCTACTGCACTCCTAACTCCCCTCTCAGAGCCCCTCAGGCTATTAAATAAGCAATGAAAGAACATACATTGTCTGACCACGTAAGGAAACTTACAGGGAAGAGTTTTTTGGGGTTTTTTTATGACATGAATTACTACTTTGTTTTGCCTGCATCTCCCACTAGAATGTGAGTGCCATTAAGACAATGACTTTGTCTTTTTTTTATTTTTTATGTTTTAATTTAAGGTAAACAAATTTCATATATACAGATTTAAGAACATGGTGATACTTCCCACCCTAGTCTCCCTCCCACCCATGCTTCCACCCTTCCTGCTCCTTCTTCTTATTCCCTCAATTTTTACAATGATCTACTTTTAGTTTACTTTATGCTCATAAGATTAACCCTACACTAAGTGAAGAGTTAAACAAATAGAGGAAAAAAAAAAAAAAACACTGTGACTTTGTCTTTACCTGTTTTGTTCTCTGCCTATTTCTGGCACTTTGAATAATATTTGGCCATAGAAGATAACCTAGAAGTATTTATTGAATTAGTGAATAAATATTGCTTCACTGCTTAAAACCATTGCATGCAAGACAAAGTTCAAACGCTCAACATGACTTCCAACACCCTTTGCTTGCCTGATCAAGTCTCATCTCTTATCACATTCCATCTTGACATCTATGCCTCAGCCATTTGATCTTCATTCAGTTTCATTGGTAGAGCACACTGAAGGACCCCAAGTTTGGGAATCCAATTCGCTCGGATGGTCACCCAAAGACCCAAACTCCAGACTGGTAGATGCAAGAGCAAGAGGATTTTTATTGGGCATTTGCGCAAACGGGCTCCCTATCACCATAGGCGAAGAGAAGCCCCGAGCAGCAGTTACAAGCAACTTTTAAAGGCAAAAGCCACAAGATTAACATATTTCACGGGCTTTGGCTTGATTGGCTAGTTTAAAGGTTACCATGAGTACTCATTGGGTCCTTTAGATGGGGAGTGACTGCTCCAGGCGGGAGTTACAATTAGTTTATTTTATGGGGAAATTGAAACTTTCAGAATGTGTTAGCTAATCTTGGGGGAAGGACATCTGGCGCTGGTTCCTTGTTCCCACATGCGGGTTTTTTTTTTTTTAAACCCTAGTTTCTAAAGTTTTACAAGATTCATCCTTAGGTATTAGCAAGCAAAGCTAATGAGTACAGAAGCAAGAAATCTGCAATTAGCTCTTAGCCACACTTGTCACAAAGCACAGCAAACACCGGAGTAAGGGTCCCTCGGGTTTTTCACACACTTTCTCAAGAACACAGGCCATCAAAATAGGTATGATTAAACTATTCTTTCTATTTTTTCCCTTGCCAACATACCCTTATATTTCAGGCTTTACCTGAGAGGTTTTATAGTTGCATGTGTCTCCTTAGGGTTCCTCTGTCTCAAAAACATTTTCACAATTTGTTGAAATGCGTCATACATAACCATCTCAGACCTTTGTAACAGAGGAAAGCTAATGAACAGTGAACTTGGCTCAAAAATCTCATTAATCACGTTACCTAAGTCACTAGACACAGGAAAGGCAGTAGGAGGAAATAACCTTCTGCTTCTCCCCACTACTGTTGTTGAGAAAGACATCTATGCATGCCTCCTGACTTACTCCCACCTTTCACCATATGAGTGCTCCAATTGTTTTCTGATAAAGATTTGTAATTTAAAGACAAATAGCCACCACTGACATGGTCAATTGTGGGAGGTAGCAATAGACAGAGGGACTGAAGAAGAGGAGGGAGAAAAGTCCATGATAATTGTTCCTAGGTCCTAAAAAGCCTTATAAAAGTACTCATCGGGAGATTAATACCCTCTATAGTCAAAACCCAACTATCCCTTAAACAAACATATAAAACTCAGGATACATCAGTGAGATTATATCTATATCTATATCTATATCTATATGTATATCTATATCTGTATCTGTATCTGTATCTGTATCTATATCTATATCTATATATGTATATCACTCAGGATATACTGGTTTTCTTCATCCTTTAAAACAGACACTCTCTCTCTCTCTCTCTCTCTCTCCCCCACACACACACCTTGGCCAGGGTTTGTAGTGTAGTGGGTAAACCCACGAACTGTGATACTGGCATTTTTTAAATAAAAAAATAAATCTGTTTTAAAACTCTCTTTCAATCCCTGTCTAGTTTAATACGTTTTTACAATTTATTTTGAAAGTCAGAGTTACAGAGAGAGGGAAAGACAGAGAGCTGCCATCTAGGAGTTCACTCCTTAGATGGCTGCAACAGCCAATGTTGGGGCAGGCCAAAGCCAGGAGCCAGGAGATTCATCCTGGTCTCCCACATGGGTAGCAGGGGCACAAACACTTCAGCTATCTTCTATTGCTTTTCCCAGGCCATTAGCAGGGAGCAATGAGGACAAAAACTGTGATCATATAGGATACCAATGTTACAGGTAGCAGCTTTACCCACTCTGCCAAATGCTATCCCCAAGTTTAATATTTATTTATGTGAGTGTATTGCCTATTCTTATAGCTGATCTAAAAAGAGAAGAAAGAATTAGTCTTAATCTAGCTCTGGGGCACAGCATTATCTCTAAATGTTTCAGCCACATCAATGCAGATAGGAGAGTTACTGAATGTCTCAGCATTTATTTTGGCCAACTTTGAATTATATAACATCTTTGTAAATTTTATAGTCCTATGTGTTTATTTTATCAAGGAGAATGACAACACTCTGAATTGTCTCAGCGAGGCATATTGTTTTGCAATTATGAAATTGCAACAATTACATCTTCATTTTGTAAAAGTTCTTGTTCCTCCTCCTGGCCCATCTCTTGCATATATGAAAGTGAGATTTCTCTTTGGATATTATTTACCTTTCTTTATCTGACTGTTTTCTTACAGGAGTTAAGCCCAGAATCAACACACCCAGACTTCCGACTTTGGCTGACAAGTTACCCATCTCCAAATTTCCCTGTGTCAGTACTGCAAAATGGAGTGAAAATGACCAATGAAGCGCCGAAAGGTTTACGGGCTAATATCATTCGATCATACCTCATGGACCCGATCTCTGACCCTGAGTTCTTTGGCAGCTGCAAAAAGCCTGTTAGTAATGGCTAAGTCTTGTTACCTCAGCCCTGTAAAGCAGTTCAAGTGGCCCCTGGTGATCACGGATATGTGCATGGTGTAAAACTACAAATTAAATAGGCCTCCTACACTGCAGTGCAGTTGGTTTTGATTACTGATTATTGACTGTGCCGAAGTCAATTGTATTAATATTTTATTTTAATTTCACCACCAGCCTCATTCCTGCTCAGCTGAGATCTTATGGGGTGTCATTAATAATGTAGCTTTCTATTTAGAAAGTCAGCTGTAAGCCATTCTTGGCACAAATCTGCAAGGCTGGAGAATCTTGTTTCAGGATATTAACTGAGCCCTTTGCTATTTGGAACCATATCTCTAAATTAAAACATAAAAATATTTCCTCCATATAACTATAATGAGAGTGCAAATGATTTTCCTCCTTGATTGATGGGACTCATAAGGGTCTTTTTTAGTGTCACCAGGCAAGCAGGGAAAACACCCACTGCTTTCATGATTAGAATTCTGTGTGTGAATGTCTGTGACCTAAAAATGCTTCACAGTGTTTTACCATAATTAAAAATGGAAGAGTTTCCTTTTAAGAGGGGTTATGAACCTTGGTATGTTTCTGCCATTAAAAAGCTCACGCCCTTGATGTCTGAAAATGTTTTAAGTGCACATCAAAAGGAAACATTTAAAATAAAGAAGTACTTTCATTAAACAAAAGCTTAGGTACTAAAAAAAAGTGCCTATATTTAAAACTAAGCTAAACCTTATCCTGTGCTTCTAAAATTTGCTATATTATGTAGCTTTTGTGTTGATTAGGTCGAGAGAGAGTAGGTTACTCTCAAACAGGTGGTGAGGGCATTTCTGTGTATTGCAGACTAGCTAGAGCCCCTTTGTAAAAGTTGACTCTACCATCCCTTTCTTCAAGATCAGAAGGTCTCCCCATTAGTTGTCACATATATTAGTAGTTCAGGCATTTATGAAACAGTCCAGGGGGCCAGCACTGTGGCTCACATGACTAATCCTCTGCCTGCGGCGCTGGAATCCCATATGAGCTGCTCCCGGTTCTAGTCCCGGTTGCTCCTCTTCCAGTCCAGCTCTCTGCTGTAACCCGGGAGGGCAGTGGAGGATGGCCCAAGTGCTTGGGCACCTGCACCCCCATGGGAGACCAAGAAGCACCTGGCTTCGGATTGGCGTAGCTCCGGCCGTAGCAGCCATTTTGGGGGGGGTGAACCAACAGAAGCAAGACCTTTCTCTCTGTCTCTCCCTCTCACTGTCTGTAACTCTACCTGTCAAATAAATAAATAAAAAATCTTTAAAAAAAAAAAAAAAAGAAACAGTCCAGTCCAAAAGCAAAATCTCATTAAGTGCCCAGGAGCACATCATAATGTCTCTGTTTTATCTTTTTGTTTGGAAATAATTTTAAAACTCAGGAAAGTTTCAAGTATAAAACTAGTATAAGAAATGGCCATAATGGTAGAGGGAGTAGGAGGTGGGCTGGGAGTGGGAGTGGGAGGGAAGATATGGGGAGAAGAACTGCTATATTCCTAAACAATTTTTTAAATAAAAGCTTTCTAAAAATAAATAAGTAAATAACTGAGGCAAAAAAAAAAAAAAGGAAAAGGAATAGCCTATACCCTTTGCCTATAGACACCTCCTGTTAATATTATATTTCATTTGCTTTATCATTTATATTTCTTTTCTGTATCTCTCTTTCAATATATACCCAACATCAAGTTTATACACACACATACACACACACATTCACACGTATACATACATACATAATAGTCCTTTATCCCTAAATATTTTGGTGAATATTTCCTAAGAATAAGAACATTATCTCATCCTAGTCCAGTTATTACTTTTAGTGAATTTAGCAAGGACACACTATTGTATGAAATCTACAATTTGTGCTCCTGTGTTGCCAGTTTGGGCAGTAATATCCTTCAGGTGTTTTCCTTGCCCATGACAGGGTTGGGCTCATGTTTAGTACTGTATTTGTTTCTGTGTCTCTTTTGCCTCATTTGGTATGGGACATTTCCCCAATCTTCCTCTGTTTCTTACGACACTGACATTTCTAAAGGATTCATATCCCTCCCTTGTTAAAAATAAAGTATTTCTCATTTGGGGTTTGTTTTCTCGTGATTATATTTCTCAAACTACTACATAATCAAAAGAAACATATATATTTTATAACCATGTAAATAAACTATTCCTCATCCACATCTATTATCCTTTGAGGATTCTTGCCTGATCCAGTTACCAAATCCAGCACTTTCTACATTTGATACTTGGTGCTCTCCAATGAACAACGATTCTGTCTTTTACCTTATTTGGGCATCCATTATTGGTATGAAATAAGGAGTTGCTGGGTTTTTCCTCCAATGACTTACAGTTCATATTATATCTAAGGTTTTGGTGCTCAAATTGTTCCAGAATAGGAATTCCTTTGACCTAGTTCCTCTGCACTTGTTATAGTTCCCATCTTTTAAAATTTTTGATATTTCAGGTTCATTTTGTACCTGCCCCTGTCCTGAATGCAGCCATTTTTCTGAAAAGTCCTATTTCTTTTTAATGGAGAATGGTATTAGAGAGCATGGTGTGGATGTTGGATGAGCTCATTGCTACTGCATTGTCTTTGGTTCTTGACCCTTTTCAAAAGTGGAGAGAACTCAGAAACAACACACACACACACACACACACACAAATATACAGCCAAGTTTATGTGTGCATATGCTTTCAGAACATAGCTCCAACTTGAGCTCCTCTCCCCAGGCTTCTTTCTTTCTTGCTTTTCCTCGTGACATATTTGTATGTCTCTTCTACAGTGAGAAACCTGGCTTCCAACAACATCAATGCATTCACTGATTTGTTGATTCTCTAATAAATCCAGAATAGTTCCAGAATTAGCCCAGCATTTTTACCTTTAATTTCTCCCATCTCTGTGGTTGAATTTACGTTACTTTTCTTTTGTCTTCCACTCACGCTTCCAAGTTTATTCCATGAGGGAAACCTTTCCTGTGCTCCTGGGAAAAACTTGGAGCATTCTCATGACTTTTCTAGTCACTGTTAGGTAATAAAATGTCCTAAACTGTCATTTAAAATTGCAAAGCCAGCCTTGATTCAGGAATTAGAAAGTATAAAGCAATTTATTAAGCATTTTTTCAACTTTCATTCAAAATCTATGCTTCAGCTTCTCAGTATCTCACCTCAGGTCTATAGTCAGTGAGCTTCATACGCTCAGGGGAAGAGACTGGAGTTGGCATCTTTCTTCTTCTCACTCTTCCTGCACTTGATAGATGCTGATACTGACCCCTCAGTTCAGATTTTGTGTAGGAAGAAGGCCGGGAGGAGCAGAAATTCCTCTTTGGGACTGGTATTGCTTGGAGCTCTCTGGACTTGAGAGTGGTTTCACCCTCACTCTTTCTCTTTTTAGTTTTTGATGGTTTCTCCTTAAGTTCCCCTACTAGACTCCTCTAACTATAATCCTTTTCACTTGGCGTCACCTCACCTTCAGAAGGTGCTCCTGTTTCCCTGTCAGCTTCTGCTTTCCCTTCACACTGGCTCTTAACTGTTAGGGTTCCCTTAGTCCATGGCAGAAGCCTTCTTGACCAGGGCACCTTCAAAATGACCAGTAGCTTCCATTTCTTGCCCAAGTTCCCTATCTGCTCCTTGAGAATCCCACCAACTCGGCCTGTCATCAGAGAGGATGAGAGAAATGATTCCCTTTCATAGTTCTCTACTCAGCAGCTGTAGACTCCTCTACTTTTTCAGGCCTGAGTTTTGCACTTTTCCACCCTGTCCAGCTGCAGGAAATGTGTCAACTCTTGGAGTAGCCCCATTAACTTCTTCTTGTGAACTGGAAATTAGAAGGCAAATCCCATGCAATTTTCTCCCTTAAAGATGAAGAAGGCTCCAAGCTACTACCTCCAAGGAAATCACAAATCCTCTCTCAAACTCCATTTTGACTATGTTTTCCTTCCCTTGTGAGTTTTAGGGCTGTCTAATTGGTTTGAATCATCTCCTTGGAACTATCTCCATTATAATCTAGGATAACTCATTGGATGAATTCTGGTGAATTATGAATTCAGTCAAAATCTCAAAAATCCTGTAAGGTCACATTGAATTAGGTGATTTACTATACTTCCTAAAACCCTTATGTCTATGGATAGCTATATGTGTTAAAGAGCATATAGAAATATATTTAATTCTGTTTCAGTTATACCTTGAGATGAATGTATCCCTAAGTATTTATTTAAATTGTGAATTTAATTTCTTTCTAAAACATGGTAAATGTAATGTTAGGAGGGAAAATAATTATGTGTAATCATTTCTTCTCATTACAGGATGAATTCAAGAAGTTACTTTATGGTCTCTGTTTCTTTCATGCTTTGGTACAAGAAAGAAGGAAATTTGGACCCTTGGGATGGAATATTCCTTATGAGTTCAATGAGACAGATTTAAGAATCAGTGTACAGCAACTCCACATGTTCCTGAACCAGTATGAGGTGCTATAAAAATCACAGTGAAGACATTACCTATTTTGCTCTTTATCATGTGTTTTACAGGGAGCCAAGACTTCTGATTAATTTATATTCCTATAAAATGAATGGCAGGGTAGTTCTCAATGGCTTACTAAGTAGTACTTTATTATAACTGCTATAGCATATAGTTGGGATGTCAGTTTCCCCATCAGGAAACTAAATTTTATCATTTATTTTGACATGTAAACAATTATGGAGACCTGAACAGTGATCACATTGGACTTACTTTGAATAAGACATGAGAAGATCAAAAATCAACCAGTTTCCAAAATAGAACTAAAAAATAAATATTTTTCTGTAACATGTCTTTATTTTCAGAAAAATGTCATTATGCTTTTATTCCATTGTTTGGATCACTTGTCAGGAAAACCAAAGCATTTATACCAGTGGTGTTAGTCTGGAATATAGATCTTGAAAAAAGCCAAACAGTCACATATACATTTCAACCTCTGCAACCCTGTTGTATACACACATACACACACACACACACAACACAGCAGTACCCCTTTTTTCTTTTTAAAGATTTTTTTTATTTGAAAGAGTTAAAGAGGGAAGGAAGGGTGGGGTGAATCTTCCATCTGCTGGTTTACCCCCAAAATGGCCACAGTGGCCAGGGCTGGATCAGGCCTAAGCCAGGAGCCCATTGCTCCATCCTGGTCTCCTATGTGGGTGCAGAGATCTGAGCACTTGGGCTATCTTCCACTGCTTTCCCAGGTGCTGGATTGTAAGTGGAGCAGCTGGGATTTGAAGTGGCATCCATATGGGATGCCAGTGTTGCAGGCAGAGGCTTAAAACACTGTGCCACAGTTCTGGCTCCTACTCTTTTTCTCTTTTAAGATTTATTTATTTATTTGGAAGGCAGAGTTACAGAGGCAGATAGAGAGAGACAGAAAGAAAGATCTTCCATCTACTAGTTCACTCTCCAGATGGCCACAACGTCCAGAGCTTGGCCAATCTGAAGCCAGGAGCCAAGAGCTTCTTCCAGGTCTCCCATGTGGGTGCAGGAGCCTAAGGAATTGGGTCATCTTTTACTGCTTTCCCAGGCCATAGCATAGAGCTGGACTGGTACTGGAGCAGACGGGACTCGAACTGGCACCCATTTGGGATGCCGACACTGCAGGCTGGGGCTTTAACTCACCGTGCCACAGTGCCAGCCCCACCTACCCTTTTTCTTATTGTTACTTGTTTATCAGTTGGATTTTTAACATGTGTGAAGCTTTGAAGAATAATTTGGAATCAACCCATGTGCTATAATGATGTGGAGCTTTTTGGAAAGTGAATCTTCTGAATTTTAGTAGAATTTTATTCAAATGTATTTGGAAATCTTTAACTCATTTAGTCATTGGAATACGAAAAACTTTGATTTGGGGTTGGGCACTTGTCAGTGTTAAGTCACCACTCAGGATACCTACATCCAATATTGAAGTGCCTTGGTTTAAGTCTCAGCTCTGCTTCCAATTCCAGCTGCCTGCTAATGAGCACTTTTGGAGGCAGCAGGTGATAGCTCAAGTGTTTGTGTCCCTTCCATACATCTGGGAGACCTGGACTGAGTTCCAGAATCCTGGCTTTGACCTGGTATAGTCTGAGCTATCGCAAATATCTGAGTGAACCACTACTACATGGAGCTTCTCTCTCACTCTCTCTCTCAAACAGAAAACTTTGGATTTTGAAACTTTTAATGCATTATATTTCTTTTTTAAAAGATTTGCAGAAGCCAATGTTGTGTCAATAGCAGGTTGAGTCCCTGCCTACAATGCGAGCATCCCATATAGGCACCAATTCAAGCCCCAGCTGCTCCACTTCCCATCCAACTCCTTGTTAATGTGCCTGGGAAAACCAGCAGAGGATGATTAAAGTCCATGGACCCCTACACTCACTTGGGACACCCTGATGAAGCTCCTGGCTCCTGGCTTTGGCCTGGTCCAGCTCTGGCCATTGTGGCCATTTGGGGAGTGAACCTGCTGATGGTAGCACTCTCTGTGTCTTTCTCTCTCTCTTCAACTCTGCCTTTCAAATAAATAAATAAATCTTTAAAAAAAAAAAAAGATTTGCAAACAGGAAGACATTGAATTCTATTTCTATAAAAACAAAGAAATCATCAAAATAAATATTGAGAGCTCAAATGCCATTATCTAAACTTACATAAAGAACCTTTCATTTGAATTTCTATGTTTCATTGGACAAAGTCTTACTCTGTATTACATTTAATGAATTAAAAACACTTTTAACTCTGCAGCATATAGATTTGGCAAAACATTCAAAAGGATCATAAATTTAATGGGTTCTTTCTTGTAGTAATGTTTTTCCAAAAAAGATAGTAACAGGACAGGAGAAAAGCAAGGATACAGTGCTCAAGAAAATAATTTAGCTAACATAATTACATTTTTCAGCACCAGAAATTGAAAAGCATGAAACCTCTTTCATTTATCAATATTTTTCTGGATGAATAATATTCTAATTTAAATTATTATAGTCTATACTGAAGAGTCAATTAAAAGTATGCAATTGTGCATGGTTGTTCAAGATTCAAAAATCAGTTAATATAACACATCACATCAATGGGCTAAAAAAGAAAAAATTGACATGATTATTATCAATAAATGCAGGAAAAGTATTTGCCAAATTGCAACAGCCAGGACCAGCATTATGGTGCAGTGGGTTAATCTACCACCTATGATATGCCAGCAACCCGTTTGAGTCTCATCTGCTCTGCTTCTGATCCAGTTCCCTGCTAATACACTTGGGAAAGCAGCAGAAAATGACCCAAGTACAGGAGCCCCTGCAACCCATGTGGGAGACCTGAGGGAGTTCCTGGTTCCTGGTTTTAGCCTGGCCAACACCAGCTGTTGTGGCCTTTTGGGGAGTGAACCAGCTGATGGAAGACCCCTCTCTCTCTCTCTCTCTCTCTCTCTCTGTCTCTCCTCTTATCATCTATAATTCTGCAATTCAAATAAATAAAATCTAAAAAAAAAAAAACAGCCATTCATGATTTTTAAGAAATGTCAACCAGTAATTGAAGGAAACTTCCTCAACTTGATAAAGAATATGTACAAAAACTTACAGTTAACATCATACTTAAATAGTGAGAATCTAGAAGTTTTCCTATGAAGGTCAGAAACAAATCAAGGATATCTTGCATCACCATTTCTTTTCAATAA
Organism: Lepus europaeus; assembly: GCF_033115175.1. Taxonomy (NCBI): domain Eukaryota; kingdom Metazoa; phylum Chordata; class Mammalia; order Lagomorpha; family Leporidae; genus Lepus; species Lepus europaeus. Next base: position 139,324,970 of record NC_084827.1, on the reverse strand, counting down.
TGTACTAGAAGTCCTAGCTAATACAACAATAGAAAAAAATAAAAGCTATATTGACTGGGAAGGAAGAAATCATACTGTCTTTATCCACAGATGACATGATTTTCTAAATACAAAATCTGAAATGACCAATCAATCAAAATAAAAATCTTGCAACTAATATGTGATTACTTAACTAATTATAGTTGCAGAATACATGGTTAATTGGTTTCCCATATACCAGCAATGAGCAAATGGAATTTGAAATTAAAATATGCAATACAATTTACATTAGTTCCCCGAAAATGAAATAACTGGATATAAATCTAATGTGTACAGTAACTACATGAGAAAAACTGTAAGTATCTGATGAAAGAAATTAAAGACTAAATAAGATGGTCCATGTTCATAGATAAGAAGACTCGATACTGGAAGATCAGTTCTTCCCAACTTGAATTATGGATTCAATTCAATCCCAATCAAGTTATTTTCCAGATATCAGCACACTGATTCTAAAGTTTATAGAGATAGGCAAGAGACCCATAACAGCTGCATAATATTGAAGGAGAAAAACAATGTTGTAAGTCAAACAACCATGCTAGTTCAAAACTTACTATAAAAGTTATAGTAATTGAAACAGTGTGGTATTGGTGAAAAAACTAGACAAATAGCTTAATAGAACAGAATACAAAACACAGAAATATGGTCACTAATATTTGACAAAGGAACAAAGGAAATCAATGAATAGGAAACAGCCCTTTCAGGGGCCAGAACTGTGGCACGGTGGGTTAATCCTCCGCCTGCATTGCCAGCATCCTAAATGGGCACTGGTTCTAGTTCCAGCTGCTCCTTTCCTAATCCAATTCTCTGCTATGGCCTGGGAAAGCAGTTCAAGATGGCCCAAGCGCTTGGGCTTCTGCACCCACGTGGGAGACCCGGAAGAAACTCCTGGTTCCTCTCTACAGATCAGCCCAGCTCCGGCTGTTGTGGCCATTTGGAGAGTGAACCAGTGGATGGAAGACTTTTCTCTCTGTCTCTCCCTCTCACTGTCTGTAACTCTACCTCAAAATGAAATGGAATGGAATGGAAAAATAAAATATAAAAAATTAAATAAAATATAAAATAGTTCTTTCAACAAACAGTGCAGAACAACTAGATATTCATATGCAAAAAAGTGAATATAGACACAGATTTTACACTCTTAATGAAAACTAACTCAACACTGATCCCAGAGATGAATTTGAAACATAAAACTATGAAATTCCTAAAAGATAATATAGAAAATCTACATGACCTTGAGTATACAATTACGTTTTAGATATGACACCAAAGATATGATCCATGAAAGAGAGAATAGATAAACTGGAATTTATTAAGATAAAAATTCCCACTCTGCCAAACACACTGTTAAGAGAACAAAAAGATAAGCCACACACTGGAGAAAATATTTGCAAAATATATATGTCTCATAGATGACTGTTATGGAAAATAAATAAAAATACTCTTAAAATAGCAATAAGGAAACAAACTACTCAATTAAAAATGGATTAGAGTGGGCATTTGGTGCAGCAGCTAAGATGCTACTTAGGATGCTCACACTCCCCTATCAGAATGCCTGGTTACTGTTCTACAGAAATAATTTCTTTTTTTTTTAGTGTAAATCAGTGAAAATCTTTGATTGACTATAAAATGTTTGGTTAACTATAAATTATTTGAAATATCCTTGTATGCCATGCTAACTAATTTGTTGGTTATTCTGTTGTTACTGAATAACTTTTAAGGGAAAATTTGCCTTTTGGAAAGATAACTCTGACACCAAAGTTGGGAATAGAACACAAGGACTTAGATGACAGGCCAGTTTTAGGAGATGCTATGGGTTAAATTGTGTCCCCCAAATACATGTTGAAGTCCTTATCCATGGTACTTCAGATTAGGCCCTTATTATAAAATAAGTCATCATTTCATTACAAATGGTCTCACTACAGATATAATTAGTTAATATGGGGTCTTACTGGAGTATCAAATATGATGGGTGTATTTATAAGAAGGGAGAGTTTTGGAAGTCCAAAGAGATGGAAAGCCTCCATGGTAAGGTGGAGGCAAAGATTGGAATTATGTTGCCACAAGCCAAGGATACCTGGAGCTACCAAAAGCCAGAAAAAGCAATGAGAGATCCCCATAAAGATGCTGTAGGAATTGTGACTCTGCCAACACCTTGGCTTTGGCCTTCCAGCCTCCAGAACTCTTTAAACAATAAAGTTCTTTTGTGTTAAACAACCTAATGGCAGCCATAGGAAAGTAATACAGCAGAGCATCCTGATATCCCAGGCAGGAGATAATAAAAGTTTAAGTTAAAGGATTTTGTTATGATAGGAGACATAGAAAAGCATAAAAGAGGAAAAGATTGAAGTGCCTTTGATACTAAATATAATATGAGGAGGGAAAGGAGAAGTCTTGGTTTATGTTAGTTTTCTGGTATAGGCTGATGGTGATTCTATCCAGACAATGAACAATGGTACCAGAAATTAATAGATGTATATTAGATGGGTAAGTGGATATCTAGGAAAAAGAAGCAGAATGAAGACTGATTATCTTATGGAGTAATTAAATGTCATTCTCCATATTCCATTCTCTGCCTGCATCAAAATTAACAGAACCACTGTCCTCTCCACCCCTCCAAGCAGCACCTGGCAGTCACTAATGCTCCGTAATTCTTTCCCTCTCCAGCTGTATCTTTCTTCCTACCACATGCCCTCTGTTTCATGCTTTGAACTGTTCTACTACAATCTATTTGCTTATCTCTCAGTCTGATGTATTATTTCACATATCTGCTTTAGCACATATTTTTCTGCTATTCTAATGGCTCTGTCCAGTACTCAATCCTTGTCTACTTTTGGGACTTTTTTTTTTACAGGCAGAATTAGACAGTGAGAGAGAGAGAGAGACAGAGAGAAAGGTCTTCCTTTTCTGTTGGTTCACCCCCCAAGTGGTTCACCCCCCAAATGACTGCTACAGCCGGGGCACTGTGCCAATCCAAAGCCAGGAGCCAGGTGCCCAAGCACTTGGGCCATCTTCCACTGCCTTCCTGGGCCACAGCAGAGAGCTGGACTGGAAGAGGAGCAACCGGAACAGAACCCAGCACCCCGACCGGGACTAGAACCCAGGGTGCTGGCGCCGCAGGTGAAGGATTAGCCTAGTGAGCCGCAGCGCTGGCTGGGACTCTTTCTTGAATAACAGACTTAGAAGCCAAATTTATCCTCCCTTTGCATATTTCTTTTTCTTTTTTTTTTTAAGATACATTTATTTATTTGGAAGGCAGAGTTAGAGAGAGAGAGGGGGAGGGAGAGAGGTCTTCCATCTGCTGGCTCACTCCCCAAATGTGCTGCACAGCTACAGCTGGGCCAATCCAAAGCCAGGAGCAAGGAGCTTCTTCCAGGTGTCCCACACAGGTGCAGGGGCCCAAGGAGTTGGGCCATTTTCCACCGATTTCCCAGGCCTTAGCAGAGAGCTAGATTGGAATTGGAGCAGCTGGAACTTGAACCGGTACCCATATGAGATGCCGGCACTGCAGGCAGCGGCTTTACCTGCACAGCGCAGGCCCGTGTTGTGTTTTTATTTATTTATTTATTTTTTGACAGGCAGAGTGGATAGTGAGAGAGAGAGACAGAAAGGTCTTCCTTTTTGCCGTTGGTTCACCCTCCAGTGGCCGCTGCAGCCAGCGCATCGTGCTGATCCGAAGCCAGGAGCCAGGTGCTTCTCCTGGTCTCCCGTGCAGGTGCAGGGCCCAAGCACTTGGGCCATCCTCCACTGCCTTCCCGGGCCATAGCAGAGAGCTGGCCTGGAAGAGGGGCAACCGGGATAGAATCCGGCGCCCTGACCGGGACTAGAACCCGGTGTGCCGGTGCCGCAAGGCGGAGGATTAGCCTGTTAAGCCACGGCGCGGGCCGTGTTGTGTTGTTTTAAAAGGGCTGAGACCATGGACAGGGAGACCCTGCCATTGCGCAGCTTGGGCCATTGCGGCCAACTGTGGAATGAACCAGCAGATGGAAGACGCCTTTCTCTCTCTCTGCCTCTCCTTCTCTCTCTGTGTAACTCTTTCAAATAAATAAATAAATCTTAAAAAAAAAAAAAAGGGAAGCCACTACGTTTCTGTGAGATCTGCCAATTTACATGTCTTTTCCAGCCCCTGGAAAAAACATTCCCCAATGTGATAAACCCTGGTCCAGAGTGCACTGCTGAAATTACAGGTAGCATGTTGGCTAAGTTTAACCCTTTGACACTTAAATAAAATTCTCTCCCTTCCAGATCTCATCCATGTGTCACGAAGCCCTCCCAGAGACTAGCTGGCCCAAGTGTTCCCTTAATCACATATACTGAATGTTAAATTAGCAAATGAGATTTCTTATTATAGTTCATTTTTGGTATGATGGGACCCAAGAAAGCAAGCCCAAGAAGTGTATACATCTAATCAAACTCAAACATCTGATTTAGAAGGACATAATTGTTTATGGGTTCTTCTTCCTGATTTTGTTTCTCCACAAGGTCTTGGTCAATGACCTATGTTCTCCTAAACTCACAGCCTTATGTTATTCTACCAAATAAATGAGTTTCATAATTTTCATCCCCTGATTCAATAAATTTCCCTTTTTAATTTCTGTACCTACTTTTCCCTAGTGCTATGATTTCTATAGAAGAAATCTCTCAAAGTAAGGAGGGAAAGTAAAGCACAAAATGATGAAAAAAATCATCTAATAAAAGATTACTCTGTATTAGTATCAAACATTTTTAAACATTGCTCTACACAAGATCCTCAAAAAGTTCATGGAAATGTGTATAACAAAAAACTGCATAGATTGCAAAAAGGTTTTCAGCAAAATACTCGCATATTACTTTTTAAAAATTTATTTATTTATTTATTTTTTATTTAGTAAATATAAATTTCCAAAATACAGTTTATGGAGTACAATGGCTTCCCCCCCATAACTTCCCTCCCACCCGCAATCCTCCCATCTCACGCTCCCTCTCCCATTCCATTCACATCAAGATTCATTTTCAATTACCTTTATATACAGAAGATCAATTCAGTATATACTAAGTAAGGATTTCATGCAGTTTGCACCCACACAGAAACACAAAGTGTAAAATAGTTTGAGCACTAGTTATAGCATTACTTCACATTGGACAACACATTAAGGACAGATCCCACATGAGAAGTAAGTACACAGTGACTCCTGTTGTTGACTTAACAATTTGACACTCTTGTTTATGGCATCAGTAATCTCCCTAGGCTTGCCAAGGCTGTGGAAGCCTTTTGAGTTCACCGACTTCGATCTTATTCCGACAGGGTCATAGTCAAAGTGGAAGTTCTCTCCTCCCTTCAGAGAAAGGTACCTCCTTCTTTGAGGGCCCTGTTCTTTCCACTGGGATCTCACTCGCAGAGATCTTTCATATAGGTCTTCTTCTTTTTTTTTTTTTTCTTTTTTTTTTTCCAGAGTGTCTTGGCTTCCCATGCCTAAAATACTCTCATGGACTCTTCAGCCATATCAGAATGCCTTAAGGGCTGATTCTGAGGCCAGAGTGCTATTTAGGACATCTCGCATATGACTTTTTAAAAATTGTTTCCTTGGAAAAAAAAAGTTAGTCGTTTTCTTTTCAGGAACTTAGGTGAAAAGATCATTCAAAATTCTAAGAAATATAAAATTTAATAGAATATAACATTTTTAAAACCTAGGAGCAACTTAAATGCTCAATATTAGATGATATTTATTAAAATAGTGTTTTCAAAGAATGAATCTATCTAGGCTGGCGCCGTGGCTTAACAAGCTAATCCTCCGCCTTGCGGCACCGGCACACCGGGTTCTAGTCCCGGTCAGGGCGCCGGATTCTATCCCGGTTGCCCCTCTTCCAGGCCAGCTCTTTGCTGTGGCCCAGGAGTGCAGTGGAGGATGGCCCAAGTCCTTAGGCCCTGCACCCGCCTGGGAAACCAGGAGAAGCACCTGGCTCCTGCCATCGGATCAGTGCGATGCACCAGCCACAGCGGCCACTGGAGGGTGAACCAACGGCAAAAAGGAAGACCTTTCTCTCTGTCTCTCTCTCACTATCCACTCTGCCTGTCAAAAAAAAAAAAAAAAAAAAGAATGAATCTATCTGTCTCTGTTACTCTGCCTTTCAAATAAATAAATAACAAAATAAAATTTCAGAAATCAAGAATACAATGCTATTAAACATACTAAGAGTATATTTAAAGAAAAGTATGTGATGGGAATGGAAGGGGAGAGCAAGTGGGAAAGGGGAGGGTTGCGGGTGGGGGGGGAAGTAGTGGGGAGGGAAGCCTTTGTAATTCATAAGCTGTACTTTGGAAATTTATATTCATTAAATAAAAAAATAAAAATAAATAAATAAATCTTTAAAAAAAGAAAAGTATGATTATCTCTGAATTATATTGGATTTGATTTGGCACATAGTGGGTACTCAAAGAATGTTGGTTGAATAGTAAATGAGTTAACTAGTTGTATAGTTGTATTCTCAGCACTTGATTGAATGAAATGAAAACCCACAAAAGGAAAGAAAGACCCTGGGAAAAAATTGCAACAATTAGCAGAGGCATATATAAAGGGAAATTTTATTCAGGCAAACTTTTTGTAAAATATTTAATAATAGGAGACAACAAAAAAACATGATTCCTTATAATGTGCTACTGATACCTCTTAGCTAGCTGAGTGACTTGATCTCCCCATTTTAGGAACTGCCTTATGATGCTTTGCGATATATGACTGGCGAATGCAATTATGGAGGCAGGGTGACTGATGACTGGGACCGGCGCACACTGCGCAGCATTCTAAACAAATTCTTCAATGAAGAATTAGTTCAAAATCCAGACTATAAATTCGACTCGAGTGGCATCTATTTTGTCCCTCCTGTTGGTGATGTAAGTATGCCATTCAAGAAAACCAAAAACAGTAAACATGAATTTCCTCTGGTAGTGATGATATATTTAAAAATAGTGATTTCCTCCTAGGCTCTGTTTTCTGTTCACACTTATCTGTGTTTTCTTTAGTCATATAGGAACAGAGCATACCCCATACTGAGATGTAGTTACTAGTTTCCTGTTTGTTGTAATGTGAGAGTATTAGAAATGTTGCTCACCCAAGAATAGCTTCCTCCATGACCTGAATTTCTCACTAATCCAGTCCTTTGAGTAAAAAGATACTGGTTTATAAATTATTAACATTAATATTTATTTCACAATTATTTGCAAGTCAGTTACAAGTGGTTATTTCACTATAGCTCCATATTAACATTGATATTATTATTTAATTGCTTTTACAAATGAGAAAACAGGTTCATTAGGGTTGAATGACTAGAGTCAGCATTTAGCCTGGCAATTAAGATTCTCATGTCCTGTACTATAGTGTGTGGATTTGATTACCCAACTCCAGCTCCTGACTCCAGCTTCCTGCTTACACAGACCCTAAAATACAGAAGTGATGGCTCAAGTAATTGGATTTCTGCCACTGCTACTAATGCGGGAGTCCTGGATTGCATTACCAGCTCTCTTGTTTAGCTCTGGCCCAGCTAAACTGTCGAGGGCATTTGAGGAGTAAACTGGCAGTTGGAAGCTCTATCTCTGTCTCTCTCCCTCTATCTCTCTCTCCCTCCCTCCCTCCCTCCCAAGTTAATGAATTAACTAATTAACTTTTTTAAATTATATTGAATGACTTGCTCAAAGTCATATAGGCAGAAAGTAGCAAAAAGACACAGAACCACTTGGTCTCTTGCACAAGGACAAGGTTCTCTTTTGCTTTTGCGTTTCCTCTAGTCCTATCTACTGATTTCAGATTTTTTTTAAAGATTTATTTATTTATCTGAAAGTTAAAGTTGCACAGAGAGAGAAGGAGAAGCAGAGAGAGAGAGAGAGAGAGAGAGGTCTTCCATCCGCTGGTTCACTCCCCAAATGACTGCAATGGCTGGAGCTGTGCTGATCTGAAGCCAGGAGCCAGGAGCTTCTTCCCAGTCTCCCACAAGCGTGCAGGGGCCCATCTTGGACCACCTTGTACTGCTTTCCCAGGTCATAGCAGAGAGCTGTATCAGAAGTGGAGCAGCTGGGACTCAAACTGGTGCCTATATGGAATACAGGCACTGCAGGTGGCATCTTTACCCACTACACCACAGTGCCAACCCCTGATTTCAGATTTTTACACAATTGATTTCTAGGGACTTCCAGGACAACCAAATTGGTTTTCATTTTATCTCTAAAAGTCAAATTGAAAGTTAAGCCCATTAGCACATGCAAAAGAGACACATACCAATAGCCCCTGACCCTAGCCCCATCATCCACTAGGATTAATGCTAGATGAGGACAGGTGTTGATGTAGCTGAAAGGAAAAGTCAATCCCAGAGCTTAAGTCACTGGTTGGGTGGAGCAAGTGAACATGGGGAGCTGAGGTAACAAGATCTCTAACAATGAACTGTCAAGTGAGGAGAGGTCAAGGTGAAGTAGGTGCATGTAATGATGTAACTTGACCCATGAAGGAAAACCATCAATGGTTTATATGTAACCATAGGTGCCATATATGTATATGTGGGTCTGCATAGAGTTACATAAGTGTCAAGAAAGTTGTGGCATTTTGATAAAAGTCTTGGAGATAAAATATATGTACAAATGGATTAAAAGATGCCTGGTGTTAATGGTGGTTATCTCAAGATAATAAGATTACAGATAGGGAGCCAGCACTGTGGCATAGTGGGTTAACCTGCCCTCTGCAGTACAGGCATCCCATATGGGCACTGGTTTGAGCTCCACTTGTGATCCAGTTCCCTGCTAATGTGCCTGGGAAAGCAGCAGATGATAGCTGAAGTCCTTGGGCCCCTGCACTCATGTGTGAGACCCAGAGGAAGCTCATGGCTCCTGGCTTCAGTCTGGCCCAGCCCTGACCATTGTGGCCCTTTGGGGAGTGAACCAACGGCTGGAAGCTCTCTCTCTCTCTCTGTCTCTCCCCCTCTCTCTGTAACTCCGACTTTCAAGTGAATAAGTAAAGCTTAAAAAAAAATATTTCAGATAACATTTACTTATTTGAATTGGTGAATTTTTTACACAATGAAAGTAAACTATAAACAAAGTAAGTAAAATTATTATTTTTATTGTAAAAAATTAAGAATAGTCATCAGCAAGATGTGACACAGAAAGATTTCTCTGGAAGACATTTCTAAATGAAGTTAGAATTTCCTTTCCTTCATTTAAAATTCATTTCAATTGAATGACACATTTTACTTTTTCTCTCAAAGTGTGTCCACATTGTTTTGTAAAATTTGGCTCAGGCTGAAAGACAATGAAAGCATTCAACGTCCATTCTTACAGGCTCCTCTACTCAATAGCTTGTGTATTGAAAATTACCTCTTTTCCCGTGAGTCCTACAGTATAATTGATTTCTAACCTCCTGGCTTCTCACCCTTCACCTCTGCAGCACAAAAGCTACATCGAATACACAAAGACTCTGCCACTGACCCCGGCACCAGAAATCTTTGGGATGAATGCCAATGCAGATATCACCAAAGATCAGTCAGAAACACAACTGCTGTTCGATAACATTCTTCTTACACAGGTGAGTGAGCTGTGCAGGAACCAGCTTCTGAGACCCAGAAGAATGTGCCAGAGCAGTCGAAGCTTCCTTAGATGATTCGTCAAAGCGGAGAAGCAGTTGAAGGAAAAGGGAAAATGCACATTTTTCCTAAATCGGGACTTAAACGTGGAATGCAGAAACACAGAAACATATAGGTTTTCCCCTTCACAGTCTTCTGTTTTGGAACTTAGATCTTTTGTTTGACTACAATTCTGCTTCTAGGAGTAGCACTTGGACTTTCTTGCAGAAGTCATGCCCAAATACATTATATATTATGTCCTTTCAATTTCTTTAAAGCAAAAGAATTTCAAAGATATTTGGGAAGCAGTTTGATAACAGAATCTGTTGAGAATTTTAACTTTTCTTTTTCCACTCTCAGTCTCAGTTCAGCAGGAATTTAAATGACTTATCCGTATAAACTATTCCAGAACATTTAACCTATTTTACATAGAAACAGTTTCTTTCACACTAACATTGTATTAGATTACATATTATTTAAATTATATGACTGCAGTAGTAAGTATAAAGTGAATAAGTAGGTTTAAGAAAAGAATGCAGCTGAATTTGGGTAAGCATGAAGCACTATGGGAGCAGTAATGCACTGCCGTGTAGCAGAGAAATCTTTTAAGACATCAGAGGGAACTCAGCATGCCATGGACAGAGTCAGGACACTTGAATAAAAACATTTGTTGATCTTGCTTGTCCATTAAGAGATCTTCTCTTGAATTATTCTTTGTCCAGAAAATGTGCTCAGTTATTTGTTTCTTTTTGTAATTTTTGAAAGCAAATGAATTTAAATGGCAAGAATTCCCATGGCGATTAAATGAAATTTTAAAAATGAAGGATGAATACTCAGCCCAACAAATTGTCCTACTAAATGAATTGTAACTCACATTTTTATTTTTATGGAATCATTGAGTAAAAATGATCACCATTAATACTGAAAGAGTGCTTATTGTGTGTCAGCACTGTTTTGAGGGCTTTTTATATAACAGTGCAATGCTCACGACAATCCTGTGAGGTAGATGTTATTATTATTTCCATTTCATAGCTGCAAAACCGAGACGCAGAAAGACTTACAAGTTTGCCCAAAGTCACATCGGGCAATTTCAAGCTGGGACTCAAAGCCAAGCAGTCTGGCTCCCAGTAGTTTGGCTGCAGAATCTGTGCCCTAAATTTTTATCCTATATTTTTTCTAGATTCTAAAAATGAGACCAACTCAAGAAGGTAGGTAACCAGAAATGCTGAAAAAGCTAAAACTTAAGAGGATAATATGGTATGCTATCCTTAATAGAAGAGTCCATGGTACTCTCATCTCTGGTCTACTCTATGCTAACATTTTTTGGATAAGGCAAAAGGAAAATGGATGTTTTTATGTCCATTTTACACATTGATAGCCTTAAAATAAAAGTTATTTCCTGGGCATAAAAGTGTATGTACAACATTAGTAAGTAGACCTTTAGGAACATTTGATATGTGCAGTACACAATGGTCTGACAATAGGATGTTTTTTAGCTTTATTTAAACTTGATGGTGTGTGCCACATTACAGAATATATAAAACAGTGAATTCATTCCAATAGAAAATGACTCAGAACCAAACAAATAAGCTTAGATACACAAGGGGTATTTTCTCAGTATGTAATTAAACAACCTCTTTCAATATTCTTGAACTCAGATCGGTAAGTACTATTTTAGATAATGGGTAAGTAGTAGTTCAGTGATTCTAGATTGAGTTTATCACCATTCAGAGGTAAAGAGACCAGAACCATAGAAGTTGGAGAGCAAGTTAATGATGACAAAACTTTTACATTGTGTGTTTAATTAATACATCTTGGGAAAAATGAGAGAAATATTGGAGAAGAGATCATTTGCTTCTGCTTAACTTGTGAATAAGAAATTGTTTCAACTTAAGATATTATAAAGCTAGATATGGTCTAGGATCCCTGAAAAGGTTAAGTTCTGTCTCATTGAAAGTGAATTCTATTTGTCTTGATTTGCTTAATTAAAGGATGATAGCTATTAATCAGAGAGCACTTCAAATATATCATGGAAAAATGAAATTATTTATTTTGGTTCAAAAATTTGTTGAAATCTAGTTTTTCATGATACACATTCTCTATGAACTTTTGGAAGACCCTTTGTAGATTCTAAATGGCATTTATGAAAACTCTAAGGAAGAGTGTAAAAAGGAAAATGCTAAGATGAAAAATTGCAAATAAATAGCACCCAATTGCTCTTACTTTTCTATCAGTTGAATGTGACTTTTTCAACCTATCATCCCAATTATGCAAATCTGGTGTGTGAGAGATAAAGGGACTATGTTATTAAAATATTGTTGATGGGTCATAGACCTGAGATTTGAGCTTTTTAATTGCCTTTTTATTTTTTATTTTTTTTTTGTGTGTGTGTAGAGGGGAATATAGCTCTAGTTAGAAAATATGAATATTTTAATGAGTTTTAGTGTATTCTGTATAGTCACATAAAAATTGTATACAAAAAACAAGTAGAAATCAGTGTGCAATTCTTAAATTGTATTGAATTTATCTATTTTGCTACTTTTAGCTAAATACTATATTTTTGTTCACTATTATTTGTTTTATATATGTAGTTACAAGCCAAGTACTTTGGGATCATAATAAAGGATTATTGTATGGACATATATAATTTTTACTAGCACATAATTGAGGCTTGACAATATTTAATTATTTTATTGTTCAACTTGCAGGATCTTATGGTGGTGTGTTATAGGTAGCACTAAAAAATCACAAGAGAAACCTAAGTAAACAATCCTAGATAATATTTATAGAATATTAAATGTTATAGAATAGAAATCAGGAAACAAAATCTGAATGAAGAGTCAACATAATTTCATGCTTTTGGGAAAATATGAGATAAATTCGTTTATATTCTAATAATGGTATTCTCTCTCCATTCTCTCTCTCTCTCTCTCTCTCTCTCTCTCTCACACACACACACACACACATTCATTTGTTCTGAGGATTAAAGAGTTTTTCCTGAAAATATAGATTCATTTGCACAGTGCCACTAGAACATAAAAAACAAAAATTGAATTGAAATTCTCCTTCCTTGCTTCCAAGGTGAACCATGAAAGACTGCCTTTTCTCCATAACTCTTCCAACTGCTTAGAGTAGATGAGCTTATTTTCTTTGCCCTCCTGGTTCAAGGAGAAAACTATATCTCTGCTTTTGGCAACCAGTGGCACCAGAGTTATTAGCAAATATATTTTGAGGCCAGCTTTCTCAAAGCAAGATCAGATGTCCTGCATCTAGATGTTAATCCCCATCAGCACTGGCCTTTCCTCGAATTAAAGGCGTTTTCTCCTGTCTGTAGCATCTATTCTTCCCACTCTATCCAGGCAACAAAGTGAACAACTGATTTGCTTTCTCCAAGATCCTCCCTTTTACCTCTGAACACAACACACATCCTTATTTCTCTTTCTCTTAGCAGTTGTTTTCTCTAAAAAATCCACCCTATGCCTGTTGTCATTTTAATAACTCTTGTGTGGCGAGGACTATGAATGAAATAGCAGGGTGGTATTCATCTCATAAAGATTTACCTTGGGATTTTTCCTATTCAGCTATTATTAGAACTTTATAAGGTTTTTTTGAGTTATAGTTGGAATCTTGATAGTCTCGTTCAGCAGGTGCTGGTGCAAAATCATCAGATGAAGTAGTAAATGAGGTCGCTGGTGACATCTTGGGTAAACTTCCAAACAACTTTGACATTGAGGCTGCAATGAGGAGATTCCCAACAACTTACACTCAGAGCATGAACACTGTACTTGTCCAAGAGATGGGGCGGTTTAATAAGTTACTGCAGACCATAAGAGAATCATGCATTAATATTCAAAAAGCAATCAAGGTAAGAAAAAAATACTGTAAAAATCACTGAATTAAACATAGTACTCATTTCTTAGTTCTTTTGACCTTGGAAGGTTATAGAATTCAGGGGATAATTAATAATAAGTAGGTAAATAAGTATAGAAGATACTAGATTGTGATAGTGTTTTAGAGATGATGTATGCCAAGGACACAAAGTGTTAAGAATCAAAATGATGGCCAGCGCTGTGGCTCAACAGGCTAATCCTCCACCTTGCGGCGCTGGCACACCGGGTTCTAGTCCAGGTTGGGGCGCTGGATTCTATCCCGGTTGCCCCTCTTCCAGGCCAGCTCTCTGCTATGGCCCGGGAAGGCAGTGGAGGATGGCCTCAGTGCTTGGGCCCTGCACCCGCATGGGAGACCAGGAGAAGCACCTGGCTCCTGGCTTCGGATCAGCGTGATGCGCCGGCTGAGGTGGCCATTGGAGGGTGAACCAACGGCAAAAAGGAAGACCTTTCTCTCTGTCTCTCTCTCTCTCACTAACCACTCTGCCTGTCAAAAAAAAAAAAAATCAAAATGATAAAAGTCTCTGTCTTTGAGGAGCTTACATTTTAGTGAGACAGTTAAAACACAAGCACATACGTACTAAAATTTTGTAAATGATAAGTTTCATGTAAAATATGATATAGAATAAGAGGGTAGAAAATGGTTGTGTGAGACACACTTGTAGCCAGGGTGGATCAGACCCCTCAGTGGAGTTGAGCCTTGGACATCAAGGGGGCAAGCCATGGCGTTTTTAAGGAAATAGCATTTCTGCTAGAGGGCGTAACAATTGAACAGCCATGAGAAAAGCAAGCTTTGCGGGCTGGTGCTGTGGTGCAGCAGGTTAAGCCCCTGTCTGAGTCCTGGCTGCTTCACTGAAAGCAGTGGAGGATGGCTCGAGTCCCTGTACCCATGTGGAAGACCTGTGTGAAACTCTTGGCTTTGGCCTGGCCCAGCCCTGGCCATTGCAGCCATTTAGCAGGGTGAGCCAGTGGATGGAAGATCTCTCTCACTCTCTCTTTCTCTCTCTCTTCCTTCTCTTTGTAATTCTGACTTTCATATAAATAAGTAAATCTTAAAAAAAAAAAAAAAAGTGGGAGGAGCCCAAGATGGCAGTATAGCAATGGGAAGATCCAAGTCACACAGGGCAAAATAGATAGTTAAAAAGGAGAGAGGATACACGCCAGACATAGAGCCATGGGAAATCCAGAATGGGAAGCCCAGGAGTCCAACAGACTGGGCAGGTCTATGCTGAAGGAGCAAATAAGAAAGAGAAGTGGTGGAGGCACAGAGGAGGTGCTGCAGAATGGGAGCTAGTGCCAGCCCCCAGCAGACCAGGTTGGACAGGAAATCGCAGATCCACAGAGCTGCAGACAGCAGTGGGAGGGGGATCATGGTGAACTGCATTTGAAGTTCTACATGGGGAAAAAGAGCAACGGTATAGAGGAACAAACATAGAGGTCAGGCACTCTCCTGCCCATCTAAGTCTCTCCCCTCCCCCCAACCAGACATGCAGCTGTCTGCGAGAAGTCATATTGATAGTTTACATTTTTGAAGGTAAGCAGGGGCTACTGCCTTTCCCTGTATGCACACACTCATCAATTGCGGGGGCCACCTCATCATCTCCCCAGGAATGAGAACCACGACATTTCAGAGAAATTTCTTTCCCACCATGCAAGCTGTACAACAAGAAGTCCTGAATATCGAAAACTCTAGCTTGCTCCATGCACCAGTGAGAAGTGAGCCAGGCCCCAGTAGGTGGAGCTCAGTGCACCAGAGCTCATAATGCCCGCCCCCCCAACAGTTGAGATGTGAGCTGGGCTCCAGGAGGTGGGACTGCATGCTTCCAATTCCAACACACAGACTAGCAGCTCATAGCAGAGGGAAACCTCACCACAAGCACAAAGACCCAAATTAAAGAGAAAAGCAAGCAGACCAAAAAAAAAGAAAGAAAAGAAAAATACACAAATTCCAAAAAACAAAGGAAAAATGCTAAATAAGAATAAATAAGACACTGTGAGCCCCCCAAAGGAACACTGCAATTCTTCAGTAATAGAAGGTGAAGAGATTGAGGATATGCCAGAAATGGAATACAGAATATTAATCATCAGATTACTTAGAAGCAATAAGAAGCATATTCACAATCTAATTGAAAAGCACTCTCAAGAAATTGAGAAATTAAAGAGAAGTCAGAATGAAATATTAGAAATGAAAAATTCAGTAGATCAAATTAAAAAATGCAATGGAAAGCCTTAACAACAGAATAGGTGAGACAGAACAAAGAATATCAGAATTAGAAGAAAAATTTCTGGAAAATTACAGTCAGACCAAATAAAAGAAGAAATTAGAAAACTAAAAAACATGATTGGAGATCTACAAGATTCTATCAAATGACCCAACATATGGATCCTAGGAATTCCAGAAAGTGTGGAAAGAGAGAAAGGACTAGAAGGCTTTCTTAATGAAATAATAACAGAAAACATCCCCAGTCTGGGGAAAGAAAGAGACAGCCAAGTACAGAAGTACACAGGACTCCCAGTAGACATGACCAGAAAAGATCTTCACAATGACACATTGTAGTAAAACTCTCCACAGTAAAACATAAAGAAAAGGTTTTCAAATGCATGAGATAAATGCCAAATCACATCCAGAGGAAACTCAATTAGATTCACTGCAGATTTCTCATCAGAAACTCTACAGGCAAGAAGGGAATGGCAAATATATTTCAAGTCCTAAGGAAAAAAAGAAACTGTCAACCCAGAATATTGTAACTGCAAAGCTCTCATTTATGAATGAAGGAGAAATAAGGATATTCCACAATGAAGAGAAATTGAAAGAATTTTTATACTCGCCCAGCCCTATAAAAGATGCTCAAGGATTTGCTACACACAGAAACAAGAACATCACTACAAAAGAAGATGAAAACAGAAAATGACCCAGGAAAAATACAAAGGAAATCCAAAATATAAAAACAGGACTGTTTAGGGAAACATGACAGAGCAAAGTTGGTACTTAACAATAGTCACCCTGAATGTAAATAGTCTCAGCTCTCCAGTTAAAAATCACAGACTGGCTGAATGGATTAAAAAAAACTAAACTCATCTATTTGCTGCCTACAAGACACATCTTATCAACAGAAGTGCATGCAGACTGAAAGTGAAAGGTTAGAAAAAGATAATCCCTGGGGCTGGTACTGTGGCGCAGAGGGTTAATCCTCCACCTGCGATGCCAGCATACCATATGGGCACCAGTTCTAGCTCCTGAATGAAGAGTGAGACATAGAAGAAATCAAAAGAGAAATCAAAAAACTTGTGGAAGCAAATGAAGAGGACAATTCGCATACCAAAACTTATGAGATACAGCAAAAGCTTTATAAGGAAAGTTTATAGCAGTTGGTACCTACATCAAGAAATTAAAAAGGCACCAAATAAATGAGCTATCAATGCATCTCAAGGATCTAGAAAAACTACAGCAAACCAAACCCAAAACTAGTAGGAGAAAAGAAATAATTAAAATTAGAGAGGAAATCAACAAAATTGAAACAAAAAAATACCAAAGCTCAGAAAATGAAAATGAAGAGCTGGTTTTTTTGAAAAAATAAACAAAATTGACAAACTATTGATACAACTAACCAAAAAAAGGAGAGAGAAGACTCAAATCAACAAAATTAGAGATGAAAAAGGAAATGTAAGAACAGACACTACAGAAATAAAAAGAATAATCAGAAATTACTACAAAGAGCTAAATGCCAGCAACCTGGGAAACCTAGAAGAAATGGACATATTCCTAGACATGTACAACCTACCTAAATTGAGCCATGAAAACATACAACATCTAAACAGATACATAACCAAGATGAAAATTGAGTCAGTAATAAAGACCCTCCCAACAAAGAAAAGCCCAGGACCAGATGGCTTCACTGCTGAATTCTACTAGACATTTAAAAAAGAAGTAACTCCAATTCTTCTCAAGTTATTCACAAATTTGAAAGGGAGGGAATCTTCCCAAATTCTTTTTATGAAGCTGGCATTACCTTAATACCTAAACATGGAAAAGACACAACAGAGAAAGAGAACTAGAGACCAATTTCCCTGATGAACATACATAGACACAAAAATCCTCAACAAAATTCTTGCCAATTGAATCCAACAACACATCAGAAAGATCATTCACCTGAACCAAGTGGGATTTATCCCTGGTATGCAGGGATAGTTCAGCATTCACAAATCAATGAATGTGATACATCCTATTAACAAACTGAAGAACAAAAGCTATATGATTATCTCAGTAGATCCAGAGAAAGCATTTGACAAAATACAACACCCTTTCATGATGAAAACTCTAAGCAAATTGGGCTTAGAAGAAACATTCCTCAACACAATCAAGGAAAATTGTGACAAATCCATGGCCAGCGTCCTTTGAATGGTGCGAGGAAAACTGGATTTCCACTTGCAGAAGTATGAAGCAGGACCATTACCTTACATAAACACAAAAATTCATTCAAAATGAATTAAAGACCTAAATCTGTGACCCAATATCATCAAATTATTAGCATTGGGGATACCCTGCAAGACACTGACACAGGATAGACTACCTGGAAAAAACCCCAGAGGCACAGGCAATATAAGCCAAAATTAAGAAATGGGATTACATGAAATTAAGAAGCTTCTGTATTGCAAAAGAAGCACTCAGGAAAGTGAATAGGCAATCAACAAATTGAGAGAAATTATTTGCAAACCATACAACTGATAAAGGATTAATAACCAGAATATTTAAAGAGATCAAGAAACTCTACAACAACAAAACAAACAACTCAGTTAAAAAATAGGCAAAGGACTTAGACATATTTCAAAAGCGGAAATCCAAATGGCCATCAGACACATGAAAATACGAATATGAATATAACCCTACCACACAACCCAGCCATCCCACTCCTTGGAATTTACCCAATGGAAATTAATTTGCAAATAAAAAAGCTGTCTGCACCTTAATGTTTATTGCAGCTCAATTCACAATAGCTAAGACCTGGAATCAACCTAAATGCCCATCAATAGTAGACTGGATAAAGAAGTTATGGGATATGTACTATATAGAATACTATACAGCAGTCAAAAACAATGAAATCCGGTCATTTGCAACAAAATGGAGGAATCTGGAAAACATCATGCTGAATGAAATAAGCCAGTCCCAGAGGGACAAATATCATATGTTCTCCCTGATCGGTGACAACTAACCGAGCACCAAAAAGGAAAACTGTTGAAGTGAAATGGACACTATGAGAAACAGTGACTTGATAAGCCCTTGTCGTGACTGTTGATGAACAACTTAATACTTTATCCCTTTTAGTATTTTTTTTTTGTTCTACTTAATACTATTGGTTGAACTCTTTAAATTTTTTTCTTTTTTTGCACAGGCAGAGTTAGACAGTGAGAGAGAGAGAGAGAGAGAGAGAGAGAGAGAGAGGTCTTCCTTTTTCCATTGGTTCACCCCCCCAGTGGCCGCTATGGCCAGCATGTTGTGGCCGGCACTCTGCGCCAATCCGAAGCCAGGAGCCAGGTGCTTCCTCCTGGTCTCCCATGTGGGTGAAGGGCCCGAGCACTGAGGCCATCCTCCACTGCCTTCCCGGGCTACAGCAGAGAGCTGGACTGGAAGAGGAGCAACCGGGACAGAATCCAGCGCCTCAACTGGGACTAGAATCCGGGGTGCCAGTGCTGCAGGCAGAGAATTAGCATAGTGAGCCACGACACTGGCCGAACTCTTTAATTAACACACAACTATTCTTACGTGTTTAAATTTAACTAAAAAGTGATCCCTGTTAAATATAAGAGTGGGAATAAGAGAAGGAGGAGATGTACAGTTTGGGACATGCTCAATCGGACTTGCCCCAAGTGGTAGAGTTAGAAACATGCCAGGGGATTCCAATTCAATCCCATCAAGGTGGTATGTACCAATGCCATCTCACTAGTCCAAGTGATCAGTTTCAGTTCACAATTGATCATAATGAAAGGATTAAGAGTCAAAGGGATCACATAAACAAGACTAGGGTCTGCTGATACTAACTGAGAGAATTAAAAAGGAGAGAACGATCAAACATGGGAAGCAGGATACACAGCAGACTCATAGAATGGCAGATGTCCTAAACAGCACTCCGGCCTCAGAATCAGCCCTTAAGGCATTCTGATATGGCTGAAGAGCCCATGAGAGTATTTTAGACATGGAAAGCCAAGACACTCTGGCAAAAAAAAAAAAAAAAAAAACCTAAATGAAACATCTCAGTGAGTGAGATCCCAGTGCAAAGAATGGGCCATCAAAGAAGTAAGTATCTTTCTCTGAAGGGAGGAGAGAACTTCCACTTTGACTATGGCCTTGTCTAAATAAGATCAGAGTTGGTGAACTCAAAAGGCTTCCTTAGCCTTGGCAACTCATGACAAGAGCCTGGGGTGATTACTGATGCCATAAACAAGAGTGTCAGTTGTTGAGTCAACAACAGGAGTCAATGTGCACTTACTCCCCATGTAGGATCTCTGTCCCAATGTGTTGTACAATGTAAATTAATGCTATAACTAGTTTTCAAACAGTACTTTATACTTTGTGTTTCTGTGTGGGTGTAGACTGTTGAAATCTTTACTTAGTATATACTAAATTGATCTTCTGTATATAATGATAATTGAAAATGAATCTTGATGTGAATGGAATGGGAGAGGGAGCAGGAGATAGGAGGGTTGCAGGTGGGAGAGAAGTTATGAGGGGGAAAACCACTGTAATCCAAAAACTGTACTTTGGGAATTTATATTTATTAAATAAAAGTTTAAAAAATATGCTCAGGATCACTAGACATCAGGGAAATGCAAATCAAGACCACAATGAGGCCGGCACCACAGCTCAATAGGCTAATCCTCCGCCTGTGGCGCTGGCACACCGGGTTCTAGTCCCAGTCGGGGTGCAGATTCTGTCCCAGTTGCTCCTCTTCCAGTCCAGCTCTCTGCTATGGCCCGGGAGTGCAGTGAAGGATGGCCCAAGTGCTTTGTCCCTGCACCCTCATGGGAGACCAGGAGAAGCACCTGTGTCCTGGCTTCGGATCAGCACAGTGCACCAGCTGCAGCGCGCAGGCCGCAGCAGCCATTGAGGGGTGAACCAACAGAAAAGGAAGACCTTTCTCTCTGTGTCTCTCTCTCACTATCCACTCTGCCTGTCAAAAAAAAGAAAAAAAAAAAAAGACCACAATGAGATTTTACCTCACCCAAGTTAGAATGGCTTTCATACAGAAATCAACAAACAACAAATGCTGGTGAGCATGTGGGGAAAACCACTATGGAAGACAATACCTCAGAAATCTGAATATAGTCCTACCATATGGCCCAGCCATCCCACTCCGTGGAATTTATGCAAGAGAAATGAAACTAGTAAATAAAAGTGTTATCTGCACCCCCATGTTTATTGCAGCTCAATTCACAATAGCTAAGACACGGAATCACCTAAATGCCCATCAATCAAAGACTGGATAAAGAAATTATGGGATATAGGAGAGCAGCAATTTGGCGGAATAGGAAGGGAGCACACTGATAGTCGGGAAGAGACAGTTTAATAAAAGTGGAGATAATGCAGGTTCAGGGAAGAGTAGGGGAAGAAACAGCAGAGGAAACTCTTCTGGAACTAGTGATTCACAGTGGACCTGCATGGAGAGTGTGGGAGCCCCAGTTCGGGACACCAGCAGCAGAATCAACACACCAGCGCTGGAACGCAAGTTGAGCCAAACCTCAATAGCCCGAGACACCAGCAGGAAAGTGGAAAGAGGAGACTAGAGGGAACGAGGCTTGAAACTCCGTGGGGAAAAATTCACCAGGCTAACTAGAAGAGAGAGAGGGGGAAAAAAAAAGTGACCAATATAGACACGAGTTTCTCTCTCTCTGCTCACCCCTCAAAGGCGAGCAAGACAAAGAGCAGGCACCATTTTGGACATACGTCATAAGCAGGGCAACCTCAGGTCTGCACCGGCCCTGAGCCTAGCAGAAAAACCTGACTCTGGGGGGGTGAAATTACAGGAGATTAGGATCTAACTTGGCAACCCAGTGGGAGACTGCAGGAGAATTGGAACCCACACTGAGGGCAGCAGAGATTCCCTGTGTGGTCCTTGGGAAAGAGCTTCCGATCTCTGGCTCCTGTGGGTATATCATTCGCCTGCTAACTACCTCCAGTTACGTTCAGCTGTGCGTTCAGCTGTGCGCAATTACTTCCCTTTTGAATCAAAAAAAAAAAGAATGAAAGAAAGAGAGATTTACCACGCCTAACCTGGGAGTGTCACCTTTGACACACCCACAACCCTGAGGAACCAAACAGAGCTCTCAGGCCATACTCATCTCAAGCCTCTAAGGCTCCACCAAAAGCAGACAGTACACTTAATATAGAGCCATAGAATAACAAGAAAAAACACCACAGTGAAGAAACCAAATATCTCCAACATGCCATACAACAAACGCAAAAACCGAGATAACAAGGACAAGGAAGACACTATGACGACCCCAAATGAAAAAGACACCCCAATTCAAGATTATGAAGATGATGAGATCGAAGAAATGCAAGAAGCGGATCTCAAAAAATTGATAAGAACATTAAGAAGTTCTCAAAAACAAATTTTTAACTACAGAAATACTTAATGGACAAGATAGAAAATCTCTCTTGTGAAAATGAAATATTAAGGAGGAATCAAAATGAAATGAAACAACTAGTGGAACAAGAAACTGTGATAGTGATGAGAAATCATAATGAAATGAAGAATTCAATAGATCAAATGACAAACACATTAGAGAGCCTTAAAAACAGAATGGGTGAAGCAGAATAGAGAATATCGGACTTAGAAGACAGAGAACAGGAAAGGAAACAGGCAAACCAAAGAAAAGAAGAGGAAATTAGAAATCTAAAAAATATTGTCAGGAATCTACAGGATACTATTAAAAAACCCAACATTCGGGTTCTGGGAGTTCCTGAAGGCATGGAGAGGGAGAAAGGATTAGAAGGCATTTTCAGTGACATACTAGCAGAAAATTTCCCAGGTTTGGAGAAGGACAGAGACATCCTAGTACAGGAAGCTTATAGAACCCCTAATAAACATGACCAAAAGAGATCCTCACCACGACATGTTGTAATCAAACTCACCATGGTGAAACATAAAGAGAAGATTCTAAAATGTGCAAGAGAGAAACGTCAGATCACTCTCAGAGGATCTCCAATTAGACTCACAGCAGACTTCTCATCAGAAACCCTACAAGCTAGAAGGGAATGGCGAGACATATCCCAGGTAATAAGAGAAAAAAACTGCCAGCCCAGAATATTATATCCTCATTTGTGAATGAAGGTGAAATAAAGACTTTTCATAGCAAACAGAAATTGAAAGAATTTGTCGCCACTCGTCCAGCCCTGCAAAAGATGCTTAAAGATATGTTACACACAGAAACACAGAAACATGGTCATCAATATGAAAGAAGGTAAAGGAAGGAAACCTCACAGCAAAAGATCACAGGAAGCTCAATTTCTCTTTGACATAGAATTAAAATCTGATTCTCTGTTAAAGCAATGTGTTAAAGTAATCTATTATGTTCTCTTGATGTCTGTTAAATTCTAATTGTTCAAAAACAGCTGAATTTTTATTAAGAGCTATGGGTTATTAAAATATGTACTTATTTTCAAAGATTTGAATAATCACCTTGTAACAATGATCAGATTTGGTCTATGTTATGTCATGATTATAAGGAATCTTATTTCAACCAGATATTTTGGATTTTGAGCCTTCTTGGCATTCTGGACAGGCATTCAAAAAATCAAAGTTTCAAACAATCTGGACTCTAAAATTTCCAGTAAATCCTGGACTTTGGTTTTTCCAGTCTGGGCCCAACTGAAAAAATCGAAGGACCTATGTCTCGCATCTTATAGAGACACCAACTAATCAGGCTATTTGGATTATATTAGAAGTACTGTCAAGATGTGACGTGGTACCAAATTTTACGTTTCTATAATGGAAAATGCTATTAATACAAATGATTAAGAATTAAAAAGTCTAATGATCTTGTGTTACTAGACATGATAGTTATCTTAATGAGAAAGCCCCAGAGGCCTAAAGGGTTAAATACTTGTAAAATCCTACAGGTGCTTTCAAAAATACTGTGAAGTAAGCAAGTGCCTCTTGTTGCTTGATGAGTTTATAATTTTAAACATGGCGACTTAAAGTCTTTTGTCATCCACAGTTATATATGATTTGCTGCTCATAAAACTAAAGTGTTGTTGGTTCTGTGTTTAGCTGTCCTCCTATAGGTTCCTATGGCCTTTTTCCAGCCACTTCTATTGTATTCAGTACTTTGGGATGGCTCTGCAAACAGATGAAGCCAATAATGTATTAACAGTACCAACTGAGAGAAAGTATGGTTAACTGAGGTTACTAAAAACAAAAAACAATTCAAATCAATTGACAATCTACAAAAAGATTTAAACATTTTAAAAGCTATTATTAAAATTGCTATATTGGTCTATTATGCTATGTTATATGTGTGTACATATTGTATGTCCACATAGGAAAATTTTATTAGGAGTTCTATTGTAATTGGCTTATAGATAAGATTGTCCATAAATTTAAGCTGCTAAAATCAATCAAAGACACATTTTTTTATTAAACTGTTATTTCATGAATATAAATTTCCAAAGTACAGCTTATGGGTTACAATGGCTTCCCCCTCCCAAAATTTCCCTCCCACCCACAACCCTTCCCTTTCCCGCTCCCTCTCCCCTTCCAATCACATCATGATTCATTTTCAATTCTCTTTATATACAAAGATCAGTTTAGTATATATTAGGTAACGATTTCAACAGTTTGCCCCCATATAGTAACACAAAGTGAAAAAAAATACTGTTGGAGTACTAGTTATAGCATTAAATAACAGTGTACAGCACATTAAAGACAGAGATCTTACATAATATATTTTTTTAAAAAAATTAATTAATTTTCTATGCCATTTCCAATTTAACACCAGGTTTTTCCTTTTTTCATTTCCAATTATCTTTATATACAGAAGATTGATTCAGTATATAATTAGTAAAGATCTCATCAGTTTGTACCCACACAGAAACACAAAGTGTAAAAATACTGTTTCAGTACTAGTTATAGCATCACTGCACATTAGAAAACTCATTAGGGACAGATCCCACATGGGATGTAAGTACACAGTGACTTTTGTTGCTGACTTAACAATTTGACACTCCTGTTCATGGTGTCAGTAATCTCCCTAGGCTCTAGTCATGAGTTGCCAGGGCTATGGAAGCCTTTAGAGTTCGCTGACTTTGATCTTATTCCGATAGGGTCATAGTCAAAGTGGAAGTTCTCTCCTCCCTTCAGAGAAAGGTACCTCCTTCTTTGATGGCCCCGTTCTTTCCACTGGGATCTCACTCTCAGAGATCTTTCATTTAGGTCTTCTTCTTTTTTTCTTTTCCATGGTATCTTGGTTTTCCATGCCTACAGTACTCTCATGGGCTCTTCAGCCAGATCCGAATGCCTTAAGGGCTGATTCTGAGGCCAGAGTGTTGTTTAGGACGTCTGCCATTCTGTGAGTCTGCTGTATATCCCACTTCCCATGTTGGATCTTTCTCTCCCTTTTTGATTCTATCAGTTAGTATTAGCAGACACTTGTCTTGTTTGTGTGATCCCTTTGACTCTTAGACCTATCAGAGCCATCGAATGTGAACTGAAATTGATCACTTGGCTAGTGAGATGGCATTGGTAC
Source organism: Lepus europaeus (assembly GCF_033115175.1). NCBI lineage: Eukaryota > Metazoa > Chordata > Mammalia > Lagomorpha > Leporidae > Lepus > Lepus europaeus. The sequence goes on along the minus strand of NC_084827.1, from coordinate 139,299,726 downwards.
ATGCCACCTTGATAGGATTGTATTGGAATCCCCTGGCACATTTCTAACTCAAAGATACATTTTAATTCATGTGACCTGAATCTCTGCATCATATGTTTTATACTTGTTGGTAGAAAGAAACTAAAAACATTTTATATGGTTGTGCTTAAGTTTACTGGTTAGAAAAACTATACCATGTTAGATATTTAAGAGGTGTTTCCAAATACATGATTCTTTTTTTTTTAACTTTTATTTAATGAATATAAATTTCCAGTGTACAGCTTATGGATTACAATGGCTTCCCCCCCCCCATAACTTCCCTCCCACCCGCAACCCTCCCCTCTCCCGCTCCCTCTCCCCTTCCATTTGCATCAAGATTCATTTTCAATTCTCTTTATATACAGAAGATCAATTTAGTATAAATACTTCAACAGTTTGCACCCACATAGAAACACAAAGTGAAACATACTGTTTGAGTACTAGTTATAGCATTAAATCACAATGTACAGCACATTAAGGACAGAGATCCCACATGAGGAGCAAGTGCACAGTGGCTCCTGTTGTTGACCCAACAAATTGACACTCTAGTTTATGGCGCCAGTAACCATCCTAGGCTGTCGTCATGAGTTGCCAAGGCTATGGAAGCCTTCCAAGTTTGCCGACTCTGATCATATTTAGACAAGGTCATAAAAGACAGAGTGAGGATAGTAACCAATGATCCTAAGAGTGGCATTAACCAGGTCTGAACAATTATACAGCATTAAGTGGGGAAGAGGACCATCAGTACACACAGGTTGGGAGTAGAGCCATTGGTGGTAGAGTAGAGGTTATGATTACAAAGGAATGAGGCCCAAGTGCACTAGACAGGGCCTAGAACAAAGGACAGAGTCATTATTAGAGGAGCTAAGAAAGGTGCTGTCTAAGCTACAAGTAATTTCACATTTCTAAGAAAAGATGGACTTATTTGAATGGCAGAGTTTATAGAGAGAAGGAGAGAGAATCAGAGACAGGGAGATAGAGCGAAGATGGAGAGAGACAGACACACACAGGAGAGAGAGAGAGAGAGAGAGAGAGAGAGAGATGCATTAGCTAGAAGCTGGATCAGGAGCAGAGCAGCCAAGACTTGAACTGACACTTCCTTAGCTTAATCCACTGTACCATAGTGCTGTCCCATCTACTTCACATTTTTTGAAGTTCATTCATGCTACTGCAGAAAGGGTTGTGGAGGAACATGAGTGCAGACAGAAACCAATTACACAACTGAAATAGTCCAGCTAAGCTGGCCTCTTGCAGTCTCACTGGAGGTGGAAAGAAGTGGCTGCTTTTGAATGCTTATTGAAGGAGCAGTCTTATCTACATGGCTGCAAATTAATCAGGATTTGAGCAAGTAAGGAGTCAAGAACTCTTGAATGTTTTACCCATGAAAGGAGAAGTTCTGGGGAAAGGAGCAGATTTTGAGGCAGAAAATTAAGAATTTTGTTTTAGTCAGTTAATTTTTCAGTGCCTGGTAGACACAGAGAAGAGATTGAGTTGCTTTTAGATAGGTGCACTAGGACTTCAGAGGGAAGTAAAGGCTAAAGATAATTTCAGAGTTTGTAACCTATTGATGTTTAGAAATTAAATATGTAAATTATCTCAACTATGCTGTTGGCACAGATGAGCATAGATTACATTGAAACATCAAGTTCTCCCACCAACCGCCCCAATTCATATGAACTACTTATAATTTCTTGCTCACAACATTTTTTAAATCGTTCTCTTAAATTTCTCTGATTTGGAAAAGAAAATGATTTAGATTTGAAAGATCTAACTTGAGATAAACTCTGTGGCCATGGTAGTGAGGGAAGTCCATATGGTAGGCTCATCTTTTTTTCTCAGTACCTTGGTGAAATGATCCATCCATCTAACAGGTAAGTTTCTGAGTCACACTTTCTATATTATGTACCTTTTTAAATTATAACCATAAAATAGCAAACAGTTTGCAAACTGTATAGAAGAAAACCTATTTCCTGGAGTACATAAACATTAAATTCCTACAATAAATTTAATGAAGAAAACAGGTTGAATCTACATTTTTTTTAAAATAAAAGTTCTAAGAATCCTAAAAAAAGGTAGATGAATGGGGATACATATCTTATTCTTGGAATGCCAAAGGTTGAATATTAGAAAAATGTCAATTAAAGACATGCAAGTACAAAAGGACTCAAGTTTAATATCCTAGCAATAAATACCTAATAGTATTTTTTGTTTGTAACAGGATCACTCATCAGGATTTCTCATATATGTTAATGGGAATGTAAATTGGTTCAAACTCTTTGGAGCACAATTTGGTAATTTCAGTCAAAAAGTAAAACGTTCTTTATCCTAAATATATATTTATTACATGCACATATAGGCAAATTTATGGGCTCAGGAATTGTCACCAGTGAATAATTTTAATATCAATTTATTAAAATAAATCTAAATATTTATTATTCGATGGTTATACTATACAAAATGAAATAAAGAGAATAAAGTAGATTTATAGATGCTGATGTGGAAAGATGCAAGAAGGGTTGATAAATGAAAAAAAGCTGTATAGTTTTATGTATTTATGACTCAATATGATGTTTTAAAAATATGTACATGTTTAGTAAAGTTATATTCTCTTAAAGTTGCCACATTTACTTTATCATTCTCTATATATACCTCTATGTGTATATATGCATAACTATATATAATTTTTCTGAATTATTTGAGAAAAGTGCTTGCATTATACTCATTTGTCTCTTAATATTTCAAGATATACTTCCAAAGAACAAGAATATTATTTTATAACACCACAGTACAATGATCAAATTTAATAATAATATCCCCTGCATAATATTTTATCTAATTAGTAATCAAAATCCCAATTTTTCAGTTGTTCTTATTATGTCATTTACAGCACCTTTTTTTTTCTGGGACAGCTTCCAGGCCAAGATCAAATGTTGCATTCAGTTGCCAAGCCTTCTTAGTCTTTTTTACTCTGGAATAATTTCTCAGTTGTTCTTTATCTTCCATAACATTTTTAAAAGCAAATATTAAAAAAATCCTGTTACTTTTAAAATGAAAATTTTAGTTTACAGATTTTAAAATAATTTTACGTATTGGAGAAACCAAGAGAGAGAGATCTCATCTGCTGATTCACTGGTCAATGAGCCAGGCTAAAACCAGGATCTGGAAACTCAATCTGAGTCTCCCTTAGAGATACCAGGGCCCCGAGCATTTGAGCTGCTTCCCAGGGTACACGTCAGCAGGAAGCTGGATTGAAAGCAGAAGTGGAACTCAAACCCAGGCACTCAGATATGAGACGTTGTCCTAAGCAGTTACTTGGCTGTGCGCTAGATACCCCTCCTGTGTGACATTTAGTCAGCAAGGGAAATAACCCCTTCTAGTTGGCAGTTTAAAAAAAATATTTATTTATTTGAACATCAGAATTAGGAAAAGATACAGATAGAGAGAGAGATCTTCCGGGGTCGGCGCTGGGGTACAGCGGGTTAACACACTGGCCTGAAGCACCGGCATCCCATATGGGCACCAGTTCGAGTCCTGGCTGCTCCACTTCTGATCCAGCTCTCTGCTATGGCCTGGGAAAGCAGTAGAAGATGGCCCAAGTCCTTAGGCCCCTGCGCCCATGTGGGAGACCCGGAAGAAACTCCTGGCTCCTGGCTTCAGATTGTCACAACTCTGGCCGTTGCAGCCAATTGGGGAGTGAACCAGCGAATGGAAGACCTCTCTCTCTCTCTGCCTCTCCTTCTCTCTCTGTGTAACTCTGACTTTCAAATAAATAAATAAATCTTTAAAAAAAAAAAAAAAAAAAAACGAAAGAAAGGAAGAAAGAGCTGTGTGCCGAAGGAGTTGCCCAGCATTAAAAAAAAAGAAAGAAAGAAAGAAACATGATATTCTCTACATTAAGTACCAGAAGAAATAAATTTTAAAATTTTCATATGTTTAGAAATTCAAGCCGGCACCGCGGCTCAATAGGCTAATCCTCTGCCTGAGGCGCCAGCACCCCGGGTTCTAGTCCCAGTAGGGAAGCCGGATTCTGTCCCGGTTGCTCCTCTTCCAGTCCAGCTCTCTGCTGTAACCTGGGAGTGCAGTGGAGGATGGCCCGGGTCCTTGGGCCCTGCACCCCATGGGAGAACAGGAGAAGCACCTGGCTCCTGGCTTCGGATCAGCGCAATGAGCCGGCCGCAGCGGCCATTTGAGGGTGAACCAACGGCAAAGGAAGACCTTTCTCTCTGTCTCTCTCTCTCATTGTCCACTCTGCCTGTCAAAAAAAAAAAGAAAGAAATTCAAGAAAACGATATCCATAGGTTGAAAAAATTAAATGAAAAATTTTAAATAATTTATAGTAAATCATAATAAATAACACCAACATATTAAACATTGGATAATAGAGCTCTAATATTAGAAAAGAAAAAGACCTAATAAGGGGCTGGCACTGTGGCACAGCGGATTAACGCCCTGGCCTGAAGTGCCAGCATCCCTTATGGGTGCCGGTTCGAGATCTGGCTGCTCCACTTCCAATCCAGCTCTCTGCAATGGCCTGGGAAAGCAGTAGAAGATGGCCCAAGTCCTTGGGCCCCTGCACCCATGTGGGAGACCCAGAACAAGCTTCTGGCTCCTGGCTTTGGATTAGCACAGCTCTTGCATTGTGGCCAGCTGGGGAGTGAACCATCGGATGGAAGACCTCTCTCTCTGCTTCTCCTCCCTTTGTGTAACTCTGACTTTCAAATAAATAAATAAATCTTAAAAAAAAAAAAGGCCTAATAAAATAGAAACAGAAATAAGTAAAATAGAAAAACGTTTAATAATGATTAGTGGTCATCACATATTTTAGAAGATGAATAGAAGTGACCAAGAAATAGTGCCCGCACTAAGGTGTAGCAGGTAAGACTGCTGTCTGCATCATCAGCATCCCATATGGGTGTTCTCCCAGCTACTCCACTTCTGATCCAGCTTCCTGCTAATGGCGTGGGAAAGCAGCAGATGGCCCAAGTGCTCAGACCCTTGCTACCCAAGTGGGAGACCTGGAGAAGGTCCTGACTCCTGGCTTAACCTTGGCCCAACTCTGGCCAGTGCAGCCATTTGGTGAATGAACCAGAGGGTGGAAGATCTCTCTGTGTGTCTGTCCTTCTCTTTCTCCATAACTCTCACTTTCAGAAGAATAGATAACCCCCCAATAAAAGAGAAAAAACAAAAAATGAATATCAATGATAGGAGTTGATCATAATAAACATGATAGTCTGAGGGGTCTGAAAATGATACTATGAAAAATTTATGCCAATAAACTTAAAAATGTAAATGAAATGGATGATTCTGGGAAACCGTGTTACTAAGTTAACACAAGAAAACATTGAAAATCTAAGTAGTCTGTTTGAAATGGAATGCAATATTGAACAATTCCTTATTAACGCTAGAAACCTTTCTCAGATGTCTGCTTATATTTAACACTGGGTCATCATCGTGTGAGTGGACACCATAAGAAACCAGAGACTGATGGCTGACTGTGGTCTTCACTGTAGTGTAATATGACTGGGTTTGACTAAAAAACATTACCACCATCATGTGTCTCTTTTTGACCTGGTTTTTTCCTATCTCCTTCCTGGCAGATAACGGGCTGGAGTCTAGCATTTTGGGAGCTAAAAAGGAAACATGACCTTAAGGATTTCAGTGTCTAATATCCACACAGTCACTTTGATCCCCTGATTTCAGTGTGGTAACCCGCATTCTAGAGATTCCTGCATGTTCCTTTCCAGATTACATCCAAGTTTGGTGATGGGCAGTTTTGGTGAAGACTTAGAAATCTCTCTTTAGTGCTCGCTTCGGCAGCACATATGTAAAATTGGAACGATACAGACAAAGATTAGCGTGGCCCCTGTGCAAGGATGACATGCAAATTTGTGAAGTGTTCTATATTAAAAAAAGAAAGAAAGAAAGAAAGAAATCTTTCTTTAAACCAGGTTTCAACAATCCCTTCCTTTTAACTGTATTATTCCCACTTTAAGAAGTACTTAGAGTTGTTAATTCTCAGGATTTAAAGGTACTATGCAGTGCATAACTGAGTGATTCTTCACTTTCCTCTGACTGTTTAGGATTTCTCTTAACTAGTCATCAGCTACCAGCAATCCATATCCCCATGACATGCTTGTGAAAAAGAAAAACAAGTGTCTTTACTTTCTTTTCTTTACTTTTTTTTTTTTTGCTATATGACGCAACCTTAACTAATCACAATTATAAATAAAAAATAATCATGAAGAAAGTATTTTAAAGGGGGTTGTTCATAATCTATACTATTATGTTAACCAAGGTAAAATATGTTTCAGGGGCTTGTAGTGATGTCTACAGAACTTGAAGAAGTAGTTAGCAGCATTTTGAATGTCAAAATTCCAGGAATGTGGATGGGTAAATCCTACCCAAGCCTTAAACCACTTGGCAGCTATGTGAATGACTTCCTTACAAGACTCAAATTCTTGCAGGTGAGTTCATACAAATAGTTGCTATTAAATTTCTTCCGATTTCATTTTCTTTACCAAGATGCACAATGTAATGAATATCACTCTCTAGTGTTTATGTGCATGCCGGGCACAGAAAATTACTACTTAATATTTTATATAATATATCAACCATTACACTGAGCTGTCAAAATACTAGTGTTGTGGGACTAGGGCGGGGTGGTGGCTGGTTTGTTGCAGATTCTCTCCTCCATAAGTGAGGGCACTCAAAGGTGGAGGCATAGAGATGTTCAGGAGAGCAAGTTTTATTTGGAGCAAAACTAAAGTACAAAGGACCAAGTTGTACGTGAACCAAACAGCCCAAAATGCAGAAAGTCCCCAAAGAAAAGCCTCTCTTCAAGGAAAAACTTTCAGCACTGAAAAAGCCCTCTTCAAAGGAAAAAAGCCCCAACAAACGAAAATGTCCCAAAGCGAGAGAAGCCCTATCAAGGTTGGACCTCCTTTATACCCTCCAGAGGCACTGGAGCTGATGTCCAGAGCAGAACGCAGTTGAATATTGAAAAGGGTGCAGTTATGGGTGGGGCTCAAATGCCACCCATTTCAGGAAATAGTGGAATGTCGTGGTGTTAGGTGCATGATGGGAGTGAGTGTGCCAACCATGGTAATGTTAACTTTAGTGTAGTAACATTATAGTGACCTAAATGTCATGGGGGGTTACACATCATGCAGCCATGTGATTTCCAGCTGGCGATGCAAGTCCTCAATGCTGGGAACTTGCAGTTTCTACTACTTGGAAAGTGATGGGGGCTTGCTGGTGAACAAAAAGGGAGGCCTGGCCTGTGCAGAATAAGGGAAGGGAGCCTAGATGGTGCAGTGAAGGAGGACCTCTCTTGTGGGCTAGGCTAGGCTAGGCTGTCACATGGGTTGGCTGCAGTTGTCCCATGGAGGGTCAGCTGTGGCTGTCAAAAATGTGAATCACATGGAGCTGTCAATCAAGGACCTCTGCAGATCCACAAGGAGGGCTGTCCACAGTGGTTTGGCTGGAGATGTCAGTTATAGACACCATTTGGTAGTTCTGCTGGAGCCGTCAGATCCCAGGTCAGGCCCCTCGCTGTCAAACTCCAGTTCAGCTGGAGTTGTCAGTTATGCACCCATGCTGTCGGCTGCATCTGCAACTGTCACACCTTAGCTCCTTCCCCTAACTATCTAGATTCCCACAGCACAAGTACTGAAAATAGAATCTCTTGAGAGTGTCTTTAGGTGTAGGTGTCCATGCTCAGCGATGTCATACATTCAAGTCAATGAAATTGAAAGGGAGAAAACTTCTGGCATGTTGATTTTTTTCCCTTAAATATTTAGCATTAAAATAGATCCCTATGTCTGGCTAAAAAGCCCATGAGAGTATTTCAGGCAAGGAAAGCCAAGACACTCTGGCAAAAAACAAAACAACAACAACAAAAAAACCCTAAATGAAAGATCTCTGTGAGTGAGATCCCAGTGGAAATGAATGGGCCATCAAAGAAGGAGGTATCTTTCTCTAAAAGGAGGAGAGAACTTCCACTTTGACTACGGCCTTGTCTAAATAAGATCAGAGTTGGCGAACTCAAAAGGCTTCCTTAGCCTTGGCAACCCATGACAAGAGCCTAGGGTATTACTGATGCCATAAACAAGAGTGTCAATTGTTAAGTCAACAACAGGAGTCACTGTGCACTTACTCCCCATGTAGGATCTCTGTCCTTAATGTGTTGTACTATGTGATATAACAGTATAACTAGTACTCAAACAGTACTTTATACTTTGTGTTTCTGTGTGGGTGCAAACTGTTGAAATCTTTACTTAATATATACTAAATTGATCTTCTGTATATAATAATTGAAAATGAATCTTCATGTGAATGGGATGGGAGAGGGAGCGGGAGATGGGATGGTTACGGGTAGGAGGGAGGTTATGGGGGGGAAAAGCCAATGTAATCCAAAAGCTGTACTTTGGAAATTTATATTTATTAAATAAAAGTTAAAAAAAGAAATTATGAATAAATCTAAAATGAATTTGAAAAAATATTTATTAAAGTTAAAAAATTTGAAAAAATATTTATTAAATAAAAGTTAAAAAAAGAAATTATGAATAAATCTAAAATGAATTTGAAAAAAATAGGTCTCTATGGCAGAGCAAAACAGGCAAGCTACTAGTGAACAGTATTTCTTCATTGCCTTCTTGTCTTCTTGGTCAAATAATCACTAGATTGATGGTTCAGCCTCAAATATTGGTGATCTCAATGGCTAGTTATCTTGGAAATTCTGAGTAGGCAGAAGTCTACCTCCTAATAATCTGGTAATGTTGGCTTTTAACTATGTTCTTATTAACAATTACATCTGTTAGGAGTATCAATTCATTTCCTATATGCTATGAATAATGCATAGTAAACCTGAGGCCATTTCTGCAGGGATACAATGACAAAACTCCCTTTTCATAAAACAGATACTTTGTTGTACTAGAATTGATACTCAATACCAAGCAATTAATATTGTACTTGAAAAATGAGGCTGTATCTTGGTTTCTTTTAGGGAGAAAATTTTCAAATTAATTTCCTTAGACTGGCTTCTATAATTTACTATTAAATAACTATGAAAGTCAGCATCCAACTAGCTCACCATTATAACCTATGATATGAACAAGAATCAAGGTGTCTTGATATTTCCGAACTTAAGGTGTCATTTACCCTCCTTCTCACAGGAGTTCCTTGTACAATGTTGTATTCCCATATGTTGGATTTCACTGGATTTTAGTGTGATAGGAAGAAAACTTACAAATGAATGTTTTCCTGAGTACCAATGACTAATTAGAGAGAAAAAAAGTGAGAAACCATTATGTCTGACCAGCTAGTACAGGGATCTCTTCTATATATAACTTTATATATATGAGGTATAACTATGGTAATATTTTCTTGATGAAACCACTGGACATGTATAAAAAGGTCATTTATATCTGTACCCATAAACATTTGTGATTCTCAGTCTGGCATGATGGACATTAAATCAAATTCAGAATAAATACTCAATATGCCACCTATTTTTTAAAATCTTGAGAGTATGGTTTTTCATTCTCCAGAGTTCATTTATTTACCTAAGGGCTGATGGTAGTATCTTTGGGCAAATTTTGTTAAGAAGTTTTGTATTCAAAGGTTGAAAGGCTCTGTTGTCAGGCCTCTTGTGTTTTGACACCGTAGCAATGGTACGAGGTCGGCCCTCCTCCAGTCTTCTGGCTTTCTGGCTTCTTCTTCACACAAGCCTTCCTGACCGGTGCCCAGCAGAACTATGCACGGAAATACACAATTCCCATTGATCTGCTTGGGTTTGACTATGAAGTGATGGAAGACAAAGAATATAAGCATGCTCCCGAAGATGGTAAGTGCAGTGATAGAATGTATTGGCTCATATCTGGGCATGGGACAAAAAATATAACATTCTTGCTTACCTTCCTAAGCTGTTTAAAAAGAATTCTGTACACAATTTAAACTCAAATGGTTGAGAGAAAATTTAGAAGACACTCCAATAGAGGATGCAGATGGACCAAGTAGGGGCTTAACCTGCTGTGCCACAATGACTGTCTCTTTGTTTTATAATCAATTTTTGTTTTTTCAATACTTTCTGGCTACTCTGATATTTTAAATTCAATGGACAGGACTACTAATTTAAACAAGTATTCTTTTTTTAAAAAAAATTTGATTAAGTGAGAGAGGGAAAGAAAAAATGATAAAGCAGTGAAGCCAATGGGGGCAGAAAATAATAATAGTTGAATCTGGACAAGGAGTGTATGCCCCTTGTACTTCTTTAAAAAAAAAATTTAGTTATAAAGTTTTTTTTTTTTTTTTTTTTTTTTTTTTTTTTTTTTTTACAGGCAGAGTGGACAGTGAGAGAGAGAGACAGAGAGAAAGGTCTTCCTTTTGCCGTTAGTTCACCCTCCAATGGCCGCCGTGGTAGCACGCTGCGGCCGGCGCACCGCGCTGATCCGAAGCCAGGAACCAGGTGCTTCTCCTGGTCTCCCATGGGGTGCAGGGCCCAAGCACTTGGGCCATCCTCCACTGCACTCCCTGGCCACAGCAGAGAGCTGGCCTGGAAGAGGAGCAACCGGGACAGGATCGGTGCCCCGACCGGGACTAGAACCCGGTGTGCCGGCGCCGCAAGGCGGAGGATTAGCCTAGTGAGCCACGGCGCCGGCCAAGTTATAAAGTATTTCTAATATGTTGAGAAAAGAACAGTTAATTTACAGTATATGGAAAAATCAACCATAATTTTACTCTGGCCTTAGGGAATTAAGATGGTACAGGATGGAATGGATGGAAAAGATGGAAGCTTTTCCTAGTTCCTCCAAGAGCATACCTTTGAAGATTCCTGAAACAGACATTCTCTCCTGCTATATACATCATTCCAAAATTTATAACTAATAGGAGCATTTGTTCTATAAATGAAGTATTATAAGGAAATCTTTTTATAAAAGGGATTTGTTGCCGGCGCCGTGGCTCAACAGGCTAATCCTCTGCCTTGCAGGGCCGGCACACCGGGATCTAGTCCCAGTTTGGGCACCGGATTCTGTCCCAGATGCCCCTCTTCCAGGCCAGCTCTCTGCTGTAGCCCGGGAAGGCAGTGGAGGATGGCCTCAGTGCTTGGGCCCTTCACCCACATGGGAGACCAGGAGGAAGCACCTGGCTCCTGGCTTTGGATCAGCGAGATGCGCCGGCCGCGGTGGCCATTGGAGGGTGAACCAACGGCAAAAAGGAAGACTTTTCTCTGTCTCTCTCTCCCTCACTATCCACTCTGCCTGTCAAAAAAAAAAAAAAAAAAAAGCAATTCTTGTATGGGATGCAGGAGGTGTTGCAAGTAGTGGCTTAACTCACTGCACCACAATGCAAAAAAACAAACAAACAAAAAGATTTGTTTATTTGAGAGGCAGAGTTACAGAGAGAAGCACCTGGCTCCTGCCATCGGATCAGCGCGGTGCGCCGGCCGCAGCGTGCTACCACGGCGGCCATTGGAGGGTGAACTAATGGCAAAAGGAAGACCTTTCTCTCTGTCTCTCTCTCCCTCACTATCCACTCTGCCTGTCAAAAAAAAAAAAAAAGCAATTCTTGTATGGGATGCAGGTGTTGCAAGTAGTGGCTTAACTCACTGCACCACAATGCAAAAAAACAAACAAACAAACAAACAAAAAGATTTGTTTATTTGAGAGGCAGAGTTACAGAGAGAAGCACCTGGCTCCTGCCATCGGATCAGCGCGGTGCGCCGGCCGCAGCGTGCTACCACGGCGGCCATTGGAGGGTGAACTAACGGCAAAAGGAAGACCTTTCTCTCTGTCTCTCTCTCTCACTGTCCACTCTGCCTGTAAAAAAAAAAAAAAAAAAAAAAAAAAAAAAAAAAAAAAACTTTATAACTAATTTTTTTTTTTAAAGAAGTACAAGGGGCATACACTCCTTGTCCAGATTCAACTATTATTATTTTCTGCCCCCATTGGATTCACTGCTTTATCATTTTTTCTTTCCCTCTCTCAATCAAATTTTTTTAAAAAAAGAATACTGTCTGCTGGTTCACTCCCCAAATGGCTGCAATGGCTGGAGCTGGGCCCATCCAAAGCCAGGAGCCAGGAACTTCCTCCAGGCCTCCCATGTGGTACAGGGGCCCAAGCTCTTGGGCCATCTTCTACTGATTTCCCAGGCCATAGCAGAGAGCTGGATCAGAAGAGGAGCAGCTGAGACTCGAACAGGCAGCCATATGGGATGTTGGCACTGCAGGTGGCGGCTTTACCCCTACACCACAGCATTGGCCCCATATTTATTTTCATTTATTTGAGATGGAGAGAAGGAGAAATGGGTGAGAGATAAAGGAGGAGTGAGAGAGAGAGAAAGAGAGAGAGAGAGAGAGATGAAGAGAGTTCTCTCATTCACTGGTTCACTCTCCAAGTGCCTACAACAACCAGAGTTGGATCAGGCCAAAGACAGATCATCAGAAGTTAATCCAGGTCTCCCCAGTGTGAGTGGTGGAGACACAAGTTCTTGAACCATCCATCATCTGCTGCCTCTCAGGTGTATATTAGCAGGAAGCTGGATTGGAAGCAGAAACAGGACTCAATCTCAGGCACTCCAATAGAGGATGCAGATGGACCAAGTGAGGGCTTAACCTGCTGTGCCACAATGACTGTCTGTTTGTTTTATAATCAATTTTTGTTTTTTCAATACTTTCTGGCTACTCTGATATTTTAAATTCAATGGACAGGACTATTAATTTAAACAAGTATTCTTTTAAAAAAAATGCTATACGCATTCCTAAATTTTGCCGAAATGGTGCTTTCAGTAAATGACATTACTCTCTAAATGACTGTTAGTGTGTATTGCTTTAAGTAACATTCCAAAGACTGCTCTACTTTCTTATTCATTACTGAATGCTGTATTTTTTGCTGACTCTGTTATGCATTGGAGATGCCAATATTGAACAATTTAGGATCTTATTTTCTCAACTAATTCATAGTCTAGTGGGAGATACTAACAAGTAGAATTAATTACCATCAAGCATGATAATCATATTACTATGCCAGGTGGTTTTACTTAAAGTTGATTGTCACAAATCACAGGGGGGAGTTGTAATGCTGTGGAGTAATACAACCAGTATTCCCTGGGAAACTTGCTTGCCCACTCCCAAACTATCGCTTTTGGACTTTTTGCCTTCTCCTTTGTCCCATTTCACTTCATCCTTTATTAAAAAAGAAAACAAGCTATGAGAAGAGAGCTTTATAACCACCAAATCCATAAATAAGTTTACTGATATCGGAACCCTCTGGGAATCCAGATCCCACTTCCCTCCTCCTTCTCAGGGGCTTTACTCCTTTAATTCTGCAAACTTTCCCCAGAATCAGCAATCACTCCCTCAGCACCTGATAAGTCCAACCAGCATCCATATTCTAGAATCCTTCACCTTAAAACAAATCACAAACAATCCAGTGGTCTTAAGATCCAGATGTCAGGGTCAGTATTGTAACATAGGAAGTAAAAGCTGCCACCTGCGACTCTGGCATCCCATGTGAGCCAAGTCCTGACTGCACTACTTTTATCCAGCTTCCTGCTAATGGCCTAGGAAAAGCATTGGTAGATGGCCCAAGTGTTTGGGGTCTCGCTGCCCATGTGAGAGACCCAGATGAAACTCCTGGCTCCTGGCTTCAGTAAGGCTCAGCTCTGGCCATTATGGCCACCTGAGAAGTAAACCAGCAGATGGAAAATTCTCTCTCTCTCTCTCATGCTGACTTTCAAATAAATAAATAGATCTTTAAAAAAACAACAATCTAGATGTCCTCAGCTACTGTCCTAAACCTCTGCCCCCTTTATAACAACGTTTCTCAGAAGAATTGTCTTTACATGCTATCTCCAGGTTCTCTCTTCCTATTTCCTACTTATCTTTCATTGTCTTCAATCAACTATTGCTGTTCTTTTCAGAGAACAACTAGCTATACAAATTCATGAAATCTAGCCCAATCTTCCAGCTACATTTTATCCTAATCATTAATACTTAAACAGTTTTATTGTATAAACATACTTATGCACAATAAATGCGAGAAGGGGGTATTGGGACATCTGATATATCTTAGAACTAATCTTTATTAAAAGATATATTTATTTATTTGAAATGCAGATTTACAGAGGGAGGGAGGAAGGAAGGGGAAGAGAGAGAGAGAGAGCTTCCATCAACTGGCTCACTCCCCAAATGGCTGCAATGGTTGGAGCCCGACCAAGCCAAAGCCCGGAGCCTGGAACTCCACCCAGGTCTCCTACATGGGTGGTGGGGGGCTGCAGGCACTTGGAGCATCTTCCATTGCTTTCCCAGGTGCATTACCAAAGAGCTGAATCAGAAGTTGAGCAGCTGAGACCTGAACCAGCACTCATATGGGATGCTAGTGTCACACGAGGTGGCCTAACATACTGTGCCACAAAGCTGGCCCCAGAACTAATCATTTTTAGTGTTTATTTAATTTCATCAACTTGTAAGGCAGAGTAGCAGGGTTGTGGGGAGAGGCCTTCCATCTGTTAGCTCACGCCCCAAATACCTGCTGCAGCCATGCTGAAGCCAGGAGCCTAGAATTCCATCTGTGTCTCCCAAGTACTTGAGCCATCATCTGCTGCTTCCCAGGGCGCCCATTAGCAGAAGGTTGGATGGGAAACAAGAGTAGCTGGGATTCTAACTGGTATCCGACATGGGATGTGGGCATCCAAAGCGGCAGCATAACCTGCTGTGCCACAACTCCCAGCCCAGGACTAACCATTTTTTCCCCAGCCATAGACGCCTGGCTCATCATTAATCTGGCCATTTGTTCAGAATCCCATTATTCTTAACACACTCAGAATGGACACTTCTGAAGGAGATTTAACAACCCTCTACTGAGTCATTTAGTTATCTCCTTAATTCTGAGAGCTTTTTAAAAATTCTCTCTGTACTATATTAAATGTTGCAAAGATACTAATGAACAAAGTTTGAGTCCTTGTCCTCATAAAATTCAAAATGTAGTTAGGTTTAGCAGCATACCAAGAGAGATGGCTAATTTGGTTACAACTATTTAGAAAAGGGGAAAGGAGTGCCAACCCTGGGTCAAGGCAAATCAAAGGAAAGGTGTTTACACTGCCCATGGAGTTGCTCTGTGCCACTGCTGGGTCCCAGATGCTGCCCAGCCCTTTATTCTGAATCCTCCTTACATCCCTTACTGACCATGAGAAAGAAAATGTATTTGGATAGGGGCCTGCGTTGTGGCATAGGTTAAGCTGCCTCCTGCATCTCGGGCATCCCATATGGGCACTGGTTCATGTCCAGGCTGCTCCACTTCCAAGCCAGCTCCCTGCTGATGTGCCTGGGATAGCCGCAGAGGATGTCCCAAATGCTCTAGGGCCCCTGTATCCACGTGGGAGACCTGGATGAAGCTCCTGGCTCCTGGCTTTAGCCAGGCCCAGCACTGGCCGTTGCAGCCATCTGAGGGATGCACCAGCAGATGGAAGATTCTCTCTCTCTCTCTCTCTCTCTCCCTCCCTCCCTCCCTCTCTCTGTAACTCTGCCTTTCAAATAAATAAATAAACTTAAGAACACAAAAAGAAAGAAAATGTACTTGAACATCCCCATGATGTTTGCTGTCAAATTGTTAGGATGAAGGACCTGTTATCCCTATTGTGACATTTCTGTGTGTTGAAACCTTCTGTTTACAGTCTGATATTATCAGTCATTGCATGTGGGGAATACCATGCCAACTTAGAGGCAGAGATTTACTGGCTCTGCTTACAATACAGTGAGACCATGGTAAACAGCCTGTGTAGGCTCGCCTTTTCTCCTGTTTCCACACAATATTATGAAGCTCTCTACTTCTCCTGTTCCCAACTTTTTCTTTCCATCAGATAAAATCCAGAGGGGAGAAATGGTATGTCTGCCCTCCAGCATCCATTTCTAAACTATTTATATGTGGTCATTTAAATGTAACTATAATTAAAAATGAGATAAAACTTAAAATTCAGTCCCTTGGTTATACTCACCATATCCCAGTGTTTGATAGACATCCATAGCTAGTGGCTGCAATATTGGACAGCACAGAAACACATTTGCATCACTTCAGAAACTCCTACCTAACAGTACCACTCCTATGGATTTCCATATAATTCTCTAGAAAGCACATTCACCTCTGTGAGCCAATTTCACTACTCAAGCATTACTGCTTCCCGAATGTTTTTCCAGTCTGTTCTCTAGATGACAAAACAGGTTCTGGGGTTAAATGGATTGCCTCAGTCTTTTTTTTCCTTTTCCATTGCCATCTGGGCAACAATTACAATGAATATTTTTATGTGCAGATACTTGTATTCAATTCATGAGGATTTACAGATATGGATAGCAATAGAAGGTGACCTTTGTTTGATTTCTTAATTTTTGCTCTTCTTCAGTTGTTAGTTTATAAAATTACATTTTAGAGAAAGTTCCTCCATGTATCCATTCATCACACAACTAAGGGGCGAGGTCTTGGCAGTGAATATAGATCCTAAGAGGGAAGAAGAAAGTTAACTCTCACAACTTTAGGGAACTATGGAAGGGAATTTTGTTCATATGCTGCTTAGGTTTTGGATCCTATACTCACATTAAATTGTTTCTTTCCTCTGGATATCATAGCTTCTGACAACACTTTATGATCACTGGCCAATTAAAAATATCCATCTGATAATGTTCAACACAGAGGATTTCTCATGGACTAGTTTAAAATTCCTTGCCCCCCCTCCCCCCTTTTAAAAAGGTTTATTTATTTCAGAGGCAGAGAGGAGACAGAGGGAGAGACAGAGAGAGGGGGTCTTCCACCTGCTGGTTCACTCCCCAAATGGCTGGTACAGCCAGAGTTGGGCCGATCTGAAGCCAGGAGCCATGTGGGTGCAGGGGCACAAGCACTTGGGCAATCTTCCACTCCTTTTCCAGGCCATTAGCAGGGAGCTGGGCTGAAAGTGGAGCAACTGGGACTTGAACTGGTGCCCATGTGGGATGCCGGCACTACGGGCGGCAGCTTTACCTGCTACACCACACCATCGGCCTCTTCTCTGCCTTTTTTGTCTTCCATACCTGATTTCACTAGTGCATTACTGTACTAGGCATATTCCTGAAATAATTAATGTTAAAACATTCAGCAGATTGCTTTCATTTTAGAACAAGCCTTAGACTGCTAATCTTGTATCACTTGTATACTATTCACATGTAGTAACTGCAGGTTCAGAACTCAAATTGATATGCATATTTATAGTGTTAACATATTCCCTTTATATTTAGGTGTTTTCATTCATGGATTATTTCTGGATGGAGCTTCCTGGAATAGAAAGATTAAGAAACTTGCAGAATCACATCCCAAAATTCTTTATGATACATTGCCTGTGGTTAGTATATATATATATATACATGGAGGGGTACTATCTCTATATGTATTTATATATTGTTTTATAAAACACTGAATATGTTGAATAGCTTCCACACATATGTAGTCAATTCTTGCTATTCATGTTAATTATTGAATTAGTGAATCCTGAACCACAGCTCCTAGGGTAAACACAGGCTTGAACTTCTGTAATCACAGCATTTTTGTTAGCGTATCCACACACAATCTTGCTTTGTTTCCATTTAGAGAGAACTTACTGAATAGATAGTCTTGACTTCACTCAGTCAGCAGCACAGTAACTCATGCCTGAAGGATGCTCGTGGCACTTTCTCCTCAAGGCACATCACAGCATTCCTGGCTGTAGGAACACCCTAGACAACACTGCCACACTGCACGTGGGAGTCATTGTAAACAGTGAAATCACCAATACAGAAACCTAACAATGTGAAAAACTTGGCACCACATAGAACGTGAAATGGAATGAAACCAGAAAGCCTTGGCTTTCTGTTAATACCTGTTAAGCCTTAGCTGGGGACATGTATGTCAAATGCAGATTAACTGAAATCTTTGGTGCTTGGCACCTACCTGCTGGTGACCACAAAAGTGGTGCCAGTGTTGATTTTAGAAATTGGACTAATAAGTTAAATTTACTGGAAATAAGTTTTGTGAGAAATCTGCAGATATGGAATTCATGAATAAGGAAAAATGAACTGTATACATGCACACACGCACACATACAGATACAGCATGTAAAAGCTTGTGGAAAACAGAATTAAAAGGTTAAGTTTATTTTGGTGAAAAGACTTCTGAAATCCAGTTTTTTCATAATACACATTTTCCATGAACTTTTCTTTCTTACATATACTTCGACCTAAAATGTTAAACTTGCAGATTAAAAGATTACTATATGAAAACCACCCTCATGCAAATCTAAGTTTTCTAGGCACTGATCTTCAGTATGAGCAAATTAAGCTATACAATTAAAGTTCTCATCTGCTACTGCATTAGAAGAAAATGGTTAGATCTTCACACAGTTTGAAGGGTCGGTCTGGCATGGTATACTGAAATACAGGATGTAGGATTTTCATGCATTGTTGGGACTCTGGGTGCAGCACAGATAGGCAGTCCTCAGAGCAGCTGCAACAGGTACAGCTAAAAGGAAGAGGTGATCTAGTTACACAGCCATTGATTTTGTTGTGGTTTTCTTAATGGAGCATGGGACTGGGGATGGGAAGAGAAGGTGTGGTGGGAGGGCAGGTATGATGGGAAGAATCACTGTATTCCTAAAGTTGTACTTAAGAAATTTGTACTCACTAAATAAATGGTTTCTTTGGGGAAAAAAATCCCTTCAGAATGTTTTGAGACTGGCTTTCAATTACTAAGGCACATGACCCTGAGTATCAGTTGCGGCAATTCTCTCCTTAAGCACAAGTCATACCAAGGTAAGTATGGTGAAGGGGTGACTAATGTACTTTTTGATAGAGTAGGTAGAAAAATATTTTTTTTCTCATAGTTTCTAAAGTAGTTGTGAAGTTAATTATGAAAGTTCTAAAAAAATGTCTTTAGCAATCACAACACTAACAAAAATGAAATCTATTTAGGCCATAGATATTGGCAGACATAACTAACTTACTCTGAAACTAGAATTTTAAGCTCAGGTAGAAAATGTAACAACCTTGACTTGAGGTGTCATTTCTTCCAGATGTGGCTAAAACCTTGTAAGAGGGCAGAAATACCCAAACGACCAAGTTACGTTGCTCCATTGTATAAGACGAGTGAGCGGAGAGGAACCTTGTCCACCACTGGTCATTCTACAAATTTTGTGATTGCCATGACTCTTCCCTCAGACCAACCCAAGGAGCACTGGATTGGACGCGGTGTAGCACTGTTATGCCAACTTAATTCATAACCCAGAGATGTCATTTCCTAGCTTCTCTTTCTTGTTAGATGATTAGATGTCTAAACAATCTTATTTTGGCTTAAATAAATTTGACTAATACTTCATTAGGAATTTACTTATGTGCAAATGTAGTCTACATTTAAAATAATTCATACTTCAGTGTAAAAAATGTCTGAAATTAAGACTAAAGAAAACACATTGGTATATTTGCTCTTTTTGAATAACTTTATTTTGGGAGAGTTCCGTAAGCATTAGGAACATACATAAAATGACACACCACTGTTGACAAAAGAAAAAAAACAGCATTTGATCATTTCCAGCTTTATAAATTTTTAAAAAATGATTCAGTTACAACAACAAAAAAGTTTAGATATTTTAGCAAGTATCACCTTGCAGGACCATAATCACATTTAAGCCACTGACTTACTGTTAATGGAAAAAATTCACACTGCATCTAGTTACTATAGTATTTCTAAGCATAATCACAGCTGATTGAATGCAATGTGATATACACCAAAATTCATATGGATGTCACACAGTGACAGCATTGTACAAGTAACATTAATGACCTCCAACAAACACATGTTAAATTAGACTGGTCAAGCTAAATGGAATGTTGGAGCCAAACAGAAATGTAGTGGAATTCAGATTGTCGAGTCAGACTTGAAACTACACATGAGAATGATGTAAAAACTAAATACTGGTGGAACCCTAACAAAATACTAGCAGCAACTATTACAGCCCTCTTAAAAGGTTAAAAAAAATCTAGCAAATAAAGATAATACCACTTTCGAGAGAATATAAAAGTTTATATACTTCAGCATAACCCATTTGCTATAAATCAGGCATTTATTTTAAGACTGGGAGTATATTCCAGCTGTTGCTTTTCATAAAAGTTTTTAAATGAAGCAAATTTAATGCTGGAATGCAGAATCCTCCTCAGGTATAAAAACCAAAAGATGAACTATAAATATATCTTGGTTCACAAAGCAAGTTGAATCACTTGAAGTTGGCAGTATGAAATAAAATATCAGCACCTTTTAGCTAGGTTGCTTGAAGGGCCCAGCAATGAGATGAGGACTGTCCTAATTCAGTGCCCAGTGCTGAAAGTAATCTATAAAACTCCTACTATGACAAGGAGGCCAGAGAGAGAGCCAGGAAAAAAAGTTTTTTTTTTTTTTTTCCCAAATTCAAGCACAAGTTAATAAGGAAATAACAACACACCTAAGCTCCCCTGCTCACTGCGTGAAGAAACGCTGACAATAACCTATGAATACATGGATGCGTGCGCTGTTCTGAACGTTTCGCTTTTGTTTTAAAAAGTTCATAGAGTAAGAGGAATGGAATTCGGGAAAGGAAGAGGACTAAACAAAAACATTTAAAATGGAATGGAAAGAGTTTGGCTCTCACATATTTGAACAATTATGATTTTTAAAGCAGCTACACTGGTTGCCAAGCAGATTAAAACAAAGCTAGCTGCACAGTTCCGATACAGTTTACCTGGCATAAATGAAGACCGTGTGGCACTGGCGTAAAAAGAAAGCTACATGCAGCCAACTACTACTATAAATTACTAAGCCAGAATTCAGGATAAACATGGCTTGCACTTCTCACAAATCAGTCACAATTAAGGTAGGAGAACATGGCACCTAAAAAAGAGACTGATCCCTATCAGGCACCGACAGCTTGTCTTGGCACAAAATGATCAAGTGATTTTAGCTGAACTGTTTTCCAAGTCACTTGGTACCATGACAGCCTCCATATCAATGGAGTATATCCTGGTAGCTGCTTTAATGGACACTTGGTGCAGACGTGGTCAACTTGGATTTTCTGCCTTACAACTTTACCACCAGCCACAGCATGTGCTCATGGTTCCAATGGCAAACTGGTAATGTGAACATTCAGTACTTTTAATTTCCCAACTAACAAGTGAATACTGTTAAAGTTGGAAAACTGAGTATTTTGACTATGTTTGGGTTCATTTCTTTTATATTTTCTAGAGGGATACAATTTTAAGGAATAAACATTTGACCACGTGCTCTGAACCTCCTCCCCCAAAGCCTAAAATAAAAAACAAAATTAAAAAACAAAAAAACAAACAGAAAAATACCCCCAAACACCAAGTATTATAATAATACAAAGAACCATTATGAATCTTTTCATTAAACTGAAGCTCACACAAACATACAATCACAAATTTCAGTAGTTTAGGCTGCAAGTTTAAACACTATGCAAATATATACAAAAATAGTAACTCTAGATTCAAGAATAAGGGCTTTTCCCAATGCTAAATTCATACTCTAATGCAGCCTGAGCTTTCCTCTAGTTTCTATAGTCTACTTTATGCAGTTTCAAAGTTGTGTCAAGTTGATCCCTATTACCATATGAATATATGCAGTTGAATTAAAGGACACTACTATCCATTCTTAGCACACACAAAAACATTACCCAAAGTCCATTTAAAATATTTTTAAAGTTTAAATGATTTTTGGTTCAATTTCTATTTCTGCATAGCCACAGAAGTTTCTACTAATAAAGAGACTACTTTAGTGTTTCATATGATTTTTTTTAAGTCTTAATCAAACCTATATCAACACTGGTTCATGGAGTCCCATTTTCTCCTCTCTTTATCACAAGCTTTATATTTTTAAAAGACCCCTTCACACAGGGGAAACAGTACTGAGCACCAGTCTTTTGTGGTTAGGCTCAAATCTAGGGAACTTGTAAGTAGTGCAAGCCACTGACTTTCCTTTGAGCAATGTGCATACAGTACAAGGGACAGATGCAAAGCTGCATGGTAACATTCTCGTAATCAATAGAGATGACTGGGAATGATCAAAACTGGATGTCAAACACAATTTTGTCTTCATAGAGGGCAATCACTAGCATGATGGCAAATCCAAATAGCAATCCCAGATTCTGAAGAATGAATTGCCCTACTGGACAAAAGCCGTGTTCTTCATTGTCACCATCACCATGCAACATTTCTGGAAGCTGAAAAACAAACAGATTTTTTAAAAAAGCAATTATGACCTTTCTCTCTCTCTCTCTCTCTCTCTCACTGTCTATAACTCTGTCATATAAATAAATTTAAAAAAAAAGAAAGCAATTATGTACGATACTCATGCTCAAAAAATTTTTGTCTGTAAGTAGAAATACCACTGTTCCTCAGGAATATAGACAAGTGCTATACTTAACAATAATCAAATCTCAGGGTATCAATTTCACTCATACTTTTTTTTGTACTCTATATATTAGCTACAACAAATAAGACATAATTATAATACAACTCTTTAAGGCTAGAGGTCCTGCCTGGGAAGTTAGTGCAGTGACTCCTGTTGTTAACTTAACAATTAGCACTCTTATGTATGTCAGTGATCACCTGAGGCCCTTGACATGCACCGCCTAGGCTATGGAAGCCTTTTGAATTCACTGTTGTATCTTTTTCTGGTTTTGGAATTAAGGTGATGCTGACCTCAAATTAAGAGTTTGGGAGGATTCTCTTTCAAATGTTTGGAACAGTTTAATAGTTAACTGTGATTAGCTGTTCTATAGAAGTCTGGTAGAATTCAGCAGTGAAGCCATCGATCCTGGGCTTTTCTTTGTTGACAGGGTCTTTATCACTGAATAAATCTGTGTCTTGGTTATTTTTCTATTTATTTCTCTATGTCTTTGTGCCTCAATTTTGGTAGATTTTATGTGTCCAGAAATCTATCCATTTCTTTTGGATTTTCTGATTCATTGGCGTATAGCTGTCTGTAGTAACTTCTGATGGTTCTTTTTAATTCTGTGATATCCATTACAAAATCCCATTTTCATCTCTGATTTTATGAATTTGGGTCTTCTCCACTTTTGTTCATCTAGTTGAGCCAATGATGTATCAATTTTATTTATTTTCTTCAAAACATCAGCTCTTTGTTTCACTGACCTTTTGTATAGTTTATTTCAATTTTGTTTATTCTCTGATTTTTATTATTTCTTTCCTCCTACTAAAGTTGGGTTTCATGTGTTCTTGTTTTTCTAGGTCCTATAGATGCATTGTTAGGTATTTATTTGATTCCTTTCTGATTTCTTGATGTAGGCTCTAACTGCTATAAACTTTCCTTTTAACACCACTTTTGTTTTATCCCCTACATTTTGATATGTTGTGTTGTTCTCTTCATTTGTTTCTAGGAATTTTTTTATTTCCTTTTGGATTTCTTCTATGACCCATTGTTCATTAAGGAGCATGTTGTCCAGTTTCCATATGTTTCCATATTTTCTAGACTTTCTTATGTTGTTAATTTCCAGCTTCACTCCATTGTGGTCAGAATACACATGGCTAACAGACACATGAAAAAATGGTCAGGATCACTAGCCATTAGGGAAAGGCAAATAAAAAACACAATGATGTTTCACATTTGTGGATTTTTTAAACTCATGTATCTGCTTCTCTATATTTTTGAGTAATCTTATGATCATTCTTCCAACTTCCTTTTCAGGCATACTGTCAAACGCCTCGTCTTTACAATCTAACACTAAAGTACTGTTGTGTTCCATTTGGGGTAACATTGTCTTCCTTGTTCATGTGTCTTGTATTTTTACATTTGGTTTTATGCATCTGGGTAAACACTAATTGATATTTCCACCGAAGGCTCTTTTCTTTGAAATGTGCCTCAGTGGCTTAGCAGAATACCTTCTCCTTCAGCAGGTATCTAGAGGTGTGTGCCAAGTGGGGCCGGGGAGCTCCAGCCAGGGCTCAAGGGGGGGCAACACTTATGCTCAAAATGTCTTTTAAAACATTTTCTTACATAAGAAAGCTAATGACCAAAGTATAACTACCAACAATTATTTTTTTTGAAGACAGTTACCCATATGATGTATTTTAGTCAAATATTGAAAAATAAAAATTCTATGCTTTGGCTGTTTATCAGGCAAATACTGTGTTCCTTCTTTATTCCCCTCTCCTCCAGCCTACAATTACACTCTCAAAATGTATGCATTAGTTATCTTTGAAACAATTACTATCTACTGACTTTATCAATCCTGACATTTTACTTGAGGTTAAAATGTAAAACAATGTATTATTGCCAAAAAAAACCTCTCAGAAAAGATCACCAAAATTCCCACAGGTAATGTACTGATGTATTTTAAGCCCACAGGGATTCTTGGGGAAAAATTTACTAAAAGAGGGAAGGAAAGCAGTGGGTTGAAAGCTGAAGAGGAAATTCCATTCTGTCACTTGTGAAAAAGGTTCTTTATTTACTTGAAAGGCTGGGAGAGGGAGATAGGAGAGAGGAGGAGAGAGGGAAAGAGAGAGGATGAATACATCTCCCACCAACTGGATCATTCTCCAAATGCCTGCGACCGTAAGCCTGGACCAGGCCAAGGCTGAAGCTGAGAGCTGAGATGGGTGGCAGGGACCAAACTCTTTGAGCTATTATCAGTGCCTCCCAGGAAAAACATTATTGGCCGGTGCCGGAATCAGCAGTGGAGCCAGGATGGGAACCCAGGCACTGTGATATGGATGGACATGGATATCTCAAGTAATGTTTTAACCACTAGGTCAAAGATTTCTTTTCTACCTTTTTAGGAAGGGAAAGTAATATATGGTTTATATGCACATGGGAGTGATCCAGAAGAAGGGAAAATGATGCAAGAACCAGAGGAAGGAATTGTGGAGAGCTGGCAAGAGGGGCTGAGTTCTAGGGAAGAGTCTGCAGGAGCTGGCCTCGGTAGCAACATGCACACTTCTTCATGGTAACAGGAAAGACAGTGAATGACCACAGGTACCACAAGGTGAGCAGAAGTGGTACTGGAACTCGGGGGAAAGTATCTTGGCGCCTTCAGTGTTCCCCATGGAATAGAAAGCAAGGTTATCAGCTGAGGGGGAAGACAGGAAGTGAGGGATGAGAGGTCTGAGAAGAGAGGAAGGAAATGGTTACCTCTCAGTAACAGAAAATAATCATTTCTTCTTTTTGTTTATATTTTTTAAACTTTACTAAATAAGGTATTAGTTCTGTGATTAAAAATTCAGGCTATGGGGCTGAATCTGTGGTCCTGGCATCCCATATGGACACTGGTTCAAGTCCTAGCTGCTCCTCTTCTGATCCAGCTCTCTGCTAACGCCCTGAGAAAGCAACTGAAGATGGCCCAAGTGTTTGGGCCCCTGCACCCATGTGGGAGACCTGGAAGAAGAAGCTCCTGGCTCCTGGCTTTGGATCAGCTCAGCTCTGGCCATTGCAACTTTTTAGGGAGTGAACCAGCAGAGGGAAGACCTTCTCTCTGCCTCTCAGTCTCTCTGTCTGCAACTCTATCCCTCAGATAAGTAAATAAATTTTTATAAAATGCTATTTTAAAAAAAAAAGTTAGGCTATATAATTTAAAATGAGACTATGTGATAGGTCTTACCAGGCAGAAAAATAAATGTCATTACTGACTTTAAGAAGTATAAGAACTAACCAATTTGGTAATTCTTGTTTTTGTTTTTGTTTTTGTTTTTTTAAGATTTTATTTATTTATTTGAGAGGTAGAGTTATAGGCAGTGAGAAAGAGAGACAGAGAGAAAGGTCTTCCATTCACTGGTTCACTTCCCAAATGGCTTCAACAGCTGGAGCTAGGCCAATCTGAAGCCAGGAGCCAGGAGCTTCTTCCAGGGCTCCCATGCAGGTGCAGGGACCCAAGTGCTTGGGCCATCCTCTATGCTTTCCCAGGCCATAGCAGACAGCTGGATCACAAGAGCAGCAAGGACTAGAACCAGCACCCATATGGGATACTGGCACTGCAGGAAGATGATTAACCTACTGCACCACAGCACTGGCCCCCAAATTGCTAGTTCTGTAAAAGCTCTATTAGGGAAATTAAAGTAAAATTTAAATAAAATTGTTCATGTTTAGATCAATCTTAAGCTAAGTTAAAAATAAAAGAAACTAAATAAATCTGTGGAATATGAACGGTTTTCAGAAAGGTTAAGGAAGGACCATCATTGACACAGCTGGTTAAAACACCACTCACGACACTGGCATCCCACATCAGAGTTGGTTTGAGTCCTGGCTTTTCCATTTCCAATCCAGCTTCCTGGGAATACACCAGAAAAGGCAGCCAGGATGGCCCAAATGCCTCAGCCCCTGCCACCCATGTAGGCCTGCATGGAGTTCCCTACTCCTGGCTTCAGCCTAGCTCAGTCCTAGCCATTGTGGTCATTTGGGGATCGAACGAGTGGAAAGAAAATCTGTCTGTCTCTCCCTCTCTATCACTCTGCCTTTCAAATAAATAAAGAAGTAAATAATGGAAAAAAGTATTTAATGAGGGGCTGGTGCTGTGGGTAGCAGGTAAAGCTGCTGTCTGCAGTGCAGGCATCCCATATAGGCACTGGTTCAAGTCCCAGCTGCTCCACTTCTGATCCAGCTCTCTGCTATGGCCTGGGAAATCAGTGGCAGATGGACCAAATCTTTGGGCCTCAGCACCCACATGGGAGACAGAAAAGAAGCTCCTGGCTCCTGCCTTCAGATGGGCTCAGATCCGGCCACTGCGGCTCTTTGGGGAGTAAAATCAGGGGATGGAAGACTTCTCTCTCTCTCTCCCTTTCTCTCTATAACACTGCCTTTCAAATAAATTCTTAAAATAAAAAAGGGTATAATGAAAATACCTTGCATAAATATCCTCTTACATATACCATTTCCTGCAAAAGAGTGGCTTACCAAATAGGTATATTATTTCTTTCTTGTTGGTCATAAAGCAAGCTGAAAAAATCATTTCGTAACAATGATAAAACACTTTCACAGCAAAATTACAAAGTGTTCAAAATACTACAGTAGCTCTGTAATTATACCCCTAAACAGTACTGATGATTACTTCAACAGTAAATCATTTGGTCAGAAACTGTCAGTATGTCAACTGGTTTCTAAAAAAAGAATCTTCCTACTTAAATACCTTTTCCTAATATATTATTTGGTATATCACATGTTTTTACAATGAGTTATATCTTTAAAAATAGTTTGGCTTCAAACAACTTCCAGAGATTTCTTTCATTTTTGAAGTTGTATTCTATTTGCAGGTTTAGTACAACACAAAATAAAGCATCTTACCATGTCCACCAAGGCTACATAGAGGAACATGCCTGCGGTGATTGCAAAGATCCAAAGTGTGATGTTATTGGCGTACTGGCCAACAGCTGTGCCTATGAGCATGCCTATGTAAGCCATCATGGCAGAGAGGAGGTTGTATACAATTGCCTGCTTTACAGTCATGCCTGCTTTAAGAAGAACTGCAAAATCACCTGCAATTAAAACATAACAGGAGTTTTAAAATAATAGAATTTCAGTGAAAAAATCCAAAATGAATAATACAAAAAGATATACTATTAGTAACTGATATTATATAAAATTTAATTTTGCTTACTAAAAGATT
The DNA here is from genome assembly GCF_033115175.1 of Lepus europaeus. Lineage (NCBI taxonomy): Eukaryota > Metazoa > Chordata > Mammalia > Lagomorpha > Leporidae > Lepus > Lepus europaeus. The sequence goes on along the minus strand of NC_084827.1, from coordinate 139,272,060 downwards.
ATTTTTAAAATTTTTAATATAAATAGAACATATTTCACATATTTCATAGGAACAGTTTTAAGAAGATAACCATACTTCCCTTACTCTTCCTCTCGCTCCCTCAATCCCCCCTCCTTCTTTCCTTTTCTTTTTCTTTAATTTTTGCAGATATAATTTCTTTTTTTTTAAACTTTTATTTAGTAAATATAATTTTCCAAAGTACAGTTTATGGATTACAATGGCTTTCCCCTCCCCATAACTTCTCTCTCACCCACACCCCTCCCATCTCTGGCACCCTCTCCCATTCCATTCACATCAAGATTCATTTTCAATTAACTTTATATACAGAAGATCGATTTAGTATATATTAAGTAAAGATTGCATCAATTTGCACCCACACAGAACATACAGTGTAAAATACTGTTTCAGTACTAGTTATAGCATTAATTCACACTGGACTACACATTAAGGACAGAGATCCCACATAAAGAATAAGTACACAGTGACTCCTTTTGTTGACTTAACAATTTGACACTCTTGTTTATGGCGTTAGACAGTGATAGAAAGAAAGGTCTTCCTTCCGTTGGTTCACTCCCCCAATTGCTACCACGGCGAGCGCTGTGCCAATCTGAAGCCAGGAGCCGGGTGCTTCCTCCCGGTCACCCGTGCAGGTGCAGGGGCCCAAGCACTTCGGCCATCCTCCAATGCCCTCCCGGGCCAGAGCAGAGAGCTAGACTGGAAAAGGAGCAACCGGGACTAGTACCCAGTGCCCCAACCGGGACTAGAACCCGGGGTGTTGGCGCCACAGGCAGAGGATTAGCCAAGTGAGCCACAGCGCTGGCCTAGATCCTGGATTTTAATCCTTTATCAGTTGCATGGTTAATAAATGCAAAAATCTTGATGGATTTTAAATGCATGATGCTGGAAAGATGACATTCTGAAAGCTTATATAAAACATTCTCAAGAAGACATGGCTATAGGAGTTGCCAGAGGACAGGGATGGGGACAGATGTGACTATAAAGGAATAGCACGGGCAGGAGCTGAGGGGTGATAGACCTGGTTTTCAGTCCCAAGCCAGGGGCAGTAATCACAGAAATCTAATACACGTTGAAATTCGGAGAACTATACACAGCAAAAAAAAAAAAAAAAAAAAATCGATCTTACATGACTTCAAATGAAAGATCAAGAAAAACACAAGAACCAGTCACTGTTCTGCCTTTTTTTTTTTTTTTAAAGATTTATTTATTTATTTGAAAGTCAGAGAGAGACAGAGGTCTTTCATCCACTGGTTCACTCCTCACTGGTTCACTACCGCAATGGCTGCAGCTGCGTGGATCCGAAGCCAGGAGCCTCCCCGGGGTCTCCCACGTGGGTGCAGGGGCCCAAGGACCTGGGCCATCCTCCACTGATCCCCAAGGCCACAGCAGAGAGCTGGATCGGAAGTGGAGCAGCTGGGTCTCAAACCAGCGCCCATATGGGATGCCAGCGCCTCAGACCAGGGCATTTACCTGCTGCGCCACAGCACCGGCCCCTGTTCTGCTTTCCTTGAAGGAAAACAGCCTAAAAAAAGAAGAGGTAGTGCCTGCATTGTGGCACAGTAGCAATGCCAGCATCCCATATGAATACTAGCTGGAGTCCCAGTTGTTCCACTTCTGATCCAGCTCCTTGCTAATGCATCCAGGAAAGTACTTGGGATCATGCCACCCACTTGGGAGACCTGGATGGAGTTCCAGGCTCCTGGCTTTTGCCTGGCCCAGTCCTAGGCGTTGCAGCCTTTTGAGGAATGAACCAGTGGATGGAAGATCTTTTTCTCTCTCTGTCTCTGCCCTTCTCTGTACTTTGCCTTTCAAATAAATAAATCTTTAGAGGTAAAAATAAAAATAAGGAAAAAAAATGAGAGGTAACAGCCAGCCTCTTTCAATCTATTTTATATTATGTTTACATTTATTTTCCCATGGAAAAAAATTAAATGCTAAAAATGTTAGGAGAGAGAGCTCTCTCCACAGTCTCCCTGTGCTGCTGTAACGGTGCCCAAGATTGCTTTGCTGTGCTTCCAAGAGCATCAGCGATGCTGAGAAGGGAGCAACCACCAGCTTCTTTATGGGCTGTGCTCCAAACGGAACATCCCATTTCTAACCATGATGATAAAGCACAGTTGCACTGGCAACTTTGGAACAACCCATGATCAACGAGCTGAGGAAAGACAAAATCACACAGCAGGGGAAAATCCTGGAGTTCTTTTCCTAGGGGCATGACACATACATACAAATCAAATGCCTCAATGGACAAAAAAAGACAAAGGAGCAGGAGACTTTTTCATTCCAAAGTTTGAATATTAGGGATAGAAAAAAAATTATTGCTCAGAAAGATGCAGAAGAGCAAAATTCTACTAACAGCTGAAAAGCAACAACTTTGGGGCCAGCGTTGTAGCACAGCAGGTTAAGTTGCCACCTGTGATGCTGGAATCCCATATGAATGCTGGTTTGAGTCCCTGCTGTTCCACTTCTGATCCAGTTCCCTGCTAATGCACCTGAGAAAGCAACAGAAGATGGCCCAACTGCTTGGGCACCTGCGCTCAACATGAGAGATGCAGATGGAGTTCCAGGCTCCTGGCACTGGGCCCAGGCCCAGCAGTTGTGGCCATTTGGGGAGTGAATCAGTGGATGGAAGATCTCTCTCCTTCTCTCTCCCTCTCTGTATAACTCGGCCTTTCAAATAAGTAAAAATCTTTTTTGAACAGTAAAATAACCTTGACATCATTAAAAAAAAGAGAGAGGAAGAAAACATGTATTTAGAGTGCTAACAGAACACAGAATGTGTTTGTTTCTTTCCCTTACAAGAGAATCCTAAAATCTACATACTGAAACCTCATCATCTGCTTTCTAATAACTCATGGTTACAGGGTCCTAGTCTGTAACAAGTCAGTAGAAGGTATTAATAATAATAATAATAGGCAGGCGCCGTGGCTCAATAGGCTAATCCTCCATTTTGTGGCACTGGTACACCGGGTTCTAGTCCCGGTTGGGGCACCAGATTCTGTCCCGGTCGCCCCTCCTCCAGTCCAGCTCTCTATGGCCCGGGAGTGCAGTGGAGGATGGCCCAAGTACTTGGGCCTTGCACCCGCATGGGAGACCAGGAGAAGCACCTGGCTCCTGGCTTCGGATCAGCATGGTGCGCTGGCCGCAGCAGCCAGTGGGGGGTGAACCAACGGAAAAGGAAGACCTTTCTCTCTATCTCTCTCACTGTCCACTCTGCCTGCCAAAAAAAAGAAAAGAAACTTGCTTTTTTATTGTTCAGTAGTTTTCCATGAAGGTACCATAATATATTCACCAGCTGAGGGACATCTAGGTTGCTTTCAGTTCTGGGAAAATTATGACACACTCATAAGCAGGCTTTTGTATCAACATGAATTTTCAATTCTCCTGGTTATATATCTATGAATGGGATTGCTGGGCCATATAGTAAATGTATTTCTAACCTTTTTCTTTCTGATTGGCAATGTATCAGAGTTCTAATTATTCCACATCCTTGCCAATCCATAATGACAAATCCAACACCTGAAAATATGTGGATGTAACTCGTATAACTTCTTTTTTTCATGTTTTTAAAGATTTATTTTATTTATAGGAAAGTAGAGTTACAGAGACAGAGAGGGAGAGATAGAAAGATCTTTCATCTGGTGGTTTACTCCCCAAATGGCTGCAACAGCCAGAGCTGGGCCAGGCTGAAGCCAGTAGCCAGGGCTTCATTAGGGTCTCCCACATGGGTGACAGGGCCCCAAAGACTTGGGTCATCCTCTGCTGCTTTCCCAGCAGCATTAGCAGCGAGCTGGATTGAAGTGGGGCAGCCAGGACTCAAACAAGCACCCATATGGGATGCCAGCATCGCAGGCAGATCTATTTACCTGCTAAGCCACAATGCCAGCCCCTTGTATAACTTCTTTAGTGAAATGTCTATTCAAATCTTTTGCTCATATTAAAAAATTTTTTACTGGGTTGCTTCCCAATCAGCATAATAAATATAATATACTAAATATATATTATATAAATATTATATTAAATATTCTGGTCCTAGAAAGTCCTTCATATGTATTTTCTAAATTTTTTTTCCAGGTCATGGCTTGTCTTTTTATACTCTTAACAAAGTTTTTTGTGAAAAGTTTTAATTTGGATGATGTCAGTTTACTACTTTTTCCCTTAATACATCATAGATTTAGTATATCTCAGAACAATTCACCTAATCCAAGGACACAAATCTTTATATTTTCTTCTGCAAGTTTAATATTTTTAGATTCTCCATTCAAATCCAAAGACCTATTTTGAGTTAATGTTAGTGGTACAAGAAGTCAAGGGGTTTTTTTTCTTTCTTTTTCCTTTTTTGCAGGTGGATGTCCAGTTGTTACAGTATCATTTGTTGAAAATACTACCCCTTCTACACACAGAATTTTCTTTGTACTTTTTTTTTTTTGAAAATAAATAGCCATATATCTAAAGATACTAAGCTCTGTTCCACTGATTAATGTGTCTATTCTTTCACCAATTCCAACCATTTGATTACTGTGGCTTTACAGTATGTCTTGAAATCAACCTTGTCTCTTTCCAAAATTCTTCTGGCCATTCTAGACCCTTTCCCTTTCCATGTAAACACTGGTAATCTGCCAAAACGCCTGCTGGGTTGTTGACTGGGAATGCACTGAATCACTAGGAAGAACTTTAACATCTTAGCAATACTGAGTCTTTTGGTCCCTGGGCCTGGTAAATCCCTTCATATAAGTCTCCTCTGATAACTTCTGTTGGTGATCTGTAGTTCCTCCCATACAGTTCTATGCACATATTGTTAGAGTTAATCTAAATAGTTCATATTTTTGGTATAATTTTAACAGTACTTTTCAAAAACTCCAATTTCCCATTGTTGATCACTGGCATATAGCAATACTAATGATTTTTGTATAGGGATCTTTGTATTAAGTAAATTGTCATTTACAATGCATTTTGCTTTAGTCTTATCTCAGGTTATACACTATCAAAGGTATTTGCGTATTATCTTCACCTCCTTTCTCAGTAAGAACCTGTATAAACATTTAAAAATAAGTCAAAAGAATCTCTACAGCTGGGATTTATACTGAACATACAAATCTATTCTTTTGGTAAATCAATATTTTCCACTGACACAAGCTATCATTAGACAATAAATAAGGTATGTCTCCAACACTGTTCAATTAATACGACCCAAAGCTTTATTACATTAACATGCTAAATCAACTTTTAAGATTTTTAGGGAGGGGCCAGCACTGTGGCGCAGCGGGTAAAAGCTCCAGCCTACAGTGCTGGCATCCCATATGGGTGCTGGTTCGAGTTCCAGCTGCTCCTCTTCCGATCCAGCTCTCTGCTGTGGCCTGGGAAAGCAGTAGAGGATGGCCCAAGTCCTTGGGTCCCTACACCTGTGTGGGAGACCCAGAGGAAGCTCCTGTCTCCTGGCTTTGAATCAGCTCAGCTCTGGCCGTTGCAGTCATTTGGGGAGTGAGCCAACGGAGTTGAAGACCTCTCTCTCTCTCTGGCTCAACCTCTCTGTAACTCTTTCATATAAATAAAATAAATCTTAAAAAAAAAAAAAAGTTTTAGGGAGACAGCACTGGGGCATAGTAGGCTAAGCCTCTGCCTTCAGCACTGGCATCCTGTGTGGGCACTGGTTTGTGTCTTGGCTGCTTCTCTTCTGAACCAGCTCTCTGCTATGGCCTGGGAAGGCAGCAGAGGTGGCCCAAGTGCTTTGGCCCCTGCACTCATGTGGGAGACCAGGTGGAAGCTCCTGGCTCCTGGCTTCAGATCGACTCAACTCCAGCCATTGTGGCTTTTGGGGAGTGAATCAGCAATGGAAGAACTTTCTCTGTCTCTCCCTCCCTCTGTTTGTAACTTTACCTCTCAAATAAATAAAATCTTTTTTAAAAAAAGATTTTTAAAAAACAAGTATATATTTTAAGATTCTTTATTACTTTAAATGCCTGTATGTACATTAAAAGTGTATGGAAATCTGTACAGTGAGTATTCAATCTTCTGTGGATGAGCTAGCACAGTATGAAAAATTATTTTTGGCGCAGCTGGTTAACAGCTTGGCTTGAAGCGCCGGCATTCCATAAGGGCGCCAGTTCTAGTCCCAGCTGCTCCACTTCTGATTCAGCTCTCTGCAATGGCCTGGGAAAGCAGTAGAAGATGGCCCAAGTCCTTGGGTCCCTGCACCCACGTGGGAGACCTAGAGGAAGCTCCTGGTTCCTAGCTTCAGATCGGCACAGCTCCGGCCACTGAAGCAATCTGGGGAGTGAACCATCGGATCAAAGACCTCTCTCTTCTCTGCCTCTCCTCTCTCTGTTTAACTCCGACTTTCAAATAAAAATAAATAAATCTTAAAAAAAAAAAAGAAAGAAAAATTATTTTCAATTTCTATTTAACCCTTAATACACCTGAGGGGAAAGGAAAGATGTACAGCATTATACCTTCTCTTAGCTAATTCTTTTTTAAAATGTAATTTATTTTTAATTATTTGAAAGGCAGAGAGATAGAGACAAACAGACAGAAAGAGATCTTTCATCTGCTGCTTCACTCCCCAAATGTCTATGAACAGCTGAATCCAGGATCCAGGAACTCAATCCTAGTCTCCACACAGGTGGCAGGGACTCAGTTTCTCAAGCAGTCACTTACTGTCTCCCAGGGTTTGCAATGGCAGGAGTTAGGGGAAGTGGAGCCAACAGCTAAGCAATGCAGTTTGATATGGGATGCAGGGAACCCAAGAGGTATCCTAACTGCTGTGCCGAACACCTGCTTCTATGCTGATTCTTAATAATATGGCTGCACTTATTTATCAAATTTTTATTTTGCTGTAGTTAAAACAAATTACTAGGGGGTTGGCCCTGTGGCGTAGTAGGTTAAGCATCCACCTGCAGTGCCAACATCCCATATGGGCACAAATTTGAGTCCTGGCTACTCCACTTCTGATCCAGCTCCCTGCTGATGGCCTGGGAAAGCAGCGGAGGATGGCCCAAATCCTTGGGCCTCTGCACTCATGTGGGAGATCTGGAAGAATCTCCTGGCTTTGGATCAGCTCAGCTCCGGCCATTGTGGCCATTTGGGGAGTGAACCAGTGGTGGAAGACCTCTGACTCTACCTCTCTCTCTGTAATTCTTTCAATTAAATATGGGCAGCAGGGACCAAGCCACTTAAGCCATCACCACTGCTTCCCAGGGTGTGCACTGGCAGAAAGCTAGAATCAGAACTGAAGCTAGGCATTCCAATATCCTATGTGGGCACCCCAATTGATGGCACAACTGCTGAGTCAAACGCCCACTCCTAATTTCTTTAATACCCATCAGTTCACTGTTTTGGACATCAATATTATCTTTCCACCAAAGAAAATACCACTTTAGGTACATCCAGGACAATGTTCAATTATGTAGTCTGCAAACTTTACCAGTATTCTTTAAGGAATGTAGTTTACATGGTATAGGAAATAAATAAATAAATAAAATCAAAGTGGGTTAACAGCAAAATCTGGTTTTTAAATTAAGAAATGAAATTCCTTTTTCAAAATTATATTCAGTGGACTGGTCAGAATCAATGATCCTTCATCATAATTATGTTACAGAATGTAAAGAAAAGCATACAGAAATTACCATTTCATCTAAGAAGCATACTTTTTTTCATATTGTAAGATCAAGATATGTCTTACTACTAATGACTCTTTATATGTGCCATAAGCCATTCTTTATGTTCTAACACTTCTGAAATCAGGATGCATTTACAATTGAAAAAGTCTTAGATCTGCTGAAATCTGGTAAAATTTTTAAGGTTTATTACCTAATTCATGTGGCAGTTCATGACAGAAGACAGCTATAGAGGTACTGATTCCTCCTGTCAATCCAGCACTGAAAGCTGCTCCTGAGAAGAATAAGAAAAAAAATGACATTTACTAAAATTCTGCTTTCCATTTTCATTAATGATGACAGATGTAGCCCCTTCTGCCTGTCTTCATAATATATTAGTGATTCATCTATCTTACACACTACTGTTTTTTTTTTTTTTTAACATCTAGTGGGGTAAAATATACGTGTGACAACCATACAAAGCACTAGTCAATAAAAGCAAGATTCTCTATTGAATTACATTCTCTTTGCCTATAGCTTTCTAACTCATTAACAGCTCAGGTGGGGATAACAGTTTTTAGTGCCTGAATCTCTAAGTAGTAGTCTGATGCTCAATTTTAAGTCTTGTAAGTCCATGGTTGTACTTGCTCTTTCACATTTATATTTATAGATGTTTAAATAGCTACACCCTTAACCAAATTTTTCTGCATCAAGAATAGAAATGGTACAAATAAGTGTTTGTTTTTCATCTGGAGGACTATGATCAGAGATGTAAATTCATGAATCTACTAGCAAATTCTTTTGTATTGACAGGTAGTGTGAATTCAAAAATATAGTCCTTGGTTTCTGAAAGAAACCAAACCCTGCTTCAGGTTTATTAACAGAGTCTATCTCAAAGGAAATCACATATTGATCATATTTAATATTCGTGTAAATAGGTAATATTGGTTTATATCATCAAGATTCTAATGTATTTTAGTTTGGAGCAATGTATTTTTAAAGTCGTTTTCCAGGTAATAAATAAATAAAATTTTTTATTTATTTACCTGAGAAGTAGATAAACATTAAGAGAGAGATTGCTCTGATCCACTGATTTACTCCCAAAATGCCCGTAACAATTGTGATCGGAGAACGGGGAGAAGCCAGGAGCCAGGAACTGAATCCAGGTCTCCCATGTGGGTAGCAGGAACCCAATTACTTGAGTCACCATCATTGCCTTTCAGGGTCTGCATTAGCTGGTAGCTGGAGTCAGAGCTGGAGCCAGGCATCAAACCCAGGTATGGGACGTGGGCTTCTCCACTGGCATCTTAACCACTAGGCTAAACGCTGACTCCAGTGTAATGGATTTTAGTGTTGTATTTCTTCACCTTTTCAAACAAGTGAAAAATGTATTAAACCCAAGACTGAAATTAAACTATTCTCTTTCAGGGATGTGTAAATGTATATGTAAGTATAATGTTAAGGCAGTTTTTCTAACATGATTTAAAAAAAAAAAAAAAAAAACCGCAGAAATCATACCTTTATACCCCCAACATACCTATTAAACAAAGCCACAGCCTTTGAAGAAACCAAATTACAAGGGTCTATCAGCACCTGTGTTAAGCTCCACACACATTTCAATCTTACAGATTATAGCTCCTAAGACTAATATAGAAATAGTGAAAAAAGAACAGTCTTACAGGACTACAACTCACAATCTGAGTTTCAAGCCCACTTACCAATTGCCAGCCCGTCACTGAAGTTGTGGATGCCATCCCCCATGATTACCATCCACGCTATATTAGCTATTCCTGTTTCTTTCAGATCTGATCCGGAGTGGCAGGGACCGTGTGAATGATGAGAATGTTTGTGGTGCCACTGATGATTGTATTTTCTCAGCACAGTTTTATTCTCCTCGTGGTGGTTATGTGCAGTAGCATGGAGATCATGCTCATGAATGGTATGTAAGCCATCGCTGTGAGAATGGTCCATGATTTTCTCCTCTTCTACACACAGATAATTTTTAGGAGGGGATTCTTGTTGGCCTTCTAAATCTGTCAGTTCAGTTTCATTAAGTCGATCTTCAGAAACAACTGAGTCATCAGTTCCTACATTTATAGCAAAGGATATGTCTTACTATCAAGTAAAATACATGCATATTTCCTCATTTAAAATCAGGCACAATGGCAGTGTAATGAACATTTCTTATGTGACTGTCTTAATTAAACATATCTCTCTAAAATTATTTAGAAGCCATCCAGAACAATATTTTCCGGAGTCCATTAAAAAGTTAAAAATAAATAAAATAAACCAAATGCACACTAGCACACACAAAACAAACTACAGTTTGGGGGTTCTGGAGGTGTTGCAGATGAACAGATGAGAAGAAACTGAAATAGACAGCAGGTTAAGTGAGGAAATATTTGGAAAGAAAAAGTGTGAAACTCGAGGCAAAGAGCATGGGAGCAGCTGATGAAAATCAAAGGCTGGGATGTTATCACAGCATTTACAGAATGACAAAATGCAACCCCAAATTCTTCAATTACCTTCTCTAGACTCCTCTTATTTAAGAAAACAAAAACAAAGAAAATTTAAGTAACACCAAGCCATACCATAGTTAATGCCAAGTTTTTTACCCTCCTCAATGAGCCATCTATTTGACAATACTACTCAGAAACCACCGCTAGAATGATTTGCAGGCATCCGTGATAATAACATCTGTTAAGCATTTATTAAAAATCTGAGTTTTGTCTTTTACCTACTTTTCTGAAGCTATTTATCTCATGACGAAGATTCTATTGCCTCAAATTTTTATTTCAGGGCAGAGTGCTCCAATTAGAGCCTAGGCTGCCCCTTTCCTGCAGAAAACCATAGGCACATTCAGGGAAACATAGACTCAAACAGAAACTGAGAAAAGTTTGGCTGGAAAATTATTTTTTTGATTCCCTGAAAATTGTAGGCTACCTCATTACATATATCAAGCAACAGAATAAATGGATAGATAAGCAGATATTTTCAATATAAATTCTCCTCCAAGTACTGAGGGTAATTCTCCTTTTCCCATATGAAACCAATAGCTTATAAAGAACGTAGAAATGTGGCCCCATCAACAACAACAAAAATACCAGCCACTAAAACACCACCTAAAAATTTTTTTTGTTTCACTCATATTTTTTCCTATAAAATAGAAATGCAAAATGTTCCTTGCCTCCAAATATATTTGGTCCTTTATTCCAAAATATAAACTTTAAAAAATTAGAATTAAGACACACTCACATTTAAATAAAAATTCATTAGAAAACAGCATTAGCGAAGTCACAAATAAGAAATTTCAAACAATACAGACACAGTTTAGAAACAATATTTCAATTTTTATGTTTTAAAGTTTCCTTGTAGTTAGAAGTGTTGTCTACCAGCAAGAGGCTTGAGTTGAAGCCAGTCCGCATCTGGTGTATTGTTTAACTTATGATCTGAAAGCTTCCTTCCAATAGTTGATTCTTCTGTGCTCTGCTTCATAAACCATTTCTGTTTTCCCTGCCGGGGTGGGGGGTAAGAAACATTTTATATTACCATAAAATCTGCAGCCACAATTAGCAATAATTCATTGAACTCAAGATTGAGCTGACTTATTTATTTTTTTAAAAGGTTTTTTTATCTTACTTACTTGAAAGGCAGAGTTACACCAGGAGGAAGGGGACACAAAAAGAGAGAGAGACAGAGACAGAGAGGGGAGAGAGATCTTCCATCCACTAGTTCACTCCGGCAATGTCTGCAATTGCCAGGGCTGAGCTAGGCCAAAGCCGGGAGCCTAGAACGTCATCTAGTTTCTCATGTGGGTGGCAAGGGCCCAAATAATTGGGCCATCCTCCACTGCTTTCCCAGGAGCATTAGCAGGGAACTGGATCAGAAGTGAATCAGCCAGGAAACTGGCACCTATATGGGATGCAGGTAAGGAATGCAGGCATTGCAGGCAGCAACTTAATCCACTGTACCATAGTGGGGGCCCCAAGATGGACCTATGTTAACACTGACAGAGTACAACTGCTGTTAAATGTACACATGAAGTTTATCAAGGGTCAGATAAAAATCCGACTAAAATTTTTTAAAACACTTATGAGGTTCAATTCATCTACTTTTTTTTCTTATTTTATTACCTTAAGGGACAGAATACACAATACTAATATGCAACCCAAATGAAAACAGTGAAATATATGTAATATCTCTCTTATTTAATATGGTAAGCTAACAGAGTTTCCAAAAAGGTAAAGCTTATTCCCTTGAATTTCTTTTTTTTTTTTTTTAAAGATTGATTGATTGATTGATTTGAAGGCAGTTACACAGAGAGAAAAAGAGAGGCAGAGATTCCATCCACTGGTTCACTCTCCAATTGGCCGCAATAGCCAGAGCTGTGCTGATCCAAAGTCAGGAGCCAGGAACTTCTTCCAAGTCTCCCACATGGGTGCAGGGTTCCAAGGACTTGGGTCACCTTCTACTCTTTCCCAGGACATAGCAGAGAGCTGGATCGGAAGTGGAGCAGCCAGGACTTGAACTGGTGTCTATATGAGCTTTACCCGCTACACCACAGCGCTGTCCCCATCCATTGATTTTCAATCCATATTTTAAGGCACTCTCTCATCTCCCTGAATATGACATAATGGAGAGAGTCAACCTTGAGTTACAATCCTAAATTTGTACTTTACTTCTGAGATTTGGGCAAGTTTGTTAAGTTTGAACCTAAGAATATTCTTCTATAAAATCAAAGTAAGATTCTTAAGAAGATTAAATAAGGTGATGGATGAAAAGGATCCCCCACAGGGGCCGGCACTGTGGCTTAGTAGGTGAAGACTCCACCTGTGCCACCAGCATCCCATGTGGACAGCAGTTCAAGTCCTGGCTGTTCCACTTCCAAACCAGCTCTCTGCTATGGCCTGGGAAAGCAGTGGAAGATGACCCAAGTCTTTGGGTCCCTGCACCAACATGGGAGACCTGGAAGAAGCTCTGGACCTCTTTCTCTGCCCCTCCCTTTCTCTGTCTGAAACTCTGCCTCTCAAATAAATAAATCTCAAAAAAAAAAAAAAAAGAGGATCTCCCACAGGAACTAATTCTTAATAGCTTTGGAATAAACACAAACATTCTTCCATTCTTTTTATCTTTTAGTAATCAGGCAGTGAACATAATTTAACCTGTCTTCAGTTACTTATAAATTCTAATTGTTGTATTTCATTGTTTAGGTTTTAATTTTCCCTATATAACATCTTACAAGGTCTTTTAACTGCTTTTCTTTTTTAATCAATCTCAATGGCATTAACAATTGTTACAACTTAAATTCCACTTTTAATCTGTTAATCTAAGAAAACTATTGATTGGCATGACACTTTCTTGTGCGTTCCACATGTCTAAGTCATCTAGCCACTGTGTAAATAAGCTTGAATGGCTAGCTGAGCACAGGCGGTCTTCAAAGCCAGCCACCAGCCATTTCCTTCCTCCCTGGAAGAGCATTCTGCTACGCCCACGAGGAGGTGGAGTCGGTTCCATGCCCTAGAGTTTAGCTGGCCCTCTGATTTATTTTGACCAGCAGAATGCAGGGAAAGCTGATGTGCCGGTTCTAAGACTGGTTTGAAAAGGACCTGGCAGCTTTTGTCCTTGCTCTGGGAAGCCAGACACTAACTTGGGAAGCAGCTTTGGCTATGCAGAGGCCATGTGGAGGTGCATCAAGATGCCGAAGTGGAGTAGAGCACTCCTGGACTGTCCTGCCTGTCCCACCCAGGTCAGCCTGGCCCAGGGGCCGGCTAAATCTGAATACAGCAGAGTGAGTGAATCTAAGGAATGTCAAACACCAGAAGCACTGCCTACACCTCCTCACACAGAATTGGAAGCAGTAGTAAATTGTTGTTTACATTCATCATCAAGTTTTAGGCTGTGTTGTTTCATAATAATAGTTAAGAGAAACTGGGGAAATACAGAATATTTAAAATAAAATAATAAGGCAGATATTATAAAGAAAAGAAAAGAAACAGCAGTATGAGTTAAAACAGTGGTGGGGGGGCTTGGACAACAAGAAGGATATAGAAATTAAAGAAAATTCAAGCACGAGCTGGGATTTTAATTTCTCTAGTTCTGATTCTCCATTTTCTGAGCAACTTGCTAGGTCATTATGCTCTAGGCTCTTAACTTCCTCCAACAACTTGGCATCTGCTGTATTATTTACCTTATGATCTGAAAGCTTCCTTCCAATAGTAAAATGGATTCATCTGTGCAGTAGATTCATCTGTGCAGACTGCCAGTGTCTGAATGTCTGTTCAATGCAAGCACTACTAATTCCATCTTCAAAACAATGCCATATGCTTTTCACCTTAAGTTACTTACTATCCAATTTGTCATAAAGAGATACACTAATTTATCTAGTTAGATCCCTTTCGTTGACAAACTTCAAGAATTCCTTACCACCAAATTTAGAGTACGCCCACCAAAGGTGTTCCTTTCAGTTCTTAATTCCCACATTCCAATTTACAAAAAAAAAAAAAAAAAAAGTCGTGCTTTGGGGTCTCCATTTTCTTACATAAATGTTATTAACTTCACCACTAAGTTTAGGTTCAAATGAGATACAAAAGATTAAAAACATTTACTTTAAACTATCCCTTGAAGGACCACATTTTATAGTTGTATGTAAACTACACAACTCCTAATGTTTTATACCTAATGAATGCACACAATTGAGGAAAACTAGGACTTCACAGTAATTCCAAAACTTCTTTATACACACTGGAATATGTGATTTATTATGGAATAATTTAATGTAGTATTGTAGACAAATACCAAAATCTATTTCTTTTTAAAAAATATTTATTCATTGTTTGAAAGAGAGAGTTAGAAAGAGGCAGAGGCAGAGAGAGAGAGAGAGGTCTTCCATCCACTGGTTCACTCCCCAAATGGCTACAACGATCGGAGCTGGGCCAATCCAAAGCCAGGGGCCAGGAGCTTCTTCTGGGTCTCCCACACAGGAGCAGGGGGCCCAAGGACCCTTCATTACTGCCTTTCCAGGCCACAGTGAAGAGCTGGATCGGAAGTGGAGCAGCTGGGACCTGAACTGGCACTCATGTGGGATCCCAGCACTGCAGGTGGAGGCTTTACCCACTACGCCACAGCGCCAGCCCCAAATATATACGACTTACATCTAATCAACTATCAGGTCCTCTTATTAATTCTCTCATCTAAATAATTCTCTTTCTTCCTTCCCAACCCTCATGTCATTTTGAAATCTATGTGGGGCCAACACTGTGGTATAACGGGTAAAGCCACCATCTGCAATGCTGGCATCCCATACTGGCACCAGTTCAAGACCCGTCTGCTCCACTTCTCATCTAGCTCTCTGCTATGGCCTGGGAAAGTAGTAGGAGATGGCCAAGTCCTTTAGCACCTGCACCCAAGTGGGAGATCCTAAAGAAGCTCCAGGCTCCTGGCTTTAGATCGGCCAAGCTCTGGCCATTGTGGTCATTTGGGGAGTGAACCAGCAGATGGAAGATATCTCTCTGCCTCTGCCTCTTTGAATCCACCATTCAAATAAATAAATAAATCTTTAAAAAAAAAAGACATCTTTGTGTTTTAGTAATATATATTTTCCATAAACTTTTTGGATAATTCTCATACACACAGATTTCAAAAACTTTTTATACCCAAGTAAGCTTATCTTTTAATTTCATTTTGCATAAACTTTCTGAAGATACTTAGTGTTAGTATCACAAACAGGTTAGTGATATACATTTAAGACAGGCAGATGTAAAACAACAGGAACAGGAGGGGTGTAAACTAAAACACAGTGAACTGCAGCAGGTTTGAACTTACTTTCTTGGAGATAAATTTCTTTTTAGAGATTTGTCTTATTCTCATAAATGTATCATGGGACAAAGACAGTGACAATCCAGGTATTTAATCAGTAGTCCGAGCAGCATCTCCCAAGTGATATATAACACTCTTGAAAAGAACCATAATTTCCATCTTTCCATTATATTTTTTCCTACAAAGACCCCTGACTTCTTACCATTACTACTTCTACCACTGGCAAGGTATTTCTGATAAAGAAATGTAGCGTGTATTAACATTTTCATTAAAATATATTACAATGAATGCAACTTATATTGAAAATGTTACCTAAGAAGACTGATGAGCCTAGCTTCTGTTTACACATTTTAATATTACCTAACTGGCCAATAGCTTTTTCTTTGAGTCAATTAGGCATGATGCAACACAAATTAATTGAAACTGAGATTGCTGTATTTTGATTATAAATGCCAAAATAAATATATTAACAAACATAGAAAAGATCAAAGTCAGATTCTCCTCTGAAGATCAGCTATTAAAACATACAGATTTAATATATACCAACATTACAATTAAGAAAAGAAGATGGCCAAAACAAATATTTATTCTGTCTTATATTCCAGAAAATTAAACAATTAAACACTCACTCTTTGTTGCTTGTAGTGCTTAAACATTCTGATGCAGTGTTCAATGATAAATAGCAAGTAAATGCCTCCTAGAGCAACAAGTCCTTTCAATACAGCATCATATTCTTCCAAAAACTTCTTGGATTCATGTCCATGAGAATGTCCGTGGCCATGTGCATGCTCATGACTGTGATCATGTCCACCCTGAGACTATGAATAAGAACAAAGAAAATTTCTAAACAAATTATTGAAATACTATCTCAAATTTTGAGATTATAATCTCCCAAAAGACAGAAAAAAATACCTTCTAATTTTTCAAGTGTTCCCTTAGATATTATCTCACTTAAAGATAACAGGACTTCCTCTTAATTTGCATTACTTAGTTGCCCAGAAAAGATTACATTTCCCGGAAGGTATTACATTTCATAAAACTCTAAATCAACTCTCATACAATTGAAATGCCCATTCATACTGTAGCTAGAGAATCAAGCTATTAATAATAATAAGAGTAATGGGTCCTTTATAAATTGAACTAAATATGATCCACTTAAATGCCAAATTTTAGTAAAAATTAAAAAAACACAAACTAATTGGCCAGTGGGTTATCATTTGTGACTCCCTGTAATATGAGTTTAAATACTAACTCTTTTTTTTAAAGATTATTTATTTGAAAGGCAGAATTACAGAGTGGCAGAGGCAGAGAGAGAGAGAGAGAGAGAGAGAGAGAGGTCTTCCATCCCCTGGTTCACTCCCCAGATGGCCACAAACAGCTGGAGCTGGGCTGATCTGAAGCCAGGAGCCAGGAGTTTCTTTCAGGTCTCCTATGTGGATGCAGGGGCCCAGGGACTTGGGCCATCTTCTATTGCTTTCCCAGGCCATAGCAGGGATTTGGATCAGAAGTTGAGCAGCTGAGACCCAAATCAGTGCCCATGTGGGATGCCGGCCCTTCTGGCCAGGGTGTTAACCCGCTGCACCACAGTGCCGGCCCCTTAACTCCTTCTTCAACGTATTATATTTTTAGAAGATCTTCTCTTAAAAATTATTTCAAAGAATTAATGAAACTGCTACCTCTGCATATACTATGAAATATTATCAAAAGTGTATACTTAACTATACATGTAATTTTCTGTATTTTAAAGCTTTAGCAAAGACAAATGTATGGGGGCTGGTGCTTTGGTGTAGCAGCTAACGCTACTGTCTGCAACACCATGCCCCATATGAGTGCCAGTTTGAGTCCTAGGTGCTCCACTTCCAATTCAGCTCCCTGCTAACATGCCTGGGAAAGTAGCAGAAAATGGCCCAAGTACTAAGGCCCCTGCACTCATGTGGGGGACCCAGAGGAAGCTCCTGACTCCTGGCTTGGATAGGCCCAGCTCCAGCCATTGTGGCCATTTAGGGAGTGAACCAACAAATGCAAGATCTCTATCTGTGTCTCTGTCGCTCTCTCTGTAACTCTTTCAACTAAATAAATAAATCTTAAAGAAAGTATGTACACTAAATTTATATTTCAATACTGTGAAATGTACAAGAAATACAATATTAACCTTAGATAAACAGACTTAACTATTTTATTTCATGTAATATTTATTTGTATTCTTTCCCTGTTAACTACTGGTCAACAGAAAAGTTTTCCAAATGTCTCAAAGAAGGTCAGACCAATCAAAAAGGTAATAGCTGTCCTTACTTAACCCTTCCTCAGGGAAAAAAACAGCTAGACAGCATTTGAGTACTTTTCAATTGCTCTCATTATGCCCATTCTGAAATGGGCATTTTGTTTCTTGATGGCTGGGAGACAGGACAAGCTAGGGTTGGGAACAAAGGGGGAAATAATGTATAATATATACTATAATAATTCATATTCATTGATTCATATATTAAAAACATAAAAAAAAGGCAATGCATTATAATGTTCTAGACACCAGATCTGGAATTCTCAACAGAGAATACAGAAGAGGAGAAGTACATACACAAAGAAAATTCTCTCAACCCAGAAGGGAAATATTCAACATTGCAATTTTACATTTGGAAAAGAAAAATACCCATTGTTCTCAGAATGACGTAAAAACAGTTACACTGAAACACTCACAGCTGGTGACAGCCAGCTATCTATTTATTGATAGGTTACAGATAGCAAGCTTTATAAAGGTTGATAAGCACAACACTAAGAGTATGTATTTGTGGCCAAATCATTAAAAGTATCCCCAAAAGGAAGAAAATAAATGGCATCCTAGGTGAAAAGGTTAAATGTCCCCATGTATAAAGAGCTAAAAAACTAAAACAGTTAACAGAGTATGAATGCCTACTTCTGCTAAAATAAAGGTACCAGGAGCAAACTGGTCATATGTGCAATCATTCAACACCTCCTATACATTACTCCTAAAGCCTTAATTGATATACCAAACTTTATTTTCAGATGCTAACATGGAAAATTTTACCCAATGAGTATTTTTAAAAACTGAAGTAAAACTGACATTACTAGTATTTGTTGTTACTTAAAAAAAAACTAATAGTTTGATTTATTTTAAAAATATTGCTATTAAAATTGGGGAAATGAAAAAAGTTATCCCATAAGCAGACATAAAAGAAGACAAATACCAGTTTAGTATGCTATGGAGCCTGCCAATGAAGGAAACTTTTAGCTTAAATAATTTTAATTTTTTAAAAGATTAGAATGGTTTCTTACGTGGGGCAGTAGATGAAGAAGGGCGTCTCCACTCATGGTTCCTACAGCTAGTGCAACAAGGAATGTGAGAAGGAATTTGAAGCATCCTTGGTTAATGATGGGAACCAAAATCACGCCTAGCAAGGAAAGCAGGCTAATGACAGTGATAGAAATGATACCACAAATCCATGCTGTAGGAAAGAAATTAACAGTCAATATTAGTGCGACAATATCAACTAAAAAAGCTCCAAAGAAGAATTAGCATAGATAAACGAGTCATGGAAGATAGATTATCTTACCCAGACTATGCTTTTTAAGAAGCTTTATGGCACTGCTGTGCTTAAAAACAAAACAAAAACATGACATATAACCAACTTGAACAACACTTAAAGAATTAAGAACTCAGATCAAGTTATAAATAGTCCCTTCAATGGCCCAGGACATTACAACAGTCATTTAAAATGACTTAAGGCTGTGATTCATCTTAATATCTAGACTGGAAATAAAAATCTTCTAAAGTTTAAAGGGAGAGACACAGTAATAAAACTTTATTTAAAGAATATAATTATGAAACTCTTCTATGACCATTGAAAGAACATCTATCTACTATATCAAAATCTTTATGAATCGTCCTAATGCCAAGTATAAGAAAGTTAACATAGCAGCCCAGATGGAAATACATTCACATTAGGAGGTAACAAAAAAGTCTTATTACCAATAGTTGGTTTGTATTTTTATTGT
Source organism: Lepus europaeus (assembly GCF_033115175.1). NCBI lineage: Eukaryota > Metazoa > Chordata > Mammalia > Lagomorpha > Leporidae > Lepus > Lepus europaeus. Next base: position 139,252,624 of record NC_084827.1, on the reverse strand, counting down.
GACAGAGGATAATTCAGTCCTATTTCCCAGGATTTTTTTTCTCTTCTCTACACCTGGTTCCAAATTCCCTTTCCTCCAATTTTGCTTTCTGTGTCATCTACTACATAAATGCCACTTCAAGGCATTACAAGGCAAAAATCCTATTATAAAGAAAACTATATAGTCAAATAAGGTTTAAAGGTTGGCTCACTAATGATAAACACTCTGTTTTAGTGTTCAAAGAGAGGAAAAAAAAAAAAAAAAGAAACCATCAGTGAAAGATCCTGACAAAATAAGCAAGACAGGGGCCACAGGTGCAAGATTTTTAGACATGAAGTTTTAAAGCCAAGTTATTGAGCAACTATACCAACAAAGGTTTGTTGAAACAAACACAGCCTTCTAGCGCCAATCATTTTAGTGGGGAAAAAAAGCAGATAAAAGGGACAGGGTACTTATAATACCCAAGTGGGACAAACTGAGGATGATAACAAAAACATTAACGTGAAGATCAAATATGTCTTTTCAGTAATAACTCTCCCTTCCAAATATATTTTTCTTTAGTTTGGCAATAATCCAACCTGGAAGCAGTTTATCTTCCAGCAACAACCTAAAAACAACTTCAAATAAGAAGTTAAAGAAAAAAAATGTACTTAAGTACTTGGGAAACCAATAATATATAGTCCAAAATACTCTGAAAGAAGAAAAAACACAAGGGGGCCTTCAAAAAGTTCTTGGAAAATGTGTATTATGAAAAGACTGATTTTTTTTTTGCACCAAAGAAACATTTAAAAATTTTTTTCCATAAGCTTTTTGAAGTACTATAGTGTAACATAAATTGTTGGCCAACTTGGATATACTGCATCAAATAATGGTGTTCTGTTTGTACTAACATTTAGAAATTTAATTTCTATCACAAATATCTTAATAGGTAAGACCAGAAACAAATATCTTTTTCTCAGTGTGGAATATAATAGAACCCTAGAAAAAAGAATAAATTTTATTAACAAGATTTATTCAACCTGATTTTTACAAATTCAGGTTTTAAGTTAGTACCTTAAACTGGTTACGTGAATTTCCTTGGGTTCTGAGGCACAGGAATAAAATAAGAAAAACTTTTATTACATAATTTCAGAGGCTAATTCTAGTGTATTTTTAGCCACCATAATTCTGACTAATAAACACTTCTAATAATTTTGAAGTTATCAACTTTGCTTATTTTGTATATACTGCATTCAAGGGAACTTAAAGCTCATGGACAGACAGAATTAAAAATACCAGTTTATTTTGGTGCAAAAATGTTTTTCCTGGTATGTGGAAAATACATATTATGAAAAACCTATGTATGGATGTTCAGAGATTTTGTACCAAAATAAACACTCAAAAGCTTTTTGAAGTCTCCTTGTAAAACTACAAGTATATTTTAAAACCTGAGCTTTTTACACTTTCAAACTTAAGACCATATTAAAAAAATATTCTTACAATCATTTTTATAAAAATAAACTAAGTAAAGGCTTGAGAGAAGATGTGATTTTATTGCCTAATCATAAAACCAATATATGGAAATAAGACTGATTCTAGCCAAGTATTTCCTTTCTAAAAATTCTCATAATATTAACTCCTGGTTAAGGGTACCCTGAATGTAAAAAAATAGTACAAAAAAGATTTTATGAAAACAAAAACATTTTGCAGTATTCCAAGAAACTGATTCACAATCTCAAAAGTCATTGGTCAATTAGCCAAAAATCAATTTAAAAATTAACCAAAATTTAATTCAAGAAAAATCAATGTCAATACATTAGTGGATAAGTTTAATACAAATACATCATAAATGAAGGCCAATCACTGGCAGGTTAACCTAGTCAACCAGTTCTACATGTATTTGGGGGAGAGGTGTCTGTATGAGTTCATGAGTGCTCAAATCAGTGCATATGTACACATGTTATCAGTTGTGATAATTGAATCTTTCTCATCCACTTGAGAAAAGAAAATATGTGGACTAAGAAATGCCTTAAAAGAGAAAATCTCATTTTATGATTAAAAATATTTTTCATTTGTGATTTTTAACCTTAGAAATTTAGAAAATACAAGAAAATATCAGAACTCACAATGGAGAAAGTGTTACATAAATCAATCTAGGGTTATAACAGCACCATCTTCAAGAGCATCATTTTCATTCTATCTTTTTGGAAATGCCACTTATTTAGAACACAATGTGAATGATACACCATGTAGGTGTTTAATGAAATGGTGTTATACTGAATTTCTAAAGCTGCCCCTCCAAAATGACTTGATACAAACATGCATGCATATATATGTACACACACACACACATTTTTTACTAAAAGTCTTTTTTGAAAAGCAGAGACAGAGAAACACACAGAGTTCCCATTTGCTGATTCACTCCTCAAATGCCCACAACAGCTGGGGCTGGGCCTGACTGAAGCTGGGAGACGAACTCCCATGCAGGTGGCAGGAACCCAACTATTACTTTTGCCATGACTGCTGTCTCCAACGGTTCACTTCTGGAGTCAGGATTTGGATCCAGGTATTAAACTTAAGCACTCTGATATGTGACAAGGGTATCTTAAATGCTAGGCTAAACACTCTCCCATTCCCTCCTACAACATGTATTTGTTAAAAATGACTAATAATAAAGATTTTTGGTTTCTTATTTATTTGGTAAAATGCCTGCCAACAAGTTGGTTACTGAGCAAAAACAAAATGCTAAAGATCAGAAGACTCTGTTGTTAAAATCAAAATTAAAAATCTCTACATGTCTTTGAACATTTACTCCTTAAAAGAATTTTCCTACTTCTTCAACTAGGAAAAAAATACCTATAGTTTGCTTGCTATATTTCAAAGGCTAGTGTCAAGAGATTTTTCAATGATTAAAAGTCATATATTCAACACAGTCCAAGCAATCTTGAGCAACATGAGCAAAACACTAAGCAGTAGGCATTGCACTACCCAACTTCAAAATATACTACAACATTCTAAACAAATTAGAATATTAACATCATAAAACCAGAAACATAGATCAATAGAACAGAATACAGACTCTAGAAGTAAACCCACACAATCTATAACCAAATTCTCTTCAATGAAGGTGCTAAGAACATTTGCTAAGGAAATGAGTCTCTGCTGGGAAAATGGGACATCCATATGCAGAAGAATGAAACTAGAGCTCTCTCTCTCTCACCATATATTTAAAAAAAAAAAAATCAAAATGTGTTAAAGGCCTAAATTTAAAATCTGAAACCACTATAAGTAAACATAAGGGATGCATCAGGACCTTAGAATTGGAAAGGATTATTTTTGGATCACACTCCAAAAGAATAAGGAAAAAAAAAATTAATATACAAATGAGAGACTACATCAAACTAAAAATATTGCATAGCAAAGTAAGCAATTAAGAGTGAAGAAACAAACCTCAGAATAGGATAAAACATTTGCTATAAAAGGGGTTAATATCCAGAATATATAAGAAACTAAATAACTAATAGCAAAAACAACAACAATAACTCACATAAAAAGAATTAAAATGGGCTGCAGATCAAAACAAATGTTTCTGAAAAGACAAACAAACAGCTAACAGGTATCTGAAAAAAATGTTCCAACTTCCTAATCATCAGGGAAATAACAATCAAAACTACAATGAGAACCTTACTCCACTTAGATCAGTTATCATCGAAAAGATAAAACAGTGCTGGCACCAATGCAGAAAAACAAAAAGGACTCTTGCACACTGTTGGTGGGAATGGGAATTAGCACAGGCATTGTGGAAGCCAGTAGCTGTATTTCTAAACAAACCACCATGTGATCCAGCAATCCCACTCCTGGGTATGTATTCCAAGGAAAAGAAATGTTTGTCAAAAAGACATCTGCACCCTCATGTTTATTGCAGCAGTAGTCACAAGGGCCAGTAAACAGGAATAACCTCTGTGTCCATCAATTGCCGAGCAGATAAAGCAAATGTGGTATATACCACTGTTCAGTCAGAAAATGATGAAAACCTGTCATTTGTTATAACATGGGTGAAACTGAAGTAAAGACAAATACTACAAGAAGTCACTCATATGTAGAATGTAAAAAAGTTGCCTCACTGAAATTGAAAGTAGAGTTGTAGTTACCAGAAGCTGGAGAGGGCAACGGCAAGCGAGGTATGGGGAAAGATGAGTTAATGGGTACTGAGTTACAATGACATAGGAGAAAGCTCCTGGTGTTCTCCACACTGAAGACGACTACTGATAAAAATAATGTACATTTCAAAGTGCTAAAAGGATTCTGAATGTTTTATAACAAGTGTGGAGACAGACATGCTTATACTCTCCCAATGGCCACAATGCCCAGGGGTGGGCAAGGCCGAAGCCAGGAGCCAGGAGCTTCTTTTGTGTCTCCCACATGAGCACAGGGGCCCAAGCATTTGAGCCATCTTCTGCTGCTTTACCAAGCACATTAGCAAGGAGCCAGATGGGAAGCAGAGCAGCTGAGTCTACCCATCGTCTATATGGAACGTTGGTGTCACAGGCAGTGGCTTTACCTGCTTTGCCACAATGCCAGCCCCAATGTGCTTATTCTGATTTCAACATTAGACAATGTATACACATGTCAAAACATTACATGGTACCCCATAAACATGTACAATTTTTATGTGTCATTTTCAAAATATTTTTAAAATTTAAAAAATAAATCCTAGTTGCTTTATAAATGATTTGTACCTAAAACATAAGGACACAACTGGAATCATCATAACATAATTTACTCCTTCACATTTATACTGCCTTAATTCAAACTTGAAATTATCAAAACATTTTCAAGATGCCAATTATTCTGCCCCTTTAAAAAGAGAGTTTTTCTTAATTCCTTGCTTACCAATAGCTACTTGAATTGACAACATACTAGCTGTTGTCATATAGGAAGAAAGGACTTTATGCAGTATTTCTCTGACTTACATGATTATGGAACCTATTATTGTATCTCAATGAGCCTGTATCCTACAGAAGGTGATTTGAAAATGCTAATGTTGGAGTCAGCATTGTGGTACAGTGGGTTAAACCACCACCTGCGATGCCAGCATCCCATATGAGAAAAGTGAAGTAAAATTAAACATGAAAGTAAGAAGGAATACTAATTTTATTTATTCAAATGGCAATGTTTCAAATTTTGAGCAAACTAGGACACAGAAAGAATTCTACAAAACAAACAAGTAATCAACATAAAATTATCAGAATATGCTTATAGTTATTTCAATGTCACCAACATACACAAAAGCAGTAAAGTTAACTATTTACTTCCTATCTAATATAAACTGTCACTTATTCTTGCTAGTTCCAAGGAGAAAGGAGTAAAAAGCAAAATGTCTTTTTAGATAAATAAGAAAATTTCCACACATTTTCCATAGATTAGAACTATTCCATAAGTGACTGATTAGCAAAACAGCCCAACTATTTCCTTAAGTATACATTACTATAAACACATGTTTTCTTATTCTCAATTATTTACTGTTAACATTTTTTGAAAATTTCAGCTTTCTATCACTGCAAGTGTGATGGTCCATGCTTCTAACAACTTACATATTTAACTCAAGGAAAATAATCATTTTGGCCTATAAGAAAAAATGTGGGGGCTGGCATTGTGACATAGTGGGTTAAGTGCCACTTGAGACGTCAGCATCACATACTGAAGTGCCAGTTTGAGTACTGGCTGCTCCACGTTGAATCCAATTTCCTCTGGGAAGGCAGTGGAAGAGGGCCCAAGTGCTTAGGACCTTGTCACTGCTGCGTTAGACCTGAATGGAATTCTGGACTCCTGGCTTCAGCCTGGCCCAGCCCTCACTGTTGCAGCCATTTAGGAAGTGAACCAGAGATGGAACATTTCTCTCTCTCTTTCTCTTTCTCCCCCCCCCCCCCGTGTGTGTGTGTGTGTGTGTCTCTCTCTCTCCCTCTCAGTCACTCTGCCTTTCAAATAAATAAATGTTTTAAAAAGGGAAGTTGTTTTGCATGTACTAAATCTGAAATTCTTTTTGTTATTCATTTATAGAATTTACAACATTTACATTTAAGCTTACACAAACTCTATCCTAACTTCCTAGAAATAGAAAAAAAAGCAATGCAGGGAATAAACTGTTTTGACTTCTAACCAAATTGTGTGTTTTGAACCAGTTTATTTGGTATACAATAAAACAAAAAACAATACAAAGCATCTTTTAAAAAACTTCTGCCAAACTAACAATATGCAAACTATTAAATACAACTAGCAAATGCCTTCTTTATTTGTACTCTAGACACCATATGCAATAAAAAGCGCTAAATGTCTGAAACAAGCTTCACTTATTCTACAAATTAGGTCACTTAAAACGTTAAAGGTCTTCAAGCTTAGTTATCCACCAACTCCCTTTCTCATTATCTAAAGAGAAAATGCATTCTTTTAAAAAGAAGCGCTCATCTGTGGAAACTTTCTAATTAACTTGGTTTAAAGCATGTGCAAGATGGCAGTTTTCAACACTGTTTCAGCATTTTAATTGGCAGAAAATGCTTAGCGGCCTATTCACTACCCTCCTTGGTAATTAAGCTAGGGTCAACTCTACGACTAACTGAGCCAATCTTGTGAAACAAATGATTTCTACCATACACAGTATATAGCATATTTGGTTTACAGCAGTCTTTGGACAAAGTTAATGAGGTAGGAGCTATGTCACTATGGGAAGATTTATATAGAACAAGTTAACCTTTCTTAATGGTGCAGCAGTCATTAAAAATAATTACTAGCAGGGCATTCTCTCTAACAATTATTAACATCTATCAGGACATAATTAATTCAAGCTGTATTTCCGACAATGCTAATAACCACTGCAAACAACTAATCAATATTCACTATTAGTAACGTATTTGTTTTCAAAGCAAGTACAATCTAAGGCTTTTCAGATGGAATAAGCTGTAACTTTCCATATTACTACAGTCAAACATCTGTCAACAGCTTTATTACAATATATGGATTATGGCAATATTACAACATAGACAACTCTAATTAATTAAAGTCATAATCTACAGTTGACATGAAAACAAAGAACTAGAAGTTTTAGAAGCCTTCAAAATAAAAAAGCTATTAGTTTTAACTTTAGATGAGACAATCTTGTCAGTCTGTTTTTCTCTATAAGGAATGAATATATTTAAATCTCAGCTCTCGTTTTTCTCCTGCCATAGTGAAAATGCTTTGGCACCTGAGAGCCAAAGAAAGAGGACAGAGTGTATCCACTCCAAAATGAAAAATCAAATCTAGTTAATAGACTCATTTTTTTCTACATCTTTTGATTTTATCAGACTGACCTCAGCTTGTCTACTGAGAAGACCACACTTAGGGATTGTTTCTACCGTACTTACAAAATTCACACCAATACCTGCTCTCCATCACTTCCCTGTCTATGTTTACATTATCTACCAAAATGCCTCTCAATCAGCTGTATATAATTCTCATTTCTCTGCCACTTCTGTTCTATCAAAGCACTATCAAAAAGCCTTTCAGCAGGAAGCAGCAATGCAAAAAGCACAGCAGTATAGCACAGTGGTTACAAGTAGCTTAGGCAGAGGGCGGCACTGTGGCATAGCAGGAAAAGCTGCCACCTGTGGTGTCAACATCCCATAAGGTTACCAGTTTGAGTCCCAGCTGCTCCACTTCTGAGCTAGCTTCCTGCTAATGTGCCTGGGAAAGCAACAAAAGACAGCCCAAGTGCTTGGGCCCCTGCACCTACAATGGGAGACCCAGAAGTTGTTCCTGGCTCCTGGCTTCCAATTGGCCCAGCTCCGGCCATTTGGGGACTGACCATTTGGGGACTGAACCAGTGGATGGAAGGTTGATCCCCCCCCCCCCCCCCCGTAACTCTGCCTCCTTTCAAATAAATAAATAAATCTTTAAAAAAAAAAAAAAGCAGCTTATGTGGAGAATACTATATAATCACATCATGAAATCTACCGGGCAGCTGTGTAACCTGGGACAACTTACTTCTTAAATTTTCCCTTTCCTCTAAAAGTGCCCATCTGACAGGTTTAACAAATTAAATGAAATACCTTGTAAAAGTATTTAGTATAGCATATGGTAAGGCCCCAATACAGGCTATTATGATTAATTTATCTATGCTATTCCCTACTGTAAAGAAACTGGTCAGGAATAGAAATATAGGCACCCAGGAAACTTACCTTGTTATTTATTTGTACTCTTTCAAGATTTTATGTGTACTCTTTCAAGCTTTATCTCAAATAAATTTTTATATACTAGAATTTGACATTTTAAAACATGTCCTCTTTATTCCCACACTGTGGAATTTTACAAATTTCTATCCTTTTAATTCTTCATCAAACCAAAAATAGTTCTAGTCTAATTCTTCATCATACCAAAAATAGTTTTAGTCTGTATCTGTTTGTACCATTTTAGTTATTTTAATAACTCCCTCTAAGGTAACTGGGCATTTCAACTGGAACTGAATTTGTTACTCTAAGTTCACAGTAATTCCATCATAGTCTTACACATGTTAAAGAAGTTTATGAAATTTCACTCATTTTGAGAACTTTTACAATCAAAGTATACTGGGCTCACTGATATATTCATATAAATATCTTCAAAAGATGCATTTTCAGTTAAGCGTTTTTTCTGGATTATAACTGAAAGCATATAGAATACTGTCAAACAATTTACTATCCAAATCAACATGAATGCTTCCTTTTATACAAAGTTCTCTTTAATTAGGCACTAGGGATAAAGAGATGAAACAACAAAAAATAAATTGATCCAACTATTAAAGACCTTTAGATCTGGACTACGATGGTGATATCTGAGGTGTCAAGGAAGGGAACTTTGTCAAGCCTAGGATGGTCAGCAGGTTAACCAGAGGAAAGCTTGAGAGGAATCTTTGAGGAGTCATAATAGATTTAGAATGTAAAAGAGAGAAATGAGAGAACAAAGGCATAACCTTTTTTCAGCAGTTCATGGCCAGAGCTGAGAAAAGCAGAGATTCAAATAATGGCGGGGCATAAGGTTGGAAAGGTAGGCAGGCAGGTGACATATCTGCAAAGCCTGCGGGCCACATAAAGGATGATGATCTTTGAGACAATATAGCATAATGCAGTTTCCTATGACGGATGAGAAAAAGTAAAGCCAGCATATCACATCAAATCCATGCTCCCAGGGACATAAAGAAAATATTAGGGAAACAATGAAAAGTATTAAATAGTATAAAGACACATGCCAAAATATGTAATCAACCAAGGCACCCATCATCAGATGAATAGATACAGAAAATGTGGTAATACATATACAATGGAATATTACTCAGCTATATAAAAAAAAAAGAATGAAATTCTATCATTTGCACCAAAATGGTTGGAACTGGAGGACATCATGTTGAGTAAAATAAACCAGAAACAAAACGACAAATACTGCATGGTCTCTCTTTTATGTGGGAGCTAAAATTAAACAAAAGAAAGGAAAAAAAAAAAAGCTTGGATGTATCAATTTTGTTGCAAATACACATTTCTGTCATCTTTGTTTCAATTTTTACCAAACTGATAGAAATTATAAATAATTATAGTTTTAAACATTTTGTGAATATTTTAACTTTTCATTTGATTGTTGTTTATAGCGCTTATCTATTTTCTTGCTGTTCTATTGTCTTACCACTTATTATTTGTTGAACTCTTTATTTAGTAGAGCCATTAACCCTTAGACTAAAATGTAAACTTAAAAATGTTACCTCAAAAATAAATAAAATATTAAATTGAAAATAATTTTTAAATGCATGCATATGTTTTTCTAATAAACATTTTCACTTAAAAAAAGTGATACCAGAATTAACTAAATTTGGAAGCATATGGATTAGTTGCCCCGAGGTTTTATGAGATACATCTTGGAGATTGTGGGCTCTGTCATTATTAAGCCTGGGAATTGTGGGTAAGCTACTTTTCCATGCCTCAATTTCTTTATATATAAAAATAAAAATCATTCAAGGATACTTCAGAGTTCATAGATGGGGTCAATGCTGTAGCATAGTAGGCTAAACCTCTGCCTGTGGTGCCAGCATCCCATATGGGTGCCAGTCCATGTCATAGGTGCCAGTTCAGAAGAGGCTGCTCCTCTTCTGATTCAGCTCTCTACTTGTGGCCTAGGAAAGCAGTGGAGAATGGCTTAAGTGCTTAGGCCCCTGAACCCACGTGGGAGACCTGGAAGAAGCTCCTGGCTCCTGGTTTCAGATCAGCTCTGTTCTGATCGTTGTGGCCATTTGGGGAGTGAACCAACAAATGGAACACTTCTCTCTGTAACTCTACCTCTCAAATAAATAAGTAAAATCTTTAAAAAAAAAAGTTTATAGAAAAATGGAATTAAAAAGTAAGACTCTTTTGGTACAAAAATTTTGAAGTCCTCACATAGTTTTTTGACAATGCACATTTTCCATGAACTTTCTGAAGACTACCCACATGCATCCCTTATTGGCCTATTGGTAATATTTGGTAAAAAGAACATAAAATATTAACACACAGATAACAAAATGGTTAAACTTGCTAGGCTTGATTCCTGCACTACCATGTACTAGCTCTGAGATCTTGGCAATGTTACCAGGAAGAGTAACATTACCCTTCTCATAAGACTGTTGTAAGGAGTAAATGAATTGAGTTTAGATCAGTTGTTGCAATAATGTGTTTGTTAAGTGAGATAAAAATTATATAATAACTAAATCTTAGCTTTTACTATAAAGAAAAAACTGTTGGAGAATCTCACTTTTATTTTAGAAAGGTAAATGAAAATATCTTGCAAAGGGCACAAGAACACAAGCAAGAAGGACCTAAGGATATGATGATGCACTGTGTCTGGGGTTGGAAGACAGGTAAGTCTCAACTCAAGTGGACTTTACAACAGATTACACAAAGAAAAAGGAGGAAAGTAATATAGTTCCAGATTTTATCAAAAGAATGAATTGTAATGACATTTGGGATTCAATAAGAGGAACAAACTTTGTGTGGAGTAGACATTTGAAATATTAAGTGAGAGATACCTGTGAACAAAGGTGAATATGGTGAAAAAAGAGCCTGGGAGGTTTAGAAATAATTTGTTTTATCTGACTTGAAGCTAAGGACCTAATGATGAAGTTCAAGTCCCAACCATTCAGCATTCCTGAGGCATTCCTAGAATTTAACCACACTAGCTTCCCTTCTTACTTTGAAATTTTAATCATCTTTGCTTCTCACCAGAACCTCACAACCCCCTAAATTAAGTCTTAAGTAATTATAACACCAAGTAACTTTAATTAGGGGTCCCCTGATTTATATTTGCTCATAAAAGAGGGTCCATTTATCACAAACTATGCTTTTAATCTCATTTTCCATAGCAAAACATTCCCCAGAAGAAATAAATAATACATATGGTATTTCCTGTCTTCACTGGATATTTTGTAACATGAATAGCGAAATTTCATTAATACAGATTTAAAGTCTGATATTAAGAGGAAGTCAACAATTTTGGAAGTACTTTCTAATTGATTTTTTTTTAAAGGACAGGTATACTATTTTAAAGAGAAAAAACTTAAATCTCTTTCTTACCTGATGCCCCAATATTTGCCTTATCTTCAGGAACCAGATTTTTATCCTTATTTAAATCTTCAACTAAAAGTTTGTCAAAATGCTCAATACAAAGTCTGCTGTCGATTTGATATAACAGTGCAGGGCAAAGATATGTAAAAAGATCAGGTGAGATGGGAGAGTTGGCACCATGACCATAGTATTTTAACAACTGAGTGACGTTCAAACACTGCAAGGAAATTGATAAAACAAATTAAGTAAGAGTATCTCTAAGAAGATTATTCAGAAAAATAAATTAACCTATAATAAAAATACTCTAAATATTACTGGAAAATAATCTGTTAGTATACAGGTATCTATTACAAATAAAATTTTATATAGGAATTTATGATAGAGACACATTCAACTAGATTACCTAATACTGTTTATGGATTCTAGTCATAATGACTCACAACTGTATCCTCAAGATTCTTACGGGATAAGAAAAATCACTTTCTAACAAACTGCAATCATCAGTGACTCAAGTCTTGAGAAAATATTAACTATAGAGTACAATGGAAATTTTTATTGCTGAAAGAATATTACACTGGAAAATGAATAAAGGGCAGCTTCATCCACCAGTACTTTAAAAACAAAACAGAACAGAAAATAAGTTTAGATCAATAAACCAGAAAAAATAATTATACAAAACTAAGGCAAGGGAGATGGCACAGTCCCTTTTCTCACATATAACCACCCTGGATGCATACTCATTTACTGACTTGCTATTTCACTACAGGATTTTGTCTATTGCACTCACACACAAAAATCTAAATTTACATATACACACAAATGATTCTGCTCAAATCCTAAATAGCATGAGATACTATTCAATATAAAGAGCATTTTCAGAAATCCTGAGAAAACTTCCTGGATACATCAGACTTGTGAGAATACCACTAACAAAGGCTGATGATGCAGACCTCATAGGTCTGATACAAAGAAGAAACATCAATAATAATAATATCTATTTATTGTCAACAAAAGATTCGAAGATATCTGTAGTAATAAAAGCACACTTTAAAAGCACACCAAAGTCTTAACATATATGTTCTTTTAAAACCTCTGTTTATATTTGCTAAAAACCAAATACCTGATGATTTATATTAAGAAACATAAATACACTTAATTCCATAAAAACACGTATCTCAATGATAGTAGCAGAAATAGCAAAAGGTAAAGTCATTTTTCATATTTGATGATGCTACTTTCTAAACATGAACAAACAAATTCAACAAATTTTTCTAAACATTAATTTGAGCTAAAAATCAGGATAAGCAAAGTGTTGGCTATACCTTTACTAAAATAAAAATAAATGTGCTTTCTTAAAGGGAACAGTTAAAAGTAATCAAGGGGCCTGCACTGTAGCGTAGTAGTTAAAGCCACTGCCTGAGTGAGATGCCAGCATCCCATATGGCCGCCAGTTTGAGTCCCAGCTGCTCCATAACCAAGCCAACTCCCTGCTATTGGCCTGGGAAAAGCAGCGGAACTGGCCAAAGTGTTTAGGTTCCCCACCCACATGGGAGACCTGAAAGAAGATCCTGGCTTTGGCCTGATCATCCCTAGCTGCTGCAGCCATCTGGGGAGTGAACCAGCAGATGGGAATATTCTCTGTCTGTCTGTCTCTGTCTCTCTCTCAGTCTCTCTTCCTCTAACTCTGACTTTCAAGTAAATAAATAATAAATCTCTATTGAAAAAGTAATCAAAAGGAACCAGGCAAATGTGAAGGTATTAATAGCACAGAAATCAAGAAGGAAACGAGGACACTCTCACTACTGCTGGAGTTTCTTACTACTACACCTTTCTGCATTTTCTCCAAATTTGTTAAAGGCCTGAGAAAAAATCAATATCACAAGGAAACTTTACCAGAAAGTTAGCAAATATCTGACTTTAGAGTTAGATCAATGTCTTAATTGCTAATTGAATTATGAAAAAGTAATTGAACATTGCTTCCCAAGAGGATGGGGTTGAACATAAAAAGGTTTTAATCTTCAAATATATGGAAACCAACTAAAGGTAACATAAAAAAGAAAATAACTTGGGAAGTCAAATAATTTATAATGAAGAATGAAATACAGAAAATACCTTCTAACAACATTTAACAGTGAGATTTGAGGGATTCAAATTATAGAATATAAGAACAAACAATACAACGTGAAAATTCAGATTTTAAAAATATTTATATGGAATCTGATTCCTTGAAGTATTTTTTTCAGGAATGTTAGCTGATATCTGACATGGAAATACGTTTAAATATATCTGTTAACCACGATTAATTTTACCTTCATCTAAAACATTCCACAATTATCTGAGTTATGATGCAACCACAGGACATCTTTTAATACTCACTTCATGTGGACGGTCATCTTCATTGTGATCTTTGTGACTAGCAGCTGAATAAATTGCACTTTTTTTAACATGCGGTGCTTCTCGTTTTCGAGTATGCCGAGGCTCCCCTTCATTATCAGCATCAACATCTTGGTGTCCATGACCAGAATCATGACCACCGTGCTCTGGAAGGTGTACATGAGAATGACCCAAGTTTTGTACACGATCGGGTTTGTGGACACGATTATGCTCTGACTGTTCACCCTGATCATGGATAGGGGGAAAACCTGGGGTAATCACTTCAGAATTTTCAGTATTTTTCTCTTTGTTCTTCTTCCTTCCTTTCATTGGCCTAACATCAGACTGTGTATGTGTTTTATTGGTCTCTGCTGAAGGGTCATGTCTAGGACCCCCACGCTCTCTGTGGGTAATGGAATCATTGTGAAAATGGCGGGTAATGTTATGGTCCAGGTGATGATGCAAACGATGGCGATGATGTAAGCGATGATTATGCTCACGCATGTGTTTGTCATCAGATTTTACAGATACTTCAATTGTCTCTTTCTCTGGGCCACATTTATGGTTTCTTTTTGTTGATACACTGGTCACAGTTTGATTTTCTGAATTTAAATGATTATGGGAATGCTGGTGGTTATGTGAGTGAAAATGCTTCCCCTCTTGAACTGCCAAAATATCTAAGTGAGAAACATGATCGTGGCCAAGATCCTCATGATTAATCTCAACTACTTTTATCTCTCCAAGGCCCAAGTTTGTTAAAAGTTTCTCCAGACCGAAAAAGGATAATCTTCCATTTTCACCATAACGGTCAAAAAGTTTTTCAATATAGTATTTTTTTTCATTTTCCGCATCCTGCACTGAAAATTTGCTTGGCTCCAATTCTGTCATCCCACGGTGGTGTCTGTGAAGCTCTTCAGGGCCATGGTCATGTTCTTCATGGCAATGGTTGCAATGATGGAAAATAAACGTCAGCAAACAAATGAGGCAAAATTTTGTGTGCATATGTACCTTCATTTCTATTTTTCCTAAATAGATTAAAAAAAGAGACACGTATTAGAGCTAAGCAATATACCTAGGCATATTCAAAATAATTATGAATTCTCTAGCCGTTGACCAATCCACTAAGAAAATGTTTTACCTCATTTCTTTCATTGCTATGAATCATTCTTTCCATCTCCAATTTCCTATAAAAATGATCCCTTTTATTTAACCAAAACATATGAATTGTTGGTTTCTTTCCTATCTGATCCTTTACAAAAAGTTTGTTGAGCCCTGTCTGGAGGTTCTGATCAATATAGTGAGAAAATAAGAAATAAAATGGTAAAATGTTTAAGAATCATAAAAAAAAATAAAATTAACATTATTCATGATGGTAGAATTGAGTATGCAGAAAATCAAATAGAGACTACTAGAATTAATATTAATTTAGTATAGCTGCTTAATATAAGGGAAATAACCAAAAATCAATTGCATTTTTATATGTCAACAATAACCAGAAAATGACTACAAAACAATGCTACTTATAACAGCTCAGAGCTATGACGTACAAGACCCTTAAGTAGGAGCCACCAATGTAGCACAGTGGGTTAAGCCACAGCTTGTGATGCCAGCACCCCCTACAGATATTGGTTCAAGTCCCCAGATGCTCCACTTCAGATCCAGCTCCATGTTAACATGCCTGGGAAGGCAGCAAATGGTGGAACAAGCATGTACTTGGGCTCCTGCAACCCTCAGGGGAGACTGGATGGAGTTCCAGGCTCCTGGCTTAGACCTGGCTCATCCCCAAGAATCTTAGCCATGTGGGGAGTGAACCAGCTGATGATCTTTGAAGATCTCTTTCTCTCTCTGTCTCTCCCTTTCTCTGCCTCTCTGCCTTCCAAGTAAGTAAATAAATCTTAAAAAAAAAAAAAAAAAAAAAAAAAAAAACTTTATGTAGAAAAGGATCACATTATTAGAAAAAATTAAAACCTAAAAAAAAATGAATTGGGGCTGGTGTTGTGGCGCAGTGAGTAAAGCCACCAACTGCAATGCCGGCATCTCACATGGGCGCCAGTTCACATCCTGGCTGCTCCACTTCTGAACCAGCTCTCTGCTATGGCCTAGCAGCTCTTGGCTCCTGGCTTCAGACTGGCCCAGCTCTAGCCATTGTGGCCATTTGAGGAGTGAACCAGTGGATGGAAGATCCCCTGCTCTCTCTTCCTGTCTCTGCCTCTCTGTAACTCTGCTTTTCAAATAGGTAAATAAATCTTTTTTAAAAAAATTTGATGAGTCATTTTTAATATTCATGTGAGAATAAAGCAAGCCAAGCATGGCCAAGACACTCTTAAGGAAAAAAATAGAGGCACTTGCTCTACCAAGTTATTAAAGACAGCATGGTATTTCATGTCAGAACAAATAAACCAAAGAAACAAAACAGAGTCTAAAAACATAAGAGAACTTTTTTTGCTTGGTACTTGGTCAGTTAGAGTTCCATGTAGAGGAAAAAAACACGGGCCAGCATTGCGACACAGGTTAAGCCACCACCTGCAGTGCCCATAAGGGCACCAGTTCAAGTCCTAGCTGCTCCACTTCCAATCCAGCTCCATGCTAATGCACCTGGGAAAGCAATGGAAGATGACCTGAGTACTTGGGTCCTTGCCACCTACATGGGAGACCCAGATGGAGTTCCCTGCTCTTGGCTTTGGCCTTCCCCAACCCCAGCCACTTTGGCCATATGGGGAGTGAACCAGTGGATAGAAGATCTCTCTCTAGGTCTGCCTTCCAAATAAATAAAATAAATCTAAAAGAAAGAGAGAGAGAGAGAGAGAGAGGGAGGAAGGGAGGAAGGAAGGAAATGAAACTTGACCCCTACCTCACATCATACATAGGAACCAGTTACAGGTGAATTATGAACCTAAATTGAGACAGAAAATGTTAAAACAATAAACTGTTCAGAACAGTGCTCTCCAA
This sequence comes from Lepus europaeus, assembly GCF_033115175.1. Classification (NCBI taxonomy): domain Eukaryota; kingdom Metazoa; phylum Chordata; class Mammalia; order Lagomorpha; family Leporidae; genus Lepus; species Lepus europaeus. Next base: position 139,235,750 of record NC_084827.1, on the reverse strand, counting down.
TGGTAGCCATTAGCTATACATAAGCATTTAAATTCAAATTATTTAAAATTAAATTTAAAGCTGAGCTTCTCAGTTACCTGAGTTACATTTTAAGTGCTCAATAACTGCATGTAACTAATGGCTACCATCTTGTACAGCACAGATATAGAACATATCTATCATTAAAGAAAGCTCTGCTGGACAGTTTGTTCCTAGAATTTAGAAATAATCTGAGCCTATTACATGATTTTGAAATTTTCTAGAATAAACAGGTGAAACTAACTTCATACTATCTTCTAGTTATCTCATTAAATCCAAAAATGTAAACAATATAAAAATTATTAGCTATTTTACACTCTGTTTAATCGATAGCTTTGAAATCTGGAATGTAATTTAAATTTACAATACATCTTAATTCAGACTAACTGTATTTCAAGTGCTCAACAGCCACCATGTAGCTACTATATTGGAAAGTGCAGATCTAGGTTTACTTGGGAAACTAAAACTTTCAAGACAGGATACAAAAAAGTATTGATTATGTAAAGTTAAGAAGATCTGGGAGGCTGGTATTATGGTGCAGCAGGTTATACTACAGTTGACAATGTGAGCATCCTAAATCAGAGCTCTGGTTGAAATCCCAGCTGCTCTGCCTTCCACCCAGCTCCCTGCCAATGCACCGGGGAAAGCAGCAAAAGATGATTCGAGTACTTTGGTCCCTGCACCCCCATGGGAGACTTGGGTGGAGTTCTGGGCTCCTGGCTTTGGACAGACCAGACCTACACAGTGAAGCAGAGGATGGAAGATCTTTCTCTTGGTCTCCGTTTTTTTTCTCTCCTCCTCTGTAACTTTGCCTTTCAAAAAAATAAAATAAATCTTTAAAAACTAATAAAATAAAATTAAGATCCATTCATCAAGAAACATCATAAAGAACCCAAGGTAAGGCACAGGTTGAGAGAGGTCTACCACAATTAATAGTTAAGAATATAGGCCGGCGCCATGGCTCAATAGGCTAATCCTCCGCCTGCGGCACCGGCACCCCAGGTTCTAGTCCCGGTTGGGGCGCTGGATTCTATCCGGTTGCCCCTCTTCCAGGCCAGCCCTCTGCTGTGGCCCAGGAGTGCAGTGGAGGATGGCCCAAATCCTTGGGCCCTGCACCCACATGGGAGACCAGGAGAAGCGCCTGGCTCCTGGCTTTGGATCAGCGTGGTGTGCCAGCAGCAGCACGCCGGCTGCGGCGGCCATTGGAGGGTGAACCAACGGCAAAAGGAAGGCCTTTCTGTCTCTCACTGTCCACTCTGCCTGTCAATATTAAAAAATAAATAAATAAATAAGAATATATAAGGAACTCCTACAAATCAATACAAAAATTATGAAACAACCTAATGGAAAAATGTGTGGAAAACCTGAATACATACTTTAGAATAGCCAAATTCCTAGGAGGTGTCTGAAATGACTACATGCACTCAAAAAATATCAATGCAGGAGGGTAGGTGTTGTGTTTTAGTGGATTAAGATCCTACTTCGGATGCTAGTATCCAATGCAGTAATTCCTGGTTCACGTCTGGGCTACTGGGTGCTTGTGATCCAGCTTCCTGTTAAGTACTAGGGAAGCAGTAAATGACAGCCTCAATTCTTGGGTCCCTGCTGATCACAGAGGAGACTGGATAGTGTTCCTGGCTTTGGTCTGGCCCAGCCACAGCTGTTGTGGGCATCTGGGGAGTGAACTAACAGATGGGAGACTTCTCTCTTTCAATCCTTTTCTCTGCATATAAATAAATAAATCTTAAAAAAAAAAAAAAAAGATCAAGGTAGGGAAGGGTGTTTGGCACAGTACTTAAGATGCTGCTTGGGAAACCTGCAAGAGGTCTGCTTCCAATTCCAGCTAAACCAATGAACTGAAGATTCTCTCTCTTGCTTGCTCTCTTTTTCTCTCAGTGTATTTATCTGTTCTTCTCCGTGTGTCTATCTGCCTTTCAAATACATACAAAAGTTTTTTTAAAAAAAGGTACCAAGGGGCCAGCATTGTAGTGAAGCAGATAAAGCCGCAGCCTGCAGCGCGAGTTCGAGTCCTAGCTGCTCCACTTCTATCTAGTCTGGAAAGCAGCAGAGAATGGCCCAAGTCCTTGGGTCCCTGCACCCACATGAGAGATCCAGAAGAAGCTCCTGGCTCCTGACTTCAGATTGGCCCAGCTCTGACCACTGCAGCCATTTGGGGAGTAAACCAGAGAACGGAAGTTCTGTCTCTTCTTCTCTCTGTAACCCTGCCTTTCAAATAAGTAAATAAATAAATCTTTTAAAAAATATATTAAAAAGATGGGGCTGGCACAGTGGCTCACTTGGTTAATCCTCCGCCTGCGGCACCGGCATCTGGACACCGGGTTCTAGTCCGGATTGCTCTTCTTCCAGTCCAGCTCTCTGCTGTGGCCCAGAAAGGCACTGGAGGATGGTCCAAGTGCTTGGGCGCCCGCACCTGCATCGGAGATCAGGCAGAAGCACCTGGCTCCTGGCTTCAGATCAGCATAGCTCTGGCCGTAGCAGCCATTTGGGGGGTGAACCAATGGAAGGAAGACCTTTCTTTCTGTCTCTCTCTCTCACTGTCTAACTCTATCTGTCAAATAAATTTTAAAAAATTAAAAAGGTATCAATGTGAATATATCATTACTCATCACAGCTCAAAAATGAAAAAAAAAAAAAAGCCCAAATGTTTGTCAACATTAGGATGTATACACAAAAGAGAATAAACTTACAATGGAATACCACAAAACTTAACTCACTAACACAGATAAATTTCACAATTACTAAGCAGAAGATGACAAACATCAAAGAAAACTGTACTATATAATTTTACTTAAAGTTTAAAATGAGTAAATTCAAACCAATTAATTTATGAAAGGAAATCAAGAATATTAATTGGAAGATGACCAGAGTGGAGAGACTCCGAATAGGTAAAATTCTCTTTCCTGACCTGAGCAGGTATATAAGCAAGCTTACCTTATAATAAGTTAAAGCAATCACGCTATGTACTCTCTTCACACATAATCTATTTCAATCAGATTGTTTAAATAACAAATTTTCTACAGTGAAAACCAATTGGAAAAATGTAATCAAAACAAAAATACATCATTTCTAGAAATAAGTAGAACAGACAAAAAATGGGAGCCAGTGTTGTGGCACAGTGTATTAAGCCACTGCTTGGATGCCTACATCCTTTATCAGTGTGTTGATTCAAGTCCTGGGCACTTTGCTTTCAGCTGATGTGCCTGGGAAGGCAGTGAATTATGGCCCAAACACTTGGGCCCCTGCCACTCAGTTGGGAGACCATGATGGAGTTCCTGGCTCATGACTTCAGGCTGGCACAACCTAATCAATGGGACCATTTGAGAATGAAACAGAGCATGGAAAATCTCTGTCTCTCTACCTCCCACTCTGTTACTCTGCCTTTCAAATAAACCTTGAAAAAATATACAACATTACTGAAAGAAAAGAACTGCAAAAATGAGTGAGAAATACCATCTACATGAATGGCTAGATATACTACATAAAATATATAAAATTTTCCAAGTATTTATACAAATTTAATTCAATTCCACTCAAAACCCTGGTAGCTATTTTTGGTGAGATTCCACAACCACATCCAAAAATGCATTTGGAAGAGTAGAAATCCAGGAACAACCCAAGACAATTCAGAATACTAGCAAGGTAATAAAGAAGTCTTTTTATGAAGTTCCACTAACTAAAATAACACCAAACTGGCACAGGGACAGACAAATATGCCAGTGGAGCAGAACAGAGTTCAGAAAGAGAATCAATAATATTGATTGTGAAAATACTTCCTTCTCACACTTTACCCGAAAATCAATTCCAAGAGGATTAAAGATCTCTATGTGATAAGAAAAATTCTTAACAACTTTTAGAAGAAAATATAGGATATCTTTATGACCAAGGTTAGGAAAAGATTTTCTAAAGTAGAAACGACACATACCACAAAGGAAATTTTTGATTAATTAAATTCTTTAAAAATTATTCTAAGCTGCTGCCTACAATGCCAGGATCCCATATGGGCATCCACAGCTGCTCCATTTCTGATCCAGCTCCCTGATAATGTGCCTGGGAAATCAGCAGAGGATGGCCCAAATGCTCGTGCCCCTAAATCCAATGGGAGACCTGGATGAAGCTCCTGGCTTCAGCCTGGCTGTTGTGGCCATTTAGGGAGAAACCAACAGACAGGAAATCTTTCTCACTGTCTCTCTCTGTAACTCTTCATTGCAAGTTAAATAAAAGATATTTTAAAAAGCATCCTTGGGGGCCAGTGCTGTGGTGTAGTAGGATAAGCGTCCACCCAAAGAGCCAGCATCTCATATGGGCACCGAGCACTGGTTTGTGTCCCAGCTGCTCCACTTCTTTTTTTTTTAAAGATTTATTTGAAAGGTAGAGTTACAGACAGGCAGAGAGAGAGAGAGAAAGAGAGAAGGGGGGAGAGAGAGAGAGAGAGAAATCTTCCATCTGCTGGTTTACTCCCCAAACGGCTGCAAAGGATGGAGCTGGGTCGTGCTCCACTTCTGATCCAGCTCTCTTCCTACGGCCTGGTAAAGCAGTGGAAGATGGCCTAAGTGCTTGGGCCCCTGTATCCACATGGGAGACCTAGAAAAAAATCTCCTGCCACCTGGTTTCAGATAGGCCTGGTTCCCACCATTCTGGCCATTTGAGGAGTGACCTTTCTGTCTCTCCTTCTCTCTGTCTGTAGCTCTACCTCTCAAATAAAAAATAAAATCTTTCTTAAAATTATTCTTGCCATTAAGATTTATGACAAATAAAACCTTTAACAAGCTACACACTAAAAGATATTCGCAATGTGTATACAAAAACAATGTAAATAAAAGATCAGTAGTAAAATACATAAAACGTGTTATCAATAATGAAATAATTCCATGTTGCACAAATATGTAAATGACATAAAAGGAAAGTTAGCTGATATGATTATTAATAATCTAGACAATGCAAACCTGGATAATGCTCTAAAACATCAACTAAAAATTAGTATCTGACCATAGTAAATGTTAAGCAAAGATCTGATGTTGAGAAATAGAAATTATCTTACACTAGTAGTGGAAGCACATGTCAGTACAATCATTTTGGGAAGCAGTTTGACATATAATAAGGTTGAAAATGAACACTCTGTAGCCCTCAAATTCCAATTCTATTTATCTACTCTTGCACTAGATACAAAAAGACAAATTCAAGAACTGTTAATATTATATTTTAAAATTTTTAAAGAATGTGAACTACCTTGTAATAAGCAGTTTTGTTTGCAAATAACAGAATACTCAACTCAAAGTGGCTAAAACAGAGGGAAGCTTTCAGATAAAAAGTAACGAGAAATGGGTGATTCCAGGCAAAGTCCCAAGATTGCTATTGCTACTGCTCAACCTGCCATTGCTACAACCATTCTACACTTCCAGAGTCATATCCAAAGTTGGAAAATTTATCTTCACGTCTCTTCTCAACCAGGCAGAAAAATTCTTCCCTCAAATCCCTTCCAGATTTTCCCTTACTCATCCTAGATGAGTACACCATGCCCACGTCAAAGCCAATTATGGGGAAAAGAACAATTGTTAGGACTGGCTTAGATCAATCAGCATTCATTCTTCAGGGTAAGAAGCTACTTTTCCTAAGTATGTAAATGGGATAGGGGATATTCACAGAAGATGGGAGTGCCCAAGGAAAAAGGAGGTAAATGAAGGAAGCAGTCAATTATATAACCATTAGTTTGCCTGTCACAACATAAATGCCTATCACTAGAATAACAGACAAAATAAATGTGGTAAACTTATGTAATTAAAGATTGTACAATTGTTATCAATGACTGATAAACGTATTAACATGCAAAAATCTAAAGAGCAAATTGCAAAAAGATGCATGTTATATCATGCATGGATAATTTTAAAGCATGCAAAATGCCTTTTTGTGTACACACATAAACCCACATACAAAGCAAGGGTATAACATGGGGATGATTACATTTCAGAAAGTGGTTATTTTCTCAGGAAGAGAATCAGTTGATGGAGGAGATATACATATTTAACTGCATTTGCAGTATTTTCTCTCTTTTAAAAAGGGAAGGCAATCTGAAGCAACATGACAAAACATTTAATACTTGTTAAAGCATGAAAATGGGTTGCAGGTGTTTGCTATTTTTTTCTGTAAATATGAAGAGACATTGTATCACCTATGCCACTGATCAAAGTGTAGACATGTGGCAACAGCATCAGCATAACCTGGCAAATCTAACAAATTCTCACACCCTGCCCATACCTACTAATAAGGAACTCTTGGGGTAGGGTCCAGCAGTGTTTTACCCAGCTTTCCTAGTGAGTCTGACACAAGTTAACTAAAAGCTGAGACTATTTCTATCACTTAAGTTACAAAACACCTACTTATTTAAAATAGTTTCATCAACTGAATATTATGATTACCTGAATAAATACATGTTATAATTATCCGAATTATCATATGTGGCACATATGGGTAAGAATTCTTTTCAAAATAGTCTACACGGGACCAGCACTGTGGCACAGCAGGTTAAAGCCACGGCCTGCGGTACGGGCATCCCATATGGCAACAGTTTCAGTCCCGACTGCCCCATTTCCGATCCAGCTCTCTGTTAATGTGCCTGGGAAAGCAGCAGAAGATAGCCCAAGTCTTTGGGCCCCTGCACCCATGTGGGAGATCTGGAGAAGTTCCTGGCTCCAGCCTGGCCCAACCCTGGCTATGCAGGCATTTGGGGAGTGAGCCACCAGATTGGAATCTTTCTCTGTCTCTCCTTTTCTCTGTAACTCTGCCTTCCAAATAAATAAATATTTTTTTTAAAAAAAGTCTACAAAATATATTCAATTCTAAAGCATTAAGTTTGAAATTTTTAACCCAAACTTTCATTCTTACATAATTTCATGAACAAAGTCATCATTTAAAATGCAGCAATTTTATTTGGACAATGATGAAGATGAAGATGATTAAGGCTAGTCACTATTCAGCAAAAGATACATATTTCTTCAGCTCCTAGATGTTAAACTACCTACAATTACCTTGGTTTTTCACTATAAGATGGTATTAAAGGTGATATTCTGAATATTATCTATTCACCTGGTAGGTAAATGCTGTAAGGTACATTATCTCACTGTCAGAATGAATCGGTACCAGTAGTGCAAATTACACACACATACGTATTGATCAAACAACATCAAGGGGCTGGCATTGTGGTGAAGCGGGTAAAGCCACTGTCTGCGGTGTTGGCATCCCATATGGACACTAGTTCAAGTCCCAGCTGCTCCATTTCCAATCCAATTCCCAGCTAATGTGCCTGGGAAAGCAACAGAAAACAGCCCAAAAACTTGGGTCCCAGTATCCAAATGGGAGACCCAAAAGAAGTTCCTGGCTCCTGGCTTCAGACCTGCCCAACTCCTGCCATGGGCCATTTGGGGAGTAAATCAGTGAACGGAAGATCTCTCTCTCTCTCCCTCTCCCTCTCCCCCTCTATTTAACTCTGCCTTTCAAATAAATAAATAAATAAATAAAATGAATGACCATGAAATAGATGGTCTATATGAAATTTAAATTGTCGCTGGCACTGCGGCTCAATAGGCTAATCCTCCACCTTGTGGCTCCGGCACCCCGGGTTCTAGTTCCAGTCGGGGCACCGGATTCTGTCCCGGTTGCCCCTCTTCCAGGCCAGCTCTCTGCTGTGGCCAGGGAGTGCAGTGGAGGATGGCCCAAATCCTTGGGCCCTGCACCCCATGGGAAACCAGGAGAAGCACCTGGCTCCTGCCTTCAGATCAGCGCGGTGTGCCGGCTGCAGCGTGCCAGCCGCAGCGGCCATTGGAGGGTGAACCAACAGAAAAGAAGACCTTTCTCTCTCTCTCACTCTCACTGTCCACTCTGCCTGTCAAAAAAAAAAAAAAAGAAAAAAAGAAAAAAAAAAAGAAAAAGAAAAAAGAAATTTAAATTGTCATTTGTCTTTTTTTCATTAACATATGGTATTTTATTTACTGTAAAGATTCTACATATCTTGAGTCCCCCTAGTCACTCACTCAAATAGAATATCATGGGAATGCAAGGACACAAGAAACAATACAAGGTTATCATAAGTGGTTGTTTTTATTTTGAAGAAAATCATTCATAAACTTAGCAACTTCAGCTTAGAACTACTAGGAGGGTACCCTAAAAAAATTGAATTAAAAGGTAAGTTTATTTGTTAGTAAAAACTTTTTAAGGTCCCTGCAGTTTTTTCATAATATACACTTTCTATGAACTGTGTGAAGTTCCCTTGTGTAGCAGTGTGTGCTTAATTAACAATCACCTGGATGAGGCACGCATTTGTTAGCACATGCTACGCAGCTATAGCAGAGTTGCTCCCAAAAAAGGCAGTGATTTAAGAATTGGAGCAAGTTTTGTTCCTGTCAAAGACAGTCCTGGGTGACTGCCCCAGGTCTGGGGACAGCTCCATTCCTTTGATTCAGAGACGTATGAATTTTGCTTGCACGGGTGCTACTCCACACGGTGGGGAAAAGATTCAGAAATTTCTTCTTCAGCAGCAAGGTAAGCAGAAGTTGCTTGTGTAATTTACTCTCATACTCCACTGTTAAGAAGTTAGCCTAAGTTAGCTAGCAGGCTTAGGAAATACAATCCCACCTATAATTTACAGAGCTTCCCAGAATTTCATGGAAGTTCAGAATCCTCTTCCATCCACAGCACAAAGAAGATCTTTTGGGTGGAGACAAGAATGGGTAAAAGTTGCCCGAGTCCACATATCACTAAACCATAAATATTGGCCTTTATAGGAAAGCTTTGCTCTGGCCAAAACAGTGTCTCTTTCTTGTGTTTTGGAGTTTTCCAGGTTTTGTGCATCAAGAATGTTACTTTTATAATTGAGGATATTTTTTAAATTTGCCAAATTTGGCAAATGAGGTGCTGTAGACATCACTGTATGATTATATTATATAAAATATGGGAGAATGGATTATGGTAACTAATAAAAGCCACCACAATGTATTTTCATCTTTTGCTGTTGATTCCCAGAATGCCATCAAAGTTAAAAATTTAAGTATTCTATCACTGTATAATTTCTACATTACAGTGGGGTTAATTTACCATTAGGCAATTCAATCACTGTGTTAATTATAATAATTCTGAAGCAGATATTCTCTATCTTCACATGCAAAGAAAAAATGAAAATGAAGTTCCCTAATCTTTCCCTATATACGTTAGAATCAGAAATAAATATTTAGTAAGTAATTAAACTTTATTCTCAGGAGTGACTGGGAGAAATCGCTGCATTGCTTAATGCCCTTCACCTGGGTGCTGGTTACACACATGCATTTCACTTCAGGAAAACAATGGAGTTTTACACTTAACATCTGGGCACTTTCCTGTGGGTCTGTTATAGTTCAGCCAAAACACAACTTAATTCACGAAGAATAGTTCAAGTTTCAACTGGTAAGATCAATAATATGAAGCTTTTAGAAACATACCCAACACATACTTAATAATCCCCAAAGATGATTTTATTATTGTAACTTTTTATTTTTCAAGTAATTTTTCAGAAGAAATTATAAAAGTGGCTCAGTATCCATGTATCCTTTGCCCAACTTTCTCCAACAACATTTTAATAGTCACAGCACATCTTCAAAACCAATACAATACTATTAACTAGAGATCTCATTCAAATTTCACCAGCTTTTTACAGGCTCTCTTCAAAAATACCATAATATATTTTTTTACCCAAAAGATCTTGTGTAACAAAATAAATGGGCCTAAAAACTAGATCCTGGTGCTCACTTCAGCAGCTACACTACACTACAGTTGAAATGATATGGAGATTAATATGATTCTTGTGCAAGGACAACAAACGAATCTGCAAAGTATTTCATATTTTTAAGTGTTCTCACCACAAAAAAGTATGTAACATAATGCATATGTTTATTAGCTTGACTTAGTCATTCCACAATACCCATGTATTTCAAAACACCATACTTTATATAATACACACAATTTTTATTCGTCAATGAAAAATATAGAAAATTAGGGTTGATATTCTCCATTAGCTAGTTCTTCTATAAAGATTTACAATTTAATTACAGAGCTTTCATTGTAGTTTTACTGTATAAAATGCTGTTACAATTTTCAAATAAATAAAATTAAACATCTTAAGAACAAATTCAAGAATACACATTGTTAACATTAGAAATACTCTTACATGGGTATATACCCTAAAGACTTGAACACAATGAAATCAGAGATACCTGCACAATCATGCTTACAGCAGCACTGTTCACAATAGCGAAAAACTGGAATCAACCAAGGTGTCCGCCATCAGATGAACAGATAAAGGAAATGTGATATTAAAAAAAAAAAAAAAAGCTGTGCTATATATACACAATGAAATACTACTCAGCTATAAAAAAGAGTGAAATTCTACCATTTTCAGTAAAAGGGACACAACTGGAGGACATCATCTTGAGTGAAATAAGCCAGTCCCAGAAAGACAAATACCACATGTTCTCCCTTATCTGTGGAAACTAAAATTTAAAAACAAAAAAAAAAAGAAAAAAAGAAATATCTGTGTTTATCAGTACTGCTGCAAATATAGTTTTCTAAAACTGTTTTATACCTTTGTCAAACCAATGGTTAAGAATTCTATACTGCAATAGTTTCAAGGATCTGTTATTACTTTAAAATTTACTGTATATGGGTGAAATGGTCACGTTTCCATTCAGTTATTGTTTAACAGCCATTATTTGCTAACAAATTAAATACTGTTTAATAGCCATTGTCTATTCCCACTGATCTAAGGTTCTTTTGCTTTTTACTTATTAAACTTCTTATCCTGGCGGGGGGGGGGGGGGAAGAAATCCTCTTACAGATATTTCATTTCAAAGAGAGAATTGTTATTTCACACTGATGAACAAAATGAATGTAAAAAGTTTTAAATGAAAATATCCTTATGTAATTTTAGGTAAATACTAGATTTTTACTAAGAAAGAAATCTAGGACTAGCCCAAAGGATACATGATTAAGGTGAGAGTTCAAGATTGTGCCATTCCTCTTTTTTTAAAATTAATTAATTTATTTTTTTGACAGGCAGAGTTAGACACACAGAGAGAGAGAGAGAAAGGTCTTCCTTCCATTGGTTCACCCCCCAAATGGCTGGTACGGCCGGTGCGCTGCGCCAATCTGAAACCAGGAGCCAGGTGCCTCCTCCTGGTCTCCCATGCGGGTGCAGGGCCCAAGCACTTGGGCCATCTTCCACTGCACTCCCGGGCCACAGCAGAGAGCTGAACTGGAATCCGGCACCCCAACCGGGACTAGAACCCGGGGTGCCAGCACCAGAGGTGGAGGATTAGCCAAGTGAGCCACGGCACCAGCCCATCCCCCTAACTTTCAATTCAAGGGCTCTACCATACCATCATTCTTGCATTCCACTAAAACCAGAACACTGTCAGATCATCAATAAGTAACTTATTAGGAAAAGACTTACTATAAAGAGGATATATTACAAAGACTTATTATAAAGAGAAAAGAAATTGTCTCCTACCTACTTAATTTAAAAAACAGATATTGTGAATACTACTAAATTATATTAAAAAAGATTGCCATAAAAAGAAAAAGAGCTGTAGTTACTAAAATAATCCTATTACAAACACTGAGTTCCAGGTCATCAAAGAAGGAGGTACCTTTCTCTGAAGGGAGGAGAGAACTTCCACTTTGACTATGACCTTGTCTAAATATGCTAAGAGTCGGTGAACTCAAAAGGCTTCCATAGCCTTGGCAACTCATGACAAGAGCCTAGGGTGATGACTGACGCCATAAACAAGAGTGTCAATTTGTTAAGTCAACAACAGAAGTCATTGTGCACTTACTCCTCATGTAGGATCTCTGTCCTTAATGTGCTGTACATTGTGATTTAATGCTATAACTAGTACTCAAACAGTATTTGTCACTTTGTGTTTCTATGTGGGTGCAAACTGTTGAAATCTTTACTTAATATATACTAAACTGATCTTCTGTATATAAGAGAAATGAAAATGAATCTCGATGTGAATGGAAGGGGAGAAGGAGTGAGAAAGGGGAGGGTTGCGGGTGAGAGGGAAGTTATGGGGGTGGGGGGAAGCCATTGTAATCCATAAGCTGTACTTTGGAAATTTATATTCATTAAATAAAAGTTTAAAACAAACAAAAACTGAGTTCCTGTTACTGGAAAAATCAATCATCTCAGAATATATTTTCTGTGTATCTACTCAACTCATTTCATTAAAAAAAAAAAAAGTTTTCACTCTAAAGTTGTTTTTAAAGGAAAATGAGCAAATGAAGCAACCTCCAATTTATAAAAACCAAATAAAATAACAAATTTTTTAAAGTGGTAGAAGTTTGATATGGTTGGTGTTTTACTATTTAATATTTAAGTGCAAATTATTAATAGTAACATAACTTGGATGCCATCACTTCTGATACACTCACTAAATAAGTTTTTTTTTATAAAGTCTTAGTGACCCAGGTTAAGAAACTTTTGTAACTGCTTCATCCCATCACTGCCAGCTTACTCCTGCTCTGCAAAACAGGGGCAACAGCACCTACATTTATCCACCAACTGAACTATCATACATAAAATCATTTTATAGGCCGGCGCCGTGGCTTAACAGGCTAATCCTCTGCCTTGCGGTGCCGGCACACCGGGTTCTAGTCCCGGTCGGGGCGCCGGATTCTGTCCCGGTTGCCCCTCTTCCAGGCCAGCTCTCTGCTGTGGCCCGGGAGTGCAGTGGAGGATGGCCCAAGTTCTTGGGCCCTGCACCCGCAAGGGAGACCAGGATAAGCACCTGGCTTCGGATCAGCATGTTGCGCCGGCCGTAGCGCGCCTACCGCGGTGGCCATTGGAGGGTGAACCAATGGCAAAAAGGAAGACCTTTCTCTCTGTCTCCCTCTACTGTCCACTCTGCCTGTCAAAAAAATAAAAAAAATAAATTAAAAAAAAATAAAATCATTTTATAAAGCAATTATTTCAACTTATTATCATCACTAGATGTGGCATTATGTATCTTTCATTTAAATTACAGAAACTGTAGAAGCAGGAAAAAAAACTCCCTTTGTTGTGACTCCTTTAGGAGGATGCGGTCAAAATATTCCAAGAGCAAATGCAGCATTAATTAGCACATCCAAGACCAGCTCTAGATTACAGGAGGCATCAAATTCACTAGTATTTGCATAAACGTTGGAAAGACTCACCACAACAAACTAGCTTCATAATATTATAAAATTCCTCAAGAGATGAAAGTATTGTATTAATGAGCTACCAGCAGGAACCACAAAATCCTCTTACAGTTTCATGGTTTGCTTTTACATCCCTCAATTTCACCCAGTACCTAATCTACTAGAGCCATATTCATAGTTTGGAGTACCAACGCAACTCTTAAAAAAAAAAAAAAAGTTTTGTGATTTCTAATCTTCCCACTGAGATTCATTCATATAAAAACAGTACATGCATGCTAATTGATCTTGGGCATAATTTACTGCTTGTCCTGTTTTGCTAACTTAAAAAAAAAAAAAAAGAGAATGTAAAAGCCTGTGCCTTGATTTTAAATACCAAATCAATCAACAATATATCAGACCCATCTGTACTGTACATCAGGCATTCATGTGCAAACCACATTAAATGTCAAAATTGCCAGCATTTCTGCATTTTTAACCTGGAACTACACTGTGAAAAGCTACCTATAAGATACTGATGTCTGCTCTGCTACTTGTGACTACAAAGAACATCTGAGATAAGTAAATGCACTAGCTGGGATGCCTTTCTCAGCCAGTAAATAACAAGGTGCCTTTTGAAGCTAATACATACAATGTTTCCAACTTTAGTCGCTATTTCTGGAAATAGGCCTCAATCTCTTCATTCTGTATGTATAATATGCATACATGAAGGGACTATGAAGAGTGCTAATCTGATAGTCCTAGAACCTGAATTAGACACACATGCCATCTCCCTTCAATCTGCAGAGCTGTGTTCTCTCTTCACTCATCATCACTGGCAGTTCCTTTCATTCTAAGAACACCTACTGCCGCTGCATCAAATCTTTATCACACCACCCACCTTCACTATTCCTTTCATGTCTTCCTTTTTCAGCACCATGGCACTCTTACACACTCCTGATTTTGCACCAGCTTGCCATTCCTAAGAACTGACAGTTAAAAGAATCTTTATGAGGTTGGGGGGAAGAGGGCAAAAACAACAATGATCACAGAATCTCCAGGGTAATCTTTTCATAACATTGACATTTTTTAATGCAGCTAATGATAGAGAGGCTACTTCTTCCTCAACAGGGAAGCTTTATGTCCGATTAGATTTAGCTATCCTTAGAATTATTTTAGGCTTAATTGTTGAACCAAGTGAGATGATTCAGTTCAGCCAACTTAGGAAGGCTCTTCCAAAAATACAATCCAAATGTCAAAGCTACTTAATTTTTACTAACAAACTACTAATTTCACTCTTTTTGATTACCCATCCAGTAACAGCTTTATTCTCAGGCTGAACAATGTCCAATATATAAACAAAATAAATCCTTGAACATAAAATTCTGATCATATTCTCTTTCCTTATACAGTTAGACTCAAAAACACAGAACTAGGGTATATTTAGATATATAGATACATAGAAAAAGAAGGAAAGTAAGAAAATTACTAATGCCAGAAATTTTAACTGATGAATCAGTAAAGTCACATTATGTCACATGGGGTAGAACATGAACTACTTTTGGTTTCAAGGCTTTCACAAGAATTTATAGAATTTTAGTCACAATATGCAAACATTTTGATTCCAATTCATGCTTTACTTTTGATTACTTGCCTGTAATTAATTCCAAGATGTGGGGAAAGTCTACAGTAACACTTCTTGCAGCCGGCCCAAGTCCTTGGACCTCTAGACCCATGTGGGAGACTGCTCCTGGTTTCAGTCTGGCCCAGCCCTAGCAATTGCAGCCATTTGGGAGAATGAACTAGTAGATGGAAGATCGCTCTGTCTCTTCCTCTCTCTCTGTAACTCTATCTTATAAATAAATCATTTTAGAAATAAATGTTAACACTTCTCAGGTCTTGCTATTCATATGTACTTATTTCCAAATTGTCTCTAGAGAAATTAAGCTGGGTTATGCTGCCACCAGCAGTTACGATCATGGCACTCTCATCAGCACTCTGTATTATTACTGGAATAGAAGATCTTGCCTTATTTTTATTTTGATTTATATTTTAACTGTTATTAAATTATTTCTGAAGTTCCCTTTTTATCAAATTATATAGATATTTTTATGTATATACAATAAAATGTATGAACTTTTGCAATTTCTTATATGGGTTTCTACATTTAAAATTTTTCTTCCTATACTTTATATTGTCTTTCTTTCTAAAAAGAGCTATAATTAAAAAACACAAGTCCTAAAAACTAAGACCTGCAAAACTCATTTGCTATCTAGAAAAAATAAAAGTGTCTATGGAATTAACATTTCCAAACTTCCATATTTACCAAGTAACTAAGAAAATTTATGTTTTAAGTCTCAATGATATTTTCAAATACTTATGTTTAGGCAAAAATCTTCATAGGAAAAGCTTTAACAAATGATTTTATAACATATATCATATAAAATTATATTTATAGTTAATTCAAGAACATTTTTCTTAACATTTCTTGCAGTGATTTAATTTTAGCATATCATCTTTATTTTCAAATTTTTATAACTGTTATGATTTTCTTAGCATAAACTTTGTATTTACACTGGTTACACATTTTCATTTTATTTGAAAAAGCTAGACTACCATAAAACTAAAAGAGTATATTCCAAACACTGAAAAGTAATGAAGTTGGGTGAAATTCTACACTAAAAAAGTTCCATGAGAATAGAAAACATCTCACTACTTTACATATTACATTTAAAAGATAAATATTGCTGATACAATTCAATATCAGCTTACAACTACATGAGATGTATTTTTCTAATTATTACACTGTTTTATTAATCTTATTTATTTGAAAGGTAGAGAGAAACAAAGAGATCTCCCATCTGCTTCTTCACTTCTCAAGGGCCCACACCAACCAGGGCTGGGCTGTGCAGAAGCCACTGCAGGTCTCCCACCTGGGTGGCAAAGACTCAAGTAGTTGAACTATCACTGCTCTCTCCCAGGAAGCTGAACTGGCTTAACCGCTGTGTCCCAATCTCTATTTACAATGTACTGACAGCAAATCATGTATTATTCTACTTATGGTGACAAGGTTTACATCAATCAGTCTTTCCATAGCTGCCCATGTGGCTATGTTTTTCTATAACACAGTACAAAGTATACTTTATCATATAAAGAGAGTAATGCAAGGATTCTGTTCGGTAGAGCTGCACTGAGAGGTAATACACAAAGCATTTGCTCACAGGGCTATGAGCATGCAATTATGAATTGCTTTACAAAAGGAATGGGAGGAGAGGAGGAAAATGAGAGGGAAAGGGAACAGAGGCAGTGAGATAACATTTTCTGCTCTGAAAGAATTGCAAGACAGACACAACCAGCTTTTCAATTAAAGAAGGTAAACTGCAGGAGATGCTACATAAACAGTTTGACAGAGTTAGGTGGAGGCTTAAGGTGAAGGCCAAGAGCTTCATATTCTTTTTCCAACTTCAAGCACAATAAAGGTGCTATTTCTCCTGTAGAGGGAAAATGGAAAAGTGAAGAGATGAAAAGCTTCTACACCATTAAGGAGAAAAACACCTCAGAACTCCTATTACCTGAAACAACTGTCTGAATGCTTCTCTACTACAGTATCTTACTTCTGTAGGTTCTGGGAGAGTATTAACCATTCTACACAAAAGCAACATACTGAATAATGCTGAAACATTAAGAAATGGATCTAGGGGTCTGCTGACTTCAAAGGGCCAGAAAGTAAGCATGTTAGGGTTTGTGAGCCTTCAGTTACTATCACAACTGCTCAACTCTGCCATTATAGCACAGAAACAGCTACAGACAACACATAAACAAACGGGAAAACAATCTTCCAGGAATACTTTACAAAAGGAGTGGATTTAGCCCACAAGCCAGTTTGCAGATCCCTGACTTATTCTACATATTATATTAATAAAAAAAAAAACACTTCAGCAGACAATTGTATGGAAAAACACTACTTTCAAATTCAGAAATGCACACCTGCTGTGGAATAGCTGGTAAAGCCACTGCCTGCCATCTCATATGACCACCAGTTGAGTCCCAGCTGCTCCACTTCCAATCTAGCTCTCTGCTATGGCCTAGGAAAGCAGTAGAAAATGGCCCAAGAGCTTGGGCCCCTGCACCTGCATGGGAGACCTGGAAGAACCTCCTGGCTCCTGGCTTCGGATTGGCACAGCTCCAGCCGCTGTGGCCATCTGGGGAGTGAACCAGTGGATGGAAGACCTCCCTCTCTGTCTCTACCTCTCTCTGTAGCTCTTTTTAAATAAATATTTTTTTTAAAAATCTGCTAGATCCTTGTATCTGGCTGTTTAGAAAATAGCATTTAACACTGTGATAGGACAATAAATTATTGGGTTCTGTTTTAACATGTCAGAACATTATGTGTGATGTCTTAAGCAGTCAATTTGAAAACAATTTCAAAAATGCCATTGTTATCTAAAACTTTACAATTTCAGTTCTAAACTGCAGTATTGCTATTGGAACACACATTTTAAATGTTCCAGCAAATTTCTGTTGATATATTTGGTTACTTTAGGAAAAACCTAGAGGTAAATGTTTGCTTCACCCACAGAAACTATAAATAAAAAAAAAAATAGTCTGGAACACACATAATTGGTTAATCTGAAATCGTACCTTAATGTTTACATTTTCAAACTTTATTTTCAGTACAGTCAAAACCACTAAATTCAGCCAGTAGGCAGAATTTTATATCGCTTTTCAAGACAAAGTTCAGATTAAATAAAATTGCTGCTATTCATACACAAAGCTAACGACAAAGATTCACCTTTAATGTATTTCCTTCTTCCCATTCTGAAAAATATTCCACTATACCTTGGCTCGGGGATTTGATCACATTATTCTGTTCTTTCTCCACCCAAAATCCACTCCCTTTACTTGGAAAACTGGGGTCTAAAAGCAATCAAAATTAACCAACTCAAAAAGACTACGTCCATCTTAATTAGTACCATTAGCTAGCTGGAGGAAATCTCAAGGTAGCCAGATGTATAACTTTAAGATGCTAACTGTAACAAACCGTACATTTCTTTAGCAAAATGTGGAAGTGAAGCTGAGTTTAGAGCACTTAAACACTAGAGGGCAGCATCAAACTGTTGAGGCTTAGACTGGGCAGTCTTGTCACGTACAGTATCCACATTTTAATGAGAAATACACTTATGAGATGATTTAAGATTTTAAAACATCCGTTATAAAGCGAAAAACTACCCTTCTGTTTTAATTATCTTAATTCCTCTTCCATTTCCTTCTGTGTGTTTACATCGTTGACTTGTGAGTTACCTGTTGAAAATGGACTTGTGCTAATGTCTCTGATATAAAACAAAACTTACATCATTTCCATTCCTGAGGTAGGCAGGGTCTGATGTTTCTCTCTCAAATACTTCCTTAAGTTAATGCTAAATTTAAATTTTGTGTCACTCAACATTTTAAACTGTCATGAAGCACTATGCAACAAAATGCTGTGGAGTATGTTCCCACCAAAGAATTTATTTTGGCAGAAAAAAAAATTTACATATGTAACTATAAATTAGAAAATGCAAGAGAGGCAGAAAAAATCCTATGGGTATTATATACAAATAACAGAAGAAAAACAATACAGTAACTGTAATCCCATAAAGGCCCAACAGAGGCCATCAAACCCAACTCTAGGGAAATCAAATATGAATGGAAAAGAAAGGTTAGTCCTTGTTTCTTTGATAAAAGAACTCAATGGACTGACTGTATGTAAAGAATAGTAGAATTAATTAAGTACCTGAAGCCTGTTGGCTCATTCTCATTTAATAGTCATGGTGAATTCCTGAGATAGCTTTTTTAGTATTTCAAGTTCATAGACAAAAGACTAAGATAAAGCAACCTGCTCAAGGTAACCAAACTAATTAACAGTAGATCAAGTTTTTGAACCTTTAATCTCATTCCAAAACCCTAAATTCTTTCCAATACACCAATACTGAGGGTGGAGGAGGGTTAGAATATCATCAAAGTAAATTCTCTTTAATGAAAAGCAAATGATCATTCTGGCCACTGGATGACTGTTCTTGCTATAATGCCTAAACAGTATCTTATGTTGTCCATATCACTTAAAAGAAAACACACACTTTTGAGTACTTTCATACCAAACTTGAAACCTTCTCAAAGAACTTCAGATCAGATTCTCCAAAAAGGGGAAGAACTGTTAGCTGTTAGTGGAAGATGAACTGCTAACAGGAAGACCTGCACAGGTTGCACATCCCTAATCTAAAAGTATGAAACACTATAAAATCTTGAGTACCGACATGACAAATGGACAATTTCTCCCCAGACCTCATATGACAGGCCGCAGTCCCAACACAGGTGCACTATAACTGTAGTATAAAATTACCTTCAGGCCATGTGTGTATGGTGTGTATGAAACACAAAAGAATATTATTTTTAGATTTGACTTCCATCTCCATATCTCATTATTTATACAAGCAAATATTCCAAAATCCAAAACACTCTGGTCCCAAGCATTCTGAATATGGGATACTTCAACCTGTACAGGCTATCCAACAACACATTATTGATGTCACTTCACAAGAAATCTTCCCTAATCACAGTGGCAACAAAGTCAATCTTGCAGAGAGGTTTTGAACCACGGGTCTGTGGATAGAATTCAGAAGGTTTGTGTATTTGGACAGGGGAAAAATAAAAATGCATCTTAATTTAACTTCTGAAGTTTAGTATCTCTTCAATTATGAAATGATTTAATGGTTAGAGCAATATGAAGTACTTGATAGAAATAATTTAAAATCTTAAAAGATCATTTGTAGTCCTCATTAGTTTCGAATTAGTCATTGTCAACCAGCTACTACCCTTGATATTTAGTGCTTTACTAAAGCATGGATTACTTCGTCATAAATATTTAGTGTCTTGATAAATATTTCAATAATGGCTTTCTGTTGTAATCCTACACATTTTATATATTTAAAACCATCGTTCTGAGGCTTGTCACACAAAAAAACTGGCAATAATTCGCTGCCAATACACCACTGTTTTATTTTCTTCTAACCCCTTATCACTGATATATATTGCTTCTCTCCCTCCCTACTGGAATAATCAGTGCACACAGGATGTGGGTTGTCTGGCATGCATCCCCAAGGTCTAGAAAAAAAAAAAAAATGACTCATAGTAAGGTACTCAAGTATTTGCAGAATAGAAAGTCCTAAAATAAAACAGTACACAGGAATCTTGAGTTAAGGCTTTGGATCACATTACTAAAATTAAACTTTGTCTCCAGCTTTTACAATATATTACTGCTTGTTCTTAATTATATAGACTTTGGCTACGTCACCAAAAAGAACACACAAACGAAATGTAAAAGTCACATGCTAGTTTTGTTCCAAGAATGACTCAGTTCCAAATTAAAGCTACAGGACTTAACAGTGGGGGCAGTGGGGGGGGGGGGGAGGATGAAAGTAAAAATAAAAAAAGCAAAGCCTACCGCCTTTTTCTCCCCCCACAAACTTATGTTTTATGTCACTTTATTAAAACGGGTACTTGGAGGCAACCATCCCGCACTACCGGCTGCTGGCCCGGCCACGGGAGCTTTTCCGTGTGCCCAGCTCCCTACAGCCAGCCCATGTGCACAGGTCCCACGTGAACGTTTCTTCCCTGAAGCCACAGGAAGACCTTCAACGTCATGTCCTCGTTAGGGCCCCCTTCCTCGCCGGGGCGTTCCGGGGGCTCCCAAGGGAGGGACAAGGAGTTCAGCAGATTCCCAGGCCGGGGGAGAGGGGGCCCCCCAGCCACACCCCACAGCGTTCGCCACCGGGGGTGGGGGGGGGCTCTCAGACACAAAGCCCGGGCGACCGCGCCACCGCCGGGGGCCACCTGGCCGCCGCTGCCGCCCCGGGCCAGGCTCCAGGGCCAACTCCCCCGCGCCCCGCCTCGGCTCTTCGGTTGGTCCGGGAGGAAGCAGGCCCCCCACCAGCCCGCCCGCCCGCCCGCGCCGCCGTCCGTTAGCCTGCAGCATCCCGGGCTTCGCGCGGCCGACCCCATGATAGACCAGCGGGGAAGACGGGAGGGAGAGGAAGGACCTGGGGCGTCCGCCGCCGAGTGCCCCCCACCGACGACCGGCCTCCAGGTCCCCGCCCCCAGCCTCGGGCCACAGGTCCCCATCTCCGACAGCGGCCGGCACCCTCGGTCCCCGGGCGGCCCGCGCGTGCAGCCCCCTAACCGCCGCCCGCCCGCCCAGCGGTCACTCCCCCACCTCCGGCGCGGCCCACGAGGCTCCCCCAGCCTCGGCCGGGGGCTGAGCGGGGCGCCGGGTCCCGCACGCGGGGCGGACGCTGCCGCGCAACCGACCCCCGCGGCCCGCAGCAGCCTGGAGCGCACACGAGGAGCCGCGGCAGCCCACGCGCAGCCCACCGCGCGCTCCGCTGCGGCTCGCCGCCGCCGCCGCCTGCAGCAGCTGCGGGAACCCCAGCACCCGGCTCCCCGGGGGACCCAGCCCTGGTGCCCCGGTTCCGTTCTCCTTTCCTGCCCCCACGCCGTCCCGGGACTCGCAGCCTCCGCCGCGCATGGGGCCGGTTCTGGGGGAGGGAATGTAAACAAATCGGGGTTTTATAGTTACCTCACACTCGAGTGCCGTGTGCATCTCCTCTCCGCTCGGTACCAAACCCCGGCTGCACCAAATCGTGTATTCACCAAAGCCGCCTGCGCTAACTGCGTCGCGGAGGCCCGCGCGTCAGACTCCTCGCTACGCCAGCGGCGTACAGGGCCCACTCAGGTCCCTGCGCAGCCGCACCCCGTCCGCCTATGGGTGCTACGCTCTGGGCGTACACGCACTACCCGGCCATTAACTTCGGGTAACGCCGGTTGCGTAGGAAATTGCACCACTGGCGGGTTCCTCGCGGGTTCCACACGGATAGTCGGAGCAATAGGAAATTCGAGTCTACGCAAATTGCGGAACTTGGGTTCCACGTTAGTTTTGTTCCAAGAAAGGACGCGGCGGGGGAGTTGGGGCGGCTTCTAACGCATGCGTGCAGCGCCCGTCGCCGCTCGCCTTTTCTCTGGGCTTTGCGCCGCGGTTGCAGCGGCCTTGGACGGGCGGATGAGCAGTGGGAGCCGAGCGTGAGGACGTTAGCCGGCCGGTTTCGCTGAGATAAATGAGGATAGTGAGCTGTACACGAGTTAAAAGCTCTACGTTGAATGAATCCCACCCCCTCTGTTAATCTTTTCAGCCTCTCGGGGCAACAAGAAACTTAACGTTTGGGGCTAAGTGCGAGGTGTTTCTCGCCAAGCTCCCTCTACGCCCTCCGTGGGCCTTCTAAGAAAAAGTTGGGTCCTGAGACGTGAGCACGCATTTACAGTAATTCTCGAGGCTTGTCAGCAACTTTCCATGGTCTTTCAACACCTCCTGTGTCTTAGTCAATCGATTATTTCTTAACACCCAAAGGCAGCAACTCCTGATCCCGCCGAGCTATTCTGTGCCTAAGTCGTGCTCATTCTTGCTCCCATCCCGGGGCTCACACCGCACCTCTCATCCAAATGGCCGCCTCCCCTCTCCTTAAGCAACCTACAAGCCTACGTTAAAGGACACTTTCCCTTTGCTTCCTTCCTCTGCTCCTTGGCCCTTAATGCACATGTCGAGGCTTATCTGAATGCTGCCTGGGGTGCACGGATTTATATCCAAACACCAGAATCTAGTTAGGAGTGAGAATTCTGGGATGCAATATCGGTGTCTGAAGTGTGTCAGCTATTTTAAAAGTGCTTTTCACCCATATATTTAATATTCACAACACGACGGTGTAGGAGCTAGTGTCCAGTAAACTGAGGCACAAGAATTTAAATAACCTGCCTAAGATGGCAGAGCAGCAGGGGAGGAGAGATGGGATCCAAAACCGTTCAGTGTAACTATAGTCTGGCTATGTAGCAATTATCAGCATCCTTAGAAAATACATATCATGAAAATATTAAGAAGATGTAGTACTTGCATTCCTTATATTTAGAGCAACTCCACTGCTTTTTCATATCTGCATGGTAAATGTTCGAGTACACAAAGGTACACCTGAACCATTTCATCAAATATTGCAATACTTGCAGGCAAGTTGGTCAACAGCTGCAGTTCCTAGTGGGGTCCACCCCATCCTAGTCCTTAAAGATTCTTCAGACCTTCTCATATTTTTTTTTAAGATTTATTTATATTTGTTTGAAAGAGTTACAGAGAGAGAGAGAGAGAGAGGTCTTCCATCAGCTGGTTCACTTCCCAGATGACAATGGTCAGAGCTGATAGGATCTGAAGCTAGGAGCCAGGAACTTCTTCCAGGTCTCCCATGCAGGTGCAGGTGCAGGGGCCGAAGGACCTGGGCCATCTTCTACTGCTTTTCTAGGCCATAACAGAGAGCTGGATCGGAATGGAGCAGTTGGGACTTAAACTGGTGCCCATAACAGATTGCTGGCACTGCAGGCTGGGGCTTTAACCTGCTACATCACAGCGTTTGCCCCTAGACCTTCTCATTTTAAAAGGTTAATACCTGATTAAGATAGAGGCCTTAAGATCCAGGTGTTATTAGGGATTCCCATTCTAATTGGTTGCAGCCTATTCTTCACAGTTGTTATATAATTTATCATCTCTGCATAAAACTATATGATAAGCTACTTGAGAATAAAGACCAAGAGGAGGGCTTTGGGTGCAGCGGCATCCCACGCTGCTAGCATCCCACAGGGGCGCCGGTTCGTGTTCTGGCTGCTACGCTTCTGATCCAGCTCCCTGCTAATGGCCTGGGAAAGCAGTGGAATATGGCACAAGTTTGTGGGGCTCTGCACTCACAGGGGAGACCCAGAAGAAGCTCCTGGTTCCTGGCTTTGGCCTGGCCCAGCCTCATCTGTTGTGATCTTCGGGGGAGTACACCAACAGATGGAAGACCTCTCTCTCTTTCTCTCTCTTCTTCTCTATCTCTGCCTTTCAAATAAATATTTAAAAAAAAAAAAAAAGAAAGAAAGAAAAAGAAAATGAGTCTAGTGCTGTGGTGCAGCGGGTTAAGCCATTGTTTGTAGTGCTGGCATCCCATATGGGCACCAGTTTCAGTCTAGTCCCAGCTGCTCCAATCCCAGTCCAGCTCACTGTTAATGTGCTTGAGAAAGTAGTGAAAGATGGTAAAAGTGCTTGGACCCCTGCACCTATGTGGGAGACCTGGAAGAAGCTCCAGGCTCCTGGCCACAGCAGCCATTTGAGGAGTGAACCAGTAGATGGACGATTTCTCTCTCTATATCTATATATAGATATAAATATAGAAAGAAATATATATATATATAGATAGAATACATATAGATATCTTCCAAATAAATATCTTCCAAACAAATAAATAAATATTAAAAAAAGAAAAAGAAATCTCAAAAAATGACTTGCAGGCCTAAACAAAGTCTCACCTGTTGATATAATAATTGTTGAAATAATTGGTAGTGCAGCAAAGATACCACTATAATATGTTTCAAAAAATTTTTTTACCAGTTTTATATGTCAGTAATATGTTAGGGTCAGAGAGTTCTACTATGTTGGAATCATGCTATTTTCTGAAAGGTTAAGACATTTTTTCCTAGCCATCTCCTTTGATTCATAAAGACGTTCACATGAACTGTAAAAGCAGTAAATAATTTCCAGAATGGGAGGAAAGAGGGAGTATTGAATTATGTGTAAGTGCCTTACTGTCATTATCTTGTTTATTCCCACTGCTTCAGTCACAGTCTTATTTCACATATCAAATACTTTAAATGTGGCGTGGGCATTTGGCACAGTGGTTAGCAGTCCACTTGGGACACCTATATCCCATGTTGGAGTGTCTGGCTTTGAATCCCAGCTCCCAATGCCAGCTGGCTGCCAGTGCAGACTCTGGGAGGCAGCATGTGAAACTGACGTAGTTGGTCCCTGGCACACTCATGGGAGACCCGAGATCCCAGCCTGAATTTGTGGATAGGAGATCTCTCTCCCTTTCTCTTTATCTTTCTCTGCCTTTCAAATAAGTAAATATAAATTTTAAAGTTTAAGTGTGAATACCCTGTCTTTGTGATATATGATGCATTAAATCCAATGACCTCTTTGCTCCTCAGAGAAAGGAAGGCATCAGGAATATGTAGAAAAAATAATCTCAACCTGGGCCTCAGAATTAATAACCGCCTCTTCATTTTTAGAGACTATATCTTTCTTTTTTTTTTTCTTGGATTTTTTTTTTATTTAGTAAATTTAAATTTCCAAAGTAGTTTATGGATTACAATGGCTTCTCCCCCCCAGAGACTATATCTTTCAGCGTGGGCCTTGAAGCTCCAGCTCTGGCCCTGAAGCCAAAGAGAAGTAAAAGATACACCCCGTTTCCATTTTTTGGGACCTGTGACACTGTATAACAAGTAAAAAGGTGGGACCGGCGCTGTGGTGTAGTGGGTAAGGCCACCACCTCCAGTGCTGGCATCCCACATGGGCACTGGTTCGAGACCTGGCTGCTCCTCTTCCAATCCAGCTCTCTGCTATGGCCTGGGAAAGCAGTAGAAGATGGTCCAAGTCCTTGGGCCCCTGCACCCATGTGGGAGACCTGGAAGAAGCTCCTGGCTCCTGGCTTCTGATCGGTGCAGCTCTGGCCGTTGTGGCCACCTGGAGACTGAGCCAGCAGATGGAAGACCTCTCTGTCTCTTTCTCTCTCTGCCTTTCCTTCTCTCTCTGTGTAACTGACTTTCAAATAAATAAATAAATCTCAAAAAAAGAAAAGAAAAGCCTACACCTAACTATTGTAGATAATACTAAAGGAAGAAAACTTTAAAAAAAAAAAAAAGTAAGAAGGCAAGCCCATTGTCAAGATGGGAAGCAAAGTCCATGGGCAGTCTCTCTGATTCCTTGAAAAAGTGTGACTATCATCATCTACTTTTTTGCAGTCTCTGAAAACCTGCTATTCCTAAAATCAAGATAAGTGGGACTCTGAGAGGACAGCTGCCCTTATACCCTTTCCTAAAGGGCAAGACTTGGGATCAGAGAAGACTGTCCTCTTCCACCCACCCACCACTTTGATGTTTGTACACAAAGGCAGGAGAGTCAAACCAATACAATCCTAGTGAGACACAGATTTTATTGATGTTCCTGTTAAGTAAGATCTTTCTGAACTGGTAGGGTTATGCAATAAAGCTGAGTTTCGGGCTATCTGGAAAGACAAAAATAGATTGGAGAAATGAAACAACACAAAAATTTAAGCAACTCCTCACCAAGGGGAGAAAAATTTCACCGTATTGGTAATTTGCCTAGATGATGCTAACATTAGATCTCTCAGTTTTAAGCCATGGCACTATAAACAAAAGGCCTTTTAGCAGTAGGCGTCTCTACTGGAACAGAGACAACAGAAAGGCTTAAAGCTTCTGGTTCTCTATGGCAAGCTTTTCGTAAATAAACATGAGACCTGGCTCAAGAGAAAGAGAAAGACCTGCTCAGAAGAATGAACAAAACCAAAAAAAAGCTCCAAGTGAGACTAACAGGCAGACCACGCATTTGTCCACATGATGAGGACAGGAAGCCTTGTCTCCCCAACCTACTCTTACTGTGACTCACCCTTCTCTGAAATCCCGCAGTTAACACTTCATTTGTGGGCCTTAGAACCCAAAGGACTTTGAGAGAAGTTACTACCATTTGATTACTTTTTTATACTGCTGTGGATGAGTATTTTTTCAGGTCTTTTCTGAAGAGGAAGTTCTAAGAATGGAGAAAGCATGCTTATCTAGATTCCTGAGGGTTTTGTGATACAAAGAGATAGAAGGAAAACTGTAGAAAATTGCAGACTTCTCAACTCACTTCCAGCCGGTGTTGTACACTCATAGAATACTAAGAAGAAGAATCTAGGGGACCTGGATGCCAACAGCTTGCTATGGTACAGCTTCTGGAACTCGACTGGCAGCAATCAACTTTCCAAACCTTGATTCCTCGTACAAAAGAATTAGGAAAAGTGGCAGAAATATCTACATGAATGTAGCAAATTTAACAGCAAGAGTATTTAAAATGGCCATACTACAATTTAAGGAAAATTTTCAATATGGAAATAAATTAGCAATAAATTATGAAAATCTTTTTTAAAAAAGGGTTTTTTTTGTTACACTGATTGAAATTAATAATCTATTTTTAAAGGTCTTCACATAAGAACAAGTTTTCAAATCTTGCCTAGGACTTCCAAGATCATTGATAAGAAGATCCATTTCACAACTAACATTTGTGAAAACAACCAATTATATCTTTGAAAATCAAGACACAGTTTAAACAAATATTGCTTACCTTTGCTTATTTAAAAAATTTGACAGCAAGACGGCAGCAAAATTCTAAATATTAGGGAAGGCAATAAATGAATTGTCAAAACAAGAGAGTCTTGCAGAATTTCTGAATATTTCTTGTAAGTAATATTTGAATCATATTTTATTTTTCTTAGAACAAGCCACTTTTCTGATCTTCATGGAATTCCACAAATCATATATTCTCCCTAGTACACATCTTTGGAGAACTTTTAAAACTAATGTTCGTGAGGAATGCTGCTAGCTAGCAATGCCCAGTAGGTAGGTGCTTACCACCTTTGCCTCGATTTCTTTCTGGTTGATGATGTCACCCACAGCCTCAGATGAATTCACACCCAGGTTTTATTCTAATTACAATGACAGAGACTTTCTCTAGGCAGTGATATTTCACATTCTGTCTTCCTACCTTAAACAGTTGGAACTATATGCTTTAAAATGTGTCAGGCATCATTAAAATGCTTTAAATATAGCAACTCATTTAATTCCTACAACAACCCCGTGAGGTACAAATTATGTCTACTTCACAAGAAAACTAAGGTGGATACATAGCGCACGGCAGAGCTGGGATCCCGACCCAGGCAGTCTGGCTCTGGAGGTCATGCTCTTGATCCTCAACATTCCCTTGCTTCTTAGACCAAGACTGTGTGCAGACCCTTATTTTTGTGAGGTTATCTACACCATTTTCTCTGAAAAT
The DNA here is from genome assembly GCF_033115175.1 of Lepus europaeus. Taxonomy (NCBI): domain Eukaryota; kingdom Metazoa; phylum Chordata; class Mammalia; order Lagomorpha; family Leporidae; genus Lepus; species Lepus europaeus. The sequence continues at coordinate 139,207,552 of NC_084827.1, read as the reverse complement.
GTTGGAAAAAATTTTTAAAGGAAAAAAAAAAGTAGGAGAACTAGAAAACAGTGGTTTCCTAATCTGTAAATGCTGCAGGCCAATGGGAATTTTAAATGCAATGTTTAAATGAGATAAAGAATAAACTAAAAACTCAACATATTTAGATATTTGCATTGTGAACATTTGTTCTTTTTTTGCTTTATCTTTCAGCTTGACTGGTTTAAATCAATTCCAAGGGCAATGTTTATTCCAGTCCTTTAAATTAGAATGTTAATTAGCCAATCTGGTTATATATTCATTTGAAATCTTTTTGCCTTTTTTGGTGGTTTGATGTAGTTGTTCAAGTATTTATTTATACCAGTAAAGTTATATTAAAAATTAGACAGAATCAGGTGTATATTAACGACTTCCATCCTAGTAATGTAAATATACATTACATCTTAGTAATATAAATATGAGCTAATTATGTGCAAATCAATGAAGAATTGTTTGGGTGAAGGAAAATGTATCCCAGCAGAATTCAAGCAAAATTCATTTAGGGGATTAAAGGTACATTTCAGTCCTTGCTTTTATATGAAATTACATCCTCTACAAGTCCACCCTGGCAAAAATATTAAAGGAGGGGCATGTTTTCAAGCAAAAGCTTGTGCTTCTATTATATGTAAGCCATGATGTTAAGAAGCTGGGATATGATTTAGCCATTAACTGGCTTATAGTCTGGTTGTGAAGCTAATGATATAGATAATTATAGGACAGAGTGGCAAGTGCTGTTAGAGATACATATGGGTTGATATATCAGCAAAGGCCAAAAACTGAGATACACTCAGGTTCCAACTGGAAATGACATCTGAAGTATAACTTAAGGCTGAAGAGGAGAATGCCGGGTGAAGGTGGACAGCGGTGGAGAGTAGGGAGTGGCATGGGGTGCAGCAATGCAAGCAGATGAATGGCTTGAGTGCAGGCCTGATTTTCAATTTTGGAAATGCAAACAACACAGTCTTGTGTTTTGGGCATGGGGGATTGGAAAAGATGAGACAGGATGGATAAGCAGGGCCAAAGCACACAACCTTCAGGAGTCTGCATGCTACCTGGAGGGCAGTCTGAGGCACCAGAGAATGTTAAGTAGGCCAGTGGCATGATCACAGGCAAGATAGAAAAATAACTAATAGGATTATCATGGTAGGCAGGATAATGCTTCTCCCGCCCCCAAAGACGTCTTAATCCTTGGAACCTGTGAATATGTTGGTTTACACAGGAAAGGGGAATAAAGGCTGCAGATAGAATTAAGGTTGCTAATCATCTGGCCTTGAGATAGATACATTAGCATAAATTATTCAGGTGGATCCCTGAAAAAAGGAAAGGGAAAGCAGAGTCAGAGGGTGATACATCTAGGAAGAAGGAATAATTGAGTGATGCAATATTGCTGGGGGAAAGGGAGTCACCAACAAATGTGGGCAGCCTATAAATGTTGGGAAAGAAGGAAGTAGATTCTTCCTTAGAGCCCCCAGAAACAAACATCCAGGCTTGCTGATGTCTTGGTTTTGGCTTTATGACATCCATGTTTGACCTCTGACCTACAGAAATGTAAAATAATAAATCTGTATTATGGTAGTGTGTTACAGGAGCGATAGAAAATTAAAACAATTAGGAAACTGTTACAGAAGTAACTCATGGGGGAAATGATGGTAGATAAACAGAAATGATTGAATTTGATAATTATCAAGGAGACAGAATCAACTTTGATCACCATCTTTACTAGCAACTTCCTGTGTTCTTAACGTCATCATTCAGCTCCATTTGTAACACTTGGAGGAAATATTTTGCAGGGTTTTATTTCTTTTAATCTTTTTTTTTTTTCCTAGCAAACTAACAAATTAACATTAACTTTTTTTTTTTTTTTTTGGACAGGCAGAGTGGACAGTGAGAGTGAGAGACAGAGAGAAAGGTCTTCCTTTGCCATTGATTCACCCTCCAATGGCCGCCAAGGCCGGTGCACTGCGGCCAGCACACCGCGCTGATCCGATGGCAGGAGCCAGGTGCTTACCCTGGTCTCCCATGGGGTGCAGGGCCCAAGCACTTGGGCCATCCTCCACTGCACTCCCTGGCCATAGCAGAGAGCTGGCCTGGAAGAGGGGCAACCGGGACAGAATCTGGTGCCCCGACCGGGACTAGAACCTGGTGTGCCAGCGCCGCAAGGCAGAGGATTAGCCTGTTGAGCCGCGGCACTGGCCTCAATTTAACATTAACTTTAAAATTTAAATTGGGAGCAGGGTTGAGGCTTAATGGGTTAAGCCACCTAAGACACCAGGCATCCACTTCTGATCCAGTTCCCTGCTAAAGCAGTGTCTGGTAATAAGAATAGATAGAATCAAAAAAGGAGTGAATGCTTCAACATGGGAAGCAGCCCACACAGCCAACTCATAGAATGACAATTGCTTTAAGTAGCATTTGGACCTCAGAATCAGCCCTTAAGGCATCTGGCTGAAAAGTTCACAAGAACATTTCAGGCACAGAAAGCCAAGATACTGTGGCAAAAAATGTTCTGCATGAAGGAACTGAGTGGGTGAGTCCCCAGTGAAAAGAAGTGGTCATCAAAGAAGGATGTACTTTTCTCTGAAGGGAGGAGAGAACTTCCACTTTGCTTATGGCCTCGTCTAAATACTGACAGAGTTTGTGGATACAGAGGCTTCTGTAGCCTAGGCACCTCATGTCAAGAGCCTTGGGTGATCACTGACATTATATGTAAGAGTGTTAATTGTTAAATTAACAAGAGCCTCTGTGCACTAACTTCCCATGCAGGACCTCTGTCCTCAAAAAGTTGTATTATAATTATGTCTAAGTGCTTGCAAAAGATGTATCATTCTTGGTTACTTCTTTAAAATTATAAGATGAAAGAAGTAGAAGATGGCCCAACTGCTTGGGCCCCTGCACCCACATGGGAGACCTGGAAGAAGTTCCTGGCTTCTGGCTTTGGATTGGCTCTGTTCTGGCCATTGCAGTCATTTAGCGAATGAACCAGCCGATGAAAGACCTCTCTTTCTCTCTGTCTATACCTCTCTCAATAACTCTGTCTTGTAAATAAATAAAATAAACCTTAAAAATTAATTAGTTCTATTCCAAAACAGTCCATTTTCTTTGGAGGAAATTAAAAAATAACTCATTTACATGTAATCTAATTAAAGTTTTAGCTATGTTCAGAAGTGAACTCTAATACTCCTATTTATATCTTTTTATTTAAAATTTTATACATTGGAGTACTCCACATTCACAATGAAAGCAATGCACATCTTTTGAGAATTCACTGCATCTGTACGACATCTAAACTAGTAGTCTATAATGTTAAATAACAAATTTTGTGACTGATAAACATCCAATTCTAATTACCCAGGTATTGGGGATGGTGTTGAAGGACAGAGAGGAAGTAACAGCTAATACCAAATTACTATATTGATGAAGCTCTGGTAGCATCTCATAGATCATAAGTATATAAACTAACAACAATAACTAACCACAGTTAAATTATGGTGGCATCTTACCAGTTTTGCACTGGTGAAGTATAATCTGGTGATTATTAGATGACTGGCCAGTAGAAGTTAGTTAAAGAGACTGAGAAATTCAGATTCAAGATTTCAATTTCTGGGACCGGCACTGTAGTGTAGCGGGTAAAGCCATTGCGTGTGGTACTGGCATCCCATATGGGCATCGGTTTGAGCCCCAGCTGCTCCTCGTCCGATCCTTGGGCCCCTGCACCCACATGGGATACCTGGAAGAAGCTCCTTGCTCCTGCCTTCAGATTGGTGCAGCTCCAGCCATTACGGCCAACTGGGGAGTGAACCAGCACATGGAAGACCTCTCTCTCTCTGTCTCTATCTCTGCCTCTGCCTCTCTGTAACTCTGCCTTTCAAATTAAAAAAAAAAAAAAATCTTTCTAAAAAACAAACAAAAAAAAAAGATTTCAGTTTCTTCTTTCCCATCTCCCTCATTCAAGTCCAAACTACTGCACTTCTTTCAAAAAATCAGTAGTCATCCAGCTTTATCTACCCCAAGAGTTAATAGAACAGACATTTTGAGTTTGAATGTACAAACATAATATTATTTTGTAGGGATATTTTGTGAAACACAGTGAGATATTCTATGCTTTACATTACTGAATCAACCCACGCAATAAAATAAGCTGGGCAGACGCAGAAAAAGGGCATGCATCTCTTAGTATTTCCTAACTGAACATTCCTCTATGCGTGCACTCTGCCTTCTCCTTCCTGCTTTTCATAGTCAAGATACTGAACAAGACTTTTCTCAACATTGACTTGACGGCCTTTGAAAACTCATCCATTGAAGTTGGGCTTCCACCCCTACGAACTCACTCAAATTGCCCCCAATAACTTAGTTACTAAATCCACTTGTCACTTTCAGCTGGTATTCTATTTGATGTCTCTGCTACTTTCCAGGCAGTTAACTACTTCCTCCTTGAAATCCTCAGGGAATTTACGAGTTTGTTGGTGCAGTGAGAAGACACACCCAGGACAGGCACCTGGAACAGTAGCCAAAGGGTGGTGCCGTTTTCCCACGATGACTAATCCACCAAGTAAGGTATCTGCTTAACTGTCGCACCTACAACTCTGATCCCCTTTTAGTAAGAACCTGGTACCCTGTTTATTTTAAGAGCAAACAACATTCTACTGGCTTTTCATGAACTTCTCCAGGGGCTCATTTCTTAGCTTCTTCAAGTTTTTGTTCTCTATACACAAAGACAATCTCTTTTGAGTCCTCTTTTTTTGTTTGTTTTAAAGATGTGTTCACCTATTTTGAAAGTCAGAGAGAGATAGACAAAGAGAGAAAGAGATCTTCCATCCACTGGTTCATTCTCCAGAGCTGAAACCAGGAGCCCAGAGCTTCATCTGAGTCTCCCAGTGAGTGCAGGGGCCCAAGCACTTGGGCCATATTCCATTGCTACCCAAGGTGCGTTATCAGGAAGCTGGACAGGAAGTGGAGCACCCAGGCTGGAACCAGGGCCTATATGAGATACTGTGAGAGGCCAGAGCCACGCCATGACAGGCTTCTCACAAGACAAAGGAACTGGCTAGGTCCAGGACGCTTCCACTGTGATGAAACCTGACACCGGACAGTGCTTGGTCCAGTCAGGCAGGGCCAGATGGGGGCAACCAATAAGGTGAGCCGTCCTTGGTCCAGCAGGGCCAGAGGAAAGAAGGAATGCGAACTTGTTTGCCAGGGACTATAAAAACCCCTGGAAACAAAGAGAAGGGGATCTTGGTCTCCCAGTACTGTGCTATACGGGAGCCAGGCCCCAGCATGCTGGACCTACAATAAAGTCCCTTTGTTCTTTGCATTTCGGTGAGTCTTTCTATCTGGGCACAACAATATCGGTGCTAAAGCCAGCTCCTGTTTTGAGTCCTCTTACTTATCATTGTACACCAGTGTTCATAAATAAATGTCTTAAGGGCCACTTGCTTTACAGTTTCTAGAGGTTTCCTCAAAAAGTGCAATTTCCAGCCTTCCCCCTAAACCCACTGAAACTATACCTTGGAGATAAAAACCAAAAATCTACATTCTAAATCAACTCCTAGGAAATTCTAAAAATTCAGTTTGCATAATTACCGTTTAACACACTCTTCCTGGGTAATCTGATCCAATCCCCTGGCTTCAGGTATTGACTGTGATTTCTAATCTTGCTGTGTCGGATGAGAACATGGCATCTGAATGCTTCACAGACAACGCATAATTTAAAACATCCAAAACTGAATGTATTACATCTGAATCCTGTCCACTTTTTCTCTTCTTCCCCCAGTTCTCAAAATGGTTCTACTGTAGTCCCCAGGAGCATGAGTGGGGAAAGGGAAGTAGAAGTGACCCTCAGTCATTCTCACTTCCTCTCTCAGCACACAATGAATCCCTGTAGGTCCTCTCTGCTCATGACTCGATTCCTACCAATCACCACCACCAAGTCACTCCCCCAGTCAAAGTTATTAACTATTGTCTAGAACTTCTCGGCCCCTGAACATCCCACACCCAATCCACTCTCCACGCTGGAAGTCGGATTCAACACCGATGTATCAGTTACTCGAATGTATAAGTCTTTCAAAACTTCCCAGTCCCTGACAAATCCTACCTGATGTAATCTGCTCCCATATTATCTCTGCAAATTCACCAGATCTTCACGTTAGTACTGTACTGTCCAATACGACAGCCCCGAGTCTCAGGTGACTACTGAGTGCTTGATACGTGGGTCGACTAATTGACATGTGATGTACTTGTGTAGAACACACACTGGATTTCCAAACCCCCGCACAAAAATGTAAAAACATCTAATTAACAGCTTTCCATATCGACTGCATTCTGAGCTACAGCTTTAAATATATCGAGCTAGACAAAAAATATAAAAATGTCACTTGATTTCTTTTTACTGTCTTGATATAAGCAGTATAGTATTAACTATTGTAATAGTTCATGTTGAAATCCTGTTAGGCGATGCACTCCAGCATTCTGTGATCCAGCCACACTGAAGCATCTGACACTTCTCAGAAGTCAGGCTTTCCTTGCTTCCGTGTAAACTTCCTCCTTTCCTGTGCACCCTCTTCCCTTCCTGCTGCTTGTCCTTCAGGATTCCGTGTAGGGCCACCAGGAGCTTCCTGACCCTTTCCTGCCCAGCCCAGCTCTGGCTAAGTGTCCTCCTGTACACTCGCACATGTCCTTCCCACCTAGCACACGCACTCCTGGTTTACTTATCTACTTTCCCCAAACCAGCACATCCGCTACACTCAGAATCCTCAGCATCCAGCACCTTCCTACTCAGCAGGTACTAAGTAAATGTTACTAGAATGGCGTCCCAGGACTCGAAGCATGAAATGTGGCTGATGATAGTATATGTGGGAAGAATTATGAATTAATATTTTCTCTTCATTCTTAATCCATCTACATACTGTCCAACAACGCTCCCATCTCTCTCATTTTCTTTGCTCCCAATAAAAATTTCAAAGTTCATTGGTTAATTTGATGGAGGAAATGATCAGAGAACAAAATAAACACATTTCTCTTCTAGGCATTTTTAAATTGCTTTATGTTAGAAGAGATTCACTGTGAGAAAAATCACTTATTCATCGAAAAACATTTTTATAGCATTTCTGGAGATCAAGTCTTTGCAGGAATTTAATATCAAATAATTTTCTTTATAATCCTGTGTTGGCATTTACAGAAAAGTTTTGAGTATGTAAAACAATCTGGCATACTCACATTATAATTAACATTCACCACACTATTTGCTGTTTTAAAAAAAATTATGTACACCCAATACTGAAGCACAAAGAACAGACAGTAACTATTTTCTTTCTTCTGTCTCATCAGGCATAAATTATCAGTGGCATTCCAGGTGTTCATCCAGTTTGATTACTCTAGGGTTTTTAGTTGTGCATACACACACACACACACACACCTGTGTGTATTTGAAAGGTAGAGTTACAGAGATACAAGGAGATAGAGAGATTTTCCATTTGTTGGTTCACTTCCCAAAAAGCCACAATGGCCAGGGTGGCCCAATCCAAAGCCAGGAGCCAGGAGCTTCTTCCAAGTCTCCCACATGGTATAGGGACCCAAGCACTTGGGCCATCTTCCACTGCTTTCCCAGGCACACCAACAGGGATGTGAATCAGAAGTGAAGCAGATGAGGCTCGAACTGGCATCCATATGGGACTCTGATGCTCCACAGCACCGGCCCCACCTTTAGGGTTTTGTTTATTTATTTATTTACTGTTAATGATTTGGGACTTTTCATGGCATAGCCAGAGTTTTCAGATATTTGTGGGTTTTTTGAGATTAAAATGCATGAGAATTTATAAAGACAAGCATAAAAAAAATCACTTTTTTTTGACAGGCAGAGTGGATAGTGAGAGAGAGAGACAGAGAGAAAGGTCTTCCTTTTTCCATTGGTTTACCCCCCCCAAGTGGCCGCTACGGTCAGTGCGTTGTGGCCAGCGCGCTGCGCTGATCTGAAGCCAGGAGCCAGGTGCTTCCTCCTGGTCTCCCATGTGGGTGCAGGGCCCAAGGACCTGGGCCATCCTCCGCTGCACTCCCGGGCCACAAAAAAAATCACCTTTTTAAAGAAAGATTTATTCATTTATTTGAAAGGCGGAGTGACAAGGAGAGAAGGAGACACAGAAAAGTGAGAGATATCTTCTATGTACTTGTTCACTCCCAAATGGTTGCAACAGCTGGAGTTGGGCCAGGCTGAAGCCAGGAACCAAGACTTCCATCTGAGTCTCCTACATGGGTGGTAGGGAATCAAGTAGTTGAGTCACCATCTGCTGCTTCCCAGGCACATTAAGCTAGATCAGAACCACAGTATCTGGGACCCAAACTGGTACTCCAATACAGAACATGGGAGTCCCAAGCAAGGGCTTAACCCCACTGGCCACAATGACCACCTCAAGCCTCACCTTGATATGGGTGCTACTTAATTATCTTTCTGCTTCCACTGTTCACCATTCATTTACTTCTCAACACACTGCCATGTCTGTGTTCACCATTCTGTTGAAATAACTGGCTCAAAAGTCATCACTGAGGCAAGCATTTAGCCTAGCACTTGAGAAGGTTAAGATTCCCACATCCCATATTGGAGTCTCCAGGTCCAATTTCCAGCTCTAGCTCCTAATTCCAGCTTCCTGTTACACAGACTCTGGGGGGCACTGGTGGTGGCTCTAGTAATTAGGTTTCTGTCACTCACGTGGGAGATCTGAATTGAGTTTTCTGGTTCCCAACTCCAGGCCTATAGGGAGTGAAACAGAGAATGGGAGCCCTGTCTATCTGTCCATCTCCCTTTCCTTTTTGCTTTTAATTAAAAAAAATTAAATTGATGAAAGAAATTGAAGACTTAAGTGGAAAGGAGAGCCTGTGTTCATGGATCACATGGATTAATATTATTTTTAGAAGTCAGTGTTAAGGGCCAGCACTGTGGTGGAGCAGGTAAAGTTGCTGCCTGCAGTGCCAGCATCCCACATGGGCGCCAGTTTGAGACCTGGCTGCTCCACTTCCGATCTAGCTCTCTGCTATGGCCTGAGAAAGCAGCGGAAAATGCCCCAAGCCCTTGGGCCCCTCCACCTGCATGGGAGACCTGGAAGAATCTCCTGGCTCCTGGCTTCGGATTGGCATAGCTCCAGCCGTTGCGGCCAATTGGGGAGTGGACCAGCAGATGGAAGACCTCTCTCTCTGCCTCTCCTTCTCTCTCTATGTAACTCTGACTTTCAAATAAATAAATAATATTTTGAGAAAATGAATAAGCTGTGAGCTTTAGTTAATAAAAGTATATCAATATTGGCTCATAAATGTAACAAATATTTCATGTAATATGGTAATAATGGAAACTGGATGTGAGGATATATAGGAACTCACTTTACTAACTGCAATTTTTCTGTAAATCTTATTTATTATAAAGGTTTTTTAGTCATCACTAAGTTCATCATTATCAAATCTTACTGAATTTTCACCATCTCCTTTCTACACTGTCCTGCACTTCCAACACTGTCGAACACTTCCTACACTGCTCTCCTTTTGGCATCACCTTCTCTTCCTGCCTACTACTCCTGTCCAATCTATAATACCAAATTTCATTTCTTCCCATCTCTTAAGTGATATTTTCTTACTTTCTAACTTTGAATTCTTTATCGTACCTCTTACATTATTGAGGGAAAGAAATCTCACTAACTCCTACAGTTTCAACTATGACCTTATGTTCAACATTCCAAATCATACTAAGCCCAATCTCTTTTTTAAGGGTCAGATCATATTTCCAACTACCTAATGTACATCTCTACTTACATAGACATACCATCCAGGATAATAAATTCAACTGTCCAAAGGAGAAGCCCCTAATCCTGTGGCTCTTATTATCACCTCCTTCATGGACAACAGTGAGCACTACAATTTCCCCAGTCACCCAATAGGATCCTCGAATAAACTCATGACTGCTTCCTTTACCACCATTATTCTCTCTGACCTGCTGTTCCCTTGATTGGTACTGAATTGTCTTAAGTAATTACCAATCCATTATTTGAAACAGGGTTGACTTGTGGAGCCTGGAGATGAGCTCAAGTACTTCTGCAACCTACAGTCCCGACACAGGACGCAGACATGGGAAGGCATCATTTTACATTCCCTGGGAAAGAAACAAAACAGCCTTTGCTGTTGGGGGCCAGACCAGAGACTTCAGCTCACAACTCAAGCAACTGCACAAAGGATGCTGAGATTAAGATAAATAATTTAAGCACCTCCCATGCACTACAAAAATGCTCAAAACAAAGACTGGCATTATGGTGTAGCGGGTAAAGCCACTGCCCGTAACACCAGCATCCCAGATGGGTGCCAGTTCAATTCCTGGCTGATGCAGCTCCCTGTTAATGGCATGGAAAAAGCAACAGAAGATGGCCCAAGTGTTTGGACCCCTACACCCACATGGGAGATCAGAATGAAGCTTCTGGCTCCTGGCTATGGCCTGCTCTGGCCCTGGCCATTGTGACCATCTAGGGAGTGAACCAGTAGATGGAAAATATCCCTCCCTTTCTTTCTCTCTCTCTCTGCCTTTCTCCCTCTCTTCTTCTCTCCCTCTCTCCCTCTCTCTCTAGCTCTGACTTCAAATGTATACATAAATCTTCAAAAAAAAAAAAAACCCAGTCAAGACATGAAGCATCATATGAATGCCTGGCAGCGAAGGACACATGGATTATTCGCGTGTTTTAGTGCCATGGCTTTCATTTATGCTAAACCACTTGCAGAGCTATCGCCATTGCTGCTTCTGCACAGTTATGAGATGAAATGATGCTAATCCTGCGTGAAAACTCCTTGAAAGGATCTCAGGAATCCCAAGTTCCATAAACCACTCCTGACTCCAATCTATGTGGTGTTCCAGTTAGTTCTGGAACAGAAAACCTGGCCAATAAGCCAAAGGGGCCTCTGGGAAAGGCTCTTTCTTTTGACAAGATACGTGGAAGCAGAAGGGTCTTTGTTCTGCCTCTGGACTTTCTTATCTCCAGGGGAAGCCTAGAAATAACCAGCCCAAGAAGAGACACAGCACACTGAATTTCAGGAAATCTTAAGATGGAAAACATCTGAACAGACTGATGCCAGTGTTGAATCTCTGAGTTATTCAACCCTGCAACAGCTCTCTCTCTTTCTCTAGAATTCTTGTTATGTAGGTAATTTTCCCCATTGTTAAGTGATTTTCAGATGAGTTTCTGTTCCTTAAAGTTAAGAGCATATTTACTTTTAGATATTCTTACACTTTCCTCAATCTATCACTATTCACAATATCCTAGGTGTCTTCTCAGAGTTTGGTACAGTCCAAGCTCCCTAAAATGAGCAGGCAAGATAAAAGGATAACAAGCCATTTAACAAGGTGCAATGCCCAGAAGGTGGAACACCGAGTTGAATAACTAGAACAGGTGGCTTACATAGAGGCAAATCTAATAAAAGAGACAAAATTAAATTTTAATAAAATCATAATGAGAACGCTTAAGGGATGAGAATATAACACCAAAAACTGGGGGACTAAAAATGTTATTCCTCAGCTATAGAGTAATCAGGACCAGAAAGTAACCAGGTGTTCAGAGGCAAAAGCCTTGGAATATATCTAAGTGTCAAGAAATCAAAGCCCTGGTTATATTGTACAGCAACAGAAAAGGATTCATTAGTCTGCACTAAGACAACTAGTGGAGATGTGATCTCATCAGCAGGAGCAGTAACAAAGCATTTGTGAATTGTCTGGCTACAGAAAGAGTAAAACAGGCCTTTTTATACTTATGTGTGGGTTTGATGATGTCTAATGGAATTGTTTTTTAACCTTTAAGTATGCTGTGAGATTCAGAAGAGAATATGCCTACTTCAAAGAAGTAGAAGAGAAAAAACTTGACTAGCAGATAGAGAAATTATGTTTTTTTTTTTTTTTTTTTTTTTTTTAGCATTTGGCGAGAAATTATGTTTTTTTAAGGCCTCCTATGCACTTCCTCTCTGTGTATCTGTGGAGAAGCAGAAGTGGGTCACAGCTATTTGTGCTTTTTAAGATCCTGGTGCCTGTCTCTCGAAGGAGAATCCAGTTCTCTGTAGAGAGAACGGTTTTAGGGACATAGCAATCTATCTGTAAAAGTCAACTTTCAGCTCCTCTAACCAATAATGATTCTAAAACTGAATGACAAAGACATGTTTTAAGCTCACACATCATCACTGGATCACTTACATATTTATGCTGTCCACGGACACAGCAGGAGAACACAAACAACCTTCTTGATAGACTAGTAGGCTTGAAGTGGAGTTGCAGGCTTAGGGTGCTGGCAGCCATTAGGGGAGAAAAGAGAGTTATGAAAAGCAACAGAAAGTATGGGAGATTATGCCTGTGAGGAGCCTTTTCAGAGCTGTGGAATGAGCAAATGTTACCACATCAAAATTTATTACTTTACAGGTTTCGAAATACAGAAGAGCTGTCTCTTTATCACAAGATGAAGAGATCAACTTCTCAGTTAGAAATGGGTCTAGATTGTAAGAGGAATGAGTGAAACCCTGAAGCTTAATTCACATTTAGCAGATAGAGTACTACAATTATTTAAACAAAAGTGGAATGAGGGCTGGGGACCCACCATTCTTTGTGTGAGTATTTGATATTACTGCTCAAAATTCAAGTTCATGGAAAAAGCTTTGACAGAACTGTAAAGCTGTCAACTTCTTTGGGAGTAGCTTCTCTCAGTTAAAAAATGTGATGAAATTCCTCTCTTTTAATATCAAAACAAATATAGATCTCTGAAAACTTTGAACAGAGAGCCTTGGCAATGAAGATAATGTTACCCAAATTAAGACTTACAGCCATGATATAATGGAGCAGCTCCAGTAATTGTGCTTTATAAAGGTAAATAAATCATCTTTTATTAGTAGTAATGGTGCATTTATTGAAGTTTTCCATCCTGTGTCGTAAATATAATCTAGTTGTTTTGTCCTTTATAGTTTTGTAACAATGATTGCTATAGCCATAAAAGTTTATAATGCTTTCTGCCTTAGAATGGAGTCAAATTCATCTTGTGGTGATGGCAATACTTTCCCCACATCTCTGTTGCAAATGGACATAGATATTACACACTGGTAAATATTCTTAATCACAAATTGAGATTGCTGTCAGGGTCATTTTCTGGAAATAACTTCAAAGCCCCATCAAGAATTAATATACTTCCATTCAATAACATATTCTTTGAAATATTGTAAACAGAAAATAAGGTAAGTTATCACAAATTTAAGTAAATTGTGGTTAAATAAATTAAAATTTCATTTAATAATTTGGACTCATTTTTTAAAAAGTTCTTTAAACCTTGAAGTAATGTATTTCAAATGTACTGGAAAACTTAAGGCTTTGCTTATTTATTTATTTATTTATTTGAAAGGCAGAGTAACACTCTTCAAATGGCCCTAACTGCAGTAGATGGTCAGGTCAAGGTCAACGCCAGAAGACATGAACTCCATTCAGGTCTCCCATGTGATTATAAGAACTCTCTCCAGTACTTGAGTTATCAGCTACTGCAGCCTCCCAGGGGCATTAGCAGGAAGTTGGAACTCAAACCAGACACTGTGGTATACCACAATGCTCACCCTGGGATACTTTTCTTTTTTTTAAGTAGATACACAGCTTGGAGCTAAGGTATCTTTGGTGTTTTTAAATTAGAGAGTCAATCTGACTTTTATTTTTTTTACATTGCTCCTCCCTTAACATATTTTATTTATTTTTTATTTATTTGAGAGACAGAACTACAGTGAGAGAGAGAGAGAAGACAAAACCGGAGAGTTACTATCTGCTGGTTCACTCACCAAATTCCTGTATTAGCCAGGCTGGGCGAGGCCAAAGCACAGAGCAAGGAACCCAATCTAGCTCTATCACACGAGTGACATGAATTCAATTACAGAGTCATCACTGGCTACCTCCGAGAGTTCACATCAACAGGAACCTGGGCACTCTGGTATGAGACGTGGGCATCAAAGCAGTGTCTCATTTACTCAGCCTAGATTTGACACTTTAAACATAAATAACAAGTGAATTGACTAATTCTTCCTGCAATGTCATGGACATTTTTCTTCTTCAAATTATCTCTTATGCTTTGGTGCCAAAGGGAAAAATGAGCTTTGAGTTATTGATAGCCTTAACAGCCATTAGAAAAGGGATTTGTACAATTTGGGACATGCTCAATTGGACTTGCCCCAAATGGTGGAGTTAGAAATGTGCCAGGGGATTCCAATACAATCCCATCAAGGTGGCATGTACCAATGCCATCTCACTAGTCCAAGTGATCAATTTCAGTTCACAATTGATCACACTGGTAGGTCTAAGAGTCAAAGGGATCACACAAACAAGACTAGTGTCTGCTAATACTAACTGATAGAAAAAAAAAAAAAAGGAGAGAACGATCCAACATGGGAAGCGGGATACACAGCAGACTCATAGAATGGCAGATGTCCTAAATAGCACTCTGGCCTCAGAATCAGCCCTTAAGGCATTCGGATCTGGCTGAAGAGCCCATGAGAGTATTTCAGGCATGGAAAGCCAAGACACTCTGGCAAAAAAAAAAAAAAAAAAAAAAAAAAAAAAAAAAAAAAAAAAACTAAATGAAAGATCTCTGCAAGTGAGATCCCAGTAGAAAGAACAGGGCCATCAAAGGAGGAGGTACCTTTCTCTGAAGGGAGGAGAGAACTTCCACTTTGACTATGACCTTGTCTGAATAAGATCGAAGTCAGCAAACTCAAAAGGCTTCCATAGCCTTGGCAACTCATGACAAGAGCCTAGGGAGATTACTGACGCCATAAACAAGAGTGTCCAATTGTTAAGTCAACAACAGGGTCACTGGGTACTTACTGCTCATGTGGGGACTCTTTCCTTACTGTCCAATGTGAATTAATGCTATAACTAGTACTGAAACAGTATTTTACACTTTATGTTCTGCGTGAGTGCAAACTGATGAAATCTTTACTTAATACATACTAAATCGATCTTCTGTATATAAAGATAATTGAAAATGAATCTTGATGTGAATGGAATGGGAGAGGGAGCGGGAGTTGGGAGGGGTGCGGGTGGGAGGGAAGTTATGGGGGGGAAAGGCCATTGTAATCCATAAATTGTACTTTGGAAATTATATTTACTAAATAGAAGTTTTAAAAAAGGGGGGGGGAAATTTTACTGAGTTATTTGTAGGAGTGCAATAAACTTGCCATGACACACATTGGGGTATGTTCAGTCTGTGGCTTGTAACTCTGGTTGTATTCAGACATAGTTAATGAGTTTTTATTCTCTGGTGCTATTGCAGTAATCCTAAGGAAAGATGCTAGTGTAAAAGCAGTGTTGAGCAGAACAGAAAAACTTGAAATATATTTTGAAGGTAGAATTGACAAGATGTAGCTAGAGACCATATAAGAATGTGGTTTTAGATTATATGGATGGGGGGCCAGTGCTGTGACGCAGTGGGTTAAAGTCCTGGCCTGAAGCGCTTGCATCCCATATGGGTGCCAGTTCTAGTCCTGGCTGCTCCTTTTCTGATCCAGCTCTCTGCTATGGCCTGGGATAGCAGTAGAAGATGGTCCAAGTCCTTGAGCCCCTGCACCCATGTGGGAGACCCAGAAGAAGCTCCTGGCTCCTGGCTTCAGATCGGTGCAGCTCCAACCATGGCAGCCATCTGAGAAGTGAACCAGCAGATGGAAGACCTCTTTCTCTGTCTCTACCTCTTTCTCTGTAACTCTGTCTTTCAAATAAAAAAAATTATATGGATGAAGCTTTACTAAAAGGGAGAATACTGGAGAAGGGGCACATCTTGAGATGGAGCTGGAAGATTAGATGGACTAGTTTGAAGAATTTCAAGTTTTAATTGCATAAGACACCTCAGTGGAGAGGCCAAGTAGGTAATGAAATATCCAGGTCAGGCACCCCAAAAAATTTTGAGTTAGATAATAAATATTGAGGCTGTCTGCATAATATTTGAAATCACAGAACCAGATAAAATTGCCTAAAAATAATTGCATAGGAAGTACAGAAGGACCAGGATCTCTGTCTAGAAACTTAATGATTTTTCTTACTTGGTTTTCACTAGGGTAATTGTTCTTACTTTTATGTCTCTGCTTAATTTTTACTTTTGTCAAAATAATTTTCCTGACCTCTTAATCTGAGTCAAGGAGTAGTTCCCACACTTCAAATTCTCATTCTTTTTCTTCAACATGCTTTTTCACAGTTTGCAATTAATTATTTGTGATCATTTGTTTTATATTTGTCTTTCCACTAAAATTTCATGAGGGCAGAGACCTTTTATTACAGTCTGTATCCTCAGTGCCAGCACAGTGCTAGGCACATAATAAATACCAAGTACTGAGTGATAAATTGAGTGTATGTGTACACTGGTTGATGTAACATGAGCCTACTAGGGTGATTACAGCAATTTAACAATTATTAATAAGTGTAACAGTTTAACATGTCAACCAGTTATCATTACATGGGAATTATATATAGCACAGGACTCAAGCATTTTAGTTTACCATTTACTCCATGGAGAGTCTGTGATGTATGAATGTCTATGGAGAATTGTATTTGTTCAAAGTACAGACAATTCATTAACCTTACAAGTGTTCTGTGACGGGTGGAAGGGAGGGAAGGAGAGGGAGGGAGAAAGAAAGGGAATATCATTTTTTTCTTAGAATTGTAAATATGTTAAAAATTTCTAAAACTCAAAATTTTAAAAAACCAAATGCAAATTGAAATGACACTGATGTAACATTTCACTCCCATCATGTTGCTAAATAAAAAAATTCAGCCTATAAAACCAGAAAAAAAAAAGTATTTTCTCATAAGCTCCCAATATCTCCTTCATGGTTCTCTTATGTACTATGAATAGTGCTGAATGTTTACTACTTCAAGGTATGCTTTAATTATAATATATATATATATATATTTTTTTTTTTTTTACAGGCAGAGTGGATAGTGAGAGAGAGAGAGACAGAGAGAAAGTCTTCCTTTTTGCCGTTGGCTCACCCTCCAATGGTCGCTGCGGCCAGCGCATCTCGCTGATCCGAAGCCAGGAGCCAGGTGCTTCTCCTGGTCTCCCATGCGGGTGCAGGGCCCAAGGACTTGGGCCATCCTCCACTGCCTTCCCGGGCCATAGCAGAGAGCTGGCCTGGAAGAGGGGCAACCGGGATAGAATCCAGCGCCCTGACCGGGACTAGAACCCGGTGTGCCAGCGCCGCAAGGTGTAGGATTAGCCTGTTAAGCCACGGCGCCGGCCTGTTTTAATTATAATATTAAAACATTTACTTAGATGTTTCAATTTCAATTTTGACAAACCAGGTAGAAATTATATTGATTTTGATGAGCCTACTCAAAGTGCCTATCTGTATAAATGTATCCTAATGTCTCTTTATAGAGATAATTATTCCACAAAGAACTTCATAAATTATTCACACAGAAGTGTGAACCTGTTTGATATCAACAGAGATAATCTCCCATATTTGGAACTCCTATGTTTCTCCAGTGTTTTTTTTTGTTGGCTATCAAATATTTAGAGATTCTCTAAGTGGCATCTGACCACTCAGTATACTATGTACATACATACATCTTCATCCCCTAAGATTCATCTGTCTTGTGTTCAGTTCCTCCCTAGTCTCATTTCCTTTTGTACAAGGAAATATCTAGCTGGGGGTTAACAAGAAATTACTCTAAGAAATATGCATAGCATGTTAGAACCAGTAGGTCATTAAAAGTTTCTCTTCCTCATTTTTCAGTTATTCAGCTAATTATCGTTTTGGTTATGTTAATTTGGGTCATATAATTGTCTTCACCGTGCATTGTTAATGGTGAGAAGCTGGTACTGCTCAAATCACCTCATCAGCCCTCTGGTAGGCAGAGCGATATAAAGTTGACACTTAAATGAGCGTCTGTCTTCATAGTTTACTCTGTTTCAAAATGAAAAATGGGCAGCTATTAAGGTTGTAGTTGTTTCGCTTAAACTAAGGTATGAGTGAGTCACTGAAGGGGGTTGTTTTGTTTGAATCCAGATTTCTAGATCTACCATTTCAAAATGTTTTGAGAGATGGTACAGGACTAAACTCTCCAGACCAATCATGAAAAAATGGAATTTATACATGTCCCTGGCTAAAAATTCTTGATCTAGATCATTTCTTGGGTAATAGTGATCCCTTCATTTAATAGAGAAAAGTTACACTTGATGAAAAGTAGTATTATAAAATATAACATTAAGGCAAATCTTTGAGCTGTTGAAAATTTACTGATGCATCACCATGAATATATTTTCTCCAAGAGTCATAGATTAATGCTTTGAGATTAAAAACAGCCAAGGGATATAGGAAGACATTTATGTGAAAGGAAAGAAACTGTTATCTCCAGGCTATGACTATTTATCAATTTTCTTGCTAATAAAACTTGCCAGCCAGTTTGTGGGTCTGGGACACATATAAGTAACTCTAGAAAAATCATATCTTTTGGGGAAATTTGCACAGGGAAATTATTAGCCATGGGTAATATTTTACCTGACGTCCTCATCACTCTCGCCTGCACCTTGCAGACTTTCTCCATTGGGCTCTAAGTATAGTCCATGCTCTGCCACAGGAATTCCTAAAGTCTTTCCTAAAATCCAGGGATCCGGTTTGCTTTTTCAAAGGGAGCTCTTCTACTTTCATTTCCACGGAACTGTAGAAGTCCTGTTTGCTTGGCTTTTAAAAAACATAGTATAGAGATTCATAATGCATATATTTCAACCATGAAAAAAGTACTTGTATATTTTTCTTTTATTCTCTTATTTTGTAGATGAATATGGGGTATTACTCTGTCATCTCAAAGCTTCAAGAACAAAGCCATCAAGAAAGAAGAGGTAAATCAGGAAGTAGTCCTACCATAGTCTATAGTCACAACATCAAAACAGAATTGGGGGTGGTGGTGCTGTGGCATAGTAGGCTAAGCTTCCACCTGTTCCATCAGCATCCCATATGGGCACTATTTCCTGGCTGCTCTCTGTGAATCTCCTGGGAATATAGTGGAAGATGGCCCAAGTGCCTGGGCCCCTGCACCCTTATGGAAGACCTTGAAAAAGCTCCTGGCTGCTGGTTTTGGATCGGCCCAGCTTCAGCTGTAGCGGCCACTTGAAGAATGAACCAGTGGATGGAAGACTTCTCTCTGTGTCTCTCCCTGTCTCTCTCTCTGTAACTTTTCCTCTCAAATAAATTAATTAAAAGAAAAGAGAAGAGAATTGAGTTCATTGCTTCTGGGGCCCTGATCCTGAGTAAGACCTTATCTCAAGGGGAGTCTGACCAGTTTTAAGGTTTCTGATCACAAGGCTGTTATCTCCAAGAGGGGAGAAAACAGAGAGAGGATAGAACAGAAGAAAATCTTGAGCCTTTTAGTTTCTCCCAGCTTAGGAAGGCAAGGGAGGACCTCATTTAGAAGGTCCTCAGGGGGCAGATGTTTGGAATAGCACTTGACACTGCTTGGGGGCCGGTGTTGTGGTGTAGCAGCTAGAGCCACTGCCTCCAATTGGGTGCCAGTTCATGTCCTGGCTGTTCCGCTTTTGCTCCCGCTCCCTGCTAATGTGCCTGGGAGGCAGATGATGCCCAAAGTACTTGGGTTCCTGGCACCCTTGATAGAAACCTGAATGGAGTTCCTGACTCCTGGCTTCAGTTTGGCCCAGCCCTTGCTGTTGTGGGCATTTGGGGATTGAACCCAGAGGTGAAAGGTCTCTCTTTCTGTCTCTTTTCTCTCTTTGTCACTCTGACTTTCAAATTAACAAACACAAGTAAATAAATACTAAAACTAAGGGGCCGGCACTATGGCGTAGCCGGTAAAACCGCCGCCTGCAGTACCGGCATCCCATATCGGGGCTGGAGTGAGTGCCAACTTCTCCACTTCTGATCCAACTCTCTGCTATGGCCTGGGAAAGCAGTAGAAGACTGCACAAGCACATGGGTGGGAGACCCCAAAGAAATCCCTGGCTCTTGGCTTTGCATGGCCCAGCTCTGGCTGTTGTGGCCATTTGGGGAGTGAACCAGTGGATGGAAAGCCTCTCTGTCTCTTTCTCTCTCTCTCTCTGCCTCTGCCTCTCTGAAACTCTGCCTTTCAAATAAATAAATAAATAAATCTTTTAAAAAAAACAACTAAATAAACAAATACAAGGTCATTAATGCAATTCTAATTGACCCTTAAAATGGAAGTATTAATATTTAAATATTATAAATTACACTTAGGGGGAAACCATATTTTTGATAGAATAACACTCAAATCAATAATCATTTTCTAATGATCAACCTAGGAAATGTACAAGGTGCTTTATGAACATTTACCTGTTAACGCTTTATAAACACCCCGTAAGATAAGGAGAACTTCACAAATTAAAAAATTGCATTTCAAATAGTTAAGTAATTCCTCTACTTAGTAAATGCTGGTGCTGAGATTCAAACTTGGATTTATCTGGTTGCAAATGTATTCCCTTTTCACTATAACCCATTCCTTCTTGCTATTGTGATCATCATGTACCTTGTTAGGAAATGAGTGATTTTTCAGAATTTACCCTTTTTGGTTCAAGCATCCCTATATTCCCAGAAGTGTTTCTGGTGAAGCAGACCCACTGAAGTAAACATTTTTGGTTCGAGGCCAAGGATTACTAACAGTTAGATGACAACACCAGCACTGTTAGTAGTCAGCCCTGCCTTCTAGGTGTAAGTAAAGGTATTTTTTTAAGGGCAGAGAGTTTCAAGAGAACTCAAGTAAATGTTCATAAAGCACCTAGCATATTTCATAGGTTGATCATTGAAATTTTGATTTTAGCTAATTATTCAGTTTAAAAAAAAAAAACAAAAAACACAGAGACTGGTGTTGTGGCACCCCTTCCGCTCTCCAAATCTCATCAATTCAGCCTTTAACATCTGTCTTTCCAAGAGAAACTCAGCTCAATGCTCAATCATTTCATGCTTTACTCCAGATTCATTCTGGCTGGTTTGCACATCTTTGAATTGGTGTAAATTCTACCCAATAAAATGATCTTTTGCAAGACCATTTATACTTTTCCTCCTTAATTTTATTTTCTATCATTGTAAGTAAAATTGAGATGCTTCAAAGTATTTGGAGATAATAACAGGAAGATGACTCCCTATCTTACAGATAGCTTCTAAGCTGTATAAACTACTACAGAGATATAAATGCCCTTGGGCCGACTTGAATACCAAGAAAGCAAACTCCATCAAACCCTACATTAAAAAAAAATCAAATAATGCATAGTCTATATGACAATCAAGTTCTAATTTTAAATATGCCTTTAACTCATTTTTCAAGATGTATTCTTACAGTGACCTCTTTTCCAAATATTTTTACTATTAAACATATACAAATACATGATGTATCTAAATGTATTACATAAATATACTACTTAAATGATGTATATTCCAATTGTACCTGTCTGAGCAATAAAAATAAGTCACTATGACTCTAATAAGCACAATCTCTGATCATGTTATATCATCCAGTAGGGCCAGTTAGGTAGCAAACAGTCAAAAGAGGTGAGGGACAGGTATTTTGCTTAGTGATTAAGACATTGGTAAAGATGTCTGCTTCCCATATCAGAAGGCCCAGGTTCAATAATCAGCTCTATTTCTGAGTCCAGTTCCCTGCTAATGCAGATCTTGGGAGGTAGCAGTGATAGGCTAAATGACTGGGTTCCTGCCATTCCCATGGTGCAAGATCTGGATCGAGTTCCTGGATGCTGACTTCAGCCCCAACCAGGGGTCATTGACGCATTTGGGGAGTGAACCAGTGAATGAAAAGTCTCTCCCTCTCTTTCTGCCTCTCAAATAAATAAAAATTTTAAAAGTATATATAAAACAAATAGCACATAAAAGAGGAAATGAGTAAACCTAATGAATAAACTCTATCTTCAACAAATTTGATACAAATTAAAACTATAGATAATCCATGTTCTATTTAAAAGATACTAGACCCACACTCTTGAACCTTCTCTTTTTGGAACAGGGTTGGCCAGTTCCCCTCACTGATCTCAAAATAACAGAGCCAGACAGGCATATTGGAGGAAAGAGACATGGGATCCAGGAAAGAGACAGATATTCAAGAAGATGGGTTTTACTGCACTGAGCACAGTTGCTTGGTACCTGATTCAGAGAAATACTCAACAAACTTTGATTGGATCAATTCCTTTCTTCTGTTTTGCTAACCCCATATCCCTGGCACCTAAAATAATGTCTCAAACATAGTGCTTGAAAAATATTTATTGAATTGATGAGTGGTTCTGGAATCGACAGTCACAGTGGAGATGATCTGTTAGAAGAGGGATCTTGGGGTTGGCGCTGTGGCGCAGCGGGTTAACACCCTGGCCTGAAGTGCCGGCATCCTATGTGGGAGTTGGTTCGAGACCTGGCTGTTCCACTTCCTGTCCAGCTCTCTGCTAAGGCCTAGGAAAGCAGTAGAATATGACCCAAGTCCTTGGACCCCTGCACCCATGTGTGGGAGACCCGGAAGAAGCTCCTGGCTTCGGATCGGCACAGCTCTGGCCATTGAGGCCATCTGGGGAGTGAACCATCAGATGGAAGACTTCTCTCTCCCTCTCTCTCTCTCTGCCTCTCTTCTCTATGTGTTAACTCTGACTTTCAAATAAATAAATAAATCTTTAAAAAAAAAAGGGGGGGGGATCTTAAAGCAGTAAGCAGTGTAAGATTTGTGGTGAGTTTTCGCTGCCATGGATCAGGAACTTCAATCTGTAAGCAGAGAGCTGGCTGATGAGGTTTTCTGTGTAGCTCTCCATACTTTAAAGATTCACAGACAGAAGGTTTCATAACCTCAGATAACCCACAGAATACTTGAACCCAGGCATTCTGGTAGAGGGTGTGGGCATCCCTAGCAGCCAGCATTTTAACTCCTGTGCCAAATGCCTGCCTCTCTCCAGGATTTTAATATCTAAAGTTGGAGTCCAAACTCGGACATAACAATGCTAGGACTGGTAGGTGGAGACGAATGGTAAATTATTATTGTAAGATGATCTCATGCTTCCTATGCCAGTTTTTGTAGACTTGCGTGAGCTTTTTTTTCTTTTCTTTTTTTAATTACATGCTTTATATGTAAGTTCCTACTTTCCCACATGGCTTAGGCAGTCATCCTTTATATTAGGAATTCATGATTCCACTTGTCATTCTCTAGTTTCTGTATATAAAATTCTCTTTTATTAAGTACAGCATTCTGTGGACCAACACTAAATCTTAGTGTCATACTAGTGCTAAGTAAATGATGCAATCCAAATATGGAATTGAGATCCAAAATCTAAAACCAAATTCATTCTCTCCATTGTCATCTCCTCATTTCCAAATTTGTTTCTGTAGTAATACATATCAAAAATTATATTTATAATAAATAAGAAACAATAGGAATAAGAAAATTATCAACAATTTAATATTAAGAATGAGCAAAGAATTTGAAAACATTTTACATAGCACTTAAACATAGTAAGAGATGTTTAATTTTACATGTAATAAAAGAAATTCAAATTAAAACTATTAAGATATTTTTTCTTGGCCGGCGCCGTGGCTTAACAGGCTAATCCTACACCTTGCGGCTCTGGCACACTGGGTTCTAGTCCCAGTTGGGGTGCCAGATTCTATCCCTGTTGCCCCTCTTCCAGGCCAGCTCTCTGCTATGGCCCGGGAAGGCAGTGGAGGATGGCCCAATTCTTGGGCCCTGCACCTGCATGGAAGACCAGGAGAAGCACCTGGCTCCTGGCTTCGGATCAGCGAGATGCGCTGGCCGCAGCGACCATTGGAGGGTGAACCAAAGGCAAGAAGGAAGACCTTTCTCTCTGTCTCTCTCTCTGTCTCTCTCTCTCTCACTATCCACTCTGCCTGTCAAAAAGAAAAAAAAAATCTTTTCTTTTACCTAATAGATCTGAAGAACATTCAAAATGTTAATAACATACTATTGAGCCTATAGGAAAAAAGGGACTCATATTTCTGGCAGTACTGTGCAATGATGCAGTATTAGTGGAAGGCAATTTAGTAATATCTCTCAAACTTATAAATGTATATACTCATGACTTAGCAATTTATCCTCTGAAAAATTATCTTGCAGACATATTTTCATATGTGGCAAATGTCTAAAGTATAAGAAAACTCACTGTGGTATTGCTTGCAATATCAAAATATTGGAAACACCCTAACTACTGGGGACATACCACTAGTTAACACATCCATAATAGGAAAATAATTTGCAGCAAGCTTTAAAACAAAAATATTAATGAAAAATAAGGAAGGTCTTCAATGAATGACAAGAAATAATGAATGGTTAAGGAGGAAAGTGCAGTTCAAAGGTGTTTAATATGTATTTGCTTGAACGTTTTTAAGACTCTGAAAGGGTATACAAGAAACTTAAAATTAACATTGACACTTTTCTGGGGATCTGGATGGATAGACTGGGGTTAGGAGATTTTTGAGTGAAAAAAAATTATTTGTTTTAAAAATCATGCAAATGCAGTCCTAATTAAAAATTTTAGACAAGAAATAAGAAAGTATTTTTAGTTTGAGTTTCCAAGGACTATAATATTCTCGAAGATTAATGCATAATTTTCAAAGTCCAATTGTAACCAGTCAATGCAATCAAATCTGCCAGTCTTAATTCCAAATGCTCTGACATATCAACCCTGTGGCTCCTGCTTCAATCATAATGTAAGTAGCTGCAGAATTTACTGGTATCACTATTTGATTCTGGAGTAAGGGGGTTCAGTCTGTGTCATTACTATTAACTGAGTTTATTCTACTTTCCAGGGTACTCTGAAACATCTTTCAACCTAAATCCCCTTGATTAAGCTCAGTCACAACACCCTTCCACTTCAGTGCCAGGCTCCTTCCCAACGTGGGCACGTGCGTTTAGCTTTCTCCCCCTGGGCTGCACTCTCATCCTCATTTCCCACCTCCACCTAGAGCCATGTGTATCAGATCTCAATCTCTTCCCATCTGGAAGAGTTCAGGCGTCCTAATGTCATGGCGAAACCTTACACTCGTTTTTGGGAACCCCTTGTGGATCCTGGTCTCCCTTGTCTGAACGTGAAGCCCCTCCAGGCAGGAAGAGAAGGCGTATGTTTGTACACCCTCACCTGAGCCTGCCTGGCCTGGCACAGGTACTCAACGAGAACGTCTCTGAATGCATGCAAAAGGCACTGAAGTGGGAAACCACCGAGGGAAGATGAAAGAGGTGACACAATCTTTGCCGTTAGGTACTTTATTCACCGGAGAGGATAAGATAAACACACATAATTATAAAGCAGAAGGTGGTCACTGCCCTAGGAGTTGCAAATGAAGTTGTTTAGGATTCAGAGCAAGGTGACTGCTAGGAGTTTATGCATTTATAAAATGTATTCTCTATCTGAAAAATGCAATAGTATTTGCGAAGGGGTTGTGAAAGACTACTGTGATCTCCTCAAGAAAGGGCAGGGGACTTAATTTAGAAAAATCACACAGCCAAGTGATGCATCTAACTGAAGGGACTGCTGCATAGAAACAGGTAAATGAGATTGAGAGGTTCTTAAACTTGACTGCACATGCTCTTCACCATGGAGACTGGGAAATCCCCTGTGCTTGGCCATGGCCCCGGGCAATTCAAACAGAATCCTGGGAGGTGAACCAGTGTTGGGGTGGAACCTAAGCATCTGAACGGTTTACAAACTACTCAGTTGATTCCGATGTGAACCCTCAGCATCCTCCTCTCCCTGGGACTTGTTAAGAACACTGAGTTCCAGGCCCCTCTGGACCTGCCACGTTGCTGTGTCTCTAGTGATCCTTGCGTCCACCACAAAGCTTGAGAAGTCCTTCTCTGGACAACATTATCTTCCTCATTACCCAGTGTCCAGTGTTTCCACAAGGGGATGCAGACCCCATGGTTGTGGATATCCTACTTTTTACATTGATACCACTGGCAACAACACGAACCACAGGAGTCTGCTGCACCTCTTCCAAAGACTGAGGTCTGCCACTTTAATAGAGGAGTGGTGAATTAACTTAGATAGTTTCAACACACTTTTTTTTTAACATGGATTTTTGTTTTGTTTTGTTTTGTTATTTACTTAATAATTTCTTTGGTCAGTTAAAGCATCCCTACTGACCTACTGACAATATTTTGTTTCAAAGTGCAGTACAGCCTACTGTCTCATTGAAGCTGGTAGGCATTAGAGCACTACTCAGCAACTGTTCCTCACAACTCTCTTACAAAAAAATTTACTGGGTATATTGGCCACAAAGCTATAAAGGCTTGGAAAGCTTGGTGTGCGAACATAAAGTTGACGCTTAATTCTGGCAACATTAGATCACTCAATATTTTTCAAGCCACAGTTATCATTGCAATACAAACAAAAAAGAAAAAGTTGCTTCCTCATGATCTGATTGGAGATACAATTAGCATGAAGGAAACCATTGCAGACTCTTATCCAACAAATACTTATCAAGCTCCTACCATGTCTCAGACGCTATTCCAAGTCCTTTAACGTCATGTCTTGTGTTGTCGTGGACTTTATCTTTATCCCTGGCCTGCCAGCCTCCAGGAAAATTGATGTCATTGCTCACAGAATGAATGATCTCACAAGACAAAAGTGTGGATGACTCAGAGCATCATTCCCTCCAACTAGAGACACTCAGCAGATAAGTAGCTTGGTGTTTGCATACAAGCACTGAGGTTGGGAACAGAACAAAGTAGGGAAGAAACAAGTGAAAACAGACCACACAACGGTCTACTTTCTCCCTCTCTCTCTTCTGCTAAGTTGGCAAATAATTACAAAATTTAAAAAGACAACACTAGGATGTGACTTTCAAGGCATGATAAATACTAGCAATCATTTACTCTTGCATCCATAACCCCTTTATGATCTTTTTTTTTTAAAAAACTTATGCCCTTGTTTCGTTCTTTAAATTTCTGTACTAGGTAATAATTTTATCTACTCCTGCTGAAATATTATAAAATCACATCTGTGGATAAATATCACTTATTAATTGCAAATAAAAAAGTAATCTAAATGTTTAATCTGTTGAATTTCCAAATCATTAAAATATGCATAACTATTTCTGAAAAACACCACTTTTTTTTAACAATCTATAACAGCAAAAACCAAAAACTTCACAAAAGGTGTTTCTTTAAGAAATTTGATGGTAGGTTCTATAAAAGAAAATTCCAAACACTTTCAAAACTTTACATGATCTAGGACTATAACCCCAGAGAATAGCAATACAATTCCTTTGTGATTTTATAATCATGCATTTATTTTGTTTTGCTACAAAGCTTACAGTTTTTTAAAGCATAGTAACAAAAGAAAAGAGAAATAATGTAACATATTTGACAGACAAGGCCCACAAACATGACAAAAAGAACAAGAATCCTTGTGAGTTAAAAAGAAAGAAAAAATATCACTATCATCAACGAGGAAGACAGGCACCTCTGAGCGCTGTGAGTTAGGGAGAAACGAGGGTGGGAGAAGAGGGTACCAGGGGAGACAATATTGCTTACGGCCCCAAGAAACAGAACTTCGATTTATATAACAAATCAATCCACTTACGGGACGTGCTTAACTTCACCTGTTGGGAGGTGAGTTCAGTCTCTCTCCCCTTCTTTGAATGAATGGGAAGCCTTGAGGCTCACCCTCGGCCTCCCACCATAGGAATGTGTGCTATCTAGAGAGTTGTTTTGAAACCCACAGTACTTAAAGGAGCTGTATCAACAGGTTTTTCCTTCTCTCAACACAGAGCCAATTGTAAACGTTGAATGAGAACCTTGAACAAGTTAAACACCATCATGGGAATTCAAAACCAGCTCTAGCAAGGGTGGGTCTTTTTTTTCACCCCCAATAGAATCCCAACTTACATTTTTATCACCTTAGCCTCTTTTGGGGCACAGGATCAAAGAGCTATTTCCTGAGAGTGTAATACATATATGTATATACATGTATGTATATATATGTGGGTTGGAGTTTATTACATTGCTTGAATATATATATACATATATATATATGCATTTCTATGGCCACCACCCTTCAACACAAATATTTATCTTTTATCTCTCAACTTTAGAGTTTCCATTGTATTTCCCAGCATACAGGTGATGAAGCAAAATACTCACCATAGAAACTTCACTCATCCAGCCCTAACTACTGATGGAAAAGTCACAGACAAATTCTAATTATATTTTAAACTTCTACTTTTAACTGCAAAAAGCTGGAAATTGAGAAGTCATTTCTATTTTTTTCTTAGATAAATTTTTCTTGGTTGAAGAGTTCATGTCCACAACATGGCTTGCCATGTTTGCACAGTGATTTCTCACTACTTTTATACCATTTGCAAATGGCTGCTTTTAAGAGGTTCTCTGGCTAGGGGCTGGCGCTGTGGCATAGTGGGCAAAGCTGCCGCCTGCATTGCTGGCATCACATATGGGTGCCAGTGCGAGTCCTGGCTGTTCCACTTCTGGATCCAGCTCTCTGCTATTGCCTGGGAAAGCAGTAGAAGATGGCTCAAGTCCTTGGGCCCCTGCACTCACGTGGGAGACCTGGAAGAAGCTTCTGGCTTCAGATTAACACAGTTCCAGCCATTGTGGCCATCTGGGGAGTGAACCAGTACATGGAAGACATCTTTCTCTCTCTGTCTAAGCTTCTGCCTCTGTGTAACTCTGCCTTTCAAATAAATAAGTAAATCTTAAAAAAAAAAAAAAAAAAAAAAAAAGGTTCTCTGGCTTGACTTAAATAAGACCAAAATGAAAATAAGCCAATATTCCAAAAATGAACACACAATAAAAATTATCCTTAATCTTCATAATAAAAATTAATTGTCTGTAATAAAAAATAAACTGTTGTGAGCAAATGACTTGCTAGTTATTAACACTGATAGTGTTCTAATTTACTTATGTATTTATTCAAGAAAGAGAGAAAGAGAGAGCAAGCATGCTGGCTCACTCTCTAAATGGCTGCTGGTTCTGTCCCCAAATGCCTGCAATTCCCCAGGCCAGAAAGCAGGAACTCACCGAGGTTGGAGACAGGAACTCAAACCAGATCTCCCACATGAGTAGCAGTAACCATCACTACTGCCTCCCAGGGTCTGCATTAGCAGGCAGTGGAAACTAGGAGAGGGAGTCCAGTAATCAGCACAGGCACTGTGATATGGGCCGAGGGAGTCTTAACTGCAAGGCCAGACACCTGCTCCACAATCATCAGTTATTTTAATGAACCAGTTTCCTAGGTGATCCATACATGAACACTGTAAAAGTACAGGCATAGGTAATAATTAATTTACTAATGTGGAAGATTTTAGAGTTTAGAGAAACAAACTTGAATGCCTAATGACTTTCTACATTTGAGAAAGCAAAATAAAGTAACAACAAAAAGCAAAAAAAGTTAGGAGAAGTGGAATAAGGAATCAACAAATAACAGTCAGTAATGGCAATGGTTTGTAACAGTGCATAAACCACAGCAAAAACTTAAAGACACCTTTTACTATTTTCCTCAGCCTCCTCCAGGAATTGTTTAAAAAAAAAAAAGAAAGAAAGAAAACCCTTTTTTAGGAACACTTAGAATTGACCAAACTGCCTTGTGCTTGGCCCGGCACTTGACATTGTGATTTTACTCTTTCTTAAAGGGATATTACAAAGCTCTGTGAATAATTTCCAAAGGGCATGGAGTGCTTCCAAAAATGAAGTAAAGAAGTCTGTAATTATGTAAGCATTACTTATTTTGCCATTGCAAATTAAGATGATCAGATATCTCTATAAAATGGGAATTATGAGTTTAAGATTTTATGCTAACATGCCTATACATTTTCTTTCCCACCTTCCCTCCCTTTCCTTCTGCTTTTTTTATTTTTTTATTTTTTATTTTTTTATGTTCCGTGTGACAAAGGGTTTTAATCTTCCTTTGAATTCTGGTGCCAAAATAATCAGAAGAACCATAGAGCAAAATGAGCTGGATATAAACCATTTGAGAATTCTATCCATCAAGTCTACAAGGGGAGGGTGTGAAAAAAATTAAGAATCCGTAGGGGAGATGTTAAAGACAGCTTTACTTAGAATAGTCAAATAGAGGACATAGCGCAAACCTTTGTAAACAGAGAAGGAAATGTGGTGTATTCATGCCATAGAATGTGGCATGAATATGGACTTAATTTTCATCAAAATACATCAAACATGAAAAAGAACATCATCTATGGCTCCATTTTTTTTTTTTTTTTTTTTTTTTTTTTTTTTTTTTTTTGACAGGCAGAGTGGACAGTGAGAGAGAGACAGAGAGAAAGGTCTTCCTTTTGCCGTTGGTTCACCCTCCAATGGCCGCCGCGGTAGCGCGCTGCGGCCGGCGCACCGCGCTGTTCCGATGGCAGGAGCCAGGTGCTTCTCCTGGTCTCCCATGGGGTGCAGAGCCCAAGCACTTGGGCCATCCTCCACTGCACTCCCGGGCCACAGCAGAGAGCTGGCCTGGAAGAGGGGCAACCGGGACAGGATCGGTGCCCTGACCGGGACTAGAACCCGGTATGCCGGCGCCGCAAGGCGGAGGATTAGCCTGTTGAGCCACGGCGCCGGCCTGGCTCCATTTATTGAAGTTCAAAGTCAGGCAAAGCATTGGCCAGGGTGGGGTTATCGATTGGGAAGGGGCATCAGAGAGCCTCTGTGGGCTGCAAAGACCCTAGATCTGGAGGTGAGTATCAATTTGCAAAAATTCACTGAGCTATTGGCTAAAGATCTGTGCACTGAACTGCATGCTTGTTATTCTGGAGTTAAAATGGTTGATAATGATTTAAAAGGACATTCACAGCTGAGGGGGGAAATGAGAATTAGAAAGTCACCACCAAAATGCCAATGAGTTCAATAAAAGTGAAAAAATAGAAAAAAATGAAAAAATAGAAAAATAACCCCTTACTCTGGTGCTCAAAGAATGACTAACCTGCTTTTGTTTCCTCTCTCATTAGGCATGGAACATGAGGAGAGCAGAGTAAAGAACTATAAAGATCTCCAAAAACACTAGCTGGTTTGTAGGGATGAAGTTACATTGTGGCCTCTCTTAGAGATACCCTTTTGTCTCCTCCAAGGTTGCAAGGATTACTCTGATTCTGTTTTGAGGGAGATTATTTCAAACAGAATTCAAGTGTGGCCTCAGGTTTACTTTCCATATTGTTCAACAGGACGGGAATGGAAGGAAGCCAGGGACTAGAAGTACTGTCTAGGACTTTCCTGTGTTCTCTCTGGGAAAAACCAATGAATGCATCAGCTAGAATGGCGACAGAGGATGAGGAATCTCAGTATTTATTTCTAGTGAAACTCTTTTGATATAATTTATGTGTCTTTCTTCAAGACGTCTAGCAAAACAAATCTCAATCTTCTTAGCCACTGTTCTTTCTTTCCAGGCTTCTTAGGCACTCCATGAACTCTTTCCTCCTGTTCTCTCTCTGCATAGGCCCCAGATCCTGAGTGCTCCTGGGAGGTCGTTTCCAACAACAGTAGAGGCTGAGACTTGTGATGAACATGTTGCAGGAGTTCGGTTTGGCCCTTGACGTTCATGCTGTGGTATTCCCCCTACTTTGTGTCTGAATTTTGAGCCACTATTGCTGCCCCCTCACCATACTAAGTATGGCCAATCACAATCTGGCTGCATCTATCAAATAGATTTAGAAATCCTAGACCAAAATCAATGGATACAATTATGGAAAATCCTAAACCTGAGCATTTCATCTAAATAATGCATTAGAGGCCTGAGTTTTTCCACAACAGATTAAGCTGTCCTTTGCAACATTAGTATTCTGTGCTGGAGTTCCAGTTAGAGACTTGGCTGCTTTGCTTCCAATACAGCTTCTGTTAATGTGTATGGGAAGGCAGCAGAATATGGCCCAAGTGCTTGGGTCCAGCCACCCATGCAGGAGACCAAGATGGAGTTTCTGGTTCCTAGCTTAGGCCTGGTCCATCCCAGCTGTTGCAAGCATTTGAGAGGAATGAACCAACAGATGGAAGATTCTCTCTTCTCTCTCTCTCTCTCACTCTCTCTCTCTCACTGTCACTCTGCCTTTCAAATAAATAGCTAAATCCTTAAAAAAATAAAATAATGTATATGGGGCAAGAGCACTAAACATTTAGGATCTATCTGTTAGGTGTTTCATATACGTCACCACACTTAACCCTCATAATATCTCTATGAGTTAGTTATAAATGAAAACTTAGTATATTCGATTTATAACTGAAAATCTCAAATTTCAAGGAGCAAAAGTATTAAGTGTACACCAATAAAGTCCAAACTCAGGTCTATCTAAAAATCCAAAAACATTTTTCTCAATGTTGCCCAGGTGAAATGCTTACTTGGCCCCTCCAGAGCTAAATTACTTTTTGTCATAAGACAGAATATAAATGGTAAATTATATCAGCTAAAATAGATGGTGATCTCTTAAAGGACAAAAGCCAACACTCTACTTTTGGTGTGGCATAGACTATGTTATATGCATATATTATATCTTAAGTGCACACTTCAAATAGATCGTGTAACTGGGAGGCATTTAGTACAGTTGTTAAGGCACTGATTGGGATTCCGCTGCCTCTGATGCAGCTTTCTGCTAATGAGTGTAACCTAGGAGGTAGTAGATGATAGCTCAAGTACTTGGGCCACTGCCCACTCTGGGAGACCCAGATTGGGTTCCTGGCTGTTGCAGGCATTTGGAGAGTGAACCAGCAGATGGAAGAGTCTCTCTCTCTCTCTCTCTCTCTCTCTCTCTCTCTCTTCCTTCCTTCCTTCCTTTCTTCTTCTTCTTCTTTTTTTTTTTTTTTTTTAAAGATTTATGTATTTATTTGAGAGGCAGAGTTACAGAGAGAGGGAGAGACAGAGAGGTCTTCCACCTACTTGGTTTACTTCCCAAATGGCCACAATGGCCAAAGCTGGGCTGATCTGAAGCCAGGAGCCAGGAGCTTAATCCTGGTTTCCCACATATGTGCAGCGGGCCATCTTCTACCTCTTCCCAGGATACCAGCAGGGAGTTGAATCAGAAGTACAGCAGCTGGGACTCGAACCTGCACTCATATGAGATGCTGGCACTGCAGGCAGAAGCTTAATTTACTATGCCACAGTGCCAGTCCCTCTCTGTCTTTCAAATACAATGAAAATAAATGAATAAATAAATGAATGAATTTTTAAAAGAAAAATAGATGCACATGAAGTAAATGTTCATATTTTAATAAATTACACACAGCACAAAGTATGTGTGAGCATCTACTTATTACTGCAGAAAAAAATTTAATCCTTCAAGATAATATGGTAAAATGAAATGAGTGAAAAGGATGACTAAAATGGCAAATGATGATATAACTAAAAGAAAAAAAAGAGCTAGATACCGATTTATATTTGGTTGTCTCTTTTTTTAAAAAAATTATTTATTTATTTGAAAGGCAGAGTTACAGAGAGGCAGAGGCACAGAGATAGAGAAAGAGAGAGAGGTCTTCCATCTGCTGGTTCACTCCCCAAATGGCACAACTGGCAGAGCTGGGCTGATCCAAAGCCAGGAGCCAAGAGTTTCTTCTGGTTCTCCCATGCAGGTGCAGGGTCCCAAAGACTGGGGCCATCTTCTACTGCTTTCCTAGGTCATAGCAGAGAGCTGGATCAGAAGAGGAGCACCTGGGACTCGAACAGGTGCCCAGGATGTCAGCACTGCAGGCAGTTGCTTTACTCACTATGCCACAGTACTGGCCCTAGTATATTTGGTTATCTTTAACTTATAGGCAAATTGGCTAGTATTTCTGTTATTCCATAAATAACAACAGCAATAACAACAAGTATAAAATCTTTCATGGCACAACTGAACCTAAATATGGAATCCCTTCAAAGAAAAGAACATGCAAATACAAGATGCTTTGCTTATACAAAGTGAAACCTAAATGAGCAGACTAAAACCCAACTATGAGGGGCAGGCACTGTGCTGTAGCAGATAAAGCCACCACCTGCAGTGCCGGCATCCCATATGGGCACCAGTTCTAGTCCCAGCTGCTCCTCTTCCAATCCAGCTCTCTGTTATGGCCTAGGAAAGCAGTAGAAGATGGCCCAAATGCTTGGGTCCCTGCACCAGCATGGGAGACCCAGAAAAACCTCCTGGCTCCTGGCTTCAAATCAGCTCAGCTCTGGCCTTTGTGACCATTTGGGGAGTGAACCAGTGGATAGAATATCTCTCTGTCTTTATAACTCTGCCTTTCTAAATAAATAAGTAAATAAATCTTAAAAAAAAAAAATCCAACTATGAAAGTTGGATTACACTCAGATGATTAGTTATTTACACCAAAAGAATCCAAAAGCTGACTGAAGCTTTACTGGGCTTCCTTCCTGCTTCAATCTAGCTTCTCTGTGTGGAAGAAAAGCTCACAGAAAGATTTAAATTCTTAATGCCTTATTTTGTGATGTAAATGATAACTTAATACTAGTTTATATACTTTTAAATGAAGCTGGAATTTGTTACTGAAAGAGTTGTATCTGGGCCTTGAGTTTCTGTATCAGTAAGGCTTCTTCACAGAATTATGCTATTTTTTTCTCATTGTTAAGATTGTGAGTTTGCCTCACATTGGGTAATTCAGAATTTAAAGTTTTATCATTGAATAAAAGGGTGTCTGTCAATAGAAACTCATCAGCTTTCAGACAGAATTCAAGTTTTCAGGTTTGTAGTTGTATTTCTGCTTCAGAATTATCTAGGAAGAGTTTGCTTGTAACTCTAACCTCAATCCTAAGTAATCAGCTAATGCCCATTGACTATAACCATATCTAGTTATGTTCAAGTTTGAGATTATGATAAAAAAAAAAAACCCTAGCATTTTTTTCTTACAATTTTTGTCTCCCTTATTTTGTTCATGGCAATTTCTACAGTAGGCAATTTTGAAATTTTACCAATGTGTACCTATTTACTGTACATTTTTTCCTCCATTATTCCAAAATATTCATTCTCACTGTTTAGTTTTGTGATTCTTATTTCAAAATCTGTTAGAATGGCTATTTCCTACTTTGGAATGCCCACAATGGCTCATTTTGTGGAGGGCAAACATTTCTCCAATCACGTTGAGTCATTTTTTAGAACAATCTCCAGTTGACTCCCATATACAATCCCTGGTTCACATCACAGGTTTTAAACCAATCTGTTTTAGCACAAACATTTCCTTCCTGTTCCTGCGTCTCCCCTATTAATGCTTCCCATTGTCTCAGCATTCCTTCAATTTTAATTCACCTTTTTTTCATTCCTTTGTAGGAACTGACATTATGTCTTCTTTTTTGGTATCCACTTCATTCTAATTTAAGGTCTCTAAAGTTGTCACTTTGGGCCCCCATTGAATCCCCACGTGATGCCAATTCATTAATACAAAAAAAGGGTTTGAATGGCACACTCCCCAGTGTGATGTTTTGGGGAAAGGGGTGTGTGTAGGGGGGAATCATTTCTAGCTTTCATTGCACTGATCCCTGTGTGAC
The DNA here is from genome assembly GCF_033115175.1 of Lepus europaeus. Classification (NCBI taxonomy): domain Eukaryota; kingdom Metazoa; phylum Chordata; class Mammalia; order Lagomorpha; family Leporidae; genus Lepus; species Lepus europaeus. The sequence continues at coordinate 139,172,075 of NC_084827.1, read as the reverse complement.
TGAAGAAACTCTTCTCCAAAAGTGAAATAGTAAAAGATGTCTGAGAAACAGCATATGCTTAGCTAAGCAACTCTACCATTTAACAAATGTTAAATAAACAAAACTTACCCTTTAAAGAAGATTTCAATAGATGATTTGGAAGTTTTACCTCTTTACTTCAGCTCAAACTCAGGTAACAAAGATTGAAGTTTCTTGGGCCCAGGGGCTGTGGAGACCACAAGCAGAAGGATAAGGCAAGTCCCTTCTACTAAATTTGCATTCCTTTAGGTCAGCTGAAGTGCTGGGCTTACAAACAACCAGCTTTATATAAGGTGTTTTCCTTGAAGGGAGTGTAGTAACTGTTTTCCCCAGCCAGTGAGGATCTTAGTCCCCTCCAACTCCCCACCCTCCCTTAAACCTTCAGGCTGTTCTTCAACTCTTCTTTTTGTTGGATAAACCTTGGGGGGTTTATATCCGACTTCCATATTTAATGCATTTTAATTCAGCCTTGTAATGATCTCCATATATGCATCCATGAGCTCATCTTCCCCTGAGGACTAACACAGGTAGCAGAGATTAAACTGGCATACTTTACTACTTCCTGGCAGTTGCAAATCTGACTTCATGAATACCTTTATTTCTGCACTTGCATCCAGGAGTTTCAGACAATGTGATTACTTGATTAAATAAATAAAGCAAGGTCTTTTGGATTCACTAGCACACACGTATTCTGGCTTTTCTGCTTCTTTACATGGCCTACCTCCAGAAAAATTTTTTTCTGGCTGTGAGTGAGTCCTTTGAAATCTTGCAAGGTTCCGGTCATTTCAGATAGCATGCACTACACCTCTACCCTGTATAGTTTATCTACCTTATTGGTAGACATTTTGCATTCAAATAGAAAATAAAGTATTTTCCCATCCATTACTTTCTTTTGGCAAGAAAAGTGGGATGGGGGGCAGGAGTTGTAATAGTTTAAGCCACTGTCTGCAATGTTGGCATCCCATAAGAGTGCTGGTTCCCATCCCAGCTGCTCCATTTTTGATCTAGCTCCCTGCTAATGAGCTTGGGAAAGCAACAGAAGATGGCTCAAATATTTGGGTACTTGCCACTCATGTAGGAGACCTAGATGAAGCTCTTGGCTCCTTGCTTCAGTCTGGGCCAGCCTTGGCTTTTGTGGCCATATGGGGAGTAAACCAGTGGACTGATGATCGAATTCTCTCACTGCCTCTCTCTCTCTCTCTCTCTAGCTCTGCTTTTTAAATAAATAAAATACATCTTAAGAAAAAAAAAAAAAAGAAAAGTGGGATAGAAGAGAATGAGTGGGAGAGAAGTAATGCCCCAAACAGAAATCAGTAAAACCTAATGCCAACTTGTGCTGCCTTCAAGGTCTGGAGAGATTGTTAATTGAAATGTTAGCGGGGCCAGTGCTGTGGCAAAGCCGGTAAAGCCGCCACCTACGCCAGCATCCTGTATGGGTGCTGGTTCGTGTCCTGGCTGCTCCACTTCTGATCCAGCCCTCTGCTATGGCCTGGGAAAGCAGTAGAAGATGGCCCAAGTCCTTGGGTCTCTGCATCCGCATGGGAGACTCAGAAAAAGCTCCTGGCTTCTGGCTTCTGATCTGCCCTGCTCCCGCCATTGCAGCCATTTGGGAGTGAACCAGCAGATGGAAGATCTCTCTCTCTCTCTCTCTCTCTGACTCAGCCTCTCTGTAACTCAGCCCTTCAAATAAATAAATAAATATTTTTAAAAAATAAAGAAATGAGGCTGGCGCCGTGGCTTAACAGGCTAATCCTCTGCCTTGCGGCGCCGACACACCGGGTTCTAGTCCCGGTTGGGGCGCCGGATTCTATCCCGGTTGCCTCTCTTCCAGGCCAGCTCTCTGCTATGGCCCGGGAAGGCAGTGGAGGATGGCCCAAGTCCTTAGGCCCTGCACCCACAAGGGAGACCAGGAGAAGCACCTGGCTCCTGGCTTTGGATCAGCGAGATGCGCCGGCCACAGCGGCCATTGGAGGGTGAACCAACGGCAAAAAGGAAGACCTTTCTCTGTCTATCTCTCACTATCCACTCTGCCTGTCAAAAAGAAAAAGAAAAAGAAAAAGAAAAAGAAAAAAAAAAGAAATGAAAGAAATGTAATTCAATATCAAGAAAACAACCCTATGAAAAAAAAATGGGCCAATGACATAAATAGACATTTCTCAAAAGAAGGCATATAAACGACCAACAGGTGCATGAAGCAATACTCATCATCACTAATCCTCAGGGAATTAAATGAGAACCACAATGATATTATCTGTTCATACCTGTTAGAAAGGCTATTATCAAAAAGACAAAAGATAAAAAGGTGCTGGGGCTGTGGTGTAGTGGGTTAAGCGGCCCCCTGCAGTGCAGGCATCCCATATAGGCGCCAGTCCCAGCCGCTCAACTTCCAATCCAGCTCTCTGCTATGGCCTGGGAAAGCAGTAGAAAAAAATGGTCCAAGTGCTTGGGCCCCTGCACACACGTGGGAGAACTGGAAGAAGCTCCTGGCTCCTGGCTTCAGATCAGTGCAGCTCCACCGATTGTGCCATCAGGGGAGTGAACCAGTGGATGGAAGACTCTCTCTCTCTCTCTCTCTCCCTCCCTTCCTTTCCCTCTCCCTCTCTGTAACTCTGTCTTTCAAATAAATAAATAAATCTTAGAAAAAAAAAGATAGCATGTGTTGGCCAGAGTATAGAATAAAGGGAACCCTCATGCACTGATGACCAAAATATAAATCAGTATTGCCATTGAGAAAAAGAGTATAGAAGTTCTTTCGACATCTAAAAATAGAACTACCATGATCTAGCAATTGCACTTCTGGGTACACATCCAGAGAAATTCAATCAGTCTGCTGAAGAGATGTTTGCCTTCTCATTTCACCATGCATGAAGCACAATAGCCAAGATATGGAATCAGCATAAGTGTTCGTCACCAGGTAAATGGATTCAGAAAACATGGCATATACTCATATATGCAATGGAATACCAGTCAGTCTTAAAAAAGGAAATACTGTTACTGATGAAAACATCAACGAGACTTGAGAACATTTTGCTAGGTGAAATAAGACAGGCACAGAATGTCAAATACAGCATGATCTCACTCAAGAATGTCAAATTCATAAGAAATAGAAAAGTGGTTGCCAGGAGCTGAAGGATGGGAAAGTCTGGGGAAGGGGCGGGGGACATCTAGCAAAGGGCTAAAGTTTCAGATGCTCCAGAGGAATAAACTGTAGTCATTTACTGCATGGAGTAGTGACTGACTATAATCAATAATAACACACTGTATACTTCAAAATTCATAAAATGATAGGTTTTTAAATATTTTCACCACAAAAACCTAAGCATATGAGGTGATATATTTGTTAATAGAATTTAATCGTTTTACAATACACACAAAAATTAAAACATCACATTTCACTCCATAAATACATGTCAGTTAAAAATAAAGAAAATTTTTCTTTTTTTAAAAAAAAGATTCATTTGTTTATTTGAGAGGAAGAGTTACAGACTGAGAGAGGGAGAGAGGGAGAGACAGAGAGAGAAAAAGAGAGGATATCTATCCACTGGATCACTCCCTAAATGGCCACAATGACTGGAGCTGAGCCCTTCCAAAGCCAGGAGCCAGGAGCCAGGAGCCAGGAGCCAGGAGCCTGGTCTCTCACGTAGGTACAGGGGCCCAAGGACTTCTTTGTTTCTCAAATAAATACATATTTAAATATTTAAAATAAAAGAAAAAGCTATAATTCATTTTGGATAAATTGGAATGCTATGTAATTACCATGATATTCTACCTACCAACTAATTAAATAGCTTAGATGTGTATGTAATTGATTGTGAAAAAGTTTTTTTAATCATTTGGGATGAGAAAACTTAGCAAATATTTCTAATTCTATGTTCACAATTGATTATCCTTTTTTTCTGGGACTTATTGACATCCCCAAACTGCCAATTGAGCCATCCCTACAGTAGTTTCAAAACCTAAAGGTCGGGGCCGGCACCGTGGCTCACTTGGTTAATCCTCCACCTGCGGCGCCGGTATCCCATGTGGGCGCTGGGTTCTAGTCCCGGTTGCTCCTCTTCCAGTCCAGCTCTCTGCTGTGGCCCAGGAGTGCAGTGGAGGATGGCCCAAGTGCTTGGGCCCCTGCACCCACATGGGAGACCAGGAGGAGGCACCTGGCTCCTGGCTTCGGATCGGCATAGCTCCAGCCATAGCGGCCATTTGGGGGGTGACCCAACGGAAGGAAGACCTTTCTCTCTGTCTCTCTCTCACTGTCTAGCTCTGTCAAATAAAAAACAAAAGCAAACAAACAAACAAAAAAGCTAAAGGTAAAGAAAGTTGCCATTATAAGAGGTCATTAAAATCAGGGGAAAAAAAAAAGTCACACCAGAGCTATCCTTGAGTTAAACTCTAAAGTACAAAATTTTAAAAAGCTCCCCTACTTGAAAGACGAATCATTATTCCTTTTGAGCTATTGAACCAGACCACCACATATACCTTGCTAAGAGTAAGAAACAGCCTACATCTGGCCCAGGAATGTGGTCACTATGCGTTAAATTGCTCTCTGCCCTTTATGTGGGAGAGAGCACCACTAAAGGAAGCAAAATGAGATCATGGATACGGAGGCCAGAATTTACTGGATTAGGACATAGGTGGAGCTGCAAATCCTCCATGGTTCAGAAAGAGCCAGTGTAGCTTGGACCATCAGAGCTAGGCTAAGCAAGTTTGTAATGGGCATTTGCATTTTGCTTCTCTTGCCCCCTGTCACTGTGTGGAAGGTGAAGGCAATATATCTTGTTTGAGAAAGCATTAATTGTGATCAGGCAGATCTGGCTTGAGTCCTAGCATTGCCATTTATTATGTCAGTTTACCTAACTACATACACCCCCATGCCCTCCAAGTCTCAGTTTCCTTATTTGTAAAATAGGATGATAATTATACCTGTTTCATAGGTGCCTGTTGTGCAGGTTGGATGACATAATGGATGTCAACAAAGCACTTAGCACAGGTCCTGGCATTCTCAGTGGATGTGAACTGAACTCAATGAAACATCACTGCATAGCCTCAACTGTCTGGAAAAAAGTGAGAGAGCTGAGGATGTCCATGTAGTCTGGGAAGTCAGATAGACTGGATCCCTCTGAAGTTGGGTTGTTGTGCTCTTCTGTCTTCTTGTGATTTCAGATCCCCATTCTATGATCCATCCTTGTCATGGCCATAGGATGCCAAAGACATTTCTTCATTCAACAAGTGTTTGCTAAGTGCCAACTCCACCAAGTAGTTAGCTGTGTTAGCACACAGCACACTTGGTGCCACACAGAGAGAGTTGAAAAGATAGTCAATAAATAATCAACATACAAATACAGTCATTATAACTTGTCAGAATGAAAAAAACTGCAGTATTCCTCTCTACGTGGATTGTGAGGGGAAAACATCCATGAGAAGGGGAAGCTTAAAATCAGACATCAAAGATAAGAAAGAGCAGATCCTCCCTCTAGTAATCACCAGCCTCATCTGCCCTGTGACTTCCCTGTAGTTAGGGCTATCCCTCTCCTGAGGGGCTATCAGGAGACATCCAGGATGGACTATTTCCTTGCATTGAGTGACCCAAGGGCCATGGTCGTAGATGTAGTCATGGGGCAGCCATGTGCACTTGTGATAGCTGTTACTACTTTAGCACCCCAGAAAAAGCAGGTGCCCTGGTGGGAAGCTGTACTGGGACCCTTCAAAGAGTCCAAGGAGGATGTAATTAAAAGATATGTTAGGGGCTGGCGCTGTGGCATAGTAGTGTTAATCCTACACCTGTAAATTTTAAAAATCTTTTAAAAAATATATGTTAACACTTTTGGTGCAAAAAATGTTGAAATCCATGCATGTATGGGATCTTCAACAAATTCATGAAAAATGCATCTTATGAATCCATTATGCATAGATTTAAAAAAATTTTTTTTTGCAACAAAATAAACTCATAATTTTGGTGCAGGCATTTGGACCAGCACTTAAGACACCACTTGGGATGCCCACATCCCTTATGTGAGTGCTTGGTTTCAAGTTCTGGCTTGGCTGTTGATTCCAGCTTCTCGTTAATGGGCATCCTGGAAAGCAGCCAGTGATGGCTCAGGTACTTGGGTCACTGCCACCTACTTGGGAGACCTGGAGTTTCCAGCTCATGGCTCTGGCCAGACCCAATTCTGACTATTGTAAGCATTTGGGGTATGAATTAGCGGATGGGAGATCTCTCCCTCTGTGTCTCTCTAATAAATAAAATAAATAAGTGAAATTTAAAAAACAAACTCATACTTTTAATATAATTTTCCATGAGCCTTTTAAACAAGGTACTCTATTTGATAGAAAGAGAGAGAGGGAGGGAGAGAGAAAGTACTCCTATCCGCAAATGCCGACAACGGCTGCGACTGGGCCAAGTAGAAACTGGGAGCCTGAAACTTAATCCAAGTCTCATGAATAGGTAGCAGGAAACCAACTACTTGTGTCATTACTGTTATCTCCTGCAGTCTGCATTAGCGGGAATGGAGTCAGGATCCAGAGCTGGGATTTGAACTTAGATATGCCAGTGTAGGACATAGGCATCCTAACTGACATCTTCACCAGATCGAGCAAATGCTGGTTTTTTCCAAGAACTTTTAAAAGTACCTTTGTATCCACCTTTTTGTGAGAATGTATGCCTTTTCCCACTTCACATACATGGAATTGGACAGTAGCCCTGGGTCCTTCACAATCAAATCACACTCAGAAGCCAGTAAAATCGGCCCCCCGACTCCTTTATTTATTTACTTTAGCTAATTTACTTTCACGTTCATTGGAAGACAGAAAGATTGAATGAAACAGAGACAGAACAAGATCTTCCATCCTCTGACTCACTCTCTAAATGCCTGCAACAAGCAGAACTGGGCTAGGCCGAAGCCAGGAGCCTGGAACTCAATCCAGGTCTCCCACCCACGAAGACATCAGGGACCCAAGTACCTGAGACATCATTTACCGCCTCCCAGGGTGCAGGAAGATAGAATTGGAAGCAGAGCCAAGATTGAAACCATGTTGTCTGCGGGTGTCCCAAGCAGTGACTTACATGCTGCACCAAACACCAGCCCCAGAGAAAGGCTTTCAAAAGGAGGTTAGAAGTCGGGACTCAATCAAGGTGGCTTCCCAGAGCAACCTAACTTAATTCCCAAGTATAAGCAATTTAAAGAACCTATAGTACCATAAATCTGCCCCATGACTCACAACCCTCTTGGCATCTGAGCTGGCTGTCTAGCTGAGTGGAGCTGTGGGGGCCCTCCCAGGCAAAGGAAGGCTAGCCTGGGTCCCAGTGGCCTAAGTCCTCACTTCTTCCAGCAAGTGGTCCTGTCTACCAGTCTCTGTCTGGCAGGGGTGGGCCCCTAAACTGTGACTAATGGTCCATTTCTCAGGTTCCCAAAACTAAACAGTTGTGGTTGGAGGTGGAATGATTCTCCTTCAGACCAGAGCAGAATTATTCTTTCTGATAATCTAAAAACAAGGGACGGAAGTAGACGTTGTGGTGCAGTGAGTTCAGCCACTTCTTGGAGTGCCTGCATCCCATATCCGAGTGCTCCCCTTCCTCCAATCTACCCTCCTGCTGATGCTCCTGAAGACAGTGGATGATGGCCCAGAGATTTGTGTCTCTGCCACCCCCCTGAGACACCTAGATGGAGTTCCTGGCTCCTGGCTTTTGCCTGGCCCATCCTGACTTTCTTTTTTTTTTTTGAGAGGAGAGAAGAAAGGCGTGTGAATCAGCAGGTGGAAAATCAGTCTCTCCCTCTCCCTCTTCATGTCATTTTGCCTTTCAAATAAGTAAATTAAAAAAAAAAAAGATAAAAAACAGGGCACAAAAATCCATTTTGACTTCTGGAGGTAATAAAAGAAGAAATATTCAGGGAGGAGATGAGGAGACCATGAGCTAAGGACAAGAGAATGTCAAGTTAATGTTTGCATTCTTGGGGCAGTAACTAATTAAACGATTTCAGGGGGAGAGGAAAAGTTTTCATAGAGAACTGCATTAAGTTAGTTTCAGTCAGTTTAACCCAAGAAATCTCCACATAATTCTCTGTTGGTTAGCTTTCTTACATATTATAACCTAGAATTATGTAGATAAATTCTCAGGCTAAGACATGCTGGCCTAATTAAGAACACCTCAGACTAGCAAGCAGGCCTCTATGATTTTAAAGATAGCACCTATACTTAGGGCAAGAACTAGCAAAACTGGCCAGACTTGATTTCTATCAAGGTTTTCTTGGAGGGAATTAAAAAAGCAAAAGCAAAGGTATTGGTCTCTTCAGAGAACTAAAATGGCATTAAGCTGAGCTTTATATCAGTAGCATGGAAATTTGATATGGATTCATTTAGATGCATTAAGAAAAACACACCCCCCTCCACATTTGGAAATTGCACAATTTTAACTCTAATTCATAAATTGCACAAATCCAAATCAGTCACAGTTCCAATCCAGAAATCATGGTTTTCTAGTATGCCATTATGTCTAAAGTAATTTCAAGGAGTATTGTGGAAATCTCAAAATAAAATTAATATTGATTTTCCTGAATTTTAAAGAGAAACAAACATGAAATGTACATTTCTGGGGTAACAGTGAGGCTGCTCTAAGAAAACTGATAATCTCTATTTCAAATACTACCATTTTTATTCCTGGTCCACCAACATGATATCTCTTTTAAAAAAGAGTCATGCAAAGAAACAAAAGCTTTGTAAAGAGACCATAATAAAAAATTTGCAATCACTAAAGAACGCATGTATGACATAAAATTTTCACTGCTATAATCTTTCTTACTTCTGCTCCAACCTCCATTCTGAGCAGTCAACCATAAAACCAAATTTGTCTGATTCTTCCTATATATTTAAGGTCTGTTTCTCTGAATATTTTTCTTTGGATGTTTTCTTTCAGAACATTATTGAAAGAGAGCTATCTTTTGAACTTTAAACAAACAGGAAAATAGGAACATGCAATAAACCATGCAAGGACAGATTTAGAAATGCAACCTACATGCCTTTCAACTTAATGCTCACATATGATTGGAAGCTAAGCTAGATTTGAGATTATCCATCCAACCAGCCCAATACCTAGAATTCTGAGTGAGACCGAAAATGCATAGTTCATGTACTCATTCATTCATAACATAGTTCATGTATTCATTCATTCACGCAAAAAATGTTAGTGAAGAACCAGCGGTGGCCAGCGCCGTGGCTTAACAGACTAATCCTCCGCCTTGCGGCGCAGGCACACTGGGTTCTAGTTCCGGTTGGGGCGCCGAATTCTGTCCCGGTTGCCCCTCTTCCAGGCCAGCTCTCTGCTATGGCCCAGGAATGCAGTGGAGGATGGCCCAAGTGCTTGGGCCCTGCAGTGGAGGATGGCCCAAGTGCTTGGGCCCTGCACCCGCATGGGAGACCAGGAGAAGCACCTGGCTCCTGGCTTCGGATCAGCGAGATGCGTCGGCCGCAGCGGCCATTGGAGGGTGAACCAACGGCAAAAAGGAAGACCTTTCTCTGTCTCTCTCTCTCTCACTATGCACTCTGCCTGTCAAAAAAAAAAAAAATAATAATAATAAAAAAGAACCAGCGGCACTCAGTACTTGGGATACCAAGGTGAACATAAAATATCAAACAAAGTGACCTGATTGACATACAGAGCACTCTATCTAGAAAGAGTAGAATTTCAGTGTACATGCAACATTCAAGAAGACACATCAGATTTTTGTACTGAAAATAAATCTCAATACATTTAAAAGGATTGAAAATAAAATATGTCCTTGGCCATAGTGGAAGAAAATGATGGGCATCAGGGCATAACTCCAGATACGGCATCTTGGCATTTGAGAAAACTGGAGAAACAGAAGATTTCTCTCATTTCCTCTCACTCTTTCCCTGAAGCAAGTCTAAAGTGGGTCATAAGACCCTCATTCTAAGTAACTTCTCTTGCTAAGTTTCTCCCAGTTAGTAATGTTAGATTCTATCTCTCCAATTCTACTTCCTCAAGACTGTACACTGTTCACCAGATGAAGCATATAAATATGCAGGGTTGGACAGACATTCGGCCTGGCAGTTAAGATACCTACATCCCATTTTGGAGTGCTTGAGTTCCATACTGTCCTCTGGCTCCTGACTCCAATTTCCTGCTGATGTCTACCGTGGGAGGAACAGATGATGGCTCAGGTAGTTGGATCCCTGACACTTGTAGGATTGTTTCCACCTCCTGGCTTAGGCCTAGTCCCACCCCTGGCTGTCAAGGGTAACTGGGGAGAGAAACAGAGGATGTGAGCTCTCTTTCTATCTACCTACCTCTCTCTTTCTGTCTCCCTGCCTCTCGGATAAATAAAATAAAAAATTTTGAAAAATACACATATTTCTTTGAGTCTTTGTTTTCTTATAAAGTCTCTTGTATCATGAAAAATTTATATTTAATAAATTGTATGCTTTTCTCTTGTTATTTTATTTTTTGTTACAGGAGTCTCACTCATGAATGTAACCATGGGTGAGGATAAGAAGTCTTCTGTCTCCTTTAGAAAAAAAATCAATAATTTTCTAAATACACAAAAAAGCCTGAACTATTTAGAATAAGCAGAATAAGCAGTATGCTTCTAAATAGCATATAATAAAAAAGAAAAAATATTTTGAAGTGAAAAGCAACTAGAAAAGTAAGTTAAACCCAAGGTAAATGAAAAGAAGAAAAAAGGTAAATAGTAGAAATCAATGAAGAAGAAAATGAACAAGAATAATAAAAGCTGAGGGACCAGCATTGTGGTAGAGCAGCTTAAGCCACTTCCTGTGATGCTGCCATTCCAAATGGACACCTGTTCATGACCTGGCTGCTCCACTTCTGATCCAGCTCCCTACTAATGTGTCTGGGAAACCAGTGGAAGATGGCCTTAGCACTTGGGTCTCTGTACTCACATGGGAGATTCGGATGAAGCTCCTGGCTTCTGGCTTCAGCTTGGCCCTGCCTTGGCCAATGTGGCCATTTGGAGAATGAACCAGAGGATGGAGATCTCTTTCTCTCTCTCCCCCTCTCTCTGTAACTCTGTCTTTCAAATAAATACAATAAATCTTTTAAAAAGGATAAAAGCTGAAATAAAATAAATGATAAATGAATGACAAAATATCCAGTCTAATCAAAGATACATTTTTTTCCTGACATGTTGCCAAATGAATTTCTGATTTGGTAAGGAAACACATCAAATCCTAACCTTTCTTTTGGAAGAAGATGTTTGAAAGCATCAGCATACTCATATTTAGTTATTAAAGCATATTTAGTGACTACAGGAAATAAAACTGGAAAATCAAAGAAAAAATGAAAAAAATGTAATGGTTTTGTTGATTAGCATTAAACATTTAAGGCAATAAGAAGAAAAAAATAAACCAAGAAAAAGGATGTTGTTCAAAAGTAAAAAAGGGAGACTTGTAAAAATCAACAACAATAAAAATCTTTATTTCCTGACTAGGAAGCAAAAATAAAGAAAAACAATTCAACCAGATGGACAAAACTCCAGGGGCAGCCTAAGTGTTGGATTTGTGGTTGCCAAGTGGTTTCCAGAAATTAGGTTCCATTAAATGAATTGGTTATTTAGAGATCTGACATTCACTACATCTTAGTTTTGTGCAACAAGCCTTACATTTAGAGCAAGCTCCTTAGCTGCTGGAGCACGCGCTGCCCTGTCGCCACATTCACATTCAAGGGGCCTCTCCTCTGCTTCGGGATGACAGCTGCATTCCTCTTTCTGGCAGTTAGACCTTCAGCTCTGGGGAGTGAAGATGACCCTGCAGATTTGCAACAATTATCCTAACTCACTTTGCACTACATTATTGCTGTCTGGCACTCCCCCGCTGATCCACTGGCCAGTGCTGCTACTCAGGTCTGATGAAGCTATTATAAAAGACAGAAGAAATGTAAAAACCCAGTGTGCTGACTTAGGAAATCTCATATTCTCCTTAAAAGCAGGTATCCTTTTAACCTAGATACTGTACCACAACTTTTTCTTCTGTTTCCTAAACTTGCTAAAAGAAGGTGCTACATACCAAATGTTTCACAGACCTAACGATTTTGATGGATGCTTGTCCCTGAAGCACCTGCTGTCTTCAATACTGAAGAGCAAAAGATTCTGAGAAGCCGTTCAAGGCTAATGAAAATGAGCACATTCTTAAAAATGCTAGAGTTTTATAGAGAAATAAATCACCCTGATGCAATGAAATCTTTCCCCAGCAGGCTGTAAGGGCAGTGAGGTTTCTGAGAAACCTTGGCAGCTGGTGGGGAATTGCCTGTCAGGGAGTCCGATGAGACTGAACAGCTCAGTGCACTGGTGGGCAATGGGTTTGAATGCAGTGATATGCACTAGAAGTGGAGCCAAGTGTGGGGCAGTAAGAGATGGTTAAAACTCAACCTCCTGAAGCCTCATGTCACAGAAATACCATGACACTGATGCTGATGCCATCAACTAACTCCACTGTTGCCAAGATTGCTGCCTAAAAAATGACTTACAGAGACAAAGGGCCAGGCTGCTCGATGCATTGGCTATTGCCTAACTGAAATGCATTCTAAGGCCATGGTACTCATTCACTAGAGGTGTTGTGACTATGTGTAAGAGAATGTACTGAATTCTCATGACTTAACAATGCGTCAGCATCTATTTTCGATGTAATTAGGGACTTCTCAATCCAGAAGTAGTGCCTAGTCACCCTAGTCACCCATGGATTCCAATTTTCTACCAATTTCTAATGCTTCAATGTGGCTGATTCAGTTAGCTATCATCCACAACAGCCTCTGGTGACCACAGAGACAGCTAGAGACACTCTACTTATCCCTACACCCTGGATGGACTGCACAGACATGCCATAGAGACCACTTCTTAGTCACAGTGTTGTGTCTACTTGCTCCAAATACACTAATTAGATTCCCCCAAGGGAGACTTCTTATGTAATACTTTGGACTCCAATACAGGCTTTGATCCTCAGGTCTCTTTGTGTTCTCTCTCTCTCTTTTTTAAAATTTATTTTGCCTATTTTTTTGTGAATTAAAAAAAATTTATTATTTATAAAAAGGGAACAAATTTCACATATACAGTTGTAAGAGCATAATGATACTTCCCACTATCCCTCTCTCCCTTAATCCACTGTTGGAATGAAAACTGGTAAAGCCACTATGGAAAACAGTATAGAGATAACTCAGAAATCTGAATATAGACCTACCATATGAGCCAGCCATCCCACCCCTGGAAATTTACCCAAAGGAAATGAAATCAGCATATGAAAGCTGCAATACAGATATCCCCATGTGTATTGCAGCTCAAATCACAATAGCTAAGACATGTAATCAGCCCAAATGCCTGTCAACTGAAGAATAAAGAAATTATGATATACGTAAACCATGGAATACTACAGAGCAGTAAAAAGAAATAAAGAAATCTGATCACTTACAACAAAATAGATGAGTCTAGGAAACATCATAATCAGTGAAATAAGCCAGTCCCAAAGGGACAAATACCATATGTTCTCCCTGACCTGTGATAACTAATAGAGCACCTAAAAGGCAATCTGTAGATGTGAAATTGACATTTTGAGAAGCAATGACTTGAGGAACAATTTTATTTTTTAAATACTATTTGTTGAACTCTTTATTTACCATAAAGTTAGTCATAAATGTATAAAATCAGTTGAAAATAGATCTCAGTAAAAAATAAAAGTGGGAATAAGAGAGAGAAGGAAGAAAAGTGGTGGGAGTATGGGTGGGAGGGTGAGCACAGTTGGAAAAATTACCATGCTCCTAAAGTTGTATTATGAAGTATATGAAGTTTGTAACTGTAAAGCAGTATAGTTCTACATATAGTCCTATGGAATTACTTCCAAGGGTACAGTTTAAAAACTTGCCATGGGACCCTAAATCCTTTTAAGCTGGGTGGTAAAAATACCATCTTAACTGTTAAAGTGATCATATGGATAGGATGAAGGGTCTGATCATAATAATAATAGAATTAAAAAGGAGTGAATGCTCCAACGTGGGAAGCAGTCCACACAGCAGACTCATAGATGACAATTAATTGCTTTAAGTAGCACTCTGACCTCAGAATCAGCCCTTAAGGTATTCTAGTCTGGCTGAAAAGCCCACGAGAGCATTTCAGGCATGAAAAGCCAAGACACTGTGGCAAAAAATGTCCTACATGAAGGACCTTGGTGAGTGAGATCTCAGTGGAAAGAAGCTGTCATCAAAGAAGAGGGTACTTTTCTCTGAAGTAGAGAACTTCCACTTTGTTTATGGCCTTGTCTAAATACTGATGGATTTTGCGGATTCAAAAGGTTTCCATAGCCTAGACAGCTCATGTCAAGAGCCCTGGGTTATCATTGACGTCAAACATAAGAGTGTTAATTGCTAACAACAGGAATCACTGTGCACTAACTTCCCATGCAGGATCACTTGGAAAAGATGTGTCATTCTTGGGTGCTTCTTTAAAGTTAATTAAGTTTCTAAAAAAAAAAAAGTGAAATTAAATTCAAGATGCAATGACTTTGAACAACCCTTGTCTTGACTGTTGAGAAACAGGTTTTGTTGTTTTGTTGTTTTCTTTGTGCAAATTGTTGAACTCTTTATTTAGTATAGAATTTGCCTTCTATGTACAAAGTTAATTGAAAATGGATCTTACTGGAGAATAGGACTGGGAATGGTAGAGGGAAGAGATTGAGGGGTGGGAGTCTGGGTGGGAGGGTGGATATGAAGGGAAGAATCACTATATTTCTAAAGTTGTACTTATGAACTGCATGAAGTTTGTATACCTTAAATAAAAGTTTTCTTTGGGAAAAAAAATGAATGATGATTCCCATTAAGGGATAATTGTATCTTCTCTTTTTAATAAATTTTAAGGTTTACACAGGAAAAAAGAGATTTTTTGGTGAATTTTAAGTTTTTTTTTACTTATAAAAGGGAACAAATTTCACATACACAGTTGTAAGAGCATAATACTTCCCACCATTCCCTCTCTCATTCTTTTCTTATTTTTCTTTTAATTTGTATATTTTGTCTATTTGAAAGGCAGAGTTAGAGACAAGGGGAGACAGAGAAAGAGAGAGATATCTTTCATCTGCTAGTTCACTCCCCAAATGACTGCAGTTCCCTATCCAAATGGCCCAGTTAGGGCTGGGCCAGACTGAAGCTAGGAGCCTGGAGCTTCTTCTAGGTCTCCTACGTGGGTACAGGGGACCCAGGACTTATTAATCCATCGTTTGCTGCTTTCCCAGGTACATTAGCAGGGAGCTGAATGTTAAGTGCAGCAAGTGTTGTGCATATGGGATTCCAGCTTCACAGGTGGTGGCTTTACCTGCTAAGCCACAGCACCAGCCCCCTGTTCTTTCTCTCTTGCTCCCCACCTGCTAATTGAAGATGCATGTCCCCATGATTCACATTTTTTTTTTTTTTCAGCTGTGTGAAGCAATGCTATGCCCCTCTCTGGCAGCTGTAAGTAATAAAGTGTCATTTAAAGTATTTGTTGGTCCGGTGCTGTGGTGCAGTAGATTAAAGCCCCGACCTGCCATGCTGGCTTCCCTTTTGGAATCCAGTTTGAGTCCTGGCTGCCCCACTTCTGATCCAGCTCTCTGCTATGGCCTGGGAAAGCAGTAGAAGACGGCCCAAATCATTGGGCCCCTGCACCCATGTGGGAGACCCGGAAGAAGCTCCTGGCTCCTGGCTTCAGATAGGTCCATCTCTGGCTGTTGTGGCCATTTGAGGAGTCAACCAGTGGTTGGAAGACCTCTCTCTGTTTTCCTTCTGTCTGTAACTCTGTCTTTCAAATAAATAAAATAAATCTTTAAAAAAAAAAAAGTAAGGTGTTCTGTTAGTACCCAATCCATGTCTCACCTGACTGATACACCCGAACCTGATTTCTTTCCTTGCCAGGGCTCTCTGAGAGAGTGGCAGTGGTTGAAAGAATAACAGGACACAGGTCAGACAAGATCCACAAAGGATCTTGCCAGGATAAATGAGTTCCCTGTGAGAGGGAATCTTGGGCATTAGGGCAGTGGTCAAGAAAAAGCAGGTGTTTTGCACAGTGGGTTAAGCTGCTGTTTGGGATACCACATCCAATATTGGAGTGCCTGGCTTAAGTGTTGGTTACTCTACACTTCAGATCCAGATTCCTGTTGGGAGGCAGTGGATGATGGCACAAATACTTGAGTTCCTGCCACCCAAGTGAGAGACCCAGATAGAATTTCTAACTCCTGGTTTCTGCCAAGCCTAGATGAATGTTGTGGATGTCCAGAGAGTGAACCAGCAGATAGAAGATCTTTCTCTGTTTCTCCCTCTGTCACTCTGCTTTCAAACAAATAAATCTTTAACACCAAAGAGCTCCATGAAAAGGATACTGTAAATATCCACAACCATCTCCCCTGGAGCTCTATCAGGACTGAGGCTAGAATTTAAAGCCCTTCTCCTGAGACACATCAAAACCAAATGAGAGAAAAACACATCAGAGACATGCCAATTAATTTCTTGGTCACAAGTCCAAAAAAGTAGCATAAATGCACTGAAATTTACTTAAGATATACATGAGTGGATTCACTTTTCCCTATATTCACTTGTGTTTACAAGCCTATGTGTGAAAAAGAATGGTTTCATTGTAGCCAGAGGCCTTGGAATACTGCATAATCATAGGCACACCCAAGCAAGAATTTACCCAATGTGAACATCACCCAATATGTGCATCTCTAGAAAAACTGAAAAGCGCTCAGTGGTGCAATTGTAAATGAGATCTTTCTGTTTAAAATACATTTCCCTGGAACTCAAGAAAAAAAATACTGTACTAACTAGGCTTTAATAGGACAGGAACTTGGCTAAATTAAAACCACAACTGGATTTTTAATTTAAAGGGAGACCTTTCCACTGCTTAAAGGAAGCTGGTTATCATTTGCCCAGAAAGACATTCTCATAGCTTTTTCACTTAATCTAAGATGAATGAAGTCTCAGGAGACACAGTTCTAAATGCTTCCTTCATTTTGTCATTTTCCCAGCACATTCAACCTCAGACAGTTTGACAAATAAGGTCATAACTTGAACTTGTACACATTGATCATTAATTCCTCTGAAGGAAAATAGCTAATTAAGTGGCATTGTCTTCACAGTTTCCACATGGTTGAAAATGGGCCATTTGGGTTTCTGATAAGGAAAGTGAAACCTAACAGTAAATATCTTTCAAAAGTTTTTCATTTTTTTGCAAGGGATTACTTAGAAGTCTCAAAACAGCTTTTTTGTTTTTTCTATTTTTTTAAAAAAAAGTTTATTTTATTTATTTAAAAGGCAGAGTTACAAGGGGGGAGGGTTAGATGGAGAGAGAGAGAGAACAAGAGAGATTTTCCTTCTGCTGGTTTACTCCCCAAATGGCTGTAATGACCAGGACTGGGCCAGGCCAAAGCCAAGAGCCAGGAGCTTCATCTGAGTCTCCCCAAGTACTTGGGCCATTTCTGGCTGCTTTCCCAGGCACATTAGCAAGGAGTTGCATTGGAAGTGGAACATACTGGATTCGAAATGGCACCCATTTGGGATACCAGCATTGCTGCTTTGGCTTAACTCACTATGCCACAATGCTGGCCGCCATTTTCTCTGTTTTTCTAAAGATTTATTTACTTGACAGTCCAAGCAACAGAGAGGGAGAGAAAAAGAGAGAAGGGAAAGAGAGGGAGAGATCTTCCATTTGTTGCTTCATTCTTTTTCCCTAATGGCCAGAATAGCCAGGCCTGGGCCAGGCTAAAGTCAGAAGCCAAGAACTCCATCTTAGTCTCTCACATGGGTGGTAGGGGCCAAGTCCTTGGGACATCGACTGCTTTCCCAGGTATATGAGCAGGGGACTGGTTGGAAAGCATAGCAGCCTGGAGGTGAATTGCTGCTCCAGTACAGCTGTTGGTATTGTGAGCAGTGACTTAACCAGCTGTACCACCACGATGACCCTTTGTTTTCTTTTTGTATCTTCTGTTCCTTTCTTGTTAATCCTATCAAATCTGTTTCCTGTATTTTTAGGTTTCTATATTAGGACAAAGAACTTACATCAGAACAGCTTTCATTAGTGGAGTACTAACAAAATTTGATTAATGTCTTCTTTTTGGGTAACTCAGGCTATAACATGGCAATACTGGCAATCAGGATTTAGATCAGAGATCAGATAGCTTTTTCTGTAAAGGGCTTTTGCAATTGGCCAAATGGTCTTTGTGGTATCTACTCAACTCTGCTCTTGTGGCTCTAAAGCAGCCAATAAATATTTATGGTTAAATTCGAATATTGTATAATTTTCACATGTTGCCAAATATTCTTCCTTTGATTTTTTTTTCCCCAACCATTGAGAAGTATAAAAAACATTCTGAGCTTGCAAGCTGTAGAAAAACAGATGCTGGACCAAATTTGGCAAGCAGGAAGTAATTCCTTGATCTTTGACCTAAGGGTTACACTCACCCAAACTCTACTTCAAAATTGCTGTAGAAGAAAAGTCACAATGCCCTGGGGCTGGTGCTGTGGTGCAGTGGGTTAATGCCCTGGCCTGAAGCACCCAGCATCCCATATGGGTGACGGTTCGAGACCCAGCTGCTCCACTTTCTGTCCAGCTCTCTACTATGGCCTGAGAAAGCAGTAGAAGATGGCCCAACTCCATGGGCCCCTGCACTCACGTGGGAGACCTGGAAGAAGCTCCTGGCTTCGGATCGGCACAGCTCCAGCCATTGTGGCCATTTGGGGAGTGAACCATCGGATGGAAGACCTCTCTCTCTTTGCCTCTCCTCTCTGTGTAACTCTTTCAAATAAATAAATAAATCTCAAAAAAGAAAAGTCATAATGCCCTAAACAATGCCCTAAATTAAGTAGTAATTTGAGGCTACTTGCATATTGGATTGATTGGACTCAGGAATGCCCAATATGTTGCTTTCATGGCTTTTCAAAGTTTTCCATAAAGTGCTCATAATGAGAATCTCACGTAGGTCGGAAAGGGCCTAAGTGACATAGACTGCCCTGAAGGAAACAAAATTTCCTTCAAGTTCTGTGTTTTGTGTTAAATGTTGTTGGAAATTTGACATGCTGATCCATAATGTTTCCCCCCAAACATTCTTGTAAAGCCGAAGCTCCCAGAAGGCATGCCTGTTTGCATATAAACCTGTTCCTAAAAATATATGGTGACCCAATTTGAAAAGCCAAATAGGCAAGCCTAAAAGATACCACCACACTCAAATAAAAAGTGAGAAAGAAATTTAGTTGCAGAATCCTATATAATTGACCTCTATGAAGAATAATTGTTCTGAAAGTAAACTGCTACAATCAGACCTTTAACATTGATGTTTTTCTGCCAAACATTAATGAAGTTATTAACACAGAGAAACAATGACTTCATAATAAAAGAATATTGGAAAACAGCAGGATCAAATCCACTGAAATGAAATCTTCCATAAGTAATAACTAGAAGGGGTGGGCATTGGCACAGCTATTAAAATTCTGTGAGGGATAGGCCCTGCGCTGTGGTGCAGTGGGTTAACACCCTGGCCTGAAGCGCTGGCATACCATATGGGCGCTGGTTTGAGACCCGGCTGCTCCTCTTCCAATCCAGCTCTCTGCTGTGGCCTGGGAAAGCAGTAGAAGATGGCCCAAGTCCTTGGGCCCCTGCACTTACGTGGGAGAGCCGGAAGAAGCTCCTGGTTCCTGGCTTTGGATTGGTGCAGCTCCAGCCATTGCGGCCAACTGGGGAGTTAACCAACCATCGGATGGAAGACCTCTCCCTCTCTCTCTGCCTCTCCTCTCTCTGTGTAACCATTTCAAATAAATAAATAAATAAATCTTAAAAAAAAATTCTGTGAGGAATTCCTGTATCCCATATCAGAGTCCCTGGGTTTGAGTCTCCACTTGGTTTCTGATTTAGATTCCAGTTTTCTGTTAATGCACACCCTAGAATGCAGCAGGTGACAGCTCAAGTCCTTGATTCTTTGCCACTCACTTGGGAGACTCAGAGGGACTCTGATTGGCTCCTAGCTTTGGCTTGGCCCAGCTCAGGCTGATGTGGGCATTTGGGGAGTGATTAGTGGATAGAAGATCTCCACCTCTCTGTCTCTGTCTCTCTGCCTTTCTAATAATAATAATAATTTATGTGAATGGAAGGGGAGAGGGAGCGGAAAAGGGGAGGGTTGCGGGTGGGAGGGAAGTTATGGGGGGGAAGCCATTGTAATCCATAAGCTGTACTTTGGAAATTTATATTCATTAAATAAAAGTTTAAAAAAATAATAATAATTTTAAAAAGTGATAACAAGTGGACAACAAAGAAACTAGTAACAGCAATTTCTGTTAGTTTCAATTCTTACAAAAAAGTGTGCATTTAAATTATAAAAAGCTCCACTTTTTTTGACTTTCAGATTCTTTCTTTCAGCCTTGTTATCTGGTAGGAGTCTTTGCCTGCAGGTTTAGCAAGATTTACCAGTTGACATATATCTGTTGTTTTTCTCCCAAGAAACCTACTCCCTCAAAAGTTCAAACTAAAATCTTAAATCAGTTTCGATTCACTTGCAAAAAATTCCTTTCATACTCTTTTAGCGCAGGCACTTGATATCCTCTTTTAAGAATGTAACCCAAAATTGAACCCTAAAGCTCACAACAGTCTTCTACCCTGGTGAGTTGCCATAGCAACCCTCAGATTAGCTTTTGGAAAACAGTAACAAGGGTTTCTATCCTATCTCCATTGGGGTGTTACACAGAGGCATCATGCACACTGAGTCCTAACATGAGGACCATCAGTAATAATTTCTCTGCTTCAATTTGCTTCTTGTCTCTGAAGAGGTGAGATTGGAGAAAGAAGTCATGCTCCCTCTCCTTGACATGATTGCAATCAACGAAAGGAAGCTAGCCCAAATCTTAAGTCAGCATTTTGCTTTACCGAGTAGTTTGATTTGGCTTTTGAATTTTCTGTACTTTTTTTCTTTTTAACGTGATGGATGGGAATGTTAAATCTAGAGTCAATATTGGGTGCCCTGTCTTCTCAGCACAAATGAAACAATGGCTTATTTTGAAGGTTTGCTGTTTTAACTTGAGATGAATTTGGAGTCTGACTGGATGTGAGGCTTTCCCACATGCCTGCAGGGGCTAAAGCAAGCCAGGCAAGGTGCGGCAGAAACAGGATAAAGACTGACCCTGCACAGCCAGAGAGCTGGTGGCTCTTTAGGTTCTGAATGCTGGCGCTTCCTGATTTAATCTTTCCACCCTCTTCAAGTGAAAGATCCTTTCCTCAGAACAACTGTCTGGAAGACCCCGCTCCTCTTGAGTGTCTAGCAGGGGTGGGGAAAGACCCCAGAAAGCATTTGGTTTAGCCCTGTCAAGGCAACTGCAGGCATGGCTGGCTCCAAATCACAAAATGCACGGCAGCTTTAATTTTCAGTCTGATGGTTTTGTATAACCCGTGAATGATGTTACAAACATCCAAATGCCCGATGGCAGAAAAAGCTTCCCCACTCCTGTTACACCCAGGAAGAACAAGGAGAAAGAGAAAGAAAGGTTTGGCATGTGCCCATGCCTCCTTTCACTCTCAACCTTTGCTCTTTCTGCACAACCTACTACCCAGGCTTCTGTCCAGGGCCTTCCCTGATATTTGAGAGGTCTTCCTTTCCCTACATAACTTCAGAACATGTATAAATCTACTGGTTTCTTTTGATTCTATATGCACACAAGCAGATTTCTTGACAAAAGTAAAACACTGCCCTTTTCCCTTTCCCCCCATGTTAAACTCTTTAGTTAGTACACCTTGAAATATCTTTTTACAGATATTTTTTATGGCACTATGGCATAGTAGGTTAAGCCTCCGCCTGCGGCACCTGCATCTTACATGGGATCTGATTCCAACCTGGCTGCTCCACTTCTTCTTCTTCTTCTTCTTCTTTTTTTTTTTTTTTTGGACAGGCAGAGTGGATAGTGAGAGGAAGAGAGAGAGAAAGGTCTTCCTTTTTGCCCTTGGTTCACCCTCCAATGGCCGCTGCAGCCGGCTCATTGCGCTGATCCGAAGCCAGGAGCCAGGTGCTTCTCCTGGTCTCCCATGCGGGTGCAGGGCCCAAGCACTTGGGCCATCCTCCACTGCCTTCCCGGGCCATAGCAGAGAGCTGGCCTGGAAGAGAGGCAACCGGGATAGAATCCGGCGCCCCAACCGGGACTAGAACCCGGTGTGCCAGCGCCGCAAGGCGGAGGATTAGCCTGTTAAGCCACGGCGCCAGCCTGCTCCACTTCTAATTCAGCTCCCTGCTAATGTGCCTGGGAGAGCAGTGAAGGATGGCCCTAAAGCTTGGGCTCCTGCAAATGCGTGGGAGACATGGAAGAAGCTCCCGGCTCTTGGCTTTGGCCTGGCCCAGCTCCAGCTATTGCCGTGATTTGGAGAGTGAACCAGCAGATGGAAGATCTCCCTCTCTCTGTCTCTCCTCATTCTCTCCGTAACTCTGCCTTTCAAATAAATAAAATAAAAATATTTAAAAATATAAATATAAAGCCAGGATCTTAGAACTACATCCTGGTGAGGTGACAGGGGCCCAAGCACTTGGTCCATCTTTTTCTTCCCTCACAGGCACATTAGTAGGGAGCTGGATTGGAAGAGGAGCAGCTGGGGCACAGACACTCATGTGGGATCCTGGCATCATGAGTGGTGGCTTAACCCAGTGTACCACAATGCCAGGTATCCTTAAAAATGTTTAAGTGGTCAATGCATTGGACCAAAAGATGGTGAGTCAGAAATAGTTCAACCTTAATTTATTATTACCAGAAGAAAACTAAACTGGAATGAAATGCTAATTTTGGCTTTTTAGAAGGCTTTCAGAATCAACTACTAAATGCTATAAGGTCTGAGTGGCCTGTAGATATTCCACTTTAGAATTGTGTAGTGTAGCTGTTTAAAATTTAGGGACTCACACTGCAAACTACCTCTGGGTCAGCAAGCACTGCAGTTGCAATCAGGGACCTGCTGACAGGAGCCTGCGTATTGCAGTCTATTGTTGTCTGTGGGTCACCTCTCACACTCCTACCTTCAGTCCTTGAAATCTCAATTGTTTCCCAGCACACAATGGGCTATTCGCTTACAGCAAAATCACATGTCTACCCTAGGAATGCACATGCACAGCTTTATCTCTAGATACAATTTCCTAAACTATGGATATCGCAGTGTTGGCCAAGAGAAGTGCTGCTGTTCACAGTAAATTACAAAGAGGGAAATATGGGTTAGGAAGAGAAAAGTGTAAACGGATGACACAAAAGGAAAAGAAGCTGAAAGGTAGAAATTCCAGGCCACTGAGATGCATTTGGATGGGCCCCTAAGGAAACAGGTACCTAAGATTTGAGTGAAATAGACTAATGACCTCAGTAGAGACATGCGGTTATCAAGAGGTTTAAACTACATCAGTATGGGTTTGGAAGAGGTTCAAAAAATACTTTATTGGCTTTAGGGACTAAATAATGATAATCCAGAAAACCTTAATTTAAAAGAATTATTAAAATCATTGAACAACAAAACAGCTTGAGGATTGGGATCAAAGTTATGAAAACAAGCCATGACCACCCATGTCAATAGAGGAAAAACAAAACTCTTCAACATTCACATTATCTGGTACAAGACAATGTCATTCTAGCACTGTAGAAATGAGACCTTCAGTAGTTATGAACACACAGTGAAGTACAGTAAGGAAAATTAGCCCTAAAAGCATTCATTACTATTGATGTAATTTGACTTAGTGTGCTCACTTCATTGCTTCATTCTGCTGAATAACAAAGTCATCATAACGTTTTCTGGAAGGCTATTCTGACCTTACTTCTTGGACACTGTTCCTTCTGAAGGTTTTAACCTTCTCAGTTGTATACTTTTAAAGGATGAAATTTTCAGAAATGTGATTTTGCAGTGGTCCTCCCTCATCAGAAGCTGAGAGTGTTTCAAATTGGACGAAGGTTGCAGGAAGAATTAATTCACACTTCAGCCCTTCCTGGAGTTGGAGCTGCTTCTTCTAGATTCATTCATTTATTTGAAAGGCAGAGTTCCAGAGAGGCAGAGGCAGAGAGAAAAATCCTCTACCCACTGGTTCACTCCCCAAATGGCAGTACTGGCTGGGGTGGGGCCAATCCGAAGCCAGGAGCCAGAAGTTTCTTCTGGGTCTCTCACACAGATGCAGAAGCCAAGGACTTGGGCCATCTTCCACTGCTTTCCCAGGCCATAGCAGAGAGCTAGATGGGAAGTACAGCAGCCAAGACTCGAACCAGGGCCCATAGAGGATGCTGGCACTGAAGGTGGTGGCTTTACTAGCTACACCCTGGCGGGTGCAAGGGCCCAAGGATTTGGGCCATCCTCTACTGCCTTCCCAGGCCTTAGCAGAGAGCTGGATCGGAAGTGGAGCGGCTGGACTCAAACCGGGGCTCTTGTGGGATGCCGGCACTATGGCTGGTGGCTTTACACAGTAAGCCGCAGTGCCGGCCCCAATTTGGAGCTTCTTGGCATTGACTTGAAATGCTTACTGATCTGTCTGGACCTGTAAGTAATTTTCTTTTGTCTAAAATTGCACCTCTGCCACAGCAAATCTCAAGGTGCAACATATTAAAAAAAGCTTTAACAGCACAAAACAATTTCAGCAGAGAATATATAATATAAACCAGGTTTTGTCCATTTTCTAGGTTTAATATTGGTTCTCCAGGAAATATTAAATACTATTTAGTGACCGTAGCTTTGTCTTTGTACTATATAATAACTTGTATTATCTTTGATTCTTCAACATAAAAATTGTACATGCTTTTAAAGTATTTTAATACGCACACTTTTTCTTATGTAAAAGTTTATCTTCATCCCTACTTTCCTTTTACATTTACTTAGTATGTTATACATTTCAGCATTTGATAAAAGTTTCGCAATTCACATCAGTCTATCTAAATGATTCCATTAGAGTAAGACAAATTTTTGTGCCATTTGTCCTTTGGTTTTTCTAAGCATATCCCCCCACTACATAATTCAAAATATTTAGAAAAACCAAAGGATTAATGATGAATTCCAAAAGATAAAGTCATGTATGTTTTTGTTATCATTTTATATATTTTACTGATTTAATAATTTACTCACTCAATTTCCTGACCAGCCTGAAAATCTTTGCTGATCATATAGCTTGTTTTCTGGCCAAATTTTGCACAAGCCTCAGTTTATTGATCAAGCTGTTAACTTTAGGACTCTAGTAGATATACTATGCAAATTACTGTGATAGAAGCCATTGGTATACATATCACCACTACCTGTGCCTATAAAATTATTATACATATAGAAGTGAAACTTTGTTTCCTTTCATCTGATTGAAAAGTTTATCATGAAAATTAAAACATATACTCCTTCTCAAGTTTCGCCTATTTCCTTATATAATGTTGCCAGAGAATTTTGCCATATATCCAACTTTTGATAACCATCCTAGAGTCTATATTCTCACAATTGAAAAACCATTGGAATGATAAAATCAAACCTGTGATCTCTGTCTTAGGTGATTCCTCATAATAATAATTATGTGAACGACTCTATTAGCTCTTAAAATGTTGGATGAAAACTTAGGATTGCTTAGAAAGGTGGCAAAAAACAGACCACCTCAGCTGGTTCTTCTTATATTGAATTGCTTTTAAAAACAGATAAAACAACTGGACTCTTCAAATGAACGATTCCCTTTGTAAGCAACAAGCATGAACTATTCAATTCTCTAAGTGCTGAAACTCACATACTTTGCTAGACTTAGTAGTTCCTAGATTTGTTACTCTGCTAAAACCATGAGAAAGTGGCGGAGGTGGGGAGAGAAGAGGTCAAAGTACAAGAACCTCAAGTCTGCAGAATTTCTGTTTGCAGAGCCAGTTTCTGTTCTGTAAAAAGTTTACATCTTCAATGTAATATCCCACAAATTCCCCAGAAGCACTTGGGCTTCCTTGACTCTTGGTCCCGTGCTACCACAAATGTTGAAATAATACGAGGCCAGCGCTGTGGGTAAAGCCGCCGCCTGCAGTGCCGGCATCCCAATGGGTGTTGGTTTGAGTTTTGGCTGCTCCACCTCTGATCCAGCTCTCTGCTTTGGCCTGGGAAATCAGTAGAAGAAGGCCCGAGTCCTTAGGCTCCAACATTTGCATGGGAGATCTGGAAGAAGCTCCTGGTTCCTGGTTTCAGATTGGCCCAGCTCTGGCCATTGCAGCCATTTGGGGAGTGAACCAGTTGTCCCCAACCCCCCTCTGTAACTCCACCTTTTAAATAAATAAATCAATCTTAAAAAAAAAAAGAAAGAAAGAAAGAAAGAATAGGAAATACAAATCCATTCAAATAGGCAACTAATTCCCTTTACTTGGTCCCAGTAAGGGTTCTACATCTTAAGCCCTGGGTGGGTTGAATGTAAGAAGACTTACCCTAGTTGCAGCTTTTCAAGGTGCTCTGTGTCCAGAGGAAAAGGTACAACTGTTTCCCTTAAATGAATTTCCTTCTGTCTTGGTAGGGAGAGAGACAGAGGGGTCAGAATGGTCCCAGCCTGTAGCCATTTAAAGTAATCCTGTGATAGGGTTTGGGAGGGGTTTGCTGATCCTGATTAGCATCACAATTCAATTAGGATTCTCTATCGAATTCTAACTTACTGCATATTTCTAGCTTTTGTGATTTTTAGAGTCTATTACTTCTCTTTTTTTTCCCTTCACACAGATAATTTGTTCCTGAACTTCCACGCTTCACTTTATAATTTTGTCAAATTCTATAGGACTATAATTGATATAACCAACCTTATTAATTTACAGCTTTGAAGTGATGATTCTCAGGGCTTTGCTGTGTAGTTTCATTGGAAGCGAAGGAATGCCAGAGAAAACAGCTGACTTCATGGGCTCTTTCTCTTTGGAGGTGGCTTCCATGTTCAAGAATGGCATTTACTTGTTTCAGGTGTTCACAACTCCTTACCAAGAGCTACAGAGATGTGAAGACGTCAGTAACAGAGAGCAGAATTCTGATCTTTGTGTAAATGCTGAGTGCTCAGAGCAGGAAAGGTCAGGGGCTTACTTTTTAGTCACAGGTACAAGTAGAACTTTCAAGAAATTTGGAACCATTGTGATCTGGGCATCAACTTCACTACCAGCATTATTGCTTGGACCAACATTACTGCAACTGGGATTTTATGGCATGCCTACTCTGTCCCAGAAGTTGCACTAAGCACTTCACGTGCACTATCTTATTTAACTTTCGAAACAATAATGTGAAGGAGGGACTATTATTACCTCCACTTAACAAAATAGAAAACTAACTTAATGGAGATGTTAATGAGATACTATCCTTGAATAACAATATCTGACCCTCTAGTCCCTGCCCTTACCATCTAAAATTGGACTTTCTGAGCAACTGAACTTAGAAATATAAGTGATCTTAGATACTGAGTATGTCCTTGAATTTAGTGGATTATCATGGCCACATTATATTTTTTATTTATAAAACATTTGTTAAAAAGTATTTTTTCTGTAATCACCTAAACCTGACTGATATTGATGAAACAAGAGTGTCAAGTTATCAATTATTTACTTGTGGGAAATATATATAAAAACAGAAATTAAGAGTTTGTGGCCAGCATTGTGGCACACTGTTTTAAGTTTGCGTCCCGCATCAGAAGACCAGTCTGAGTTCCAGCTACTCTGCTGCCAATCCAATTCCCTGCTAATGCAGCCTGGAAAGCAGTAAATGATCGCTTGAATACTTGAGTCTGCTGCCTACCGGATTGAGTTACTGGCCTGTGCCTTTGGACAAACTCAGCCTGGCTATTGCAGCCAGTTAAACAACAGATAGAAGGTCCCCTCTCCCCCCGCCCGCATCTCTCTCTCGACAAATAAATAAATAAGTCTAAAAAAGAATTAAGGAAAGCACACATTAGTGGCCATTTTTAGAACAAAATTATTTTTATAAAGTGTTTATTGTTTATGGAAAAAGGAGAAAACATTAGTTTTTGACAATTACCCATTGTTTCAATTTTATAAATTTATAGAAATGTGAGTCACCAAAACTTAATCACTTTAGTTATTGAAAGCTTTTTATAATTAAAACTTATTTTTGCTGTAGAACTCATTCTGTTAAAAATTTATTTTTTGAATTATCTTTGGTTACCTCAGCTCTCCCACTAATATCTTCTTTGTATCTGCTCATGAAGTCGCAAAGATTTCCACAGAGG
The DNA here is from genome assembly GCF_033115175.1 of Lepus europaeus. NCBI lineage: Eukaryota > Metazoa > Chordata > Mammalia > Lagomorpha > Leporidae > Lepus > Lepus europaeus. The sequence continues at coordinate 139,143,890 of NC_084827.1, read as the reverse complement.
ATTAGTGATTTTAACAACTTTGTTATTAGCTACACCAATAACATCCTTTGTGGACATTTTTTCTTATCTTCTACTCTAGAAATGGTTTATTGTTTTTTCATCCCTTGTTACAGGAAACAATCTAGACACTGCACCTAAAACATGTATTTTTTTGTCTTTTGCAAAAGCCATACATAATCCATTAATAATAATAATAAATCCCCAAAGGATTTTACTTTCACTGTATTTATGCCAATTACTGAAATACTTTAGAGGAAACAACTATTTAAGTCTTCCTCAAAAATTTATATTGACACATATAATGTTACTTATATACATATATATTTAATAGTATATGCATTTATATGTATTTTTATTTACTTGAAAGGTAAAGTAGCAGAGAGAGAGGATGAGGCTGAGAGAAGGTCTTCCAACTGTTGGTTCATTCCCTAAATGCCTTCCATAGCTGAGGCTGGACCGGGTGAAAATTAGAAGCCAATGCTGGTGCTGCGGCTCAATAGGCTAATCCTCCGCCTTGCGACGCCGGCACACCGGGTTCTAGTCCAGGTCGGGGCGCTGATCCTGTCCTGGTTGCCCCTCTTCCAGGCCAGCTCTCTGCTGTGGCCAGGGAGTGCAGTGGAGGATGGCCCAAGTGCTTGGGCCCTGCACCCCATGGGAGACCAGGAGAAGCACCTGGCTCCTGCCATCGGATCAGCGCGGTGCGCCGGCCGCAGTGCGCCGGCTGCGGCGTCCATTGGAGGGTGAACCAAGGGCAAAAAGGAAGACCTTTCTCTCTGTCTCTCTCTCTCACTGTCCACTCTGCCTGTCAAAAAAAAAAAAAAAAAAAAAAAGAAAGAAAATTAGAAGCCAAGAACTCCACCTGGTTCTTGCCTTCCAAGTGCATTAGCAACAGGTTGAATCAGCAGCAAACTCCACACATTCCAACACTGGATGCAGGCATACCAAGCAGCAGCTTAACACACTGTGCCACAATACCAATCCCTGCATTTACATTTAAAGAAGATTTTATAAAATTTGGGAAAGAAAGTCAACAAATTACTCTTCTGTGGCATAGAAACACTACATAATTAACTTCAAGAATTGAAGGATAAATTCCAAGATAAAGTTTGTATTTTCTTAAGACATTACATGCTCATTTCTAATAAACTGTGATTCTCACAATAGTATAGAAAATAATTCTCAGAAAGTTGCTGAGTTTTTACCCCATGTTAAAATAATGTCCTCTTTCACATGTAGTATTTTTTTTTTTAAGATTTATTTATTTGTTATTTGTTTGAAAGGCAGAAGTAGAGAGAGCAGGAGAGACAGAGAGAGAGGGGTCTTCCATCTGCTGGTTCACTCCAAAAATGGCTGTATCTGTTGGGGGTGGGCCAGGTTGAAACCAGGAGCCAGGATCTTCATCTGGGTCTCCCAGGTGGGTGCAGGCACCCAACCATCTGGAGTATCTCTGGTACTTTCCCAGGCCGCTAGCAGGGAGCTGGATCAGAAGTGGAGTATCCAGGCGCTGCAGCAGCAGTTTAACCTACTGCACCATGGTCCTGACTTTTTTTTTTAAAATAAAAGTTGTGCTATAGAAGATTTTGAGACTATGATCTTCTAAAATGTTTTTGTTACCTATTTGGATATCATATTTCTTTCTTTAGCATTCCATTAATCTGAATCTACTCTATAAAAACAATGACTATACTTTTTAAATATAGGTGGTATTGGATTTGCCTTGATAATGGATTTTGCTGATTTTATGAAGCAACAGGTAGACTAATGATTGAACCGAGCAAGTAATTTCTTTCTCACTTTGAAGTAAAGGTCTTCTCATTCTACTGTGATTTTTCCTGTCTTCCATACTCTCTCCCTTCCTGCCTTCCTTCCCTGACTATTCTCTTTCTCTCCTTTTGGAAAAAACAGAAGCTTAGAAGGAGGCAGTCTCTGAATTCTAATCTGTTAAATTATGAGTTATTTTCAGTAACGCATCAGAGACATTTAGAGAAAACATATAGCTTTATATATAGGAGAGCACATAAAAAGTTCATAGAAAAATGGAGCTAAAAGATGCTTATTTTGGTGCAAATTTTTCTGAAATCCACATACAATTTTTTTATAATGTGTATTTTACTGGAATGTTTTAAGACTCCTTGTATGCATGCATCTCAAATTTTTTTGCACCACAACAAACCTTTCTTTTATTTGAAAGGTAGAGAGAGAGAGACAGAGAGAGTGAATGAGAAAGAGGCAGACAGAGAGAAAGAAATTTCTCACTCACTGGCTAACTCTCTAAATGCATCTTGGGTGAGGGTGAAGCAGGAACTGGGTACTCAATCCAGGTCTCCATGTGGGCGATAGGGACTCAAAACCAGGGAGCCATCACCTGCTGCCCCTGAGGGTGTGCATTAGCAGGGAGTTGGAATGGAGAACAAAGTTGGAGCTCAAACCTAGACACTCAGATGTAGGATGTGAGCACCCCAAGTGGTGTTGTTACTACTGCACCAAAGGCCTGCTTCAAACTTTTCTTTAATTTCCATTTTCTCAGGCTTTTTGAGGTACTCCCGTATTTGAGACCAGAACATTCAATACCAGGTTCACAACTAAGTAATTGTAAATTATCGAATATTTCAATCTCAGTTGATTGACCACAGATCAATTTGTAGGACCTCAGGAGAACTAAGGGGTGGCAATACTCACTTTGAACACTGCACACATGGTAAGACGGAATGTAAATACTTCTCGCTGTGCAAAAAGGAGAAGTTTTTCTTGATAGCTTCACTATAGTTAGAGGTCAAAACAGGAAGTGCCATTGTTAATAGGCAGAAACATAAAAGTTTATTTCTTAAAAACACCTTGAACTTTCTTCCCCATGACGATATTTTGCATGCAGGAACTTTGGGTGGGACTCCAATGGCTTCCTGCATTTTCTTCAAAGTGGTAAAATTTGTTTTTGTTTTAAAATACAGTTTAGCCATTTCAGAAAGAGAACAAATAGCTTTTAGGTTTTTATGAGCATCTGCGATTATCTGTCATATGTGGCTAAAAAGATGACCAGTACTGATGAAATGCCACTTTATATTTAGAGAAAAGTCTCAGTACATGTCCTCAAAATAATTCTTTTAAAAATATCTCCTTTCTGGGAAAGTTTAGTCCATGGCTAAATGTGGGTGCATACACTTTCATGACAAAGACTGTCTTTTCACCCACATACACTGATGGTAAAATCCCAAGTGCTATGGTCTTGGAAACTGGTAAAGCAGAATTCCATAGCCCTGGTTCTTCGTGCATAAATACCAATAGGTCATTCTTATGACATGTGTTGACTTGACTTAATATTTTAGACACAGAGAAAATGTCATAAATCTAGAAGACCAAGGGAAGGTTAGGAAAGAAATAATAATTTAGTTATTGACATAGCTAAATGGGTATCTTGGCTTTGAAACTTTCTTCTCCAACATTCCTAGTTTTCCAACAGCCCATGCATTATGGTAGATAAATAGTCTAGAAGGAAATTATTTATTCAAACTAAAGATAGGCATATATTAGTTACAGATATAATGAATCCAAGCTACTTTTCCTCTTTTCTTAGTAAGAATATTTCATAAAGGGATATCCTAATATATTGAGAGAACATTTTCAGACCAAATGCTTAACTTGAATTTAATTTTTACTGGTAACAACGTAAAAGACTAATTCTTCACATACAGGACCAGTAAACTAAGATAAAACACCTGTCTACACACAGCTAGGTACAGTCAAGGACACCTGTTCATGTATCTTTCCTTGTGGCCTTAAATATACTTGAGTTTGTTGTTCTTAACAGAATGATAACTTCATAGATTTTGTGGAAAAACAGTCATGTGACTTAAGAATTGTGTATGACTATCTCTAGTGAAAAATAAAAGGCATTTTGCAGAATTATTAAGCTGGTTAAAAATAGATAGTATTGTACTTAATCTCCTAATCTAGTAATCAACCAGAACCTTCTTTTGCCCTAGTATCAGTGTGTAGAAGAGATGAATGAAATGAAATGAAATGAAATGAAGCTCACTAGGGGCTCCTTTCATCTCTTATGTGTTATTGGAGCAAAATTTCTTGAAGTTACATTTTTCATCTGTAGAAACCAAAAAAAACAGGTAGAACTAGCAGAGAAGAAGTGGAGAGGATACTCAGAGTGTCAATGTTTTAAAATTTGGTGTATTATGATAGCAGGGCATTGAGTTTAGCCTCTCATCTTTTCTCTCAAGATCTCGGTACTTTTGTTCACTTTTTGTTTTTAAGGTGAATTGGAAACTTAATGCTTTTTTTTTTTTTACTTTAAAAAAAGATTTATTTATTTATTTTGAATGTCAGTATTGGGGGGGGGGACACAGCTTTTTAATAATGCAGTTGGAGTTTTGAAACAGAAGGGAAAATTTAAAAGGAGGATACACTTCATTGTAAGATCACAGTTCTATTAAAAATCACTGGATTCTTAAAGGAAGACATTACTTAACAGAACTTATATTAAAAAATTTTTTTTTGCAAAGCACTTTCATTTTTTGCATAGCACTTTTGAACATAAAGTGAGGAATGTCCAGGATTGCAGCACAGTTACTGGCAGAGCAAGACCACAAATCATGCATCTTGTTTCCTACCCTAAGAGTCTTTGCATTACATCCCTGTCTCTTTCCTTTTCCTTTCTGCTTCTCCCATGAATGATTCCAATGTTTATTTTTGTGGATGCTTAACAATATAGAAGACTAAAAGCTTTTTCAGGGCCAATTTGTGCCCTATTTATAGTTATCTCTAGTAGCAAATCCAAAGGAGGCATTTGGTTAATAGTTGTTGAACGATAAATGAATGAAATAAATATCAAAAGATAAATTAAAACACAAACATATTTTCAGATACCAAATAAATAAATAAATGAAAATAGATCAGAACTATAATTTTTAGATAATTATCCAGAGTATTGACTGAATTAGACGCTATCTATTTATCTCCCTAAATATCAATCAACTTACTTATCCATCTCTCTACATATCTGCTTATCTGCCATCTATTTTGTTAATTTCATTCTAAATAATACAGTTTGTCATCCATTATTGTTTATAAATTTTCAGTCATTAGTCATAATTATAATTTAGAAAGACTTTTTAATTCTATTTTATTGAAAACATAGAAATTAGAATTCATTCTTTAGAAGCCTAAGGTTTATTGAAATACAACAAAGAAAAATGGTCATAATTACCTGTCATGTTTAGCAGAATACAAGACTAAGACACCTACCTCTTATTCACATCAGTTTTGCTAATTTATGGCTGTTACAGTTCGTTTACAAATGTACAGGTTATAAAAGCATTAGCTGGCCTTTTTTTTATATTATTCCACCCACAAGACTAGATTTCCACTGGCCCAGCAAACTTTACAAGTAAACATTTACATATGTCACTCAGGAGAAAATTTAGAGGAAGAACTAATTTACTGTTCTTTTAAGACTAAGAATTATTGGGTTCATGCACTAGGAAGATACACTGAGGAAAAACAAGCTCAAAGAATATACAAGTTTTGCAAAGCCAAACTCATAAAACATCAAGATGGACTATCTAAGATCAGATTTAGATTCTTGAGGTCCTTACCAAAGAAGAAAATACTGAAAAGTGGCCCAAGCTGTGACTTTACCTAGTAAGTTACTGCTGTCAAAAAATGCTGCACAATGCCATCTAGTGACAAGGGGGTCAACATAAGATTAATCACAACAATGACAGGGTGAGGACAGAAACAATCCCTAGGATTTTATGCATCATGGGGGAAAATCCTTCTGAGAGAATTGAAATTGATAGAGATCAGTTTTATTTCTCCAGGTACACTTAGCCTATGAAAATAGACTACTGAGTCACAGCCTGGGGCTTTCTATTTTGAAACACTGTGTTGCCACCTACCTCCCAATCTGCACCACTACCTCCTTCTGTGGAGGCCCTTCACCATCCAGTCCGCAGTTCAACTCAGAGCTGATGCGTGCTCTCCAAGCCAGGGCCCCAGTCTAATGACAGGTGGTGGAGGTGGAGCACTTTAGAAACCAGTCTCAACAAATTAAAAAAAAAAAAAAACTTCAAAAAAGGGAACCAAGATGATCCTTGAAACAATCTGTGCCAAATAAAAAAAATAATAACAACAACAATAAATAAACTGTTGGAAGTTCAAAGAGTAAAACTAAAATAGGGACCAGAGGAAATCATCTTTGTTTTTTTCAACCAATGACTGAGCAGGTCTGATGCTTTCTTGTTCCTTGTGCCAAATCGTCATTAGAAATGCTAGAGACCTTCCTCTGATGGGCTAAAGCAGTATGCCCTAAGAGAAACAATTTTCTCCAACATTTCTCATCCTTTGTAAACAGATGGCATAGATTTTTTTTTTTAAAGACCAACAATCTGTCAACTGTGGAATTCATATATTCCAATAGTTTCCTTTTGGTTAATTTTTCACAGCTAGATTAACCAGTGTTGCTGCTGTAGAGACTTTTAAGAAAATGAGACACTGGGCTGCATTCATATGTATCTGTTTCAACTCAGTAGGAACATTTTAGTTGTCTTAGAAAAATACCGAGTTAAAAAACTTTGTGAAGTGAAAAGAAAACCTTATCAAAATCTCCAGCTTCAAGTACGTTTAGTTGTTTTCTTTTTGTTGTTGCCTACATGCTGTGATAGGAGCACAATGTGTGGAAATTGCATAACCATTATTTCCATAAATCAAAGCTATTGAGACATGAGAAGGCCATGCAGAGTTGCTGCGTGAAATGTGGATTAAAAAAAATTCCACCATGCCTTTCCATCTAAAGGCCTCCTTCCTTTAAAATATCAATCGTTTCTTCATTCTTCACCACTACTGGGATATACCTTGTTTTTAAACTAAAATCAGAATTAGCCGTAGCTCAAGTAACTTTGAAAAGTGTTTTCTCTCTTTTTTTAAAAAACATTTTTGCTTATTTTGACTTTATTGTTTTTTTAATTTTTTACATTTTTATTTATTTATTTATTTATTTAATTTTTGACAGGCAGAGTGGACAGTGAGAGAGAGAGACAGAGAGAAAGGTCTTCCTTTGCCGTTGGTTCACCCTCCAATGGCCGCCGCGGCCGGTGCGCTGCGGCCGGCGCACCGCGCTGATCCGGAGGCAGGAGCCAGGTGCTTCTCCTGGTCTCCCATGGGGTGCAGGGCCCAAGCACTTGGGCCATCCTCCACTGCACTCCCTGGCCACAGCAGAGAGCTGGCCTGGAAGAGGGGCAACCGGGACAGAATCCGGTGCCCCCACCAGGACTAGAACCTGGTGTGTAGGCGCCGCTAGGCGGAGGATTAGCCTATTGAGCCGTGGCGCCTTGACTTTATTGTTTTTAATATTTTTGGTTAGTGAGGCAAAAAGCTTTTAATTCAAGTATTACAATTGAGTGAAGTTTCTATGCCACAGGAGCCTTCAGCCCCTTCCATTCTCAGGTTCTTAGGGACTAAGGAGGGTCTTTTTGCCACTTACTTGACATTTAAAGTCATACCCAGTTAGATGGGTATTTAGGTCAAAGACAGCCTGAAGGCTTCACAGGAGAGTTAAAGAATTATCCCAGGTTTCCTGTGTTCCTCTTTTGGTTGGCCCAGCAGAGGTTCAGTTGACACTTGGTTCCTTAGCACCACAGCTGCTGCTGTGTGTTCACCTTCCCCCTCTCCAGTGAACATATCTGGGGTGGCTGGGCATGGTATGACAACCTCTAACTTGGACATCAGAAGGTGAAAATAGGTAAAATGAAGCTTTCCTTGGAGAACGTCTACTGCAGTATTCTGTCAGTCTGTTTAATAGTTTAGAGTCATCTTGAGGAAGTGAAAGACTGTAAAAAAGTCGAAAAAAATTAGCTGTGCTTTGATGCTTTTCATTGCTTGGGTTATGAGTGTAATAAGCATGATAAATTTCTTTTTAAGTTTCTAGATTTGTGATCAAAGATTGTTTTTTTTTTTCCTATAAAGTTTCTTCTCAAACAAATGTTTCAGTGTTGTATAAATTTCAGTGCTTATAAGGCTTACATAGCGATTACAGCATAAGTCTATGAAACATAGACTAATTACATAGTCTAATTTTGAATCATGGTGGGAGCTTTTTTTTTAATCTTTAAATTTGATGCCATTTTTTTTTCTATCATTTTTCACCCGTGGGATTTTTCTGGTTAGAGATGTGTATAATGATCTTCCTGCCTACATTCCCTTCTAAAATAATCTCTTTCCCTGCTGACCAGATGGGCCTAGTGGTCCAAGTATATACATGTGACCCTACTCTTCTGGCTACTATGACTGTACCAGTATATGGAGATGGGCTCTCAGAACAACTTTAGAGGGTAGGCTAATCCAATTGGATGATACTGTTGGAGAATTTTTCATTAAGGCACAGGTGGACGATAATTGCAGGGTCACAGGTATTTGATGTGAGACCAAACAATCCCGAATGAGAGCTGTTCCATGGGAAAGCTCAGCTTAGTGTAAACCAAATTATGCAGAAACCCAAATTAAATGCCTTGAATATGGTGCTAGCCTTAAAGAGTGACATGAATAGAGATGCAGAGGGACGCAGTAACATAATTTCTAGTTGACTTTTGTGAAATCCCTTCTCACCATCCAGAATTTTTTTTTTGAGTCTTCAAATAAATATTATGTTTTCCAGCATTGATTGGGTTGGACTGCCCACCTCTAGAAATAATCACTGATTGTCTTAAATTAATCAGCAGTGTTGTATCATCTGTCCATGTGACTGGTTCAGGGGAGGTGTTTGAACCAATTGTGAACAATGAAGTTCAGGAGACAGTCGCTAGGATTTCTGGAAAAGAATCTCCTCTCCAATCCAGGGGAGTTGCTTTAAAGTCGTGCTTGGCTTTTGTAGATATGAACTGGGTGTCATGTAGTTCCAGAGGTAACTGAAGGTGAAAATAGCATCATGGAAGACAGAGTGCAGCCATGGAAGGAAAGTAGGTCTGTCGACACTATGCAGCCTGTGGGTTTTTTAAAACTTGCCTTGTTTTTGGATTCTGGGTCATCTAGGCCAAAAATTCCTTAAATAAATTGCTTAAACTGCTTGGTTGAATTTTCTCTTACTTGTAACTGAAATCTTGAATTTAAGGGAGACTAATATTCTTCTAGGTCTCAGAGGAGTCCAAGGAATCCCTAAGTAGAAATTGTGTTTGCCTGGTCCTGTATGAGCCCAGTGCCTGCACATATTAGTTGCATTGTCATTATGTATAAAATAATAAATTCCTTCCTCTCTGACTCTCAATAATATCACCTGCATGCAATCTTATAAACAGTGGCTCTCAGGGAGGCATCTGATTTTCAGGTTGTGTGAAGTGGCCTTGGAGAAGATTACAGGCAACTGTAAAATGGTTAAGGAAGAAACCAATCAACTTCATCAAGCCTGGGAGAAAGCAAGTGAATGCTACGTGAATAGACAGCATAACACACACTTCCTTATTACGTATTTTTTACAGTCACCTTTATTCCTATCTTGATAAGGCTTGGCCTCTGCATTTGCAGTGGAAGTAGACAGAAAAAAATGTTGTTTTCCCATAGTCAAAACTAAGGGTTGCATCTGGAACTCTGGAACATTGCCTCTCTTAACCCTGACAATCCTGTCTGGTGAGTATCATTAGTACCATCATAGAATGGAGACACTGAGTTATCCGAGTTACTAAGTGACAGAACTGAGATTGGAATTGAAAGGACCACTATTGCTTTATGATAATTAGCAAGTGTGATTAATTTATGACCTCTCTGTTTTTGCCAGATCTGAAATTCTTGCTTTAAGGGCATTAAACCATACAGAGAATGTCTGGAAAAATCACAAGAAGTAACGATTCTCTCCAGGTGGTGACTACGAGTGAGATACATTTATTTTTCACCATCCAGTGGTTTGTACTTTTTGAAATTTGAATCATATTGTTATTTTATTAAAAAAGTGACACATTTAGGAAAAAAATCATATCACAGAAATTCTTTTCTGATAAAATGATAGGCATGTAATATATGACTCAGAGATTTTGTTTAGCTCTAAAATTATTTTATTGTGTGATTTAATGAAATGATTTCACCTTTATAGAAGATAAAGAATTCTGCACTAGGCCGGCACCGTGGCTTAACAGGCTAATCCTCTGCCTTGCGGCGCCGGCACACCGGGTTCTAGTCCCGGTTGGGGTGCCGGATTCTGTCCCGGTTGCCCCTCTTTCAGGCCAGCTCTCTGCTATGGCCCGGGAAGGCAGTGGAGGATGGCCCAAGTCCTTGGGCCCTGCATCCCATGGGAGACCAGGAAAAGCACCTGGCTCCTGGCTTCGGATCAGCGTGATGCGCTGGCCGCAGCGGCCAGCGGCAAAAAGGAAGACCTTTCTCTCTGTCTGTCTCTCTCTCACTATCCACTCTGCCTGTCAAAAAAAAAAAAAAAAAAAAAAAAAAAAATTCTGTACTATGTGTTCTCCAAAGCCACTGAAATGGAATAAAAGGAATCTTAAAAAGGAGCACTTATATATTTGGTAGTATCAATTGTCTTCTAAAACATCAGATAAATTAAATTACATTTTGGAAGTTAACCTTCAGACTCAGATCAGGCCAAATGTCTCTGGGGTCCAATCAAAACCTAAAGGGACCTGCCAGTATTTTCACTTGAAAGGATAACTCTGTTGTGATTAACATCAAACTACCTAAGGAGTGGAGAGAGCAGCAGTGAGAGCGCAGCAATTAATCACTCCAGATGTCTCCCATGGGTGTGGACAAGCTGAAGGGAAGCATGCTCTGCACATTTTATTTTCTCAGGGACACAGCAGGCATGTTGTAAAATCACTGGGTTAGGCCCCAGAACCCAAACAAAGGAGGATAAAGAAAATCCGTGCACATAGGCATTGGCAATTTGCCTTCATTCTCCAATGACAAACCAACCCTACAGGAGACAGGAACCCCTTGGAGTCTGACCTTGCTGCTTCCCATATGCGTGTGTGTGTCTAACTGCTTCACATTGATGACACCTCTCATGTCAGAGACACCAATCATGTGTTACTGTGAGCTTTCTGGTCAAACATGGTACAGTTTTTCAGTGCACTAACATGGTTTTTAGCAGGATGAAAAACTAAAAATCAGTAAAAGGACCTTTTAATTCACTGGAATTAACATGAATATATGCCGTGCTGTAATGCTCTGCCGTAGCATAGAAAGAGTCACATCAATTTTACTGCTACAGAAAGTAAATCAGTTCTGCTAACGAAAGCCCTGAGCACTTTGCGCATTATTTTCCTGACTTCTTTCCTTCTATTTCAGTGTTTGAAATGGTAAAAAGTTCTGCCCCAGCATTCTTTCTGGAAAGGTCTGGGTACTGTCTTTTGATCTCTGCCTGTAGCTTCCAAGTAACTCTTGGCTGAAGTTTTAAAGTAAGAGAAATGATTTTCTTTATGAAATTTTGTATTTTTTTTTTCTATTCACCATCCTGCATTTCCTCCTCTGAGGCCACCGAATTCTGCTACAAATTCTAACAGGAAGAGGCAGTGACCTTCTTTGCTGAGACTCAGAACTACAGGAAGAGGATCCTGGAGTGGGATCCCTGTGTGAAAGGCATTTCTGCCCCTTGTGAAACCCCAGAAACTTAACTTTAATGAGAGAATAATAGAAAAGCAACAGTGGAAAAATCCATTGTGTTATTCTGTAAGTTATTTGATAAGCCTGTAGGAAATGTCACAGAGCTGTGTCTCTGTCTCTCTTTGACCACTTGGGCTTCTGTAGATAAGCTTCTCATCCATCTAAGAATTCCATTTTACCTGCACTACATTTCACAATGGTGAAGCCGAAAGGAATGTGTAACTTGTTGTTATTGTCAGATGTGGTCCTGCCAGTGTTTATCAGTGTTCACAATGCAACCTGGCCAGTCAAGCAGATTTTCTCCTAAATCTTCCTTCTTGTCTATCACATCTGACATAACATTTAGTTTATTCCTGTTTCCCATTCCAATTTGATCAAAAGTTGCAGGTACCTTATAGAGTTCTGTAGATTGGTTGTTTCATTTATATCACCACCATGAAAGTCCCCTGAATCTTAAAATTAATGTAAAGCTTAATCTACAATGCTTTTTCTTCCCGATGTGTGGACTGACTTCTATTTCATTTGTAATTGTTTAATGGAAGAAGGTAAAATCCTTTGAGAAAAATGGTTCACAACCTTCTTGTCTCACATGGAAATCTCTACCCCAGTTTACTTGTTCTACTTTTATAAAAGCATTGAGACTTTCTTTAATGAAGGGATTTCAGAAAGCCTTTGTCATGAACTTTGCTGAACTCACATCAGAAGGCCAGAATACATAAAACCTATTAATTCATGAACACTCTTAAGGGAAATCCTTAAAGTCTGTGGCTCAAGCTCAATGTTATTTTGAAATACAGAAGAAAATGCCTCTCTTAAAGCGATGCTTTATGATTAATGAGATAATGTGTTAAATGTGTTTGAGTTCCTGGAGTGAAAGTCCCATATAAGGAAGCTATTATTATTTATTATTACCATCCAGATGCCAAGACTATATATTTCCCTAGGATAAAATGAAATATAGGACAGATGCAAAAATTCTAGATTATCAGCAAGCTCTGGGGAAGCTAGCATATGGTGGGCATCTTTTGATAAATATGCTAAATACATATTTATATGATAAACTGACTAGTGAAATTATAGAGAGCTGCCTCTGAGAGCTATCACTTGGAGTCAGTGAGTCCCCTGGTGTATTGATAAGTAGAGGAAAATTCTACAGGGGGTAGATGGGTTCTTGCCAGTATTTGAAATAGGCCCCTTCCTTTACTGTATTCTGCAAGCAATGATTAAGAAAGAAATCAGTGCTACTGAGGCTCTTTTATTCACTGTTAGTGGTAATGAAACATGGCAATGTAGTGGGAGGGTAATTTGGCCATATTTATCAAAATTGCAAATTCATTTACCCTTTGGTTTTCCCTATGGATGTATCTACATTGTATATAATAGCAAAACTTTGAAACCACCAAAATATTTGTTAATAAGAGAATGATTACCTAACTTAGACATATATTCAATTATATATCATGCAATTAAAAAATGAGGAAGATGTGTGTCTGCATATGTGGAAAGATCTCCAAGATGTGTTTTTCAACAAGGTACAAAGCAATGTGTATGGTACGACTGCATTTGTGTAAATAAGACACAGGGAAATGTGTATGAACCAGATACACATGTTTTCATATGTGTAGGCACCAAACAACTATTAACTGTATTTAGGGGAAGGGAAAGAGTATTATAATGAGAGGGAGAAATCATTTATTTTTTAATTTCATACTTAAAAGTTATTGCTTTAATTTAAAAATTTTTTTAAAGAAAGAAGGAATTCAGGCCAGCACCGCGGCTCAATAGGCTAATCCTCCGCCTGCGATGCCGGCACACCGGGTTCTAGTCCCGGTCGGGGTGCCGGATTCTGTCCCGGTTGCCCCTCTTTCAGGCCAGCTCTCTGCTGTGGCCTGGGAAGGCAGTGGAGGATGTCCCAAGTCCTTGGGCCCTGCACCCGCATGGGAGACCAGGAGAAGCACCTGGCTCCTGCCTCCGGATCAGTGCGGTGCGCTGGCCATGGCGGCCATTGGAGGGTGAACCAATGGCAAAGAAAGACCTTTCTCTCTGTCTCTCTCTCTCACTGTCCTCTCTGCCTGTCAAAAAAAAAAAAAAAAAAAAAAAAAAAAAAAAAAAAAAGAAAAGAAAGCTATATAAAAAAAAAAAAAAAGAAAGTAGGAATTCTCTTTTCTACTGCAAGTTAGAAGTTACCTTAAAAGGCTGCTGCTTGGGGCCAACATTGTGTAGTAGCAGGTTAAATCGCCCCCTGCAATGCCTGCATCCCAAATGGGCACTGGTTGGAATCTTAGCTGCTCCACTTCTGATCCAGCTCTCTGTTAATGTGCCTGGGAAAACAGCAGAGGACAGCCTAAGTGCTTGGGCCCCAGTACTCACTGGGAGACCCAGAAGAAGCTCCTGGCTCCTGGCTTCAGCCTGTCTTAGCCCTGGCTGTTGTGGCCATTTGGAGAGTGAATCAGTGGATGGATGATCTCTCTGTCTCTCCCTTTCTCTATAACTGCCTTTCAAATAAATAAATCTTAAAAAAAAGAAAAAAAACAAAAACCTGTTGCATTTAGGGAATTCACACTGTGGTCAGTATTTCCTACACAGAAGCATCTCTGGACACCCAAAAGGCTCTAGAAATTTTATTTTCATCCCAGAGTGACTGGATCAAAGCCACCAAATTTGCATCTAAAACACCTGTAAGTCCAAACCTCTTTTCTTTTCTAATCCAGGGTGACGATGTAAGGATGGAATGGTGCTTTTTTCCCCCAATCTCACTGCCTGCAATTTTGTTAAAAAAAAAAAAAAGTATTTGCCTGACACTTACCTAAATACATCTGTGACTATGTCAATGATGATCAGAATTCTTCATTTATAATTGTCATGAATTTATTATAGCCCATAAATGTTGTTACTCTCATAAAACACCTATTATTTTCATAAATCATTTTAGCATGAGAGTGTACATGAAAATCTAACAAGTGTCTCCTGTGAGAGACTTTCTTATCTGAAAATTGGCAAGCAATAGATATTTGTGTAAAACTGCTTAGCATATAGAAATTGGCAAAATATTCAATTATAGAAGAATCTCACACTTCAACTTGTTATAATAAATACATCACTCAAACATTATTTCAGGTTTTTCATGTTGAAAGAGTTTAAAACTAGTTGCTAAGAAATCACAGCATAGTCATGTTGGACATACAATATGCAAGTATGTAATTATGAATAATAGAAGATAGGTTGTTTGTGAGCAGAATAAGATGGTCTTTATCATTAACAATTATTTATTTATTTATATTTTTTTGACAGGCAGAGTTAGACAGTGAGAGAGAGAGAGACAGACAGAGTAAAAGGTCTTCCTTTTTCCATTGGTTCATCCCTGAAGTGGCTGCCAAGGCTGGTGCATTGCGGCCAGCGCGCTGCGCCAATCTGAAGCCAGGAGCCAGGTGCTTCCTCCTGGTCTCCCATGCGGGTGCAGGGCCCAAGCACTTGGGCCATCCTCCACTGTACTCCCAGGCCACAGCAGAGAGCTGGCCTGGAAGAGGAGCAACCGGGACAGAATCCGGCACCCCAACCGGGACTAGAACCCAGGGTGCCGGCACCGCAGGCAGAGGATTAGCTTAGTGAGCTGCGGCGCTGGCCAACAATCTTAATTTTGAATTCTTACACAGTGACTCAAAGTTAGGGAGGAGACACAAATTTGAAATTATTTCTTATACATTCAAATTGAAACAACATACTTTGATATGGGCTGAACTTAGTATTCTTGCATTGTTATTTATTTTTATTTTTAAAAAGTTTTATTTATTTGAAAGGTAGACTGACAGATGAAGAAGGCAAAGACACACACACACACACACACAGATCTTTCATCTGAATCTGCTGGTTCACTTCCCAAATGCCTGCAATAGTTGGGGCTGGGCTGAAGCCTGGAGCCAGAAACTCCATCCTGGTCTCCTACACAGGTGACAGGAAACTAAGCACTTGGGCCATCATCTGATGCATTAGCAGGAAGCTGGATCAGAAGCACAAGGGTCAGGACTTAGTCCCAGGGCTTTATATGGGACGTGGTCATCCTAAGTGGGGGCTCAACATCCACCCCACATGCGCTATTTAAAACCTCTCAGGGAAGTTTTGGAATAGATGTGCAAAATCAATGTGATATAACTGCAGTAACAAAAGATTTCTGGTCTCTACCTTGATCTACCTGGGCTAGCCTTGAGACCACACAGTGCAATTCATGTCTGGTATCATTCCCTTACATGTAAAGTGGTGTGACACTGGTCACAGTTGATCACAATTGACTTTCATTTTCTTTTTTATGGTTTTATAGATAAATAAAGTGAGAATATAATTTTCCTCATGGGCATTGTCTACCTTAGAAAAACTATTTTTGACTACTTTCATGTTCCTGTTACATGAGAGAAAAGTATTTTAATTGTGTGAAGAAGAAGAGCAATAGTTTTCAGCATCTGGTCCCTGAATCAGCAAAATTAGCATCACTTGGGAGCTTGTTAGAACCGATTCTCAGACTTCACTCCAAACCTACTGAGTCAGAAGCTGAGTGTGGGATGCAGCAATGCATATTTTAACCATCATTAAAGCTTGAGAACCATTTCTGTATAGGAAACCTTCTAGTGTGGGGCAAGTACCACAAAACATTTATTTACTTATTTATTCATTTGCATTTTATTTGAAACTCACGGAGAAAGGGAGGTATGGAGGGAGAGAAGGAGTAGGAGAGCATGTGCAAGAAAGATCTTTCATTCAGTGGTTCACTCTTCAAATGCCTGCAACAGTGAGATAGGGCCAGGCCCAAGCCAGTAGCTCATAAATCAATCCAGGTCTCCCACATGGGTGGCAGGGACCCAAGTACTTGACGCATCACCTATCTGATGTCTCCTAGGGTGTACATTAGCAGAAATCGGACATGGAGACTTCTTAAATGTTACGTCAAATGCCTCCCACCTCCCACTCTGTGCAAACGTATTGCCCTGCTTTGTGATGTCTCAGACATCTACTTTCAATTTATCTACATACTTCTTAGTGGTTATATTGGAAGGTCAGACACTCAGATGGCTTGCATCAGAATCATAAAGATGATGTGATAAAACGCAGACTCCTGGACCTTTATAAACTTTACTGGGCACTTGGAGCCTGAATCAGTGTATGGAAGGTCTTAGCCTGCCTATCTCTCCTGTTCTCTGTCTTTGCCTTTCGAATAAAAAATGAAAATAAATAAATAAATAAATAAGAAATCAAAATATCCATGTGTGTGTGTGGACACATCTGTTCCTTGCTAATGCTTTCTCACCTTGCTTACTGGACACACATGTATACTTTCCACATCTCAATTCAGGATTATTTTATTCTGAAAATTATTTATGACAACTATCCTATGCCACCTCCACATGACACATAGACATTTACATTTTAGCAGCAATTGCTCTTATTTGCCTAAATGTTTTTGTCCCTTCTGTAGTGTGATCTCTGAGATCAGGCGTTGTATGTTCTTATCTTTCTAGTCTCAGTGGCTTCAAATGGGATCCACAGTGAGGAGTGATTCTATAAATAAGTTAACCTTATTGAGCAAGTACCTGGTGACAATAAACTGGTCAAAGTTCAATGACATCCTATTAAAGCCCACATATACCCCTCCTATAATATGGAGATGTTGGTAATTTAGTAATCCCCTTTAATCATTTTTAAAGCCCTATTTCTCTGTCATAGTAAAAGAAAAACCTCACAAACAAGTACGTGTTACATTCTGGTTCCAAGAAGGGGAGAAGTTGGGGCAAACCACATCCTGCTCTCAGAGGAATCAGCAAAAACCGTGACCACAGCATGAAGTAGGGAGCCGAGGCTGCTCGCGTGGATCTGGCACTGTGACAGTTCATCAGCAGTGAGCTGCTCATGAAAAGGAGAAATTATCTGTATTTTTACACAACCAACTCAGGCAATTCTAGGCTCCCTTGTGGGAAAGGGACACAATAGAGTAGGAAATTGCTTTGATACTCCCAGTTTTAATTTCCTGGGGCTGCCACACCAAGGTTCTACATACCAGTGGCTTAAAAACAGCAATTTTTTATTTCACTGTTCTGGAGGCTGGAGTCTGAAATCAGGGGTTGGTGGGGTTGGTTTTGCCTGTGTGTGTGTGTGTGTGTGCGCGGTCAGGTGGGTGGGGGGCCCTGAGGAAGAAACACCTGTGCCTCTCTTCCAGCTTCTGGTGGTTACGGGAAACCTTGGCTGACAGTTGTATACCTGCAGTCTGCTTCCATCACCAAATGGCCTGATCTCTGAACCTGGATTTGCCTCTTTTCATAAGGATACCCAAATCCAGTATAACCTCGTATTAACCTTTTCCAAATAAGACCTCATTCATAGTTTCTAAAGGTTAAGATTTGGGCATTTCTTTTGAGGGGACACAATTCAACCTGCAACAGCCCCTCAAATCCCATTGGAGCACAATCCCAGCATCCAGGCTTTCCTATTTCTTTGTTGGGTGGGGTAGGGAGTAGGTAAATGGGACCTGAGAATTCTGAGCTTTGATGGCACATGATCGCCCGATCTTCCCCCTTTAGGATGAATGAGGTCAAGAAGTATCATTTACTTACTTCTATAGTTTAAAAGTTTCTGAAATTGCATTTGAAGTAAACATATTTTAAATTTCATAGTTAAAATATTCTAAAACATATGTTTTTTTCTAAAGATTTATTTTATTTATTTGAAAGACAGAGTTACAGAGAGAGGTAGAGACAAAGAGAAAGGTCTTCCATTTGCTGGTTCACTCCCCAGATGGCCGCAAGGACTGGAGCTGCGCCAATCTGAAGCCAGGAGCCAGGAGCCAGGAGTTCCTTCCGGTCTCCCACGCGGGCACAGGGGCCCAAGGACTTGGGCCATCCTCTACTGCTACCCCAGGCCACAGCAGAGAGCTGGATCGGAAGAGGAGCAGCCAGGACTAGAACTGGTGCCCATATGGGATGCCGGCGCTTCTGGCCAGGGCGTTAACCCACTGCGCCACAGCGCTGGCTCCTAAAACATATGTTTTCTATAAAGTGTTAGAGTCAAGAGTTTCTCTTTTTCAGATTTTTGAAAAAGATTTGTTTCATTTGTTTGGAAAGACAGAGTGACAGAGAGAGAGAGGAAAAGTGGTCTCTCACCTGGCAGGTTACTCCTCAAGTGCCTGCAATGGCTGGGGCTGGGCCAGGCTGAAGCTAGGAGCCAAGAACTCCATCCTAGCTTCCTACGTGGTAACAGGGACCAGGTACTTGGGCCATCATCTGCTACCTTCCCAGGTGCATTAGCAGGAAGCTGGATCAGAAGAGGAAAAGCTGAGACTTGAACTGGTGCCTCATGTGCGATCCTGACATTGCAGGCAGCTGCCTAACTCGCCGCGCCAGAACATCGGTCCCTCTTTTTCAGACCTTTAAAGAACTGAAATGATCTCTGAAATGATTTAACCATTAGAAAATGAATGGGTCAAACATCATGTTTCAACAAATAAGAAAGATAAAGAAGAACGTACAATAGATAAACTGAATAATTACATAATCACAGGGCTGGAAAGGTTTTTGAAAGATTTTCTAGTTAGGTCAATTAATCCTGCCTTCTTCAATGATTAAACTGAGTCCTATTTAAATTTATTTTTTTCCAAAGACTCAGTTAGTTAATGAGCACAATTTAGACTATATTTACGTTTGTTAACATCTAGTTCATGTTTCTTCTGGTCTTCGTTGTTAGATATTATGATGAATTATTTCAGGATCTAGTTTTAGCTTTACTTAGAGAAAGTCAGTTTGAAAAAGAATCTAGGTTATGAATTTCCTAGTATGTGGTGTGGTCCATAGGTAGAGTTCAGAATATTTTTTTTTCTCCCAAGCAAAACTTTTTGATAATAAAAGAAGGTGTTAATAATTATCAGGTCAACAATTATAAATTGGAAAGGCTTTGGTTAAATGTTTACAGTGACAACCTATTCATAGGTGCTACCCTGAATAAAGATGGTTCTGGGTTGTTCATATACTGTTTATTTCTAAATATTTGCAGTGCATATATTACTTTGATTATATTACAGAAATTGATAATCCATAAAAAACTGTTTTCCTCCATAACTAGCTTTTGAAAATCCTGTAGGCCATTTGAGAATGAACAGAGAGAGGGCCCCAAATACCTAATTGAGAATGGTTGATTAGTTTACTAAACAGATACTTACTGATTATTATGCACCAGGCATTGTTCTAAGAGCTGATTTATGGTAATGAAAATACACAAAAGCCTCAGTGTTCTTGAGGTTTGCACTTAGTAATGAAACAAAGGACTTACTGACTGCAATTTTTGAGACTTGGGATTTACATTGCTTTTTTCAGGAATGGTGGTAGAGGCATTATTTTGAAGCATCCCTATTCTTAGGCCACGTTCCTTGATGGTCTATGTCATCTATCATCAATCAGTGCATTGAGATGTGCTCAGAGATTAAACAGAGGTCCTAGCTCAGTTTATTTATTTGAGAGAGAGAGAGAGAGAGAGAGAGAGAGAAAGCACTCACATTTATTAGTTTATTCTCTAAATGCCTGCTCCAGGCTGGGGGCGGAAGCCAGTAGTCAGAAATTCAATGCAGATATCCCAGTGGGTCACAAGAACCCTATTACATAACCTATCACTGCTGTCTCCCAGGGTCTGCATCAGCAGGAAGGTGGAAGTCAGAAAGAGGGCCAGGCATCAAACCCAACCATGTGATGTGGGATGTGGGTATCTTAGCTGTTAGGCCAAATGCCTGCCCTGTAGCTTGGTTTTTGTGTGTGAAAGTATTTGGGGAATATAGAAACTCCTCTTGTGACCTTGAACTCTCTCTCTAGTCCTGTAGTCTGATCCAGTAAACTCATTTGTCTAGCCCAAGGGAAACATTTTGCCAATTTTACAGTTGGATAGTTCCTTTTAAAGAAAATGCACAAGCAGTTATTTCAGTATTAAGATTTCCATAAATTAAATCTGTGTAGATTTCCAGCTGAGTTAGACTTTTACCAAAATGATAGAGCCCTACTAATTATTATGTTAAGTAAATCCTCATCCTCTCTGTAAATAAGGTAGTTGGTAATTTAGCCTTCTGTAGATGTATAAATTAAGCCACTAGGAGGCTAAGTAATATGCTCACGGTCACAGTGTGTTGCAGGGTGGAAATCAAATCTAACAGCCTTGATTCCTAAATTTTTATATCAAATCATCTCCCCACAATTAGTCGTATATAATAGCTAGTAGCTATTCATAAAACCTTGATCTAGCAACAATAGTCAATATAAATAATTTACTTAACATTTCAGCTAGTTATCATGTCATCAGTATCAATGTGGTATAGAGTGCTGTGGTTTATCCCAGCAGGAACTATTGAATGATTATTTTATCCTAATGATCTTCAAGAGCAGAAGACCTAAGGGAGATGGAGGAGTTTTAGGTCAACAAACACTAACATTCCGAAATTTGTTCAGGCATCGGCAGTAGAGTGTCAGAAAAGATTTAATTGAATTTTTCTTATTAGGTTTTATTCTCCTCCTAGGCCTGCTCTGGGCCAGAGAGGCCTGTGAGTAGCTTCTTAGTTGTAGAGAATGCCTTGTACCTTCTCACATTTCATGAGTTTCTGGAATTTCAGAGTTAGATATATAGGACAAGTTTTTCTTGTATATGTTTTATAGTATATGATCACTCCTGCTATGCTTTGGATATCAAATGTCCCCAAAATGACCATGTATTAAAGGCTCAGTCCTCACTGTGGTGCTATTGAGAGGTGGTAGAACCTTTTGGGAGGTGAGGCCCAGTGAGAAGTCCTTAGGTCACTGGGTATGCCCTCATCTAATGCCATATTACCATGACTTAAATATCATCCACTTGTTGGTAGTTCCAAATTTATATCATCCACACAAACCTTTCATCTGAACTCTAAACTTCTATCTCCCACTGGCAGCTCCACTTTGGTGTCCATTTACATGTCTTGGTATCCCCCACAGCTCACAATCTGCTCCACTTATAGTTCTTCTGACCTATGTAAAAGACAATTTTGTGCTAATTGCTTGAGTCATAAACTGTGGTTTCATTCTTGATTATTCTCTCATAGTCTACATTTAACCCATCAATAAATTCTGTGGGCTTTACTATCAACATATCGAGAGTCTAGCCAATTTTCCCCTTTATCTCTACCACCAGATATAAACAGCCATTCGTTCTCTCCTGAATTAATGTAGTAGTTTTCCATTTGTCTCTGTGTCTTAGTGCTATTCTACCAAAGGCTCATCTCAATACAGTACATAGAGTGATTTTTAAATTTTTTAAAATATTTATTTATTTATTTTGAAATGCAGAGTAAGAAAGAGAGAATGTGTGTGTATGAGAGAGAGAGAGAGAGAGAGAGAGAGAGAGATTTCCATTGGTTCACTCCCCAAATGGCTGCGATAGCCAATACTAGGCTAATATGATGAAGCCCAGGATTAAGAACTCCATCGCTGTCTCCCACATGGGTGGCAGGAATCCAAGTACTTGGACCATTATCTGCTGTCAGGCACATTAGCAGGAAGCTGGGTTGGAAACAGAGGAACTGGGACTCAAACTGGCATTCTGATATGCAATGTGGCAGTTCCAAGGCGAGACTTAACATTCTGCTCCAAAATGTTTATGCTTGGTAGAACAATTCTTTTAAATGAAATGAAGATTGATCACAACTCGCTTTTGTTTTAAAGTCTTCAATGACTTCTATCTCACTGAGAGTAGAAGTAAAAATTCTGACAATGAGCTCCATATGCAACATTTGTCACCCAGTCCCTTCTCTGTCATTATGTACTTTTATTAAAACCTTTTTCACTGGGGCCTGCATTGTGGCATAACCAGTTAATCTGTCACCTGTAATGCTGGCATCCCATATGAGTGCCAGTTCAAGTCCTATCTGGTCCATTTCTGATCTGGCTCCCTGTTAACGGCCTGGGAAAGGAGTAGAAGTTGGCCCAAGTGCTTGGGCACCTGTAACCCATATGGGTGACCTGGGAGAAGCTCTTAGTTCCGGCCCTTGTGGCTGTCTGAGGAGTGAACCAGTGGATGGAAGATCTCTTTCTCTCTACCTCTGCCTCTCCCTCTTTGTATCTCTGCCTTTCAAATAAACAAATAAGTCTTTAAAAATAAAAACCTCTCTCTGTTTCACTGACTTTAAAAAAAATAAAATTTTCTTAAAAAATAAAACCCCCTTCACTTCTGCCTTATTGACTTCACTCCTGCCATATTGGTTTCTTTCTTCTTTTAGAATTTATTTATTTACTTTATGCTTATATTTATTTATTTATTTTTCACAGGCAGAGTGGACAGTGAGAGAGAGAGACAGAGAGAAAGGTCTTCCTTTTTCCGTTGGTTCACCCCTCAATGGCTGCTGCGGCCGGCGCGCTGAGGCAAGTGCACCACGCTGATCCGAAGCCAGGAGCCAGGTGCTTCTCCTGGTCTCCCATGTGGTGCAGGGACCAAGCACTTGGGCCATCCTCCACTGCACTCCCGGGCCACAGCAGAGAGCTGGACAGGAAGAGGAGCAACAGGGACAGAATCTGGTGCCCCGACTGGGACTAGAACCTGGTGTGCCGGCGCCGCAGGAGGAGGATTAGCCTATTGAGCCATGGCACCGGCCTATATGCTTATTTTTTTACAGAATCCAGCAATATACCTGCCTCAGAGATTTATCAATGGCTGTCCTTCCTTTATTTATGTGATACTATGTCTGTGAGTGCTCAACCTTCTCTATGCCCTTGTACATTATTTTTTTAAAAGATTTATTTATTTATTTGAAAGTCAGAGTTACACAGAGAGAGAGGAGAGAGAGAGAGAGAGAGAGGTCTTCCATCCGCTGGTTCACTCCCCAATTGGCCGCAACAGCCAGAGCTGCCACGATCTGAAGCCAGGAGCTACTTCCGGGTCTCCCACACAGGTGCAGGGGCCCAAGGACTTAGGCCATCTTCTGCTGCTTTCCCAGTCCATAGCAGAGAGCTGGATCAGAAGTGGAGCAGCCAGGTCTCGAACCGGTGCCCATATGGGATGCCAGCGCTTCAGGCCAGGGCGTTAACCCACTGTGCCACAGCGCCGGCCCCTGTACATTATTTTTATGCTGCTGTATTTTTTTCTTAGTGTTTAGTATCATCTGAATAATTATATATTTACATTGAAAACTAGTTATTATCTGTCTCTCTCACTTGAATATAAATTCTCAAAGAAGAATCACAATTTTGCTTCTCCCATATTCTTAGCTCTTACACTAGTGCTTGGATTATAGTTGACCTTCAATGAAAACTTAATGGAGAGGCTGGAGTTGTGATGCAGTGTGTTAAGCTACAACTTGCAATGCCAGCATCCCAGATTAGAGTGCAGTGAGTTCTGGCTGCCCTACTTCTGATCTACTTCCTTGCTTTTGTGCCCAAGAAAACAGCAAGTGATGGCTCCTACCACCTATGTTGGACACCTAGAGGTTCCAAGCTCCTGGCTTCAGTCTGGCACAGCCCTGTCTGTTGTGGTCATTTGGAGTGAATCAGTGGATGGAAGATCTCTGTTCTCCCTCTCTCTGTGTTACTCTGTCTTTCAAATAAATAAATATTTAAAAAATTTAATGGAAAATTGGATGGAAGTACGAATGCCTGAGTAAATGAATATATATAATTTTGTTCATCAGAATTAGTTGCTGATAAATAATTACTCATTACTTCAAAAGTCAATTATGGAAAATAGGAATTGCTTTTCCTTCTACAGAGTTAAAAATACAGATGTGATTTGAATCATAATGATTTATTCAGGGAATAAAAGAGTATAGCTTTCTGTTTGTTGAATTTATAGACTGTTCACTCTAGGAAAGAAAACTAGCAGCACTGGACAAGAAAAATGCTTCTACATTAAAACTTACAGAAATTTATTTTATTGGTTGACGTCATCATCGTCTGAAATAGGAAATTTAATTACCTAATTTGCTTGCAATTTGAGTAGTTGCCAAGATTTGAACAATTTCAGGTTTGATTACATTGACTTAATAGTTTGACTTTCACAGGTGCAGAGATAAAAGGTAGGTAAAATAAAGCTCATAAGTAATTTTTAAAACTATTAGGAAAAGTAAACAGAATGCAGCTATTTATCTACTAATTTGTTACCATCATTTGCATGCTTCACATCAAGTTTAGAAATCTAAATAAAAATGTATAAAACCCAGTAAGCTTCAGTTTTATGTACTGTCTCTTGGACTCATTTTTGGTTATACTCATATTACATTTAGTCTTATTTTGTTGTTCTTCCAGTTAATGTATAATTTAGAGTTATTTTCTTTCTTTTGAGAGTGAAAGTTTTCAGAATATGAATCATTTCCTTCTTTGTACACCCTAAATTTATATGTTTACTGATTTTACTACCTTTTTGTTGTCTTTAAAAATTTATCTGTTCTGCCAAATTGTGACCTCTTTGGCAATATCTGAATCTAATCCTTTTTTTTAATCCCTAGTGCTCAGTATAGTGCTTTGCACATGGTAGACACTACAAATGTTTGTTAAAATAAATCAATTTGGCCTATTTGTAACAGTAATAGCAGAAGTATAAACACATGCTCTTTTTGTTTGTTGGTTTCTAGCATGATATACACTAATCAGCTGCTGAGTTGAGTTTTTCTGGTAAATAGTTTCCCATGTAAAATAAGCATGGTAATAGTTCCTTACCTACAGAAGGATGATAAAGAATTAGTGGACACAAGCCCTGTTGGCTCTAAGCTGAAAAAAGCCCTTCACTTGGCTCAGCTTCCAAAGTAGCCACTGTTGTTGAGGGGATGCCTAGGGTCAGTAACATCGCAGGCAGAACTGTAAATTTCCTTTTAGAGATGCCACCTGCCTTCTATTCAGGCCAGCTCTCCTCCTGGGCCAGCTAGGTAACGGAAGTCAACCTTCCCTAGGGAGGTTGACACCTCCCTTATGATGTCTCTTCCAGCACCCCATGTAAAGAGAAGGATGGTGGGCCTCAAAACTGGCCAGGCCTTCAAGCCCACCTGATTATTATCAGGCCCCTTCTGACAGTTTCTATTCACTCCTTAATGGGAAAATTCCTCATGGTTTAGACAGCTCATTTGTTAGGTCCTCTACTCTAATAATGATCCTGTCCTTTGTTTCAGACCCTGTGGATCTGATCTGCTTGTAAGACTCATTTTCTCCAGACTTGAAAGAGTGAATTTCTAGATGGCCATGGTCATGAAATCTTCGATGGAAGCAGTTTCTGCAATTGGCACTGCATCCCCATTGAGAAATCACCTGCTGGAACCTGGTCTTGACTGCTGTTCCCTACTCTACCCCTGTCAGCATGAAGCAACGAGAGCAGTCATCATCCAGTTCCCTTAACAGAAGTTTGTCCATTCTTCTGGAGGAGGGAATCTGAGGAGTCAGATAGGTTAATAGGCAGTCAGGGCTGTCACAATGGAAATTTAGGGTGCGGCTGGCGCCGCGGCTCACTAGGCTAATCCTCCGCCTTGCGGCGCCGGCACACTGGCTAGACTGTCAGAGGAGCAACCGGGACAGAATTTGGTGCCCCAACCGGTACTAGAACCCGGGGTGCCAGTGCCACAGGCGGAGGATTAACCAAGTGAGCCACGGTGCCAGCCGGGGTTTTGCCTCTTATGGAGCCCCCCTCCATGTCACTCTGGCTAGAAGTCTCTGAGTTAAATAAATCTTGCTTTTAAATCTTCAAAAAAAAAAAAAAAAAAAAAAAAAAGAATAAGCCGAATAACATACATAAAGTATTTTCTATAGAACATAGTAAACATTCAGTTTCTGATTTGCTATTTTTGGTGTTGCAACTATTTTCATTATTGTTGTTATTAATTTTGGTTTGCTTTTGGAAACTAGTGCATTATATCAAATGAATAATTTATAAATAATTATTAATTAATATTATATGCAATAACATAATTTAGACCTTCAAAATTAATCCTTTTTAAATAAAAGATTTATTTTTATTTATTTGAAAGACAGAGTTGCAGAGACAGGTAGAGACAGAAAGAGAGAGAGAAAGAGAGAGAGAGGTCTTCTATCCACTGATTCACTCCCCAAATTGCCACAATGGCTAAAGCTGAGCCAATCTGTAGCCAGGAGCCAGGAGTTTCTTCCAGGTCTTCCACATGGGTGCAAGGGTCCAAGCACTTGGGCTATCTTCTGCTGCTTTCCCAGGTGCATTAGCAGGGAGCTGGTTTAGAAGTTGAGCAGCTGGGACTCGAACTGGCACCCATATGGGATGCTGGTGCTGCAGGCTGGGGCTTTAACCCACTGTGCTTGTCCCCAAAATTAATCTATTTGAGTCCTAAATTCCTATGTTTTAATAGTAGGAGATGGGATCTTTGGGAGTTCAGTCATGAGAGTGGAGTCCTCAAGAATGGAACAAGTGCCCCTATAAGATGAAATGTGAGAGAGGTAACTTCTTACTTGAGTATGGAACAAGAAAATTGCACCCTAAAATTCAGAGTGCAAGCCTTTCCCAGACATTGAATCTGCCAGCACGTTGATCTTGGATTTTCCAGCATCTAGAACTGTTTATTGTATAAGAACATGTTTACCATGTAAATTCATCCAGTTCATCTATTCTGTGATGCTTGAACTAAGCATCACTAGTTCATATTGGCTAATGGATATTATTATCAGTTATTGGTTTGAATTTTTTAGACTGAATTCACTGGAATCAATTGTAAAATGATGTTGTGTTTGTATATCTTTCCTTTTCATTTTCAAAAATAGAAGTTATTCTTCTGCAAACCAGTCTTGGGATATGTAAATGTGTGTGTTTTGGATTTCCCTCTCTGTTCTGGCAAGACAGTGCTGGAAAACTGAGGGCAAAGATGGTGGCTAAGTAAGAAAATCTGATGACCACTTCCTCAAAGAGACACTAATGTCAAACTAAGTCACCTTCACAAGGGCTATGGATGTCAGATTACCTTATACTCCAACAAGCATCAAGAACTTCCAGGGAACCATGACCTCATCTAAGGGACAAAATAACTTGCCAGAAACCAACAATTTAGAAGTTGAAATTTCCAACTACCTAGAAGTTGAAATTAGATTAAGATGTCAAATCGGCTTATTTGAAGAAATTCAATGAAGTTCAAGAAAACACAGAGAAATGATTCAATATTCTCATGGAGAGATTTGATAAGTAAATAAAAGTGATTAAACAAAAATCAAGCAAAAATCCTTCAACTGAAAAAGACACTAAGTGGAATTAAATAGAAGACATCAATAATAGAGTCAATCAAACTGAAGAAAGAATCTGGTTATTTGAAAATACACTGTTGAAAAAAAAAAAAAGAAAATACACTGTTGAAGAAGAAAAAGGAAAAAAAAATCAAAAGGAATGAAGAAAGCTTATGGGAAATATGGGGTAGCATGAAAAGAGAAAATATTCAAGTTATTGGGATTCAAGAGAGGCTTGAGAATGCCAAAGAGATAAAAAGCATATTCAAAAAGATAATTACAGAAAACTTCCCAAACTTACAAAAAATATACAATTATCCAAGTATAGATTATCCAAGTATTAAAGATCACCTGTCTGATTCAACTCAACCAAGTCTACCCCAAGACATATTATAGTCAAACTCTCCAAGATTAATGACAGATTAATGACAGGATTCTCAAAGCTGCCAGAGAAAAGAAACAAATAACACATAAAGGGATCTCAAGTCACCTGACTACAGACATCTCAACAAAAACCTTACAGGCCAGGAGGGAGTGGGATGAGTAAATTGCCAGCCAAAAATTTTATATTCAGCAAAGCTTTCCTTCAAATCTGTGGGAGAGCTAAACACATTCCCAGACAGATGAGAGTTGAGAGAAGTTATCATCACCAGACCTGTGTTACAAGCAATATGAAGAGAAACTCTTTCAACTGAAAAAAAGGGATGCCAGCAAGTAAAAAGAGAGTATCACAAAGTAGAAAACTTGCAGGTCAGAGGAGCTATACCAACTTATTCAGAATGCCCTGATATCATCAGCATGGTGTGTAAATCATTTACATCTTTACTGTGAAAATTAAAAATATGATCACTACAGTAAAATATTGAGAGATAAGAATTATGGAAAGAGATCAAATGTGAAATCAGGAATTCAAGCCTTGGGGAGGAAGGAAGCAAAAATATAGAGTGCTTCGTTGGGAATTCTTATCTCTCTGGTTTTGTTTGTCCTATTTTGATAATAAATGTTAAGTTGTTATCACTTTAAGAAGGCTTATTATAGTCAGTATTAATAGACCTAAAGGGAGAGAGGCTCCAACACAACTATTTCAGAAATGGGCAGATCATCTAGGCAGAAAATTAATAAAGAAACAGCAGAGGTAAATCACACCCTAAATCAATTGGACCTAACAGACATCTACAGAACATTTCATCTAACAGTTGCAGAATACATGATATTTACAACAGCATATGAAACACTTTCCAGGATAGATCATATGGTAGGTCACAAAAAAGTCTTTAACAAATTTAAAATAATAGAAAATATGTTTAGTATCTTTTCTCACCACAGTGCAATAAAACTAGAAATCAACTAGAGAAAATTTTGTCAAGTACACAAATTGATAGAAATTAAACAACTTACTGCTGAACCATCAAAGAAGAAATAAAGGAGGAAATTACTTTTATAAAATTTCTTGACATGAAAGAAAATGGAAGCACACTATACAAAAGTCCATGGGACAGAATAAAAGCACTACCAAGAGGGAAGTTTTTAGCCATCAATGAGTGCATCCAAAAGACAGATTTCAAATAAACAACTATGACTGTATCTCAAGGAAATAGAAAAACAAGAACAAATCAAATCCAAAATTGGCAACAAATTCAATAATGTAGGAGAAATGGGCAAGTTCTTGGACACTTACTTAGATCAATAATGGACATTAAGATTGAATCAATAATAAAAAAAAATCTGGGGCCAGTGTTGTGGTTCAATGGGTTAAGACCCTGCCTGCAATGCCAGTACACAATGTAGGTACCAGTTTGTGCCTTGGCTTTTCCACTTCCAATCAAGCTCCCTGTTAATGTGCTTGGGAAAGCAGCAGAAGATGGCACAAGTATCTGGGCCACTGCCACCCACGTGGGAGATTTGGTTGAAGTTCCAGGCTCCTGGCTTTGGCCTGGCCCAGCCCTGGCTGTTCCAACACTTTGGGGATTGAACCAGTTTATGGAAGATTCTCTCTCCCTCTCTCTTTCTCTCTCTCTCTCTTTGTTACTCTTTCAAATAAATAAATCTTAAAATAATAATAATAATAAACAACTCTCCCATCAAAGAAAAGCCCAGTATCAGATGGCTTCACTGCTAAATTATATCAAATATTTTAAAAAGAATTAACACCAACCATTCTCACGTGGGTAGTAGGAACCCAAATACTCGAGCCATCACCAGATACCTCTCAAGATGTATATTTGCAGGAAGCTGAATCAGAAGCAGAGGAGCAGGGACTTAAATCAGACACCTGGTTATGGGGTATGGGCTTCCCAGTTAGTGACTGTATTACTGTCCCCTCATTGTAGTAAAACATGCATAACACAAATTTTACCATCTTAGTTTAAAATGTATGATTCAGTACCATTATATATATTCACTATGTTGTGCAACTACCATCATTCTCA
The DNA here is from genome assembly GCF_033115175.1 of Lepus europaeus. NCBI lineage: Eukaryota > Metazoa > Chordata > Mammalia > Lagomorpha > Leporidae > Lepus > Lepus europaeus. The sequence continues at coordinate 139,113,661 of NC_084827.1, read as the reverse complement.
ATTTCCAGAACTTTTTCATCACCCCTAACAGAAAATTTATCCATCGAACAGTAACTTCTGTCTCTCTTCTCTCAGACCTTGGTAAGCTCTACTTTGTTTTCTCTTTGTATGAATTTGTCTATTTTATATGTCTCTATAAGTGGAAGCATATAATGTTTTTGCTTTCATCTCTGGCTTATCTCACTTGGGATATTGTTTTAAGGTTCACTTATATAGCATGCATCAGAATTTCATTCCTTTCTAAGTCTGAATATTATTCCATTGTGTGTATGAAGGCACTTCGAAGAGTTGTGGGAAGTGGAATTTTAAGTTTATTGTGATGGAAGAGTTTGAAATCCATACAGATGAGAGGACTTCAAAACATTCAAGTGTTTTGAAAATGTGTATGAAAGAGCTATGTATAGATGTTAACTTTTTTTAAAGATATTTTTTGTGTGTTTGAAATGCTGAGTTACAGAGAGAGAGAAGGAGAGATAGACAGAGAGGTCTTCCATTCGCTGGTTCACTTACCAAATGGCTGCAACAGCCAGGATGGGGCAAGGCCAGCAGCTTCATCTGGGTCCCCCACGTGAGTGCAGGGGCTTAAGGACTTGTGTTATCCTCTGCTGCTTTGCCACTAGCAGGGAGCTGGATTGGAAGTGGAGCAGCCGGGACTCAAACCGTCCCCCTCATGGGATACTGGCGCTGCAGGTGGTGGTGTAACCCATTATGCCACAACACCAGCTCCAGATGTTAACTTTTTTTTGCATCAAAAATAGACTTATCTTTTAATTCTATTTTCCATGAACTTTTTTTTTTTTTGACAGGCAGAATGGATAGTGAGAGAGAGAGAGACAGAGAGAAAGGTCTTCCTTTTTGCCATTGGTTCACCCTCCAATGGCCGCTGCGGCTGGCACATCTCGCTGATCCGAAGCCAGGAGCCAGGTGCTTCTCCTGGTCTCCCATGCGGGTGCAGGGCCCCAAGGACTTGGGCCATCCTCCACTGCCTTCCTGGGCCATAGCAGAGAGCTGGCCTGGAAGAGGGGCAACCAGGATAGAATCCGGTGCCCCAACCGGGACTAGAACCTGGTGTGCCGGCGCCGCAAGGCGGAGGATTAGCCTGTTAAGCCACGGCGCCGGCCTTCCATGAACTTTTTGAAGTTCCCTTAGATATACCATATTTTGTTTATCCTTTCATCTGTTAATGGACATTTGGGCTATTTCTACCTTTTGGCTATTTTGAATAATTCTCCTACAAACAACGGCATACAAGTATTACAGTACCCTGTAATTTTTTTTTTTTTTTGCTGTTTTATCTATACTTTGTTTGTTATTTTAGTGTTTGCAATAGATTTGTAAACTTCTGTTCCTTTACCTTGTTGGAGTTTACCTTCCAGTGATCTTATACTACTTCAGGTATAGCATAAAAAACTTATGACAGTGTTCTTGCTTTGCTTTACCAGTCTTTATGCTATTTGCGTTTTTCATTTTATATTTACATATGTTATAAACTCCATGGTATATTGCTATTGCTGATTAAACAGCGAGTATTCTCTAGGAGGATAACCTTAACAACTACCAAAAGTATCTTACGTATTTATGCATGTGTATTATTTGGGGTTCTCCAAAGAACTAGACCCAGTAGGATATATTCAAATATATATTAGGAGGAATTGGCTCACCTGATTATGGAGACTGAGGAGTACCACAGTCTGCCCTGACCAAGCTGTAGACCCAGGAAAACCAGCGGTATAATTCAGCCCAAGACAAAAGGCCTGAGAACAGGGGAGCTGATGGTGTGAACCCCACTCAAAGGGCAGAGAAGATAGGATGAGATGTCCTAGAAAGGATTGGCAGGAAACACAATGGGTGAGTTCCTCCTTGCTCCATGTTTTGCTTTGTTCAGGCCCTCAATAGATTGCCTGATGCCAATCCCATGGAGGAGGGCAATGCACTTCCTTAGTACAATGATTGAAACATTCACCTGATCCAGAAACACCCTCCCAGACTCACCCAGCAATGATGTTCAGTCTGGGAACCCCCGTTAGTCCAGTTGACACATAAAGTGAATAATCACACCATGCTTTCCCATTGTTGGTGCTCCTCATTACTTGTGCAGATTAATATTTCCACCTGGGGTCATTTTCTTTTAGCCTGAATGATTTGATCATTTCTTGTAGTATGGCTTTGCTAGGGAGGAATTCTTCCTGTTTTGTTTATCTATAAATATCCTTATTTCACCTTCTTGAAAGACATTTTTGCTGGGTGTAGAAGTCCAAACTGACAGATTTTTTTTCTTTCAGTAGTTTAAAAATATTATTCCACTCTCTTCTGGACTGTGTTATCATTGAAGAGAAATCTGGTGTCATTCTTACTTTTGTTTCTCCATATGTAATTTATCCTTGCTCTTCCAGCTGACTTCTAGACTTTCTCTTTGTCACTAGTTTTCAGAAATTTGATTATGATGCGTCTTGGTGCAGTTTTGTTTGTGTTTCTTTGCAGTTTCTTTGCATTTATTGTTTCATCAAATTATAAACCATCAGCCATTTTTTTCTCTAATATTGTTTTCCTACACTCTTTTTTCGATATATCAATTTCATATATATTGCACTGGTTAAAGTCACCCAGTTCACTGATTCTATTTTCATTTTTAAATATTCCTTTTTCTTTGTATGTTACATTTTGAATAGTTTTGCTATACTTTCAAGTTCACTAATATTTCCACTTGCAATATCTACTTTCTTTTTTTTTTTGACAGGCAGAGTGGATAGTGAGAGAGAGAGAGAGAGAAAGGTCTTCCTTTTTGCCATTGGTTCACCCTCCAATGGCCTCTGCGGCCAGAGGAGTGCATCTCGCTGATCCAAAGCCAGGAGCCAGGTGCTTCTCCTGGTCTCCCATGCGGGTGCAGGGCCCAAGCACTTGGGCCATCCTCCACTGCCTTCCCGGGCCATAGCAGAGAGCTGGCCTGGAAGAGGGGCAACTGGGATAGAATCCAGCGCCCCAACCGGCACTAGAACCCGGTGTGCCGGCGCCGCAAGGTGGAGGATTAGCCTGTTGAGTCACGGCGCCGGCCAATATCTACTTTTTTAAAAAAGATTTATTTCTCTGAAAAGCAGAATGGCAGAGGGAGAGAGAGAGAGCTAGAGAGCTAGAGATATAGAGAGAGAGAGAGAGAGAAATACAGTCCATCTACTAGTTTACTCTCCAAATGGCTGGGCCAGGCTGAAGCATCCTGATGTGTGTTGTTGTGTTGCAAGTGGCAGTTTAACTCTCTGTACCACATAACCAGCCTCTCTTTCACAATGTCTACTCTGTCCTTAGCCTCCTGCTTGTTTTTTTTTTTTTTTTTTAATTTCTGACCGAGTAGATTTTTTTCTAGAAACATTTGATTGGTTCCTCCCTTTTATATTGATTTATTTATTTGACAGAGGGGAGAGAGAGAGAGAGAGAGAGAAACTTTGATCCACTGGCTGGCTTATCTCCCAGATGACCACAATGACCAATGCTGGACCAGGCCAAAGCCAGGAACTTCATCCAAATCTCCCACTTGGATGCAGGGGCCCAAGCACTTGGACCATCTTCTGTTGGTTTCCCTGGCCATTAGCTGGGAGGTGGATGGGCAGTGGAGCAACTGGGACTTAAACTGGCACTCTTATGGGATGCTGGCATCACAGGCAGCAACTTTACCTATCATGCTACAACACTGGCCCACTTCCCAAACATCTGCTCTTGAATGGTTCTTTTTTATATCTTCCATGCTTTTTAGTCAACTTTTTTAACATCTGGAAGAAAGTTGTTTAAACATCCTTTTTTGATAATTCTAACATTTGTGTTAGTTCCAAGTTGGTGTTAATTTGTTGAATTTCTACTTATAGATTGCTCTTTCCTAATATTTTGCTTGCCTGTTGCTCTGGATAATTGGATGTTGGACATTGTGAATTTTACCTTGTTGAGTGCTGTGTGTCTTGGTATTCCTTTAAATATTCTGTGCTTTCTTCTGGGAGGCTGTTAAATTACCTGGAAACAATTTCACTGCTTTAAGTCTCTTTTTAAAGGTTTGTTTGGTGATAACAGTACAGTTTTCATTTTAGGTTCAATTATTCCTAAGAGAAAGGTCTTCCCGGCCAAGTAGGGGCAGCAACATTGCAGGCAGAACTGTAAATTTCTTGTTAGAGATGCCCCTTGCCTTTTCCTGGCCAGCTCAGTAATGAAAGTCAACAGAGTGTCTTCCCCTAGGAGGTTCACACCTCCCTTAGGATGTACCCCATGTGAAGAGATAGATAGGTCTGGGCCTCTTAACTTACAAGGCCTAAAGCCCAACAGATTATTATCAAGCCCCTTCTGTCAGGTTCTATTTGCCTCTCAATCAGAAAACTTAATTGTAGCTTAGACAGCACCTTTCTTAGCTCCTCTAATAATGACTCTGTCCTTTCTTCTAGACCCTGTCTAGTGCACTTGGGTCTCATTCCTTTGTAATCATAACCTCTACTCTACCACCAATGGCTCTACTCCCAACCTGTGTGTACTGATGGTCCTCTTCCCCACTTAATGCTGTATAATTGTTCAGACCTGGTTAAGGCCACTCTTAGGATCATTGGTTACTATCCTCACCCTGTCTTTTATGACCTTGTCTAAATATGATCAGAGTCGGCGAACTTGGAAGGCTTCCATAGCCTTGGCAACTCATGACTGGAGCCTAGGGTGGCTACTGGCGCCATAAACTAGAATGTCAGTTTGTTGGGTCAACAACAGGAGTCACTGTGCACTTGCTCCTCATGTGGGATCTCTGTCCTTAATGTGCTGTCCATTGTGATTTAATGTTATAACTAGTACTCAAACAGTATGTTTCACTTTGTGTTTCTATGTGCGTGCAAACTGTTGAAATCTTTACTTAATATATACTAAATTGATCTTCTGTATATAAAGAGAATTGAAAATGAATCTTGATGTGAATGGAAGGGGAGAGGGAGCGGGAGAGGGGAGGGTTGTGGGTGGGAGGGAAGTTATGGGAGGGGGAAGCCATTGTAATCCATAAGCTGTACATTAGAAATTTATATTCATTAAATAAAAGTTAAAAAAAAAATAAAATCCTAAAAAAAAAAAAAAAAAAAAAAAAAAAAGAGAAAGGTCTTCCATCTGCTGGTTCACTCCCCAAATGGCCACAATGGCCTGAGCTGGGCCGATCCAAAGCCAAGAGCCAGGAGCTTTCTCCAGGGCTCCCACGTGAGTGCAGGGACCCAAGCACTTGGGCCATCTCCTACTGCTTTCCCAGGCCATAGCAGAGAGCTGGATTGGAAGAGGAGCAGCTGGGACTAGAACTGGTGCCCATATAGAATGTCGGCACTGCAGGCAGAGGCTTAGCCCACAGTGCCACAGTGCTGGCCACCCGTATTCATTCCTTTATTCCTCTTGGATGGTCCATTCCTGGCCACAGGTAATTTTCTCAAATGTCTCCTTTGATCAATATTCTGAAAAATAGTTCAGGGGGAACCCATATAAACTCTTTTTGCTCTGCTCTTTCCTTTCTGGCATTCTGCTTGGCAAATCCTAGCTGCCGTGGGTCTCCTGGACTCTAAGCTCTGTAACCGTAACTCTGGTCTTTCTCTCTTTTCTGCCTGGATACTGTCTCTTTGTGCCATGGTCTGGAAACTTTCCCAAAGCAGTAACTTGCAGCAACCATAGGACTCATATTGTTTGTTTATCTTCTCTCAGAGAGCACTTTAGTTTGTAGCCTGATGCTCAATGTCTTGAGAACTGTTGTTTTAAGATGTTTTAACTGCTTCTCTTGTTGCTTCAGCCAGGAGAGTGAGTTTGTTCCCTGCAAGTTTTTTCTCCATCTTTGCTGGAAGCAGAAGTCCCAAACTAGAACCTTAAAAGTGTATTAAAGGGGGGCTGGTGCGTAAGCTCTCTACTTATGGCCTGGGAAAGCAGTAGAATATGGCCCAAATCCTTGGGCTCCTGCACTGATGTGGACGACCTGGAAGAAACTCCTGGCTCCTGGCTTCTGCCTGGCTCAGCCCTGGCCATTGCAGCCGTTTGAGGAGTGAACCAGCAGATGGTTCACTCTGTGTCTCTCCCCCTCTCTCTGTGTGTCTCTCCCTCTCTCTCTGTAATGCTACCTTTCAAATAAATAAATCTAAAAAAAAATGTTAATGGAAGAAGAGGCAATAATACTGATGGCTCTGGGATAACAGCTGCTTGTTGCTAGAATATAGTTGAATTATGACAGCATTTTTGTCTACAGTGCACAGACTCACAATGCAAAGTGGATATGAGCATTATAGTTGGTGGTTTGAATTCCAGCTGTTGGAGACTAGCTACCTGACTCTGAACAACTTACTTATTTGGCACATTGTAGCTCCTAAACAGAAGTTTATTCCTTTCTTTGTTAGCCTCTCTCATTCCCCATTCTCCCTAATTCTTCTGCAAAATAATTGTGCCTGTTTTTTTTTTTTTGCCATGGTTTTACATAATCTATGAGAAGAGCAAAAGTCCTCATTATAAATTTTTTCAGGATATAGGGGATGGAGTTTTGTTCCCTTTTTAAAAAATTTTTCTTCTAACATCAAACACCCACTATATAAAAGGGAATATGCTGCAAACTATGGAATAAAAATATGCATGATAGGATCCCTGCTCTCCAAGAGCTCACGGACCAACAAGTGAGATGGACAAGTAACCCACAATGTGATAAGATAGCAGCATAGAAACACCATGTCTGAAAAGGCAGAGTTGGAGGCTTGCTGGCTGACAGATAAAAGCACCATGTCTGTATCCAATCTGTCTTCAGTTTCTTTTGTTGTTTACTTCTTCAATATCTGATTTATTTCAAGGCTCAGGCTCTGATCCAGCTGACCCTGCTGCTGCAGAAACCATTTGATTCTTCCTACTTAGTGTGTTCAAAAGTCACTTTGTGGTAGACCGTATCCTTAATGAGCTGACAAAGCTGGGGCCAGAGTTCCTCGAGTCACCGAACCTCATCTTGGGGATTCGTTGCCTCTGGACACGAAGTGATTACCTAAGGCACTGACTTTAGGAAAAGATGAAAGGCATCTCTTTATAAGCCTTCCTTGATCCTGACACTGAGGGCCTAGATGGCATTCTCATCAAGCTTTTACTAACACATCACCAAGCAATCAATAGGAATTTGTCAGAGAGGAAGAAAGAAGGACACGATTCCTCTCCTAGAGGCAGAGAATTAAAACCAGCATTGTTAAAGAAGGGCATTCTATAGTGGAGAGAGCACGGGGCTGTGAGTGAGGACACCAAGCTTTCAGTCTAATCCTTTTACATGAAATAGCACTAGACACTGGCGTTTTTAAACTCTAGGCTCCAACTAGCCAATCAATTAAATACTGTAGTGCTATGCATATCAGTAAGAAAGCCCAATCAAGATTTACTGTAATTTATATTATTTTAAAAGGTTTTAATTTTTGTGCTATAGTTTGAAATTTGCTTATTCCTGGCCTAAAAATGCACTTTTCATTTTGACCGAAGGACACTATAAATAGTTTTTTTTTTTTCATTTAAACATTGCTTTAGTAGAAATATAGGTGAAAGTACTTATAAACCTGAAAGGATGTTATACCAAATGGCCAGATGGATTGCCTTAGAGCAGTCTCATTTGAGTAACTTCTGTTATGGATATGTCTTTTTTGGTCTCACATCTTACCAGAGGAAGTTATTGTACTGGCTAGAGACTCAGGGTTCACTTAACTCTTCTAGGGTGGATGCAATGCTATTTAACCCTGTACATCTCTAAACAATGACTTTGGATCTGCAAGAACAAGAATTGGTGCAATGAATATATACATCTTTTTTTTTTAAAAAATATTTATTTGAAAGTCAGAGAGGAAGAGAGGGAGAGAGAGAGAGGAGAGAGAATTTGGGGTGGCCATGTGGTGCAGTGGGTCAGGTCTCCACTTGGATGCCTGGATCGCATATTGGAGTATTGGTTTAAGTAGTTCTGGCTGTTCTGCTTCCAATACTTCTTCCTGCTAATGTATCCTGGGAGGCAGCAGATGATGACTCAGGTGACTGGCTCCTGCCACCCACGCAGAAGACCTGGATTGAGTTCCAGGCTCCTGGCTTTGGCCTGTTGTGGGCATTGGGAGAATGAACCAGCAGAAGGAAAGAAGGAAGATTCTCTCTCTCTCTCTTTCTCTGTTTTGCTTTTCAAGTAGATAAAAATAAACATTTAAAAAAGAGAAAGTCAATTTCCAGGGAGAGGTTATTACCTCTATTTTACGATATTTTTTCAAGATTACACAATTTGTAAGAGAGACAGTATTTGAACTAAGACTTCTTCAAAATAGTTTCTCTTTGAGTCTTTGACAACGCTTTGCATCTAAGAAGTAAACCAACAGATACTTCATTTGATTTAATTCATCAAAATTCAACTAAAAATTACTTATTGAGATATTTCTCTATGCACAGTCCCGTGCTAAAGTTCTAAGCAACATAAAACATTCTTTAAATGGAGAATTAATACCTCTAAATTTTACATTGTGTTGTTTTAGGGAAAATTATAATTTACATTGCCCAAACCTACTCTCTGGCAAATATCTGAAACTTAATAATTATTTTGTGGAGGTGGGAGATGGAAAGATAAAAACCAATTTATGCCAAAGAAAGACCTCCATGCACAAGATCACTGACTCCGTATAAATAGCACAAAAAAGAACGTGAGATGTCTTGCATTTTATTAGGATAACACACTTAAGATGTAATATCAAGTTCTGAGCCAAAACCAGATAGTGCAACTTTTAGAAATTCTTCTATCACTATGAAGTAATTCAGGACTAGAGCAGGGGTGGCTAAATACAGCCTGCAGGCCAGATTAAATCCACAGGGATATTTTGTCCGCACTCAACTCCCACTGAGAACAAGCAGCAACACTCAGCTGTAGGTGGATGCTGACTCACAGACTCCACTGGTAATCAGAGCCCTGCCAGCACCAGTGCCAAGTGGCTGCAGAGAGGGGATAGACCAGGGCAAAGCTGGCGTCCAAGGCCTCTCTGGCTCTTATCCCCAGGAATGTGTGATTCAGTCGTGCCACAGAGGCTGGGTTGGTTAAGCACACCCATGGAGAGCCAGGGAAGAATGGAAAGGCTGCCGTAGCAGAGAAGACAGAGTGGCAAGGGTGCCATAGAATCTGCCGCCTACGTGCTTCTGTAGGACTTCAGTCCTTCTAGAATGACCCTTCAGTGTGTCCATAAGTCTCCAGAGAGGGATTCATGAGTGCTTGGCACCAGTTGATGCCTACTGACTGCTGCCCTTTCAGTTACTCCCTAGGAACTACTGTGCTCCCTTGTAGCCAAGTCTGGTGCCAGCAACAGGCTACAGCTGCAAGTTGCTTTGTTACATGGTGGGGGAGAAGGTCTCTCTTCTATTTTGAGTTTCACTTAATTTTTGCTTGTGGACTCTTTCCCCCCAAAGTCTTAAACACAAAACCTTGGGGAGCTGGCCATGATGCTAGATGCAGAAGCTTTGTGCCTGGATCTTTGCTAAGGGGCTTGTGGTCCCTCAGGCAAATAGAGCTCTGGAGGACCTGGCTACCAGCTTGCCAGATGCATGTGTGTCTGTTTGAGCCTCAGTGATAGGCACAATTAGGTCTCAAGGGAACCCTCATACACAGTCATTAATGAAATGTCAAATTCATCCTTTATGACTCTTGAGTCAATGCAATACAAAGAATTAGAATTCTAAGACCTGCCCATAATCAGGGACATTGTTTTAGGGAAATCTCAAGACTCTTTGAATATGACATGGTATGTGGTCAAGAAAAGCCAAGGAAGAGAAAAAAAATGGCATGGATGATCTGGAAAGAGTAGTAAACAGGAAGGAAAATATTGAAGTGATAGTAATTTTAATCCCATTTAAGGCTTAGCAGAAGAGTTACATTTTTGTGGAATAGTCACAACTTGATGCACTTGCATTTTGTAAATAAACTGTAACTTTAAATTTAGTTTTAGAAAAATTGCTGTGGACAATGAAGAACATTGACATGTTAAACTAAAAAGAAAACCAACTGTGATATAGAATGGCAACTATACTTAATTGTATCAGTCTCTTTTAACTTTCATTTTCAAGGTTATCACCCTTCAGTGAAGATAAACACTACTAAAAGCTTGTCAGCTGTTTTTGAGACAGGAAAAAGGATTTGTTTCTCTGCCTGTCTCAAGGAGATAGATGTGGACATCAGTGTCCTTCTACAAAGTAGTCGATGAGCCTAAACAAGATGAAGTGGCGGCATGTTGATGGAGTATATTCAGAAGTGACAAGCAGACTTGCAGACAGCGATGTTTTCTTCATTATTCTGCAAACAAGACTTTAGAGAGCTCTTACAAAAGGAAAAAGAAAAAAAGAAGTGCCTTGCCAAGGTTAGAAGTTAGGAACGCATTGAGCCTTGAAGAGGACCAGCCAACAGATGAGGAAAAGGAGTTTTCTTTTGCCTGAAGGGCACTTTCTTTAAAAAGAAAACATGGAATATCTTAAACATTTAGAGCATTTAGAGAATGAGACAGACTTTACTTTCATTTAAAGTAAGAATCAGAGCATTCCTTCATAAGAAATGTTATAATTCTCTTGACAAAGGGTGACCTAGGAAGCCCTTTGAACATTTGAGATAGTTAGAGCTGTGGGGGTTTAAAAATTTTATCTAGCCCAATTGTATCTTTTGAAAGAAGAGGAAGTTGACACCCAGAGTGTATTAATTAACTTACTTGGAGTGATTGGGGTATGGGCAGGACAAAGACTAGCACTAGCATTCTAGTTGTCTAAGTTTTATCTTATGCTATACTGAATATACACTGTATCATGCAAAATTAAAGAACGTGTGTGTGTGTGTGTGTGTGTGACAGAGAGAGAGAAACAGGCAGAGAGACAGAGACAGAGGCAGAGACAGAGACAGAGAAACTAATGAACAAGTCCCATAGAGGACCCTGTCTTGGCTGCCATTTTTTTCCTTCTGCTCAGGCTCCCCCTGCTGGATAATACTTAGTTGGGGCATTCTCTGCTGAAAACACACTGCCACCATGAGTACTGCATTTCAGCCCTCATGCAGGCAGGCCATGCAGTTCTTGGCTGAAGTGGGGGAAATTACCTCTACCTTACTCCTACTTTTTGTCTTAAACTCTGAATGCTCAGTGGACAGACTGAAAACTTTTTGTTAAAATGTAAACTTTTGGGCCTAGGCATGAGAAGCATGAGACTGATTTCTATTCCTTTGACTTGTCTCTTACTATTATTTCCACTGCTCAGTGGCCTCTGGCATCTGAATATTGGACAATTGGCAAGAATTTGAGTGACATATGGAATTGTTTGTTGCTTCCTGCTTGAATAGCTTTTATTATTTCCAATGGGCACAAAAGGAATCAAAGGGCTATAGCTGTACATCTTTTTTTTTTTTTTTCTTTTTTTTTTCTTGAGGAAATGTGAGCCTCTAGGGGCATCAAGAGTCTTGGCAAGAAATCTGTCTTGAATGGCCAGCAATCAATAGAGGAGTGTGTCGGGGAAAATCCCTTGCTATACTCTTCACTTCTTGGCTCCACTGCTTACTTGCCTTGTGATCCTGGGCAAACTACTTAATCCCTCAAAAATGAACTTTCCTCATTTGTGATATGGGGATAATAAAGTACCTACTTTCAAAGTTTGTTTTGAATTAACAAAATAAGATACTTCCTTAAGACACAAATACTTTCTTTTTTCAAAAGAAACCTTTTATTTAAGGAATAGAAACTTCATGCATTTCATAAGTACAACTTTAGGAATATAGTGATTCTTCCCACCATACCTGCCCTCCTACTCACACTCTCACACCTCCTACTCCGCCTTCTCCCATTCCCAGTCCCATTCTCCACTAAGATCCATTTTCAATTAACTTTATACACAGAAAACCAACTCTATACCAAGTAAAGAGTTCAACAATTTTCAGGAAAAAACAAACAGAAAGCAACTATTCTTCAACAGTCGAGACAAGGGCTGTGTAAAGTCATTGCATCTTGAAGTTAATTTCACTTTTTTTAAAAAAAGAAACTTAACTTTAAAGAAGCACCCAAGAATGATACATCTTTTATAAACACTTAGACATATTCGTAATACAACTCTTTGAGATAGAGGTCCTGCATGGGAAGTTAGTGCACAGTGACTCCTGTTGTTAATTTAACATTCTTATATATGACATCAGTGATCACCCGAGGCTCTTGACATGAAATACCTAGGCTATGGAAGCCTTTTGAATCCATAAAATCCATCAGTATTTAGACAAGGCCATGAGCAAAGTGGAAGTTCTCTCCTTCCTTCAGAGAAAAGTACCTCCTTCTTTGATGACCATTTCTTTCTACTGGAGTCTCACTCACTCAGGTTCTTTATGTAGGACATTTTTTGCCACAGTGTCTTGGCTTTCCATGCCTAAAATGCTCTCGGGGTCAGCATTGTTGAACAGTAGGTTAATCCTCCGCCTGCGGCACTGGCAAACCATATAGATGCCAGTTCTAGTTGCGGCTGCTCCTCTTCCAATCCAGCTCTCTGCTGTGGCCTGGGAAAGCAGTAGAAGATGGCCCAATGCTTGCATGGGAGACCAGGAAGAAGCACCTGGCTCTTGGCTTTGGATTGGCACAGCTCCAGCCATTGCGGCCATTTGGGGAGTAAACCAATGGACGGAAGACCTTTCTCTCGGTTTCTCCCTCTCACTGTCTGTAACTCTACCTCTCAAATAAGTAAATAAATTCTTAAAAAAAATAAAATGCTCTCATGGGCTTTTCAGCCAGAACAGAATGTCTTAAGGGCTGATTCTGAGGTCAGAGTGCCAGTTAAAGTGATCGAAATTCTGTGAGTCTGCTGTGTGGACTGCTTTCCATGTTAGAGCATTCACTCCTCTTTAATTCTATCTATTATTACAAATACTTCTTTAAGATACCTAATATCACTCTGACTCAACAAACATTGCTGTTAGTATTCCCTACCATTCCTTTCAGTAGGTCACAATAATTTGGGCATAGAGACTGGCAATGACTATGAATTGCAGGGAAAATATTTAAAAATAACACACACCATAAAGAACTGTATACAGAACATAGAAATAACACTCATAACTCAAAAATAGAGCAGATGTTGTGGTGCAGTTGGTTAAGCCACCACATGGGATGCCCAAGTCCCATCCTGGCATGCCTGAATTGAGTCTTCTCTTTCTGATATAGCTTCCTGCTAAAGTACCTGGGAGGCAACAGATAGTGGCACAAGTAGTTGGACCTCACCAACCATGTGGGAGACCTGACTGGATTTTCTGGCTCTCGTTTTGGCTTGGCCTAGCCCTAGGTATGGTTGGCATTTGGGGGGGAATGAACCAGTGAATAGATCTCTGTCTGATCGCCACTCCGCCTTTCAAGCAAATAAATAAATCTACTAAAAAATGACTCAATTAAAAAATGGGCAAAGATGTCACCAAAAGAAGTATATAAAATCTTATAAAGATGCTAACTCTTTAATTAACACACAGTTATTCTTAGGAGTTTAAATTTAACTGAAAGGTGATCCCTGGTAAATATAAGAGTTGGAATAAGAGAGGGAGGAGATGTACAATTTGGGACATGCTCAATTGGACTTACCCCTAATGGTAGAGTTAGAAACATGCCAGGGGATTCCAATTCAATCCCATCAAGGTGGCATGTACCAAGGCCATTTCACTAGTCAAAGTGATCAGTATTGATAGGATTAAGAGTCAAAGGGATCACATAAACAAGACTAGTGTCTGCTAATACTAACTGATAGAATCAAAAAGGGAAAGAATGATCCAACATGGGAAGTCGGAGACACAGCAGACTCATAGCATGGCAGATGTCCTAAACAGCACTCTGGCCTCAGAATCAGCCCTTAAGACATTCGAATCTGGCTAAAAAGCCCAAGAGAATATTTCAGGCACAGAAAGCCAAGACACTGTGGCAAAAAAAAAAGACTTAAATGAAAGATTTCTGTGAGTGAGATCCCAGTGGAAAGAATGGGCCATCAAAGAAGGAGGTACCTTTCTCTGAAGGGAGGAGAGAACTTCCACTTTGACTATGGCCTTGTCTAAATAAGATTGGAGTTGGTGAACTCAAGAGGCTTCCATAGCCTTGGCAACTCATGACAAGAGCCTAGAGTGATTACTGACGCCATAAACAAGAGTGTCAATTGTTAAATCAACAACAGGAGTCACTGTGCACTTACTCCCCATATAGGATCTCTGTCCTTAATGTTTTGTACTATGTGAATTAATGCTATAACTAGTACTCAAACAGTACTTTACACTTTGTGTTTCTTTGTGGGTGCAAACTGTTGAAATCTTTACTTAATATATACTAAATTGATCTTCTGTATATAAAGATAATTGAAAATGAATCTTGATGTGAATGGAATAGGAGAGGGAGCGGGAGATGGGATGGTTGCGGGTAGGAGGGAGGTTATGGGGGGAAAAAGCCACTGTAATCCAAAAGTTGTACTTTGGAAATTTATATTCATTAAATAAAAGTTAAAAAATAAAATATATTCTAAAAAAAGGAAAAAATATGCTTATCAGTCATTATGTTATGGTCTGGTTATCCTAATCTTTATTCTAGGTTCTTACCTCCACAGAGATAACAATTCAAAGCAGAGGCAGATATATAGTGCAAAAATGAGGAGAGGATTTGTTTCAAAGAGAGAGTGTGAACATACATTCACATTTAAGTGTGGGCCACCCTATGTGTGTCTGGGGAGATGTCTATCATCACTGGGCTGGAGAGTTGACTATGAAGAAAGAGAGGGGAAGGAGGAGGCCCAAGAATGATCCCCAAGCATAACCAAGGGAAAACAAGGGCCCCTACCACATTATCAGTCTCTTTTATGAGACAGAGGATGGAGTCCCAGTAGAATTTACTATACTTGAGGTTTCCTTCCTTCCTTCCTTTCTTCCTTCCTTTCTTCTTTCCTTCCTTCCTTCTTTTCTTTTCTTTAAGATTTATTTATTTTTAAAAATTTGTTTAATTACACAAATTTCATATAGTTCATATATACAGATTCAAGAACATAGTGATACTTCCTAACCCATGCCCCAACCCTTCTTCCTCCTCCCTCTCCTATTCCCACTCTTAATTTTTACAAATATCTCTTTTCAGTTTAATTAATATTCATAAGGTTAACCCTACACTAAGTGCAGAGTTCAACAAATAGTATGAAGAAAAAACCCGATGTTCCTCAACAGAAGAGACAAGAGCTATAAATCATCATGAATCTCAAAATGTACATTTCAGTCCAATACATTACATTTTAGGTACTCTATTAGTTACCCTAGATCGGGGAAAGCATATGTTATCTCTTTTTTTGGAACTGGCTTATTTTACTATGCATGAAACTGTCTGGGGTTTTTATAGCACCTCCTTGTGGAGTTTAAGTTTGACATGACCATCATGGTATCTCCTCTTTCCCAGTTCCAGGTAAGACTGGGAAAGTGGGTGTGCTGGACTGACAGGGATAGAGTTACAATGCAGGACTTTCAGAAATTCCAGCTCAGTTATTTCCACCTAATCTTCCTGCCTGGCTCCCTATATCAATTGAGGAAATGCACATTTAAACATTGGGAGAACACATCACATACCAACCAGAGAGACAATAATGAAAAAGACATAATACTAAGTATTGCCAAGGATGTGGAACAACTTGAAGCTTCATACAACACTGAATGAATGTAATACATAAATTGGAAGACAGTTCGGGGAATAAAGAAAATCTCACTGACCCACTGGTCTACCATAGGTCCTATGTCTTTCCTTGAACCAATCACTATTTCTAGGGAAAAATGCCCCAAATTATTGGCCAGAGTAAATCATATGCCACTTTGGCAAATTTACCAGAAATTGACCAACTTAGGTTTTCTTTCTTTGTGGGGATGATCAATCTTTTGTCATTTTGCCTGAAATAGTTACAAAGTATTGGATGTGGACATTTTAGATCTGTGAGGACATTGGTAAGTCAAGGGGCTGGATTATGGTGAACACAGTCTTTGTTTCCAAATGTCTAACATCCATTCCAACTTTTTGTTCTGTCAAATTTTGTTTGAGGAATACCTTCTCTCCATTTTGAAAAATGGGAGGAGGGGATCATATGATTGTAGTTAAGTTTATCAGATGCTTTGTTCTGTGAACATGAAATGAGTAGAATACAGACAAGACTGAAGTTGGTTTGAACAAATTTATTTCATGACTCCTCAAGTTCCTTTAAGTCTAATTGTTCAGACTTTACCAATTATGTGAGCTGTTGTAAATATTTCTTACAAATTATCTTTTTGCCTAAACAAGGCAGATTTAATGAACTAACAACAAACATTATTAAAATAAGCTAGCAATTCTCTTATTAAAATACAAACAAAAAATAGATAACTGAGCTTCAGTTTTTGGTTATGTACCACATTTGTGTTTGTTATTCATAAGCATATATGAGAATGTATATCTTCCTGAGAATGCATTTATTATGGGTCAGGAGTATGAATTTGGAGATAGGAAAGGGTGACAGAATATCAGCATGCAGTGTGAACATTTTATATGCTCTATATTCTGTGAGCCTAGAAATATGGCTTAGAAAGTGAAGTTTGCAAGAATATGATTTGTAGAGCTGTAGGAACACAATAATAAAAATTCTTTCTTTGAAGAAAGAAAGAAGTTAGTCATGTGAGTCTTGCTTTAAATAGAAAATCAGTTTTAATGATAGAGGAAATGTGAGGCAAATTGAATCTAAAAGTACTCTTTTGATTCAAGTACTATTTTGCTAATGTTTTTTTTTTTCTTTCTGATGAGAAAGAAAACTACCACAAGCAGAATATGTAAACCCATGGATCTAAAAAAAAACTTGCCTTCTTACAGATCAGATTGAGAAAATCTCTCAAGTATAAGACTGCAACTTGGTTCTGTTCAACAGTAATTGGCAGATTCTTGGGATGTGTTTCACAGTCATTCATTGTCAAAAGAAACAGACTCTCTTGCTCTCATGATGTTTTGTTAGCCAACAAGGATGTCAACCCTTCGGTTGTCAAAATTATGAAACACATTTGGATAATTATGAAAGGACAGAAAGCATGACTGGCATAAAAGAGAAATGATAGTTCAGAAGTGGAACTTCGCTTTCTTTCAGTATAATGAAACTTCAAATTAATTTAATCTAACTTTTTGGTTTTAGCATGGATAAAATTTGGAATATATTTTCTAAAGATTATTCCTTTATTTCACTGTCTCCCTTTTGTTCAAGATAAAAACCAAACATAATTAAAACTGCCTCTGACTTTTACTAAATCTAAAATTGATTTGGGACTTTGTTTATACTTTTACAATGTACAATCCCTATTCCTTTGTGGCAGAGGATGAAGCTGTCTGCTAATTTTCTTCTTACCTGATGACAGGAGCTTGAAAATGGTCCTGAAACTGGGTTAGAAGGTGTACAAAAATAAGAAACTCATGATAGGCCAGTGTTCCTTAATAATAAAGCTCATTAATTTTTTTCTTATAAGGCAGATTAATTATAAAGTCATTTCTATCCTGTCAGTATTATTGGGGTTTTGAGTATAACAGATTTGCATGTGGAACTGCAAAAATCAGTGGAATACTGGAGCTGAAATATTAGGCTCATTTTATATGACAGTTCTTAGTTATTAACCTATTGTTTGGAATTCCCAGCATGTGATTATTTAAAGATATTTAAAGACATATCTGGAAGATTTGACTAGAATTGTATAATTATCAATATCAGTAACTTAACTAGTTTGTTTTCTAGACTAGCTTACTCCAATTACAAACAAAAAGAACCTGAAATAATTAAGTTCCCTTATTAAAATGGAGAGGTGAATAAAAATTCTCATATGTGTTTTGTGATAAGGCGATGCTCCTACTTGATTTGTGCCATCAATGTTAAGACAAGGAATAAATCTCTACAAAGAGTCAAATCACTGGCTCCAAATAAAATTCCATCAAGCAGTTCCCATGTAATCAGCTGTCGTCCTTAGTAACAAGTAGGAGACAAAGCCTGGCTTTCATTTTATTCCAGCCTCAGAGTCTGGATAAGGCTCAAGGACATAATAGGGAGTCTAAGCTACATAAAATAAAGAGAATAAATTCCTGCTTTGTTTCCTCCCCTTCTTCACCCCCCACATCATTTAGCCCCCTTTCCTCTCTCATGGCTTCCCTTAGTGTGATATCCTACCTCATTCAGCCTTATTACCAGTCCATGATCATTAAATGAGTCATTCAGATTTATTATCTTAAAGAGAGGAATGAGTCTACGTAGGCAGCTGTTGGGAATTCAGTTTAACCCATTATGGTTTTTAAAAAATTATGAGAGAGAGAGAGAAAGAAAGAAAGAGAGAGAAGAGAAAGAGAACGAGAGAGAAAAGAAAGAAAGAAAGATAAAGAAAAAAAGAAAGAGGAAGGAAGGAAGGAAGGAAGGAAAGAGTGAAGGAAGGAAGGAAAAAGGAGAGAATCTTTGCTGGTTCACAGACAGAAGCCAGGAGCCTAGTAATCAATCCAAGTCTTCCATGTGAATAGCAGGGACCCAAGTACTTCAACTATCACTTGCTGCCTACCAAGGTGAACATTAGTGGGAAACTGGGACCAACAGCAGAGCTGGAACTTGAACCCAGGCACTCTGTGAAAGAGATTAATGATAGTGTACTATGGGTGGGAGAATGACAATGTTATATCTATAGATAAAATGGTCATAATACATCATACATATTATGTACATATATAGATATTTTATAAAATAAGATTATATTTAAACTCACTAAATACCATTCTTATGAACATTTGAGATACTTAATTTAATTGAATTTTAGAAATGTATTTCTTGAGTAGAGGAAAGAGACAGAAAAAGAAAGTTTCCATGTGTTGGTTCATTCCATTGGCTGGTCACAACAAATGAATATTAGTCACTATCTCTGCAACTACAATGCTATGTAAATGATGTTTACCAGGTTGCTATTTTTTTATATTATTGTTAGACAAGTTAACTTTTTCTTAATCATAATCTTGCACAGGTAAATTAGTTTATCCATTAGAAAACTGTGGCATAAAAGAAGTTAGTAAATTTGGGTAAGACATGTTGGGGGAGCATAGCATAAACATATACTTGGCATAAGCAAAATGCAAACCATTATTCAGGGAGCCTTAAGGGCTGATTCTTAGGTCAGAGTGTTAGTTAAAGTGATTGTCATTCTATAAGTCTTCTGTGTGGACTACTTCTCATGTTGGAACTTTCTCTCCTTTTTAATTCTATCTATTATTATCACCAGACACTTGATCCTATTTATATGATCACTTTAATACTTAATCTTATCTATATGTTCAATTTAACACTTAATATGATCACTTTAACAATTAAGATGGCATTTTTTACCACCCAGCTTAATTGGGATTTTGGGACCATGACAAATTTTTAAATTGTACCCTTAGAAGTAAGTCCATAGGAACGTATGCAGAACTATATAGCTTTACAGTTACAAACTTCCTCCTCTCTTTCTTATTTCCACTCTTATTTTTTTTAATTGAGATCCATCCTCAATTCTGATTACTTATAAGTAACCCTACAATCAATTTTTTTAATTCCATTTCTGGCATTTCTTCAATCTCTTCATCTTCACATTCTAATATTGAAATGTTGTTGTTTTCTTTTGGGGGCATCGTGTTGTTTTCCTTATTCTTGTTCTTGAATTGCTGCATTTATTATTAGACATTTGAAGAGATGCTTGTTTTTGTTGTTGTTCTTTCCCCTGTGATGGCTTTCATCTTTGAAGAATTCCTCTGTGGCTTAGTGGAGCATCTGCTTTTTCAGTGAATACCTATAGGCAAGTGATGGGTATATACAGGGAGCTCTGGTCAGTGCTCCAGTGTGAGGGGAGTGTCCAAGGTGACATCCAAGTTAGGTGTGGTAAATTTCTTTCTTTTTTAATCAGAGAGGATGTTTGTTCAGCTCTGTTGGCGTAGTCTCATGCTCACCTCTTCTCCAAAGAGACCAATGCCTGGATGCTAGCCCCAGTGGGTACAATGTTCATTCATGCTGCCTCAAGAACCATACAAGGGATCCGTGCAGTCCTCAGCTTGGTCTGAGCACAGATACCACAGCAATGACCCTCACCAGGGAAACAGGGAGCCCCATGCATGTGGAGCTACCCACAGTGACTGCCCAAAGTCACAGCCACACCCTGTGCCTTCCCATGCAGCCACAGTATTTTCAGTCCTGGCACACAAGTCTCCTACAGTCACAAGCACCCAGTCCCCTGTCAATTCTCTCAGCTAGACTCAGGCATCTCCTCTCGGCTGGTTGGTGGGCATACAGACACAAGCTGGCATGGCTGTTTTATATGTCCAAAATGGCGTCTGCTCTCTCCTGGCTAGTTACAGGACACCAGTGCTGAGTGGTCGGAGAGAGAGAAACATACCCCCCTTTTTTTCCCTCTTGGTTGGCAGGTACACTGTCCCCCACAGGGCTCCAAGCTGGACTCACACCAGGCTCTTCCCTCAGCTTTACTCCCAGTGGCTTGAGCTGCTGAAGTCTTGTCTCAGCTCATTCCTGAGCCGGTGCTGAGGCTCTCGGCTGCTGAGGCTCTCGGCTACTGAGGTCTTGAGTTGTGCACGTCCACACCCTCCACATATGTTCACAGTGTCCTTCTGATTTGTGTAGAGTTTCCTCTGCAGTTTTCTCCCTAACTCTTCCCTGAGACTGCACTCTTTTCGCTTTAACTATCTTTCCCTGGACTAGAGCAGTAAGCTCCCTCCCTATTCCACCATCTTGGAAACCTCTGTATCTTAAACTTCTGTGCCACAACATTGGCCCCTGGAAGGCTTACTTTCCATTCCCTGTATCTATCATTTCCTCTTAAACAAACAGTAACACAAGATTACAGTTTCTAGAAAGTGTACTCTAATAGAAATAAAATCAATATCTTATAATTAGATGCATATCCATGTATATCAACTCTGATCACCATAATTGTTTTTTTGTTTATAAAGAGAACAATATTTTTTGACATTATCTTCACTGAAGATTTAAAATAAATAAATAAGAACAGGAGATGTGGGCACAGTGGTTAACACATTTTTTGGGACACTTGCATCCTATATTCAAATGCTTGGGTTCGAATCCTGGCCATGCCACTTTCCTGATGATATGAACTCTGGGACTCAGCAAGTGGTGGCTTAGGTGGTTGGGTCTCTGCTACTCACATGGGAGACACAGATTAAGTTCCAGAATTCTGGCTTTGGCCTGGTCCAACCCTGGTTGTTGCAGGAGTGAACCAGTGCAAGAGATAACTCTCTCTCTTTCCATTTGTCTCCCTTTCTAAATCAGCAACAAAACACTTCAAAAAGATACCAATCAGACTACAGACTCATTTGATGGTTTTAATATAGTATGTTCTCAATTCATGTAACCAATTAGATAACTAGTCAACGTCCTTTTCACTTTTACAATGACATAAAAAGATGCTATTTCCTGAATTTTTTGTTTTTACTTTCTGAACTTAAACAAGAAAGAAAAGCACCTCACCCACCAAGCACTGCTTCAAAGAAGGG
Source organism: Lepus europaeus (assembly GCF_033115175.1). NCBI lineage: Eukaryota > Metazoa > Chordata > Mammalia > Lagomorpha > Leporidae > Lepus > Lepus europaeus. The sequence continues at coordinate 139,092,116 of NC_084827.1, read as the reverse complement.
TTTCATCTGATTTTATCAGTCTCAGATAATTTAATTGTTCTGGTAGCTTGAAGTTTCAATCAGGGAAACATCAAGGAGATAATTTCCTGTATACTATTAAAAGACATTTGAGAAGTTGATAGGATAATAGAGGCCAAGAACTAATAGGAGGACAAAAAGTAAATGAAAAAGACACTGCAGGGAAAAAAGAGGCGGGTGGGGATTTACATATTTCCAGTTGACAGACACTGTGGTTTCAGAGATGTTTGTATTTCTCTAACACGGGCTTTTTGAGTCCTTATGAGTTCAGTGCAGGGGAATTTTTCTGATGACTATAGGTAAAACATAAGCATTGCTGTTATTCTGTCATTTGGGAGAGGAGGACAAATTTTCAATTTCTCCATTTGTTGATGAATATCACACTTTAATTTAACATAGCAACTAGAAAATTTTTTCTGTCTCACATACCTCTTTTGGCAGTTACCATATTCTCCTCATTATTTGCTTGTTCTAATTCTTTCAAAACTTTACATCTTTCCTTGTTACTTGTTGATTGCATTTTTGGAATAAAATAAGATTTGTCTGAAGCAATTTAACTTCAAGTTTAACTTTCGTGAGAATCTGGCGCTGAGTTTAACATTTAGATACATTTGGAAGAATCTTCCGGATGTCATTTTAAGAAGTATTAGTTACAGCTGATTCCTCCTATACCTCCTCCGGTGCCAAACCATTTTGTCTTGATTTGATTGCTGATGCCTGAAACTTTATCTTTGAATTTCCTTCCTTTGATATCAGAGTGCAGATACTGCTGGGAAGACAGTCACTCACATTTTATTGTAATGGTGGCTTGTGATTGGTTTTTAAAATGTTTTCTAAAAGAGTATGTATTATTTTCATCTACGTGGAAGGCAGACTGACAGAGAGAGAAAGAGAGGGAGGGGAAGAGAGAGAGAGAGAGAGAGAGAGAGAGAGTCTTCCATTTGCTGGTTCACTTCCCAACTGCGCACAATAGCCAGGGCTGATCCAGGCCAAAAACAGAAGTCTAGAACTCCATCCAGGTCTCCCAGTTGGGTGTCAGGGACTCAAGTACTTGAGTCATCACCAGCTGCCTCCCAGCATGCATTAGCAGGAAGCTGGGCTGGAAGCAGAGCAGTCAGGACTTGAACAGCACTCTAACATGGGATGTAGCATCACAAGTGGCAGCTTAACCTGCTATACCATGATGCCTGCCCCAGGGCCTGGGTTTTGTTTGGGGGTAGAGATTAACTGCAGGAGCATTTTAGCAACCGGTACAGATATTTCCATGGTGCAGGTGGAAACACTGCTGAATGTATACTCTTGCTTACTACTCACCTGTAAACTTGGAGTCATTTAACATTTTTGATGTATAATATATAAGATTTGGGATAATAATGCTTGCTTGATTTATCTCATAGATATGACTAAAAACTGTGACATGCTATGCAAAGTAAAGATACTAGGGGAACAACCAAAGGGAAAGGAAATGTGGCCAGACCAACATCTACCTATGACATAAGGTGGATGCTGGACTCATTCCATCATCGTACTTAGGATTCTGACAATTGGGATGGCCATGATTCATATATTTCCTTCCATGTATAATTGGGATAAAGTAAACAGATTTTTTTTACAGGCAGAGTTAGACAGTGAGAACGAGAGACAGAGAGAAAAGTCTTCCTTTTTCCGTTGGTTCACCCCCCTCAAGTGGCCCTATGGCTGGCGCGCTGCGGCTGGCGCACTGTGCTGATCCGAAGCCAGGAGCCAGGTGCTTCTTCCTGGTCTCCCATGCAGGTGCAGGGCCCAAGCACTTGGGCCATCCTCCACTGCACTCCCGGGCCACAGCAGAGAGCTGGACTGGAAGAGGGGCAACCGGGACAGAATCCGGCGCTCCAACCGAGACTAGAACCCTGGGTGCTGGTGCCTCAGGCAGAGGATTAGCCTAGTGAGCCGCGGCGCCGGCCAACAGATTTTATTTTATGGCTCATGTTGTTCCCTCCCCTCTCCATCCCTCCCCTCCCCTCCCCCTCCTGCCCTTTCTTTCCTTCCTCTTCCTTTCCCTTCCCTACCCTTCATTTTCCAGGATAGTACATGCTAGTCTAGTTTCTACTCCTGAGTGGTAGCACAGGGATTGGCAGAGGCGGGAGCTGTATCCACCTGGGAAAGATTGGGCAGTATGGCTGAGCACAATTCAACACTGCAGGCTTATATTTGTCAAGGACCTAGTCTTCAGTAGCAGAGAATTATTTTGTTTTGTGGGAAGCAGTTATTTTCTGGGAATAATCTTTAAGATCAAAATAGCACTAGAAATGGTCAAGTAATACAGTACAAGGAAAGTTGTTATATTTCAAATGGAGCTGTCCCTGTGTAGTAGGCAGAATAATGGACCCTAAATAGTGGATCTTGATTCTCGGAACTTGTGAACGTACTAGGTCATGTGGAAAAAAGGATTTTGTAAACGTAGTTAGGATAGGAGATTATACCTGCGATCCTACTCTAATCATATAGCCCTTAAATGAGGAGATCTTCTTTGGCTGGAGGCAGAGAGATGGTGTGGCAGGAGAAATCAGGGAGATTTTCAGTGTGAGAAGAACTTGATGTGTCACTGCTGGCTCAGAGATGCAAGAGAACCATCACTGAGGAAGAGTTATCAGCTTTTCAGAGCTGAGGGTCATTCCTTGCTGACAGACAGCAAGGAAAAAGGAGCCTACAACCACGGGACCTGGATTCCACCAATAATTTGAAGGACCTGGAAATGATGTCTTCTAGAGCCTCTGAATTAAAAAGCCCAGTTGGTTGACACCTTGATTTTTGGCTTTGTGAGACTGTGAACGAGAAACAAGCTGAGCTACCTAGGTCTGCTCAACAGAAGTGGAGAGAAGATATTTTTGTTGTTTAAAGCCACTAAGTGTGTGGTAAGTTGTTATGAAGGCAATAAAATATTAATAATACACTATATGAGAGGCAGATGGGCAGCAAATCAATGTCTGTTGCCTCAAATAGCCACTCATAGTTTTCTATTTGGTTTTCATACTGGAATCACTCTTTCTGATTACATCACATGAACAGGTAGCATATTCTTTAAATCAGCAGGTACCTCAGTTTCAGGTGCTCTACACTAGAGTGTGACTGCCTGTAAGTTATTTCCCTTGAGACTCCTCTAGGGGAATTTTGTGCACAGCTCTCTCTCTGCATATCTGTAGATACATCTGTCTTTAAAAAATTAAGGTATAACATACATTCAGTAAAGTGGACTATTGTTAAATATGTAGCTTGGTGAAGCTTTCATATGTCAATACCTGATAATCACTGTCTAGATGAAAATACGAATGTTTTTAATCACTTCAGAGGGTGATCCTACATTGCTAGTGCTCTTTAGAGAGAGAGAGGGAGGGGAGGAGGAGAGGGAATGGGAGAGGTAGAAGAAGAGGGAGAGGGAGAGGTAGAGGGAGAGAGAGAGGAAGAAGGAGACGAGGGAAAGGGAGAGGGAGAGGGAGAGGGAGAGGGAGAGGGAGAGGGAGAGGGAGAGGGAGAGGGAGAGGGAGAGGGAGAGGCAGAGGGAGAGGGAGAGGGAGAGGGAGAGGGAGAGGGAGAGGGAGAGGGAGAGGGAGAGGGAGAGGGAGAGGGAGATAATCTTTCATAAGTGGGTTCACTTCACAAATGCCTACAACAGGCCGGCACCGTGGCTCAACAGGCTAATCCTCCACCTTGCGGCGCTGGCACACCAGGTTCTAGTCCTGGTTGGGGCGCTGGATTCTGTCCCGGTTGCCCCTCTTCCAGGCCAGCTCTCTGCTATGGCCCGGGAGTGCAGTGGAGGATGGCCCAAGTGCTTGGGCCCTGCACCCGCATGGGACACCAGGAGAAGCACCTGGCTCCTACCTTCAGATCAGCGCGGTGCGCCGGCCGCAGCAGCCATTGGAGGGTGAGCCAACGGCAAAAAGGAAGACCTTTCTCTCTCTCTCTCTCTCTCTCTCTCACTGTCCACTCTGCCTGTCCAAAAAAAAAAAAAAATGCTACTCAGTCTGGGTCTCCTATATGGGTGTCAGGGACCCAAGCACTTGAGCCATCATCTGCTGTCCCCCAGGGTGTCTCAGCTGGAAGCTGGAATTGGAAGCAGAGCTGGGATTCGAACCCAGACACTATGATATAAGATGGGGGGATCCCAATGGTACCTTATTTTTAAAATTATGCCTGATGCACAGCTCAGAACCTTTCAAAAATATTTTTAATTTATTTTTTCATTGGGAGAGAGAAAGAGAGAATCTCTTTCATCTGCTGCTTTACTTCCCATATACGTGTGACAGCTAGGGCTGGGCCAGGTCAAAGCAGGAGCTTAGAACTCCATCTGGGTCTCCTATGTGAGTTACAGAAACCCAAGTACTTGGACTTTTACCCACTGTCTTCCCAGGTGCTTCAGCAGGGAGCTGGGTCAGAAGCAAAGCCAAGACTGAACCCAGGTACACTAGTATGCTACTTGCAGTGTTTTCTGCTCTACCCGACTTACTTAAGATCTATATTTCCCATCTCATGACTTTTCTTTCCCACAGAGCATCGTTGTCAGCATGAGGAAGCACGGCAGGAGCAGTCATGATTTCACCAATGCGGTCACTTTCTCTTCCTTGTCTCTGGGGGCTGAAGAATATTTCTTTGTTTTGAAAGAGTTTTATAAGTGCTCTGGCCATGGAAAACAGGCAGGTTGCTTTTACGTTCTGCAGTGTCAACAGATCTCTGAACAGTCTCAGAGCACACTTCGTGGAAAACACCCGGGCAGCTGATGGTAGGCACTGTGTAGTCACAGGATTGAAATTGGTGGTTCTCCATCCTGGTGATTGATGTAAGCTGCTCCCTGCAGGCCCTGAATTAGCTTCCAGGCCCAACCCCTATTGGGCTCTGGATCCTCCTTTCCCGGCATTCTTTGGGCGGTAAGAATTGGCTCTGTTCCTTTCCATGTGAGTCCTGGGTCCAGGTCACTTCCTCTTGCTCCGCTCCTCTCAGCTAGCCTACTTTATTGATACTTGCTCTGTGATTGTAGATGCTCTGGACAATACTTCCATTAAACTTCCTTTTGATTCTTTGGCAGCGTCCAAGAATTAAAAAACTGACTGTGCTTATGTTTCTCACGGCCATGTGAATGACTCTGCTGACTTAGGACATAGTGTGTGTGTGAGGAAGGGAAGAAAAACATCAGGATCGTTATTGCAATTCTGTCATGTGTCACAGCTCTTCAGCGAAGACTAACTCACAGTGTAAGAAAGGGCTTTCGAGATTATTGAGTCTGGCGTGTCTGAAATCTGCACCGTGGGGCAGTAGGCTTGAGGCCTGAGAGAGCTGAGGTGCCCTTCTGGGTACAAGACAGTCTGCTGGAATTGCCCTCTTGACTGTGGGGAATCATCTTTTTGTGTTCTTAGGTCTTCAGCTGATTGAATGAAGCCTGCCCACATTATGGAAGACGATCTACTTAGAGTTTACTGATTTAAATGATAACCTCTCCCAACATATCCTTTTAGCATAAAATGCGCCAACACGTGTCATTATACTCAAGATCTCCAGGACCACATCATGGCTAAATTGGTATCAACGTAGTGCAAGATTTCTCATGTTAGGGGAAAGACAACATGGATCTCAGTGATCCTTTCTTAATGCAGTGCCATTTGGAAAGAGCACCAGCTTCAGTTGTCACAGAGTAGCACATGTCAACTGGGGCCTGTTTGCTACCCCTCACCCCAACACCTCTCTCCTCCAACAACTGCCAAAAGACACTTGATAATTTCTGAAAACATTTTTGGTTGTTATGACCACGGTGGGATGGGAGGAGGTGCTGCTGGTATTTCTGTTGAGGAAAGCCCTGGAATACTGTTAACACTCCACCGTACACAGAGCAGCCCCTGTCCTGTCACTACGAAGAATCATCAGGCCCAAAATGCCACTAGTATTGAGGCTGTGAAACCTTATAATTAGTGGCAAGAGTGCTAGGATACAATGAAGTTGGAGGGGAATGGCAGATGGGAAAGTTAGGAGGCAAGATAACCCATAAAATAATGTTTACATTTCAGAAGTAAATTTGTGAGCGCCTGATTTTTCAGTTTTTGCAAATTCTGAAATAAGATATTGCAAAGGTGACATTTTCAGTTGAGAAAGCATTATGGAAGGCTAACCTATGCTGGAAGGCAAAGACAGCAGAGTTCAGGTTGGTAAGAACATGAACAAATACATAGATGTTTACTGACTTCACTAAAGTTTGAAGCCCTAGGATGGGATAGTGAAGGCGACATCACTGTGAGTAAGTGTCGCAGGTCAAATGGCGGTGGCGGAGGTTAAGAAACCCAAAAGAATATTTTCATAAGAAGATGTAAAATGATAACTACAATATGACTTACCAAATGCTTTAAAGTAATAGATTACTATTTTGTTAGTTCATAATTTATTCTGGCAGTCTGTTTAACCATATGCACAGTCTCCTGAATACAATTTAAATGTTAAGTCCTAATTATGAAACTCTAATTCAAAACAATTTTAGGAAAGCCTGTTGAGAATTAATATAAATGCAAATCATAAAGTCATTCTTATTAAGGAAATGCATGTTAATTTTAATTTTAGTCCAGGTGTAAGCTTCTCTGAATCAATATCAAGCAGATCAACATTAAAAATAAAACTAAAAAAGGCCAACAATTTAAAAAATTATATTCTGGCAACTTGAGTTATCTAGGAATATGTAACAGCTATATACTCTCGTTATAAATAATTTTGAGATAATTTAAAAATATACAGATTATTACTGCCTTCTAAACTTTTAGGATTGATTTTGCTGGCTTCATTAGCTCCTGTCTTGTTTTAACAGGCTTTCTTTGGACATATTGAATTATTGGAGTCAACCTACTTGGTCAGTGCTCTGTGAGGGTCATCACACATGCCCTTTTGTTTAAATTAATCAGTCTCTGAAAAGAAGGAAGGCAATCCAATTCTACCCATTGAATCAAGGAGAAAAATGAATACATCATAGCAAGTGTGAAATTCTTTCCAGTTGGCATACACAGTGAATGTAGCTAATAATAACCTCTTAAAATTTCTGTAGAGCAGATCAATATATCTTTTTATTCATTATAGTGTATATTGTAACATTCATTCATTCATTCATTATTCATCCTCTTACCATCTATTGAAACCTTAAATTTGTGTTTGGTCACTGCACTGTGAATGGGAATTAAGAGACAGCTATGAGCCTGCTCACAGTTTAGTAGGAAAGATTGACATAAATTATGATGCATTTTTATCATGTATTCTATGAGAAACATTCATGGAGGACAGTTGGAGGATATGAGCCCAGACAGGCAAATTGGGGTAAGAAGACTAGGCCTGTTGACCTCTAAGGACCTTGAGATTTATGTAGACAGATAACGATTTCTTAGCAAGGGTGGCAGAAGGGTGGTGATGGGAAGTGGCCTTATTCTAGATATGTTATAAAGTTAGGGCTAACAGACTTTGTGGCAAAGAATCAACGAGAACAATTCAAATTTACTAAAGTCTTAGAGCAACTAGGTTGGCATTGCTATTAACTAAGATTGAAGAGATTAGAGAAGGAGCAGGTATTGTTAGGAATTATGTTTTGTTTTGGACATGGTATGTGTGACATGACAATTAGACATCCATTAGATTGAAATAGTTAGCTGGGATAAATAAGCTTGGTGTTCAGGGGAATTGTCTAAACTGGGAATTTACATTTGGGAATCTCAAGCATACAGATGCTATCTAAAGTCATAAAATTGGAATAATCCCCTAGACAGAAAGAGAAGAGATGAACCTTTCAGCAAAGTACTGTGCAGAGAATGAGAAGATGAAGAGGAGCCAACAAAGAAGACTGAGACTGTGTTTTAACAAGGGAGTTGATGGACTTTGGCAAGTGTATCTGAAAAGTTTGGTAATATAAAGACTAAGAATCAACCACTGGGGCTGCTGTTGTGGTGCAGCAGGTTAAACCACAGTTTGTGATGCTGGCATCCTATATCAGAGTGCTGGTTCGAATCCCTGCTGCATCACTTCTGATACAAAAATATTAATTTATATATATATGTATATATTATTGCTGGTATGCTCAGCTTCTTGCGGAGTGCTTTCTGATAACATAGAAATATTGACATTGTGAAGCAGTTTTAAATTTTATGTATTTAATTTATTTGAAAGGCAGAGAGACTGAGAGGGAGACAGACACACATACATGTACTCATGCACAAAGATCTCATTCAGAAATCTCCAACCCCCAAATGCCTACAACAGCCAAGGCTGGGCCAGGCTGAAACTGCAAGCTAGGAACTCAGTTTAGGCCTCCCATGTGGGTGTCAGAGACCCACAATTTTGAGCCATCACCTGCTGCCTCCCTGGGTGAACTTTAATAAGAAATTGGAATTGGGATTAGAGCCAGTACCTGAACCCGTGCACTCCAATGTGGGGTACAGCATCCCAAGCAGTATCTTAATCTTAATTGCTGTGCCAAACACCTGCCCCATGCAGAAGTTTTAGATGATTTTTTTTTCTTCATGTAAGTCAACCTACATTTTAAAAGCATAAAAATTCAAAATTATAAAGACAACTGGGAACATGGATCAGTGGACAAAAATAGAATGTTTGAAGCCCCTGTAAATATTCATGTTAATGAGCAAATTTTGAACAAGTTGACCCTTTGTACTGACACCAGCAGTAAGATGAGAACACCATGACAACCACAGCTAGAAAAATGCATAGAAAAACCATTTTAAAAGAGAGAAGGGTATACTTAGGTGTTGCTTTAAAGCATGGAGCTTGTGATCAGGGAGATGTGAAAAGGTCTAAAGTGTGATGTCTTTTGCAGATTTACTGTTGCAATGACATTAAAAAATTATGCACATTTTAAAGGAAAAATCACAAGAAACTTTGCAACTAAATAAACAGTATAGCTAGAAGCAATGCCATGAAAAGCATAGTTCCCAAGCAAAGGAAGCCTTGAATGATGGTCCCTTGAATATCAGATAAACTAGAGGCCCTATACAGTCTTCATCCTAGAAGAAAGGAGGAGGGAGGAAAAAGGCCTCCTAGGAAGATATATTTCAAATTGACTGAATATTTACTTGAAAGTGAATATTTTAGGGGCTGCTGTTGTGGTGCAGAAGGTTAAGCTGCTGCTTGCAAGGCCAGCTGCTCTGCTTCTGATCCAGCTCCCTACTAGTGCACTTAGGAAGTCAACAAAAGATGACTCAAGCATTTGGGCCCCTGTACCCAAGTGAGAAACCAAGATGGAGTTTGTGGCTCCTGTAGCTTTAGCCTGGCCCAGATGTGGCTGTTGTGGCAATTTAGAGAGTAAACCAGTAGATAGAATATCTCTCTCTATTGCTCTTTCAAATAAATAAATAAACAAACACACAAATAAGTATTTTTAAGTGTATTTTAAGTAAGAAGGTGAGAATTAGCTTTAATTGGTAAATTTAAATGTACTGTTCTCTTTCCCCATCGGTGGGGTGGGAGTCTTTCTCATAAGCTGGTTTAATTCAATTATTGAAAACAAAGGAAGCTGCCTTATTTTATATTCTTTTGTGACTACTGTCTTTTTGTATTAAAAATATTTTATTCAAAAACTGATTTTTTTTGTGACAGGCAGAGTGGACAGTGAGAGAGAGAGAGACAGAGAGAAAGGTCTTCCTTTTCCGTTGGTTCACCCTCCAATGGCCGCTACGGCTGGCGCACTGCCGATCTGAAGCCAGGAGCCAGGTGCTTCTCCTGGTCTCCCATGTGGGTACAGGGCCCAAGCACCTGGGCCATCCTCCACTGCCCTCCCAGGTCACAGCAGAGAGCTGGACTGGAAGAGGAGCAACTGGGACAGAATCTGGCGCCCCGACCAGGACTAGAACCCACGGTGCTGGTGCCACAGGCGGAGGACTAGCCTAGTGAGCCGCGGCGCCAGCCCGAAACTGATTTTCAAAGTGAGTTTGGTGTATATTTTTTATTTGATGAAAGTAGCAATATTTCTGAAAATCAAGAATACCAGCAGCCTTCTTTGTACACTGGAAAAGTGACTTAAGAAGCCTTTCTCTTGAAAGTAAGAGATATCATATCATTGACCATGAGATTTTACTTCCCAACAAATTGGTACCATGACCAAAATATCTGCCAAAGAGTACCTAAAATTATTTTTCACTCACCACCACCACTTTTGGCAATATTCTTCCAAGTCTTATTCTGACAGAGCTCATGAAGTATTGAAAAAAAGAAAAACTGTTGCCATTTGTACCCATATACTAATGTGAGTCGCAGTTCTCAAAATATTGTGACACTAAAACTCAGACGAGAAATCGACTGGGTGTCAAATCTGAAATGTGTGTCAGCAGCTGTGGTGGCAGTCTCCTTCCGCTGGATTATTGCTGACAATTAATTTCTTTAGTGATATCATGAATGCAATAGTTTCTCGTCTGTTAATCAATGAGGGAGGTAGGAAACTTTCTTTAAAATTTTTATTAAATTTTCTTAGTAGATACATAAAATAATTTGTATTTGTGGCATACCATGTTTTGTTTTGATACATGTATAGATTGTGTATTGTCCAATGCAGTAAATATATTTACCCTTCAAACATGTAGCATTTTTTATAGTGAAAATATTCAAAATCTTATCTTCCAGGTTTTTAAAATACATAAATAGAAATAGGATACATTTACATTTTTATCTGGTGGCAAGACATCTAAAACTTTTATATATTAATAAATTTTTAGTTATATCATGTTGAAGATGGCATATTTCACATATATTTTGAAGATAAAAATGACACTGCAAATTAATTGCCAACTTCTCTAGCTTTAGGTCAAACTGTTGGATTTAGGAAATGCTCTCCAGCCTTCACTGGGAGAGAACTTTGAGAAATGCTGATGTGGTGTAGGCGAGCCATATTTTCATCTTTACTCTAGTTGAGTTTTTGGCTATGGCCCGGGAGTGCAGTGGAGGATGGCCCAAGTGCTTGGGCCCTGCACCCCATGGGAGACCAGGAGAAGCACCTGGCTCCTGGCTTTGGATCAGCGCAGTGCGCCGGCTGCAGCGGCCATTGGAGGGTGAACCAACGGCAAAAAGGAAGACCTTTCTCTCTGTCTGTCTCTCTCTCACTGTCCACTCTGCCTGTCTAAAAAATAAATAAATAAAATAAAAAAATTAAATTGATCTAAAACAGATTAATAATAGGAAAAAATACAAATTTACATCAGCTTTACATGATGTGGGAGTCCTTACAGGGAAATGAAAACTCAAGAAATAACCTAATTGTTTATTTTATAGGTTGAGAAAAAAGAGAGGCAATTGTAGGAAAGGAACTGAATCATGTGGGAAGGCTAAAGAAAGAAAAGAAATCTTTTAGCAAGTCTGTGTGTACAGTATCCTCTGTGTCTCAATTTCTTGTCCTTGGTAAGAATGTTTGCTTTCCTTCTGCATGGGAATAGCATTTCCTGTTTGGAGGAGGAAGAAGGAAAGTCAGCATGGTTTTCTTGCATCTGCTCTTCCTGAAGTGTCTTTAGCTCAAAGTAGTCCTTATGCCAAAGTGGCCTATTTTGGGATGGCGTATTCTGCCACCCTTAAATTTGCAAATGGATTCCACGAGAAATTTTTAATCAGAGGAACAGTTGTTTTTAGGAGTATTACCTTGATGATCATACGGGTTGTGCTGTCAAATATAGTAGCCACTACTACATGTGGCTATTTAAATTAAAATTATTTAAGATAAAATTTAATTAAAAGTTATATTACTTAGTAGCTTAATAGCTGTATGTGGTTGCTTCTTTGGACAATTCAGAGCACTTATTAGTGCAGGAATTCTGTTGGGCGACAGTAACACAAAGGGTGAAGTGGAGAAGGAAAAAGCTGTTGGCAGAAAAAACAGCTAAGAATTTATTAGGTAATGGAGTATTGACTCAGAAAATGAGTCAAACATTTACATGCCATAGATGATTTTGTGTGTAATAACTTTATCATTTTTTCTTTTAAATAATCCTCATTTGTGAGGAAAAAGAAAGATAAGAAAGCAATTTATTGAAATAAATTATGACCTAGAGTGCAAAAATATTTTGTTATAATCACAGGATTTCCATGTTAGGAATGACTTTTTGTTTTCTTATGTAACCATTCACTCGACTGAATCCAGGTTACTTGGCCTTTCAGTTTGTGTGTGAACACCCCGGGGCTGCGAGTACTTCGGTAGACTATCCTCCTGGAGCCTGTTCTGACAGAGCCTTCTGGAAAGCTCAGGGCAAGTGGCTGGTATCAGTCAGTGCAGGGACTGCGCCTGCGTCCAAAGTCCACAGGATGCTAACATTTTGGTCTAAGCTCCATCTCTGAGAACACAAGCAATTTCTTTTCCTCTCTCTTTTTCTTCTGACTTTTTATTTCTTTCAAATTGTATATTTATTTATTGAGAGACAGGGAGAGGGAGAGAGACTTCCTATTTGCTGGTTCACTCCCCAAATGCTGGCAACAGTTGGGTCTGGGCCAAGCCGAAACCAGGAGCCAGGATCTCAATCCAAGTCTCTCGCATGGGTGGCAGGGACCCAGACACTCAAACCATCACCTGCTGCCTCCCAGCGTGTGTTTTCACAGGAAGCTGAATTGGAAGTGGAGCTGGAACTAGACCCCAGGTACTCTGATACGGAATGTAGGCATCTGAACTCTTGTGCTGAACGGCCATCCCCGTTCTCACTTTTAAAGAGACAAAAAAAAAAAAATTAGTTTTTGCTGGGAGTCACAGGATAAAATTATGTGGGTTAACAGACTTGGGAAAATCTAAGTGCTGTGCATGTGGAAGTTTCTGTTATCCCAGAGCCCTGGGGAATGTGGTGTCATGAGTCCAGGGAAGTTGATTTGCTGGCAGAGAAACCCTCAGGGGTATTGTTTCAGCAGGTCTGGCTTACAAAAGAAACCTGCCCAAGAATAAGATGTAGAAAGCTATTAGAACATGCATAAATAAAGATGAATATATTGCTGGTACAGGGACTCAGGAAAAGGCATCTTCTTAAATGTAATTCTATTATTGGCTCAGGTAAGAATTTAAAGATTCAGGTTTCTAAAGCAGTATGAAAAGTCTTCAGACAGGTAGCCTGAGAGACATAAAGCACTGTTTAAAACAGAATCCTAGGGTTTTTATTCAGAATGACTTTATAGAAATAGAATAAGAATATAAAATGTCCTGATATTCCCCAAGAAAAATGTGTTAGTTTTAACATCTGGTTGGCTTCCATAAAGGGAAAACATCAGAAAGTTTATTTTCTGAAGTAAAGACCATGAAGAAATTGACACACTTTGGATTAACATTTTTTAGATTATTAGTTTTTGTTTTATCTGAAAGGGTGGATTAGAGGGAAAGATCTCCCATCTGTTGGTTCACTCCCAATGTGCCCACAACAACTTAGGTTGGGTCAAGTCAAAGCCAGGAGCCTGGAACTCAATCCAGGTCTCCCACCTGGGTGGCAGGGATCCAAGTGCTTGAGCTACCACCATTGGCTTTCAGGGTAAACAGGGAGCCGGACGCAGAAGCAGAGCTGAGACTCAAATCCAGACACTCACATATGGGATGTGGCCATCCCAAGTGGCATCTTAACTACTGTGCCAAAGTTCATACACAGAATATAATTTTAATTAATTAAAAACAGAAGTGTTGGGACTGGCGTTGGTTGGAGCCAATGCCTACAGTGCTGGCATCCCATATGGGCTCTGATTCTAGTCCTGGCTGCTCCGCTTCCAATCCAGCTCTCTGCTATGTCCTGGGATAGCAGTAGAAGATGGCCCAAGTCCTTGGGGCCCTGTACCCAGTGGGAGACCCAGCAGCTCCAGGTTCCTGGCTTCTGATAGGCCCGTCTCTGGCTGTTGTGGCCATTTGGGGAGTGAACCAGGGGATGGAAGACTTCTTTCTCTTTCTCTCTGATTTTTCCTGTGTAACCTGTCTTTCAAATAAATAAATAATCTTTTAAAAAATTAAAAAAAAATAAAAACAGAGGTGCACAAAGAAACCACCACATAATAAGGAAGCAAATGTCTCCACCTTCTGAACATTGCTCTCCTTTTTTAAGATGGTGGGAAGAAAGCTTTGGTGATTTTAAAGCTGGGACTAAGCATGCGATACAAAAAATGTATGATGAAAAAATATGTTGTTAGAATTTGCCTATGTAGGCTGGCGCCATGGCTCACTTGACTGGTCCTCTGCCTGAGGCGCTGGCACCCCGGGTTCTAGTCCCGGTTGGGGCGCTGGATTCTGTCCGGGTTGCTCCTCTTCCAGTCCAGCTCTCTGATGTGGCCCGGGAGGGCAGTGGAGGATGGCCCAAGTGCTTGGGTCCCTGCACTCGCATGGGAGATCAGGAGGAAGCACCTGGCTCCTGGCTTCGGATCGGTGCAGTGCCGGCCGTGGCGGCCACTGGGGGAGTGAACCAACGGAAGGAAGACCTTTCTCTCTCTCTGTCTATAACTCCCTCTCTGTCTCTCTTTCTCACTGTCTAACTCTGCCTGCCCCCCCCCCCCAAAAAAAATTGCCTATGTAGTTTTCTCTGGTAATTGAATCAGTACTCATTCATGAAAATACTGTATTGTGTATAGTATTTCCTGAGTGCAGAGAAGAGATTAAAAAGAAGCAGGATAAGGGGTGATTCCTTCAAATGCTTAAAATCTTTCGATTGAGACAAATGAGATTGGCATTCCAGAGCATTTGCTCCTTATTGATGGGCTCCTCTCTGTCTACTCTGTCACTTTCCTTGACCTCAGATTTCTTAGCTATAAAATCCAGGAGTTGGCAGGTAAGCCCTGAAGTGTCATCTGGCTTTATTTCACTTGAAGAGCAATAATTGTTCAATCCTTTTATAAGGCCCGTTGCTTACATATTTTATCACATTTAATTTTTACAGAATTCTGTCAGATATTATTACTACACCATTTTACAACCCTGACTTTGAAGAGGTGATGTCCCGTATCCTGTTTCATAGCTCCTGCAGGAGACACATCTGGAATTTGATTTCACGACACCAGGAACCATGTGCCTTACACAGCTCTGAATCACTTCTGTGGCAGGAGCCGTGATGAATCCTGTCTGTCCTGTTAGCCACGGCACGAACATAACTGGAGGAAATACCATTGTTAGCAGCTTTCATTTCTTAAAGGGCAAAATGAGGTGAAATAAAGGACATTCTCTGACTTCAGTGAATAATAGTAAAGATGTGACTAGCTCAGCTAGGCTTGTCTAAAAATCATTTGATCATTCAACTTTGTGTTCCATTAATCCACCTTCACTAGACAGCATTTCTGGGGGTGAGTGTTTGGCCTAGCAGTAAAGATGCTGCTTGGGATGTTAGCCTCCCGTATCCGAGTGCCTGGGTTCAAGTCCTGGCTCCACTCCCAGTCCAGCTCCCTGCTACCGTGTGCTCTGGGAAGCAGTGTATGGCTCATGTGTTTAGGTCCTTGCCACTCTGGCTTCAGCCTGGCCCAGTCTGGGCCATGGCAGGCATTTGGGGAGTGAACCAACAGACAAGAGATCTCTGTTTGTCTGTCTGATCATCTCTCTGCCTCTCAAATAAATAAAACAGCTTTTAATTTTGAAGTAATTCTGACGACACATCTAGTTGTCAGAGATAATGCAGAGAAATCCCATTCACTTTTCACCCAGTGGTCCCCATAGAAATTCCTGCATTACTATATTAAAATAGCATGACAGCACAAACCAGAGATTGGCATGGATACAATCTGCCAGCCTTACTCAGATTTCATGCGTGTATTTTGTCCTATGCAGTTTTTCACATGAGGGGTTTCATACGACCACCATGATAATCAAGCACAGAAAAATTCTGTCACCAGGATCCCTCATGCTGTCCTTGCATGGCCACAACAACCTGCATTCTCCACCAATTTGCCATATCAAGAGTATCACACACATGGAATCATATAGTTTGCAAATATTCGGGTTGGACTATTCTTCACTTAGCATAACTTTCTCGAAAGTTACTCAGTTGTTGAGTGATATTTTATTGTACGATGGACCAGTTTTTAAACTGCTCATAATGGAAAGTTTGTCTTCAGTTTTTTGTCTTATTGTGAATGAAGTTGCTCTGAACGTTGATGTGGCAGTTTTTGTAGGAACATAAGTTTTCATTTCTCTGTGATAAGTAGATGAGAATGCAATTTTTGGGTCATATGGAAGGCACGTGATTAGCGTTGTAAGAAACTGCCTTATTCTTTTGCAGAGTGACCCTGCCACCTTTTTTTTTTTTTTTTTTTTTTTTTTTTTTTTTTTTTTACAGGCAGAGTTAGACAGTGAGAGAGAGAGAGACAGAGAGAAAGAAAGGTCTTCCTCCCGTTGGTTCATTCCCCAAATGGCTGCTGCGGCTGGTGTGCTGTGCTGATCCGAAGCCAGGAGCCAGGTGCTTCCTCCTGGTCTCCCATGCGAGTACAGGGACTCAAGCACTTGGGTCATCCTCCACTGCCTTCCTGGGCCACAGCAGAGAGCTGGACTGGAAGAGGAACAACCAGGATAGAATCCAGTGGCCCAACCAGGACTAGAACCCGTGGTGCCGGTGCCACAGGCGGAGGACTAGCCTAGTGAGCTGCGGCGCCGGCCAACCATACCACCTTAAAGTCCCGTCAGCAATGTTTGAGGTGTCAGGTCGTAGGATATTTGCCAGCATGTAGTGCTCTGTCTGGGGTATAACCTTTACTATGCAAATGAAAGCTGGGTACAGGTAGTGAGCCTCTGACTGCTTTGGTGTGTTTGTCTGGAATTTGGCTTCTGCAACATACACCTGTGGGGAGGAATGAGAAATACTGGCAGGATGCCCCACAGGGGGAGATACCACACACTTCACTGTGAACCAGAGGAAGATGGAGTCTGTCATGTTGAGCCAGGAGGGGAGGGGCAAGGGGAGTTGTCCTTCCAATGCCATAGACTCCTGCTGTTCTTAGTGAGGTTTAGTAAATTTTCTTGAACGTTTCTTCCAAAACTATTTTTTGGGGTAACTTTATTAGTTACAGTGTTTCTTTTTTTAGTTTTTTTATATAGAAAGCTTTTATTTAACAAATATAAATTTCATAAGTACAACTTTTGGATTATAGCGGTTCTTCCCTCCATACCCGCCCTCCCACCCCCAAACCATCCCACCTCCTACTCCCCAAACTGGCCCACCTCCTAATTCCTCTTTCATCCCATTCTTCATTAAGATTCATTTTCAATTATCTTTATATACAGAAGATCAATTCTATACTAAGTAAAGCTTTCAACAGTTTCTACCTACACAGACACACAAAGAATAAAGTACTGTTTGAAGACTAGTTTAACTGTTAATTTTCATAGTACAACACATTAAGGATAGATGTCCTACATGGGGAGCAAGTGCACAGTGACTCCTGTTGTTGATTTAACAATCGACACTCTTATTTATAATGTCAGTGATCATCTGAGGCTCTTGTCATGAGCTGCCAAGACTATGGAAGCCTCTTGAGTCCACAAGCTCTGACCTTACTTAGACAAGGCCATAGTCAAAGTGGAAGTTCTCTCCTCCCTTCAGAGAAAGGTACCTCCTTCATTGATGGCTCGTTCTATCCACCGGGATCTCACTCACAGAGATCTTTCATTTAGGTGATTTTTTGCCACAGTGTCTTGGCTTTCCATGCCTGAAATGCTCTCATGGGCTTTTTAGCTGGATCCGAATGTCTTAAGGGCTGATTCTGAGGCCAGAGTGCTGTTTAGGGCATTTGTCATTCTATGAGTCTGCTTGTGTGGCCTGCTTTCCATAGTTACAGTGTTTCTTTGGGGATAGGTCTGCAGAGACCCCCAAGCCAAGATTCTGAAAGTAGAACATACTACTCCTGAGTTTTAAGAATTCTTTATGTATTCTGTATTACAAATATTTTGTCAGAGATGTAGTTTCAAGTATCTTCTCCCAGTGTGATGCTTGTCTTTTCATATTCTTCACAGAATGTGGGGTCCAATTTATTGTGTTTTTTTTTTTTCTTTTATAAACTGTGCTTTCAATGGCCAGTCTAAGAACTCCTTTTTTAGCCAGTGATCCTGAAGATTTTTTTCTTGCTTTTTCCTAAAAGCTTTGTAGCTTTACACTTTTTTGAATGGTCCAACTTCCTTGCTCAAGTTGAGACAATTCTATTTAATTATTTTTTAAGATTTATTTATCTGTTTGAAAGAGTTACAGAGAAGAAGAGGCAGAGGAGGAGAAAGAAAGAGAGAAAGATATTTTCCACCCACTGGTCCACTCCCCAAATAGCCACCATAGCCAGGGCTAGGCCAGGCTGAAGCCAGGAGCCAGGAGCTTCACCTGGGTCTCCCACATGGGTGCAACGGTCCAAGTGCTTGGGCCACCCTCTGCTGTTTTCCCAGGCATGTGAGCATGGAGCTGAATCGTAAGTAGAACAGCCAGGATTCCAACTGGTACCCATTTGGGATTCTGACACTGCAGGTGGTGGCTTTACCTGATAAGTCACAGAGCCAGCCCTTAGCTTTATATTTAACATTTAAGTCTATGATCGTTTGGAGTTGATTTTTGTGTAAGGTTTGAGCATAGGGGTGAGGTTTTCTTTTTGCCTATTGATGTCTAATTGCTCTGGCACTCTGTTGAAAGATCTCTCTTCCTCTACTGAATTGCTTTTGCACCTTTGACAAAAGTCAGTCAGACATATTGGCATGAATCTACTTCTGGGTTTTCTGTCCTGTTCTGCTGATCTGTCTCTATTCCTCCACTAACATTTCATTGTCTTGATTGTTGTTAACTTTGGTATGCCTTCACATTGGGTATTGTGATTCCTTCCACTTTATTCTTTTGCAAAATTGTTTTAGTCATTATAATTCCTGCTCCTTTGAGTATAAATTTTAGAATAAGCTTGCCTATATCTAAAAAACACCTTGTTGGGGGGCCGGCGCCATGGCTCACTTGGTTAATCCTCTGCCTGCAGTGCCAGCATCCCATATGGTCGTCGTGTTATAGTCCTGGTTGCTCCTCTTCCAGTCCAGCTCTCTGCTATGGTCCAGGAGTGCAGTGGAGGATGGCCCAAGTGCTTGGGCCCTGCACCCGCATGGGAGACTAGGAGGAAGCACCTGGCCTTCTGGCTTTGGATCGGTGCAGCGCTGGCTGTGGCAGCCATCTGGGTGGTGAACCAACGGAAGGAAGACCTTTCTCTCTGTCTCTCTCTCTCACTAACTCTGTCAAATAAAAACCAAACCAAACCAAAACAAAACAAAAACACCTTGTTGGGATTTTGTTAAGAATCACATTAAAGCCATAGATTACTTTGGTGGGGAATGGACATCTTTACTATGTCAATCCACTTTTGAATTAGAGACACTCAATTCATTTCTGTTCCTTTTACAAATGTAAGTAAAGAACTGAAGCATTTTCTGTCTAATTTACAATAAAAACGCATGGATGTCAATTTACTCACCATTAAGTGAGAGTACACGTTTCTCCTAACTGCGGATTGATTTAATTTTCTGCACTATTGTTTATAAGTACAACTTTTGTTTCTATGCAGACAGAACCATGTATAATCACAGCAACTGGGACTCTACCTCCAGTCAAATTACAAATAAATGTTTAAGTTGTTGAGGAAAAGCAGAGTAGTTAGCCAAATGACTCTTGGATTGTAGCCCCCTAGAGAGAATTGAGGGCACATTCAACCTTCCAGAGCTCATCAGGATGGGATAATGTGTTGCTAAAATAGGATTTTTACTATTCCCCCCTACCCCTTTAAATAAGGTTGAAATTGGAAAGTGCTTATCTCAGTGTAGCTTTTCCATTTTGTTTCACTGGTTGTTATTACAGCTGGCTCTACTAGGTGAGTGACCCCACACAGAGAGAAGGGACAATTGAGCTCCTCTGGCTGGCACTGTTATTCCCCACAGCTGAAAGCTGGGATGCACAAGAGCATCTTTTCTGTAGCCACATTTGGGGGTCACAGGAACTGTGAGTAGTTATGTATGCAGTTGTCACAGTTATCAATTTTTTTGCCTAAAGAATAAAGACAAATCTTCAAATTGATCTTAATTTTTGCAGCTGTGGTTTTTTATTACAGTGTCTTTTTATATTAAAAACTTTTTAATAAGCCAGTAAAAATAGAAATTTGATTCATAAGGTTTTTTTGTCTTTCCAGAACAATTTATGAACACTTATTTCTGCTGGAAATTGGAATAGAAGAAAAAGTGCAGATGATTAAAACTCAGACAGTAGACCCCTTGCTTTAAACTAGAGCCAAGAAACTTGTTAACCATGTCTTTGTACTGCTTCCAGATTCAGAGTAGTGGTCGGTCCTCTTTACTGAAGGCAAATGAATGTGAAGAGTTCTATTCTTCTGTATTCAAATAGCTATCTATATCAGATCTCTGTGTTTGTTTTTCTTTTGCCATTTCTTAGCTGGTATACTTTGGTGGCATATAGCAGAAAACCCAGCTCAGTGTCCTGCCTCAAGTACATGAATAATCAGAGAACAGACACACTGAATCAGGCCTAGCAATGTCGTTGGATCTCAGTTTCTTTGCATCTCTTTTTTCTGCTTTCAACTGTGCTGGCTAACTTTGTGGGTAGGCTTTCTCTCTGTGACTGACTGAATTTTCTTTTTCTGTTTAACTTGTAACTAGGACTTCTCAGTCCTGTGATTAGTGCTAATTGTGTCCTGAGTTCGTCCTAGAATCAATGACTGTGGGCAGGGCTAATTCATGCTCCTGTTAACCAACTGAGGGTCAGAGACTGGCTTCCTAAGCCAAGAGGAGTTTCAGCTCTGGATGAGGTAACATTCAGTGCTGTGTATATCTGGGGAGGACCTGAGGGTAACCAGGCAGGCAAAAGTCAGCAACTGACCACTATTCCACATTGTGCATTAAAGAAACAATAGGCTCATTCAAAACAAATTTATGCCTATTAGTTAACTATAAGGGGGGAGGGGTGGTAAATAATGCCTTCTAAACAAAACCTGCTTTTAAAGTTATTTTATAAAATCATAAGAGTTCATCATCAACTTCTCTCTAGGTCTTGATTTGCTCAAATATAAATTTCAGGTGTTGATTAAGTAATCTCCTTGGTGTCTTAACTCTAATAGTCTGCTGTTGCGTGATTGGCAATACTCACCCCTGTTGAGTGTAACATATCTCTCTAAGACTGAAAGGCTGAAGAGGTTGAAGGTGAAGGTGCTACACTCATGAATTCCAGCAGACATAATATTTCCCATTTGAGTCTTGTGCTTTAGAAGACTACATAGATATGTAGTATTTGGAAAATATACAGAAGTAGGAAGAGTGCCACTGTGGATAACATTTAGGGTTTCTGATTTTAATCAGGCACAGGGTGATAAGAGGAAAGTTTTTATAAGTTGATTTTTTAAAATTTCTGGTTGTTAGTCTTGGGGACTTCACAAATATTTCCAAGTTGAGGCTGACATTGTGGCACAGTGGCTTAAGCCAACATCAGTACCCTATATCTGAGTGTCAGTTCAAGTCCCAGCTATGCTGTTTCTGATCTAGTTCCCAGCTAATACACCTGGGAAAGCAGCAGAAGATGGACCAAATACTGGGTCTTTGTCACCCACGTGTGAGACTGGGTTGAGATTCCTGGTTTCTGGCTTTGGTCTGGCTCATTCCTGGCTCTTAAACCCATTGAGGAAGTGAACTCATGGATGGAAGATCTCTCTCTAACTCACCCTCTGTCTCTGTCACTCCAGCTCTCAAATAAATAAATGAATACATAAATAAATCTTTAAAAAGTATTTTTGAAGTTGAAATCTACTGACTTCAGAATGTTTTGTACACTGAGTTAAAAGCTGTTGGAGACTTGGGGCCAGAGCTGTGGCTCACTTGGTTAATCTTCCGCCTGTAACGCCGACATCCCATATGGGTGCCGGGTTCTAGTCCTGGTTGCTCCTCTTCCAGTCTAGCTCTCTGCTGTGGCCTGGGAGGGCAGTGGAGGATGGCCCAAGTGCTTGGGCCCCTGCACTTGCATGGGAGACCAAGAGGCACCTGGCTCCTGGCTTTGGATTGGTGCAGCTCCGGCTGTGGCAGCCATTTGAGGGGTGAATCAATGGAAGGAAGACCTTTCTCTCTGTATCTCTCTCTCTCACTGTCTATAACTCTACCTGTCAAATAAAAAAAATTCTTGGAGACCAATGCTGTACCCCTAATCCAGGTCTGAGAACATTTTCCTGAGGAAAGTCATTAAAATATTAGGGATTAATAACACCTAATGAGTGATAAGATTAATTAAGGATTAAATAAGTTGATTAAGTGTGTTTTTAGATTAGAAACTCCAGCAATCAATCTATGTACCTACAACTAATCTTTGACAAGGGAGCTAAAATCAATCCATGGAGAAGTCAGTCTTTTCAAAAAATGGTGCTGGGAAAATTGGATATCTGCATGCAGAAATATGAAACAAGATCCCTACCTTACACCCTATATAAGAATCAACTCAAAATTGATCAAGGATCTAAGTCTATGACCTGACACCATCAAACTAATAGAGGAGAATATTGGGGAAACTCTGCAAGATATTAGCATAGGCAAAGACTTCTTGGAAAAGACTCCCCAGAAGCACAGGCAATCAAAGCCAAAATAGACAAATGGGATTACATCAACTTGAGAAGCTTCTGCACTGCAAAGGAAACACTCAGTAAAATGAAAAGGCAACCAACAGAATGGGGGAAAATATTTGCCAGCTATGAAGCTGATAAAGGATTAATATCCAGAATCTATGAAGGCGCAAGAAACTCAACAACAGCAAAACAAAAATTGAGTTAAGAAATGGGCAAAAGCATTTTCAAAAGAGGATATTCAAATGGCCAATAGACACATGAAAAAGTGCACAGGATCACTAGCTGTCAGGAAAATGCAAATCAAAACTACAATGAGGTTTCACCTCACCTCAGAATGACTCTCATACAAAAACCAACAAGCAACAAATACTGACAAGGATGTGGGGAAAAAGTTGCCCTAATCCACTGTTGATGGGAATGTAAACTAGCATAGCCAATGTGGAAGACAGTATAGAGATACCTCAGAAAGCTGAAAATAGATCTACCATATGACTCAGCAATCCTACTCATGGGAATTTACCCAAGTGAAATGAAATCAGCATATGAAAGAGTTATCTGCATCCCCATGTTTATTGCAGCTGAATTCACAATAGCCAAGATATAGAATCAACTCAGATGTCTATCAACCATGACTGGATAAAGAAATTATGATATATATATATATATATATATATATATATATATATATACATTATGAATACTACTCAGCTGTAAAAAAGAATAAATCCCTTTGAAAACAAATAGATGTAACTGGAAACCATTATACTTAGTGAAATAAGTGAATCCCCAAATGATAAATAACATATGTTTTCCCTGATTTGTGGTAACTAATAGAGTACCAAAAATGTAATGTATAGAGGTGAAACTGACATTTTGAGATTGTTCCTCTACTGTTGAGGAATGGTGTTTTTCTCTTTTTACTATTTGTTGAACTCTTTTCTTAGTTTAGGGTTAATCTTATGGGTATAAAGCAAAATGAAAGTAGATCATTGTAAAAATTAAGAGAGGAATAAGAAAGGAAGGAGGAAGAAGTGTGCGAGCTTGGTCAGGAGGGAAGGTAAGGTGGGAAGTATAACTATGTTCCTAAATCTATACATACAAAATACATGAAATTGGTTGACCTTAAATAAAATATAAAAAAGGATGCTTTGTTTTTGACAGAGAAAGCTGTAAGAATGACTCAACATTTAAGTTAAATCAAATTGATGTCTAAAAAAGTCTTCTCTCTTGAACTAAGTAAAATAGTTTATGAAAGTCAATTTAGCATGGGAAATCATTATATTAACCTTACAATTAAATATAAAGGCTTTGTTTAGAGTATTAGTTTTCCATTGCTGTTAAAACATACTGGAGGCTGGGTAATTAAAGTTTATTTAGCTCACAGTTTTGAGTTTAAGGGAATGTTGCTGGTGTTGGCTTTGCTCTGGTGAAGACCTTATGGTGGATGACATCATGAAATAGGAGCATGTGTGGGGCAGAGAGATCATATGGCCAGATTGGAATCCAGAGAGAGAGAGAGAGAGAGAGAGAGAGAGAGAGAGAGAGATAGGAGTCACATAATACCCCTTCTGAGAGCATGGCTCCCAGAGGCCTACAGATCTCCCAGTAGGTTCTAAGTCTTGAAGTTGCTGCTACCTCTTAACTTTACTTCACTGAGGACCAACCTCCAAACCCATGAACATTCAAACTATATCCATACCACAGCTGTCAGTCTTTTTGATAATCTTTGTTGTCCTCAACTCGTGCAGGTAAATGAATATTGTATGATGCTACATTTGTTCAAAATTGAACATCATTCTATTGAGGGCTGTGTGAGCATATGTTCTCCAGTGTTCAATGCTTTTTAGCAATTTTACTTAGTCTCCCAGATGCTGTTTAGGTGATATCTGTTATGTTCTTGCAGTGCTATGCTTGTAATAGTAAATGTGTTGAATAGTTATATTTAAATGTGTTTCATTTGGGATAATAATTCAGTGGTAGTTATGTCCTGTCATTTATCATCAGAGCTTTTTTTCTGGGAAAAATCTATTTATTAAAGCTAATTTACTTATTTTTTATTTGTTTGAAAGGCAGAGTGACATGCGTGCATGAGAGAGACAGAGAGAGAGAAAGAGAGAGGGAGAGGGAGAGGGAGAGAGAGAGAGAGAAGAGGGAGACCCTCCATTTTCTTTTTTTTTTTTTTTTTTTTTTGCCCTTAGACTCATTTATTACAGTTGGTACAACAGCTTATATAGCCAAGACCAGCCAATCTGGTCAAAGGGTGGTCTATGCCCCAACCAATCACAGCCTGTTGCCAGGCAGTTTCCAAAGCCATCCAATCACAGCCTGTTACCAGGCAGTTTCTTTTTTTTTTTTTTTAAATTTTTTTTAACTTTTATTTAATGAATATAAATTTCCAGTGTACAGCTTATGGATTACAATGGCTTCCCCCTCCCATAACTTCCCTCCCACCCGCAACCCTCCCTCTCCCGCTCCCTCTCCCCTTCCATTTGCATCAAGATTCATTTTCAATTATCTTTAAATACAGAAGATCAATTTAGTATAAAGATTTCAACAGTTTGCACCCACATAGAAACACAAAGTGAAACATACTGTTTGAGTACTAGTTATAGCATTAAATCACAATGTACAGCACATTAAGGACAGAGATACCACATGAGGAGCAAGTGCACAGTGGCTTCTGTTGTTGACCCAACAAATTGACACTCTAGTTTATGGCGCAGTAACCATCCTAGGCTGTCGTCATGAGTTGCCAAGGCTATGGAAGCCTTCCAAGTTTGCTGACTCTGATCATATTTAGACAAGGTCATAAAAGACAGAGTGAGGATAGTAACCAATGATCCTAAGAGTGGCATTAACCAGGTTTGAACAATTATACAGCATTAAGTGGGGAAGAGGACCATCAGTACACACAGGTTGGGAGTGGAGCCATTGGTGGTAGAGTAGAGGTTATGATTACAAAGGAATGAGGCCCAAGTACGCTAGACAGGGTCTAGAACAAAGGACAGAGTCATTATTAGAGGAGCTAAGAAAGGTGCTGTCTAAGCTACAAGTAATTTTTCTGATTGAGAGGCAAATAGAACCTGATAGAAGGGACTTGATAATAATCTGGTGGGCTTTAGGCCTTGTAAATTCAGAGGCCCAGACCTATCTATCTCTTCACATGGAGAGACCCTCTATTTTCTGATTCACTTCTCAAATACCTGCATCACGAATGGAATGGGAGAGGGAGCGGGAGATAGGAGGGTTGCAGGTGGGAGGGAAGTTATGGGGGGGGGGAGCCATTGTAATGCATAAACTGTACTTTGGAAATTTATATTTATTAAATAAAAGTTAAAAAAAAGTACAAAAAAATTACCTGCATCAGGTAGGGCGGGGCCAAGCCAAAGCCAGGACCCAGGAACTCCATCCAGGTCCCCTGTGTGGGTGGCGGGGACTCAAGTATTTAAGCGATCACGTGCTGCTTCCCTCAGTGCACATTAGCAGGAAGCTGGATTGGGAGTAGAGGCAGGACTGATCCCAGGGATTGTCATCTGGGATTGTGGGTATCCCAAGCTGTGGCTTAACTCTCTGCACCACAAAGCCCACCCCTGGACAAAATCTTTCAAAATAACTCATGAGATTGTGATGCAACACTGAATCAAAACCTTGCTAAATACTCTACAATCTAAAAGTTTTATCACTGTGATATGGAAAAAGAAATTCCTCAGTGGTACACAATAACATACTTTCAGTTAAATCTTGGAGGTTGCTTAACCTTATGGTTCCTATAGGGATAAAAGTAGACAGGTGATATCAGTGTCTCCCCAGCTATAAAACAGTACAGTTGCTTGCTAAGTCTCCCAGGGAGATCCTGTCTTCCTCTTCAAAGCCAGTGAGGGGACTTCAAAATCTTATTCTACCTCTTTTCCTACATAAAGATCCACCTTAAGCAGGAACTGAGTGATATGTTTATTTTCGTGATTACCTGAGGGGAGAAAATGACTGGAGTTGGGTTTCAGACAACGAAACTCCAAAGCCTGGTGCCTTGACACACTGAGAGGCTTAGTTCCTTCCACAGAATCCAGGCCTCTTCCTTTGTTTCCCCCAGGCCTTGCGCAGGGAGAGGCTTTCCGCAGCTCGCTTATCCACCTGGCCAGATCCACCAAAGGAGGCACCCAGTTGCCTTCAGTTTTCTCCAGGACAATGCATTAGCTAGAGAAGTCAAAACTCCTATTGCAGGCAGAGACCAAAGTGTGCCAACGTACTTGGACAGACTTTTGTCCCACACTGTTTGGGTCTATTTGGGTCTCACAGGGAATTATTTACAATCTCTGTTCTTTTCCTGTGGGCCCAGCTGACTCTGTCCCAGGCCATGGTAGGTTCCCAGCCCACTGAGTTCCACTAAATATTCTTATGGACAGCCCCCATTCTTTCTGTTCCCCTGTAGAGCAAAGGGCATACGCGTTTCTCAATCATGTTGGTCTAGTGGGTAATCACACTCCTGTCATGTCCCTGGGCCGTGATTTCCCCCTTTTGCACATTAATCAATTTGTATGTCTTTTCTCCTGCTTAATGTGTCTTTGTCAGTTTGTTCCAGTGAACCCTTAGAGCGTGGAGGGGATATTTCATTTTGCCCCTGTACTGGTGAAGCGAAAATAAGAGAATAAAATTCTAACCTTCAGTTTGGAGTTAGAATGTCTGTAAGTGCGACTGCACACTTTTCCTTTCTTACTCCTCTTTTTGTATCAGAAAACAGTGATTTTGATTGTCAAATTTTTTTAATTAAAAAAAAAGTCCCATAAGGATGGGCATCAGTAGCTTAAAGTTAAAGGAGAAATATTGATCTGAGGTCTAAAGTCTCTGTCACTGAGAGAGGACAGAAATTTTGTTCCCACATAAATGCCACTCCTTTACTTAGTTTCCCAGAAGAACATTTACAGAGACAGAGGAATTCTTTGATCTGTGCAGGGGATCTATCCTGCCTGCTTGTTTACTTATTTTGTAAGAACTGGTCTGGACCAGGTATCAGAAGACTGACCTGTTGTGGAAATCATCCTGTGCAGTACACCAACCTGAAGAAAATTATCGGCTCACGTGTTTATGCACTATGTAATGAAGAGGAAGATAACAGCCTCATTCCAGGGTTAAACCCAATTTGAACTTGACTTTTTCAGCTGCTTTATTGTTTGCATGTATTTATACTTCTTTTGCTTATTTTTACTTGTATAGTGTTTGAACAAAAGTTTAGTAACTCGAAAAATAGAACCAAATGTTCCAGACTCTTACAATTTATGTCATCATGAGAAAGGCATTCTTGTTTTGAAAATGAGTCTTGGTTTTACCAGTGTTCTCTGAGATGGACATAAAATTAATCACCTGGGCTGGGTGTTTTGTAGTCTCTTTTCTCCCCTAAGTTTAGTTTTTTTTTTCAATTTACAATTTTAGTTTTAAATAAAAAATTCATTATTTATTTATTTATTATTTTCATTTTACTTGAAAGGTGGAGACAGAAGGAAATGGGGGACAGGGAAGAGAAAAAGAGAGAGAAAGAGAGAGAGAGAGAGAGAGAGAGAGAGAGAGACAGAGAGACAGAGACAGAGAATCTTCCATTCACTCTTCAAATGCCTGCAGCAGTAAGGGGCTGGGCCAGGCTGCAGCCAGGAGCCTGGAATTCAATCAGGATCTCCTTAATGAGTGGCAGGGACCCAGCTACTTGAGCCATTACCTGCTGCCTCCCAGAATGTGCACAGCAGGAACTGGATCAGAAAGAGAAGGTGGAACTTTAAGCAGGCAATCTCCTCCGCCTGCAGTGCCGGCATCCCATATGGGCGCCAGGTTCTAGTCCCGGCTGCTCCTCTTCCAGTTCAGTTCTCTGCTGTGGCCCAGGAGGGCAGTGGAGGATGGCCCAAGTGCTTGGGTGCCTGCAGCCACATGGGAGGCCAGGAGAAAGTACCTGGCTCCTGGCTTTGGATCGGCGCTGCACCGTCAGTAGCGGCCATCTGGGGAGTGAACCAATGGAAGGAAGACCTTTCTCTCTATTTCTCTCTCACTGTAACTCTACCTATCAAATAAAAAAAATTTAAAAAAACATATAAAAAGCTCAAACTTATCCTTGCTTTTGGGTGATATTTTAGAACAACCTGGAATCTATTTTGAGAATGAGCAAGGAGAGGAAGAAGTCAAGACTTAGATGTCGTTAGAAGTAATATGATACCTTCGTAATAGGAAGATTTTAAGTTACATAAGCCTGTGAGTATCAGAGAAAATTTTAGGATTGGAATATGCAGTTACTTTTACCCTAAAGGGGTCCTGTAACATAGTGTGTAGTGGCATGAATTTTAAAGATAGATCACCCTAGAATCCTTACTCCATTGCTTAGCAACACTGTGAATGCAGACAAGTTACTTAAACTCTCCAAAGCTAGGCTAAACTAATAACAACCATGTAGTATTTTTGCAAGAATTAAAGAGTTTATGTACATAGATAATTTACTGTTATCTCTGGAACATGGAAGGTATTTAATAAATTATTTATTTCTAGCAACACGACAGTTTGGAATGATCCAATTATATACAACCTCCAACCAACAAATCCTGCCCATAATATAGCTGTTTTTTTTTTTTTTTTTTTTTTTTGGACAGGCAGAGTGGACAGTGTGAGAGAGAGAGACAGAGAGAAAGGTCTTCCTTTGCCGTTGGTTCACCCTCCAATGGCCGCTGCGGCCGGCGCACCGTGCTGATCTGAAGGCAGGAGCCAGGTGCTTCTCCTGGTCTCTCATGGGGTACAGGGCCCAAGGACTTGGGCCATCCTCCACTGCACTCCCTGGCCACAGCAGAGAGCTGGCCTGGAAGAGGGGCAACCGGGACAGAATCCAGAGCCCCAACCGCGACTAGAACCTAGTGTGCCGGCGCCACAAGGTGGAGGATTAGCCTATTGAGCCGCGGTGCCGGCATAGTTTTAAAAAAATGTTGTATTTAAAATAATGTTGTATTCATATTTTGTTCATTTGTGAAAATAAGTAATTATTCTTTCTTTGTTTTTAATATTATTAATGTGGTTACCAGCAATGTTTACATTTTTAACATTAAATTTCAGACGATTTGTTATAATATTGGTCTTAATTACTTGCTGTTTTATTTAGGAGAAACAAATATAAACTATGTTACATAAAAGGCTTTATCTCTGCTAATTTTATTTTTCTACATTCCATTATATACCAAAAATTAGAAAAATCTAATAATAGATGTATGGCATATTTCTATCTGAGCCTCACAAAGAACCATGTAAAACAAGCATGCTTAAGAAACATTTATGGGGGGCAGGCATTATAGCACAGTGGGACACCTGCGTTCTACAGCTAAGTGCTTCTGAGAGTCCTGGCTCCTCTTATACCAATCCAGCTTCCTATTAATGCATCCTGGGAGGCAGCCAACGATAGATCAAGTGTGTGGACCCCTGCCACACACATGGGAAACCTGGAAGGAATTCTGGGTTCCTGGATTTGACCTGGCCAGCCCTGATTGTTGTGGACATTTGGGGAGTGAGCCAGTAGGTAGAAGATCTCTTTCTCTTGCTGTTGCCCTCCCTTTAAAGTAAAATAAATAAACACTAAAAAGGAAGCATTTATGATAGAATTTTCGTAATGTGAACTGTAAAGAAATAGGAATCACCTGATGAAAACAAAACTTGGGTATTCCACCATTCTTATGGAAAGAAGTGCCTGCTGGTGACCAATCACAGTTCATAGACTCATCTTCTCCCGCAGTTTCTCTTGGTTGTCTACTGCTGCCATTGTCCTGATCTCATGGTGCTGGGAGTTTGTGCTTCTCCTAAAACTCTAGCTCCGTAACAAGTCTTCCCTTAGTTGATTTCGTAGCTGAGATGAAATTGGGTCACTCAGTAAAGTCTATAGAAGCATCATCATACTAAAACTTAGGACGTAAAAATGGGAAAGAAACAGCGTCACGAAACTTGTTGACCAGGATTACAAATTAGGTGGGTTTTAAGGGCTCTTCAGCTCTCCTGAGATGGTGGGAAAACATCATCCCTCCTATGTTGCAGGTTTTGCCATTGGCTCCTACCAAGATGGATCCTTACATGGTTCTGCTCAGGCTAATGTGTGTACCTGTTGACACAGACATACTAATTCCTGGTTGAAAGCTTGGAATTTTATCACAGGGTTGGGCTGAGACTTTGAACACGAGGCTCAGAAAGTATGAATTTCATGCCCAAGATCATATAATAAGTAGTCAGTCAGATGTAAAATGGATTTTTCTAATATGCAGACCATGCTTCAGCTTACAGTTTAGTTACAGAAAAGCATTTGGGAATAAACTTTGGTTCCCATAATCTAAAATTATATTGAAAGCAATTTCTATTTCTCTGTAAGCTCTCCTGCCTTAATATTTTGTTTTTTTCTTTCCCCACTGTCTTGGAAATGACATCCAGAAGGCAAACTTTGTAGAGACTTTAATCTTTTTATGGTAAAGCACCCACTCATTTGCAGTATTACAGGATGTTACCAATATTTCTTCCTATTCAATGTACTATTCGTTTCATCCCCTTTCAGTTTAAAATAGAAACATGCATTCAAATATTTCTAATAAGAAGACATGGCAGTGGCTGAGTGTCTATAGATCTAAGATTCACACTATGCCAAAACATTGCTAATGTGTTGCCTTGTGATAGGGCAGGTGCTCACACTTAGAGGAATCATTATATCCTTTTGCTGTTTAACATTTTGGGTTACAATTTACTTAACTATCCCTAAAAATCTGTTTCCTGTCTGTTTTAGAATGCTACAGAATTCTTTAAAAATGAGATGAATTTTTCTCCTTTTAGTAACCACCATTATTTTGAACAAGTACCTTTGTGATGAATTTACTGTCTGTCATGTGCTTAGCAAACTGACCTTTATATGATCTTTGTGCTCTTACTATTGTAGCTGTTGGCATCGAATTTTATATGGAAAATGTGAAAAGGGGATCTAAAAGAGGAATTTTTATTGAGGCACATACAGCTTCTGCAGCCGTTGTTACAAGGGTGTCATCGAATACCAACATTGACAAAAAACCCATGGGGTCTATTTTCTAATTCAGTCTCAAAGGAAATTTACAATACAGAATGTCTATGGCAGTTGAGGTTGGCTAAGATTTAGACGACCCACTTCCCTTATCTAATGAATTCAGGCCCTGCAAACTTTGCAAAAGCTTTAAACTGACAGAATACCAGGAGAGTTGATGTGAAATTGAAAGACAGCTGGCATGGACAGAAAGCCTCCTGAGTGTAGCCCAAGAAGTTGAAAACTTGCACAGCTGTGAGACTGTCAAAATGAAGAGTCCAGTGTAAAGACAGTCAGAATATTGTTTTTAGATGGAGAACTTAATGCCTGAAGCCTTGACTCTACAGAGATCTTCATTTAAATAAAGAAAGCACACAACGTTTTATATTTATCTCCATTTTGCTAAGATAAAAGAAGTGAGAACGTTCCCATTTTCATCAACTTAGGTTTAAAGAGATCCAATTAAGTTTGAGGAGTATTTAAAACTTTTAAAATAATCAAATTTTATTTCTGGAAATAAAACCAATTTGATGTAAGATTTCTTTTTCAAGCTATATCTTTCTCAAGCTTTCTTGAGAAGACTTAAGGATAATTTAACACCTTGTTTTATTAGTGATGAGAAACTGCCAGGATTTTTCTGGACAAGAGCATGCCCAATAAATTATTAGGTAGAGAAACAAAGCTTGTTAGGATTGATGTTTTCAGGCAATAAATGGTATCACCAATTATAATTTTTATGTCCCTCTTTAATTTTTTTGGTGTTTCTTTTTTTTTTAAAAATCTACTCAAAAGGCAGAGTGATGAGGAGAGGGGAAAGACAGAGAGAGAGATGATGCTAGAGCTAGAGCTAGAGCTAGAGCTAGAGCTAGAGCTAGAGCTAGGTAATGCATTCTCAAATACCTGAAAAAACAGGGCTGAACCAGATGGAAGCCAGGATCCAGGAAGTCTATACTGGTCTCCCGCCTGAGTGGTGGGGATCCAAGAATGTAAGATATTATCCACTACTTTCCCAGGTGCATCAGGAAGAAGCTGGATTGGCAGTGGTGGAGCCAGGACTTGAACAGGTACTCTGATATGGGATGTGGGTAGCCAAACTGGCTTCACCATAACACCTACCCTGACAACTTTCTTTTAAGTAAAGCAAAATCCAATTCAAATGGCATTTTTGGAACAGGTGGAGTTTTATTGATGGGAAAGTACCTCACTATTAAAAATATGGTTTGCTGAATAGTAATTACAAGGCTTTTCATATTGGTGAGAACTTAAAATTTTGGGCACTTTTTCAGAATTTCCTAACCATGACCTTCCATATTGCCAACAAACAGCCATTTTCAGACCATTTAAATTGTATTATGGATTGGCTACTGTATTTGATAAATGGCATTAACTGCATGCTGATATAAAGTGAAATCCCATTGAACAGAATGATATGTGTAAAGTGGAATATACATGCAAAACTGAGAAACAAGGAATTAAAGTAATTTATGATGTTACAATGGCAGTATGTTTGAAATGAAGAAAAATAAGTGTGCATAATTAAATCTTTTATTTTATTCTAGGGGTTGTAGGTCTTACCAGACTATTACATTTTTTAAAGATTTATTTATGTATTTGAAAAGCAGAGTTACAGAGAAGAAGAGAAGCGGAGAGACAGAGAGAGAAAGAGATCTTCCATTCATTGGTTCACTCCCCGAATGGCTGCAATGGTCAGAGCTGGGCTAGTTTGGAGCCAGGAGCCAGGAGCATCTTCTGGATCTCCCATGTGGGTGCAGTGGCCCAAGCACTTAGGCCATTTTCATCTGCTTTCTCAAGCACATTAGCAGGGAGCTGGATCAGAAGTGGAGCAGCAGGGACACGAACTGGTGCCCACATGGGATGCCAACACTGCAGGTGGTAGCTTTACTGCTATGCCACAGCACCAGCCCCCAGATTATTATATTTTTAAAAAGTCCCATTAAATCTTACTATGTTTAATGAGACTAAATTATAAACTATATTTAATTAATTTTAATTTACATCTAGCTTCTCAACTACTTGTCAGTACCTTCATTTAAAACATAATTTTATTTTTCCTAATTTTATGAAGTTTTTGTTGTAATATAAAATGTCAAGTAAACCAATACATAAAAACAAAATCATTTGTAGACTGTGGACTCCTGCACATCAGTGAAGACTCAGGCAAAGAGCACATAAAGCTTTCTGTGTATTGCCTGCCTGGACCAATCTCTTCTTTGTTTCTTTGAAGTACACTGAAATTTTGTGTATGTGCCTTCTTCCCTGTGAGGTAATGTGCCCCTCGGCTTCATGAACCAGGTCTCATTCTTCTCTTCAGCACTGGTCGATCCAGTAATTCAATGATGTCACCAAGGATTCTGGTTCTTTCCATGGTTTGCTCTGCCCTCCACTCTGTTGACCTCATTGTAAGTGATAGGATCTTCTTGGAGTGATAGGATCATCATTCATTGCCTGTAGCATGAAAGCTGCATTTATTCTCACGGAAGCCCTTTGGCACAAAAGGGGAGAGTGCTTTCCTCCAATAAAACAATGCTACTTCTTTTGGCCTGCTATAGTTGTTTGAACCACTAACTGTCACTAGCAGCATTAAATGTGCTAACTGGCTGAGGTTAGGGTTCCTTAACCAATCTTGGACAAAACAGACTAGATATTGTAATTGTTTATAATAATCAATGTTCTCCTTTGGAGAGGGAATTTGTTTCTCAAACTGTTATGAGATTTTAGAGGTCATTCAGTCACCTGTGATGCCCAGACACAGGTTTTTAGTGGATGGCATTTCTCAAGCTTATTTGATGAGGAGCTCTTTGTTGGTAGGACAAATAGTTTAGAAAATGCTGATCCTTAAGATCTCAAATTCCTTACAGCATGATCAGCTTTTAGGATGTGACCCCTAGCTCTAGCTACTAGTTCTATAGTCATGTCAAAGTTATGTTTTGCCATAACAAATTTATTGCCTTTCCCGTGTGTCGCCAATGTTTCTTAGTATTTCAAGGTCTTTATTATTTGTGTTCTCAGTTATCAAGTTTTCCCCAATCTGATTGCCTTCTCATCCTTCAAAGTTCAGATCAAGCTCCCATCTCCTCTGCAGTTTTCTCCCATCTGGATTATTTCATATCTTACACATAACTCTTTCATTGCCTCTCCGCTAACATTTTCATTATTGATTGCCAGGTGACTCAATTTGAGTGATTTGAAGGGAATGTCTATGTTCCATTCATCTTTGTGGCCTCAGAATTTGGCAGAGAATTGGTGTTAACTGCCTGTTCAATTCATTTGTTCACTTACTATATTTTTGAAAATGTAAGATCAATACTACATTTCCATAATTTTTTATGCTCAGGAGTATTAAATGTTCCAGTGGCTAATGGCCAAATTTTTATCTTATAGCTTTAATTGTAGTCCCTGAATCAATCTCGCAAGCTGAGCTGTAAAATTCTTCAAATTTATTTTTCTGATTCATGTTGTTTAACTTCAAAGTTTAAAATATTAACATTACATGTGGGTGTTATTTTCAAATGATTAGCTAACAAACAGGCAGGATAGAGAATGAATTTTTATGAGGAATGTCTGCATTCTTAGAGTATACAAATATAAGTTTCCTTAGATAAAAAATTTTCTAAGGAACAACTTAATATATTGATGCTAACTTGTAAACATAAAAGAACCTAAAGCTAACTTTTTTTTTTTAGTGTGTCAAAAGCTTAAAATTACTTAGGTTAATTGCTGATGTAGTAAACATTTTTAAAATGTCACTAGGCTTTTAACATGAAATTTTTTTTTGCAGGCTAACCAATTTTAATGGGATCAATGATTGTACAATAAGCTTTTATGTATGTTCACAAAGAAACACTTTGTAACCATTCTGGGAATTATAGAAAGGAAGCAGTGGGGAACAGATCTTTGTGGAGATTCTCCAGCTGGAAATGGAGATCAGTATTTTTCTCTTTTAATTTCAACCCCACTAGCTTCCCTCTTCTTTCTCTCCATTTCTTCCATTGGTTCCCAATTCCAGCTTTCTGCTCATATATTTTCTGGAAGGCAGCTGGTGATGCCTCAAGTAGTTGGGTCCCTGCCTTCTATGTGGGAGATCTGGACTGAATTCCCAGCTCCTAACTTCACCCTTACCTAGTGCCTGTTGTGGAGTGAGTCGATGAAGGAAACTCTTTCTCTTTCCTTCTCTCTCTTCCACACTCTTTGATCTCTCTGCTTCTCAATAAAATAAGTATATAAAAATATATTTAAAAAAATTGCCTGTTCCTTCTTGCTACCCAGCTTGCTGGAGATAGTCAGCCGTCTTTCAGGTTGCTTTATTACTTGAGTGTGCCATATTTTTCCTGTAAGTTCTCTTTCTGCTTATGTTCAGCAGGGTCAGTTTCTGTTGGTTATCAACAAAAAAGCCCCACTAACATGGTAGGGAAGGTCATTACATCCTGGATTTATTTTCATCCATAGTTTCAAAATACATTTTGGTTATCTTTGACTCTTTTTACTTTGGATTTTACAATTTCTCATATAGGAAAAATGTCATGAATTAACTAAATGCAATTCTTTTCATTAGTTGCCAAATGAAGTCAGTTTTTAAAAGCTAAGTCTTGTCATGTTGAATCACTTTTCTTTAGCCTTCTCCACCTACAACAAACACAAGCTGCCTGTTAAGATGTGCTTCAGCCATCTCTTTGCCAACCATGTAAATATTTTTGAAAAGGGAGTTTCATTCCTCATTGTTGAGATAATTTTTTCACAGTTTAGAGATGCTTTTGTAAGAATCAGATTTCCAGAAGTAGGTATCTATTTCTTGTGTTTCAGAAGAGCATCACAATAAAAGAAATATGCTTGCCTGATACATGCTCATTCTCTGAGAGATTTGCAATATTTCCTCACTGGTTTCTTCTAGAAAAACTTGTATCTGAAGAAAACATGAAGCTTCATTTTATTTCAGAGGTATAGACAAAGGTTTAAAACCCAAGAACAAAGAAAAAGAAGTACAATTTTCTATCTCCTACAACTTTCACAGTGTATTGCAAGGGCTTGAACTCTATCACAGTGAAAGATAAATGAACATTATTTAGATGAAGGTTAAAAGGTAGAAATGCTATTCTGAGTGAAATGTCTATAATAATTGAACCTTTGAGCCATGGGGGCAAGTCAGTACTTCACTGGGTACTCTCCAAAAGTCTTTTTGTAGGTTTTAAAATACGAATACCTTTAGAATGTCAAACTCAAAGGAAAGAAAACCCTTCTACTAGAATATTAAATGGGCTTATAAAAGGAAGATTTTGGGCTAAAGGGAGATCAAATATTTTCTTTTATCAAAAGTCTGCAAGTGAAAAGATCATGGAATAGCTGCTTAAGATTACAAAGGAACTGCAATAGCTTTAGTTAATGGTAGTGCACAGCCAATTTTGTCTTCTACCTTTGTGTTTGATTTATAAGAGGTCTTAGCATTGGTTTGCTATTGTACTTCTTTTTTAGTAATTATAGAACTTAATTATTGTGGGTTTGAAAATTGTAGAGGTTTTTCCTGAGGTCTATCTAATTTTGTGAGGTAAGATTATCCATCAATGTTAAAAGGAGACAAACAAAACTGCAAGATGATTTTTTTCCTTCTTGGGAAATGTTGGAAGAATAGGGAGAGGTCTGGGGGAAAATTTTTAGATAGAATGTATTAGTTCTCTGGAACTGCTGTAACAAAATACCATAATGAATGTCTTAAAAGAGACATTTTGTATCTCACAGTTCTGTAAGCTGCAGTTCTGAAGAGGTGTAGGCAGGGTTGGCTTCTTCTGAGAGCCCCGATGGGAGGATTATTCCAGTCCATCCCCTTGGCTTTTACATAGCCAAATTTTTCCCTTGTCTTCCCAATGGATTCTCCTGGTGTGTGTGACTGTCTCCAAATTTCTCCTTTTCATTAGGACATCAACCATATTGGATCAGAGCCATCCTGTTGACTTCATTTTAACTTGATTCTTTCTGTAAAGACCCTATCACCAAGTAAAGTCACATTCTCTAATACTGGGGGTTGTGATTTCGACATTTGAATTTGGGGGCAGATGGATGCTTGAAGGAAAGAACACATATAAGATTTTAACTAGAGCAGAAAAGAAGGTGGTTTGGTTCTGCCTGCAAATTTTTATGAATACTGGCATTATGGGGCTTGTGGCTGAAATTTTTTTGTGTGTGGACCTTTAGAAAATGTGGGCCTATTTAAAATTAGGAAACTCCTCTCATCTGATGTCTGTAGCTGCTGCATTTACATTTCTGTTGACGTGGTAGGCAATGGACAGTGACTTTGATTAGGGAACGCTGAATTCACTGCAACAGCTGCTGGAAGAACAGGATG
Organism: Lepus europaeus; assembly: GCF_033115175.1. Taxonomy (NCBI): domain Eukaryota; kingdom Metazoa; phylum Chordata; class Mammalia; order Lagomorpha; family Leporidae; genus Lepus; species Lepus europaeus. The sequence continues at coordinate 139,054,167 of NC_084827.1, read as the reverse complement.
TTGACCCTGCCCCCACTCCTACTCCACTGCTCTGTGGCTGATAGTTCCAGGTGATTGTGCACTGCTCCAGGGACACTGCTTTTGGTTTTATTTCAATCGCACAGGTCACCTGCTACAGTTCTAGCCAGTTAGAATCTTGACTAGATCACTGGTTTAATTTGTAGCCCTTAGGTTATTTGCATAATAAATAATCCTTTTAAAAGTTATTACATGGGAAAACGTCAGTGCTGGATGCCGACCCTGGAGGTGAGGTTTGCTCTCTTTTTTTTTTGACAGGCAGAGTGGACAGTGAGAGAGAGAGAGACAGAGAGAAAGGTCTTCCTTTGCTGTTGGTTCACCCTCCAACGGCTGATGCAGCCGGCGCGCTACGGCCGGCGCGCTACGGCCGGCGCATCGCACTGATCTGAAGCCAGGAGCCAGGTGCTTCTTCTGGTCTCCCATGCAGGTGCAGGGCCCAAGGACTTGGGCCATCCTCCACTGCCTTCCTGGGCCATAGCAGAGAGCTGGACTGGAAGAGGGGCAACCAGGACAGAATCCGGCGCCCCGACCGGGACTAGAACTTGGTGTGCCGGTGCCGCAAGGTGGAGGATTAGCCTGTTGAGCGACAGTGCCAGCTGAGGTTTGCTCTCAAAGTTCGTTCTTGGTTGGTATTTGCAAGCCATGGAGAGTGACTTTTACCTGCGCTACTACGTGGGTCACAAGGGCAAGTTTGGCCATGAGTTCCTGGAGTTTGAGTTCCGACCCGATGGGAAATTGAGATACGCCAACAACAGTAATTACAAAAATGATGTCATGATCAGAAAAGAGGCTTATGTACATAAAAGTGTGATGGAGGAACTAAAGAGAATAGTTGATGACAGTGAAATTACCAAAGAAGATGATGCTTTGTGGCCTCCTCCTGACCGAGTGGGCTGGCAGGAGCTTGAAATCGTTATTGGTGATGAACACATTTCTTTCACAACATCGAAAATTGGTTCCCTTATTGATGTCAATCAGTGCAAGGACCCAGAAGGCTTACGAGTATTTTATTATCTTGTCCAGGACCTGAAGTGTTTGGTCTTCAGTCTTATTGGATTACACTTCAAGATTCAACCAATTTAGATGGAATATTGCTGTGGACATGGGGGGGTTGGGAGTAGTTTTTAATGACCATTATCAAGAAATTACAAAGAGAGAGAAGCAGAGACAGAGAAAGAGAGAGAGAATTCTTCCAACAGCTGTTTCACTCCACAAATTGCCCTAATAGCCAGGACTGAGCCATGTCGAAGCCAGGATCCAGGAGCTTCATCTGGGTGCAGGGGCCCAGGCACTTGGGTCGGGTCATCCTTTGTTGCTTTCCCTGGCGTGTTAGCAGGGAGCAGCTGGGATTGGAACTGTTGTCCATAGGGGATGCTAGTGCTGTAGGTGGAAGCTTTACACAGCGCCAGCCCTTTTAGGGTCGTTTTGATGCCCACAATTTCTGAGTATGTGCTGCATGCTAGACACGGTGCTAATAATGAGCCACATTGAAACACTGGACATGTCTTTCAAGAAGCTCAGTTTACTGGGTGAGACAAATGCAAACACAGACAATCGTAGTAAAGTGTGATAAGGGCTTTTTTTTTTTAGAAAGATGTACTGGAGTCCAAAGAGCAGAGTCCCCTATAAAGTCTTATTGACAAGTTCTAAATTATGAATTCTTGTTTGAAGTGGGAGGAGCTTAAATGAGGGAAAGGCTTTCAAATGGTGAGATCAGAGTAGTCAAGGTCTAGAAATAGGAAGATAAACATGCTGCAGGAGGACAAGGACCTCAAGGCTGGGCATAGGAGCACACCATAGAAAGTGCAAGTCCGAGGGATTAGTCATGAAGAGCTCCCTATGTGCTGTCAGGTTTAGAGACAGAAGACTTGAGTCACTACCCAGACTCTGCTTCTTAGTGGTGTAACCTTTGCTAAGTCCCTGAAAGTCACCAGGTAATTAGTATTGCTGTTCATTGAAAGATGACATTGGTTCCTGCTGTTCTACTACTTTAAAGCCGTCAATGGCTTCCCAGTTCCAACAGTTCGAGAATGAACACCACGGTGTGTGACATGGTCCCAGCCATCCCATCCTCTCTTGATCAGCACTTGTACCATCTGACTCTCTCTGGAGCTTCTAAGGACTCTGGGTTTCTTTTGGAAGCTTGTCCCCTCATTTTTTTTTTTTTTTTTTTTTTTTTTTTTGTCACATCTCTCTGCCTTTCCTCAGGTTGCTGCTCCTGACTGGAATGTCTTTTTTTGCTCCTCTTTTCCAGTTGTCAGTCTTTTGCCTGATCTTTACCTAAGGCATGATGCTCCCCAATACACCATTACTGAGAGCTCAGGCCTGACTAGGCTGGCCTCTTCCTCTGGTGAACCAGCCTATAGAGCATGAGCAGCAGTGGGGCAAGATTATGTGATTTATCGTTGTATTCTCAGTTGACTACAGCAATGCCTTGCTCATAGAAAGCATTTCATAAATGAATGGTGAAGGGAACTGAGAGACCATGGGCACAGAAGGGACATCAGCACATGCACTTCCTTGAAAGCTTAGAACATCGCAGACGTGACATTGGGTCTGCCCTGAAGAGCTTCCAAGCATGGCTCTCCTTGTCACTTGAACAAGAACTTCAGCAGAGGTTTGCAGGGAAGCTGCACTACCTGCAGGGACTGAAGAAACATTTCCCAAGGACAGAGTTAGGAAAGAGAGTGGAGGGCTACTCTACAGAGAGAAGAGGGGATAGCACTGCAGCTTGTAAAAACGCGAGTAGAAGTGTATGTCCTGGAGCTTGCATTGGCTTTGCTTTGTTCTGCACACTTCTCTTACTCCCCAAAACCTCATCTTGTCTTAGCCAAACTTGGTCTACTGCATGCAGAAGGAACCATTTTTTTGCAAAGGACCAGTTTTGACTGTCATTCTTCTTCCAGAAGAGTATTTACTCAGAGCATGGCCAGGGAAAAGATGTCAAGGGGCAACTTTATGTTTAGAGTATGATTTTTTTAATTAACCTGTATTTCATTACTATATTCCTCCTCCCACCCTTTTCTTTTCCTGTAATTAAGCTCATAGTTTCCAGGTACCCATTATCTCAGGGGAGGGATGTGACAGGGCAAGTTGTGGAAATTACTGGGGAGCCTTTCTTGATGTTGTTTCAAAGAAACTAAGCTTTCCAGTGGGGGAGAGGATTCTCAGAATAAGCAAATTTTCTGAAGAGGTCTTATGTTTTCTTGAAGCACAGTGCTTCCCAGAGTGTAAAAAAATTCTGATGGAACTGGGGACAGAGAGCAAAGGAAAACAGGGATCGTACGGGGACTGAGATATAGGACCTTCACTCTGTCCTCCTGCCATGAGGCTAGGGAAGGGGAGTCAGCTAAGCAGGGATGTGGGTTCTGTGGTGGATAGGGCCAAAGGTAGCCAGCACAGAACTGGAGTGTCCACACATGGCACAGAGGAGCAGAGGGATGCTACCCTGGATACTGTGTAGGCAAGGACAATGAGCAGCACAGTGACACCTCTTTGCACTAACAACTGAGAAAGTAGTGGATAGCTTCCGATACTTGGAATGGCCTCATAACTGGGTGACACAAGTTATGGAGAATAGATACAAAGACAATATGAGATGAAATTTCCTCTTTTCTATGGCAGTTTCACAGAATAAAGGGTCCCACTGTCAAAAACTACATTTCATTATTAAAAAAAAAAAGATCTATAACCTACCTCAGTGTCTCGTGTTCTTCTGGAGAAGGTTGAAATCCCAGCGATGATGAACTTGAGCTGGCTCACATGGGCTCAGGAGAACTAACTGTTCAGTTTGCAGGTATTTTGTTAGCTGGTTGTAAAACATGACATTTATAAAAAATTAAGTATCAATTTATAATTTAATACATTATAATAAAAGCAAACTAATAAACACTCCAAACAAATTTCTTTTTATTTATTTACATTTAACTGTAATCTTTACAGTTCACATGTCTATTGTGTATGTTCAGTATGATAAAATCTTAGTAAATGGTGTTTTACTACACATCTTCCCAAGTTTGTTTTCATTGATATCACAGAAGTGACTTGAATTTGTCATAGCTGAAGTATTTACACTATGGAATTGGCAAATGCCACAAATCAAGAACTTTCTTTCTTTTTTTCTTCTTTTCCTTCTCTTCCTTGTCTTTCCTCTTTACCTCCTGCACTCCCCTTCTTTCTCACTTTGAAGAGATTTTTTTTTCAAACATTTTGTAGCATACTAATGAGCACAAGGAAAGAATAACAATAAAAAAGAGAACAATAAAGTACTGAGAGGTTGACAACAAGAAGAGAATAGGTTCAAGGAAATGATTGAGTCCAAAGACCCAGCTTTCAGCCTGTGAATATCTTCTCCACATGATAGTGAGAGGATTTTGAGAAGGCAGAACTGCTGAACAGGACCATTGACGTCCACCTACCTTCTCAAGTATTTATTTCAGACAATCCACAACATTAGAGACACATTTACTATGCAGATCAATTAAACAAGAATGATTTAATAGACTGTGAGGAAAGTCAGAGAACCCAGAAATGTATCCTGTGTACGATAAGCATACGTGCTTATGGTCCTGTCCCCCATGTCACCTTTCTGGTCTAAAGTTTTGCTGCCTCCTTAGCTTCCTTTCTTGTCTTGCCTTTTGTGCTGTGTCTCAATAGTTTCTTGCTGGGAGTTCACTATTGCTGCTACAAATTCTTACACTTTTGCTTTTGTGTTCTTCTTTCTTTGTTGTACTAGTTTTCCTGTTTCTGGTTGTTCTTTGATCATTCTCTGTACATATTCATCTAATACTCTCTACACTGGCACTCCATCTGTATTCACCATCTGTTGTCTTTACGTACTTTGGATCCCTGCTCATAAGAGTGTGTCCTTAGGTCTACTTCTTGGAGCTTCATTGTTCTCTTTTGAAAAATGGGAAGATTAGCTTCCTTCACAGAACTTTTTCTAAGATTTCAATTATGTGATGTATATAAAATACTTGGCACCCTCAATGATCAGTAAATTCTTGGCATCCCCAATGATCAGTAGATGGTTCCTACTGTTCTAATAATATTAGTACACACTGAATTTGTTACCTATTTAGTATCTGAACTGAACATTTGGTTATAAACTCAAATGCATGTACTCATAGAGCCTACGCAGAGTACAATGTAGGAAACAGGCTAGGTTAGAAGTAGCAGATGTGTTATTAAATGGAAAAGTTTAAAACACATCTGACTAATTAATATCATGTGGAAATATAAGTTCAAAACTGCCAGTTCTTTAAATTTGGATGAAAGAGTGAATATTGGTATTTTTATAAGCAGTTTAGTGATGTAAAACACAATGATATTCAATATTGGAAAACAGCATTTCAAAGAAAACAGGTCTTTTGGCTGTGTTTGACCTGTTGTCCATTAGTTTGAAACCTCTGCAGGAAATATCGAGCTGTTTTTGAGTAGTTGGTTCCTTATTTACCATCAGGAAATCCTGTCTTTCACATACGATGTAGAGGATTTTCTAGTAAGAATATATTTGGAAGAAATTCCTTTTTTCTTTGTATCATTGCCCCCAATAAATAATTAAAATCAGCCATGATGTGGTGGGGACCACACATAGAATACTAAGGGTAACAAATGAATAACATAATCACAGTGAAGAAAGGGAAGATTAAAATTGCCTAAGGAACTACCTAATTAACTTTGGCATATACTCTGACATCTGACAGAAGGAATTGTGTATAAATAATATAACACAATCGGTACGTTTATTTCTCAGAAGATATGGAGGTCAGCAATTCTGAAACTATTTTATGTAAATACTAGGAGTGAACAAGTAAATAAATCATAGATAATGGCAGTCAAATTTCTAATTGTCAGAGAAAGAAATTTCAAGTAGGGAAAGGGGAAAGACTTAAATGAACACTGGGTGTTAGATAAAAATCAAAGGCATACATACTGTGGCAGGCAGAATAATGCCCCTTCAAGGTTCATGGAAATGTACATTACTTGTTAATTCTATTTTCCATGAAATTTTAGGCTATGCTTTTATACATATATGAATTTTCAGAACCAACGAATGTGTTTTGTGACTGTTACATGAATGGCAAGGAAATTAGGCTGCCAACCAGCTGATCTTAAAATAGGGGGACTGGGGAGGGTATTGTGATGCAACAGTTTAAGCCGCCTTTTGGGATGCCCATATTCCATATCAGAGTGCTGGTTTGAGTCCTAGTTACCATGCTTCTGATCCAGCTTTTTGATTATGTGCCTGGGAAGGCAGCAAATGACAACAAAGTTCTTGGGTTCCTGCTACCTCTGTGGGAGACTTGTTCCTGGCTCCAGGCTTCATCCTGGCCCAGCTCTGATTGTTGTGAGCATTTGGGGGAGTGAACCAGTGGATGAAAGATCTCTGTCTCTCTACCTTCAAATATTAATGCCTTCAAATACTAATATACATAATTTCAACTACAAATACTTTCAAATATACATAATTTCAAATACAAATACTTTCAAATACTAATATATATAAACAAACAAACAAACTTTTTAAAAGTAGGGATTTTATCCTGGATTATCTCTGTGATCCTAATGCAATCATAAGTGAAAGAAAGAGAGATAGGAGAGCCAGACTCAGAGTGTTGCAAGGTGATAAGGACTTATCCAGCCATTGCTGGTTTTGAAGCCAGAAACGGATTACAAACCAACATTTAGAAGATCCGAAATTGAAAGCCAGAAACAATGTGAGCAATAATGTAAATAATGACACTGGTGAATTATAACATAAAATACTCATGACTCTATACTGATTTAAATAAATAAATGAAGGAGTATGACCAGCCATTCTTTTTTTTTTTTTTTTTTTTGACAGGCAGAGTGGACAGTGAGAGAGAGAGACAGAGAGAAAGGTCTTCCTTTGCCATTGGTTCACCGTCCAATTGCTGCTGCGGCCAGCACATCACGCTGATCCGAAGCCAGGAGCCAAGTGCTTCTCCTGGTCTCCCATGCCGGTGCAGGGCCCAAGGACTTGGGCCATCCTCCACTGCCTTCCCGGGCCACAGCAGAGAGCTGGCCTGGAAGAGGGGCAACCAGGATAGAATCCGGCGCCCCGACCAGGACTAGAACCTGGTGTGCTGGCGCCGCAAGGCGGAGATTAGCCTGTTAAGCCACGGTGCCGGCAATGAAGGAGTATGACCAGCCATTCTTATAGAAGAAACCCAATTTATTAATGTGAAGTAAGTGAGAGAAATAGAACAACTACCATTGCGTAAACCCTACAGTGATAGTTGCTGCATCAACAGATGCTAGAATTCACGGAAAAAAAACATGTATGGTAAGAAATAATATTTGCATAATTTTAAACTATTTTGAATTATTTAATAATTATAAGATGAAAATAGCAACTTTACAATAAAGAAACTTTTCAGACACCACCTTAACCAAGTATCCAGGTTAATGTCACTCAAAAGAAGATACTAGCATTATGTTTGCTGGTCACTATTATCATGATGCACTAAGAAAGGTCTAACCTCACTTCTGTGGTCTTCTGGTCAACAATGCATGACCTTAGTTGAATTGTGAGAAAAAGTCAGATAAGCCCTAGCTGAGGGACATTCTACGATATAATTATTCAATACATTAAATAATTTAACAGTTTATAATAGCCAAGATATGGGATAATCAAAATTTCCATTATTAGATGAACGAATAAAGAAAATGCACTATGTATGTATAATGGAATAGTATTCTTCCAAAAAAGAAAGACATCTTGTCATTTGCAGCGAAATAGATGGAACAGGAGGACATGATGTTAAGTGAAACAAGCCAGACACAGAAAGACAAACATTGTGTGTTCTCTACATTTATGGGAGCTATAAAAGAAACTCAACATGAATACAGAACATTGGTTGCAACAGGTTGAAAGAAGTGGGAATAATAGAGGAATTTTGGCTTAAAAAATAGGGAAAGCTGGGTGTGGTTCCTTAACTGTGTCAAATATATCATACTATATAAAATGTTAATAATAGGGGAAGCTGGGTGCCAGGTACATTGGAACTCTTTGTATCACATAATTTTTGTCTCATAAATTTAGAACAATTCTGAAATAAAAAGTTTATTTTAACTCCTCCCACCCCCACACATGTGTAAAGATCGTGAGAAATGAGAAAAGGCTGCAGAAATATCATAGATTGGAGGCGTCTAAGGAGGTAGGGCACTAGCAGCACTGTGCAGTTCTGTATTGCACTGGACCGGCACATGGACATTAGAGAAAAGCTAGTGAAATGAGGTTGCAAGTTTCTAATATGGTACCAATGTACATTTTCTTCTTATATCAGTATAAGATGTTAACAATAGGGAAAGGCTGAGCGAAGGGTATTCAAGAACTCTCTGTACTATTTCTGCAACATTTTTATAATTCTAAAATTATTTCAAATCAAAAAGTAAAGAGAAAAGTACAGGTTGAACATTTCTAATCTGAAAATCCAAAATGCTCTGAAATCTGAAATGGTCCATTATCTAATATTGTTTGGAGGCTGACATTTTGCCATAGGTGGAAAATTCTACTCCTGACCTCATGTGGCAGGTCACAGTCAAAATGTAGGTGCACTAAAAATATCATGTAAAATTACTTTCTGGTGATATGTATAAGGTGTATATAAAACATGAGTGAAATCCATATTTCCACTTGAGTTCTAGCCCCAAGATATCTCATACATGTGTGCAAATAGTCCAAAATAAAAAATTTTGAAACACTGCTAGTTCTAAGCATTTGGGGCAAGGGATCCTAAGTCTGTACCATGACAACAATGTAGGGGAAAGTGTTAGAGGGGTCCACAGAGGGGAGAACGCATTCAGCCAGACAGGCTGTATTAGTCTCCTTGGTCAGCCACAACAAAAAGCCATAGACTGAGTGGCTTAAATAACAGAAATTTATTTTTCACAATTCTGGAAGCTGAAAGTCCAAAGATCAAGATTGTAGCAGGTTTGGCTTCTTCTAAGGCTGCTGCCTTCTTGCTGTGCCCTTACGCGGCCTTTCCTCTTTGAACTCACACTCCTGGTGTCTCTTCCTTTTCTGATAAGGATGGTAGTTGTATTGGATTAGGGTACCACCCTTATAACCTGTCTCGACCTTAACTGCCTCTTTCAAAGCTCTATCTTCTATTGCTGCCACATTGAGGGTCGGCTCTTCAACATACACATTTGGGGAGAATAAAATTCAGTTCACAGTAGAAGGCAGTGGTGAAGGCTTGTGAAGGATGGACATCAGCAACGTGCGATCGGGCCACATGTGGCAGTGATTTAGGAGCTTACCGGTGGCTTGGTCTCACCGGCAGGTTGAGGGTCTGGGGAGGAGCCATGTTCCACAGGGAAAGTGGACCCCTCTTCCCAGGGTTTCAGATCCATCAGGCCGGTATAATAAGTTACTGAGACAGGGTAGGAGACTACGGTAATAGATTAGGTGGGAAACAATGCAGACAGGAATGAAGGCAATGGTCCACAGCAAGAATAGTGAGAATGAGAAGGAGAGACTTGATTACAACAAGCACTACACAAAGACCTGAGTTTAGGAAATAGAAGGTTACTGGATGGTTCCTTTGTAGGATGTTCAGAGACATACTGAGTTGATGAGTTCCATCAGTGAAAGCTTTAGTAATGTAAATTTAGAGCCTGAGATGTTTATAATGTAAATTTAAAGATTGGAGAGAGATTGGAGTTAGACATGTAGTGATGAAAGTCTTCAACATAGAAGTGCTAGTAGAAACAAAATATAGACAGTCAAGAGTGACTAAAGATAGGGTTGGCTCCGTGGCATAGCAGGTAAAGCTGCTGCCTGTGGCGCCAACATCATATGTGGGTGCTGATTCCAGTTCTGGCTGCTCCACTTCCAAACCAGCTCTCTGCTAGTGCACCTGCAAAAGCAATGGAGGGCTGGTGCTGTGGCACAGTAGGCTAATCCTACACCTGTGGTGCTGGCATCCCATATGGGCGCCAGTTCTAGTCCTGGCTGCTCCTCTTCCAGTCCAGCTCTCTGCTATGACCAGGGAAAGTAGTGGAAAATGGCTCAAGTTCTTGGGCCTCTGCACCCACTTGGGAGACCTGGAAGAAGTTCTTGGCTCCTGCCTCCTGGCTTCGGATAGGTGCAGCTCTGGCCATTGTGGCCATCTGGGGACTGAACCAAGGGAAAGAAGACCTTTCTCTCTGTCTCTCCCTCTCACTGTCTTTAACTCTACCTCTCAAATAAATAAATAAAATCTTAAAAAAATAACAAAAACCAAAATTATAAAAAACAAAAGGAAAGCAATGGAAGATGGCCCAAGTGCATGGCCCCTGCCACCAGCGTGGGAGATCTGGATGCAGCTCCTGGCTCCTGGCTTCCGCCTGGCTGTTATGGGTCATTTGGGGAGTGAACCAGCAGATGGAAGACCTCTTTCTCTCTCTCTCTTTGTAACTTTGACTTTCAAATAAAATTAAAAAAAATTTAAAAAATAGTGAATAAAGAAATGTAGAAGAAGGCAGAAAGAGCCATCTAGGGATACCTGGTCAAATGCTTGAGCTATTTTAGGATAGGAAGCCATTTATGCTACAGAGACATTAAAGTAGATTGAGTGAAGATCACTGCATGCGGCAAATTTGCAGTTAGCAGTCATGAGTGACACTTGAACACGTTTTAAAAATAAGCATGGTTTAAAAAATGGAGAAAGCAAAGGTGTATCATGCTAACCCCAGCCTCCTCCACTCACAGCACACACACACACACACACGGGTGATGAATAACAAAGCAGAGTCCTGTTAAATGCTGGCAGCGTTCACAACGCGACTCTTCACTTGACGATGTTCAGCTATTTCATATGAAACATAGGCACTGGCATTTTACAGTGGCCTATAGCATCCCCTGAATACATCTGGGTCCTGTAGCTCATAAGATAATTGCCGAGAGAAATTGCTTTGAGCCACTCAGTTGTGTAAGAGCAGCATGTTTTATGACTTTTTCATCTCATGAAACAAGGCTAATTTTTTTCCTTACATTTGAAAAAAGCTTTAGATGGGGGTAAACCTATCCTAAGGCTCCAAGTTTATAGGCCCAATTTATTCCTTCTGTAAATCCATGGGGCAGTTCTATGTGAATTCTCCCACAGGGTGTGAAATCTTATTTTAGTCAGATGTTCACGACTTTTCATGTAATTAAGCAATTATTTTCAAATGGATTAAAATTTTCAGAAGGCTTTGAAAAATGTAAGTAAAAATAGCACACTACTGTACTTATGTGGAATGTTAATCCCCATTGTTCAAAGAGTGTTTATCAGCTGAAGAGATGGCAAATATTAGCATTTCTACTTTGTAGGACGAGAAATGATGTGATGTATTTGAAGTGGTACTAAACGTAGAAATTGGCAGATTCTGGATTAGAGTTTCTATTAATTCTGCTTTCTTCCTTTTCCATTAACAGCATTTTTCTCTTTTTCATCTCTTCTACACAAATAAATCCATGTAAGTATTTTGGAGACGTAGTATTGAAAAAGTGGTGATTAAGCTCTTAATTATTTTTGAAAGTGCTGTTTGAGAGTAGTGATTGTTGCCATGGGTTACCAACTTGCTCTGTTATCAGCCAATTGCTAACTCTTTCTGTAATACATGCTTCATCTTGCAGCCACATTCTACCAACCATCTTAAAACTCTACCAGCAGAAACATAATCTAAGTTAAAACTATTTTTGTGGCTCAGATAAAGCTGAAAGACAAGTCACCAATCTCCCCTTACAAGGAGCCTCATATGTATTCTGCAGTCTCTACCAAGGGGACAGATTGCTCATGGATGGCCCAAGTCACCAGGTGAAAACATAAAGGAGAACTCAAGTTATCCAGGAGCCTTCTAAGATTCACTGTCAAAGTCCTAGATCCTGTGAGCATCTAAGTTTTTTTAGTGCGGAGGCCATGGATCCCTTTCTTGTTGTTAAAATAGATTGAAATAGATGGGGTGCACACATTGGTTGTACAATGATGCTACAACCCCACTGTCAGTAGAGAACAGTGTCCACAAATTTGTAAAGCATTTGACCAGGATGAGAGAGAGTCCATAGAGTCAGAGCAGCGTGATTACTCCCATCTGAGAAACAATCTCATAGTCTTGGACTCATATGAAGGAACTTAGATCTCATACGATAATCCACAAGTTCGATGCATAGAGGAAGGGAGATTTCTGGTGAGACAGGAAGAATTGCTTCAAAAAGAGCTAAACTGTAGATGGCGGTGGGACAGGCTAAACCTCGGGCACCCTTTGCCCCAACTCCAGCTATTGGTCACCTATAAAAAGGAAAAAAACTAGAAGGATATACAGCCTTGTCAAGATGAGATACACATGACCATGGCTCAGAAAGCGAACACAATTGCCAAGTGTTGAGCAACGTGGGGCTCTCAGGAGTTTCTGTCTGTTGAGTACAGGAAACTAGAACTACACACAAGATGCAGTACTAGAGCCAGGGGTATCATTTGAAATCAGGGGCTGTTTGGCTCTGTCTTGTCAAGGAAGCTGTAAAGAGTGGCTAATGACAGTTGCCGAGGGCTATAGGAAACTTGGTGCTCAGAGAGGCAGGAAGACCTGGATTAGCCTAAAGGCAGGATCAGAGGAAAGCTGTGCATTCATTATCACCACAGGGCCGGAGCCCCAGCCTCTAATCAAAATTTCAAACTGTTTTCCCTAGGAGGCTGTGCAGTTGAATTCACTAAACTGTCAGATTGGAAAGACTGGGTAGATTAGAAAGGGAATTCTTATTAAAAATGAATCTATAAGCCAAAATTATAAGACATATCAAGACTCTAAATGGAGCACGATTTGAAGAGGGGATTAATAAATTGGAAGATGATGAAGAATTTACCCAGAACGCTATATAGAAAAAAGAGAGATAAATAATTAAAAGCGTGGAAGAACAGTTTAGAGTAAGGAAGGTTGGTTTGATATAATCTATTTTATGCCTAAAAGTTATCTAGGAGAATTGTAAAAAATTGGATTTGAAGAGGCAATTGATGAAAATTTTCTAGAATTAGGGAAAACTGCCCAAGCTGTTCTCACACTGTTCTAGCAGTGGAGCAGAGTGCTATTAATATAGTTAGACAGGAAAGAGCTGAGCTCTTAGAATAAAAATACATTTGTGGGGGTGGGCGTTAGGGTACAGCAGTTAAGCTGCCTCTTGCAATGCCTACATTTCATGCTAGATTGCCAGTTTGTGTCTTGGCTGTGCCACTTCCAATCCAGCTTCCTGCTAATGCATCCTGGCTAGGGTTGCTCAGGGGCTTGAGCCACCCACATGGGAGACCCAGGGGGAGTTCCAGGCTCCTGGCATTGGCCTGGATCAGCCCTGGATATGGAGGACACTGCAGAAGTGAATCAGCAGCTGGAAGATCTTCTCTCTTTCTCCCTTTCAAATAGACAAAAAAAAGTTTAAAAATTAGAATTGTGTTATATTATACAAGTGAGTTTTCTTTAGGATTGGTTATTATTTAGGTGTAATCATAAATTAACTATCAAAGAAAGCTCCCCACTATCTGCTAACTCAGAATATCTTTCAAAAACTCCCAGAGCCTCCAATAGTGCCTCTTCCAACTCCGATAACTTCCTAATCTTGTAATGAATTGAGAAGATCCATTTAAAAGAAGCTTGTTTATAGATTATTGCTGCTATTGTATTCCAAGATTGTATGTTATGGATGTTAAATTAGCATTGAAATAGCTGAAAAATTAGACATAATTCAATTTTGGTAATCTCTATGAGTAGTTTATGGCTCTCAGTATTGAAAATAATTAAATTTGGCTTGAAAGTAGAAACACACATGCACGCACAACGTAACAGTGGAGGAGAGTGCAATTTTAAGAAAGAGCTGAAGTGTATTTCAAGTCAGGCGAAGTCTGCCAAGGTAGAGAAGTAGCAATTGACTGAGAGTTAAGTTAGGTCTATTGTACAAAGCTCCAAACCAGCTTAAGGAGAATGGAAAAAAAGGCATCAGCTCCAGGAAACGTGCTGTCAAGATATCAAAGCCTTCAGACAACAAAGCGTCAGGATCAGACTGAAAGAAGCAAACATTTACTGAGCTCTTCCTATGGTCCATCACATGTATTAGGTATTGACGAGGAATTCAGGAAGAAGTAAGGTAAAAATCCATGGTCTTTTGGGCCAGCACTGTGGCATAGCAGGTAAAGCCGCCTCCTGCAGTGCTGGCATCCCTTATAGGCGTTGGTTTGAGACCTGGCTGCTCCACTTCTGATCCAGCTCTCTGCTATGGCCTGGGAAAGTAGTAGAAGATGCCCAAGTCCTTGGGTCCCTGCACCTGTGTGGGAGACCCAGAAGAAGCTCCTGGCTCCTGGCTTCAGAACCGCCCAGCTCTGGCTGTTGTGGCCATTTGGGGAGTGAACCAGCAGATGGAAGACATTCTCTGTCTCCCTTTTCTGTGTAACTCTGCGTTTCAAATAAATAAATAAATCTTTAAAAAGATACATGGTCTCTAGAGACAGTCAAGTTAGCGGGGAGACATATACAAATAATTTTATAAGATATGTTGACATTGTAGTTGAGAGAGGTGCTAAGAGAATATGAGAAAGGAGAATTCCAGTTAAGGTCAGTTAGGAACATTTTAGGTGCCTGGTTTAAATTGAATCTTGAAGGATGGATAAGGATTTTATATCAGGTGATTTTGGTGAGCAAAAACCCAAGTGAGAGTTTTCCCAGATAGTCTTTCCTATTTACCTCCTTCCCAAGGCAAGAACTCCTGATTGTGAGATCTTTACCATGTCCTTACTAAGGAACAAGTAGGTGCATCTACACAGAGGAGGAAGTAAAGTGACAAGTGGATTGAAGTTCTTGCAAGAAGGAACACAAGCAGAGAAACACACACACACATACGTATATACTTGCATACATGTGCAAATAATCATTAAATGACATCACGTTATGTATAAGCAACTTGCAACTTGTTTTTTCACTAAGCTTTATTTTTGTGAACTATACAGCTCCATATAGATCTAGTTCATTTATTTTACTTTTCTGCTTAGCTATGTTTCTATTGGTGGATCTTTAAATTCTATTCAATTTTTTCAACATTATAAATAAAATAACTATAACTATCGTCCTGCTTGTCTCCTTGTGAACATGTGCAAAATCTCTCTAGAGAATACATATACAAAAGGAATGGCCAAATCATGATGTATTTGTGTTTGCAACTTACTAGGCATTCATCTCTACCTCTTTACTCCGCCTTCACCCAATGATATCTCTGCTGCCACTCACACAGTGGATACTTCAGAAATACTGATTACTTTTCAAAGTGGAGGGAAGAACAAAATGTGTTGGAAGATGAGGGTAATGATGGCCAAAGCCAACACAAGGAGAAAATGAAGAAGAAATTATATCTGGTTTCACAGTTAATTTATAGTTATTTGGCAACTTGGAATGCTTGGTCTATCAGGCAGTGGGTAAGGAGGTTAGGAATGGAGAACTTGTCCTGGAGGCAGAGAACTCTGCTTAGACTGGAGCAACACTCAGTGAAGCACGTATGTTAACATCCAAGAGCCCAAGTCAAGTCTGGCCTGTCCTCTCCTGAGTATCACTGTGTCTCAACCTTATGAAATGATAAAAATGGCAATAATCGTAGTAATAATTATCCCTAGAGACTGTGAAGATTAAACAGGGAAAATTAGTTGATTAAACAGGGAAAATTAGTTGAAAGTACTCCGTGCATGTACTTATAGCTACGTAAACACTTTCTTGCTCCTACTGTGTTCATTCCTTTTTCCAGCTGCTCAGTTTCAGTTCCTAAAAATGTCTCAGGGGTCTGGCTATCAGTCTTCTAAACAGAGTGTTTGCATTCCTCTGAGTACATTTTAAGTGTGGAACACAGACTGATCAATATACTTCAGGACTTGACTAACTGTGCAGAGTGGGTCAAAACCCCATTTTCCTGGTTTGGGACACTACACAGTAATTTTGCATTTTAATATCAGGCTATTTTGGCAGCCACTCCCAGCACTGATTTAGATTAAATTTTTACAAAATCATCTAAAATCCCCATGACTTTGATGCATCCTGCTATTAAGCTATACTGTAGATAGGTAATTTTATTTCCGAACCTCAATTCCACTCCTCTTCGTTTATCTCCATTAAACATCTTTTCTTAAAGATTAATTTTATTTATTTGAAAGGCAGAGTTATAAAGAGAGAGAGAGAGAGAGATACTGAGAGATCTTCCATCTGTTGATTCATTCTCTAAATGGCAACAGCCACGGCTGGGCAGGCCAGGAGCCAGAGGCTTCATCTGGGTCTCCTATGTGGGTGCAGGGGCCCGAGCACTTGGGCCATCTTTTGCTGGTTTCCCAGGCCATTAGCAGGGAGCTGGATCGAAAGTGGAGCATGTGGGTCATAAACTGGTGCTCATTTGGGATGCTGGCACTGCAGATGGTGCCTTAGTCTGCTGTACCACAGTGCAGAGCCCTCCATTAAACATCTTATTCAGTTGGCCTTTTTTGAAATGTGATTCTGACTCTTCCCCTCAACAGGCACATTATTCTTCTTTTCTCAAACGAATTCCTTTGGTTCACTCTATTGTTTTTTTTTTCCACTTAGAGACCAGCATTGGAGGAGATAATGAAAATACCTTCTTTCTTTCTAGCCACCTTAGAGCTTCCTTTTAACTCTTTCCTCTACTTGGGAAGTTCCTCCCTCAATGTCTGCATAGCTAAGTCCCTGACTGCTTTCAGCCGTCTTTGATCCTTGGTCATAGGCTGCTTCTCAACTGATGAGGACTTGCCTGACCACCTTGTTTAACACTGCAACCCCCGTTCTCGGCCATCATTTCTCCCCACACACCCCAGTTTATTCCAGAGCATTTAACAACATCTAACACACTGCATATTTTATTTTATGTGTTAATTATAATAACTATCTCTCTGCCACCATGTTCCAGATGGACAGGAGTTTTTCTTTTGTTTGCTGATAGATTCCTGGTTCCTAAAACAGTGCATTTTAGGCAATCAATAAGTATTAATTGAACAGAATTAATATGTTCCAGGCTGGTTTGTGATACATTAATGTAGAAATTTCTTAAGTCGCATTGACAGGCAGTTGCTTCTTGAATCCCACAATCGATTGATTACCAGTTTCAGTTTTTGATAATTTTTATAATGTTCTTTTTTTTTTTTCTTTTTAAACAGACATGAGAAGCAGAGAAAGGCTGAATGAGAGAATGTTAAGTGCCATTTTATATCGGATGTCTCAAGTAGCCTTTAAATGTGATAAATGTCCAAGCAAGTCACTGATAATGGTATTGATCAGAAGATGTTAAAGATAGAGCATTGAAGTGCAAATCCTGAAAACTCCCTCTGGTCATTTCTCACCTCTCTCATACATTCACTTACCTAGCTGGTATTCTGATGGAACCATCATTCATCCTATATTTATTTCTCTGTGTGAACCACAAAAATATCATGACTAAACCTGGAAAATATCCTATTGGATTCCAGACCAATAATAATAAGAAGCACTAATGTACTTCCTATTATTATACTGAATTTTATGTGATGGGTTTAGAACACTGTTCATTTTTATAAAGACTGAGATAATAAAGCTAGTAAGTGATCGAGTGAGAATTTGACCTTAGACAATCTGCCTCCAGAGTTTAATCACTGACTGTTTTATTGGCTTGCTGAGTGATATATTGTGTTTGTGGATATCCCTGGCTTACCAACCCGATGATTGTGACATCAAATTTTTTTTTGGAAAGTATGTTATATGCCAGGACATGTGCTAGGAATGAGGGAAAGAAATATGAATGTTATCTGAATTTTCCCTGTAAGGGCTGAAAAAGGAAATTTAGAGTCATAAAAAGCTCTACATGAATCAGACACCTATATTGCACAGTTATTTAAAACTTTTTCTTTGGGTGGGGGATCCAGGAATGTCTTTCACTGTATGCCAATGATACTTGGTTCCAAAAACCTGTTGGTAGCCGAGATCAGGATAAATAGAACTCTCTCCAGCCGTTTCTAAAGAGTAGAAACTGGGGACACTTTCTTGACCGAGCCTGCTTATTTATAGCTCCACATAAATGCCAATTGTTTGAACCTTGAGAGAAACTGTGCTTAAACAGATAACCCTGACCTGCTGCCAATGTGCTGTCTTTGATCTCCTGAGTCTTTTACTAAGTTCTCATGTGATCTCATCTCACTGCCCCTTAACTGAAAGCAATTTTCATGTTTTATATTTAATCCTTTTGAGGCACTAAGCCAGGTGGTGAATTAATTACTTTTGTAGGTTAAGAAAAATTCCCAACTTAGCTGTTACATTCAGCTAAAGTTAGAAAATTTTTTTGAAGCCTGTGTGGCTACCATTTAAGTTTTTATTTCATTAAAAATATGCTTAAAAAGCAGAGCAGCAAGGTTTCATGGCTGATTCCTTTTAATTTTTTTGTTTATTTGAGAGAGAGGGTGAGCTCCCTTCTGTTGCTTCATTTCCCCAAATACCTGCAGTGGCTGGTTGGGCAATGCTTGAAGCTAGGAACTGGGAACTCAACCCAGGTCTCCTATGTGGGTGGGAGAAACCCAATTACTTGAGCTCTTACAGCTGACTTCCAGGGTCTGAAGTGATGGGGAGCTGGAATCTGGAACATTCAGATGTGGGACATGAATGTCTCAACCACTAGGTTAAATATGTACTCCCTGATGTTTAAATACTTCCGGGTAAGAGCTGCAGTTATCACTTCTAAAACAATGAAGAGTTATTTTTGTTTGGAAATTGATTTCTTTTTGAGTGAATGACAAACTTCCTTGGAGGTGACATGATTTTGAGGTCTTTGTGATAAGGTGTAGAAGGGGAAAGTTTTTGACCTGTACCTCATTATTTGTAAAGAGACAGAGAACCCTGCCTTGTGAAAAACACCCTCCCTATGAATTCCTCTTCAATAGCAAGCAATACACTAATAAAAGGAAAGGCTTGTCTTAAATCAAGTCAAATACGTCTTCTTAGAATGATTGAATGCAAACCTTGACTATGTAAGCATTTTCAGAAGAAGGTTATAGTCCATGGAATTAATTTTCATTCTTGGCTCAACAATGCCTATTGGCAGTCAGAACTGGGTGAAAATCTCATCTATTTATTTAGGAACTGACCTGATTGATGGAGTAGGACTGATAGGAGTTAGAGGAAAAATCCATGTAGCTAGGAATAAATTATTTAAGTGTCCTTTAGCCTTAGGAAGAAACAAAGCCTCTGTCTGCATATGTAATATAAAGTAGAAAGCAAAACCTTCTTATATGACTACATAATGGATACTCAATGAACTCAGTTAATTTTGTTAACTAGAAAAAACTCATTTTCTGTCTTGAATTATTGATGTTTTTCTCACCTAATTCATATAGGTCCAGTGTACATTAGCTATTAAAACTGTTTTATTACTCATCTGTTTTTTTACTCCATGTTCAATATTTATACTAGCCAAGAAGTTTTAGCCAAGACATGTTTTGTACATTTTTTTATTCTATAAATAGAATATGTATGCCATGAAGTTCAAATTTACATTTCCACACTATCTGTATTCTGGCCTGTGAGACTACTCCCTGTTATCTCAAGCCTACTCTCTCAGAATTGCTAGAGTGTATTTTGAATTTATTACTAGTCCACAGATAAATGCATTTTTTATTTTACCCTGCCAATATATTTAAAGTATCTTTTATAAATTACTGTTAGAAAGTGATTCCAGGATGAAGAGCCTGTACTGAGAGAAAATTCTGATGTGTAAATCCAGAAAAGCCTGTGTTTAACTAAATCTGGAATGAAGGGAACCCATATTTTAAATAATAAACATTCCAAAATTTAAAAATATACCAAAAATTAAAACTATTTAAAAATGCATAAAACATCTTGATTTGAAAGAAATCTACAATATAGAAGATTGAAAATTTGAGTTTCATTGCCACTAAAATCTATGAGGCCACTGGAGCAAACTGCTGTATTTGGTCTTTTCCTTAAAATGTTTCAACATGATATACTGAAAAATAATTGATAGAGGGGCTGGTACTGTGGTGTAGCAGGTAAAGCTGCCGCCTGCAGTTTTGGCATCCCATATCGGCACCAGTTGGAGTCCCAGCTGTTCCACTTCCCATCCAGCTATCTGCTAATGTGCTTGGGAAAGCAGTGGAGGAGGCTCAAGTGCTTGGGCCCCAGCACCCATGTGGGAGACCTGAAAGAAGCTCCTGGCTCCTGGTTGCTGCCATCTGGGGAGTGAACCAGTGGATGGAAGATCTCTCTCTCTCTCTCTCTTTCTCTGTCTGCCTCTGACTCTTTGTAACTCTTCCTTTCAAATAAATAAATAAATCTTAAAAAAAGAAACAGAATTGATAGTTACAGTAAATATTTGATTAATAAATATATATTTGGGCCTTGTAAAAGTAAAGAATCATGCAAAGTATTTTGGAGAAAAAGTAATGACAAAGGTGTTGTCTTGACAGGGGCTATCAGTCTAATAGAGATTAGATATAGAGATAATCTAAGTAAGATGTAAAATGAGATAAGTATTCAAGTAAAGTGCTATTGATGATCATGGAGACGTGAAATTTTTTTTTTGTTATTATGGGGGAAAGGGAAGATTAAAGAACTTGATAGAAAAGTTGTTGTTTTATGCTGATGCACCAAAAATTAAACAGTAGAGGAAAGTGATCATATCTTATTGCCAAATGTACTGTTCCCCTCCCCCCATGAATCATCACAATGAACTTTGCTCCTCTCCCTTGGAGGCCAAGCTTTCCTGTATTTCTCCAAACCTGCCATGCTCTACCATGGCCCTGTGCCCTGGTTTCTTCTCCTTTCTCTCTGTTGTTTCTTGTGAACTCCCACTTCCTTCAAAACTATCTGAAGACTCAGTCTGCCTCCTCCTTCTGTAGTCCCTCAAAGTTGGTCACTCTTCCTCTATTCCTTCATAAGTCTGAGTATTTCTATTGTAATAGCCATTGGGCTCGCACCAACCCATCCAAGTCTTTGGGCATTTCAAGAAGCATTTACATAACCATTGCTTATCATAATACCTTGTTCCTGAGAAAATAATACATGTAAGTTGAGTAAATGAATGAGAGAGTGAGGTGTCTTAAGTGTCTCGTTGGATTGACTTTTGTTTTTTTTAAAGATTTATTTATTTTTTACTTGAGAGAGTTACACAGAGAGAGGAGAGGCAGAGAGAGAGAGAGAGAGAGAGGGAGAAAGAGAGCTCTTCCATCCGCTGGTTCACTCCCCAGTTGGCCGCAATGGCCAGAGCTGCACCGATCTGAAGCCAGGAGCCAGGAGCTTCTTCCACGTCTCCCACATGGTGCAGGGGCCCAAGGACTTGGGCCATCTTCTACTGCTTTTCCAGGCCATAGCAGAGAGCTGGATCGGAAGTGGAGCAGCCGGGACTAGAACTGGCGCCCATATGGGATGCCGGCGCTTCAGGCCAGGGCATTAACCCACTGCGCCACAGCGCTGGCCCCTGGATTGACTTTAAATATAATAATTATATGTATTTTAGGGACACAATGTGATATATCTATAGATGTATTAATTTGCATTTCCCTGATGACAAATGGCATTGAGATCTTTACATGTAGTTATTTATATAACTTTTTTTTAATGTGTCCATTATAACTTTCCCTATTTAAAAATGTTTAATTGAGTTGTATGGATTACTTTTATTTTATGATTTCTTGAGATTTTGATTTAGTTTTATGATCGATTAGATTGCATTCATGTTCACTTCCTTACTTCCCATGGCAATGCATTTTAAAATCTGGCCAAAATTTTATGCCATCCTGGGAGGTGACACTGCCATTTATTTAATCCAGAGAGAGATAGTATCTGTTTCTCCACATTCTTGGATTTCAGCTGCCCTTGTAATTTACTTTGGCCAGTGGAATGCAGTAAAAGTGACACTGCATTAGGTTCAAGCTGAAGCATTCATAGACTGCTCATCTATAATTGCACTTTTTTTAAAGTTTTTATTTAATGAATGCATTTTTTCATAGATACAACTTTAGGAATATAGTGGTTCTTTTTTTTTTTTTTGACAGGCAGAGTTAGATGGTGAGAGAGAGACAGAAAGGTCTTCCTTTTCTGTTGGTTCACCCCCCCAAAAGGCTGTCGCTGCCAGAGCACTGCACCGATCTGAAGTCAGGAGCCAGGTACTTCTCCTGGTCTCCTATGTGGGTGCAGGGCCCAAGCACTTGGGCCATCCTCCACTGCACTCCTGGGAGTGCAGAGAGCTGGACTGGAAGAGGGGCAACCGGGACAGAATCCGGCGCCCCAACCGGAACTAGAACCCGGGGTGCCAGCACCGCAGGTGGAGGATTGGCCAAGTGAGCAGCAGCGCCAGCCCATTGTGGTTCATTTTTATCTTGATTTTATACACAGAGGACCAACTCCATGTTAAGCACAGATTTCAACAGTTTGCACCCACACGTACACACAAGATACAGAGTCCAATTTGAGAACAGGATTTACAGTCGATTCTCATATTACAACTCTTTAAGGACAGAGGTCCTACATGGGGATTAAGTGTAATTGGACACTTTTGAATCTGGTTGCCATGTGAAGAAGTCAGCCCTGTGAGGACACAGCTCTGCTTCCCAGGAGGTTCAGAGAACATACACCCCACTGTAGCTGGGACCACAAGGGACCCCTCAGGCAACCCAGATTGGCGAGCAATTATAAGTGGAGGTTTTCAAAGTCACTGCAATTTTAGGTGGTTTGCCATACAGCTATGGATTATTGATATACAAGAATTGAAATATACTCAATTTTGTGTTTGCTGGACTGAGGTTGGGAAAAACTCCACTGAAACATCTGACTGTGGCATTGCGCTTATTAAGTTCTCTGCACCATCAGTGAATTCACAGCTTGCACCATGTATAAACTGGTACAAAGAATGTAGTATTCATTGAAAAAGTCCCAAATTAGACTAAAACACAAAAAAGTGCTCATACTGGTGTTAAATAAGTAAGAATTTTAAAGCTTGGAGTGTTCTGACATGTGTTAATCCACTTGTGTGCAATCTAGAAAATTTAATAGGTAGATTTGTTAAAACAGTATGCTCTCCATGGGAGAATAAAGTTTTGAGAGTCCTGTAGACACAGTAGACACCCAAACATTTCCATATTGAGTGAGTTGTTCCTTTCCTCTGCCATCCCCCTTCATCTGAACTCCTTCACAGTTTAAATTGTATACATTAAAAAAAAAAAAGAGAAATGTTATTAAGAACATTTTTGGCAAATATGCAGAATTCACAACGACTATATATTTAAAGTCTTTATCCAGGCAAATGGCCCCTTGTGAATTAGTGTCTAGATCATATAAAACTCCAAATAGCAGATGCAGAAATTCGTTTAGCACAGAATTATATTTTTCACCCACTAGACAATTGAACATAGTGCACGCAGGGAGGAGGAAGGTGGAAATTATCTATCAAAATATCTCAAGGCAGTTGGCAAATGTCCAGGTTTTGGATGAACTGAGCATCCTGTTCTAAGCATTGAAAAGTAATTTTCTTTCTGAAATTGAAAATTAATGTAATATTCCTGAAGGGAAACATTTAATAATAATCAAATCAAGGCATAAGGCATTTGATTCCCTTCTGTGACCTCAGTCCTAATATATTAGTAACTCTGCAGCTCTGCTCTTAACTAAATTCTGGTTCAGAGACTGTATCACTAAACCACAAAGTTCTGATGCTCTACCTTCCCCCTTTACATACAACAATCAGGACTGAGCTGATGAACATTGCTAAAAAAGTATAATAAAACTTTTTGTTTCAAAATTTTAAACCTAAGGTGTGATCTAATATTACTTCATACTAAAAGAAATTACTTTAATGAGTTATGTTAAGATGAAATTCTGGCTAATACAGTTAGTAGGTCACAGTTATAAATATTTAAGACTAAGAGAATATATGTTAACATTTGATAATAATATTGTTTTGTTATAAAATATTATATTGATAGCAAAGGAAATATTCATAAATAAAAATATTAGATACCTACAAAATTAAATTCCATTATTCTAAAATCATTAAACACAACACTTAATAGCATATCATTACAAACTTCACAATTTTCTACTGTGAAAAAAACTCTACAGTCATGCCAAATGACCATATAATATTTTGTAAAATTCTACCAAGAAATGAATATGTTTATGCAGGAGATACATCAACAAGTGTAGTTCTTTTCTTTTCTTTTTTTGACAGGCAGAATTAGACAGTGAGAGAGACAGAGAGAGAAAGGTCTTCCTTCCGTTGGTTCACCCTCCAAATGGCTGCTATGGCCGACGCTCTGCGCCTATCTGAAGCCAGGAGCCAGGTGCCTCCTCCTGGTCTCCCATGCGGGTACAGCGCCCAAGCACTTGGGCCATCCTCCACTGCCTTCCCGGGCCACAGCACAGAGATGGACTTGAAGAGGAGCAACCGGGACAGAATCCGGCGCCCTGACAGGGACTAGAACCCGGGGTGCCGGCGCTGCAGGCGGAGGATTAGCCTAGTGAGCCGCGGCGCTGGCCTGTAGTTCTTGAATTCATTTGATTTTGAGTTCTGGCTCTATGGAATTCCACACACTTAGCACAATTTTCCAAGCTTCTACTTATGAAAGAGTCTCCTCCACAGCATTTCTGACAAGTAGTCTCCCAGCTGGAAATTATTTTCATAGAGAACCAAAAGAGGAATTAATTCCTTACAAGACAAGATCTTTCACTGTTTGGCAATTCAGATTTGTATCGAGCTTTCTTTAGATTTTCATTTATGTATTTATTGTATTTATTTAAAAGTCATTGGCGCGCCACGGCTCTCTAGGCTAATCCTCCGCCTGCGGTGCCGGCACCCCAGGTTCTAGTCCCGGTCAGGGCGCCAGATTCTGTCCTGGTTGCTCCTTTTCCAGTTCAGCTCTGTGCTATGGCCCGGGAAGGCAGTGGAGGATGGCCCAAGTCCTTGGGCCCTGCACCCGCATGGGAGACAGGAGGAAGCACCTGGCTCCTGGCTTCGGATCGGCGTAGTGCGCTGGCAGTGACGGCCTTTTGGTGGGTGAACCACTGGGCGGAAGACCTTTCTCTCTGTCTCTCTCTCTGTCACTGTCTAACTCTGCTTGTCAAAAAAAAAAAAAAAAAAAAAAAAAAAAAAGTCATTGACCCAGAGAGAAAGAGAGAGAGAGAGGAGAGAAAGAGAGAATCATCTCCCTGCAGGTTCACTCCTCAAATGCCTCAACAGTTGGGGCTGGGCCAGATTGAAGCCAAGAGCCAGAAACTCAAAGGGGTCTCCCATGTGGGTGGCAGGGACCCAAGTTCCTGAGCCATCACTTGCTGTCCCCCAAGGTGTATGTTAACTGAAAGCTGGAATAGGGAATGAAGTGTTACTGGAATCCAGGCACTGTGATACGGGATGTAAGCTTCTCAAGCAGAGTTGTAATTGCTTCCGCAAAAGTCTGCCCCTGTGCCATATATACCATATATACTATATATATATATATATACATATATATAATATGTGCAAAGTTTTAAAGATTTATTTATTTATTTGAAAGGCAGAGATACAGAGAGAGAAGGACAGAGAGAATCTTCCATGCACTGGTTCATTCCCCAAATAGCCACAATGGCTGAGGCAGGGCCAGACAAAAGCCAGGAGCCAGGAGCTTCTTCTGGGCCTCCCATGTGCATGCAGGGACCCGAATGCTGATTTCCCAGGTGCATTAGTAAGGAGCTGGACTGGAAGTAGAGCAGCTAGGACTCAAACAGGTATCCATATATACGGGATGCCAGCACTGCAGGCAGAGGCATCTACACCATAGCACCATCCCCAGTACCACATATTTTTGTTAAAACTTGGAATTCTGGTACTGCCTGACAGTTGATTCCTTTTCTCCAACATAGTCCTTGAAATATTTGTCAGTAATTGTTGTGGCATGAGCAGATTTGCCTTTTAGAAAGATCACATTGGCTTCATGATGGATTAAGTGGAAAGAGGAAAAAAGCTGAAGGAAGCTGGGAAAGGACTAGACAGATAAAATGTACAAAGGGGCAAAATAGCAACTCCTGACTTTGCATACTAGCATGTCCAGTTTATTCAATATGATTTAGATGATATTAAATTGGCTATTTGGGTACTAGTTTTAAAATTACATTCCTACTATATACAAAATACACTAAAATAAACTATGATGAATTAAAGATTCAAGAATAAATATGAAACCATTAAACAACTAGAAAAACCAACAGATAATTTTTCTTTCTTAGAGGGGGAGCCTCTTTTTAATTTTACATAAAAATAAAAAACATAAGAAGATTGTTAAAATTAATCATTTAGCACTTATGTTTGCAAACTCAAGCACAGAGGCAGTAAGACTTTGTTTTCTTTAAATTAATCTAATTACAACCTTGTTACAATTGATACTCTTTTCTGCCCTAAGATGGCAGTGCTGCTAGAGATGCTATTGTCATAGCAGGAAAATTAGGTGGGTTTGAGGGTGGAGCAGGGAAGGATGAGGCAAATGTCAGCAGCTTTGGTTCTGGGGGATTTTCTCACATGGCCATTCCCAGTATCCGGTGCATAGAAGGTCCTGTGAGTAGGCAGCTCTCCTGTGGCTTCAGTGTCACTTGGAGACAGAGTGTCTTCTGCCTGCATGAATGATTGAAACCCACACACCATCCTCTCTGGGATTGTGCTGTCTCCCCAGTGCCCTCCCAGAGGCAGCTCTGAAAGTGTCTTCTCCATAAAGCTCTTCGCCATGACAGGGGAGACTCCACACTACTTTCTGATTCTCTACTTTGTTTCTCTCCTATCTGTGCTTCAGCTTTTCCTGTTAAAAGGGGCTTTGGTAATGTATTTGAAAATAAATTATTAAATATTTTAAGACTTATTTATTTGAAAGGCAGAGGTTGTGGGGGGGGAGAGAGAGGGAGAGAGAGAGAGAGGTCTTCCATCCACTGGTTCACTCCCCAATTGGCCACAACAGCTGGAGCTGGAACAATCTGAAGCCAGGAACAACAGTTTCTTCCAGGTCTCCTACGTGGGTGCAGAGGCCCAAGGATTTGGACCATCTTCTACTGCTTTCTCAGGCCATAGCAGAGAGTTGGATCAGAAGTGGAGATGCCAGGAATTGGACCGGTGCCCATATGGGATCCCGGAACTGCAGGCGGCGGTTTTATTCTCTATGCCACAGCGTCAGCCTTTGAAACTATTAAATGTTGAAAAAATAGTTAACATTTTCTCAAGAGCAAGGAATCCTGCTCCTGGTCTTTGAGCTCTCTTAGGAAAGAATATTTGAAGAATGAAGGAGAGCTAAAAGGTTAATTTTTTGTAATAATCAGTATTGGCATTCAAATCATAACTACAAAAAATTTTCAAACTTCTATGTAGAAAACAATCATGCCAAAAACATCTTGAAGGTTAAAAAAAAAAAGCTTGGGAAATTACTACAAACTGTATTATAAGTATAAAAAGAGTTTCTACAATTCAAAAAGCAGAAGACAGCATCCTATAGAAAGCTGGCAGTGAGAGGTAGGTGTTTGGCGTAGCTGCTTGGGATGCCTGCATCCTTTATCCCATATTTGAGTTCTGGCTCTGTTTCTGATCCAGCTGCCTGCTAATGCAAACCCCAGGAGGCAGCAGGTGATGGCGCAAGTACTTAGATCCTTGCCATACCCACATGGGATTCTCAGGTTATGTTCTGAGGTGTTGGTTTTCAATCTGCCTCAGTCCCTGCTTATTGTGGGCATGTGGGGAGTGAACCTGCAGATGACAGATTTCTCTCAGTTTGCCTTTCTCAATAATCAAAGAAAAGTTGAGATAACAAAACAATTTAGAGGAGGGAATAGAAATTATCATTAAATGTGAAAAGTTGATCACCCTCATTAAAAATTTTAAAAAGTATGTGAAAGTAATCATTAAATATTATCAGATCAGTCACGTTGGCTTTTTGTTTGTTTTTGTTTTTTAGGGGTGTGGCCCAATATTCAGGGTTGGGACTAAGGGTGAGACAAATTACTTGCCTCAGGCATCAAATTTAATGAGGTCACTAAAACTTAGTAATAATGTTTTGTTGCAAATTAATACAAGAAAGTCTATAGTGATCAAGCTCTCAAAATTTCAAGCAGAGAGGATCCAGCCCTGCATTTAAATGATATTAATCTTGCCCCTGCACATGTTGGTAAATTATCAAGAGAAATAAGCAGTCACATACACTGTGAATGGGTGCATAGCTTGGCAATATACAGTTCTAGTCAAAATATACATAACCTTTACATAAAAATTTCATTTTTTGGATTTAATGAAAATAATATGATGAATAAATAAGGGATTTGCATATTAATGTTCATTTAAACATTATTTAAAGGAGTAAGACATTGAAAAGAATGGTAAACAATTGTTGAAATAAATTATGTCATAGCCATTCACCAGAATGATATTGAGAAATTAAAAAATAAAATAGCTATGTGTGCTTTACTCAGAAACTTAGCAACTAAAAAGAACAGCTCAAATACTGTAACAAAAAAGTTTGTGTATTTTATTTCTCTTTCTCTCTC
This sequence comes from Lepus europaeus, assembly GCF_033115175.1. Taxonomy (NCBI): domain Eukaryota; kingdom Metazoa; phylum Chordata; class Mammalia; order Lagomorpha; family Leporidae; genus Lepus; species Lepus europaeus. Next base: position 139,025,610 of record NC_084827.1, on the reverse strand, counting down.
TCTGAAACCTATACATGAATCCAAAATATAAACTGAAGGACTGGAATTCTGGGTCATACTTTCTTTTTAACTTTCTGTATTGACATTTTTGTGATCCCTAAATTTACTTCCATCAAGTTAGGGGGAAAGTAAGAATTCAGTTGAGTGACTTCTCATCGAAGGAATAATTTTCATACCCAAATCCTCAATCATGAATAAAAATGTAAAAGCTGTTCACTCATTTATTTCTTCCCTTAGAAAATGGCATACTGGGGCTGGTGCTGTGGCATAGTGGGTAAGGCTGCCACCTGAGTGCTGGCATCCCATATGGATACCGGTTCAAGTCCCGGCTGCTCCACTTCTGATCCAGCTCTCTGCTATGGCCTGAGAAAGCACTAGAAGATGGCCCAAATCCTTGGAACCCTGCACCCATGTGGGAGACCCGGAAGAATCTCCTGGCTTCTAGCTTCTGATCAGCACAGCTCTGGCTGTTGTGGTCATCTAGGGAGTGAACAAGCAGATGGAAGACCTCTCTCTCTTTCTGCCTCTGCCTCTCTGTAACTCTGCCTTTCAGGTAAATAATATATCGAAAGAAAGAAAGAAAGAAAGAAAGAAAGAAGAAAAGAAAGAAAGAAAGAAAGAAAGAAAGAAAGAAAGAAAGAAAGAAAGAAAGAAAGAAAGGAAGGAGGAAGAAAGGAAGAAGGAAAGAAAGAAAGGAAGAAAGGAAGAAAGGAAGGAAGGAAGGAAGGAAGGAAGAAAGGAAGAGAAAGAAAATGACATACAAAACAAAAATCGAATGGGGACCTGTACCACTTGTAGTCTCTAAAATTTTTACTTTAAGACTCCTTCTTCCCTTTTGTTTTGAACAAATCTGGATTTTACTTTCATTTACCCTAGAATGGTACAATTATGGGAGCCCAATTATTTAATCACCCTTGTGATTAAAGTGTCTCATGTTTATAGTGATGCAGGCTCTCATCTGTTAATCCTTCAGTGATATTTGAGAACAGGAAAAAAAAAAAAAAAAAAAAAGACTGATACCGTGCCTTAGCTTTGGACAGAGTCCAGTGTCATGAAAGCCAGAGCAGAAAGTTTTCAAGAAAATGCCGAGCAGTGCCAAATTCCACAAAGACGTAAAATATTGGGAGTCATCGTGAAAGGTGCAAAGGCAAACAAAGCAATTAGGTAAGGATATCTTAAGAAATCTTGCAAAATGTAATTTAAGTGAGTAGTGGTAGGAAGAGAAGGATTTATAAGATAGAAAAAGCTGTAAGCACTTAAACAGCCAACAGAGAGGAGGGAATTGACATAGTGCGATGAAAGTCATGATAAAAAGAAAAACAGCTCTAGAGGATGTAGACTGAGTAGGACTGAAAATGAAATCCGAGTCTGTGTCCAAATCACCTTGGGATCTTCCAGATATCTAGATTTTGATTCTTGCCTCAAGCAAGCATTTTGAGATTTTGTATTTGGAACAAGCCCCCCCCCCCCCCCCCCCCCCCGTGATGCTGATATTTCTGCAATTTTGGGCCCAGACACAGTGAGAACTGAGCTCAGAAAGTAAACACCTCTTTCCTTGAAAACTGAATTAGACAAAGAGATGTGATAGGTATATAAACCCAGACTGGAAGAGAACAGATGAAGAAATGAGTGCTAACCGACTTTGAGCTCCTTCATAAAATAGGAGTGAGCTCATGTGTTGAGAATGAGTGTGGAGAGCTGAGAGCTACACACAGCGGGGAAATTTTGGATGAACTGTTGTAGGACGCTTATTAGGAGATTAAGAGGAGATGAACTGCTTTTTTGGTGAGGCGCATTAATAACATAATTAAACCGTGGAATGAAGTGTAGGCTTTAGGAAAAGGAAGTAAAGATGACTTACTTTCTCCAATTTAAAATTAATGAGATAAATTTCATCTTCTGTAGCCACAATGTACTTGCTAATGACTACCTTAAAAGGCTCAAGAATGCAGCTCACCCCAAATCCTACATATTTGAAGCAGTGTACCCCAAATTTAATTCAATTATCTAAACCTTTGCTAGTTACTCAATGTTCTACAAGGAATAACATAAAATATACAGCCTGTAGCTGTAATCAGGCTGCCCAGAAACAAAAACCATATGGAAAAACAAGAGATTCCAGATTGTTTTAATAGATGAGCAAAAAGCAGTTTTCAATTTACCCGAGTTAATTTTTCTCCAAGCAATTATCCTAGTTGGCATCCACCCAGGACCTGAGGTTGCCATTAGTCCTTCTGCAGCCAATGGCCTGGGAATCCCTAGTGACCTGAAGTTCTCGCGGTGTCAGCTTGGCTCAGCTGTGCCTCATCTGAAAAAACACTTCCCCTCTCATCACCGGCACAGCCCCTTCCCATGCTAAATTGAAGGCTCTCAGATGTTGCCTTGGAGTTTGGTGTGAAAAGAACATTGTTAGAAAATGAACCTCCCCTGTGTGTTAGTCTGTTCATTAAAATGGCATGGCAAAAGGAGAAAATAAATTGCAGAAATTCATCAAAAGGAGTCCCCTAGCTAACTTCAATCTTCATAACATTCATGGGGTTACCTTTTGAAATGTGAAAGGCAAATGTGGAAGAGCTGAAAATGAGCAGACCTGAGCACAGGCTGAGAGCAGACTCACAACCTCCAGATCTCCCCTGCCCTGATCCAGCCTGGCTGTAGCTCCTTGAGTCTGGCAATTTAGCATTACAATCACTCCCTCATTATCAGCAGTTTTAGCATCATGAACTTCCTGCTTTCTTTATCTCCTGATTGTTTCTATTGGATTTATTCCCAAAAACTCATCTGCTGTTTTCCTTACCAGGCCTTCTCTGAAGTTATTTTCCTCTTTACTTTTTATCCTGGCCATTCATTTATTTTATGAGGTTATTTATTTATTTAAGAGTCATTCATTTATTTGAAAGGCAGAGTTGAGAGAGAGAGTGAGAGAGCGAGAGCGAGAGCTAGTGAGATCTTTTACCTGCTGTTTAACTCCCCAAATGGCCATAACAACTGGGCCAGACCAGCTTCTTCTGGGTCTCAAATGTGGGTGCAGGGGTCCAAGCACTTGGGCCATCTTCTGCTGTTCTTCCAGGTGCATTAGCAGGGAGCTGGATCAGATGTGGAGCAGCTGGGACACGAACTGCACCCATATGGGAAGCTGGCATCGAAGGCAGTGGCTTATCCCGTTACACCATAACACCAGCAACACTGACTCCTCAGCCACTCATTTTTAAATCACCTTTCATCTCTCTTTTATGGTGATCTTTAGCTGCTTGGGGCAGGCATGTGCCATAGTGGTTAAGATGCCACGTGGGCTGCATCCCATTTTTGAATGTCTGCTTTTGAGTCTCTGCTCTGCTCCTAATTCCAGCTTTCTGCTAAAGCACTTGCTGGGAGGCAGTGGGTGATGGTTCAAGTACTTGCATCCCTGTCACCTGCATGGGAGACCCAGACTGGGTTCCTAGGTCCTTGCTTCAGCCTGGCCCAGCCCTGCCATCTGCCGCATTTAGGCAGTAGTCAGCAGATGGGAGTTTGCTTTCTGTCTGTCTGTGTTTGCCTCTCTGTATCTCTACCTTTTTTTTTTTTTTTAAGATTTTTAAAATTTATTTGAAACAGTTACAGAGAGAGGTAGAGACACACACAGAGAGAGAGAGGTCTTCCATCCGCTGGTTCACTCCCCAGATGGCCGCAATGGCTGGAGCTGTGCTGATCCGAAGCCAGGAGCCAGGTGCTTCTTCCCAGTCTCCCATGGTGGATGCAGGGGCCCAAGGACCTGGGCCATCTTCTACTGCTTTTCCCATGACACAGCAGAGAGCTGGATTGGATGAGGAGCGGCTGGGACTAGAACTGGCGCCCATATGGGATGCCGGTGCTTCAGGCCAGGGCTGTTAACCCGCTGTGCTGGCCCCATCTCTGCCTTTCAAATAAATAAATTTAAAAAACCTCATAGCTCCTCAAAGCCAAAATTCATAACTTGTTCTGTGTCCTCCATAGCACATAATTTTATTTTTAATGTTTTTATCTGTATGGTTGTTGTTTATAAAAAGAAGTACAAGTAGAGATTGGCATGGAGCTAAAATAAATGGTAATTATGAAAACATTTCCATTTCAATTCTGGAACTCAGCAAGCACAATCAAAGACATCAAGTCCGTTTTCCCTGTATTCATCCACATCTTTGCTTCTAATTGCATGCAAACTATGTGATATGGTTCCAAAAGATCTTTGTAAGAAGGCTAATCAAGCTACATAATACACTTTTGATGAGTTAGACTTCCTACCCATAAACCACAATGGAATGCATTAAACTTTCTAGCAACAATTTTCCCTATGTTTTCCAATTACAGAGACCAGAAAAGAAGGTAAAAGTTATAAATTTAAGGATAATAAGAACATGTAAAATGAACAATCCAGGGTTTTAAAGTACTTTCTCTATTCAGCAAAAATATTTGATGCATTTCAACAAAAGTGATGAATATTATTTCAAATTTTACATTTATCATATGGAAAATTACCTTTTAAATGCATAATTGACAGGACAATTTGGGGTTAGATAATACTAAATTAATTTTCCAAGAACTTTTAGAATAATTGATAATGTGTTATCGGCAGGTTTCCGATTTGGTGGATGCACTAAAAATTTCTGAACAATTTCAGGCTTTCATCTGTAAAGTATCACCTTACCACTCTCATATGTCAGGAGCGGTGTGTCATTCTTTCATCACAGTGCATATGATACTAGTGTTTAATCTCAAAAAATTTGCCTTATGCTTTATAAGTTATTTATAACTTCTTGACAACAACCATGGTGTTTTATTTAGTGCATTAAGTTAAACTGAAACATAGAAGTTTAAAAAATAATTGGACTGACATTTTCAAATTATAACACACTAAACAAAGTTTACACGCAATTTTTAATATGACATAAATCTCCTAAAATGTTTTTAAATCACTTCTTTGGGAGATATAAAGGATGCCTTTGATAATTATTTGCTAAATGCTACAAATTAGGAAATTTGTGTTACACTATATGGTGAATAAGATCAGGTAGGAATTACTTATGAGATAGTAAATGCTGGCAACTGTAAAGTAATTTAAAAATATGTCTGTTTTCAACCAGAAAGACCAAAAGAATATTTACTGATTTCTGATTCTTATGTGAAATTCTTTTGTAGTGTAAAAATTTTCTAAATTCAAATCAAGATATGTTCTTTGGTTCATTGAAAGGTATAAACACCTGAGGGGAGGAAAAAACTCAAATTATTCTAATTGCTATAGTTACTACTTTCTTGTATTGTTTCCAATTGTTTAGTCAGTTAACTTGGGATGACAAGGGAAATTAGTTTAAGATTGTGATAGCAAAAATTAAAAAAAAATCACTGAGTAAAATCTAATATCCTAATTATTACTTTAATAAAATCAACACATAAGTTTTTAAAAGTAACCTGGAATGGTAACCTGTATCAGAAGACACTGAGGGAATAGAATTTGTCCTTTTCAAGTTAGGTTCTGATATGTAGTCTTGGAAACTTTGAAGTAAGCAGAAAGTAATGGAATCTGTCTTCATTAAAGGCATTACATCAATCTTCCTCTATCTACATAGATGAATCTTATGTTTGGGGACATTAAGAACACTATCAATAGGATCATTGTCTTGAAACAATGGGCAAACCTGATTTCCTCTGTAGCAACTGTAAATATCAACTTAAAATGCTACTAAACGGATCTGGATTTATTTTTCTTCCTTCAACCTCAACAATATCCGGGAATATTTGGAAATGGAAATCTTTCTATTTTTGTTTGCACAGCCTGCACAGGCATTTGCTACTATAGATGTTCTGCATTCATACAGGGAAAACAGAATGTCTGAAACCCAACCCACCATTTTGAAGTGATGATGATGTGAAACAAATTTCTCTTCTTCTCATAGGAGTTTTATTATATGGTTCCGGATATTCACCCTCTGTGGCCATTGGGAATATCTGGTCTAGAAGTTTCTTGTGTGGGTTGCCTCAAAAATTCTTTCACTCTCTTCCCCTCTTGCATAATGATGGACTGCTTGGTGTCAGAAAAGTGCTAGTTATGTGAAGATAGTTTTCTGGCTAATCATTAAAGGAGGCTTGCTAATGATGATCTTAAAGAGGCTTCAGCATCAATTAAAAGGTAAATGCAATTATTTTACTCAGAGCTTGTATATCCAAAAATGATTGCTTCTTGTGAAACAGGAATGTTCAGGCATGACAAAACTATTTCTAACTACATATTTAGTTCATTATTTATCACTTGTGGAGGAAAAAAGTTAATTGAAACACCAAAAATATTCAGTAAGGAGTTATAGGATACCAGATATTGTTGACTTCAGTTGCTTTTATAACCAGAATTTGCTGAAACACCTAGCAATAATTTATACATAGTAAAAAATTGTTGTGTTGGCTAATCAATAAAACATTACTTCTTCCAGGAGCATTTGTAAAATGCGAAGCAGAAATAAAAGTACCTGAACACAACTGCACTGAATTTTATTTTTCCTGATTACACAAATCCTATCAAGCATTTAACTTTAAGCTCTTATTAACTCTAACATTGTCACCAGAATCAACATAAACTCGGTGTTTCCTTCATATGTGCTCTACAGAGGGGAAGACCCTTTTTCCTTGCCTGATGGTATTTGACTGTCTTAAACAAACAGCTCAAACTGTAACTTGTTCATGAACACACTTACCAACTGAGCTGTAACTAAACAATGAATTTAAACTTTACTCTATAAACAGCAACATGTAAGAGCACCTAAAGAGCAATTTAAATGCATGTTTCTGTAAAATAAATTTTTGAAAATTTGGTTTATTTTCCACATTGTGTTCACCTGATCCAGCATGTTCCCATTATCAAGGTTTTATTTACTGCTTCTTTCATGATTTGTGTTTCTCTAGTCTATCATTTTGTAAGAGGAAAAAAAACAGCATAAGTGTTATTTCCCATTATGAAGATCACTGTAAGAACTTTATAGACATGAATAAGATCGACAAAGAGAAAAATTCTCTACATGTCTGAACAGGATAGCTATAGTCTGTAAGAATAAAAAAAGCATGATAAAGGAACTCTATAAGATAATTGAAAAAAGCTTTGAAAAAATCAGGAAAGAAAAATTGTGGAAAGGGGAGTATGGGCTGGCTCTACATGAAGGAATGGAACTGGACTATCTTTTTGTAGAGTAATGTGTGCGGGGAGGGTGTGGTGAAGGGAAGATGGAAAGGGGAGAGGGAGGAGGCAGATGTGAGAAGACAGCAGGGGGAGAAGAATAAAGACACTGTTTCCAGAGACGACCCTCCCTTTCTAAAACTTGTGTAGAGGCAAGCAGGGCAGAAGCCCTTGCCCAAGTCATGAGGTCAGCGTTGGCCAAACAACCCATGCCAGTAAAAATGCATGTGCTTTGAAAGAGTCACACATTTTCTGAGAATTTTAAGTCTATTTCTTATCCTTTTTCTCACTTTAACAATATCTATTTTAGGTTCTGAGTTTTTCAATGACAAGAAATACATCTGTTATGCTTTCTTGGCATAAATCATAGCTTAGTAAATTAAGATGTTAAATAAATATTATTGGAAGAAGAGAAATGGTAAAAACAGTAAAGACTGGTTAATCTCATCTTTTGGTCTGTTTGCTGATTCTGCTAAACCTGTCTTTTATGAGGCTAGGTAGAAAATAATACACCTTTATCTTACACAAATTCCTGAAACTCATTCGATATATAGGAAATATATAGGAATATTCTGCTTTTCTTTCTCCTTAAGTAGTGAGTGTTGAAATTGAAGGACAGATATTTTAAGTGAATTCCTTACCCTGTAGTTAATTAAAATTCTGAGTGACTTTGACAAGCTGAAAAAATAAATATACTGAAACTAACTCAGGATAAAAGAAGGATAATTTGCTTTGTAAAAGAGAACGCTCTTTGAAAGAGAATGCAACAAAAGATAGCTGTATAGATACTCATTAACAATTATTGTTTCACAGATCAAGTGAAAAAATCATATCTTCTTGAGAAAGCAAATGCTTTTAGTCCAGTAACTACTATCAACAAAAAGCAACCCAAGGCGAAGATAAGCTAGATAACTTATCTAACACAGAACAGCTGGTAAGTTGGAAAGTGGGGAGTAGGTACTAAGTCTCCTGATTCCAACCCCAGTATTTGCAAGAGATATGACAAAGATATTTTAACAGTGAATTATGGAACATATCCAATTTGGATTTTACCAATCTTAAAAGAAATGAAAAAATGAAGAGAACTTGGCAAAAATCAGTCAGAGTAACTGAATAAAGGTTTGGGAAACGGAATTTAAAAAGGGTATTTCAAGAATCACAGTTATTAAGCCTTCAGGGGAAATTTAATTCCTAACTTCAGTTATATATGATGTTATTATTCAGAGAATGATACCTAGATGCATTCTCTTCACCAGTCACAAGTAGAGAAAAGAAAATTGGTGATACCTGCTATTTAAGTACGGAGTAGTTACTTTCCTGTTTAATCATTTGCGAATGAGATCATTTTGGGGATATAAAATTCTATGAAAATGTTTAACAGGAAAACACCTAAAAATTGATGAAATGAGATCATTGGTAGAATCAAATTTTTTGAATTATTAATATTTGCCTGATGCTATTTTAAAAATAATTTAGATTAACATACCTGTGGTTTAATGTGAAATATGTTTCATCTTTGTCCCTGGTTTCTGACACAGAGATCCTAAATCGCTTGTAATTTTCTGAGTCCTAGGAGTGGCTTTTGTTTCAAGCCTTTTTGGTCATACCTGGGTTTATGCTAATGAGGCGACATAAGGTGGGGCCCCAAGAAAGCTTCAGGAAGGGACCAGTCATCAGAAAGACCACATTATCAAGGATTAGGTGGTTGGATCTTCCAGCTCCACCCACCAGCCTTCAGGAAGGGAAGGATGGCTGGAGGTCAAGCTCCATAGTGGAGGATGGCCCAAGTCCTTGGGCCCTGCACCTGCATGGGAGACCAGGAAAAGAACCTGGCTCCTGCCATCGGATCAGCACGATGCGCTGGCCGCAGCGGTCATTGGAGGGTGAACCAACGGCAAAGGAAGACCTTTCTCTCTGTCTCTCTCTCTCACTATCCACTCTGCCTGTCAAACAAAACAAAACAAAACAAAACAAAACAAAACAAAACAAAAAAAAACAAAAAAAACCAAAAACCTCCATAAACATTCTTGGACAACAAGATTTGAGGAGCTTCTGGAGAGCTGAACATGTGGAAGTCCCTGGGGGGTGCTGTTCCCAGGAAGGGTATGGGAGCTCCCCATCACTTGCCCAAGGCATCTTTTCCATCTGGCTGTCCATCTGTATTTTCTGGTAACACCCTTTCTCATAGACCAGTACAACAACAACAGTGAGTGTTGCTCTGTATTCTGTGAACTCTTGTAGCAAATTAATGGAACCTAAGGTGAGGCTCTTGAGAACCATGGTTCACAGCCAGTCAGTGGGAAGCATAGACCACAGCTTTGCAATTGACAGCTGAAGACTAGGGCATTTGTGTGGGACTGAGTCTTCAATCTGTGGGCTTTGACACTGTCTCCAAGGCAGAATTGAGCTAGATTAGCTATTGTCTAACTGGAGAATCCACTACAGAATTGCTTGCTGCATATGTATGTGTGAGGGGGGAGGAAGCAGAAATTTTATGTTGAAAAAAGAAGGAAAAGATGAAGAAAAAAAGCATTCCATTAATTGTGTAAATAGTGAGCAGAGGGTAGAAAAAAGCATTTCTGGTTTTTCTTCTATTTCTATAATATCTAAAAATTACAGCAACTAAATGGTAGCATGTGTGGCTACTCCAAAATCTGCATAGGAAATGTATATTATGAAAAAAGCTATGATTGGATTTCAAAATTTTTTTAAACAAAATGAACTTATATTTTAAAATATTATTTTTATTAACATGTAGTATTTATGTAGTTTATGGTACACAGGGCAATATTTCCACACATGCATATGGTATAAGCTGATATCTTTTTTGAATTTTGAGTATTTATTACCTCTTATAAAATTATTGATTAGCAACAAGTAATACTTGTACATTTAATCTGGTATAATGTGATATTTCAACATATATATCCTACACAAACCAATTAAACCAGGCAACTAGCCTTTCCATTTCCTTATTTTTGTGACTGGAGCCCATGAGCTCTCCTCTTCCAGTTCTTTCTACAATATATAATGCACTGCTGTGAACTATTGTCTCTCCACTCTGCTATGGAACTAGAACTTATTACTTCCATCTGACCGTTTTTTGGTACCCATTATTCAATCTTCCTATATACCTTCCCAATTATTTCCAAACTGTAGCAGTCACTATTCTCTCTCTCTTTTTTTAACTTCTTTTTTTATTTAATAAATGTAAATTTACAAAGTACAACTTTTGCATTGTTGTGGCTTTTCCCCCCATAACCTCCCTCCCACCCGCAACCCTCCCATCTCCCACTCCCTCTCCCATCCCACTCTTCATCAAGATTCATTTTCAATTATCTTTATATACAAAAGATCAACCTGGTATATACTAAGCAAAGATTTCAACATACTGCACCCACACAACCGCACAAGATATAGAGTACTGTTTGACTAGTAGTTTTACCGTTAATTCTCATAGTAAAACACATTAAAGACAGAGATCCTACGTGGGGAACAGATGCACAGTGACTCTCGTTGTTGATTTAACAATTGACACTCTTATTTATGATGTCAGTAATCACCTGAGGCTCTTGCCATGAGCTGTCAAGGCTATGGAAGCCTCTTGAGTTCACCAACTCCGAACTTATTTAGTCAAGGCCATATCACAGTGGAGGTTCCTTTCTCCCTTCAGAGAAAGGTGTCTCCTTACTCTCTCTTTTTTAAAAAAAAGAGCTATTTATTTATTTATTAGAAAGAGAGAGAGAGAGAGAGAGAGAGATTTTCCACCGTCTGGTTCACTCCTCAAATGGTTGCAACAGCTATTGCTGGGCCAAGCCAAGAGCCAGGAACACTTTTGGGGTCTTCCATTGGGTAGCAGGAGCCCAAGTACTTGAGTCATCCTCAGCTGTTTTTCAAGGCACATTAGCATGGAGCTGGAATAGAAGCAGAGCAGCTGGGACTCCAACAGGAGCTGGCATCACAGGCAGTGGCCCAACTCATTGCACCACAATGCTGATCCTGCAATCACTATTCAAGTTCAAATTTCCTATTTTTTTTAAACTTCCTAACATGAGAGGGAACATAAGTTTTTCTCTTTCTGTGTCTGGTTTATTTCATGTATGTAATGACTCCAGCTCCAATAACTTTACTGCAAATGTCAGGTTTTTATACTTTTGTGGCCAAATAATCTTCCATTGTGTATATATACCACATTTTTTATTCATTCATCCATAGATGAACATCTAGGTTGATTCCAAATCTAGGCTATTATGACTGGATGTTAATTCCATTATCCACGTACTTGTTGTAGTATCCCATATCTATTTTAGTTTGGGAAAGCATATAAGCTTTCCTATAATGGTATAATAAGAAGTATGTGAGGATCTCGGTATAATGCCCTTCTCATGCTGTGTGATATAAGATGCAACATCTTATATTAGTCTCATTTTTAAGAAGATTTTATTTATTTATTTGAGATGTAAAGTTATAGACAGAGGAAGAGGGAGAGACAGAGAGAGGTTTTCTATCCACTGGTTCATTCTCCAAATGACTGCAAAAGTCAGAGCTGGGCCAGTCCAAAGCCAGGAGCCAGGAGCTTTCCAGGTCTCCCACTCAGGTGCAGGGGTCCCAAGCAGTTGGGCCATCTCCTAGGCCATAGCAGAGAGCTGGACTGGAAGTGGAGCAGCCAGGATTCGAACTGGTGCCCACATGGGATTCCTGCATTTCAGGCAGCAGCTTTACCCATTATGCCACAGTGCTGAGCCCCTAGCCTCATTTTTAACTTGAGGGAGTAAACCAACTCCAGAAGAGAGAATGGACTACTCTATGGATAGGCAGTATAGCTCTGTAGCTAAGGATGTGGAGCAGCCAATCTGGCTGGATTGGGTTCCCAGCTCTTTTACTTACTAGGTGTGCAAAATTGTGCAAATTATTCATCCCTTTCTGTGCCAAAGACAGAATAGGATAATATTGTTAACTAACTCCTATGATTATGAAGATTAATGATTAAATAAGTGAGAACTCATCAAGCACTTCGAAAACAGCTCTTAGCACATTGTACCCAATTGTGACAAAATGTCAGGGTGCAAAAACCCCATTAACAAAACTTAGGTGCCCATATTTATAATACTATATTCCCAAAAGGATGAAACTCCTATAAAATGTTCCAGTGCATAGATACAAAAGTTGTACAAGCTTACAAATATTAAGAAAATTGTTTCAGACATTTGTAAACTTGAAAATTCTCATATAATATTAAAAACATACAATGCCCAGATTGGACAATCTATCACTGAATCTCTGTCAATGCAATCCGAGCATGGAAACTCGGATTTACTGACACGTCCTTTATGGTAGGACTGTCCCCTCACATCTCCCCATGTCCCCCCTGAAACAGATATATTTCAAGATTTTATATCAAACAAAGGAAAATGACAAAATGTCCCGTTACAACGTCAGTGCATTCCCCATATCAACAAACTAATCTTTGAGAGGTTCTTTGTGTTTTAAAAAAAATTTTTAGGGCCAACTTTATGGAGCAGTGTGTTGAGCCACTGCCTGCAATACCAGCATCCCATTTGGGTGCCAGTTTTGGACCGGCAGCTCCACTTCTGATCCAGTTCCCTGCTGATGTGCCTGGGAAGGTAGCAGAGGATGTCACATGTCCTTGGGCCGCTGCCATTCATGTGGGAGATTTTAGTGGAGTTCCAGGCTCCTGGTTTCAACATGGCCCAGCCCTGGGGGAATGAACCAGTAGATGGAGGATCTCATGTTCTCTCTCTCTCTGACTCTGCCATTCAAGTAAATACATCTTCAAAAAATTTTTATAAGCTTAGGTTTTAGCTTTAAACTGAAAAATGTTTAATGTTTTTCCACATTCACTTCATATGTAGACATTCTATGCGTTCACACACATATATACTATTTTTCCTTGGAAACAGAAATATTAATATCACAAAGTGAGGAATTCATGATGATAATCATATACTAATCCTATGAGAACCCAGAATTGACTCATTACAATTGGCTTATGGTTGGGGTTGGCATTGTGGCATGGTGGGAAAAGCCGCCCTCTGCAATTCTGGCATTCTGTAAGGGCACTAGTTTGTGTACCAGCTGCTCCACTTTTGATCCAGCTCCCTACTAGTGGCCTGGGAAAAGCAGAAGAAGATGGCTCAATTGCTTGAGCCCCTGACACCCACGTGGGAGACCCAGATGAAGCTTCTGGCTCCTGGCCTAGCCTGGCCTGTTTGTGCCATCTGAGGAGTGAACCAGTGGATGGAAGATCTCTCTCTGTGTCCCTCCCTCTATCTCTGTAACTATAACTTTCAGATAAATAGACTTAAAAAAGAATTGGTTGATGGTCAAGTATTCAGTGGTCAAGGTGGTCCTTCCAAAAGCCAGCTGTCAGGATCCTATTTTTATTTTATTGCCTGGATACATGGAAGAATGGAATAGTGGGAAATGGGAACATGTCTTCTAAATTCTAACCCAAAGAAGAGGGGATTCAAGCAAATCAGATTTTCAGAATTTAGTGAGTGTCCACTTTCAGGAGCAGTTTTTCCCATTTCCCATTTAACTGCCAAGAATGGACCTGTTTATTTGGAGGATGAAAATGTGGAATATTAGGCAAATAATTAAAGTAAGTGGCCTGGGGGGCCGGCACTGTGGCATAGCAGGTAAAGCTGCTGCCTGCATTGCCGGCATCCCATATGGGTGCTGGTTCTAGTCCCAGCTGCTCCACTTCCAATCCAGCTTTCTGCCATGGAAATGTTTTCATAATTACCATTTATTTTAGCACCATGTCAATCTCTACTTGTACTTCTTTCTATAAACAACAACCATACAGATAAAAACATTAAAAATAAAATTATGTGCTATGGAGGACACAGAACAAGTTATGAATTTTGGCTTTGAGGAGCTATGAGGTTTTTTAAAATTATTTATTTGAAAAGCAGAGATGGGGCCGGCACAGCGGGTTAACAGCCCTGGCCTGAAGCACCAGTATCCCATATGGGCGCCAGTTCTAGTCCCAGCCGCTCCTCATCCAATCCAGCTCTCTGCTGTGTCATGGGAAAGCAGTAGAAGATGGCCCAGGTCCTTGGGCCCCAGCATCCATGTGGGAAACATGGATTAACTGGAACGGGTGGTAGCTAAAAGGATGCATATATAATGGAAAGCCAAGACACTCTGGAAAAAAAAATGACCTAAATGAAAGATCTCTGCGAGTGAGATCCCAGTGGAAAGAACAGGTCATCAAAGAAGGAGGTACCTTTCTCTGAAGGGAGGAGAGAACTTCCACTTTGACTATGACCTTGTCTAAATATGATCAGAGTTGGCGAACTCAAAAGGCTTCCATAGCCTTGGCAACTCATGACTGGAGCCTAGGGTGATTACTGACGCCATAAACAAGAGTGTCAATTTGTTAAGTCAACAACAGAAGTCACTGTGCACTTACTCCTCATGTAGGATCTCTGTCCTTAATGTGCTGTACATTGTGATTTAATGCTATAACTAGTACTCAAACAGTACTTTACACTTTGTGTTTCTGTGTGGGTGCAAACTGTTGAAATCTTTACTTAATATATACTAAATTGATATTCTGTATATAAAGAGAATTGAAAATAAATCTTGATATGAATGGAAGGGGAGAGGGAGCGGGAGAGGGGAGGGTTGTGGGTGGGAGGGAAGTTATGGGGAGGGGGTGGAAGCCATTGTAATCCATAAGCTGTACTTTGGAAATTTATATTCATTAAATAAAAATTTAAAAAAAGGATGCATATATGGACAGCAGACTTTATGCTTAAAGATGAGTGGCATTTTCTTTTATGTATATTATATTTGAACACAGCTGATTGAAGAAGAAAAATTCTCTAAAGGAAAAGTTGGATTTTGTATCATTATATCCATTTTCACCTCTGGTTTTTATTTTAGGAAAATTTCATATTGTCAATGCTAGAAATTAAATCCAAATAGTTATTTCTGCCTTTAGTAATGAGAAATTGTGCAGACTTAGTGTGGAAAAAGTCTTAAATGCCTTTTTGTTTTA
Source organism: Lepus europaeus (assembly GCF_033115175.1). Lineage (NCBI taxonomy): Eukaryota > Metazoa > Chordata > Mammalia > Lagomorpha > Leporidae > Lepus > Lepus europaeus. The sequence goes on along the minus strand of NC_084827.1, from coordinate 139,010,407 downwards.
CATGTCAAAGCAATGATATTTCTTGTACCATAATTGAGGCTTTGATTGTACCATATACAGAAAATCTTAGCTATATCAGCAATTCTGATAACAATTTAAGTGTTTGCTGATACATAAAGACATTGTGAGCTATTCTCGTTGATGTAAATGCTAAACAGTAGCCAGGCCATGAATCATACATCAAATGTTTTAAATTAGCCTCATTTTCAAAGAATCACAATTTTAGGTTTATGTAATTCAGTAAAAAAAGTCTCTAAGAAAATGTTTTGAGTTTTTCCAAAGCAAAACTGGGCAATCAAAGGAGTATAATTGTGTGAATAACAACAATAATAATTTTTTTAATTCTTTTTTTTTCATTTATTAAACTTTTATTTAATGAATATAAATTTCCAAAGTACAGCTTATGGGTTACAATGGCTTCCTCCCTCCCATAACTTCCCTCCCACCCACAATCCTCCCCTTTCCCACTCCCTCTCCCCTTCCATTCACATCAAGATTCATTTTCAATTCTCTTTATATACAGAAGATCAGTTTAGTATATATTAGGTAAAGATTTCAACAGTTTGCCCCCATATAGCAACACAAAGTGAAAAAAAAATACTGTTTGAGTACTAGTTATAGCATTAAATAACAGTGAACAGCACATTAAAGACAGAGATCCTACATAATATTTTTTTAAAAAATTAATTAATTTTCTATGCCATTTCCAATTTAACACCAGGTTGTTTTTTTTTTTTTCATTTCCAATTATCTTTATATACAGAAGATCAATTCAGTATATAATTAGTAAAGATCTCATCAGTTTGTACCCACACAGAAACACAAAGTGTAAAAATACTGTTTCAGTACTAGTTATAGCATCACTACACATTAGACAACACATTAAGGACAGATCCCACATGAGATGTAAGTACACAGTGACTCCTGTTGCTGACTTAACAATTTGACACTCTTGTTTATGGCGTCAGTAATCTCCCTAGGCTCTAGTCATGAGTTGCCAAGGTTATGGAAGCCTTTAGAGTTCGCTGACTTTGATCTTATTCTGATAGGGTCATAGTCAAAGTGGAAGTTCTCTCCTCCCTTCAGAGAAAGGTACCTCCTTCTTTGATGGCCCCGTTCTTTCCACAGGAATCTCACTCGCAGAGATCTTTCATTTAGGTCTTCTTCTTTGTTTTCTTTTTCATGGTATCTTGGCTTTCCATGCCTACAATACTCTCATGGGCTCTTCAGCCAGATCTGAATGCCTTAAGGACTGATTCTGAGGCCAGAGTGTTGTTTAGGACATCTGCCATTCTATGAGTCTGCTGTGTATCCCGCTTCCCATGTTGGATCTTTCTCTCCCTTTTTGATTCTATCAGTTAGTATTAACAGACACTTGTCTTGTTTGTGTGATCCCTTTGACTCTTAGACCTATCAGAGCCATCAATTGTAAACTGAAATTGATCACTTGGACTAGTGAGATGGCATTGGTACATGCCACCTTAATGGGATTGTATTGGAATCCCCTGGCACATTTCTAACGCCACCATTTGGGGCAAGTCAGCTTGAGCATGTCCCAAATTGTACATCTCCTCCCTCTCTTTTTCCACTTTTATATTTAACAGGGATCACTTTTCAGTTAAAATTTAAACACCTAAGAATAATTGTGTGTTAATTACAGAGTTCAACCACTAGTACTAGAACAACAACAACAACAACAACAACAACAAATACTAAAAAGGATAAAGTATTACATTGTACATCTAGAGTCAGGACAAGAGCTGATCAGGTCATTGTTTAATTTTTTTTAATTCTTGAAGAGGAGAAATGTGATAAAAATACTCAATTATAGAAGGAATAAAATTCTTGATATCATAACGGACACTTGTATTTTTCAGTGATTTTTTTTTTTTGAAAGGCACAAGTTTAACACACACACACAGAGAGAGAGAGAGAGAGAGAGAGAGAGAGAGAGAGAGATCTTCCATCTGCTGGTTCCCTCCCCAAATGGCCGCAGTGGCCAGAACTGGGCTGATCTGAAGCCAAGAGCTAGAAGCTTCCTCAGGGTCCCCCACATGGATGCAGAGTCCCAAGCACTTGGGCCATCCTCTGCTGCTTTCCCTGGTGTATTAGCAGGGAGCTGGATCAAATGGAGAAGCCGAAACTTGAACTGGTGCTCATATGAGATGCTGGTGCTGCAAACGGCAGCTTAACCTGCTATACCAGAATGCTGCCCACCAGGGATTTTCCAAACCATTTACTTAGCAAAAAATAGATCAGTCTTGACACAATTGTAGTTGTTTGTGTAAATAAATATCCAGTTCATATATATGTACATATGCATAACTGAAACAAGCACCATGAATCAACATTTCTCTTTATCTAACACATTCTAACATTTCCAATTTCCCTACAGTGAAAATATTGGTTGGATGAAGCTTGATAAACACTGCGCTAGTTTGTGAAAGATCATTTGAAATTTTTTTAGGAGGTGAATCAGATGAAATAGCAGAGAACTCAGGGAAAGAAGTGAGGATATTCTAGAACATAACTAATACATGTTGGACCCTGGAACATGGAATGCTCCAAGCATGTTTAGAAAAATTATTGACAACTGTTTGCTGGAGATAGCTTTTAATTGTAGACTTATCAAAAAATGGTAAATGGACCAGATAATCTGAGTTGCTTGAAGTTTCATAAATATTCTAGAACTTCTATTTACTTAGTGATTCATGATAGCTCTGCTTTTAAACTATTTCCTAATGATTGTATTGAAGTTGGTTTTGTTGTTGTTCCAGAATCTTATCTGCCTTTGAATTAATTAGTTTTATCTTTGATGATATGCTTAGAAGAAATTATCATTGTATGAATAGTCATTTTTAAAATAAAAATTTTAAAACATACTCAGAGATTCCATTAAAGCATAAGGTCATTAATGTTAAAATTGAAAGGTTAAAAGAACATGGGATTCTTATTTGTATTATTAAATAGAGTATTTTGTCCAATAAATGAAAATGTATTAAAAGATAGAAACTTTTAGATAAATTATTGACATTTAAGGATATTTTCACTGTATCTGACATTTGAGTCTAGTCTCTCTACTTTCTTTTCTTTTTTTTATGTTACAACAGTTTGTGTCCTTATTAGCTTTGCCTATAAATCTATTAAAACTGTTTTAGAACATTGACTACCAATTTCATATTCTAAACCATACTTGTGCCAAAACATTGTTTAATGAACGATTTATGACTTTTCCCAATAGTACATATTGTCCTTTGATATACAAAGTTTCAGAAGATAAATGTCCCTGACTTGCTACCTGTTTGGACATGAATTAGATATTAAAAAGTAATAGTCTTCTCGGTCCAATGCTAATAGTTGTTCAAATAATTTCATGAACCAGAGTGTGTGTAGTAAATTTGGCCTCTGTTTCACTTGGCCATAAAATTGATCAAGATTAAATACAAGGACATTCAAAACAAGTGAGGATTCCTTTCATAAAACTAAAGTGACAAGCCAAAGAATAGCATAGACCTTCAAATTAATCATGCAGAGTGAGATCGTGCTAATCGTTGTGCCCTGTGAATGTTTCAGAGATGAAATTGGGACAATGGAAGGCACGTGGCAAATGTTCTAGGGCAGCCTGACAATGTGCACCATTGTTGCCCGGGCTCCTCTCTGCAAAAAACGACAGTTCTATTTTCTCCTGCATGTTTAAAGGGAAGGTTCATGTTCTAGTACATAATCACTGACAGCTAACTTTATTTTCTAGAATAACCAAACTTTCACAATGAGAGCGAGCAAAGAATCTTTTCAAATAAAGGTAGGTTTGAGTTTATTGTGGTCTATTTAGAAATAACCCAGTGTATTTTATTTAATAGTCCATTAAAAGTGCAAATTTTGTTTCAGGGCTATTATTCTGCTCTTTGCAGGCATCTCTTCCCATGAAGGATGCTCAGCAAGACCCCACTGTGGAGGGCTGGGAGTGTGGACTGGCTCATGTGCTATTCTTAGTGCCCTCCCTCTTTTTTTTAAATTATTATTTATTTATTATTTATTTATTTATTTATTTTTATTTTTGACAGGCAGAGTGGACAGTGAGAGAGAGAGAGAGAGAGACAGAGAGGAAGGTCTTCCTTTACCGTTGGTTCACCCTCCAATGGCCGCTGTGGCCGGCGTACGGCGCTGATCTGAAGCTGGGAGCGAGGTGCTTCTCCTGGTCTCCCATGGGGTGCAGGGCCCAAGCACTTGGGCCATCCTCCACTGCACTTCTGGGCCACAGCAGAGAGCTGGACTGGAAGAGGGGCAACCGGGACAGAATCCAGCTTCCCTACCGGGACTAGAACCTGGTGTGCCGGCGCCGCAAGGTGGAAGATTAGCCTATTGAGCCGTGGCACTGGCCCAGTGCCCTCCCTTTTGATTTCTCTGTGGAGACACTTGGGTGCTGTGAGTTTGTGTCTTCTTAGGTGTTACTTGGCATTTTAAAAAATCCTATGGTAAGCTGCTGCTGACAGCCCTGACTGCTGCTACTTACAGGACTCTGGTCTTGGAATTTCTGTTGCTGAAGTCTCCTTCTTCTGACCCCTAGTCTCAGATGGTCTGCTGTTCTCTCTGTGTCTCCTAGTCCTCATGAGCCTCCTCCATGGTATTTTCATGCAATGTGAACTCAAGGAAACAATTTTTTGCATGTTGACTGTATTCCTCTGAGTTTCTCCAGAAAGAATCAAGGGAAATAGTGCATATTTAAAGAAAGAAAAAGAAGGAAAGAAAGAATGGAAGGAAGAACAAAAGAAAGAGAAAGAAAGAAAGAGAGATAAAGAAAGATTCATTTTTAAGGAATTGTCTCAAGTGATGTGGGGGCTGGCAAGTCGGAAATCTTCAAGGCATGTTGGGAGGATAGACATTCAGGGAAGAGTTGATGAGGCTATTGCATGTCTAAGGGCTGTCTGCAGGCAGAATTCCTTCTCCTGCAAGGGATCCCATTCTTTTTTCCTAAGGCCTTCAACTGCTTGGATCATGCCCACCCATATTATTATGGAAGGCAAGTTGCTCTCCTCAGTCTAGTGGTTCAGAGGTTAATCACATCTGAAAAATACTTCCACAGAAATTTCTATACTAGTATTTAACCAGACAACTGGGCACCATAGGTTGGCCAAGTTGGCACATAATATTAGCCATTCTATCTAGAATAGATATTTCCAACAGACCTTGTGGCCCTACCTCTGTCTTGCTGGGCTCTACAAGGTGAGTGAATACAGTTTAAGTAGGAGGCTGTTATACTGAAATGTTTATACTCTTCTATACTTTAGTTGTAGTCTTGGAGTGGATAGATTCCTCCAAGAATAGGATGAGGATATCCTTGACACTATTGCATCATCTCCAAGTCCCTTTCACTCCTACCACTTCAGAATGTTTCCTGTTTTCTCTTCATGGTGTAAATTTCCTTTAACTATATTTTTCATTAGTTCCACATCTTAACTTTTTGATCTGAGTCAGCCATGCTTGGCTCTTATGAAATGTAGAAACTGTGTTTATTTCTTAAAAAAAGTAATGGTAAGAGAATATTGGGCTTCACTTTTTTTAAAAAAATTAATATAAAGAGAACAGAGTTCATGTCTTTCATAGATACAGACCTATATAATAACTATACTTCCCTCCCTGCTCCTCCCTCAATTCCCCTCCTTCTTTCTGTTCTTTTTATCTTTAATTTGTGAAAAGACATAATTTAAATCCCTTCTATAATCACAGGCTTAGTTCACCACTCACTATAATATTCAACAAGTAAAAAGTAAGAAGACCACAGTTCTACAGGAGTATAAACAAGGGCTATAAACAACAATCATATCACAAGATATCCTTTTTTGTATTCTATATTTGTTACCACATACCAGAGAAAACATATTATATTTGTATTTTATGGATTGGCTTATTTCACTAAGAATAATGGCTTCACTTTTTTACTTCGAGAGTCAAAAGCAGAGTATATTGATTCTTTATTTATGTTATAAAAATCCCAATTCTTCTTTGGACATGGATTAAAAAAGAGAAGGATCATGTACAATGAAGTGAGAAAACATCCACATTTTGATCATTTTCCTTGCTATACACAATCATTTTCCCTGCTATACAAGAATTAGCACACTAGGTTCTGGAAGATTCCAAGAGGCTTTTAGAATAGAAGAGTTGGTGATAAATTGTAAAAGGATATTCTAAGCAAAAAGAAGTATAAACTCATGAATGAATAGTATAAACGGTAGTTCAGAGGAGGAAGCAATTAAAAACCCATGCTATGTCCTGTCCTGTTAAAATGTGATATGAAACCATGAGTGCTTTTTGGCTTCAGCTCTTTTCAATAAAGGAGGTTCAAGTGCATCTCCAAGATCTTCAGCTTTATTCAATTCCTCCATGACTTCCCTTTCACTATATATGGGCTTACCTTGACTTGAAGGCTCAATTTTCCCACACAGTTTCCAGTTAATTTGCAGTTTGTCAGCACTGTTCTGTCTTGAGGCTCATCTTGCTTAGTTAGTCAATAGGAAAAAACTTCTTCCCTAGACTTACCCAAATGACCCTTTCACTTTGCCTTTAGGCTTCTGGATGCTGATCTTCTATGGACTGAGCCCTAAATACACAGACATTGACAGCCTTTGGAAGTCCAACAATGTGACCATGTACATCCATTTTGAATCAGAATAGTAATTCTCCTAGGAGCCATTATTATTATTATTTTAAGACTTATTTATTTATTTGAGTTACAGAGTTACAGAGAGAGGGAGAGACAGAGAGAAAGATCTTCCATCTGCTGGTTCACTCCCCATATGGCCACAGTGGCCGGAACTGGGCCAATTTGAAGCCAGGAGCCAGGAGCTTCTCCTGGGTCTCCCATGTGATTCAGGGGCCTAAGCACATGAATTATCTTCCACTTCTTTCCAAGACCACTAGCAGGGAGCTGGATCAGAAGTGGAGCAGCCAGGATTTGAACTGGCATACATATGCGATGCCAGTGTCACAGACGGCTGCTGGTATGCCACAGTGCTGGCCCCTCAAGACAATATTCTGACATGAGCTGTTAGTGTTGCAGGTGGCAGCTTAGCTCACTGCACCACAAAACCGGCCTCAGTTTTCCTACTTTAATAATGTAAAAAAGGAAAGCAACCCAAATAATAAAATAATTAAATAAAAATTTTATATTTCATTCTAATTCATGGTGTATATTCTATAGCATGATATAATGTTATATTGACCTAATCATAATTTTTTAAACTTAATTTTTAAAAAAAGCTTTAATTGTTTACTTGAAGGAGCAAAAGAAAGAGAGGGAGAGAGAGAGGATGGAGAAGGAGAGATCGTCCATCTGATTCACTCTGCAAGTGGTCACAACAGCCAGGTCTGGGCCAGGCCAACACCAGGAGTTAGGTACACCATCCTGGTCTCCCACACAGGGGTAGGAGACCAAGTACTAAATCTGTCACCTGTTGCCTTCCCAGGTGCATTACTGGAATGATGGATTGAAGTGGAGCAACTGGGACTTGGAACTTGCATTCTGCTATGAGATGTTGGCATTGCAAGTTTGGCTTAACCCATTGTACTACAATACTGGTCCCTGATTTCATGAATTATTAACTTGTAATCATTATGACATAACTTATTTACTTATAATTTATTAACTTATTATTTATTAACAGAATCATGAATGCATTTTTTATAATGTAGGTATTATTCTTCCTTCCTGTGAATATATATATATATATATATATATATATATATATATATATATATATATACATATATATATATTCAGTTAAATAAGCCTGAAGATTCTATTGTTATTTTTCTTTGTCTTTCCCATAGTTTTGAGAACAGGTAGTCATGTAGTAGGTGTTCAATGAATCCTTTTTGGAAAGAATTGTCTAGGAAAAATATGTTACTTGGTATTCTGAGAAGGCTACATCTTCCTTTTTTGCCAGTGTTAAATCCTCTCAACATTGTTTACTTTTTCCAGATGGACTAGTTTGTCAGGAATATGGATCAAGGGAGGGAGACTGTGAAAGCTGGAGTTTATAACAATTTCTGTGAAATAGGTGACAAAGTCTTTTTTTCATGTTTAAAAGTTGTGGATTAGGAATGGGTCATATAACCAGCAAATTGGGAGGATAATAAAATAAAATAATAGAAATAAAATTTAGTGTTGAAAAAATAAATAAATATGTGAAGCTTATCTAACATTTGTCTAATTTAAAGTAGCACTGAACTACTGAGATACATATTAACCAACTGTAAATAGTTAAAACTACTGCAGGATATTTAGACAGCCAAGTTAAGCATTTCTGGGGCAAAGGGTAGAAAAAAGACCTGGAGGGAGGTGAGAGTGCCCTTTTGTCTTCTGTCTTGTACATTATAAAATTATTAATATGAAAGAATGAGAAAAGAGAGAGAGAGAGAGATGGAGAGAGGCAGAGTTATCTACTGGTTCACTAGCCAAATGGTGACAGCAGTAAGGGCTGGGCCAGGCTGAAGCCAGGGACCAGGAACTCCATCCTGGTGGTCCTCCATATGGATGGCAAGAGCTCAATACTTGAGCCATTATTCACTGAATCCCAGGCACATTTAGAGGAAGCTAGATTGGAAGTGGAGCAGCCAGGACTTGAAGCAACACTCCAATTTGGGATACTGGTCCACTGCACCACAATGCTGGTCCCTGTCTTCTCCCCTGCTTTGTCCAGGGACTTGATTATCTGTTAGCTCCCTAGTGAGTTCATGGCTTTCAGGATGTGAAGAGTAGTGCTCTTTGCAAAAGGCAAGTGGCTTCCCTTCAATGAGTCTGTTAAAGTGTGGCCATTTCATGCATTTAGCAGCACCATAACCTGGGTCTGACTATTTAGATTCTTTCTTGCTATAGGAAATAGCATTTACCACCATATGAGTGATAAAGCTATAATAGTTGCACAACCACCTCCACATTAGTGGAGATTACGCTGTTGGTTTCCTAATAATCTTTCAGTATGAACACTGCTGGGCTCCTCTCCGTGTCATGTTGATGTTGTGCTTGACCTGAAGCCTATCATTCATTCCATCAGTTTCTTTCTTCACTGCGGAATCCCATCACTTGTTCTTATCAGTGCATTTATATAAGACTTTTCTGAGAAATTATAAGGAAAGGGAGCTGCTGAAATTTATGTCTTGTTAGTATGAATTTCTTCCCACTTCCATGGTCATGTCAGGAAATATTGTGCATGTGGCCCATCCTAAGCAACTGCTTGGACATGGTGTGATTTCCGGGGAAACTCATCCTCATCATCAACAACACCTGCCTTGTTGCTAAGCCCATAAAAGCAGAAAATGATGTTCTGGGGAAGCACACCTCCACTTGGCTGATTTCTTGACATCTGAACACTCTTTCAATTTCCAGAAGATCCTCTTTCATTAGAAGGTAAGATAATCAAAGATGCCACTCAGAAAATGCAATTAATAATTTTCCTGCCTCAGCAGCTTTAAGATAACACATTAGCTTGAACCTGTTTCCTCAGCATATCTTACATGCTTTTTGGCTATTCTTAACCAATCCATAATTTTACAGTGTTGGAGTCTATACAATAGGCTAATCTTAAGTGGGTTTACTTAAGACAATCAGATTTTGTTTCTGATGCCTTCCTGGGGTGATCTCCTTATGGATACACATCTATCTTTTTTTTTTTTTTTTAACTGTGAAACTTTCGTTGAAATTACAGCTTTCAGCTCAGAGCTTGAGGTTGGTTCTTAACAGAGCATTAAAACTCCAAGAAAGAAAAGTGAAAAAAAAAAAAAAAAAGCCTAGAGCTCACGGATTTCCTTTCATATAAACATAATAGGACAAAATTACCTGCAGGGCCATTTTTATTCTGTGTTCTCCTACTGTGTCAAATGCACCTGTATTGGATATGGAAGGCTAAAGGTATGAAATGGTGACTATTTTTCTAAAAGCCATTTCTCTGGGCATCTCAGTGGTAGTCTCCAAGGCATACAGTAATCCTTTTCTGTTGAAAGGTCATTTCTCTTCCTTTTTTCATCTATTATTCTAACTGGCCGTTCATTTGACAATTGTAGAAGGCAGGGCTGCAAGTTCCACGTGCTCAGTTATATTAAGTGAAGAATACAGTCTTATTCTATATATGTATGTATATGTGCATATGCAAATACATAGATATACTTAAAATACCTGCATATATTAAAAACTTCAAAATTCCTTTGCTTATATAATACTTTTTATATAATACACCAAAAAGGTATTGCAAACATTTTACATTTGCTTAAATTGAGGATCAATTTACTCAGAGTTGTAAAACTATATTTTTTGGTATCTTGTTTAGTATATTTTTTCTTCAAAGAATTACTCCAATTTTCAGCATTAAGATAAATTTACCATTTTAAAAATAGCAGCTCTAAATGATAATTGTGAATATTTATAATTGTACTTGGCATTGAGCTTACTACTAAAAATGAATATATTTTGAATATATTTGTCAATTATTCATGATCAGAGGAGAAAAGAATACAGAATGCATTTTTTTTTGTAATTTCTAAAAAGATATTTATCTGAAAAGTGAGGAAGGAAGGCAGGCAGAGAGAGAAGAGAGAGAGAGAGAGAGAGATCTTCTATTTGTTATTCACTCTGAAAATTTTCACAGTGGCTAAGGTGGTGCCAAGGCCAAAGTCAGGAGCTAGGAACTCAATCCACATTCCCTGTGTGGGTGGCAGAAGCCCAATCACTTGGGTCATCACCACTGGCTCCTATAATCTGCATTAGCAGGAAGTTGGAGTTAGAGCTGGACCCAGGAATTGAACCCAGGTACTCTGTAAGAGAAACACATGCCATGCCTTAGTTGGCATCTTATCTCCTAGGCTAAATGCACATCTGTCTCCTTTTTATTGACATGATCACCTCCTTCAATGAGAAGTAAGTCTTTAGAACAAGAAAATAGCAATGCTCATATTTACCTTTTACAATATTGGAGGAGTACAAAAATCATTACATCAGATAAAACAAGAAACACATTTGGAATAAAAGTGGAGCATCTCTTAAAAAGGAAGACAAATATCCTTGGGTAGGCAAAAATATCCAAGTTAATTTAAAGAGTTTAAAATACATTTTCTAAGGTTGACATAGTACCGCTGTAATTAGAAACAGGTGCATATAAATTGCAGGCGAGAGAAAACTAATTGTTACTAATGAACCTTTTAAAATAAAAAACATACTTAATGAAATGCATAATTAAGCATTAATGACCAAAAGATGGGCAGTCTTCTTTCATTTCACTTGAGGTAGATTTTGGCTTAAAGTAAAGCCTAATTTGTTACTAGTGCTAAAACTGTCACCACTTCTGTTTATAAAAGCAAGCAAAGCAACTGGCATGGTTTTAAAATGCTGATTTTAATATACATCCAGAAAAGTGGCAATTTTCTGATTTGACAGTTGTAAAGGAAAACATTGCAAGCACTACACTCAAGACACATGTTGGACAGGAATTATGGGGATCCTATGAGCAAAGAAGACATCGCTATATCCTACAGTGAAACAGATCTATTATTGCAAGACTAAAATCTTTTTGGGCAGTTCAAACATCAGCCTTTGCAGGGATTTTTAACCTTGATTTCACATTGAATTACTTGGGAGATTTAAAAATTCTCATCTCAGGCTTTACCCCAGATTAATTACTCCAAGTGTGCATTGGTGGGAGTGAGGTAGTGCCCAGATTTGGGTAATTTTTAAGCCCCTTGGGGCAACTGAGTCCTAGGACAGGCCATATATAGTTTTCTAATGGCAATAGAGTATTTTTTTTTGCCCATACTCCCCTTCAAAATATTTATCCTTCACAGCCCAACCAGCTGTCATTTAGTTAGGGAGCTTTCCCAAATATTAATCACTTGAACTCCTCCCCTGTGCTGCCTCAACTTAGTTTATAAATATTTATTGTTGCCCCTAGCATGTTGTTTCAGAATTTGTAAATTATATATGCATTTTGTAAAGTCTTTAAAGATTTGTACATAAGTGGAAAAGTTAAATTCAGTGTTGTGTTCCTGTGGTCTGATATTCCCTAAAGGTGGCCCACAATAGATGCCCAATATATTTTGCTTAGTTGTTTGATGGGGCATCTTTGATGAATCACTTCTCAGTGGTAAGCTCATTTGCTATGTTTTTTTTTTTTTTTTTTTTGACAGGCAGAGTTAGACAGTGAGAGAGACAGACAGAGAGAAAGGTCTTCCTTCCATTGGTTCACCCCCCAAATGGCCGCTACAGCTGGCACGCTGCGCCGATCCGAAGCCAGGAGCAAGGTGCTTCCTCCTGGTCTCCCATGTGGGTGCAGGGCCCAAGCACTTGGACCATCCTCCACTGCCTTCTGGACTGGAAGAGGAGCAGCTGGGACTAGAACCGGCACCCAAATGGGATGCCAGTGCTGCAGGCAGAGGATTAACCAAGTGAGCCACGGTGCTGGCCCCTCATTTGCTATGTTCTTGTGATACACACACACATACACTTATACATAAAGTAAAATGAGAAAACTTAAGTCTTTCAAATCTGCAAAATGAAAAAAAAAAAAAAACTCTTCTATACACAAGAAAAAATTCCCTCCTGCAGTGCAGCTTCTTCCAAACTCCCCCTTCCCCCCCCCCCCCCCAAAAAAAAAAAAGTAAGTCAGATAGCAGCCCCAAGATTTGGAAATTTTGTAGTGTAAATCTTTTTTTCAGTGTAGCAGGCTGAGTAGTACATATGGCTTCATGCTCTTGATGACTCCTTATGTAAATGGCAGAAGTGTTTTAAGAGGCAGTTACTGATGATCCAAGGAACTGTTGAATCAGTATGTGTTGCTAATCAATGGGTTTAGCACACCCTGATGACCCAGAAAGAGATAATATTACCTAAAAGGTTTTTGTGTCAGTACAAGCATAATAGTCCCCCTGTAGTTGGCTCCTTAGCTCCAGTGCTTCCACTTTACCATGTCTAATTTATTTTGGAGGAGCATGGCTGAAATTAGCAGAAGGCCACAACTGTCTCATATTTGTAGGAATGTCCATACTACGGACATGCTGGTCTATTACCTTATTAGTAGTGGCTGCCTAGAGTTCATTTTTGAGAATTCATATTTATATTCAGTAAACATGATTTTTACTCTGAGTATAAAATGGTGTCAGTACATGTGATGTATTTTGCCTTCCATGGTTTATAGCTCTTTCTCTGCTCCCAGGTTCCTTCAATAATTTCATGATCTCAGGATAGCACATGAGATCTGTGACCATGGATCTGTAGGCTGGATTTGCAAAGAGAAACGAAGACATAAACATGAAGAATTTAAAATGCGAATTCCAACATTGCCTTATTTACACTTTTTGTCCTCATGCTCCATTAACCACTACACATTTCAGAAGTTGTTTTGGTAGTGACTTGAAATTCTCTTTCATCTTAATTCTGTTTTCTTTCCTATATGTAAAATACTGATGCTGTTCATGCATACAACTTGTCATGGGAGAAGGGGAGGGGGGAGAATAAAACCAAATGGAAATCATAGGAATCAAAGAGGCCATTTTGGACTCACTGTAGTTGAGGCTTAATCTGATCTAAACCAAATAATGTTTATATGCATTCACGAATGTATGTAACTATTCTGTTATACAATTAACAAAATTTGAAGGATGGATAACTCATACATAATCTTTAAAACAATCTGGTAAGAAGGATATCAGTACTCCTACTTTCTACTTTACATAAGCAGAAATGGAGATTTGAGAGATTAAGTGATTTTCTGAAGATTATACAGCTAACAAGGAGAGTTCCACTATCCCTGCTTCCATGACTAATATCTCTTCAACTATATCAACCTACTTGCATGACCACAGACACTGTGGGTTCTACTTTTTCCATGGCAAATACTTACTATCTCCCTCATTTCAGTTTTCTAAATGAAATAGTTTTTTAGATCCTTTAAAGATCTCTTATATAAGGTACTTTGTGAAACCTGTACTCAGCTAAAGATATTTTTTTTGATTGGCAGGTATTTTTCATGGACTATGAGTTTTCAGTCCCAGCTTAAAAATTTGAGAGAGAGAGAGAGAGAGAGAGAGAGAGAGAGATACACTCCTATCCACTGATTCACCTCCCAATGCCCACAATTACAGGGCTGGGCCAGGATGAAACTGGGAGCTGAGAGTATAATTCATGTCTCTCACATGGGTGGTAGGGAGCCAGTTACCTGAAACATCATCATTGTCTCCCAGAGTCTGCATTAGCTGGAAACTGTAGTAAGGAATTGGAGGTGGGTATTGAACCTGAACATTCACACGTGGGACCTGGGCACCCTAACCACTAGGTCAAATGTCCACCCCTCTCAATTTTAATCATGGGTGGGGTTTCTTTCTCAATTTAGATTCATTAATTTGATTTAAACTAAATCTTTTTTAAAAAACAAATAAGCTGGTACTTAAGTTTACACATTGTACCACGTATCTCAGAAATTCTATGTTTAAACCCAGACTATTCAATATTTGTTCATCATTCTGCTGCTTCATAAAATTCATAATTTACATCGTCTAGTATTTTAATTTTTTTAAGTATTAAATGTGATTTTCCAAGTAACTTAAAATGTCAAGTGCAACATACTGGGGGAGGTGTTTGGTCTAATGGTTAAAACCCTGGCTAAGAAGCCCACAATTAAATTGCTGGCTCCTGGCTTTGCCCTTAACACAGGGCCATTGTGGGCACTTGTGGAGTGACCAGGGGATGGAGATTTCTATGTGTATCTGTCTTTCTTCCCTCTCTCTGTTTTTGTGCTTCTCAAGTAAAAAGAAAAGCAACTTATTGACAGTTTTTCTTCCACCCTCCACTCTAGAAACAACACAGTTCTTTTCAGTTTATAGTTGAAATTATTTTGTAGGTGATAACTACTAGTTTACTTAATGAGAACAAAGTAATAAATTAGGAGGCAATAAAGAATGACTTTTTAAGTGATTGGCTCCCTTATAAACTTCCAACTCCCTTATAGCATAGGGCAGACAAATAAGCTTCAATTTCTGAGTAAGCACTGCTTTGACCCAAGTGATTGTCCAAACCACTTGAAAAAGGTAGAAAGAGGTCAAGTGATTTCCAGTGGATACTTCATAAATAATGTAGTATCTAGATTGATATCTCAAAGTATAGACTACTAGGGTATTTGCAATTCATTTATAAAGTTAATCATAGTCGATTAAAGGGAAAAATAATATCATTAATGTCTTTTCAGAATTAGAAATGTCTGATATTTATTGTAGCTTGGTTTTAATATCCTTCTTAGGAGTGAGGTTATGAAGAAATTTGCCTAGGATTCAAGAAATCCAGGAAGGTGGGTTCTAAATATCCAATGGATCTGCTTACTCACTGATTTGAATTTCCCTGATACCTAGATAATTTTTGTGGCTTCAAAAATTCTATTGCTTTATAACTGTTTTGAAACCACAAGGCTCATTAATTTCATTTCTACTTTCAACTCTGTCAACCTTATCTGCCATTTATTTTCTCCTGTGCTTGTAATTTTGCACTGCCCTGCCTTTCCTCTCCTGGTGAAGCCTCTTCCCATTGACTCCTTTTTAATCCTTTCCATGGTGACCTGCAGAACTCTATATCCTACTAAACAAATTTTTCTTGAATCTTGCTTATACATTTAAAAGGAATAAAATAATTTTTAAACCTTCTAAATCTTTTTAGGATCAGGCTTACAATAATGTTAGCCCAATAACTGTGATGATTCATTTCCTTTGCTTCTAGTAAATATTAAATACTAAAATTTAACCTTTTAATGGCCTTTCATTAATAAAATAACTTCCTGTATTCAAAGTCTCAATGGGCTACATGGTAATTTCAACATTCCAAAATTCTCCCACTCTACATGCAGTGCACAGTAAAACCATTTCAGAGCAGTTGCTCTTCTGCAAAAAAGCCCTTTTCCAACATTGTGTTGGCTGCTTCTGTTCTCTTGCATTGGAGTGTCTACACCTTTTCTTACTTTTGAAATCCTAGCATTATTTAAGATACAGTGAAAATTTCGCCTTCTACAAGAAGACTTCCCAGATGTGACCGATTTGAATCAGGCAGTCTTTCCATCGTTCTTTCATTGAACTTTGGGCTCTTGGACACAGTCTCTCTTGTATTGTGTTTGAAATGTGCCTGTATTTATTTTCCACCTGGTTGAAAGGTTTTTGAGAGCAGGACTCTCCCTAAGTTGTCTTTGAACTCTGGGAATGATAGGTCACAGCTTGTATACCAGCAGGTGTCTTAGGCAAGGATATTTCCCTGGCAGGGAAGAGAGAAGCACTGAAAAGCACTCAACAAGAAGGTTATTGTAAGGACAACCAGTGAAATGAACCAGAAATCTAAATACAGGCGCTGGAGTATGTATAAGACTCTTGGGAACTAGATCTGGGAAGACATTTGAAACAGAGAATGAGGTTTTTTATCTCTTTCTCTCCCTCAGGGGATACATGGCCTTTCTCATTTCTGTCTCATGTTTTCTCTGTCCGACGAATTTCCTCTAAATTTGATGGCACAATGCCCACACTGTTCTAGCACGGACTGTACGTGACCTTTGGTTTTTCAGCTTTCATCACTTACCTATCAGCTTTCTCTGTAGTCACTTAGCTCAAAGTTTTCAAAAGGGAATCTTGTAGTGCTTATTTTTGAGCCAGGCCATAATTTAATGTAGGTTATTGGGAAAACTAAGAATTGGTTATCCTTGAACTGGGTGTATACCTGAGTCTAAACAATTATGCAAGGTCAGGAAGGGGGCCAGCACATGAGACAAAAACCACAACTAAGTGTCGCAGGAACTGCTGAAGGGGCTAATTCTTCCAAAAACTCCAGAAAATGCTTATCATAGTAGGTCTTTTGTGACTATATTTCAAATTGCATTGATTTTAAACATAATGTGAGTAAAACTTGGCTCAACTCTCACCACAATAATTAGGATTCTTGTTTTCCTCAAAGAGTGTGCTTAGGATAAGATACTTGATTAAGTACTTATCCATCCAAAACTAATTGTACTATTTCATCATTTTCTATTTATAAAACCTGATTATTCACACACACTTTTGCAATCACATGTTAAATAGATCCAGATTTGTGAAAAACAGTTCTTTAAAATGGGGCATAATTTGATATTTTATACTCCAAATTTTAAAAAACATGTTTTTATCTAGAATTTCTGGAAATCATTGTCAGGTTAAAAAATCTGAACACAAAATGTCTTTCTAATGATTCCTGTTATCTAAGTATTAAGGATTTCATTATTCTATGTGTAGATATAGAAAAATACCATACAATTTCTATATCCAAGAAAGATTTGATGTCAAAACAATAGAAATAATAATCATGATAATAATAATAATAATAATAATAATAACTGTATTTCCAAAGCTGCTGGGAAATTTGAGACGTTTGCCTAGAACATAAGAAGCAGTCAACAAATGGAATTATTTCCAAACATATAGCTATTAGATCATTTCCATGAACCATCACTGTCTTTGTTTTCCTCCTTTGAAGTCCTTTTCCTAATCTCATATTTTCTAATTGTTCTCTAGCTAAATTCTCTGCTTAAGTTGCACCACCCTGTTTGTTATATCCTTCCAAGACATTTCAGTCTACTTGTGTGCCTTTTCTGATTGTTTCCTTCTCCTTTTTGGGATGCATTGTACTCTTCTCTTGATTTTGATAAATTCTGTACTTATTTAAAATCCAGTTTAAATTCTATCATTTTCAGAAGAGATAGTCCAGCATAATGGAGTGAGTCTAGATTCTTACGTCAGAGGACTTGGGTTTGAATCCTTACATATGGGTTATGTGACAATTTCACTTTACTCATCTCTGAAGTGAGAATAAGAAACATGTTATTATAAAATATTTCACCTGTACTCTAGCTCCCTGAGAACATTTTCCTGTCTGATTTTTTCCCCTTAGTACGTATAATAATATGTTACATTATATTTTTCTTTTTTAAACTAATGCTGGTCCTATCTCTTATGAAAGCTACAGCTCTATATTTATATATACATATATATTTATTAACAATAATAATATTTTTGGGCCACAATGTGACATTTCAATATATACATACAACTGTACCACATGTACTGGTCAAACCAGCATAATCGACATTTCCTCTTCCTTGTCACTGCTTTATGCTTTATGAATGGAACCCTGGAGCTTCTCTCTTCTACTTGCACATAAAATACATGAGAGATTATTGTGAACTGTAGTCACCCACTATGTTGTGTAACACCAGGAACTTATTCTTTCAATCTAACTCTGATTTGCTGACTGTTATACAAAGAAATAATTTTTAAAAGGAAAAAAGTGGCCTGTGTTCCATTAAATCATAATTTTGAGGGCTAACCATGTTCATAATGCATTAAGGAGGACAGAATTTTTAAATAATCATTTATGGCTCTATATTTTTAAAGAACATTGGGATAAAGCTATTCTGTTCTTTTAGGAGACTAGATTTTAAAAGTTGTAGTTATCCACAACTGGTGACTGTTGTTTAGCGGTTTGTGAGGCTTGATTATACTGCAGGACTTAAGAAATTGTTCCTACTCTGTGATCAAGTATCTTTAAGGTAGTCATGGTTTCCCCAGAGAGACATTATTCTGTTTCGTGGTAGGTACACTTTGGATAACTGCCATGGTCTCTCTGAGTTCAGTTAGAAGAAAACACTGGGAGGAATGAGCAAAAGGACCTTTGCTCACACAGTTGTAGCATGAATTATTGCCTGGATAATTAGGGACTAAGTGCTATTATTATAAAGATTAAAGGCTGCTATAACTCTCCTAGTTTAGGCATCGGCTACCTCCAAGTGTTGTGAAGCAAGCTACTGAAGATAATGGTGTTGCAGGCTTCTAAGTGGTTTCCAAGAGAGGATAGGATAAGACTGATTTAAGTAACAGCAACTGAAATAAGAGACTATTTAGGCTACAGGGAATGTCATAAAAGTGTATGTATTATTGAGGGTATAAAATCTTTATCGCAGTGTGATTATTCTGTTACAGTTAATGGTTCTTTCATTGGGATAAACTTTTTTTTTTTCTATTTCTTATAGTTGACTTTGAGTAGGCTATTGATTTGAGTAGGCTATTGACTGCTCTGTATCTCATTTCCTTAGGAGATTCTAGCTTTTGATGTAAGTATTCATAAAGAGTTTGCCATCTACTAGTGACTTACTTATATTATAACCAGTTGTCTGAAAGGTGTGACTAAGCATTTATTATGTCACTTGCCTCTGGCTATGGTTCTTCTTTTGTTAACAATTACGAATGACAGAAGGGCACCATGATTAAGGGTATGAGCTCTTAGGTTAGCTCTCAACTGCGCCATATAGTATGTGCCTTGAACCTAATACATAAACTGTCTGTTTCTCAGTTTTCTATGCTGTAGTACTTCACAGTCTTCCTAAGAGAATTAAGCATGTTAACACATGAAGACTACATAGCAAAGTATCTATTAAATACAAACACTCAATCAATGTTTGCCTGTATATTATCGTTACTGTTGAATGCATATGACATCTGACTTTTAATACATATGAGAACTCACTGGGAAGTAGGCTGATCATAATTGAATAGATAAAGGAGTTTTTGTTTAGCAAGATTAAAAAGACACAAAGGAAAAGCAATAAATGGTAAAGGCAGAATTCAAATGCTAATCTGTGAAAAATGGTTTTTGAAGCACTGTGCTCTATTGTCTATGGTGTATTGACAAATATTTCTTGTTTATGTACTAGTGTTATATTTAGCTTTCATTAGTCACCACTATCACACTCACCCCAGCTAAGATGTAAGAAGTTGAATCTTCTGCATCTGTTTTTCACTGCGTGTTTGTAGCAGTGCTGAGCATAAACTTGGCATTTGCTGATTCTTTTTGATATACCTAAAGCCTTGGTGGCAGAGCGGTCACGTCATACAGTTGCCAAATTCTTTGCCGATTTCTGTCTATGTGTTTCCTTGATGATGGACAATGGGTAAGAGGGAAGAAAAACTGGCTCAACAAGAAGTCAGGAGCTTCTCTTGACCCTCTCTGTCATTGTGATTCTATGTCCAGGTGTTATTTGGAGTAAGTTCGTTCGTTCTCTCTCTCTTTCTTCCTTTCTTTCTTCCTTTCTTCCTTTCTTTCTTTTCTTGCTCCCTCCCTCCCTCCATCTTCCTTCCTTCCTTCTTTCCTTCCTTCCTTCCTTCCTTCCTTCCTTCCTTCCTTCCTTCCTTCCTTCCTTCTATCTTCCTGATTGTTTTAAGTACTTGAAAGGCAGAGTTACAAAGAGAGAAAGAGATATCTTCCTTCCATTAGTTCACTCCCAAAATGGCTGCAATGGCCAGAGGTGGGCTGATCTGAAGCTAGGAGCCAGGAGCTTCTTCCTGGTATACCATAGTGGGGCAGGGACCCAAGCACTTGGATCATCTTCTGCTACTTTCCCAGGAGCATTAGCAAGGTTCTGTATCAGAAGTGGAGCAGCCCAGATTTGAACAGGCACCCATACGGGATGGTGGTGTTGCAGATGGCGGTTTAACCCATTAAGTCACTGTGCAGGCCCTCAATTTCTTGTTTCTACCATCTCCTCACTCATCCCTCTGCATAGATTGTAAGAGCTGGTGGATAAAATGTAGAAAAGTCTATGTAATTATTCACACTTAAGATTTAGTTGAGTAAATGTGTAATCTCTCTATAGATTAGCATCTCTACATTTTGAACTCTAGACCATATGAAAACAGGAGGAAAACTGCAGATAAGTTAGTGTGATAGCCCTAGTGCACAACTAGGTATGAATACCCTTCATGCTGTGACAGAAACAACAGCGTGTGCCACTGACCTTTAGAACAGTTGGGTGGCCAAGGCTGCTGTTGTAGCTTCGGAGTTACTATCATATTTATATACTGTAGGTCCACACCACTGAAAACCATTAAAAATGAAAATGAGGCAATATTTTACCTTTAGAACAGTTGGGTGGCCAAGGCTGCTGTTGTAGCTTCGGAGTTACTATCATATTTATATACTGTAGGTCCACACCACTGAAAACCATTAAAAATGAAAATGAGGCAATATTTTACCTTCGTAAATATGGATTCCTAGATATCTTTTGAATGATAGACTCTTAGCTAAAAATTTTAAATGCTAATGATTTCATATTATCAGAGATGTATCATAAACAATAAATGAGAGAGAAAACTTAGAAAAATAAATTTCATAAAATTATGACAAATGATATAGGCCAGAAAAGAATGTTTGCACTTTATAACTGGCACATACATTTAAATAACTGGGACATATATTTTTTCCTGGTTTTAATTCATAAGTACATAGTCAAAATAACATCCGTTTGTGAGACAACCTTTGAATTTAAAATATAAACGCCTTATCTTCTCTTTCTCCAAATGATAAAAAAAAAGTATAGAAAGTAGTTAAAATTTTACTGGTTAAAAATAGGACTTCAAATTAAAACAAAAAATGAAAAGGAAAACAAAGGTGGAGTTTGTTTCAAAGACACATTCCTCTATTTTGATACCTCTATTTTGATTCAGCAGTTCTATTGTTATGTAGGGTGATTCTGATACAGGTGGTTTGGGATTAATCTTTGAAACAACTGGATTGAGAGAATATATACGGTTTAAAGTTACTCAATGGATATTTGATTCATATTCTGAGTATTTATAGAGATATGATCCCTTACCTTAGTTGCAATAAATGACATTGATAAATGATAATATTGAGGACCTAGTGCTTTCCAGGTCTTAGGAATACAGAAGTGAAGAAAATGACAAGTCCTTGCCCTCAAGGAATTTATATCCTAAACGAGAATGAGGGACAATAAAGAAGAAAATCAATATATAGTATGCCAGAGGCTGACAGGGCTGTGTAGAAAAGTGAAGTGAATGGAAAAGGGACATTGTTTTATGATGATAAAGGGGAGTAGGGAGGAAAATTATATTTGTTGCATATATTTGTCAGGTGCTTTGGTTATTTTTCTTATTAATCCTCAAAACCAAGAGATGCCGTATCTTGCTCTCACAGAAGCCCAAACTAAGACCCCTAAAGGTTAAACAATTTGCCCATGGTCTCAGTGACAGAAATTTTTGAAGTCCGAATCAAATCCAGATTTTATTGACTAAGCTCTACCATGCAGTTCTTGCCTTCCCTCTGACTCAGGTTTCTCGTGTGTGACATTTTTATTAGCACTTTTCTATATACAAACTGTATTTCCAACACACTGCTATTTAGTCTTTATAATAATACAAATAGCTAGTATTGTCAAGCTGATTTCACAAAGGAGAAAACTCAAGGCTCAGAGATTTACCCAAATGAGAAAGGAGTATGTGCATAAGTGTCTGACTCCAAAGTCTTTGCCCTTTCTACAAACTGAGCTCAGCTTGAGGTGATACAATTTGGTGTTTGCAAGAATGGCCTGTCAAATTGAAAGGCTGACATTACATTCGAATCCCAGTTTCCACCACTTAGCAGGTATTTGACTTTGGGATTTCAAATACTCTAAACCTTATTTTCCTCCTCTATAAAATGAGGGATAATAATAATATTTAACTTAATTATGAGGATTACATGAGTCAACACATCCAAAGCTCTTAGAACAGTTCCTGATATATAGGCAATGCTACACAAAAGTTACATGTTAATATAACGTTGGGAAGGTGAAAGTAAAGTGAAATTAAAAGCCATATGTGTTTCCATCTAATTAAATGTTAAATGATGTGGTTTTCACAATAATTACAGCAGAAGTTCAGAGAATAGAGATGACCTGAACACATGCATGACCTTTTAACTCCAAGGAATATATTGGAGCTTTTCGAACCACCTATGGACATTTTCTTCCTCAGATTTTCCTTTTTGGGTAGCCTACTGCTTGTTCCATATCAAGTTTTAAAAATAATTTTTTGATTTGACTAATACAAATTGTATGTATATGTGGTAAATAACATGATGTTTTGAAATATATATACGTGTGTGTGTGTGTGTGTGTGTGTTGTGGCATGCTTAAATCAAATTATTATGTATATTATCTCACACACTTAAGTATGACAATACTTAAAATATATTCTCTTAATACTTTATCCCTTTTAGTATTTTTTTGTTCTACTTAATACTATTGGTTGAACTCTGTAATTAAAATACAATTATTCTTAGTTGTTTAAATTTAACTGAAAAGTGATCTCTGCTAAATATAAGAGTGGGAATAAGAGAGGGAAGAGATGTACAATTTGGAACAAGCTCAAGCTGACTTGCCCCAAATGGTAGAGTTAGAAATGTGCCTGGGGATTCCAACTCAATCCCATCAAGGTGGCATGCACCAATGCCATCTCACTAGTCCAAGTGATCAATTTAAGCTCACAATTGATCATAATGATAGGTCTAAGAGTCAAAGGGATCACATAAACAAGACTAGTGTCTGCTAATACTAACTGATAGAATCAAAAAGGGAGAGAAAGATCCAGCATGGGAAGCAGGATACACAGCAGACTCATAGAATGGCAGATGTCCTAAAAAGCACTCCGGCCTCAGAATCAGCCCTTAAGGCATTCAGATCTGATTATTTTTTGACAAATGTACCTGGGGAAAGATTGTTTGCATAGATGAGCTGAGTCAGGTCAAATAAAGTCTGTAAGTGAGATCTTCCAGGCCACCACTAGGTGGCTAAATAACGCTCAATCTCTAAGTATAGGACTTTTTTTTTTTTTTTTTTTTTAATTTTAAGGATTGTATTCAGTGAGAGAAATGCACAGGAGAGTGAGGGCTTTATTTAGGGGAGAAAGAAAAGTCTAGAGGCTAAGTTGGGGTCTATACCAAGCAGAGAGCAGGCCAAGAACAAGCCACGTGTACCAAAGGCAGGAGAGCAGGGAGTGGGCAGCCTGAAGGCCATGTGTCCTGAAGGCACAGGCAGCAAGGACAGCAAAAAGGGGGGTGGGGGGCGCACCATGTTCCAGGCCTTTTATCCACTTCCAAAGGGGAGTGGTTACATAGCCTGATTGGCAGGTGGGCATATAGGTGGGATCAGATAGGGCCATGAGATCACACAGGTTTTAGTATATGTGCTGCCGAAGCGAGCACAGATCACACAGGTTGAAGGAATGGTCTTCCAGATCACAAATCTAATTGAATTTATCCTATCTGCCTCCCTACATCATTCCCCCTGCAGAGAGATTCCAGCCCTTAATCCTAAGGGCTGTTGAAGTGCATGGAATCATCATATCTTCTATAGCTGCTTCCTAATTATGAGGAGCGTAAGCAGGCCCTGCCTATCCTGGTTCTGGAAGTCTCTGCCTATCTCATTTAACAAATTTGCTTTATCAGCTGGAGCAATTTCAGTCACTGCCAATGGCTGTGTCTCTTGCATGGTCAGCTATTCCAAGAAGTTGTTGAGTTCTGAAACATATAAGTTTGGTAATTAGCATAAGCAAAACTGGAACAAAGTCTTTCATGTTGTAGCATATGAAATTAATTACTGTACATTGTATCCATTGTAAGGGTATGATATATGTTACCTATCAAGACTCTCTTTGATGGATTTTTATGTTGTTTCTAGTTTTGGGCTGCTATGAATAACACTACTATGAACATTTATGTGGAAGTCTTTGAATGGGTGACGGTTGTTCTACTAGGTTGTTCAATAGAATCAGCTTTCCTCAATGAGTTGCCTTGACACCTTTTCTCAAAAAGAAATTGATCATATATAAATTCTGGACTCCTAATTTTGTCCCATTGATTTACATATGTCTATCCTATGTCTGTATTACACTGTCTTGATGACTGTAACTTTACAGTAAGTTTTGAAATTGAAAAATAAAATATTTTCAAATTTCTTCTTTTTCAAAATTGTATTAGCCTAGTTTTGTATTCTTATATAAATTTCAGGATCTTATTGCTAATTACTCTTAAAAGGGCTGCTGATATTTTTATAGAGATATGGCAAAATTCTATTAAATCTATAATCCATGTAGGGAGATTTTTAATCTTATTGGTAGTGAGTCTTCTAATCCACAAACATATTTATCTTTCTCAGAAAAGTTTTACAACTTTCTGTGTATAAGCATAGTACTTCTATTGTCAAATTTATTCCAAAGTCCTTTATTCTTTTTGAACTATTGTGAATGAAATTGTATTCTTAATTGCACTTTCATATTGTTTACTGCTCATATATAGAGCTCAACAGATCTCATTTATTTTATGCCCACCAAAGAAATTTATTTGATGGCAGAGGCCTGGGTGATTTAAAGTGCAGCTATGAATTCTTAAGGCTATTATAAATTGTCATGGATAATATCATATCTTTTTCACCAATGTATATCTGAAACCCTTAGTATCGGTTTTATATGTGATGGGCACTCATCATATTATAACTGAATAAACACATGAATTCGGGAATATTATTTTTTCAGTTTAAAACAATAATCCATGTTAGTCAGTTGCCTTGATATGATGTTCATCTTTGCAAGTAATGTGAGTTAATAATTCACTGTGAGCTCTTATCAAGTAGGAGCTGAAGGTTTTCTTATTGATGACAACAAAAGTTTAATAAAATTAAATTATGTATTATCATTGGGGATTTTGTGATAAATTTGCTTGTTTTAATAAAATAAACACTTATAAGTTTGATAGATGAGAATTGTTTGAGTATCTTTTCTAGTATAATAAATGTAAAAGTATTGCTTGAAGAAAATTTGATGTGCCAATTAGCACACCTAGGTAGTTATTTCCTAAGTACCTGCTACTGTCTTCACTTTTGTCTACTTCTATAATAAACAGAGGAATATTTATAAAATTTCAGAGTACTTATAAACTTCCAAGGGTGGCCTTGGAAGTTCAAAGCGTGTGGCCTCTGCATGTTTCTTTCTGTGTACAAACGAGAGAAACATTATAACGTGGAGATTTAACAACATTTATAGGATGCAAGAGGAAACTTTTCCTGTGGATTGAATATCACATGTAATAGGGCCCATGTAAGAAAAGTGCCAGTCCCAGCTTACATATGTAGTGCTAGTGTCCAGATTTTAAACTATTGCATTATAAATATATGTATGTAAATAAGCTGGGATGAGTTTGTCCATTCTATTTTATATTTTATCTTTTACCATAATGCTATGTATATATTTTTCTGTTGATCTGCATTCTCACCAATATGTATTATAGTTAAACCTGAAATATAAGCAGTAATAGCTTGACCCTTTTTGGATGTAGTGTATCTGACTTCTATCAGTTGAGGATAGCAGAGAGGGTCCTTGTTGATAAAATGGAATGCATCAAGATACGAAACAGGGACAGCACAATATTTTTTTTAAAAAAAATTATTTATTTATTTGAAGGGCAGAACTAAAGAGAAGCAGAGAGAGAGAGAGAGAGAGAGAGAGAGAGAGAGAATCTTCCGTCCGCTGGTTCACTCCCCAAATGGCTGCAACAGCTGGAGCTGAGCCGATTCAAATCCAGGAGCCAGGAGCTTCTTCTGGGTCTCCCACTCACGTGCAAGGGCCCAAGGACTTCTACTGCTTTCCCAGGCCACAGCAGAGAGCTAGATCAGAAGTGGAGCAGCCAGGTCTGGAACTGGTGCCCATATGGGATGCTGGCACTGCATGTGGGGGCTTTACCCACTACGCCACAGTGCCAGCACCAGCATAATATTTTTTTTTATTTGACAGACAGAGTTAGACAGTGAGAGAGAGAGAGAGAGAGAGAAAGGTCTTCCTTTGCTGTTGGTTCACCCCCCAAATGGCCTCTATGCCATTTCGCTATTGGCACGCTGCGCCGATCTGAATCCAGGAGCCAGGTGCTTCCTCCTGGTCTCCCATGCGGGTGCAGGGCCCAAGCACTGGGCCATCCTCCACTGCACTCCTGGGCTACAGCAGAGATCTGGACTGAAAGAGGAGCAGCTGGGACAGAACTGGCGCCCCAACCGGGACTAGAACCTAGGGTACCAGCTCCGCAGGTGGAGGATTAGCCTATTGAGCTGTGGTGCCGGCCAGTATTTTTGATCTCAGGTGGTGGTGGGAGGCAGAATCTCGAAGTACCAGGCAGTTGCACAATGGCCCATGTTACAGCTTATTGAAATCATGAAGTCATTACCACTCATTAGGGTCAGAGGGAATGGGGATTTTAACTAAATTGTATTCGAAAAAAATGTATGCAGAATAGAGGTTCAACTGCCCTACCCTTGAAAATACTACAGAGATTGCTCTCCCTACAATGTCATTTACAGCATGTCATAAATCTAGACCTATTCTTATATTTTTGTATTTGATAAAGGTCTTTAATTTTTAATAACTTTCAAAAATCAAAAGTACAGTAAAAAGAAACTAAATGATGAGCTTCTGTTCCCGAGGGTAACTCTTACAAGATATGAGAGGGCACTTTCAGTGTGATGTACCTGACCATGTGAAAATCTGAAAGCAAAAAACTGAAGAAATATGAGCAGATACCTCAAAATACAGCAATTCTTTGAGAAGATTATGTCTGAAAACCACATTTTAACAGGTGAGTCTACATAATGTGTCTTCACATAACACTCTAGAAAGCATGACATTTTATTTGTATCAAAACACTATTCTAAATCAGTTTTGCTCCATTTGATTCCATTTTCTCTTACAAGCTCTGCTAGCAGAACTTTGCAATCACTTAAATGATGTCAATACTTTAATATCATGCCATCAGATAGAAAATTATTTATTTCTATAATGGCTTGATATTTTCACCCAACTCATGAAAGTTAAAAAAAAAAAAAACCTGAAAATTTGTTCTGTCAAAGCTGAGCCAACTGAGAGTACTATGAATGCTAATGTAAATTCAGTTAAAACATTTAACATTGTTGATAAAATATACCTAGTTTGCATGGTAATACACATGCATATTTGGTGGAGCATTCAGTCATGATAAAAGCAATGTTCTTATTAAATTAAAACTCATATTCTGGAAATGGTTGTTATGGAGTAATGTACACAATAGAAAGTGTTATTCTACCAATCAAAGCAGAAGTTGTGGTAATGGAATTTACAAATATTTTAATTCATAAGCAGGGAACTATGAACTTTTGTCCTGAAGCTAAATTCAAAATTAAAAAAAATACTGTAACCAGCAAGTTTTTATATTTATATTTTATTTTTATTGTTCATTATCATGCAGATTTTTGGAATATTTAATCCTTTGGAGATTTTCTTTGTAAATCAACTTGAGTTTAAATCTAATGATAAAGGAATTTTACCTAAACATGTACTAAATTATCATTGCATTTTTGCCAAAATAGGTTGACAATTTTAAACAATGTGCTTAATGAACATAATTTCTCCAACACAGCATGTCAAACTTTTAAAAAATTATGATTATTGCAAAACTTTATAGTACTGAACTTTTTCCAGTGACAGCACTGAACAAATTAATTTATGAACTAAAACATAGTATAAGATTTAAATTTCAAATTATATCATTTCATATTTAAATAACTTGACATGTTAGAAGAATATTTTGATGGAGCTTCTATTTTTAAACAAATAAATTTATGTTTTATGCCAGAATGGAATAAAACTGAGAGGCATTATGACTGCAGCATGCAAGTTAGGAAAAGTGTTAAGAAGAATCATGAAGAAAGGTGATTTATTTGATTTGTCTTATAAATATGTTTGTTAAAGAGAAATACTTTGAAAAACATTTTTTGAGGCAAAATGCAATATTTGTTAAAATATTTGATTTGAAATAATCACCCATTTCAGTACAAAAATTATTGATGATAATATCCCCTATTTATTAGGAATTATGCCCAGTTTAGCAAATTAAAAATATGATGGTGTACAGAGAAGTATCTATTGTAGATGTTAATTATTTCATAATATCTCAGAATAATGCAGTCAGTTTTATGAAAACAATAAAAAATAATATATAGAAAAATAAACTTTTCAGAAAAGTACCAAGACATGGTATTAGAGAGAAATATTGTTTTCAAAAGTGATTACAGATTATTTTTCTATTTTTGATATTTATTAATATTCAGAATTCAATATAATTTTTAAACGTTTCACTTAGTGTATATAGATATATGTTATTTTTAGTTTCTTAGAAAGTTGTATTTTCAAAAATATTATTTGAGTGGCTGGCATTGTGGTGTAGCAGATTAAGCCACCATTTGCAATATCAATATCCCGTATCTGGAGTGCCATTTGGTGTCCTAGCTATGATGCTTACAATATAGGTTCCTGATGATGCACCTGGGAAAGCAGGGGAACATGGTTCAAGTACTTGGGCGCCTGCCACTCATGTGGGCTTCCCAGATAGAGTTCTGGGCTTCTGGTTTTGGTTTGGACCAGCCAGAGTTATTATAGCCATTTAGGGAGTGAATCAAGTGATGGAAGAACCCTTTCTCTCCCTCTTTCTGTTACTCTGTTTTTCAAATAAATAAAATAAACCTTTTAGAAAAATACTTCTTGAAAAATTGTATTTAAATGGTTCTATTTAAATGACTTTAAAGAACTATTTAAATAGTTCAATAACATGATGTGAATAATTTTTTGGCTAATAATATCTCAAAAAACTATGAAACTTTAATTAGTTTTAATGTTTTGTTTTTCTTAAAGGGATTCCAGCTTGGATAATTAAATGTATGGTTGTTATACCAAAGATAACCAAAAATAGCCAAAAATCTTCATTCTAAGATTTATTCTGAACAAACTGCTCCGCAATCAAGGGCTTCTACAATTCCATCCCCTACCTGATGCATTTAGCTTGTTTGTGACTCGTTCCCGCCCTTCCTACCTTCATTCATTTTTTTTTTTTTAAGATGTATGTATTTATTTGAATGTCAGAGTTACACACAGAAAGAAGGAGGGACAGACAGAGAGATTTTCCATCCTCTGGTTCACTCTTCAGATGGTGGCAGCAGCCAAGGCTAGGCAAGGCCAAAGCCAAGAGGAACCAGGATCCAGGAGCTTCTTCTGGGTCTCCCAGTGGGTAGCAAGGGTCCAAACATTTGGGCCATCTTCTGCTGCTTTTGTCAGACCATCAGTAGAGAGTCGGATGGAAATGGAGCAACCTGGAAATGAACTGGTGCCCATGTGAGACACCAGTGTTGCAAGTGGTGGCTTTTCCTGCTAAGTCACAGTGCCGGCCACCCTTCCTTCATTCTGGACTTTAGAGTCTTAGTAGTTCTAATTACTTTTGTCTCTCTTGGTTAATAGCTAGAAAAAATAAATGGTAAGAGTGCTTTGTTTTAATTTCGTAATTCATTCTTGATAATTTCTCCCTCAAAAGTCTCATTTGGTTGCAGGGATTAGGATGCCACTTTAGACACTTGCATACCATACTGGATTGCTTGGATTAGAGTCCTGCTTTTGCTTCTGATCCAGCTTCCTGCTAAAGAGCACCATAGGAGACAACAGTTGATGACTAAAGAACTTGGGTCCCTCCCACCCACATGGGATACCTGTATTGAGTTCAAGTCTCCTGGCTTCCTGCTGGCCCAACCCTGGTTGTTTCTGGCATTTGGGAAGTGAACCAGAACTTAGAGGATATTTCTTAGTCAGTCTGTCTGTCTCTCTCTTTCCCCACGTCTCTCTGCCTTTCAAATAAAATGAAAAAAAAAAAAAAAAGTTCCATTGGTTTGGTCTGATGTTGAAGAGTACTTTCTGCATGGTCTCGATTCTAGCTCTTTTAAGTTCTGTATTGGGTAGTGTTATTGGTTGTCTGTCTTTAGGTTTCATCATTATCACTGTTCACATTTGTTCATGTACTGTTCTTTCCTCCAAGAGAATAGATTAGATATTTCAAAGATTTTCCCTTTAGTGACAACATCTAATTCACTGATTTCCCTTTTAATAATCTAAAATGGATCACCTCATATCTATATCAATGCCTACAAATGAGGCTACTTGTTTGCATTTTATTAACTATTTTAATCATGAAACTTCTCTTATTATTTGGCCATTCTAATCTCAGGAATAACTCTTTATATAAGCAATTATTTGTTGCATTCAGGCAGACCACAGTTGCACTAGGAAATCTAATTAAACAGAATTTGTCATCCTTGTGGAATAACAGGGAGGTTTATGTCTATTAGGGCATTCTGCTAAAAATATTGCCTGTTGCGACTATGATAAGAATTATCCATGGAAATTAATTTATGTTTATGATTATTCCACAATTAATAACCTTATCTGTAAAATTTGTATTTCTCATGTTGATAATATTCAACTACTGTATTTGTCAAAAACAAAACAAAGTACGATGGCCAAAAATTTAAGATATATTCTTAGTGTTTTATCCACATGAATATAGTATTAATACTTCCTATAATCTCTCTTCTATAATTCATGTAATGTAAAATACTGATGATGACATTATATCACAGAAAATCACAGCACTTTTTATCTTAATAAATTTACCAAGGAAAGTTTTTTTTTCACATAGCCTGATTAACTGTATTCTTTCCTGTTGTAACTTAAGATATAAAGAAATATACTGATAGAATTTAGAAAATTTTCTGTTGTGTCCATGTCATTTGGTATATTTATACCACGGTAATGTCCCCTCACTTTGAGGGTCTTGGAGAGAGGACAGAGTGTACTATATGAGGAGTGTCTGTAGGCCATGGAGGGTTTTCATATTTCTGTAATGATAATGTCTAAGATAAATTACTCTTCACTCAGCTAGATGTCTGTTGACAAGCAAACCTCTCGGGAGAGGTTAAAGATGCTATTTTTGCTGCACAGAGCACAGGTTTATCCCTTGGTTTGAAGTTCCCGGACATAGCATTTGAAACTACCCTTACAACGGTACAAACAAAAAATGAAGCTATTCACTATATCAACACAACAAGGAAGCTTTGATGCGCAGAGGTGTTGGACAATATTATCACATTAGGTATTTTACTCACAAACTAAGTAACATTTATGAACTAGTTCACAAATCCTATTGCATTTGTATCCTGTATGTAACTCAAGAACAAGTTGGATGTTTAAAGCAGCAAAACCCAGCTCATTGGATTTTGCATTTGTTTTGGGCTTGTCCAAATAAAAAGTTGTAGATGCTCTGGAGACATTTGTTATGTTGTGTCTAATTGTTGTCAAATGTATTATTTGTAAAAATGTTTATTTTTATTTATTTGAAAGGCAAAATGACAGAAAGAGAAAGAGAAAGAGATTAATCTTCCATCCTCCCAAATGTCCACGATAGCACAACAGCCAGGGCTGTGCCAGGCCAAAGCCAAGGGCTAGGAACTCCATAGGAGATCAAGAACTTCAGCCATCATTTGCTGCCTCCCAGGGTGCACATTACCAGGAAACTGGACCAGAAACGGAGGCACTCTGCTATGGAATGACTATTGCTCCACAACACCCACCGTAAATATATTGTTGTTAATAGGGCCTTAAATGCTCTTTAGCATTCATCATCCTGGAGGTTCATCTATTATAAAATTCTACATCAATGGGAAACTCAATTAACTTTAATAAGTACAGTAGAATTTTGTGAGAATGATAAACAAAAAATATGGTAGACTCTAAAAGCTGATAATTTTCTTATCTTTTGTTGGCTCATCTTTTTGCCTCACGGTGAAGGGGCACCAAGAAGAGTGACCAGAAAGACAATGTTTTATTCAGCTTACTGCAACACTTTTAAATTTTTAAAAAAGATTTACTTAATTTATTTGAAAATCAGAATTAAAGAGAGAGGGAGAGACAGAAATTTTCTATCTGCTGGTTTGTTTCCCAAATGGCCTCAATGGACAGGGCTGGGCCAGATGGAAACCAGGAGCTAAGAACTTCTTCCAGGTCTCCCACGTGGGTACTGGGGCCCACACACCTGGGCCATCTTCTACTGCTTTCCCAGGTGCATTAGCAGGGAGCTGGATTGGAAGTGGAGCAACTGGGACTTGCTCAGCACACATAAGGGGTACCAGTCACAGTTGGTGACTTTATCTGCTATGCCCCAACATCGACCCCAAGCAATAATTTTTTTAAAGACAGAGTTATGAAAGCTGAATGTAAGGCTCTGTCACAGTTGATTCCAATTTATTGAAGCTGATAAATAACCAGAAACTTTGACTTTCCCCAGCACACCAGAACTCTCGCATATCTAAATAAAGATTATTTCCTGATGAATAAACAATGGGACTTTTCCTCCTCTACTAAAAATTTCATTTTGTTTACAAAATGAGAACATAACATATCATAAAATTATCTTTGTGTGTACAAGGATATATTCATTTAAGAGTTTTAACTTTTCTGTAGATTTATGTAATCATCCCAATCAGAACACAGAACAATTCATCCCTCCCCAAACTTTTGTCCCACTGGCCTTTTGTAGTGAAATACTTCCCTTACCCTTATCCTTTGATGACCACTGATCTATTCTCTGTGTTTTGGCTTTCTCTAGGATGTTACACACTTGGAATCATTTGATCTATATATAGCCTTCAAAACTGGCTTCTTGCACTTAACACAATGTCTTTCAGATTCATTCATGTTGTTGTGCATGTCATAGTTTATATCTTAATTGCTCTACAGTGAGTGGTTCATTGTACAACTGTAACATATTTGTTACATATTCATCTATTGAAAGAAATTTGTCAACCCTCCTCTGCTATTGAAGGTTATGAGTAAAACTTCAATACGTATTCTTGTGTCAAGTTTTTGTATGAAATAAGATTTTATTTCTTGTATTTGTGAAATAAGTGAGATTATTGGATCATACAGTAGGTATATATTTAATTTGATAAGAAGCAGCTAAGCCGTTTTCCAAAAATATCTCTACTGTGTTACATCCTTGTGTTCCGGAAATGTCTAAAACTTCCATTTGGTATTCATTCTTGCTAGCACTGGTATTGTTAGTTTTTTGAATTCTGATTATGCTAATAGGTTTTCAGTGATATCCCAAAGTGGTTTCAATTTAAAGACTAATGATGTTGAGCATATTATCAAGTGTTTATTTACCATCTATACATTTTCTTTAGTTAATTAGTAGCTTAAATCTTTTGTCTAATATCTAGGGTTACTTTTTATTATTGGAATTTTTTTTTTTTTTTGACAGGCAGAGTGGATAGTGAGAGAGAGAGACAGAGAGAAAGGTTTTCCTTTTGCCGTTGGTTCACCCTCCAATGGCTGCCACGGCCGGCGTGCTGATCCGATGGCAGGAGCCAGGTGCTTCTCCTGGTCTTCCATGTGGGTGCAGGGCCCAAGCACTTGGGCCATCCTCCACTGCACTCCCGGGCCACAGCAGAGAGCTGGCCTGGAAGAGGGGCAACCAGGACAGAATCCGGTGCCCCAACCGGGACTAGAACCCTGTGTGCCAGCGCCGCAAGGCAGAGGATTAGCCTGTTGAGCCACGGCACCGGCCTATTATTGGATTTTTTGAGATGCTTTAAAAATGTAAATTCTAAAAACAGTTTTTGAGACTTGAGATTTGTTTTAACAAACTGTTTACAGATGGTAAGTACTTATCTGATTCTATCTTGAGGGCTAATTTTTAACATTTGACTAGCATAAATTAAAATGTCTAACTGTTTCTATCAGTAAAGTACTTAGTGAATTTCTTCCTTTGTGTGTGTTCCCTTGTTTGGAAAGTCAATAGATTTTTGTTTAACAACAACAACGAAGAACCTATTGGTTTTTCTTTTTTTATTCCTTGACAGTATAAAAACCTGACCCTGTTACTGCCCAACTAAGTTCTGTTGAGTACATTATTTAATTTTTCAGAGTCTCAATATACCTTACTGTAAAATAAAGATGAATCTTAGAATTTTTGTAAAGATTAAATAAGGCAATGTATGTAAACTCTCAACTAGTCTGGTACCTATTGGAAGTTCAATAAATCTCCCTCTCATATCAATAATATTAGCATTGCCCTTTTTCATATAATTTAAGTACATATTTAATCTCAAAAGTTAATGAATACATAGGAAAAGTTTAGAAAATTGACTAATCTGATAGTAAAATAATATTTTAACAACGAAGGCATTTTAGACTTCTGGTATTCTCTGCCAGATGTTTTAACTCTATGATTAGCTATTTAGGAAGTCAGGAAATTGGCCTGTCAATCTATGATGGACAACTGCATAATGTACTTCCTTAGTAAACTCAATTAGAGCTACAGCTATGCTTGGGAAGAGGCTAAAAAAGTGATTAGTGCTCAGAAAGGCAGTAGCAGTCCAATAATTGTGTAATGAAGAGCAAGCAAGTGCTTCCACAAAACAGAAGAAATGCAAAGTGCTTAAATAATTTTTTGGTGTTAATCAAAGAGTATTTTTCTGGCAGGAGATTGTTAGTCATGATTTTATTTATCCTCAGTAACTAAGTTACCATAGATTTTCCTAATGTAACTATGAAGACTTTTAAGTGATAAATATTTGTCCTTTAAAAGTATTATTTTTTAAAATTTTTATTTATTTATTTATTTTTTGACAACCAGAGTTAGACAGTGAGAGAGAGAGAGAGAGAGAGAGAGAAAGGTCTTCCTTTTTCTGTTGGTTCACCCCTCAAGTGGTCTCTATGGCTGGCGCATTGCCGCCTGTGCACTGCGCTGATCCAAAGCCAGGAGCCAGGTGCTTCCTCCTGGTCTCTCATGCGGGTGCAGAGCCCAAGCACTTGGACCATCCTCCACTGCCCTCCCGGGCCACAGCAGAGAGCTAGACTGGAAGAGGAGCAGCTGGGACAGAATCCGGCTCCCCGACCAGGACTAGAACCCAGTGTGCTGGCAATGCAGGCGGAAGATTAGCCTAGTGAGCCACGGTGCCCCCCTAAAAGTATTATTTTTAAAAAATATCTAGCATATCACTTTGGAAGATAATGCACAGAAAGATAAACTTTAGAAAAATAGCTAATCCACGCAAGGAAAAAGTCTCCAGTAGGCCAACGATTTATTGGTGGAGGACGGCATTTGAGACAAAGAGAGAGCAAGAGAGTGAGAGAGCAGGCATCAGGGAAACAGTTTATTTATTTAAAAAAAAAAATTTTTTTTTGACAGGCAGCGTAGACAGTGAGAGAGAGAGACAGAGAGAAAGGTCTTCCTTTGCCGTTGGTTCACCCCCAAATGGCCGCTGTGGCCGCTGCACCGCGCTGATCCAAAGGCAGGAGCCAGGTGCTTCTCCTGGTCTCCCATGCAGGTGCAGGGCCCAAGCACTTGGGCCATCCTCCACCGCCCTCCCGGGCCACAGCAGAGAGCTGGACAGGAAGAGGAGCAACCGGGACAGAAGCTGGCACCCCAACCGGGACTAGAATCCTGTGTGCCAGCGCCGCAGGCGGAGGATTAGCCTAGTGAGCTGCGGCGCCGGCCACAGTTTATTGTTGATACAATAGTGATCTTCAATTTTACTGAACATTGGGGTTATCTGGGGATTGGTGGGGGGAGAGATATTTAAAAGATGTTTGATACTGATGCCTGATTTCTGTCCTCATACATTCAGATTTAATTGGCTTGAGGTTTGAGCTAGGTTTTAGGAATTTAAAAGCCTCTCCTGATCATTCTAATGTGCAGTAAAATTGAGATACTCTGGATTAGATATAAACGAAAAAAAAAAAAAAAGTCTGGTTAAAGGTCACTTTTGACTGACAGCTCTGTGGAAAGGAAATATTGTCCCATAACAAGATTTTAATTAAAGTTCATGATATATTTGCTTAAGCATTTTGCCAGAAATGTTAATTTCTTCTACAAAGGGAGAAAAGGTTGGCTTCCATACCAGGTTTGAGACAGTTTTTCTTCTACAGGGAATTGTGTTGGAGTGGGAATTAAGAAATTTCATTCTTGACCTGTCTCTGGTTTTTACTACCTTACTCACTAGCTCAGTTATATTGGAAACTTTTTAACTTCACCAGTCTTCAGTTTAGGAACTAGATAAATTTTATAATAGTTTAAACCTATAAAATTCTGCTTTTATAAAGTAGCATGTTATCAGTATTACTATATTTATAGGACAAAAAGTAGAAATACTGTAAAATTGTAAATTGTTTAAAAAATTTACCTTTCTATATGGAACCTGCATAAGCTGAGTCACACTGGTGCTGGTAGGAGCATGGAATTCTCTTTTAAATGTACATACCCACAATAATCTCATTCACATACATTACCAGTTTGCTGCTTAAAAGCTGATCTTTTTTGTTTTAAATTTATTTTATTTATTATTTGAAAGACAAAGTTAGAGAGAGAGGTAGAGCCAGACAGAGAGAGAGAGAGAGAGAGAGAGGTCTTCCATCCACTGGTTCACTGCCCACATGACCACAACAGTCAGAGCAGAGTTGATCAGAAGCCAGGAGCCAGGAGCTTCTTCCAGGTTTCCCATGTGGGTACAGGAACCCAAGAACTTCAGCCATCTTCTGCTTTCCCAGGCCATAGCAGAGAGCTGGATCGAAAGTGGAGATGTTGGAACTCAATCTGGCACCCACATAGGATGCTTGCACTGCAGGCCAGGGTTTTAACCCACTGTACCACAGTGCTGGCCCCAAAAGCTTATCCTTATACCTAATATTTTATTTTGGTTGTTTACTACACTTCCAGAACCATGTTGAAGAGAGATAATGAGAGGAGGAAGCCTTGTCCATGTGTACTCGCAGGGAAAATTCTTTCAGTGTTCTTTGTCAATTGTGCTACTTGCTATTGGTTCATTGTAGACAATCAATCATAGTAAAGGAACTGCTATCTTTTACTAAACAAATATATACCTAGACAATTACGCACACAGTCATTCATGCATACAATCACCTATACACAGTGACTCACACCAACAGAACTCCACCTCTAGAACTCTATAGGTTCTGAGAAGACCAATGATGGACTCCCCTTCCTCCATAACAGTATCCTAAAAATATTCTAACCATGTTTTCTCCATATCACAAAACTGTTGTTTCCCCTAACCACTTGTCCCCACTTTTTTTTCCTAGGTCTTCACCCAAACTGTTCATTAGAACACCAAACTGTCCATTAGAACATCTTGTCAGCCATCAGGACTGTTTTCTTCTTCTTCTTTTTTTAAAGATTTATTTATTTATTTACTTGAAAGTCAGAGTTACACACAGAGAGAAAGAGATGCAGAGAGAGAGAGGTCTTCCATCTGCTGGTTCACTCTCCAATTGGTTGCAATGGCTGGAGCTGGGCTGAACCAAAGCCAGGAGCCAGGAGCCATGAGCTTTTTCTGGGTCTCCCACGCAAGGACCCAAGGACTTGGGCCATCGTCTACT
Source organism: Lepus europaeus (assembly GCF_033115175.1). NCBI lineage: Eukaryota > Metazoa > Chordata > Mammalia > Lagomorpha > Leporidae > Lepus > Lepus europaeus. The sequence goes on along the minus strand of NC_084827.1, from coordinate 138,972,244 downwards.
GCTTTCCCAGGCCATAGCAGAAAGCTGGATCGGGAGCGGAGCAACCGGGACCTGAATCAGCACCCATATTGGATGCCAGTACTGCAGGCAGCAGCCTCACCATAGCGCTGGCCCCAAGACTGTTTTCTTCTAAGACTGGCTCAATTAAACTTTTTCTGCCTAGTTTACTTGTACTAAATCTAGGTTCCAGGTTTGTAAGAGTCCCAAAAATCAATCAGAATTTCATTTCTGCTCACCTAGAAGGACAAGTTTATGGCAGAGAAGGTATATGGTGTTCATTGACTGTTTCTCTTCCTGGCTGCCTTGGGTCCACAGAGAATTTTCCATACCATGGTCAAAATAAATGAATATATTTCTACCCTTCCAAAGTTCTGGGCAGTCATGGACTATTATGGATTTTGTCCCACAACACAATGCATCCCGATGAACCAGAAAGTTAGTGCCTAGCTGGTAATTCTGTTTGTGAATCTTGCTATGTTAGAAGCAGATTAGGCCGGCACCGCGGCTCACTAGGCTAATCCTCCGCCTTGCGGTGCTGGCACACCAGGTTCTAGTCCCGGTCAGGGCACCGATCCTGTCCCGGTTGCCCTCTTCCAGGCTAGCTGTCTGCTGTGGCCAGGGAGTGCAGTGGAGGATGGCCCAAGTGCTTGGACCCTGCACCCCATGGGAGACCAGGAGAAGCACCTGGCTCCTGGCTTCGGGTCACCCTCCAATGGCCGCTGCGGTAGGCACGCTGCGGCTGGCGCAAAACTGGCGCAGCGTGCCTACCGCGGCGGCCATTGGAGGGTGAACCAACGGCAAAAGGAACACCTTTTTCTCTGTCTCTCTCTCACTGTCCACTCTGCCTGTCAAAAAAAAAAAAAAAAAAAAAAAAAAAAAAAAAAAAAAAAGAAGCAGATTAGTGTAACCTCTTAAGGTCCTACTGAGACTCAAGTTCTAAGCTGGCTTCAAGAAGGTCCCCTGAGAAGAAGCAATCACTTATTTCTATTCATTGGAATTATGATGTTTGGGAATCTGATATCAAGAGAGAGAATCACACCTATGTATAATACTTTGGTTCCCCAGGGTCACCCTGCTGACTATTATGAAATAAAAATTGGTCATGCTTCTTGAGGATCGCCATGGTGGCTGCTTTCTCTTTTAACTGTTTCTCGTTATCATGGCTAAGAAGCCATGATAATTCAAGTCAATTGCAATTCTGGCTATTGATTCCTTTGACACTGATATCATTCAGTCGCTTGTTCTGTAGATTATTCAACACTGTAATCGTACTGTTTGTTGCCTCATTATATGAACTTCTGACTAGGAAGATGCATCATTTGCTTCTAAGATGATTAGCACTGAGCAGCATATTAGCAAAACAGTCTATTTTTAGCTTCTCTAATTGGTACTAAAACAACAGTACCCCAAAAGTTGAGTATTGTAGAGAATGAGTTTTTAAAATTCTTTTTTAAAAGATTTATTTATTTATTTGAAAATCAGAGTTACACAGAGAGAGGAGAGGTAGAGAGAGAGAGAGAGAGAGGTCTGCCATCCGTTGGTTCACTCCCCAATTGGCCTCAATGGCCAGAGCTGTGCCGACCAAAGTCAGGAGCCAGGAGCTTCTTCCAGGACTCCCACATGGGTGCAAGGGCCCAAGGAATTGGACCATCTTCTACTGCTATCCCAGCCATAGCAGAGAGCTGGATTGGAAGTGGAGCAGCCAGGTCTCTATCAGGTGCCCATATGGTATGCTGGCGCTTCAGGCCAGGGTGTTAACCCGCTGAGCCACACTGCCAGACTCAAGTTTTTAAAATTCTTTAAACTTCTATTAATATATTAAGAATGAGATCTTATGGGCTTCTATAAGCCAGAAATAAAGTAAAATTTCTACTATCTAAGAAGGAAGCCTTCCCCTTAAAAGCCTGATGAAATGAAGAGAGGGAAGGTAAGTAAAGGTAGAGTGAGATGTTAGATTTTGAAGGAGAATGGATGTGACTAATAGCTTCTGGGGCAAGCTCCTCGGCAGACTTAGAGCTATGTTCAACATTGTGACGAAGGACTAGTGTCTCTTTCATGAGGAGTGCTGGGTATTTACTCGGGCCTATCAGGGCTCCTATCTTCCATGGCCTGTTGCGGTATGCTAGATATCTTGCACCTATGTATCTTGCTGGATGATGGAGAGAGAGTGGGATTTTCTGATGCTGAAAGAACTTTCGTGGGCCCATGGATGGACATAAGGATATGAATGGAGACAGGCGGCTGAGTCCATAAACCTCAGGCTGGAATTGACAGATAGACCAGAGACATTTGACCGGTAATTGTGTAGTAGAGATCACTGGCAGATCAGATGGGTTAGATCTGTCCTCAACATCACAAGGCCTCCATCACCTTGAAGTCAAATAATCCCTAACCACAAAGCCAGATGCCATGCTGGGGAGAAGAGGGAGAAGGGGAGAGTTTCTGAAAGACTGAGTATTTACTCACATGTTGGATTGCGCCTAAAGAAATCAAAATCTGTTAGAGCCTGAAACATTGCACATTGGCATGATGTCCCTTCATGCCCTTGTCAGCTTCCCAGTCTTCAGTGGGAGCTTGTGAGAAGATCAAATCAATTCTGGAAAAATAACACAGCTTTATTTACTTTGCCTGTTTAGTATTATGTGTACATTTTCATCCCTTTACATGAAATACTCTTTCTGTGCAACTAGATGATTGGTATGAAAACAAGGGTCTTCGTGTCTATAGTTCCTTACATAATTCTCATTTTTGGACCTTGAAATTTTCACTTAGACTCAAGCAATGTCAGTGATAAGAGTCTGTCATCGTGGTGTTTTGATGGCATAGGTTAACTATTCAAACACAATCACTTATCAAATATTTTTTGATTATCAACAAGGTGTCAAAATATATCTCTGTTCTCAGGGAGCTTACTTTATAGGAATGAGAGACCCACAACCAATCAGAAAAAAAAAAAAAAAAAAGGTTGTGATTATAATGTGTGTTAGACCTGTGTTTCTGACTTGTGGCAGTGTCTGGAGATAAGTAGCCTTTATGGTTCCAGACAGCCTGGAACTTAGCCTCCAAGAGACCCAGTCCTGAATGGAGCAAGGGCTCTGAATCCATCCATTCTTCTGTATCATTGCCTTCCTCTTTTCTTTCAGAAAGGATTCTAAAACCGTAAGAAATTGAATGTCTGTGCAAATTGACTCTCAGCCTGGACTGTCGCAGGGGGATTTCTCCGACTTCTTCAATTTAGTGAACTCACTGAATGCCTGTAACCACATACATCAGCAGCTCTGCAGCCAGCTTTCCAGCATGTCTCAGTCCCAGGTGGCGATCTGCTTAAGCAGCAAATGATCTTTCCACTTGGAAGGCAGGAACACAAAGACAGGCGTGTGCTTAGATATTTCAGTATGTTGTCCCTGTTGTATATTAATATACTTACTTTTAACAGTTAAAAACAAATCTTTCTGTAATCTCAGTTTAGTCAGTCAAATCTTCATCTCTGGACAAGCACATTTTATTCCTCATATACTTGTATATGTGTTTATATGTAAGTATGCAAAATAAGTGTGTATTACATATGAATATTTATATTAATTTAATTTACTTAACAAATTTGGAATGCAATCAGGTAGATACATTGAAATAAGGTCAGATATATAAATTATTAAGAAAACAAAAAAGCCTTATAATTTTAGCTAGGGAAGAACTGTTATTCTAATTCTGATAGAAGCAAATCCATTTAACACAAAGATTTCTTCCTGCCTATAGATGTAGTGTTTTGAGCCTCTTTTTTTCCTACAGCACAATGTAGACACTTCCCTGTGCTTTTCTGAATGTTGGGATACTATAAATTGTTAAAAATTTTTTAAAGGGGAAAAAGTATAATTTTTCCTAAAATTGGACTTTGAACTTGCAAGTCAAATGCCAAATTCCAAATGCTTACCACCAGCACCAGCCTTTTTTTTTTTTAAAGATTTATTTATTTATTGAAAATCAAAGTTACACAGAAAGAGGGGAAGAGAGCCTGCACCAGATTTTTAAAGAAGCAAAACATGCAATATATAGCCATGCATCAATATTTATGTGTTCATCCTCAAATTCATTCTCCTTCTGAATCTTTTTTTTTGAATTAAACTTTTATTTAATGAATATAAATTTCCAAAGTACAGCTTATGGGTTACAATGGCTTCCCCCTCCCAAAACTTCCCTCCCACCCGCAACCCTCCCCTTTCCCGCTCCCTCTCCCCTTCCAATCACATCATGATTCATTTCCTTCTGAATCATTTCTAAAAGTTATTCTCTATACCTAAATCATGTTTAGGGTACTGTATGTGTTTTTTTACTTTTATTATACATGTATGTAAATAAAAATAACAGAAATATAGTCTTGCAAATGAGAATTTATACAAATGTTATCATATTATGGAATCTTTTGCAAACCGCTCTTTCTTCCACTTACATTTTGGAATGTATCCGCATTGATAAGTGCACTTTTTCATATTCATAATTGTTATATAGTATTCCTATGAGTGGCTGTATGATGAATTATTCATATATTATCTCAGTGATGAACATTTAAAATGTAGCTACAGGTGGATGCTTGATCTAGTGATTATATAGTGCTTGGGATATGCACATCCCATTTGGAATGCCTGGGTTCTAGTACTGGTTCTGCTGTTAATTCCAGCTGTCTGCTAATATACACTCTGGGAGGCAGCAGATGATGGCGTAAGTACTAGGGTCTCTACCACCCACAAGGGAAGCTTTGATTGAGTTCTTGGCTCCCAGTTTTGCCCTGGTCCAGCACTGGCTGGGGTAGGCATTTGGAGAATGAACCAGCATATGTGAGTTTTGTCTGTGTCCTTCTCATTTTTCTCTCAAATAAATAAAAATAAATAAATGTACCCTCTTTCTTATTTTGCACTTACAAACAGTGGGGCAGAGAACATTTTTGTGCATCTCTGTGTTATGTACATATATCTTCAGGTATTCCTCAAGCAAAAGTCTCTTGAAATAAGTTCTCTACCTACTTCTTGCCTAGACTCCAATATTCTCTCTTCCCTTATTATTTCCTGCTAGGGGAGATAATATCTCTGCCACCATCAGGACTAGGGTATTTTTGTCCCTTAAAGTTCCTTTATCTCCATAACTGTAAATAGTCTTTGAAAAAGGGGTTGAAATGGGGGAGACAGCCAAGATATAACCCCAGGCAAATAGGGATGCAAAGGGCCCAGGAGACACAAACCTGGTGTGCAGAAAGACGCACCTGGAACAAAACACCTCCACTACTCAAAGACAAGATAGAGAAATTGAAAACAAAACAGGATGTGGTTACAGCTGGATCCATCCAGCTCCAGATATCGACTCCACATTAATGAGAAGGCCATCAGTGACTAAATGACGGGCTTATAAAACCCTGAATAATTTCCTCATAGCCCAAAGAATATGAACCCCTAGACAACTTCCCTTTAGTGGCATCTCTGCTCTGGGACCCCTCTTACTGTAGAAGCTTTCCCTTGCTTCAATAAATTGTGTTTCTTTGCTTGCTCTTCTTTATACATGCTCCTTATTCTTTGTGGCCATGGGGCATGAACCCAAATGTCTAGAACTACTAACTCCTCTATCATTTCTTGGGGTCTTGTCCAGGATCATCAGAAAGGTTAATGAAAAATGGACGACTTTTGCCTCTTTTCTGGAGATATTGGCTCTCGTTGTAGTCCTCTATTGTTTAAAATCACTGGGCCTCTGTCAGCTAATTAAAGGCAGCTAGCACAGCTGCTGATCTTGAAGACTCAGCGGTTAGCTTTGCAGGGCAGACCTGATTAATTCTCCTCTCCCTTCTGACACTGGTAGTGTGGACGTTGTTTTGGTCAGTTTCCTCTTGTAGAGATCTATCTGACGCATGAAAGTGGGGGTAAAGTCTAGAAGCAACTGATGTTTTCAGGCTGGGGTGACACTCTGGCATTTCCTGAAGGCCCCTGGAGCTGACCCAGACTCTGAGTGCCCACCAGGGTTTTAGGATGGAGCCTGCATTCTATTCTGTGTTCATTCTTCCTGGCCAACCATCTCACAGTTTTCTTTTCATCTCCACACCTTACTCTTTTTATACCTTTTGGCTGCTCTCTTCACCCTGTGACCTCTCCACTCTTCTCTGTCAAGTTCCCTTGACCCAGGTTCCTTCTCCTTTTAATCAGGCTCTCCTGGAGTTCCTTATTTACCCTAGCTGACCCTTAGGTGCCCACTCAGTAAGCTCAGATGACTTGTTCCTTCTAGTTGTCTCCTTAGACACCAGACACCTGACTCCTCATTCCTACCCCTATCTGAGCAAGCGCTCCTGTGGTCTCTTGTTTTGAGCGCTGGTTAGTCAATGACGGGTAAGATCCCCTGGGGGACAATCTAAGACAGGCACAGCTGCATACGGAGACCACATGGAAACTGGGTCAACAATGGTATGGCCAAGAATCACGCCTCCCGTTGATCAAAAATAAACGAAAAGGGGGAAATGTAGTGGAATGAGAAGGCCATGCCAAGATGGCCGCTGGCAAGCGAGAGTCAGTTACTCAGGAATGGCTTTGAAACCCACCTGGCAACGGAGCCTGCCTGGCAATAGGCTGTGATTGGATGGCTTCGGATACTGCCTGGCAACAGGCTGTGATTGGTTAGGGCATAAACCGCCCCTTGACCAGATTGGCTGAAATAAGGAGTCTGCGGGCTGCTTGCCTCTGGCCCGCTTTCACCCGACTCCCGGGGTCTGTGTGGTGACTCTGCGCCTCTTGCCCCCACCACGCTCCTCCTCTCAGAAAGAAATCCACCGCAACACTTACTTACCCTAGCTGACCCTTAGGTGCTCACTCTGGAAGCTCAGATGACTGGTTCCTTCTAGTTGTCTCCTTAGACACCAGTCACCTGACCCCTCAGAGGTTTGGTGGACTGCACTTGCTCATACTCTTTATTGCCAGCCGCAAGGTGGAACTTGTCTGAGGACCTCTGATCGTGACTCACTTCAGGCAGGATCTCTTTGTAGCTCACCTTCCAGGGGTGGTCTGCTGGGGCAAGTTTTTTCCTCTCCTGAGTCCCTCTTTCCACTAGTATCCTTGTCAAATGAACCTGGCACCAAGGAAGCTCTTTGCTGTTAGAGTCCTTGTTGAGAGGCTTTTTCAGGCGGCCCAGTTTCAGATCCTAGATTTCCAGTCATGACAAACCATGAGGTGACCTAAGAAGGGTGTTCACATCCCAGGGAATCAATGGAAGGAGCAGAGGCACAGGTTAGAATGTCTACTTCTGCTCTTTGACCTCTCCCTGCAGTGGGCTTTATGGGTATGCTCCCACAGTCAGGGACTTAAGGGATGCCTCAAGTGTGGAGTGGCAAATAATTAGAAACTTAGGGACACATTTGTTCCTTGTCTTCTCATTTTAGAAGGGCAACAGGCTATCTTCAGCAGGCACCCCTTTGGTGTATATCATCAGGAACTGGAATTATTTTGATCCTGAAACCTTGAAGAAAAATACCTTGTCTTTTTCTGCACCTCAATGTGACCAGGATACAAACTGGAGGCTGGAGAGACTTGGCCCCTAGGGGGAAGTATTAACTATAAGACTATTCACCATCTAGATCTCTTCAACTGCAAGACAGGAAAATGGTCTGAGAACTCTTATGTCCAAGCATTCTTTTCCCTGTGGGATAAGCCAGATCTTCACCAACTCTGTAAACCAGCCAAGCGCTTTTAGTAGGAACTACCCTCAGTATCTCAACTACCTCCCCTTCTCTGTCTGCTGTCCCTCCAGTTCTCCTGTCCCCCTCTATCTGGAAGTAGCTGTTAGCAAGCAGGACTTCTATTTTATCCCTCCAGATTTCCAGAGGCCTTGGTGTTCCCACAGAGGTCCAGGTTCCTTTTTTTTCTCTGCAGGACAGATAAAGGGAGACTCGGGCAGACTTTCAGATGACCTTGATAAGCATAGAGAGGCTTTCCAGACTTTAATTGAAATTTACGGACTCTTCTCGAAAGATGTAATGTTCTCCTAAATCATGACTTAAAAGGGAATGGAAACAGACCCCCCCTACAAGTTGCAGAAATATTTTTGAACTTTATATGGCCTTTACATTCTCAACTGCTCAGGGAGGTCCAGGGCTGCTATATGGTACAGGAAAGTAGTTCCCCCTCAGGTGTACTCTTACCCTAAATGGAAACAAGATAATCCTACAGATGACTGAAAGTGAAAGTATTTCATAGCTCATATCCTGGAGGGATGGAGGAGAACCAAGACCAAGTCTTAAATTACTCCAAGCTATCTATGATAGACCATAGATAATACAGAAATTTAGACCTAAATAAAATATTTTGTCCTTCTTAGATTGAGAGAGGATTTGGTCAAATGTACCTCCCTATCTCCTGACTCAGTAGAAGGACAAGCAATCCTAAAGGATATGTTTATTACTCAGTGAGTCTCAGATATTACAAGATAGCTTCAAAACCAGACTACTGACCTGACAATACATTAGAAAATCTCCCACAGGTCACCACTTCAGTCTTTTGTGGTCAGGACTAGGAGGAGACCTAACAAAGAAGGAGAAGGCATAAGGAAACAGTCACAACTTTGGTAGCAACCTTACAGCAACAGTGTTGTGAGGGTCCCCGTGGGTCTCTAAAGCGCTATGGTTGTGGTCAGATGGGACACTTCTAGAAGGAGAATCCACATCACCATCCAGAAAACACCACCCCTCCTACCCTGTCCTATTTGCAGTAAGGATTGTTGCAGGGATAACTGTCCCAGGAGACTAAGATCTCTGGGATAGGGCTCCCACCTTGAATGATCCAACAGGACTGAAGGGACCTAGGACTTCTCCTGTAGCCTCCTGTCATCCAGTTGATCAGCACCTAAGAGCCCTGGGTGTTCCTAACAAAGGGAAGAAAGTTGATTTCCTCCTGGATACTGGAGCCTCCTTTTCTGACCTTCCCTCAAATCTAGGGCAACTTTTTCCCTTATCCTGACTGTAAGAGTCACAAGGGAAAAGAAAAGGAGAGGAAAGCCACTGGTTAGATATTTCACACAGCCCCTAGGATGTAACTAGGGTAGCTTGGTTTTCATGCATACCTTCTTGAGCATACAGGAGAACCCAATACCACTTCTATGGAGACATGTCTCATCCTGAATGGAAACCCCCATCTTCATGGACACAGGGCAATCTTTATGCCTTCTCCTAATTGAGGCAGATATTAATCCAGGGGTTTGGGAAATTCAGGAACAATTGGCCAAGCAATAACTGACCAACAAGTATGGATTGATCTTAAAGATCCTTCCTCTTTCCCTCATCAGCGACAACACCCCTTAAATCCAGAGACCCAAAGAGTGTTGAAAACAATAATAGAAACAGGGATTCTTTTTCCTCAAAGAAACCTTTTATTTAAGGAATACAAACTTCATACCTTTCATAAGTACAACTTTAGGAATATAGTGATTCTTCGCACCATACCCACCCTCCCACTCAGACTCCCACCTCTCCTTCTCACATTACCAGTACCATTCTCCACTAAGATCCATTTTCAATTAACTTTATACACAGAAAATCAACTCTATACTAAGTAAAGGGTTCAATAATTTGCACAAAAAAAAAAACCCTAAACAAAAAACTCTTCCTCAACAGTCAAGACAAGGGCTGTCAAAGTCATTGCATATTGAAGTTAATTTCACTTCTTCTTCTTCTTCTTTTTTTTTTTTAGAAATTTAATTAACTTTAAGAAGTGCCCAAGAATGATACATCTTTTGTGGATACTTATATATAACTATCTTATGAGGCATAAGAATATCCTCTACTTAATGCATTAAAAGAAAGTAAGTGTTTGATAATGAGTTTTATCATTAATTAAGGAAGCACCTAAGAAAAGAAGCAATGGAGTTGGACATTTAGGCATAATAAAACTTATGAGACATAAGAATATCCTCCACTTAATGCACTAAAACAAAATAAATCTTTGAGTACAAGTTTTACTGTTAACTCTCATAACACAACTCTTTGAAGACAGAGTTCCTTCGTGGGAAGTCAGTGAATAGTGGCTCCTATTGTTAATCTAACAATTAATACTCTTATGTATGACATCAGTGATCACCAAAGGCTCTTTTTTTTTTTTTTGACAGGCAGAGTGGACAGTGGGAGAGAGAGACAGAGAGAAAGGTCTTCCTTTGCCGTTGGTTCACCCTCAAATGGCCGCTGCGGCCGGAGCGCTGTGGCTGGAACACTGCGCTGATCCGAAGCCAGGAACCAGGTGCTTCCTCCTGGTGTCCCATGCGGTTGCAGGGCCCAAGCACTTGGGCCATCCTCCACTGCACTCCCGGGCCACAGCAGAGAGCTGGACTGGAAGAGGAGCAACCGGGACAGAATCCAGCGCTCTGACAGGGACTAGAATGCGGTGTGCCGGTGCCTCAAGCGGAGGATTAGCCTATTGAGCCATGGCACCAGCCACACCAAAGGCTCTTGACATGAGCTGTCAAAGCTATGGGAGTCTTTTGAACCCACAAATTTCATCAGTATTTAGACAAAGCCATGAGCAAAATGTAAGTTCTCTCCTCCCTTCAGAGATAAATACCTCCTTCTTTGATGACCAATTCTTTCCAATGAAATCTCAGCCACAGAGATCCTTCATGTAGGACATTTTTTTTTTTTTTGCTTCAGTATCTTGGCTTTCTATGCCTGAATTGCTCTCATGGGCTTTTCAGCCAGACCAGAATGCCTTAAGGGCTGATTCTGAGGTGAGAGTGTTATTTAAAGTGATTGTCACTCTATGAGTCTGCTGTGTGGACAGCTTCCCATGTTGGAGCATTAACTCCTTTTCAATTCTATTATTATTACCAGACCCTTAATCCTATCCATATGATCACTCTAACACTTATGATGGTATTGTTACCACCCAGCTTAAGGGGATTTGGGGCCCCTTGGCAAGTTTTAAAACTGTATCATTAGAAGTAAGTCCATAGCAATATATACAGAAAAATACAGCTTTACAGTTACAAACTTCATACACTTCATAATTACAACTTTAGGAACATGGTGATTCTCCGCACCATGCCCACCCTTCCACTCATACTCCTAATCTCTTTTCCTCCTCCCTCTCTTTTTCCCACTCTTATTTTTTCTGAGATTTATGTTCAATTGACTTTTTACATATATGATTAGCTCTATGTTAATTAAAGAGTTCAACAAGTAGTATAAAAAAAAAAAACTATTCCTCAACAGTCAAGACAAGGGCTATTCAAGTCATTGTTTCTCAAAGTGTCAATTTCATGTTTACAAATTGCCTTTTAGGCACTCTATTAGTAATCACAGGTCAGGGAAAGCCTATGGTATTTGTCCCTCTGGGACTTTCTTATATCACTAAGTATGATGTTTTCCAGATTCATCCGTTTTGTTGCTAATGACTTGATTTTTTTTTACTGCTGTGGGGTATCCCATGGTGCACATAGCCCCTGATTTCTTTATCCAGTCTTCAGTTGACAGGGATTTGGGTTGATTCCATGACTTAGCTATTGTGACTTGAGCTGCAATAAACATGGGAGTACTGATAACTCTTTCATATGCTGATTTTATTTCCCCTGGGTAAATTCCCAGGAGTGGGATGTGTGGATCATATAATAGGTCTATGTTAGGATTTCTGAAGTATCTCCAAACTGTCTTCCATAGTGGCTTTACCAGTTTACATTCCCATCAACAGTGGATTAGGGTATAATTTTCCCCATATCCTCACCAGCATTTGTTGTTTGTTGATTTCTGTATAAAAGCCATTCTAACTGGGGTGAGGTGAAACCTCATTGTGGTTTTGATTTGCATCTCCTTGATGACTAGTGATTCTGAGCATTTTTTTTTTTTGACAGGCAGAGTGGACAGTGAGAGAGAGAGAGAGACAGAGAGAAAGGTCTTCCTTTGCCGTTGGTTCACCCTCCAATGGCCGCTGCGGCCGGCACGCTGCAGCCAGCGCACCATGCTGATCTGAAGGCAGGAGCCAGGTGCTTCTCCTGGTCTCCCATGGGGTGCAGGGTCCAAGGACTTGGGCCATCCTCCACTGCACTCCCTGGCCATAGCAGAGAGCTGGCCTGGAAGAAGGGCAACTGGGACAGAATCTGGCACCCCAACCGGAACTAGAATGCGGTGTGCCGGCGCTGCAAGGCGGAGGATTAGCCTGTTAAGCCATGGCGCTGGCCAATTCTGAGTATTTTTTAAATGTGTCTGTTGACCATTTGGATTTTCTCTTTTGAAAAGTGTCTGTTTAAGTCCTTTGCCCATTTCTTAACTGAGTTGTATTTTGTTGTTGTGGAGTTTCTTGATCTTTTTATATATTCTGGTTATTAATCCTACATCAGTTGTATAGTTTGAAAATATTTTCTCCCATTCTGTTGTTTGCCTCTTCATTTTCCTGACTGTTTCTTTTGCAGTACAGAAGCTTCTCAATTTGATGTAATCCCATTTGTTAATTTTAGCTTCGATTGCCTGTGCCTTTGAGATCTTTTCCAAGAATTCTTTGCCCATGCCTATGTCTTGCAGGGTTTCCCCAATGTTCTCTAATAATTTGATGGTATCAGATCATAGATTTAGGTCTTTAATCCATTTTGAGTGGATTTTTGTGTAAGCTGTAAGGTAGAGGTCCTGCTTCATACTTCTGCATGCAGAAATCCAGTTTTCCCAGCACCATAGGTTGAAGAGACTATACTTGCTCTAGGGATTGATTTTAGCTCTTTTTGTTGAAGATAAGTTTGCTGTAGATGCTTGAATTGATTTCTGGCTTTTCTATTCTGTTCCATTGGTCTATCCATCTGTTTTTGTACCAGTACCAGGCTGTTTTGATTATGACTGCCCTATAGTATGTCTTGAAATTTGTTATTGTGATGTCTCCAGCTTTGTTTTTGTTGTATAATATTGCTTTAGATATTTGGGTATCTATTTGGAGATATTTAGATATCTCCTGTGTTTCCATATGAATTTCTGCATTATTTTTTCTGTATCTGAGAATAGTGTTGTTATTTTGATTGGCATCTCATTGAGTCTGTAACATTTTTTATTATTTGAAAGGGAGGGAGGGAGGGAGGGAGGAAGGGAGAGAGAGAGAGAGAGAGAGAGAGAGAGAAAGAGAGATATCTTCCATCCACTGGTTCACTCCTAAGTTTTTGCAATAGCAAGGGCTGGGCCAGGCCAAGCCAGAAGCCAGGAGGTTCATCTGGGTCTCCCAATTGGGTGCAGGGGTTCAAATACTTGGGCTATCTTCTGCTGTTTTACCAGTGCATTATAGGGAACAGGATAGGAATTGGAGCAGCCATGACTTGTCCTGGCACCCACGTGGGATGTCAGCTCACAGGCAGTGACTCAACATGGTATGCCACAATGCTGGTTCCCACAAGAACTTTTAAAGCTATGCAACTCTGTAATCCTGGGAGTCTGAAAGCCAAATGAGGGTAGATTAGTATAGGATCTTTATCTTATTGATGAAACCATTATCTCCATTTACCTGGTGGTCCCTCCCATTCTTCGCTGTCCAAAATTCCTGAACTTTGACACCTCCAAGGAAGACATATACTCCTGTCAAGACACTAAAGGGCTTACACTTCTCTTTAAAAAAGATAAATGATTTTTGTTACAGACACTCTTAACCTCCTCCTTAAACCCCAGCCTTTTATCTCGCAATCCCATGATTAAGCTGCAGTCATTCTAGGAGTAGTTCTACTTGGTGTGCTAATTCTTTTTATCTTCTTGTTCAACTACTTACTTCTACTAATGGTACTGTGCCATGACTAGACTTTATTCTGCCTTAGTCTCTAGTAACCCTCAGATGGCTCTTATGCTCTTACGTTAGTTATCCATGCTTGGTCTCTATGTCACAGGAGATTCCCTCCTGGAGGTCTAACTTCCTGGTTAAAACTCTCAGGGTATAGCCTCGGGACAAAACTTTTCTAAGTGGTGGGTCTGTTTTCCCCAAATAACATCTTCCTCCCATGATCAAAACTAAAAACTATTCTAAAGTAACTATGAATTAAAAGATGTCTTTCTCTTAATTCAGATGTGTTAGAGGACTATTTCAGGATATGAATTAAAGGACCCCGTATAGTGGAAAAAAACTGTGGAGAAAGCTGGAAGCCTGAGAATGGATTTCCGATGAGAAAGATTAAGAAAAATAAAATCAGGAAAATGCATGTTGTTGAAGATTTGTGTAAGTTAAGAGCTCTGGGAGGTAAGCATGGATCAGAGTAGAAGGAAATTATTTTAAAGTTCAGCTCCTCTATCTAAAAAGTCCAGAAAAGAGGATTGCCTGGCTTTGCATGATGTTTTTGACTGTCCTATGTTTTGTGCTCTGGAGTCAATGGGACATCTCCATGGTTTTGTGTATGCCTTTAGAGCCACAGGCAGCTAAAGAAACAAAAAAGGCAATCTCGTTACAAATTATACTTCCCCCTTGACCCACAGAACAGTTTCTTTGACTGAGGGCCCTTAAAGAGACCACTCTTCACTGCTCCTTGCCAGCAGGAAGCAGGTAGAGCAGTCATCACCCCTGTTTCCTAGTGACAGAGTAACCTTTTCAGAGACAGGATTGATAGAGACAGGAGACAGCTAAGATGTAACTCTAGCCAGAAAGTCAGAGACACAAAGGGCCCAGGATACTCAAGGCTGATGTGCAAAGATGCCCAGAACAAAACACCTCCATTACTCAAAAACAAGATAGAGAAACTGAAAACAAAACAGGATGCAGTTATGGCTGGACCTGTTCAGCTCCATGTATGAACTGCTTGGTTGTGAGAAGGTCACTGGTGACTAAATGGCATGTTTTCAAAACCCTATATAATCTTCCTCGTAGCCCAAGAAACATAAACCCCTAGACAACTTTGCCTTAATGGCATCCTGCTCAGGGATCCCGCCTGCTGTGCTTCAATAAACGTTGCTTCTCTGCTTGCCCTCATTTATCCATGCCCCTCATTCTTTGTGGCCACAGGACATGGACACCAATTGTTGTGGGGCACACAGATTAAAAACACAGCGAGACTTTTGAGGTCAAATTTGGAGTCTTTATTAGCCAGCTGCCGACTGCCCTCTCACAGAGCAAGTCGCGAGAAGACAGCCCCAAGTTGCAGTGGCAGGGCGGGGGTTGGGGGTGGTGGTGGTTAAAGGCAGAAACTACATTTTGGTGGCCTTGGCCATTATAAAGCAAGGCAAGCAGAGGTACAGAAGCCAGAAATATGCTGGTTACAGCAGGAGGAGCAGACTGATATCTGTAACTTGTTTCTCTCAAAGGAACAGTCCCTGCTCTGAAGCAACCAACCAAAATAACCTATAACCACTTGGGCAGGCTGTGTCCTGTGGGAAAACCTTAAACTTAAAAGCCATCCATCCTTTGACACAATGGCTAGAATTACTGACTCCTGCATCCCCTCCTCGATGCTGCTTCCAGGAAGATTTGCTCTTATTTCTGCCATGTGTTCAGCCTAGACAACTTTAGTTTATTTCTTCAATCAAGTGTTCTCTGGCCAGGTGGTAATGTGCATTTCAGTTGCAAACTTAGGCATAGCACAGACTTGGCATTATACATTTTCAAAGGAGAAAATTTTCTACCCACAGCCTGTAAAAAACAAATTATATATAATATATACATATTGCTCAATGCTGATAGGTGGGTTTATTTTTATTCCAATCTTTCACTGAAAGTATAAGCTTCTAACTTGCAAGCACCAAATGACTCTGTGTGCATGGGTGTGGGTGTGTGTGAAGGTGTTGACCAGTCATTGTGGTGTGTGGTAGTTTGGAAGGGGGAATGAATATTTCATTTCTGACTTGCAACTGTTCTACTCCTCTGTGGTCATGGAGATCCAAATCATTTTTACAGGATTAACAGAACTTCCACACTCTTGAATGACAGCTTGTATAAAACAAATCTATTTTTCAGTTCTCTTTTTCTTTTTGCCTCCAGGGGATTTGCTTTATTTGCTTATGAATGCATTTATGCTTTTCAAAAGATATTTGTTATGTCATAGTGAGTGTTTCTAGCTGTTTTTAGGGCTATTTTTCTGGTTATTGTATATGTGCATCTTGAATTTTACTAGGTATTGCCAAAATTCTTCTCCAAATATAAGTAGCAATCTGTACTCCGATTACTGCTATCTGTTGTTTTCTGTCTTCACCAACATTTAGTAATGAACAAGTAGAATTAATAAACAAGACCATAAAATATTGTAAAATATAAAAAACTTTGTCAAATTAATTAGTATTACAATAAATTATGTCTCATTGCATGTTGATATTAATATCTCTGATTATATGTGATCTTGACAATGCTTATATATATTTTAGTATCCTATTGATTGAATTATTTCTCATATTCTCCAGTTATTCCTGCTCCCTCCCTATTGAGCTTTAGTGTCTTCATTAATTTGGGGATTTTTGTATTTGTTCATCCTTTTTTTCTTTAGATTTCTTAAACTCCTCATGATTAAATACTTAAAAAGCACTTTTAAATTTGCCCCCAAATTTTGGCCCTGATTTTCATTATTAAGATGTGATATTAACCAGGATTTTGTACTGATTATAATCCTAAACAGTACAATCTCAGATGCTAAACTCCCCCAATATAAAAATTCTTAAAGTTGGGAATTTTGATAGTCACAACCCAGGGAAAATTAAAACCTGAATTTTGAACTCTTGAGAGGTAAAATCCAGAAAACTGCAAGAGGTGGCTTTACCCACTATGCCACAGCACCAGTCCCTTTGAATATTTCTTTATGACTGTAGTTTATGTGCTCAGAACTGATAGACCTGCCTACTGTCACTACCATACCTAAATGTTTTTGCTTGTAAAATTGCTACCATTTCCTATTTTACTGTGTAAAGTAGCCTTAGAAATGTTTTGTCATGTTTCTCAAAAAAATTTCTCCTTAGACCATAAATAAAAAAATTAAAAAAAATTTAAATTATTTTTTCTAGTATTATATTTTTAGGATTTCAATCTATTAGAATTTCAACACTTGGGATTACGACACTCAGGATCTCTTTTTTCTAAAGTTTATGACCCAAACCACCTCAGACTGTATTACCTATATTCATTTTTTAAAAAAGCAAGTCTTGCTCTGTTCATACTTTAAAATTATAACTTGTGCATGAATATTTCCATATTTCAATGATTCTGATAAAAACATGACACAGTATTATTCTCATGGGCAGTGTTTGTGATGAATTTAAGCAGAAGACATAGGCTTTATACTTTCTTTTTTTTGGACAGGCAGAGTGGACAGTGAGAGAGAGAGAGAGAAAGGTCTTCCTTTTCCATTGGTTCACCCTCCAATGGCCACTGTGGCCAGTGCACTGCACTGATCTAAAGCCAGGAGCCAGGTGCTTCTCCTGGTCTCCCATGGGGTGCAGGGCCCAAGCACTTGGGCCATCCTCCACTGCACTCCTGGGCCACAGCAGGGAGCTGGCCTGGAAGAGGGGCAACTGGGACAAAATCCGGTGTACCGGTGCCGCAGGCGGAGGATTAGCCTATTGAGCCACAGAGCCAGCTGACAATTTTATACTTTCAATAATGACTATATATATATATACCTGCTTTCCTAAATAGAATAAGACAAATCACAAAAGTCAAGGAAGGAAAAATGGTTGAAGTATAATTTATTGTGATTATTGCTAATAGTTAACAGTTGTAGAAAATGATCATTTATTTTTGTTAATGATTAGTAAGTGGAAATTAATGAAAAACAGGCAAAAATATAAAACTTTTAACCACAATCTTACCCTCTGAACACAGTCAATATTAAAATTTTTGAGATTTTCCCTTAGTTTTCTTTTATATGCATAGGATTCTCCCCAACAAAGGTGTAATGAACCCATATAGGAGTATGAAATTTATATTCTTATTTTAATTGGATATCATAATATTTATTCATATTATGACGTATTTTCTACTTTTAAAAAGGACTTCAGGCAGTTTAAGTAATAGTCCCAGATAAAAGATTTAAAGATAACAAGAAAGGGCCATTCCACTTGAAGCAGATAAATTTGCAGAGGAAGGATTGGTTTGAGTTGATTATTTCTCTTAGCTAAAATGAAACTAACATTTTGTTTTTTTGTTTTGTGGCAAACTAAACCATTCTTATTAATAGAGGAAAAAGGGGACATATGTTGATAAACAGTATTTTTCAATAAATCAAACTCAGTGCAGAAGTTTATTATGTCTGGGAATATAATTAGGGGGACCATATACATTACCTTCTGAATCAGGGCCCTTTTGAGAGTAGATAGGGGTCTGTTGATTATTACTGGGACAATAGGACAGCCAATGTAAACTGGGATTGTTCTAAGGACATTGAACTGTGTGTTCAGCGTGTGAAGTGACTGACATGGCTTTGTTCTTTCAGAGCTCAGCACCTGAACTGTGATACAGCATGCATTTCTTCCACATTTGGCTTCCTCTTCTATATAAATGATAGGTGGAAATGTGACAACATCAACCTGACATTGCTGAAAAAAATGAATATTTGTCAAAAGGCCTGACTTATATATTGTGTTTCCTAAAAAGTTCATGTACAATCACTCTTCCTGATCAGACATCTATATATTTATATATATTTATGATGATTTAAAGAGTTGATTCTCCTGTTGCTGACTTAACAATTTGACACTCCTGTTCATGGCGTCAGTAATCTCCCTAGGCTCTAGTCATGAGTTGTCAGGGCTATGGAAGCCTTTAGAGTTCGCTGACTTTGATCTTATTCCGATAGGGTCATAGTCAAAGTGGTCAACAACAGGAGTCACTGTGTACTTACATCCCATGTGGGATCTGTCCTTAATGTGTTGTCTAATGTGCAGTGATGCTATAACTAGTACTGAAACAGTATTTTTACACTTTGTGTTTCTGTGTGGGTACAAACTGATGAGATCTTTACTAATTATATACTGAATCGATCTTCTGTATATAAAGATAATTGGAAATGAAAAAAAAAAAACCTGGTGTTAAATTGGAAATGGCATAGAAAATTAATTAATTTTAAAAAAATATTATGTAGGATCTCTGTCTTTAATGTGCTGTACACTGTTATTTAATGCTATAACTAGTACTCCAACAGTATTTTTTTCACTTTGTGTTGCTATATGGGGGCAAACTGTTGAAATCTTTACTTAATATATACTAAACTGATCTTCTATATATAAAGAGAATTGAAAATGAATCTTGATGTGAATGGAAGGGGAGAGGGAGCGGGAAAGGGGAGGGATGTGGGTGGGAGGGAAATTATGGGAGGGGGGAAGCCATTGTAACCCATAAGCTGTACTTTGGAAATTTATATTCATTAAATCAAAGTTTAATAAATGAAAAACAAAACAAAACAAAACAAAACAAAACAAAAAGAGTTGATTCTATGGTATTGTTTTTAGTGTTTTTTATTCTTTGAAAATGCATTTCATCTCAATTACATAGTGGGTTTGACAGATACTGATAGCTGATTTCAAAATTCCTTTTTACACAGTATTGGACTCTTAATCCATAGGTGATCAAAGGGCCGTGTGAAATAAAGACCCATTTTCCAGGTCCTTTGCACTTAGTGATGTGACAAAAAATTATTTGGATATAAATGAAATGTATTTGTGCCAGTTTTATGGGATGTACTTAAAGTGAGGGAGGCTAAATTCCTTGTCCCCTTCTCCTTTCTAAGAGATTGTTTAGAAACAGTGACTGGAACTGGAGTAGTTTTCCTGGGCTGTAGGATGCTACTATATGTTGAGGATGACATAGAAGAAGAAAAGGAAAATCCCAGGTCTCTAAGTACTATGAAGATATTTTATTTTTTAAATTTAAGGTATACATATCTCATGCACTTCGCATACACAGATTCAGAAACATAGTGATATTTTCCATCCTACCCTCCCTTCCACCCACATTCCCACCCTTCTTCTTACTCCCTATCCTATTCCCGTTCTTATTTTTTAAAAAGATATATTTTTAGTTAACTTAATACTTAATAAATATATGTCAAAAACTCTCAACAAGTTAGGACAGAAGAATTGTACCTCAACACAATAAAGAGCATATATGACAAACCAATAGCTAACATCATATTTAAAGGTAACAAGTTGAGAGCTTTTCCCCTAAGAGCATGTACAAGACAAGGTTGTCTCCTCTCACCACCTTTGTTCAATACAATACTAGAGATCATTGCTAGAGAATCTTAGAGAAAGAAATAAAAGGTATATAGATATGGAAGAAAGTAAGGGAATCATCACTGTTTGCTGACAACACAATCTTACACATATATACAAACCCCAAAGATTTCACCAAAAAACAGTTAGAACTAATATATTAACTCAGTAAAGTTGTATGATATAAAAATGAACACACAAAACCAGAAACATACTAACACACTAACAGCCAAATCTAAAAAAAGAAGAAATCAAATCCCATTAAGTTGGCAGGTACTAATGCCATTTAGAATGGCTATCATGAAAAGGACAAAGAATAAAAAATATTGATGGTGATTTAGATAGAAATGAACACTTGCATGTCATTGGCAGTAATATAAAGTAGTGCAGACATTGAGGAAAACTGTATGGAGTTCCCTTAAAAAATTTAAGATGGAACTAGCAGCAATCCCACTACTGGGTAAATAATCCAAAACAAATTAAATCAGTATTGCAAAGAATTGCCTTCATTCCTGTGTTCATTGCAGCATTATTTATAATAGCCAGGTTATGAAACAACATAAGGATCTTTTAACTGTTAATTAAGTAAAGAAAATGCTACATTTACAAATATATATATATATATATATATATATATATATATATACACATACACACACACACACAATTGAGTCTTATTGAAGTTTTTAAAAAGAACAAATTCTGTTGTTTGTGTCAATATGGATAAACCAGAAGACATTATACTAGGTGGAGTGAACCAGGCACAGAAAGGAAAAATGTACTCACTTCTATGTAGAATCCAAAACAATAAAATTCCCAGGAGTAGACAGTAAAATGGTGGTTACCAGAGGCCATGGGGTGGGGGTGGGGGATTAGGAAGATGTTGGTTAAGGATAGAAAGTTGTAGGTAGGAGAATGAATAAGTCATTAAGGTGGCAGATATGTTATTTATCTTGCTTCAATCATTCCATAATGTATACATATATCATAGTATCAATGTGCATTATAATTTATTTAAAAAAAGAGAAAGAAACAAGATTTCTGTTTAGTGAAAGCCTGCTCAATCCTTTGTGAGGAGCCTGGCAACCTCTTCACACCTCTGGTACCATATGAACCAGTAGAAAACAGGCTCCATAGACTGCAGCTTGCCAAGTAGGGCATGTTCTTGACATATTGATGTATGATGTTCTTGATGTACGTTCTTGAGTAGGGCATGTGTGTCTCAGTTATGGTCTTGCAGGGACAATGAAGAAGTAAGCATTCCTTAGCAGGCAACTTTAGAGGCCACCAGGGACAGTGCATAAGGAAGGAGGAATATTCTCTCAGAGAACAGAACCAGGTGCTTTCAGATGGGGTAATCAATGAACTTGCTACATTGCCAGATAAGTGATAGAAGATTTTCCAGTTCTTGCTTTTGGTTAAGAGTTTGTGGCATTAGATGGGGAATAAACTTAGAAACCTCTGCGTTGAGTACTTTCAGTTGGGAAAACATCTGACACTAAATCCATTACTGAAATGTATTCCATGCTCTGCAAATGATGTGGTTACACAGCTGCATGTTTAAGATGATGAAATTCAGACCACCATGACACTGTTTTGCTTCATTACTTCTATCTTTCAGGTTTTTTGGTGATTGAGATAGCTATTGATAAGTCTCTGTCAGCTTCATCCTATCTAAATTCATTTGTAAATATTGTCTGTTTAAATCTCAATATATAGTTTACTTCCTTTACTTAAAAGTATGCATGTACCACTTTCTCTGTTTCATGTAATCCTATCTGCAGAATAAAATATATTTCATGCAGTCTGTAAATTCTATTGCGTGTATTCATTTTATCCCAACACAAGACTCTAAGCTCTTGGAGCACAGAGATATTTGCATTGGTGATTTGATCAATAGCTTCAAGATAAAAAAGCAGACACATCTTCAAACATTGGAAGTCTGTTGCAGAGTTCCAAGATGGCGGAATAGGGAGGGAGCGCACTGAGAGTCTGGGAAAAGATAGTTTAATAAAAGTGAAGATACTGTAGTCTCAGGGAAGAATTAGGGAAAAAACTGCAAAGGAAACTCTTTTGGAACTAGTGGGACACGGTGGACCTACGTGCAGGGCACGGGCACCCATGGCTCAGGACCCCAGCTGCCGAGTCTACGCACCAGCGCTGGAAAGGGAGGTGAGGCAAAACTGCAGTAGCCCAAGACACTGGCAGAAAGGCGGCAGGAAGAGCCTAGAGGGAACGGGGCTTGAAGCCTTGTAGGGGAAAGTTCACCAGGGTAACTAGAGGAGAGAAAAAAAAATAAAAGGGACCACTACGGACATGGTTCTCTCTCTCCACTCACCTTACAAAGGTGAGCAAGACAAAGAGCAGGTGCCATTTTGGACATACATAACAGCTGTGCCAGCTCAGGGCTGTGCCCACCCTCAGCCAAACAGAAAAACCTGACTCTGGTGGGGAGAAATAACAGGAGGTTAAGACCTAGTGAATGTGTGGAGCTTATGAACTGGACTGTAAAAAACAAAAAACAAAAAACAAAACAAAACAAAACAAAAAAAAAAAAACTGAGGGTGTGTGGGATAACTCACGGAGTGCCCAAGACATGAGTACTCTTGGGAGATACCACAAACTTGGTAACCTTGGCAACTCAGTGGGAGACATTGCATGGGAATCTGAGTTTACACTGAGGACTGCACAGATCCTTTGTGTGGTCCTTGGGACAGAGCAGATGAATATTATACCCACTGGGGCTAGTGCTCAGGTAGTGATTGCCATTGAGGAGAATAGCTCAGCTGTGTGGAATTACTTCCCTTCTGAATAAAAAAAGAGAGAAAGAGAGAGAGAAGATTTACCACACCAAACGTGGGTGTGTCACCTTTGGCACACCCTTAACCCTGAAGAACTGAACAGAGCTCTCTGGCCACACCCATCACAAGCCTCTAGAGATTCACCAAAAGCAGACAGTCCACTTAATCTTGAGTCACAGTATAACAAGAAAAGCTGCCACAGCTGAACCAGCAGATGGAAGACCTTTCTGTCTCTCTCTTTCACTGTCTGCAACTCTACCTGTCAAATAAATAAATAAAAATCTTAAAAATACAAAAAAAACCACTATCTATAGGTATTAGGTCAAGCAGAATGTTTGTATGTTGTTCTTTTACTTAATTCTCAAAATTGGAAGCAATTCTGATTCATTTACCAGGAAGAAGGTGGCAATGCATTTTTCAGGTTATTTTTTATTTATTTTTTATTTTTTTATTATTATTTTTTGATAGGCAGAGTGGATAGTGAGAGAGAGAGAGACAGAGAGAAAGGTCTTCCTTTTTGCTGTTGGTTCACCCTCCAATGGCTGCTGCAGCCAGCGCATCGCGCTGATCCGAAGCCAGGAACCAGGTGATTTCCCCTGGTATCCCATGTGGGTGCAGGGGCCCAAGGACTGCATAGGACCTGATGCACTTTAGATATATAACTAATGTTTGATGAAATACAATGGCCAGAGCTGAGCTGATCAAAGCCAGGGGCCAAGAGCTTCTTCTGGGTTTCCTACACAGGTGCAGGAGCCCGAGGACTTGGGCCATCTTCTCCTCTTTCCCAGGCCACAGCAGAGAGCTGGATCAGAAGTGGAGTAGCCAAGACTTGAACCGGCATCCATCTGGGGTGCCAGCACTGCAGGCCGTGGCTTTACCCTCTATACCACAGTGCCAGCCCCCCATATGCTTTTTTATGTGACTTATTCTCTAACAGCTTTAGGTTATACTGACCTTGTCTAATGTTTGTGACCCAGAAAAACATTTCTGCAGAAAGTTCTTGAGCACATATCTTCATCATTCCATTGTAAATACTGAGTGCTCTTTATGATACAAAAGGAGACCATGCTACTATTTGCATAAAAATTCTACAATAGTCCCCTGACTTCATGTTACATGTACTGCAAAGCCCATTCATTGCATAGCCCTTCTTATCTTTGATGTCACCATTCTTACCGCCCCCACCCCCAGCTTTCCTTCACACATGCAAGGCTGAAATGGAGAAAATAATTGATCACTTTCTAGAATGCTATAAATACTTGATCAGAATATCTGAAAAGTACTCAGTGCAGTGCCTAGAATGTAGTAAGAACAGGCTATAAAATTAGAACATACACATATACACACAAATATAATAACAAGAAAAATCTATTCTTGTCATCACATGTAGTTATCCACTCCTTCCTTTATATTCTAGTAGCACCATTGCATACCTCTATTTAAGAGTTACTTAATTTCATTGCTATTGATGGTTTGTGAATCTACTTAACAACATGGGACCTAATACATTTTAGGTATATATATATATATATATATATATATATATATATATATATATAACACTAATGTTTGATGAAATACAAAACCACTGATTCAGAATTTTCAAGAAGGATAAGTTTTTGCCCAGTTATGTATTCTCTATCACAAGTTTAGACTCTCAAATATTTTTTCAGTTACTGACTGCCTGAATGCTTCCCTTTTTAGCAGCTCCAAGAATGGGTGAGAATTATGAATGCAGTTCACAGAGTTGCCAAGTGGCTCATAGATAATTCAAAACTGAAACTTAACTTTCTATGATCCCCTCCATGGAATTAATCTCTAATTCTATCCCACACTACCATAGAAAACTTTAAAGACTAGAAAGGCATTATAATAGTTCTTTCTTAGAACTGTAGTGAAATTCAGTTGCTGGAACCTATTTCATGGAAAAGGGATAAACTATCAAGGGAAATCTGTTTCGATTTTTCTCTTTTAACGGGGCCAATAGTAAAAGTAGGTCAGCACTGAATGTGGTTTCCAGGGGCTGATATTAGAAGTTTCTGTGGCATAACCATTAGTTTTACCTCTATGAAAATAGTCATGTCAGAGGATGATTAGTTATTTACACTGAATTTTTGAAGCCTGGCCTAGCAAATAATAATAATATATTGTCTTCAGCTCAGTTGGCTATGAGCAAATTTGTGAGTGTCCATCTAACTGATCCCTCTGGGAGGCTGGTGCTTTCATGGTGTTCTAGAACAAATTTCTAAATACACATGCATTATATCCAATTTTTTTTTTTCAATCTGGTGAAAGGCTGGGGCTAAAGAGTTCATGTTATAACATTCATTCATTATTCAGTGTGTATTGAATTCCGTCTGCATGCTGGGCAATTCAATCGGTGAATCCAAAAATTTAGAGTGGGACTTTCAGGTGTTGTGACAAAGGGAAAGGTGAACTCTGGGGGACAAAGTGGCTTTAACTGGTACACCTTACATTTCAGCACAGGACCACAGCTCACACCATTCACTGAGAGCAGCACAAGCCCTGCTGTTCCTCAGTTCCTTCCCTCCCTCCCTCACTCTCTATCTTCAGTCCTTCCTTCCTTCCTTCCTTCCTTCCTTCCTTCCTTCCTTCCTCCCTTCATTTCCCCTCTTCCTCCTTTCCTTCCTTCACACCTTCCCTCTCTCCTGCCTTTGCTTCTTTCCTCTTCGTTTTATCCTTGCTAGGCAGAAATTGCATATTAATGTTATCCCCCCAAAAAAAGATGCTCTGGTCCTAGAAGTACAGCTAGAAGCAGGTTGTTTTTTTTTTTTTTTTCCAACTGAATGTGTTTTTACATTAAGGCACAGACTTGTAACAAAGATAAGAATCAGTCCAACAAAAATGGGAGTTAGTGGATGGCTAAAGTTGACTCTTCAGGTTTTGCTTGGCACATGCTGATGATGGATAGGGGAAGATGAGCATGTTCTAAGAAGCCACAGATCCTCAAAAATATGAGGGTGCTTCAGAAAGTCTTAGAAAATGAATTAAAAACCAATTTACTTTGGTTCAAAATATTTTCAAAACCCAGTCACAAATTTTTTTTATAATAAGAATTTTCCACAAACTTTTTGAAGACTCTCTCATACTGGTTTAACCTTGTTTTGTTAGAAGAAAAATAAACCAGATGGGTCCATGGTTGTTCCATGGACCTGGCTGGGTATAATCCTGGCATTTATTGTGAATTGTCAGGCAGTTAAGTGCCAGGACATCTGGGCTACCACAGCTGAGAATCTGAGCTGTGTGATCACAGTGAAGGTCTTCCAGAGGCCAGTCTGCTCAGTAAAAGAAAACCGTTAATTTTTAAAAATACTAAGTTTAAATCTAAACACATCCTGGAATGTCAAATATGGCATTGGCATCTGAATGTACTCTGCTGTCATAATCAAAGTTGCAGCAGTCTGTTTTGTTTTGTTTACATAAAAAAGTAGCCAGCAACCATTTGAAGAGAAGAGCCTAAGACAAAAGCATGCCTTATTTGAAAGGGGGCATTTCCTTTGGTAGTTTTTAGACTTCTCAAAGGAGAGTACACTAAGGACCCTCCTATCAAGACAAAATTTACTAAGTAGCTACTGAAGGGATGTGTGCATGCATGAGTGAGTGCAGTTATGCATGGGAATTGATTTAAAAGTCAGAGAACTGCTTCTAGTCCTACAGTCACCCCAACTAGCTACGTGATATCTGTCAGTTTCATAAACTGTAAGATATAGCAATAACGTCTGCCACATAAGCTTTATTTTTTAAGGGAATACATGAACTTCTGATGATGACATTTAAAACATGAGTTGATATAGGGGAAAAAAATCGAAGAAGCTTTTGAAATAGTCCTTTCCTTTAATTAAGAGATTATTTTTACTTGTTGGTTTATTGTTTGAGGGCGAGGGCAGAGAAGAATCCCTGGAAAGAACTGTTAGCTAATTATTTATGCTGGACCTCTCGTAAAGTTAATCAAATGTTTATTTCTATATTTCCCTCACATATTATGATGCAAAAATAGAGAAAATGCCTCTTAAAAGCATATAATAATATACAAATTTCTAGAAAAGATTCAAGCACTTCACAATTTCTTATGATTTTTCTAGATATGATTAGATAGCTACAAAAATTTGTTTACAAAATGCTATGATGAAAATGGAAAGAGAGGGATCCAAATTCTTTTCACAAATCTATTGCAGGGGATGCATTGCTAGAAATTGCATTAGAAATTAGAAGTTAGTCATCTTCTAATCTCCATCTGCACTTTTTTAAATTAATTTTTTGGTGGACACATGGGCACTTGGAATAAAGACCACATTTCTTGGCATTCCTTCAAGGGATATCCACAATGCAGATGTGATTCAGTTTTAAAAGATACTTCTCATATTGTGCATGTTAATGTGTTATGAAAAACAGTGCTTTGTAACCAGTAGGGAAATACAAAGACTTTGCTGTCATTTCTATGGTCCGTGTTTCCTAGAAGTCCTCTTAGGTGATGATAAGTTTTGGGTTCATATTAGGTGAATTTAGGTGTGTATGCATATATGTATGTATGTGATGGGGATGGGGAGGAGGAGAGAAGAGCTCTTAACTGCTTGTTCACTCCTAAAATCTTCACAATGGCTAGGGCTGGGCTGAGGCTGAAATTGGTAATCAGTAATTCAATCCAGATCTCCCACATGAGTGGCAGGAAATCAATTACTTGAGCCATCACTATTGCCTTTCAAGGTTTGCTTTAGCAAGAAGCTGGAGAAAAGAGCCAGAGCTGGGAGTCAAATCCAGGGACTTCAATATGGGAAACAGGCATTTTTACTGCTAGATTAAATGCTTTTCCTGTGCTGTGGGAATTTAAATGGGCTACCTTAATGAACCAAATAGGTATACTTGTTTTGTAGAGGACCAGTGTTTTGAATAGATAATTCAGAATTAAACAAAATATTTTAATTTAAGTAGTTCCCAAACTGTCCTTCTAGCCATGCCTTCTCTTGAGTGCTGGGCTTTAGCCAGATCTGCAGGGTCTAATCTGGATGTTGGACTTGTGTTGGTTTGGTCCTCAGATGGTAATGAGTCGGGGGAACTGAAAGCTGTCAGTGAGCGAGTGTGAAGGTGGAATTAAAATGGAAAATCAGGTGGATTGGCAGAAGAGACAAGGTGAAGATTCTAAGCAGGCAGACAAAATCCAATTACAAGGCAATCAGTGGGAATAGAGAAGAACAGCTCAAAGCATAAAGAGTTTGATGGAGATGAGAGAAGGAGCCTATGGCCTGACTCTGACCACTGGAATGCAGTCAGCATAGCTTTGTTAATACAACCACACTTACAATTAATCATAAACTAGTTTGGATTGGAGAATAGGCTGGGGCCTTTTGAAGAGACACTGAAGAAATAAGATTGCCATTTTATGATGATCAAAGGAACATCATTGGTTATTGATTAAATCTTCTCAGAGCTGAATCTGTGGAGAAGTAATCTGTGAGGCTTGATGTACACAGTGTGGGACTCAATGACCAGGGGTGAAGGGAGAGCAGACTGATGTAATCCTGAAGGAGATGCATTTACAATACAGACTTACGCACTGCTTAAGCGCTGATCAGGTCAATGCTTCTGAGGGGAAAGAAGGTAAAAGAAAGTGGAGTGTTGGACCTTACCCTGCTGGCTCAAGATCAGGATGGGATTCCAGTTCCAGAAAGCGACTGGGACACTAGGAAGGGGTGATGAACAGCTTTACAATGTCTTGGAGATGAGTAACCTTTATATCAGGATGAATCTAGGGAGGCTCAACTAAAGGTTCTCCTCTAAAGTGGATCCAGGGCTACAGAATCTTAGTCCACCTCAGGCTGGAACCTAGTCTGGCACAGAAGGGGCCCACTGTGTCTGCTGTGATGGCTGGAGGACGAGGGTGGCAGGACTCTCAGGCAGGGAGCGGAGTCCACACTCATACTTTCTCACGCAAGCGTGACCATTATTGGGTCAGAGCAGATTGGCAGTAATCAGAGCAACAACACACTGTATAGACTGTTGGGATGCAGAAATGATTTTCTAAAATGGTGCTTAGTTTGTGAAAAAATTATCTACATTTCAAATATGCCAAATAGTTTACTTTGGATTATCTAAGACAAAGAAATACAATTAGACTTTTATTACAAATTTGTCCACAGGCTGTGAAGAAGCTGCCACCCACGACTGTAAGCAATGATGATTCATTCCCCAAACATTAGTCACACACATTTGATGGTTTCTGCAAACAGAAGCTTGCTTTATTATTTTTTTAATCTTACTTTCTTGGAATGCTTAAGGCTTTCTCCAGCAATTAAAAATAAAGCATAAAAGCAATCTTAACCTAACAATTTTTATAAAAGAAAAATGAGCTAAGAGGCTCAACTATATTATACAAAGGATAATAGTAGCAAATATTCATCTGAAGTGCATTGGAAAAAACACATTCAGAATTTTCATTAAGTCATGTGTACTTGACAATAACTTTAACTTTTGTCTTCAAAGATTAAAAAAGAATCAGAAAAAATATTCAGTCCTTTTTGTCCTGTGCCAAAACATATCTTGGAATTTCAGGAGGTCAAACTAGTTAAATAAAATGAAAAGATCAAAGGCAAGGTTTAGAATTTTGGAAAGAAACACACAGAGGAAATTTAAATAATATCCAAAATAAACAAGCAGGAATTTTTGTATAGGACATAACAGCATAGTCAGTAACTATCAAACACGGCTGGAGCTTTGTGTAACCAAATATTCAAGGATAAATGACCCAATTTTTTTTTTTTTTTTTTTGGATAGGCAGAGTTAGACAGTGAGAGAGAGAGAGAGACAGAAAGAAAGGTCTTCCTTTCGTTGATTCACCCCTCAAATGGCCGCCACGGCCGGTGCGCAGTGCCGATCTGAAGCCAGGAGCCAGGTGTTTCCTCCTGGTCTCCCGTGCGGTTGCAGGGCCCAAGGACTTGGACCATCCTCCACTGCCTTCCCGGGCCACAGCAGAGAGCTGGACTGGAAGAGGAGCAACTGGGACAGAATCTGGCTCCCCAACCGGAACTAGAACCGGGGTACCGGCGCTGCAAGGCGGAGGATTAGCCTGTTGAGCCGTGGTGCCAGTCAAAATGATCTAATTTATACTCAAACTTTCATGTGGTTAAGTGTGATCATTTATACTTGAATATACACACTACTGTGGCTATGTACACACTATGTGGCAAAGATAAGTGACATCAGAAATATTCCCATGGGTATATCTGTATCTCTGAGCATCTGCAACAATTGTTTTTTCTGTTTTCACAGGGACTTCAATGAAAAATGTCAGTATGTTGGAATACTTGGAGTCAAGTCACTTGGCTAGAAATTCAAGTGACAGTGCACCATGCCACCCATGCCACCACTGACATAGGAAA
Source organism: Lepus europaeus (assembly GCF_033115175.1). Lineage (NCBI taxonomy): Eukaryota > Metazoa > Chordata > Mammalia > Lagomorpha > Leporidae > Lepus > Lepus europaeus. Next base: position 138,941,909 of record NC_084827.1, on the reverse strand, counting down.
ACAAGATTGGGGATAGTGGGAGCTAGCAGTCATGTTCAGACATGTTCAATCCATTTTTCTCTAGTGCTCAATAGCATATTTCTATCTTCTTTTGGGTTAGGTGCATATCCTGACTGAACAAGGTACCTATTGATTGAGGTTTGATTATTATATATAATAGTTACCTGTCAACATTAAATCACTTTCTAAGAATGTTGGACATGTTTGATAAGTTGTTTATCTGAACTCTCAAAAATTACCAGTAGTGAATGTATATTTCTGTCATAGCAATCCTTATTATTAAATGTATGACATTCCATTGTTTATGTATACTGCATCTTAAACCAGATACAAAACTAATTGGAGATGACATCTACATAATTCACATTTTTGTTCTCCGTGGTTGGCAGCATCATTTCTTCAGCTTTCCCAGGCCCCCAAAGTGGGAGCTGCATAGGTCAGCTTTCAAGTGGGGGTTACAGAGGTTGGGCTGGGTACAAGAAGTGAAGGAGCTTGTTGTCTGGAATAAGAGAAGAGAGGTAGCCTGGGATAAAAATGAGGCTCACATCCAAGAAAAGGACCTAAATATTTTCCTATCTTTCATCAGATTTAAATACAATGGATGTGAGACCACAGTCAAGAGCTGAAGCAAGAGCTTTGGGGCTGATGATAAGGACAAGAACACCATGTGAGTGGGCCACAGCTGATGATTAATATTGAGATCAAAGCAATGATACCAGGGCTCATAATTATCAAATGTGGAGGAAAAGGAACCAACGTATCAACTTAAAGGTGCAGGGTTAGACTGGCCAAGGACAGTTTCTTATGGTAGATATCTAATGAAATAAAGCAGTTAATTGTGTATTCCACCAAGAGTAGTGACACAGAATGGTCCAATGGAAGTTTATGTGTGCTTTTCATTAGAAGGGGAACTTTTTTGAATAGACTTCAACCTAGACATTATTCACAACATATTCAAAATCAAATTAATAGAAATTCTCCATGCAGGAAAAAAGTGTTTGGCAAGAGCAGCTTTGCTGAAAGTATTTAATGAAAGATGTATGGCCTGGAAGCCACCTCTTCTGAAATTATCCATATTTGCACATATGAAGGATTATTTTTTCCAAGGATGGCTTCTGCAATATATTTTTTTCTCCAAAGCAATTTCCGTGCTGTGAGATTGACAATTCTCTCAGCAATTTGAAGCATCCATATTCCCTCCCTTTGAACTGAGAAGTCCTTACTAGTGGATAGATCTAGAATATAGCATAGCTGAGGGATGCTTATGTGGCTGTACAGGCAAGTTGCAGAAATGACATGCACATTCATGTTGTACTTCTGGGACGTTCATGCTCAGAAGTCCACCATCAAGCTATTAGGAAGTTAAGCGTCCACATAAAGGACCACATATAGGTGCCCTGGCCATTAGCTACAATTATAGCTCTATCTATCCAACAGCCTTCATCGACTTCTGGATGTTGAGTGAGCAAGCCTTCAGATGATTCCAACTCTGATCAAATAATTCCCATGCTCTTGCACCAACATAAATGTAGCTACTGATTCCTGATCACATTTCCTAGTTGAGAGCAAAACACACTACTTCTGTTGTTTTAGGTTACCAAATTTGAAGCGGCTTGTTACTCAGTAATAGACTGTGAGAAGAAATCATAAATCAAAACAGGCATGATTTACATTACAGAAATATCTACTGATAAAGACATTTTTGCCCAAGGCCATTTTCATGAACCTGCTCCAATTTTTTATCTATACTCTTGTAAAGGGGAAAATTGACCACATGAGTGTAATACTTTTTCATATCTGGTAAATGTTGTTTTCCAAATTTAGAAAAATGATTAGCAATATGCTTATTTGTATAATGCCACATGCATTTTTAAATTAATTACTAAGTATTAAAAAGTTTTATCTTCTGAAGATCATGGAACATATTGTATTGGTGATAGAACAAACAAACAAAATCTTAGGTAGATTTTTTAAAAATATTTTACATGGACAATTACAAAATGCCTTCCCAAGACACTGCTTTTTCTCGGAAATACAATTTGCTAAAATAGAAATGTCAGAACCAAATGATTATTAGAAATGACAGCTTATAATTCAATGTGGCACTAATTTGAATATGTTTTAAAACTTAATTTACTCATTCAAAGGGAGGTTCTAGTTTCCTGTGAATGTCTTCTATATCAAGGAAAGTGCACATTTTCATGATAATATCTCGGTTAAGAGAAGAAAGCATTTAACATTTATGTTTTAATTAGGTTAAATGCCTAAGCCTTCAGTGATATTGCTTACAGTTTTACAGGGAAAATATAAATACCTCAAATAAAAGACATGCTAATAAGATTTGCTTGAAATATTACTGAAATAATTATATGTTGTTGTGCAATTGAAAAATTATTCTTTAAAAATATAAAAGATCATCCATTTCAATTTTACTAAAATGGCAACTGAAAATGATTGTAAGTTTCTGAAAAGGCACATTATAATCAAAATGACACTTGAATAAGATGATTAATAGTACTGTATGTCTGAAACAGAGGAGCTGTGATTTCCAAGAGAGTAGGGTTATAAGGGATGGGTGTAGGACATTCATAGACTTATTGCTCCTGGGAGAATTAGAAGCACTTCTCCCACTGGCTCCTTTGGCAATTCCCTAACCTCCAAAGGAGAATCAATGGAACAGTGGGAAATGCTGGGAACTTTGAATAGGGATGGGCCAAGTTGTGGGAAGAGAAACTGAAAGAACAAAGAAATATGTATTATGAAAAAAGGTTTGGCAGAATGTATTTCTTATTTGGATGTGAGGAATAGAATGAGGATTTAGGTTAAGAGCTCTAAGGAGATAGTGATACAAAGAAAATGGGCTATAAAAAAGAGAGAAGAAAAAGTATGAACTACTTATATTAAGAAGATAACCTTTTGTTTTTTCAAAAGAGGAAATCCAAATGGCCAACAGACACATGATCTACAAAGAGATCAAGAAACTCCACAACAACAAAACAAACAACCCACTTAAGAGATGGGCCAAGGACCTCAATAGACATTTTTCAAAAGAGGAAATCCAAATGGCCAACAGACACATGAAAAAATATTCAGGATCACTAGCCATCAGGGAAATGCAAATCAAAACCACAATGAGGTTTCACCTCACTACGGTCAGAATGGCTCACATACAGAAATCTACCAACAACAGATGCTGGTGAGGATGTGGGGAAAAAGGGACACTAACCCACTGATGGTGGGAATGCAAACTGGTAAAACCACTATGGAAGTCAGTCTGGAGATTCCTCAGAAACCTGAATATAACCCTACCGTACAAACCGGCCATCCCACTCCTTGGAATTTACCCAAAGGAAATTAATTTGGCAATAAAAGAGCTGTCTGCACCTCAATGTTTATTGCAGCTCAATTCACACTGGCTAAGATCTGGAATCAACCTAAATGCCCATCAACAGTAGACTGGATAAAGAAATTATGGGATATGTACTCTATAGAATACTATACAGTAGTAAAAAAAAAAATGAAATCCAGTCATTTGCAACAAAATGGAGGAATCTGGAACACATCATGCTGAGTGAAATAAGCCAATCCCAGAGGGACAAATATCATATGTTCTCCCTGATCGGTGACAAAAAGGAAACCTGTTGAAGTGAAAGGTACACTATGAGAAACAATGACTTGATCAGCCCTTGCCTGACTGTTGAGGAACAGCTTAATACTTTATCTCTTTTAGTATTTTTTTGTTATTGTTCTACTTAATACTATTACTTAATACTATTGGTTGAACTCTTTAGTTAGCACACAATTATTCTTAGGTGTTTAAATTTAACTGAAAAGTGACCCCTGTTAAATATAAGAGTGGGAACAAGAGAAGGAGGCAATGTAAAGTTCAGAACATGCTCAATCAGACTTGCCCCAAACGGTAGAGTTGGAAACATGCCAGGGGGATCCAATTCAATCCCATCAAGGTGACATGTACCAATGCCATCTCACTAGTCCAAGTGATCAGTTTCAGTTCACAATTGATCATAATGATAGGTCTAAGAGTCAAAGGGATCACTTAAACAAGACTGGTATCTGCTAATATAAACTGATAGAATTAAAAAGGAGAGAATGATCTGACATGGGAAGTGGGAAACACAGCAGACTAATAGCATGGTAGATGTCCTAAACAGCACTCTGGCCTCAGTATCAGCCCTTAAGGCATTCAGATCTGGCTAATAAGCCCATGAGAGTATTTTAGGCATGGAAAGCCAAGCCATGCAAACCTAAATGAAAGATTTCTGTGAGTGAGTTTTAGTGGAAAGAATGGGCCATCAAAGAAGGAGGTACCTTTCTCTGAAGGGAGAAGAGAACTTCCACTTTTTTTTTTTAACTTTTATTTAATGACTATAAATTTCCAAAGTACATTAAATCACAATGTATATCACATTAAGGACAGAGTAAGTGCACAGTGACTCCTGTGTTTGATGAGAACTTCCGCTTTGACTATGGCCTTGTCTAAATAAGATTGGAGTTGGCGAACTCAAAAGACTTCCATAGCCTTGGCAGCTCATGACAAGAGCCTTGGGTGATTACTGATGCCATAAATAAGAGTGTAAATTGTTAAATCAACAACAGGAGTCACTGTGCACTTACTCCTTATGTAGGATCTCTGTCCTTAATGTGTTATACTATGCGAGTTAACGGTATAACTAGTACTCAAACAGTACTTTATCCTTTGTGTTTCTGTGTGGGTGCAAACTGTTGAAATCTTTACTTAATATATACTAAATTGATCTTCTGTATATAAAGATAATTGAAAATGAATCTTGATGAAGAATGGGATGGGAGAGGGAGTGGGAGATGGGATGGTTGTGGGTGGGAGGGTGGTTATGGGGGGAAAATCCACTATAATCTAAAAGTTGTACTTTGGAAATTTATATTTATTAAATAAAAGTTTAAAAAAATTAAAAAAGATAACCTTTTGTATTTGAGCAATGAATTGTATAGGCTTCAAGGACTGATTCTGTGAACAGCAGTTGACATTTTTGTGTTGATGAAATCTGATTCATCTTCATACACTATGAAATTCAATATAATTTCTACACAATTTTTATGCTATTTAAATGTGGTCAAAATGAATCATGTTCCATTGAAATAAAAAATGTTAGTGTGGAACACAAGAAATAATATTTTGAATGTTGCTAATATATTCATGGGAATGTTCTTTTTACATCAGTATGTTCATCAGTTTTTTTTAAATAGAAATGCTAATAGCTTCTAGATGGTGCTATGAACTTTTGATAAGATATTTTTCTGAGGAATATAACTATTATATATTTTTCTATCTATCTATCTTTCTACATTGATTTGCTCCAGGACCTCTTTTGCTACCCTTCCTGTCTTAGACTTCTTAGCTTGTAGCAGGATTCGTGTATTGATACAAGACATCAAGGCCTGTTAACAGGAAGTAGTCTTTTATTATGTCAGCATAAAGTCAATGTAGAATTTCTTATCTGAAATCCTGAGCTCTGAGCAAAGAAGGGTTTTCCTTTATGCATGGTTTTAGTCTTTGTCTCCCTTATGTGGTTACTTGCATACATTTGATTGAATATTCTAATGTTACATGGCAGCCACAGGATTGATACTATACTGTGCATGTGAATGTAGTTGTTTTTCTTTTTCCCCACACGTACTGAAGTATAAACTGTCTGGCAAGGGTTAATTAACATCATTGCTCTGTACTAACAAGCAGAACCTGAAATGGTTACATATGGGCAGATAGGGACTACAGTTGAAGGATTCATAGGCAAGCAGATAACAACCACATTTCATTTCCAGGACAGATGCCTCCCTTTTTCTTCTTCTAACCTTGGGAAGGCCTCTACCACAACTTTAATCATTCATGTCAACTAGAAGCAAGTTTAGTTATAAGACAGAGGCCCCTGCCACCTGCAGGGTCTTCCAGATTTTTATTCCTTCACTCATAAGTGGCCTGGCATATCCTCTCATCTTTCTCTTTACCTCTTCGATCAATACTTGTATTGACAAAATCCCTGTTAACTGACCAAAACCACACCAAGAAACCTTGGGTAAATGTTGTAGGTAATACTGCTGGTATGAAGAGCAAATCTCCTTCTGGTAACTGCTGTTGGAAATGTTTCTAATTCAAAACCAAGATTGAAGTTGATAATTACCATTCACAGCTTGGATAAAGTGGGCATGTTTGGGACACTGCAACAGGTAGCAGACAGCTTTATGCAGCTCAGCTGGATCCCTGCTTTACGGCATGGAGTGTTTTACAACCCGATATTCAGAGAGGGGTACTATGTGGTTAGACTCTAACTCTACCAATCAATGTTTCAGACTTAGGAAGTCTATCCCCTAAAGAAGTGCTGAGTCTCTAAATGTCAAAACATTCTCCTTTTTGAAAGAACAGTTTCTTTTGTGTGTAAAAGGTCTTCCTCCGACTCACTCAGTGTGTTCTCCTTAGCATTAAAAAATAAACAGAAGCGACACATCCCTAAAATAACTATCTGAACTCGAGTCACCTGTGCTTTGCTGAAGCTCTCTAAATGAATGAACTGTCAAACATCACACAGAGGTGGGAATTAAAACTGCTGAACTTCAGGTATTAGAGACAATCCAGGGCTTCTTCAGGGCAGCATGCCTGCCAGAGTTCACGCAGCTGCTGCGTGGCCACGTTTCTCCTGGTGTATTAAAACATTCCCTTTGAATAACACAGGCTCTATGCTACATTACTTAACCTCCAGGAGATTCAAAACCTCCAAACCATTTTCCAATTAGAGCTGACACTCTTCTACTTAGCTACTGTATGTAAAGGAAGACTCAGTACAAAGAGGAATTTAAGAAAAAGACATATTGCTTCGATTGGACAAATAAACAAAGATTAATCATGACTTTGTGGGATTGTGAGCATTTACAAATGGAGTGTTTTAGCTCAATGCAGTGTTCATTTATTAACTGCTTAAATTTTGTTTTCAACTATTTATTTAATTTACTTTAGTAGAGATTTGATGTCCCCCAATCCTACCCCATTTCCTTCAAATTGCAACCTTTAATAAACCCTGGTGGCAATTAAAAAGTTACTCTTACTTTCTTCTTATAAATATCTCTTTCATGAACTCTAGGGTTACAACCAATAATGACCACCGACACTGAATCTCTTCTTTCCTGCCAGTGTCTCAGAACCAATGCAGTGCACATCCATCCTTCTGACCCTTCTTCACACCAATATTCTAGGTCTAGAGTTTACCTCCAAAGGACTTGACAATAGCAGTTGATTATCTACTTCATTTGGACTTTTCTTTTACTCTGAGTCTTCAAGCGATTCTGCACAAATTTGTCTCTTGGGAATCCTTTTTCTTATCACAGCAAAAGGCCTTCAGTTTTAAGTAAGACATTGGATGAAAGCTGGTGGCCATCTCTTTGCCGTCTCACAGGCTCCAGGGATACAATGGGCTTTGTTTCATCAAAAAGATGGAGGTGGCTTATTTACTCCCTGTCTACACTTCCTATGTCCCTATTAGTGTCCAAGTTTGGTGATTTAATTAAATAAGCACATCTCTACAAAGGAAATTTTTTGCTTGTTCATTTGTCTATTTTTGGACAATGTAGCCTGTCTAAAATACAGCTAGATTTCCCCTCCTCTAGCTGTAGGGTCTGTTAGGGACAATGGGCCCATTTCACTGGTCTCTGAGCTCTTTCTGGCTCTAATATATGGGGACAATACATGACAGTAAAACACTTTTATTGAATGTCATCTTCATTGCCCAGAGAAGGTCTCCTGGGCTGACTAAAATCTTCTGGTTGAGAATCTGACAAGAGAGAAAAGGAAATGTTTCATTATTTCATTTGCTGCACTCATCTCTTACGTTACTTGAATTCTGTTTCTACTCTGATGATGGACATTTGGATACTCTGGATGATGAATATTCATTGTCTCTGGAACATACCCAGTTTCCATCTTTAAAATCTGCACTCACTTTTACCACTAGCCCATCTTCTATATCCGTATCAGTCACAGATAGGTTTGCTCTTCTTTAGAGCTTTCTTCTTCATTCTTACTATGGTCTCATTCTCCTGTTATATTATAACTCAGGCAAGTTGTCTAACTAGCATATTGTGCTAATCTTGTGGCATTCACTTTTTTTTTTTTTTTTTTGACAGGCAGAATGGATAGTGAGAGAGAGACAGAGAGAAAGGTCTTCCTTTTTGCCATTGGTTCACCCTCCAATGGCCGCTGCGACTGGCGCATTGCGCTGATCCGAAGCCAGGAGCCAGGTGCTTCTCCTGGTCTCCCATGTGGGTGCAGGGCCCAAGCACTTGGGCCATCCTCCACTGCCTTCCCGGGCCATAGCAGAGAGCTGGCCTGGAAGAGGGGCAACCAGGATGGAATCTGGCGCCCCAACCGGGACTAGAACCCGGTGTGCCAGCGCTGCAAGGCGGAGGATTAGCCTGTTAAGCCATGGCGTCGGCCGACATTCACTTTCTGTTAGTCTTCTCGGAATATTACAGAATATGTGGCTTAAACAGTAGAGATGCGTTGGACCAAAACTTATGAGGGTTGAGGTTCTGGTAAGTCTTCTTTTCCTGGTTTGCAGGCCTTCCTGTTGTGTCTTCCACAGCCCTTTCTCTGAGTATGCACAGAAAGACAGCCTCAAATCTTTGCTGACTCTTCTTGTAAGAACACTACTCCTATGGGATAAGGGTTCCATCTTTATGAGCTCTGTTAAACATTACTTCCTTAAAGACCCCCATCTCCAAATGCAGCCACATTAGGGTAACAGCTTCAACACATGAATTTTGGAAGGACTCACACATTCAGTTCATAACACATTTCATTTACTTTTTTATTTAAACTCTGTGTGAGTGTACTTTTTTATTGTAAGCTCTTGAAAATGTGTCTGACACATTTTTATATTTGTCATTTGTTGGTACTAAAACCCATGTTCTCTGATTGACAAAATATATTCAGATATCTACTTTCAATTTCTAGTTTACATTATTCGATGAAAAAATTCACTTTCAAGTCTGTCTTAAAATCCTAGAAGATTTATTTAGAAAAAATTGTTGGACAGTCTGTCTAACAGTGAGGACCGTATAAACATAATGTGAATTCTCAATTTAATCTTTCATACTGCAAAGCTTTTGGAACTTCTGGTTAAGCTCTCAAATGTGTGACTGATCATTTAAAAGGCTTGGAAATATCAAGAGTCTACTCTTTTTCAAAGAATATCTTTTTGTTCACATTCCTTATTTGAGCAACTTAAACACATGATCATTTCTGTTAGCTTCTATTATTATTTTCCTTTAAAATTCCTTGTTTTAGCATCTTTAGCAGAAAACTACTTATCTAATATTTTGTTGTCCTTTTTTAAACAAAGATTTATTTATTTACCCGAAAGTCAGAGCTACACAGAAAGGAGAGGCAGAGAGAGAGAGAGAGGTCTTTCATCCGATGGTTCACTCCCCAATTGGCTGCAATGGCCAGAACTGCGTTGATCCGAAGCCAGGAGCCAGGAGCTTCTTCTGGGTCTCCCATGTGGGTGCAGGGGCCCAAGGGCTTGGGCCATCTTGTACTGCTTTCTCAGGCCATAGCAGAGAGCTGGACCAGAAGTAGAGCAGCTGGGACTCAAACCGGTGCCCACATGGGATGCCGGCGCTTCAGGCCAGGGCATTAACCCGCTGTGCCACAGTGCCGACCCCAGTGTTGTCATTATTATACGCTAGATCACAGGCTTCGTTTTTATTTTATTCTACACCTTGCAATTGTTTTTGTAGTTTGAGAGGGAGAGCAAGAGAGCGAGAGTGAGAGCGAGTGCGAGTGTGTATGGGGAGAGACCCCTCCCATTCCCTGGTCTTCTATCCAAATGCCTGCAGTGCTCTTGCCTGGGGCTAAAGCTGAGAGCCAGGAACCAGGTCTCCCATGTGGGAGAAAGGAACACAGCCACATGAACCATCACTGCTGCCTCCCAGGGTTTGAATTAACAGGAAGCTGGAATCAGGAACAGAGTCGGGTATTGAACCATGTCACTCCACTTTGGGACAATTCAGGTATCTAAAGTGCCAGGCCAAATGCCTACTCTAACATCTCATAATCTTTGAATCTGTCAATACACCAGATTTTGGAAGAGTGAAAACATATTTAATGAAAGATATAATACAGTGTTTATATTTGCACAAAGAGAACACATAGTGCATTAAATTCATATCAGACCATGTCAAAAGACATTGTTCTAAGATACTTTTCAAATGCTTCTCATTTTTTTTTCAGTCATGAATTTTATTCCTGAATTTTCATGTAGCATCTATTTCTTCTGAAAGCAGTTTCTCTTGAATTTACATAAGTTTTCTTGCAAAATAAGTAAATATATTTCATATAAAAATTTTTATTTTGAAAAGAAAAATCATTGAAATAACCTGGACATTTCATATAAATACACTATCTATAAATACTACTGAAAATTGTGTAAGCAAAAGAATAATAGATGTAGATAATTGCTATTTAAGCTGTTTTAAAGATATTTTATTTGTTTAATTTTTTGAAATACAGAGTGCCAGAGAAAAAGATAGACAGAGAAAGATCTTCATTCTCTAGATACCTGTGATCGCTGGAGCTGTTCCAGGTCCAACCCATAAGAAACTGCATCTGGGCCTCCCATAGAGTTGTACAGAACCCAAGTACTTGGGGCACCATCTGCCGCCTCCCAGGTGCATTAGCAGGGAGCTGGACTTGAAATGGAGGCAGAGCTGCATCCCAGGCACTTCAGGAGGGGATTTGGGCATCCCAGGCTGTGGCTTAACACACTGCACCACAATACCTGCTGTTATTTACTCTTCTTTAAGTTTAAGTCTAGATTAGGGAAATATTTAATATATTTTAATATATTTAAACATATTAAGCCAAGCCTAAATTGATGGAATTATTTAGCTAAAAGAATTCTTAGCTTAAGCAATGTTTCCATGACTCCTTTTCATTTTTTTTTTTTTTATTTGTGTTGTGTCTCTGTGGGGAAAAAAACTCTGTGGAGTTTCTAGAATGTAACTGAACAGACTAAATTGTTTGCTATTATACATTTTTTGGTTCCTAATCTTTTAGATGAACTACATTTCAGAAGAATGCATGAATCTACTGGTGGAATTAACATTAACAATTCAGTGAATCCCTGTTTGTTTCAAGAGAGATGCAATTGTGTAATTGCTGTTTCTATCTGTCAAGAACCATTAACATTGAATTTATAGTTCGCTATATGAAGAAAGTTGAGAGTCAATGGATATATATATTTATGACATAAATGTCAGGATGTGAGGATTAGTTTTTTATTAGTGGATATGTCTTTAATATATTCTGTGGTTTTGTGTATGTTATTGATAGCGATTTTTTTTGAAAAATAGCTACAATTATGAACTATTCGGTGTTTAAAAAGTCAGGATAAAAAAGACTGATGTAAATGTAATGATGACTATGAGATATTAAGCATGGAGTTCCATTTACTAGATCTGATGGAGGAAAACTGATGGAGTAAAAATGTAATTACCATAAAACTGTTGCTAGTGTAGGTAAATGACGTGTCCTTAAAATGAAAAAGTCAAACCTAGTTAATTATAACTTAGCTAATAAAAACTGAAGTGATAAGGTTTATAGATTGGTGAAAAATTAATGAAGTCTTTAATGAATTTTCTGGTAAATTATAGAAATGAGTAGTAATTTAATAAGGAGTCTGAAAATGTTTAGAAGAGATTAGATTTACTGAGATATAAAATAATGAAAATCCATTTTCTGTTTAAGAGAACTTTAAAATTAAATCTGTCTTGTTGGGTTGTAACTTATTGTCTAAAATAGTCTAGCATAAGATAGCATTTAATAAATACTTATTGTATAAATTAATATTAAATTTAGAAACTGTATAATAACAAAGATTGTGTGTATGTTTGTGCTAACTCTGAAGTTACCAACTATATTGGTGACATTTCAAAGTGGCCAAATATTATTTTCTGTACATTTGTAATTTTTTTTCTTTGTCTTTAATCAAGACATTGATGCTGCCATTTAGCAGCTCAAAGCACAAATCTTAAAAGCGTTCACACTTAAGCACCTCTAAAGGTTCAGTTTTTTCCTTCCAGAAATATCTCAATTCCAACTTAAATTTCTCTTCTTCTTTTCTACCCTCTTTAAAATATATATCACTGAAACACAAAGTGTAAAAATACTGTTTCAGTACTAGTTATAGCATCACTGCACATTAGACAACACATTAAGGACAGATCTCACATGGGATGTAAGTACACAGTGACTTCTGTTGCTGACTTAACAATTTGACACTCCTGTTCATGGCGTCAGTAATCTCCCTAGGCTCTAGTCATGAGTTGCCAGGGCTATGGAAGCCTTTAGAGTTCGCTGACTTTGATCTTATTCCGATAGGGTCATAGTCAAAGTGGAAGTTCTCTCCTCCCTTCAGAGAAAGGTACCTCCTTCTTTGATGGCCCCGTTCTTTCCACTGGGATCTCACTCACAGAGATCTTTCATTTAGGTCTTCTTCTTCTTTTTTCTTTTCCATGGTATCTTGGCTTTCCATGCCTACAGTACTCTCATGGGCTCTTCAGCCAGATCCGAATGCCTTAAGGGCTGATTCTGAGGCCAGAGTGTTGTTTAGGATGTCTGCCATTCTATGAGTCTGCTGTGTATCCCACTTCCCATGCTGGATCTTTCTCTCCCTTTTTGATTCTATCAGTTAGTATTAGCAGACACTTGTCTTGTTTGTGTGATCCCTTTGACTCTTAGACCTATCAGAGCCATCGAATATGAACTGAAATTGATCACTTGGACTAGTGAGATGGCATTGGTACATACCACCTTGATGGGATTGTATTGGAATCCCCTGGCACATTTCTAACTCCATCATTTGGGGCAAGTCTGATTGAGCATGTCCCAAATTGTACATCTCCTCCCTCTCTTTTTCCACTCTTAAATTTAACAGGGATCACTTTTCAGTTAAAATTTAAACACCTAAGAATAATTGTGTGTTAATTACAGAGTTCAACCACTAGTACTAGAACAACAAACTAGTACTGAAACAGTATTTTTACACTTTGTGTTTCTGCGTGGGTACAAACTGATGAGATCTCTACTAATTATATACTGAATCGATCTTCTGTATATAAAGATAATTGGAAATGAAAAAAAAAAAAAACCTGGTGTTAAATTGGAAATGGCATAGAAAATTAATTAATTTTTTAAAAAAAATATTATGTAGGATCTCTGTCTTTAATGTGCTGTACACTCTTATTTAATGCTATAACTAGTACTCCAACAGTATTTTTTTTTCACTTTGTGTTGCTATGGGGGCAAACTGTTGAAATTGTTACCTAATATATACTAAACTGATCTTCTGTATATAAAGAGAATTGAAAATGAATCATGATGTGATTGGAAGGGGAGAGGGAGCGGGAAAGGGGAGGGTTGTGGGTGGGAGGGAAGTTTTGGGAGGGGGAAGCCATTGTAACCCATAAGCTGTACTTTGGAAATTTATATTCATTAAATAAAAGTTTAATAATATATATATATACATATATATATATATATATAACTGAAGCTGAATTCCCAAACTAGGTGGTTTTCTGGCTATAATTTACAATAAGATCTATTTTAAGTCCTCTAGTATATTTCTATATTTGGGGACTGAATATGGGAGAGGATGGTTACCTTAATTCGTGTTTAGCACCTGAAGTTTTCCCAGCACCTAGATATACTCATGGTGCAGGAATTTAATCAGCAAACTTCTTCTCACTATCTAGTTGTCACCCTTTGATCTCCTTTTATTGAAATAAAATTGCTAGGGAAATGAAAGTGTCAGCTGAACTTATTTATTCTTATGTATTAGAGGCTATGTTTTTGCAGTCATTGTGTTTATTGGTGATTATAAGGACATACAAACATTTAGTTTTTGCAAATAAAACTTTAACATATTTCATTATGCAATCATAAATACTGAACCCACCTCTGAAGGCTGTGGAAAGTGATATTATAAGTGAGGTTCTGGCAGAGCTAAACAAGTGAAGAGTAGGAGTGAAAAGCGGCAATCATGAGGAGTGGGCCAATGCTTCAAAAGAGAATGATTTGAATATCAAAGAATTAAGAGAGGCCCTTTGGGAAAATGGATGAATCCTTGAGTTGTTCTGCAAGAAAACAATCTTATTGTACAATCCTGCTGTGCAAGTGAAGTTAGAGGAAAAAACAGATCGTATAATTTTGTTTGAAAAATTTAAAAAATCATAATTAAGGTAACTTCATTTTCTCTGTAAATTCTGAATATTGGTAAGGGGTTACCAATATTAACTCTATTTCTTCACATTGAAGATTAGCTTGCAATTTTAGCTTTATTTTTCAAAGTAAAGCCCAATTTTACATTTTGTTTCACTAAATATATGAAATTCTGCACTGGTTCTAAGTAGCCTACATTAAATGTTTTTCCCTGGATTAATGAATAATGAGAATCTCATTTATTCATTTTTAAATGTTTATTTGAAAGGTAGAGCAAAAGAGAGAGAGAAAGAGAGAGAGAGAGAGGAGAGAGGTATCTTAAATCTGCTGGTTTACTCCCAAAGTACCTGTGACAGCTGGGGCTGGGCTGGGCTGAAGCCAGGAATTGGAACTCTATCTGGGTCTCCCATGTGGGTGGCAGGAACAGAAGTGCTTGAATCTGCTGCTTCACAGGTTTATCAGGAAGCTGAATTGGAAGCAGAGGGGTGGTATTCAAAATGGCACTGAGATATTGGATATGAGTTTCCCAAGCGGCAACTTAACCTGTTGGGACACAATGCTCACCCATGAATATCTCTCTCTCTCTCTCTCCCTCTCTCCCTCTATCTATCTATCTATCTATCTATCTATCTATCTATCATCTATCTATCTATCTAAATGTGTATGTGTGTGTGCATGTGCATGCATTAATTAAAATGCTTAGACTATTTTTGATTTAGAATATTATGAAAAAATAAAAGAATGTTAAACATGAGCGATACAGCTTCAATAATCTGAACAATATATATTTAAAAGCTGTAAAGATTCTAGAGGATACACAATAAATTTGGAAACTTATTTGCAATTTGTCTCAATATTTGGTCCAGTTTTTCTAATGTGAATTGAGTATCTTTCTTTTTCTAGAAATTTTGCTCTGATTTCAATTCAACTATGTCAAAAATATATTTTCATATTATTAAAAATTATTTCTCTATTTACTATATGTGTTTTGAGTGGTTAGAAAATGTAGCTTAAACTCACAGGGGAGAGGAGTAATTTCTTCACCTTGTCCTTTGTTACTAAAGAACAAGAAAATCAATCTCAAACTCTAATTCTGAGTTGACCTTGGAAGAAGATGGGAGTGTGTGTGTGTATGTGTGTGCATCTCTTCCTAGCTTCCCCAGTATCTTTCATGCTGCCATACTTTAATAAAATGATTTATTTGCTTAAAGTAAAAAGAACTAAATGCAATTTTAATAAGTGATGTGGTCTATTTTATAGCTTGTGCCATATTATTTTTAATTAATTCTTTATTCTCCCGCAGTTTTACTGTTTTAAATAGAACTCTGTATGAACATCAATGTGTAGAAACATCATCTTGGATAGACTACTAGAAATTGCAACTAGAATAGATAGGATATATCTTAAAATTATACATGTAATACACTATCAGAAAATTTGGTATGGAGGAAAATTAAGACAACAAAAATCGTGTTAAATAGGTTCAGCCACACAAAGGCATTATAACTGTTTTTTATGCTTACATATTGGTAAAACGAGACCATAATGTACAAATATTTTCTCTTACATCTCTCTAACAGATATCATGAGGGTTTTCTGATATTTCTTGAAAATTTGATTATAAAGGTTAAGTAATGTTTTACTGAGTTGATTTGTAAAAATTTAGTTTCCGGTGCCAGTGCTGTGGCACAATCGGTTAAAGTTCTGGCCAGCAACAACAGCATCTTATGTGGGTGATGGTTCCAGTCCTGGCTGCTCCACTTTCGATCCAGCTCCCTGTTAATGAACCTAGGAAAGCTGAGGAGGATGGCCCAAGTTCTTAGGCCTGGGTACCCACGTGGGAGACCTGGAAGAAACTCCTGGCTCCCGGCCTCAGATTGGCTCAGCTCAAGCTGTTGCGGCCATTTGGGGAGTGAACCAGTGGATAGAAGACCTCTTTGTCTGTCTCTAACTCTGAATTCTGTCCTTCAAATAAATAAAACAAATCTTTTAAAAAAATTAGTTTTCTTTTCTATTATTGTAAATATTCAGATTATTTAAATATTTCTGGAATTATTATGCTGCATTGAACATCCATGAAGATATGCTTTTCACACATATATATATATATATATATATATATATATATCTGATTCCTTTTCTTTATGTTGAATTTCAAGAAATGGATTTCTTGAGTCAAAGTTACTAGCAATTTGCTAAATTGTTTTCTGAAAGTTTGTACCAATTTTTCAGTTTTAGCAGCAATTATAAGAGAAGCATATATTTCTATTCTTTATATCCTGCTCATCACTGAGAATTAACATAAAAAAATTTGTTGTTTCATAAGGAAAACTGCTATAATTTTAATTTTAATTTCTTTGATTATTAATGAGGTTGAACTTTTCATTTAATGTTTACTAGACATTTGTATTTCCCCTTGTGTGCTCTCTGTTCATCCTTTTTTGCTCAATTAGGTATTTGATGTATTTGCATTTTAAAAGAGGAACTCATTTACACAAATCTCTGATGAATCTCTTTAGGATATATTTTCTAAGCAGAGTGGAAATCTTCCTATTCTTTGTAATAATGTTTCATAAAAGTATTGAGCATTGACTGTGTAAGGAACTGTCCACTACAGGAAACAAAATTTTAAAAAAGTGTCTGACTTTCAAGGAGGAAGCTATTGTGTAGCTTGTGTAAAATAATAGAACTTACAGCTTCTAAATGTTCATTGATTTCTGATTAAACAATTATAAAAGCTAATTGAAGTATATTATAGAAACATCGACAATAGCAAAAACAAGGGAATAACTATTCATAATTTTGTTACTTTAATTCATCACCTTTATAAATACATACCTTTCATTTTCTATACATTTGAACATAGTTGTAATTTCACCCTACATACTACTTTGCAACTTGTAATTTTTTTTGACAGGCAGAGTGGACAGTGAGAGAGAGAGAGAGAAAGGTCTTCCTTTTCCGTTGGTTCACCCCCTAATGGCCACTGCAGCCAGTGTGCTGAGGCTGGCACACCTCGCTTATCTGAAGCTAAGAGCCAGGTGCTTCTCCTGGTCTCCCATGTGGGTGCAGGGCCCAAGCACTTGGGCCATCCTCCACCGCACTCCTGGGCCACAGCAGAGAGCTGGACTGGAAGAGGAGCAACCGGGACAGAATCCAGCGCCCCGACTGGGACTACAACCCATTGTGCTGACGCCGCAGGTGGAGGATTAGCCTATTGAGCCGCGGCGCCAGCCGCAACTTGTAATTTTTGTGTAAGGTATAGGTTAACTTAGTTTTTTGTTAGCAGAAATAGTTATGTTAGTGGCTGAATCTCCCTACAAATTATTTAATCATACTTGTATTTTGGGGCATTGAAAACATTTTTTTCCAGTTGGTTCTGTATTTCTTGGTAACTTTTTTTTAACTTGACAGCTTATTGTTGCATTTGAAATATACAAGCTAATTAGAAAAAGCTAATTGGAAGAATTTAAAGAGCGATAATGAGTGATTTGGGGAAACTATGCCATTTTTGTGAGTAGTAATTTTAGGGGTGGTTTCCTGTACACTCCAGATCAGAGTGGAATAGTTCCCATTTGTTCTTCGTTGGAAAGAGTACTTGACTCCGAACAGAAGTCCTGTCTCATATTTCTCTGTTTTATCTTGTGCAAATTACACGTTTAGAATTTCTGTATCTCATTTATAAAGTATGACTTTTGAAAATTACATCATATGATATTGCATTGAAGATTAAATAAAATAGGATACAATGCCTACTGAAGCCTAGTCTCTAGATTGGTTCAAGCTGATGTTAGTCTTCTCTCTCCCATTAATCTCTAGCTTTCCTCCTGGCTATAGGGAGGAAACTTGTTTGAGTTGATTTGAGGACTGGACTTCTCATTTTTTCCCCTTCGCATTCTTGTAGGGATAGGTTCTAAATCATGGTTGTGCCTTAAGCATTCTTGAATTCTTTAAAAATACAATCATTGATTGTTCTATCAGGTTACTCTAAAACAGTATATGAATATAATTTTTAAAGATTTATTTACTTATTTATTTGAAAGGCAGAGTTACAAAGATGCAGAAGCAGAGCTAGAGAGAGAGTCTTCCATCTGCTGGCCCACTCCCCAGATGGCTGTAATGGCCATAGCTGTGCTGATCCAGGAGCCAGGAGCTTCCTCCAGGTCTCCCACATGGGTGCAGGGGCCCAAGGATTTGGGCCATCTCCTACTGCTTTCCCAGGTGATAGCAGAGAGCTGGATTGGAAGTAGAGCAGCCAGGCCTTGAACAGGCGCCCATATGGGATGCAGGCACTGCAGGAAGCAGCTTTACCTGCTACACCACATTGGCTCATAAATATAATTGTGATTCAGAGGAATTTTCTTGTGCTCCCCTCTGGTTGTCTGTGACATTGCCAGGGTATATCAGGCAGAGTCAGTAGTCTGAGTTACAACTCACGAGTCTGTTCTTCTCCATGAAGAGGGGCTCCAGTCCCCGACACCTCCACTTTGAACAGTTCTAGCAGATTTTAATCCTCCCTGATCAAGTCCTTTAAGTTGTCCTTCACATATTTTGCTTACCAAGTGAGTATGATTTTTGACAAACTAGAACTGCATTACTCAAGATATCCTTTACTAGTTCCATTATAATGTGCTGACAGCCACATCTCAGGAGGATGTCTACATCAAATGTTGATGTGCCCTCTAAATCCGTATGTTGAAGTCCTAGTCCCTGAGGTGATGTCTGTTGGGAGTGAGGCTTTGGGGAGGTAATTAGGTTTAGATGAAGCCATGGGAGCAGGACACTGATGTTGGGTTTAGTGCCTATATCGGAAGAGGAACATTTGTTTCTCCATGGACATGCACTGAGAAAAGACCACAGCAAGAAGACAGCTGTCCCCAAGTCAGGAAGAGAAGCCTCACTGGGAGCCAAATCTGCCAGCACCTTCATGTTGGACATCTTGGGCACAGTATTAGTATAGCAGCCAAATTGATTAAGACAGAGTGGAAAATGAGATTCTAAAAATGTACCTGCCCACCATGCCTTTAAATTCTCATGAAAGAAATGACACCTGTGCCTTTCTTATCAAATTCCTAAAGGCAGTGATGACATATGATGGGAATTCACTGTTCTGGAAAAACTGCTTTTCTGTTTTAGCACCCAAAGTTAAAGGGAAACAGAATTTTTCTTTTATCTGTACTACCTGCACCCTTTGCTCTGTAACACGCACTTCACTGGCACAAACTGTATCACAATGCCCGTAGTCTGCCCATGAGCAGAATGAGGCATTATCATACACTCACACTGAAAAAGAAAAGTCATGTCTCTGAGACTACTTTGTATAAGTAGAGAGCACATGATATTTATTTTAACAAAAGTGCATTTCAATGCAACTACCGGATACCACATACAGTTTGTATTTTCTTGTTAGAATGTGTTGGTATTATATGACAGTGGACAAAGAAATAAATTAGCAAATTTACTGCTGTATTGTCCAGACTGAAGATAAGGGTAAAGGAATAGGAACAGAGCAAAGCCTGGAATGCGTTCCAGAGTTGGGCCTACCTCACTTCAAATCCCATCTCTAGCCTCATCTACTTGTTTAATATTGGATAAACTTGTTTAATATTTGATCAACCACCTTAGCTGGGGATAATGGTAGTATCTTCTATATGAAATACTGTTTTTTTTTTTTTTTTTGACAGGCAGAGTGGACAGTGAGAGAGACAGAGAGAAAGGCCTTCCTTTTTGCCATTGGTTCACCCCTCAATGGCCGCCGTGGCGCTGATCCGAAGCCAGGAGCCAGGTGCTTCTCCTGGTCTCCCATGCGGGTGCAGGGCTCAATGACTTGGGCCATCCTCCACTGCCTTCCTGGGCCACAGCAGAGAGCTGGACTGGAAGAGGAGCAACCGGGACAGAATCCGGTGCTCCGACTGGGACTAGAACCCGGGATGCCGGCGCCGCAGGTGGAGGATTAGCCTATTGAGCCATGGCGCCGGCTTGAAATACTATTATTGTGCAGATGAAATTACTTTGGTAGGGTGACACACTGTGTGTGTTCTTGTAGTGTAAAATTGTATGATTTATTAAGAAATTCTAGAATCTCAGATTTCACCAGAAAGAAATTTCATTAAGACTTGGAATGGCTTGCTGCTTGATAGCTCTGGAACTTTAAAGCAATAGTGAATTTTTGGGATATATTAAAAAGTTTGTCCCAAATTATCCATCGTATTCATGTTACAGGGCGGGATAAAATACATTAAATAATCTAGCTACTGTATATGAAAGCAGTGACAGTAGAAAAAAATTCAGAAAAAAAATTGTTCATATGCTCTCTAGAATTTCAATATTTTTAGTGCCTGCTCTTTTACAGTGCCAGTTTTCAGAGAAGAGTACTGAATACTTTGTTATTGAGTACATTAGTACAAATTACTTTTACCAGTTCCATTTTCTTCAGCAGAAAAGGTCCCATGAAGCCATTTAGTGGAAGAAATGAATAAAATGAAGACAAGAAAAAAGTTGGAAAAGAAGGCAGGAATGAATGAAGTAAGATTTGTTATGTAAGATACATAGTTCCTAATTTTACTGAGATTAGCCATGTGAAAAATAAACATCTTATTTGTTATCTGTCTATGATTTCTTGAAAAATATCAAATAAATTTCTTGGGCAAACTTTAAAAATTATGCATTCAAAAATATCATGCAATGATAAATAAAAATTATTCTTGGGCATAGTATGTTCATCAATTAGCTATCCAAACTCACCTTTTTCATAGGTAAACTTTTTATTTTAGAAGAAATTATTTATTTATTGCCTTTCTTTAAATATTTCAAATAACACAGAAGAGTATGAAGATGACTTCAGACATAGATTTAACAGCTTTCACATTTTGCTATATTTGCTTCACATGTAAATATTATGTGTACAAAAATACATAGTATTTTAAAAATTCAGTAGTGGAGATTCAGCAAATCACAATGTGGTATTCATGACAAAGATTATTAACTAAGATTAACTGAGGGAAAAAGTATATATTATAATGCAAGGGGTACAATAGAATAAATTTAATTTAGAGAAATGGTGTAAAGACACTACAGACACTACATAATTTTCGCTCACCTCCCACTAATGTTAACATCTTACTTAACCATGGTACACTTGTCAAAACTAAGGAATTGGCATTGTTCTGATACTGCTAACTAAATTCTAGACCTTATTTGAATTTCAACAGGCTTTTTAATAATGTCTTTTTTTGTTCCAAGATTCAATCCAGTACGTCAGATTGCATTTAGTATACTCTGTTTTGTGATAGTTTGATAGTCTTTAGTAGTGGCTTAAAACAGTGAAAATTTATTACTTTATTGTTCTGGATGTCAGAAGTCAGAAAATGGAGCTCATTGGGCTAAAATCAAAGTGTCTGCAGGGCTGTGTTCCTTTCTTGTGTCTGTTGGGAATAATCCATTTTCTTTCTTTTTCCAAGTTCCAGTGACTGTTGGCAGTGCTTTGACTTTTGTCTCTTTTATCTTCAAAGTCAGCAGCAACTGGCCAAGTCCTCACAATGCCATCTCTCTGATTCTGACCTGTCTGCTTACCTTTTTTTTTTTTCTATTTAAAGATCCATGTGATTATGTTTCAATTATCATGATAATCCCAGGATAATCTCCTTATTTTAAAGTCACCTGAATGGCAAGTTTAATTCCATCTGTAAACTTGTCTAGCCATTGCATTGTGATGTAGTACATTTATAGGTTTAAGAGATTAAGATATGGATGTATTTGGAGGGCTATTATTCTGCCTACCATAGTCCTCCCTCTGACTCTCAAAGATTCATATCTGTTCCACATGCAACATAAATTCACCCACTCTCTAGATACTTAAAAATTCAAGAAAAAAAAAAACTCATTAAAATCTCATTAGGGGAAGTAGAGCAAGATGGCAGCTGAGTAAGACACAAGGGCAAACATCTCCCCACAGAGACACCAATTTGAATAGGTATGCACCCAGTCACCTTCACAAGAGGCTTGAGCACCAGGTTCTTGGTCCCAGTACTTGGTTTTAGTATAACAGTAAGAAAAAATGCATTTAAAAGAAAAGCAGGAAGGAAAGAGTTGCCCACGTTACCACTTCCCTATCTCCAAGCTGCATAATGTGGAGAGAGAAATCTCACCTCTCGCTTGGGAAAGGAAGAGTAAATTAATTCCACACCTTATTCTAGAAATCCAGTGCCAGGCTCAGCATGATAAAAACTAGTGCTCCTCAGGGCCCAGTAGCCCCCGCTTTTAGGCCAATAACTGCAGATTGAGACTTTATATCTTCTTTAGCCAGGTGGCCAAGATACTGCCTCCACCACCCTTCCCCTAACTTTTGGCATTCTGCAGAGCTAGGCTCCAGCTACTGAGAAGTAGTGCAAGAAAGGGAATATAAACTCCTGCTTGAAATTCAGTGCTGGTCCATTGCTGTGAGACCCAGTGCTTTATAAAAAGCAAAGGCCACTGCCTCCAGTCCGGTGCTTGTAGACAGAGATCTAGAGTTGCCCCAGCATCAGAGATCTGTGCCCCACTGAGATGGATGTGTTATGACCTGTAGTACTGCAGCCTCACATGAGCCTGGCATGGACCTCTGAGATTGCACAGGGTCTGGTTACTGTGAGACCCAGATATGATCCTGCTTAGTGTTGGCCTAAGTGGGCAAAGGTGGCTTTATCTCCCCAGGATTCTGTTTTGGGACTCAGCAAGGAACCAAAGGATTCTATGTTGTAAGTTATTGCCAGGTTGGTAAAATCTAACATTGGGAAGATCTGAGCAGTCCATGTCCCCAGGCCAGTACCTGTGAGGGAAATTTCTAAACCTGTTCCAATGCCAAGTGAAGAACTGTGGCTTTAGTTGAATGGACTTAAATTCCGGGCAACATTTTGTGCGGCTGGTTGCAATAACCTTGGTCTGTAAGTGGATCTCAACAGGAGACAAATGATAGCAGTGTGAGTTTTGGTGTTTATCTCCATGTTGTACTGTCCTCAGTAGGTTGTGGGCTCTACATGCGGTTTAACATTGTAGTGTTGGTGACCACAGAACTGGGTGCCTGGGTCTGCTCTGGTGCCATGATGAGGCTTTAAAGATGGTACACTTCAGTAGTTCATTCTGAACAGCTGCAAATTTGGAACAAATATAATCCCAGGGCATCCTCTGGGATGGAGGCAATAATGGAACATTTTCAGTGGATTTGCAGAAAACCTCAGTTTAGGGTCACATCTAATGCTGAAGTTATGTAAGTGTTCACAGGCTCAGAGAAAATAAATGGATTGCTTAGAATTTCTAAAGGACAGCCATAAACAAAGACAGATACTGAAGACTGGAAAAAATAAGTAATCCTTCAGTATGCAGAGGATGATGCACCAAATCATGTGTCAAGAACTCTGAGAGAACCATGATCTCAACTAATAAACAAAATCAGGTGCCAGAAACAAATCATCCTAGAGGCAGACATTTTAAAATGCTCAGGTGAAGCACTTAAAATGGTTGTTTTAAGGAAACACAATGAATTTTAAGAGAAATATAAGAGATACAATATAGAAATCTAGAGATATAATTTAATACTCCAACAGAGGGCTTTTCAGAGAAATACAAGTAACTTTCAATCAAATAGACATCTTCCAACTGAAAAGTACACTAAATGAAATGAAAAATGGAATAGAAGAATATTAGAATAAATCTAACAGAAGAATCAATGAGTTCATTGACAGCTTATTTGAAAATACACAGTCAGTGGAGAAAAAAAGAATCAAGAAGAATGAAGAAAGCTTGTAAGAACATTGTGACAGCATGAAAAGAGCAAATATCCAAAGAACTGAGGTTCAAGAGGAACTTGAGGAAGACAAATGGGTGGAAAGCACATTCAAAGAGATAATAGCAGAAAATTTCCCAAGTTTAGAGAAGAACATAACTATCCAGGTGCAGAAAGGTAGGAAGTTACCAGTCAGATTCAACTCAACTAAATCTATGACAGGACATATTATAAATATGTTCTCTAAGGTTAAAGACAAAACTTCATGACCTCAATGCCATAAAAATAGAAATTGATAACAAAAAAACACTGGAAACCATATGAATGCATGTAAATTAAACAATTCACCCTTGAATAACTCATGGATCAAGGAAGAAATTAACAAAGAAGTTAAATTTCTGTAAATGAATGAAAATGGAAACTTGGTACTAAGAAGGAAGTTTCTAACAATCAATGCCTACATCAAACAGCAGACAGATATCAAATAAACTACTCATTTTTGTATCCCAAGAAACTAGAATATAAGAACCACACTCAAAATTAATAGAAGAAAAGAAATAATAAACGCAGGAAAGAAATAAATGAAATAGAGTCTAAACAAGTACAAAAACCTTAGCCAAACTGAGGAAAGAGAAGATTCAAATACTTAAAATCAAAGATCAAAATCAAGACATGAATAATAACACAGAAACACAAAGGATCATTAAAGTTTACTATGAACAGTTCTATGGTGATAAATTTGATACCCAACCCAGAAGAAACAGAAAAATTCCTGGCCATATATAATTAAGATTGCCTCATGAATAAATAGAAAACTTAAAACAAGGAACAAAGTTGAATCAATAATAAAAAATTTCCCACCAAAGAAAAGCCCAGTTCCAGGAATTCATTGCTGAATTCTACCCAACATATAAAGAAGGATTAACACCAATTATTATTATTTCACAAAAGAGGAGGGAATTCTTTCAAACTCATTCTATGAGGCAGCATTACATTTATACCAAAACAAGACAAAAACTGTTGGTGGGAATGCAAATTGGTAAAGCCACTATGGAAGTCAGTCTGGAGATTCCTCAGAAACCTGAATATAACCCTACCATACAACCCAGCCATCCCACTCCCTGGAATTTACTCAAAGGAAATTAAATTGACAAACAAAAAAGCGGTCTGCACCGTAATGTTTATTGCAGCTCAATTCACAATAGCTAAGACCTGGAATCAACCTAAATGCCCATCAACAGTAGACTGGATAAAGAAATTATGGGATATGTACTCTATAGAATACTATACAGCAGTAAAAAACAATGAAATCCGGTCATTTCCAACAAAATGGAGGAATCTGGAAAACATTATGCTGAGTGAATTAAGCCAGTCCCAAAGGGACAAATATCATATGTTCTCCCTGATCGGTGACAACTAACCGAGCAGCAAAAAGGAAACCTGTTGAAGTGAAATGAACACTATGAGAAATGGTGACTTGATCAGCCCTTGCCCTGACTGTTGATGAACAACTTAATACTTTATCCCTCTTAGTATTTTTTTTTGTTTGTTCCACTTAATGCTATTGGTTGAATTCTGTAATTAATACACAGTTATTCTTAAGTGTTGAAACTTAACTGAAAAGTGATCCCTGTTAAATATAAGAGTGGGAATAAGAGAGGGAAGAGATGTACAATTTGGGACATGCTCAAGCTGACTTGCCCCCAAACGGTAGAGTTAGAAACATACCAGGGGATTCTAATTCAATCCCATCAAGGTGGCATGTGCCAATGCCATCTCACTAGTCCAAGTGATCAATTTCAGTTCACAGTTGATCTTAATGATAGGTCTAAGAGTCAAAGGGATCACATAAACAAGACTAGTGTCTGAATAATACTAACCGATAGAATCAAAATGGAGAGAATGATCCAACATGGAAAGCGGGATGCACAGCAGACTCATAGAATGGCAGATGTCCTAAACAGCACTCTGGCCTCAGAATCAGCCATTAAGGCATTCGGATCCAGCTGAAAAGCCCATGAGAGTATTGTAGGCATGGAAAGCCAGGGCACTCTGTCAAAAAAAAAAAAATGACCTAAATGAAGGATCTCTGCGAGTGAGATCCCAGTGGAAGGAATGGGGCTTTGAAGAAGGAGGTACCTTTCTCTGAAGGGAGGAGAGAACTTCCACTTTGACTATGACCTTGTCTAAATACGATCAGAGTCGGTGAACTCAAAAGGCTTCCATAGCCTTTTCAACTCATGACAAGAGCCTAGGGTGATTACTGATGCCATAAACGAGTGTCAAATTGTTAAGTCAACAACAGGAGTCACTGTGCCCTTACTCCTCATGTAGGATCTCTGTCCTTAATGTGCTGTACATTGTGATTTAATGCTATAACTAGTACTCAAACATTATTTTTCACTTTGTGTTTCTATGTGGGTGCAAACTGTTGTAATCTTTACTCAATATATACTAAACTGATCTTCTGTATATAAAGAGGATTGAAAATGAATCTTTATGTGAATGGAAGGGGAGAGGGAGCGGGAAAGGGGAGGGTTGCGGGTGGGAGGGAAGTTATGGGGAGGAAAGCCATTGTAATCCATATGCTGTACTTTGGAAATGTATGTTCATTAAATAAATGTTAAAAAAAAAACAAGACAAAAACACAACAACAACAACAAAAACAAAAACATAGCTACATTATAAGATCCTTGATGAAGCTGGCACCGCGGCTCAATAGGCTAATCATCCACCTCCCGGTCGGGGCGCCGGATTCTGTCCCGGTTGCTCCTCTTCCAGTCAAGCTCTCTGCTGTGGCCTGGGAGTGCAGTGGAGGATGGCCCAAGTGCTTGGGCCCTGCATCCGCATGGGAGACCAGGAGAAGCACCTGGCTCCTGGCTTCAGATCAGTGCGGTGCTCCGGCCGCAGCGCGCCAGCTGCAGTGGCCATTGGAGGGTGAACCAACGGTTAAGGAAGACTTTCCTCTCTGTCTCTCTCTTTCACAGTCCACTCTGCCTGTCAAAAAAAAAAAAAAAAAAAAAAAAAAGAAAAAAAAAAGAAAAAAAAAGATCCTTGATGAAAAAGATACGAAACTCTCAACAAAATATTAAAAATAAGAATTAATCAGGAACTGAAAAGATAATTCAGCATATGGACCGAGATTCCTGCTAGCGATACAAAGATGATGCAACATATGCAAAGTTCAGCACATGCAAATCTATTTTTGGGAATACTTTTCCTCTTTCATAATGGTAGAATATCTTTGCAGCTGAGTAGTTTTTTCCAGTGTTTATTGCCTGTAGAATATTAGGGGGTCTGAATTTTATTTCATTTTGTCTCCCATATTTTAGTACAAACTTGTAGTATTTCTGTGGATAGAAAATCCTCATGAATCGAGTGACATCTTGATTTTGGCCCAGTGAGACCTAAGTAAGATATATAATCTACAGGGCTGTAAGAACACATTTGTGTTTTAAGTAATTTATTATAGCAGCAACAGGAAACTATTGGAATTGGAATTAGTAAAACGGATGCCATTGGGATTAATGGTAAAAGCTATTTCAGGAAAATGACAAAAAATGATATAAAAGTGATTGAAGGAAGAAGGGACAAGAACAATAGGAGAATATATGTAAAGCACACTAGTTTTAAACACACATTTGTACTTTATCTCTTGACCTGAGCTCATTGTCTTTCTTGACTTGCTGTCCTTTCTCCTATCCCAATGCCACTCTATTTTTGTGGTTAATTCTAGTCTTTAACTAGTTCCTGATTGTTAACCAGTATTGTCTCTTTCTCATTTGGGTTAGTATCACTTGAATATTTATTACATTGTATGATGTAAAGCTTTCTCCTCCATTAAACCCTTGTATGCTCAGTACTTGGCACAGGGCTTAACCATAATAAGTCCCAATAAATGTTTATTGAGTTGACAATTATTTGGGAGGTCCTTGTACAGTGGCAAATTAAGTTATGAAGTTTGTATTTCCCTATTATGCTATGAAGTTTAATTACTCCTATTCTTTAGGTAATGTTCAGTAGTCAGACATCTATTCAAATATTTGGTAAGATAAGCAGAAAGATTAACCAACAAAACAAATATCCATCAAATTTCAGTCAAATTAGAGCTTCAGCACATAAAATCTACTTACTTAGGTGAAAGCTCTTTCTCAGGGAAATATTTGTAGATCATTATCTTAAGTTTCAAAAGTAAATTTCCAAGTAAGTCCTAAGTTATAGCTTTTTATGAAAAGAATAAAAACATACTTATAAGATCAAATATAAAACTATTTAAATTTCAGTAGAGAGGATGCTCAGAAATGCTATAAACATTTGAGAGATTAAATGCACCTGCACTAAAAGCTTAAACACACAGACATAGGAACTAGAAATTTAAACCCATTATGACAAACAGGAAGCAAAACTTAACAAAATAAACATAAAGAATGATTTAAGTATTAAGGTGGCATGGAATTTTACTTTCTTGAGTGTAATTTAAACTTTCTCATTTGCTCCATCGATTCCCTCAGCTTCCTCTCAGCAATCCACTACCTCAATAGACAAAATTGCCTGTGGCTTCAGAAATCACACTGTTCAGTTAGTTTTTTTTGTCTCTCACCATGTACCAATTCCCAACCTTTGTTTTTTCTTTTATTATCTGATAGGCACTGAAATTTACTCTGAGTAAGCAGCACTGCCTTACATAACTTGGTATCTTTCATCTTGCAACTACACCCATCTGAAAACTCTGGAACCAGGAAGAAAACAACTAGTGTTTCTAAGCAGCCAGGACACTCACAAAGACTAGACTCTGCAACTCATAGGATTTCCTCTTGGGAGAGTTCCTTAGGTGCTCACTCAAAGTCTGCTTACTTAGACACTATCCAGTACATCCTGAGGACTCCAATTTTGATGCACAAAATAATGATTAATGTTCACAATAAGTTGATCTCAAGTAAAAATATAAGTTCACTAATTTTCTATAAATTAGAATAAATTAGAACAAGAAGAGGGCAGTTCATTGCTGCATGAGTTCCATCCAAATCAGATGAACTTTTTAAAAGTCTGGGCAGATAATAAGTGAACCTCATTAATTTATACAATAAATTTCTGTCGAGTATGTCATTTCCTATCAATGAAGAACATATTTTTTTTAATTTACCTCCAAGTGGCACCTTGTGATTTTAAGTTTACTTTATTTTAAAATTTGAAAGTGTTTGTAAAATAGCTTGGAGATGACTACAGAAGCCCTGGGATACCCCAAAACCTCTGGGGAACCACTTGCTGCAAGACCTATAGGAAGTCTGGCTGATGAATCACAGCTCCCTGGCTCTGAATGTGAAAGCTCAGGTTCAAATCATTTCTTGGCAACTGATGAGTTGTGTGATCTTTGTCACACTCTGTAACAATTCTCTACCCCAGTTTCCTCATTTGTGAAAAAGAGATAGTAAACCTAGTCACTTCTTAGAGTGAGGTAGAGGAAAGCACAGAGAAACTTACTCATAGCCGTCTCTGTGTATTCAGTTTTATCAATGACAGAAACATTTCTTCCATGGACAGAGAGAAATCAGACAGAATTACAAATCTTAGCATGTGAACTTAGAAACCACCTCATGCAACTACCACCGAATTCCCTGATAGTCATTTAGTATCTCTATGGGAAATTCTTGGGGAGGAGTTAACTATTTTAGGAGTCTCTGACTACTTATACATTATCATAGGCTCTGCCTAATTCATCTTTTCATCCTAAATGTACATATGACACTAGTAATAATTTTAATAATCTGTAGAATTGATATGCCACAAACCTTTTATTTATACAAGCTTCATGCATTTCATAAATACAACTTTAGGAAAATAGTGATTTTTCCCATCTGCACTCCTACCCTTCTTCCTCCTCCCTCTCCTATTCCCATTTTTTTTTTCCACTAAGATCTACTTTCAATTAACTTTATGCACATAAGATTAACTCTATACTAACAGTTCAAAAAATAATATGAAAAAAAGACTGTTCTTCAACAGTTGAGACAAGCTCTATTTTAGAAAAAAAAAAAAATTGAGGCCAGAAGGCCAAAGATCTCTGAAGCCACACAGTTAATATGACTAAATATAATGAAGTATTCTTATCTGTAAAGGCAGCTTATAATATTTTAAAATGCCTTAGTATTCTGTAGGCTTTCTCTTAAATGATGTAAAGACTTTCTTATGTGTCACTGTTTCATGAATATTTAAAAATTTTGAAATATTGCTCTCAGTATGGCACCTAGGGATGAATACTCCTTCAGATAACTATTGTTAACTCTGATTGATATATTACTTGTAATACAGCTTTTTTTTTTTTTTTTGCAGCTGTATTACAATGTTGGCTAATGCTCAACTAGAGATAAACTAAAATCTCTAGTTACTCCTCCCACTCCATTAAGAATGCTATCATGCCTGGTCTACCCACCTTGTATAGATACAGGGTGTGTGTTTGTGCATTTGTTGCCGTTTTAACCATAGCATGACTTTTGATTTAATTTTACGGGTTTCACCTCAGTGTTATGCCTTGTCAAGATCATTTTGAATCTTAATCTTGTCAGCCAACATATTAGCTCTGCCTTTCAACTTAGCATTATTTGTAAACCTGATAACCAAGATTTCTGTGCCTTCATCCAGGCTGCTTTTGAAAATATGAAAGAGAAAGGGCAAAGACACAATCTAGCAGCCAGCTACCAAAGACATTTTAGTTAATAATGCTCTACCTGAATAAAGGCTCAACAATAAAGAGAAGGCATCTTTGTTTGTATAGTACTTAATAGTTTCAAAGCTTTACCTTTATCATTTAATACATGATAGTCCCACCAAATCCAGTTTCTGGGTAGGTGGAGAAATTAGATTCCAAGGGGAGCAGTAAGTGCCCGCTGTGTTCTGCAATTATGAAAGCTCTGCAAAAACTATGTCTCCTCCCCACATTCTTCCTCATTCAATTCATTATCACGATGGATGTAAAGAAGCTTCACCTGACTTAAGATAGTTTTGTGTACTTTAAAAACAACGTATGGTTTGTTTCACATACCATTTTTTACTTATTATCAAGTTGATGGTCTGTATTACTAGAATGTGAGCTCCATAAGACTTTTTTTTTTCTTTCTATTATATTCACTGTTATTACCTAGCACCTGGTACACACAGGTCCACAAACCTGTGTAAATAAATGAAAAACTTTAAGGCTTATACCTCTGTCAAATTTTGTGTTGAGAATGCGTTTAAATTTCTGCAGGGCAAGTTTTGATAAATTCAATTTCCTCAAGGCAGTGAATGATTTGAGCCAAAATAACCAGTAGCTGTCTGTTCCTGTCCTTTCCCTAACTCTTTCTATTCTATGTCACCCCCTCACTAATCAGATCCAGGAGGTGGGGGAGTGTGCTTCCCACCATGTTCTCCAAGTTTCCCAATAATTTCCCCATGTGGCTCAGGTTTGAAGGTGGTGCTTCACTCCAGACCCAATTCAAGTTTTTATTCCTATGATCATTCTATTCATACAACTTTGCTCACATGAAAAACATCTTGCCTTGTGGCAGAAGTACCAGATGCTGAATGCCCACTTTCAGTTCCTGTTAAAGCTAATTTGATTGTTTGTTGCTTAGAGTCCTTATTAGGGACTCACACCTTTCACTTACTTCTTGCCTACAGCTTCGTTGCAGATGCTCTAAGTTCTCGGGTCAAAATAAGGTGCCTGGGTCAGCTGGGTCTTGTCCACCTCATTATCTGTCTTATCCTATATTCTTCTGTGCTGACCCAAAGGCAATACAGACAGACAAAGAGGGGGGAGAAATATGAGATTACTGAGAGCTGGAAGATGAGATACCTAAGAAGAAACCAGTTGCTAATCAATTTTGCACAGAAGGCTCTGACTTATATTTTTACTGAAATAGTTTATATGTATATCTCATCATATATAGTTAGATAAGATTAGGGAATAAAATACATGCAAAACACTGAAGGAAGTTTTTTCTGTTTTATGCTGCAAAAGGGGTGACCTAATTATTGTTTTTATCTACATGACGGATGTGTCCATCTGTTTTTCCTTCTCTACCAGGAATAGAACTAGAGGAGACAGGCTTAATCTGTAGCCTGAGCTTTGTAGTCTAAACACAAAGGAGAATTTCCTGACAGTGAGTAGTGGATTATGGAATTTGTTTCCTATGAGATTTAGATTTCCATCTGGCTGGGGTATGTTTGGTGTAGTTGTCTCTGAAGGTGGTGGAAGTGGGTGTGTGTATGTAGGTTAAACAACTTCTTAAAGATTCTGATTCCTAAGAAATTATTGTTCACTTTCTTAAAAAAAGAATTACAGTGGCTTTGTGAATGTATGATAATACAGATTTTTAATTTATTGGAGGAGTACACTCAAAAATAATTCCAAAAATGAGTATTTAGCCACAGCTGTAATGTGGGAGGACAGATATTTCACTTTGGAAAAGATTGGATAGGCTTACTGAAATGTTTTTTTGGGCTAGCCCTAGATGAAGCAATTTAGTTAGTTATGTTTTATACTTCTAAAATTGAGTTTGGATTTGGAAAGGTTTGTTGTGTGAATCTATTTGGGGTTAGACAATATTAATGATAACAAACTTTTGCCTATCATCTTTGCCCACATGTAGAAAGAAAAGCTTTATACACTTAATAATTACTGTTCCTCAACCAGTCGAATAAAAGATAATGGTAATTGAAGTAAAACAACCCAGTACCTAAAGCTTATAATTATCTAAAACACATGATAGATAATAACTGAAGTAGAAACAAATAAGAAAGATGATCTAGAAATCGCCTTAATGGTTATTTTAGAAAACCATGTAAAAACATGAAAGTATTAAGATTCTGTTAAACCCATATATGGCACCTGCATGGAAATACTTCTCAAAAACAAGTGAAAAGTGTTAAGTCTGTGAACTTCTGAAACTTGAAATGTTAAATGCTAAAGACTGATAATTAAATAAGACTTTTTGATAGTAGATTGAATACTAATGACCACATTAAAATTGCAAGTATTCTGTGTGTCTTTCAAGACAGAAGGTGCTGTTATATTTACTTTCTTGATTCTAGTTGAAATCGATTTGTACAAATGTAAAAAGAGTGATTTAATTGTAGCAGCAACAGGTTTCATGATTTAATTAAAATAATTTAAAAGAATGCTAAAATTATACTGAAAGTGCTTTAACTGTTAAGTACTGATATCTGTACCATAATTAAAACATATGAATTAATCTTCAAGTTAGGAAGTTCTTTCCTAAATATACAAATGGAAACAGGTTCTTTAGACATATCCAAAACTGGTACAAAGTTAGAGATTTTACTGGAGTGATATTTCTTCTTGTTGCTAGCTCTGTTTTAGAAACTGAAGTGACTCAGGAATTTCCTTTGGGGCACGTAAAATAAACCAATATCTTCCTTAAAAACACTGTTATTTAATGCTATAACTAGTACTCCAGCAGTATTTTTTTCACTTTGTGTTGCTATATGGGGGCAAACTGTTGAAATCTTTACCTAATATATACTAAACTGATCTTCTGTATATAAAGAGAATTGAAAATGAATCTTGATGTGAATGGAAGGGGAGAGGGAGAGGGAAAGGGGAGGGTTGTGGGTGGGAGGTAAGTTATGGGAGAGGGGAAGCCATTGTAACCCATAAGCTGTACTTTGGAAATTCATTAAATAAAAGTTTAATAAAAGAAAAAAATGTTAAAACTTGAGAAATCACTATGTATCATATGGTATAAAATCATTCTGTAGGACTTTCATAAATCCAGGCAGCATTGGAAAGTTGCAAGTAGAATTCACAACTCATATTTGTCTGAAATTCATGTCACTATGCAAAACTTTCTTCTTTTTTTTCTTATAACCTTCCATCCATTTATGGAGTCTCCCTCTCAGCCATTCCTTAGGTCCAAATATAATTGTATCTAGGCTTTCTATACAACAGGACTTTACTCCATAACTTGGGTCAGTTTAAACATCCCCACTATACCTCTAATTTTCAGTACAAATTGAGAGGATGAGTGCACTTCCAAAAGTCCATGGAAAATGTGTATAATAATATATATTATAATAATATATAATATTATTATATATAATATAATAATATAATATAATAATAATATATAATAATACATATTATACAAGGAGTCTCTGCCTATACAACACCAGCAATAGGCACTCAATGATTCTCAAGAATCCTTACCGTCATTACTATAAAATTAATGTCTTTATCCACCAAAATAAAATTAGCTTTTGATACCACTTCCCCACAAACATTTAGAAATTCCTTTGTACTTTTAAATGATAAAATTCTGGATTTTTGTGAGATTAGAATATTTTAGGGGCCGGCGCCATGGCTCAATAGGCTTATCTTCCGCCTTGCGGCACCGGCACACCAGGTTCTAGTCCCGGTCGGGGCACCGGATTCTGTCCCGGTTGCCCCTCTTCCAGGCCAGCTCTCTGCTGTGGCCAGGGAGTGCAGTGGAGGATGGCCCAAGTGCTTGGGCCCTGCACCCCATGGGAGACCAGGAGAAACACCTGGCTCCTGCCTTCGGATCAGCGCGGTGCGCCGGCCGTGGCGGCCATTGGAGGGTGAACCAACGGCAAAGGAAGACCTTTCTCTGTCTCTCTCTCTCACTTTCCACTCTGCCTGTCAAAAAAAAAAAAAAGAATATTTTAGGGATAAAATAGTAGAGGATATTATCTCCTGTATTTAAGAATGTCACTATAAAGTCATATTTAAATATGCTAACAAACATAGACTTTAGCAAAAAATGAAACCCCTTAATAAAGAAGGATTTTTGAGAATGAATATACTTGTTTATTTTTTTAAGCTGTGGAAGAAAATGAATGGATTCAAATATAAACCCACGTCCTCTCTTTTATTAAACTCCTGCATCACAGCTTAGGGTTGAACTCGAGGCTTTGCAATTAGAGAAACCCAGCTGAAAATCCAGTCTTGTGCTTCCTTTCTTCTTCTTTCCTTTCCATTTCCACATCTGTAAATGACCAAGACTATGCCTCACTAGGGGATGTTGGGAGGATGAAATGAGATCATCTAACAGGTTGATGCATTCGAAGTTCCCAGTGCTCTACTCTTTTTGACCAATTCTTGAAAGAGGAAGGTAGCTGTCCTCAGTGGAAGTGGGCTCCTTGTAGCTGGGCAAACCATGCAGATGCTGGAAGGCTGCTGGCATGAGGAGCTCACAGACTGTGGGGACTCTTGTAGGTGATGCAGGTAAGGACTTGGGAGCAGTCTCTGGGTTGTGCTCTTGTGTTGCTGCTGATGTCTCCCTTCCTCCTTGACCTTGGGCCCTGCTCATTCCTCCAGCTGTGATGTGATACTGGCCACACTTCCAAACGGCAGCTGTGCCGGGTCAGCATGGCATGGTGGTTTCCAAGGGTCGCCATCTTTGTGCATTCAGACTAAATGTTCTTTTTAGAATCTTGGAGGCCTGAGACCACAGAGCTAGCACTGTTGGTTTTTTGCAGCAAGCTCTCTCCCTGGCTTGCAGATGGCTACCATTCAAAGTGGTCATTATCTAAACTCTTTTTTTTTTTTTTGACAGGCAGATTTAGATAGTGAGAGAGAGAGAGACAGACAGACAGAGAGAAAGGTCTTCCTTTTGCCGTTGGTTCACCCCCCAAGTGCCCGTTACGGCCAGTGCGTTGTGGCCGGTGCACTGTGCAGATCTGAAGCCAGGAGCCAGGTGCTTCTCCTGGTCTCCCATGTGGGTGCAGGGCCCAAGGACCTGGGCCATCCTCCACTGTACTCCCGGGCCACAGCAGAGAGCTGGACTGGAAGAGGAGCAACAGGGACAGAATCTGGTGCCCCGACTGGGACTAGAACCCTGGAGCTGGCACTGCAGGTGGAGGATTAGCCTAGTGAGCCTCGGTGCAGGCCCTATCTAAACTCTTTTTTTTTTTTTAACTTTTATTTAATGAATATAAATTTCCAGTATACAGCTTATGGATTACAATGGCTTCCCCTTCCCATAATTTCCCTCCCACCCGCAACCCTCCCCTCTCCCGCTCCCTCTCCCCTTCCATTCACATTAAGATTCATTTTCAATTCTCTTTATATACAGAAGATCAATTTAGTATACATTAAGTAAAGATTTCAACAGTTTGCACCCACATAGAAACACAAAGTGAAACATACTGTTTGAGTACTAGTTATAGCATCAAATCAAAACGTACAGTACATTAAGGACAGAGATCCCACATCAGGAGCAAGCGCACAGTGGCTCCTGTTGTTGACCCAACAAATTGACACTCTAGTTTATGGCACCAGTAACCACCCTAGGCTGTCATCATGAGTTGCCAAGGCTATGGAAGCCTTCCAAGTTCCCCGACTCTGATCATATTTAGACAAGGTCATAAAAGACAGGGTGAGGATAGTAACCAATGATCCTAAGAGTGGCATTTACCAGGTCTGAACAATTATACAGCATTAAGTGGGGAAGAGGACCATCAGTACACACAGGTTGGGAGTAGAGCCATTGGTGGTAGAGTAGAGGTTATGATTACGAAGGAATGAGGCCCAAGTGCACTAGACAGGGTCTAGAACAAAGGACAGAGTCATTATTAGAGGAGCTAAGAAAGGTGCTGTCTAAGCTACAATTAAGTTTTCTGATTGAGAGGCAAATAGAACCTGATAGAAGGGGCTTGATAATAATCTGGTGGGCTTTAGGCCTTGTAAGTTAAGAGGCCCAGACCTATCTATCTCTTCACATGGGGTATATCCTAAGGGAGGTGTGAACCTCCTAGGGGAAGGCACTCTGTTGACTTTCATTACTTGGCTGGCCTGGGAGGAGAGCTGGCCAGGTAAAGGCAGGTGGCATCTCTAACAAGAAATTTACAGTTCTGCCTGCAATGTTGCTGACCCTACTTGACCATGCCCTCAGCTGCAGTGGTCACTTTGGAAGTTGGGCTGAGTGAAGGGCTTTTCAGCTTGGCGCCAATAAGATCTGTGGCTCTGACCTGGGCATCCTTCGACTCCAGGGCAGGTCCATTTCCAGTGACCCAACTCTTGGCAGAGCTGCCAGGGCTCTTCACAAGCTGACTTCTGCTGAAGCCCAGGCTGACCACATTGAAAGCCACTGCAGTGGACTGGCCTGTTGGGTCTCCTTGAGGGCAGATCACCGTACAGATCAGCCATTAATAGGCCTGCCACCCCTTGCTTCTGATGCCTAGCTTTCTTTTCCTCCTGGTTTGTGTTAAAGCAGACCAGAGGATGCAAGTCAAGGGAGTGCCCATGTCCCATCTCTAATCTTCGGTGGCCTGAACTACAAGTCTATAGTCACAGGCATGTTCTGTAGTAGTTTTTCTAAGGTAGACAATGCCCATGAGGAAAATTATATTCTCACTTTAAAACTTTCTTTCCCTTTGGTCTGAAAGGGAGGTTTTTTTTTTTTTTTCTACTTACTGTATACTTCGCTGATGGCAATGTGAATCTAGCTATGAGATTATTATTTAAGCTCTTATTTTGGCTATGCTATTACAGAAAAATGTTAGCCATCTCTTATAAGGTCTAAAGATTAAATTGTGCGTCCTACAGATTCCTTCATAATAGAATTAGTTCCCTACCTTGAAGAGAATAGAGAAATGAAAGAACAAGTTGGCCTTAGAATAGAGAAATGAGGGAGCAAGTCCTAGATCACTTGCTGACAATAGCAATATTACATGAATACTTAGCAAACCGTTTCTACCCTTAGATAAGAACTTAATAAAACATTTACCAGAAGGTCCAATGCCTTCTATAAATTTTAAGAATCATGTATTTGAAAACACCTCTTAAATATCTAAGATGGTGTAGTTTGTTTAACCAGTAAACTTAAGCACAACCATATAAAATGTTTTTAGTTTCTTTCTACCAACAAGTTTAAAACATATGATACACAGATTCAGGTCACACAAATTAAAATGTATCTTTGATTGATTTTAGCAGCTTAAATTTATGGACAATCTTATCTAAAAGCCATTTAAAATAAAACTCTTAGTAAAATTTCCCCATGTGGACATACAATATGTACGCACATATAACATAGCATAATAGACCAATATCAAAATCCAAAATATCTGGTTGAACTAAGATTCCTTAAAATCATGACATAACATAGACCAAATTTGATCATTATTACAAGGTGATTATTCAAGTCTTTGAAAATAAGCACATATTTCAAGAACCCATAGCTCTTAATAAAAATTCAGCTGTTTTTGAACAATTAGAATTTAACAGACATCAAGAGAACATAATAGATTACTTTAACACATTGCTCTAACAGAGCATCAGAGTTTAATTCTATGTCAGAGAAATTGAGCTTCCTGTGATCTTTTGCTGTGAGGTTTCCTTCCTTTACCTTCTTTCATATTGGTGACCATGTTTCTGTGTTTCTGTGTGTAACACATCTTTAAGCATCTTTTGCAGGGCAGGATGAGTGGCAACAAATTTTTTCAGTTTCTGTTTGCTATGAAAAGTCTTAATTTCACCTTCATTCACAAATGAGAGCTTTGCAGGATATAGTATTCTGGGCTGGCAGTTTTTCTCTCTTAGTACCTGGGCTATGTCTCGCCATTCCCTTCGAGCTTGTAGGGTTTCTGATGAGAAGTCTGCTGTGAGTCTAATTGGAGATCCTCTGAGAGTAATCTGACGTTTCTCTCTTGCACCTTTTAGAATCTTTTCTTTATGTTTCACTGTGGTGAGTTTGATTATGACGTGTCGTGGTGAGGATCTCTTTTGGTCATGTTTATTAGGGGTTCTATAAGCTTCCTGTACTAAGATGCCTCTGTCCTCCAAACCTGGGAAATTTTCTGCTAGTATCTCACTGAAAATGCCTTCTAATCCTTTCTCCCTCTCCATGCCTTCAGGAACTCCTAGAACCCGAATGTTAGATTTTTTAATAGTATCCTGTAGATTCCCGACAATATTTTTTAGATTTCTAATTTCTTCTTCTTTTCTTTGGTTTGCCTGTTTCCTTTCCTGTTCTCTGTCTTCTAAGTCTGATATTCTCTCTTCTGCTTCGCCCATTCTGTTTTTAAGGCTCTCTAATGTGTTTGTCATTTGATCTATTGAACTCTTCATTTCATTATGATTTCTCGTCACAATCACCATTTCTTGTTCTACTAGTTGTTTCATTTCATTTTGATTCCTCCTTAATATTTCACTTTCACGAGAGAGATTTTCTATCTTGTCCATTAAGGATTTCTGTAGTTCAAGAATTTGTTTTTGAGAACTTCTTAATGTTCTTATCAATTTTTTGAGATCCGCTTCTTGCATTTCTTCTATCTCATCATCTTCATAATCTTGAGTTGGGGTGTCTTTTTCATTTGGGGGCGTCATAGTGTCTTCCTTGTTCTTGTTATCTCGGTTTTTGCGTTTGTTGTATCCCTATCTAAACTCTTAAAGCTAACAAAAGCTGTGGAATTTTAATACTTATTGGCATACGGCTAGTTGTCCACCTTCCAAAATCTCATTTCCTGGATGCATGGTCACACCAACTGGAGACTGCATTGCTCAGCCTCCTTTGCTCCAAGTGCCATGTAACAAAGTCCTTAGCCAGGGAAGGAGTGGGACAAGTGACTAAGTTGTACTCATGCTTCTGTTTTTATCTCTCTACCCTTTATCTTTTCAGATCCACTCTTCTCTCACTGTTTACTCAATCTAGGGAAACTGGACAATATGGACTATAGAAAGAGACTATTGCCTTCTGGTTATGGTTGGGTTTGGCCAAGAAAGACTCATAATAAATGAGTCAAAGTGTTTACTTTCCTGGCTTCCTCCATGTAAGGAAGCTTTAGACTATTTTTATTACTCTAATGGAAGATAACTTTTTTCAAAGTAGCCGCCCATGCATGATTTTCTCCTTTATACAGTAACTGCTCCCTACCCTTATTCCTTTGATGTTAATAAATTGGGTTATAGCACCATGCTTTGTGATTCTTCTTACTCTGTTGGCACCTTTCTAAATAAACCTTTGTAATTTTCTTGACTGTTAACTCTCCCTTAATAATCTTGAGCGATCCTTCTGTTCTCTGTTGGGAACCTGACTGAAACATTATTTGTGTATCATTCTTTTAAGCATAGTGTTATTTGAATGGTAGAAAATTTATATGGGTGGAATTGTGGTGCAGCTTATTAATGGGATGCGCACATTTCCATATCAGAGTGTTGGTTCAAGCCCTGGCTACTCTATTTCCTATTCAGCTTCCTACTTTGCTACCCACATGGGAGACCTGGGTGGAGTTCTGGGCTTCTGACTCATGGCTGCTGTGGCTATTTGGGGAGTGAACCAGCATATGGAAAGTCTCTCCTTTTCTCTTTTGCTTGCCTTTCAGGTAGATGAAAGTTAACTTTTAAAAATATTTATGGTCTGGGGCTGGTGCTGTGGCACAGTGGGTTAACGCCCT
Source organism: Lepus europaeus (assembly GCF_033115175.1). Lineage (NCBI taxonomy): Eukaryota > Metazoa > Chordata > Mammalia > Lagomorpha > Leporidae > Lepus > Lepus europaeus. The sequence continues at coordinate 138,901,476 of NC_084827.1, read as the reverse complement.
GGCCTGAAGTGCTGGCATCCTATATGGGCACTGGTTCTAGTCCCGGCTGCTCCACTTCCAATTCAGTTTTCTGCTACGACCTGAGTAAGCAATAGAAGATGGCCCAAGTCCTTGTGCCCCTGCTTATATAACTAAGAAGTCTAAGGCATCATGGGCGAGATCCCCTCAATATAATGACATTCATTTGTTCTGTACATTGACTTTATCCTCAGGCTTTCCTCTCTCTATATTAGGATAGAGACCTGCCAAATGTACTAAATGTACATTTATAACATGATCATATGGGACTAGAAGCCTTATAAAAATTCGAGATTCAGGTGAAGGAGTGATATTGATAATTAAAAAGATAAGAGTCTGAAAATTCACAAGCTAAGTAGCTCTTTCAGAATTAGGAAAAGAATATAAGAATGACTAAGGCAAAAATAACAAAAATTGATAAAATAGAAACCAAATGTAAGTTGATTCCTTACAAACATTAATAAAAGTGATGTAATAATCTTTTGTCTGCAAAACTCATGACACTCATGTTCTTCCTCCTCAGAAAACTCGTATTTTTAAGTTAACTTTTTTTGTCACTTTTAGTATTGTTCCCATAAGAATCACAACTCCTTTTAAGTGTTGTGAAGATTCCACTTCAACTACAAAGGTGCTAATTCTGAACTCAGACTTACTATATAGCTACGAAATTAAAGTCATTATATATTTGAAATCATTTAAATATATACAAAAATGCATACTCATGCAAAAGTGAATGTACTGCACAGATTAATAATGGATGATTCACACAAAGTAAAAGCAGGTTACTATTACAAGTGTTTCATACGTTGCAAAACCTATCAAAGTCTCCTGCACAGATCTCTTGTTTTGTACTGACCGAAGGATAAGATGAAGATGAAAAGCTGTAATATAGAGTAAATGTTTTAAAAAATGAATATTTCATTAGGTGCTTTCTAGAATGCTACTCCTGAGAACAGTGATGAGGAAGGGCTTTTTAGAAAAATTGCCTTCACATGTTCCTTTGTTATTTGACAAAGGAAAGGATTCAAGATGATCCATACTCCAAATTCCACTTAATAGAAAATTATGCCACAAAAAAGCCTGCTGTAGAATTTTAGGACTTGCAAGTTTTTCACTAAACCAGTCTAGCTATTGAGGTTTTAAAAACTGATTTATTTCATGGCCCCAACAGGGTACTTACAGTAATTATAATTTTGTATGCTTAAGGTAAAGGAAGGGTGGAACAAATTAAAATCTGAAACCTTTGGTTCTCCTCTGTAGTTACTATTGAAAGCACAGGTGGAATTTTAAAGGAACACCTCTTTCCTAGTTTTGAATTCAGTGAAATCAAGAAATTAATTTACCTTATTAATTTTGTAATCTTAAAAAATTATGTCATTAGTTTCCTCCCATCCTCCAATATGCAGAATTCCACTAAATAAGAATCTAAAATTTCAAAAAAGTAAGAAGCTTTGTGCCAAAGACAAAGTGCTTAAATTTGCCTTTCTTTGATTTTTCGAACATCAACAAATTTGGCATAAGATGTCTCATCACACCAAACACCTGGTGGTTTACTTGTTAAGAATAGGTTTAAGAATCTTGAACTTACTGATTAGTTATCTGTTTCAACGAGAATTAAAAAAGGGGTTAAACTATTATAAAATTGTATTTTCTACTTGAACTGTCTGAAAAACACTATTTCAAACTTTTCTGCAGTTTAAATTAAGGGGGTGGCTTAGCATTTCTGATCTATGGGGACTATCACACGTGTGGGCATATTTCTAGCACGTTTCTGGAGGAAAAGCTGTGGAACATAAATGAGTCTGATGGATAACCCAGAAATAAAGCAGAAGATGTGAAAATGGAACTGTGTACAAACTCCTATTTTTACTGAATATGAAAACTAGGCACATCTGGAAACTACTTTTAAGAGATTAATAGAATAGAGCAGCTAACTTTGAGTTGCCCAGAGATGGACAGGGAGAGATGGCTACTGTTTTAATGAAAGAAAACAGATTCATAAGCAACATACTAAGTGTAATTGAAAATAAAGTGGATGATTAAAAATATTAGACGGTGGATTTTTTTTTTTTTAGGGAATGTTTGGCAAATATCTAAAAAGTCTCCTCCAAGTTTGTATAAATTTGAAGAGAGAGAAAAAGACAGTGGTGAGAGTAGTTGGGCTCGCAGGGGAGGAAAAAAATGCAGGGTTTGACCCTGTGAGCACCCAAGGTTTAGGTAACTGCCATGAATTATTTTGGAGATTTCCTGTTAGGAAACAAATTCAAGAAGCATCAGTGACCATTATTTCACAATTGTTTTGGCTCTCTGGGGGAGGCAGATCAGGAGTTCTGTTAAATTGTTTTAAATAAATTGGGAGAATTTTGAAATTTTCCACTGCTTTACATGTTTCCTGGCTTAATCTCATTTTATTTCTTGGATTCAAAAAGGAAAAAACATGATTAGCACAAGAATAGATGGCCATTTTTCTATTTGGAAGTTATTTGTTCATAGAAATAAAGAAAAAAGGAGTCTTTAAAAAAATCTCTAATGAAAAATTCAGATGATGTTTTTTCAAGAAAAGGTCATGTCTTACTATGTTACACAAATATTATAATGATTTCCTCACAGGATGACCCCAGGATTTAACAACAATTATGCCTCTTTTCTTTGACACATAAATTTACTTTGTGCACTGCTTGAGTAATAAGAACTGTGTGGAAGGTCATTTGAAGAACCCTAGCTAGGGCTGTTATTCGAGTTATTTTTACTTCATTCCCTCAAGTTTCAGAGTGTGGATGAGGAGTGGAGAATTCTTCAAATTGAATGAGGGTGCCTTTTCTTAAATATGTACAAATTGGTAAATTATTTATAAAAATTAAATAAAGCTTTGTGTCCCTATACTTAGAAATATTTAGGTGTAGGATTTAAGAAGGTCTAGTATATTCATTTTGTCATTATATTCTCTTCTGAGGAACAGTCTTATACTGACTATAGAGTTATGTGGCATTTAGCAAGTCCTAATGCCTAACTTTTCTTTAAGAGTGTGCTTCACACCAGAACAGAGTTCAGTTTGGATGCTAAGAACTTGTGTTTGAATAAATGAAATCAAATTATTCATAATGTCTCTGCTCAGTTGAACATCACACATTATAACTTCAGTTTCTTTTTTCCCCCATTTCTGGTGTAGTTGTGTATTTTATCACATTAAATAAATTGAAAAGAAGTAAAACTATACATCTTCTGCATTCCCTGACCCTGTTCTTGATAGTTATGGCTTCCCAGGGTTAAATATCGACTAGGGATTAGGGAATAGAATTAATGTAGGCAGGTTTTATTCTCCAACTAGCTTTACCATAAATCACAGAAGATGAATGCCCAGCTGTCAGCAACTAAAAATGTTACTTTACACGGGAGTTTTTGCCCCTGTTTTTTTCACATATATTACCAAGGATCACCTTTTCCTCTTCTGTATTCATGTTAGCTCCATCTCTTAACCCCAACCCTGACGTGAAGAGTTTTTATTGTAGTCTTTCATGTCAGCTTGGGAGCTCCTCTTGGTAGATGGTTCTACTGAGCACTAGGTAGGGCTAGGAACTGAGGAAAGGGTCACAAAGATTGACTTTCTATTCTTCAATAGATCATTGGCAGTGATCATTATTCATGTGCTGACTTTATTTACCTGAACTAATCAGAGTTCCACTGGTGGTGGTTTTGTGGATTGGGATCCTATTCTTCCACCCCCTTTGAATCTTTAACACACTTTTCACACTAAAACAACAAACAGATCTTAAATGTGTTAACTAGAACCTAGTTATAGTCTCTTAACTCATATTGTGATACAAGAAATTTTCAAAATACTAATGGGAAATGTGTATCTTGAAAAAACTATGGATGGATTTCAAGGTTTTTTTTTTTTCAGCAAAATAACCTTATCTCTCTCTCTCTCTCTCTTTTTTTTTTTTTGACAGGCAGAGTGGACAGTGAGAGAGAGACAGAAAGGTCTTCCTTTTGCCATTGGTTCACCCTCCAATGGCCGCTGCGACTGGCGTGCTGCGGCCGGCGCACTGCGCTGATCCGAAGCCAGGAGATAGGTGCTTCTCCTGGTCTCCCATGTGGGTGCAGGGTCCAAGGACCTGGGCCATCCTCCACTGCACTCCCGGGCCATAGCAGAGAGCTGGCCTGGAAGAGGGGCAACCAGGACAGAATCCGGCGCCCCAACCGGGACTAGAACCTGGTGTGCCGGCACCACAAGGCGGAGGATTAGCCTATTGAGCCATGGCGCCAGCCAATAACCTTATCTCTTAACTCCATTTTTCATAAACTTCTTAAAATAACCTCATACATATTATCTGTCCATACCAGTACAATAGTTTTGTTTTCAAGAGTTAATGTAAATCATCAAAATTGATTGACATCTATTCTACTAATGACTAAAGCCAATCTTAGAGAGCTTTGGGGAGCAGCCATAATTGATGTTTGGCACCTCTCCACCCAGTTTTGATGTTTTTTGAAAAAAATTTTATTACTTTTCTTTGAGTTAGAGACACAAAAAAACAGATATACAGAGACAGATAGGCAAAGACATCTTACCTGCTGGTACCATTGCCTGAATGCCCATTATGCTTGGGAGTAGCCTGGGGGCTGCAGCCAAGAGTTGGGAATTCAATCCTAGTCTCCCCCATGGGTGGCAGAGACCCAATTTCTACAGCCGTCACTGCATCCTCTCAAGTTGTGCACTGGCAGGAAGCTGGAGTCAGGAGCTAGGGTGAGAAACTGAATACAGGCACTGCAGTGTGGGATGTGGGCATCTTAACTGCTAGGCTAAATGCGCACTCCCTATTTTTTTTTTTTTTTTCAATTAGACCTTTTTCTTCCTTTAGTAATCCTTCTAATTTCATAGTACAGTCTTCACTCTTCTTAGAGGCCAAACCCAGTTCCACACTTCCATAGACAAGGATATTCTTTAATAGCATTTTTGAAGGTTCTTCATATCTCCTCAGACTTTTAGCTTTCTTTTATCTTTAAACTGTCTTAATATTTTTACAGTCCAATCAAGATATTGGTAAATAATTGACAAACTAAAGTGGTAATGGTTAATACAATAAGCCAGTTTATATTTTGATCTAAAGGGGATGACAGTTTGTGAATTTGAGGCTTGGGTCAGACTCATTTGATATTTTTGAATGAAATTAGAGGTAATCAGGTCATATTCATTTTCAAATGAATAAATAGGACATAAATGTCCCAAGAATCACTCAAGAAGTACCTGAAGCACTTTACCCCTTTGTTTTCCATAAACTATGAAAAATGTGACTAAAAGAAGTTTATTCTGGCACATAGGTTTTTGAAATTCATGCATAAATTTTTTCCATAACAAGCATTTTTTTCATGAACTTTTGAGACCATTCATGTGTATAAACTCCAATTTTTTTTACACAAAATAAACATATTTTTAATTCCATTTCTTCAAACTTTGTGAAATCCCATCATATTTTTCAGATAACCCTGTGCATACTATTGCTTTTCATCTCTCATAACCTTGGGGCCTTCAAAAGCTTTGCATGTTGTGATTAGTGTTTTGGGTGGTGTTCCTTGGAAAAAATTTTCCTTTCCCTTTAAATGTGTCAATGATATTGAACAATTATCTTGAGGGCTTAAATGTAATATTTCATAGTTGAAATTTAATTTTGGACCTAAACCAGATTAAGATGAGTAGCTTTTTATTTTATTTTATTAAAATTTTGATTAACATGTAACATACATTTTTATAGGGTATCATGAAGTATGCTAACACAAATATGCAACATAAGCTGCTCAAATTGGGGCAATTAGCATTTACATTTTTTTTACCTGTTCTTTATACTTTCAAGCCTATTAACTCTTCTCTTCCAGTTCTTTACACAGAATAAAACACATACTTGTGAACTCATTGCCACACTGTGTTGTGGAACACTAGAGCATATCATTATTTTTTAAGCTGAGTTTTGGTGTCCCTTATCCTTCTTCCTGCTATATCCCTCGCTTCCCACCATTCCCAGTTTCTAGTTATCACTATTCTGTAGTGAAGTTTATAAAACTTCTACATATGTGAGAGAATATGCAGTATTTGTGTTTCTGTGTGTGGCTTATTCACTTAGCACAAATGATCTCAGGTCCCATCTGTTTTGCTACAAGTGTCAGAATTTCATTCATTTTTCATGTCTGAACTATATTCCATTGTGTGTACAGATCACATTTTCTTTATCCATTCATCAACTGGTGGGTACTTAGATTGAATCCATCTCTTGGCTGTTGTGAGTGGTACTGCAATGAACGTGGGAATGCAGGAATATCTTTGATCTGCTGAATTCATTGTCTTCAGATGCATACCATAGTAAGATAGCTAGGTCCCATGGTAGATATAATTTTCTATAGTGTCTCCACTAATTTACATTCCCACCAACAGTTTAAGGGAAGTGTTTGCTTTTCTCCACATTCCTGGCAAGACTTGTTATCTTTTGTCTTTTTGTTAGCAGGATGAGATGATGTTCTATTGTAGCTTTCACCTGAATTTCTAGGGAATAGTGTTAGTCAAATAGTTTTTAGTTCTTCTGTTATAACTTCAGATGGGTTTTTCCTACTTAAGACTATGAATAGTCGGAAATTTAAATTTACTTAACTTGTCCATTTGGCAATCCTTGTCATGTTTAAGAGGGCACTTAAAGCATATTACTTGAGCGAGAGACTAATTTCTGAGCCTAGTTTTTAGCTTGCAGTTTAAAGAACAGTTGTAGCTACTATGAGAATAATCTAGAGCTTCACAATGATTTCATCATTCTGAGCACTATTAACTCGAAAGTTACTTTATTATCCTTTTTGACCTTAGAACTACATCTAGATTCACAATAGAGCAACAATTAAGTGATTTTTTAACCTTTGGGAATACAAATAAATAAAACTATTTTATTAGCATAAAATTTACGTTGTATTAATTTCCCACATGGGCACTCATAATACACAAAGGTATTTCTGATGTCAAAGGAATTGTGTTTGCAATGCTCCACACATGAAAAAGGAAACTCTGAACACTGTTACTCACATGCTTTGTGATTTAATTTTTTTTTGCCATAATGCAGTGAATGAAATTCAGCTGTCACTTATGGGAGTCTGTAGCCTGAGGCAGAGGACATTCTTGATATTTAGGAAGCAGAAAAACTACACTAAAAATGTGGTTTATGAATAATGAAACAGATCTCCCTATGGTGAAATAGAAATAAATACTGTACACCTTTCCAAATATTTGTTTATTTGTCCATTTTACTCATTTCTGTCCAGAGGATTAAACTTATTTCCCCTCTCTTTTTAAATGGAAATAAGTAGAAAGTGTTCCCAGTTGAGAAAAATATTTTCAGAAATACCAAGGTTTTTTATTCCACTTGTAAGGAATATTGCTGTTTATGTATATCTTATAAATAAGAAATAAATAATACATGGTAAAGATTACTGATGATGATCAAACATCTGAATTCAGGAACATTCTAAGTTGAATCTTCCATTCCTATTCAGAAAGTGACCTAGAAATGGCTGTCAGTGCCTTAGGATATTTGGCCTTGCCTGCCTTAGGGAGGGTTGAGTGGAGCAAGTTGTCTCTGAAGTTTGTCTTTATGTTCTATTAACAAGTCCCAACCTGGAGGCTGTCTGATTTATGGGCTTGACGTGGTTCCACCTCTCACAGAGGTATACCGGGGAAGCAAAAGCAGCAGCTAAGCCATTAGATACCCAAAAGTTCACAGTAACCAACTGACTGAGAATCCTTTCCTTGCTGTGTTTCCTGAACTGTCTTCTATTACTATGACTCTGGAGGCCACATTATCTGAAAAGGCAAACTACCTGATATTCTTTCTATTTCATTTTCAGCTTGTACTGCACCTTGTAGGATGGTTAGCTTATCTGATAATGTTTAATTTAAAATTCAGCTTATTTTGTAATTCTGTGATTTGTCTATATGAATATAATAGCAATAAAAGCTTTTTGAACAGTCTTCTTAAAATTGAGGATAGGGGATGAAATCAGATACTGAATTTCTCTTTCAGGTTTATTTATTATTCTTGACAAATAGGTAGCTACTTGAGAATGGCTTTAAGCCAGAGCACTTAATGCTTTTCTTACCTTTTTGAAGCTGGAATCCAAAGCCTTTGAAAGGGTCAGTTGAAAGGCTGATGCTACACATTCTATCACTGGACAGTGGAGGAAATGGTTTCTAACTAGTCTGGGCTTAATAGTTTAGTATCATTTCATTTAGAATTCCTGCAGCTTAGCCACACTCAAATATATTGTACTATTGCGTATGTGCCAAGTTAGTAATGAGTGCATTACTTTATTTAACCCTAAGTAGCAGTTTCTATTGTTCCTCTTTTTATGTTTGGGAGTTCTTCAGTTCATAAAGGTTTATTGACCTATCCAAAGGTCACATAACTTGTAAGAAGTACAGCTCATAGTTGATTTCAAGTTCACTGACTCTACAGTGGTTGTTTTAAATACCATGGCCATTAATGACAGTATTCAAAGATGGAAGTAAATGAATGAAACCATTGTTCTAAATTTTTCCTTAACTTGTCCTAGCTTTATCACACGACTAATTTAGAATCTTCGCAGGAAATATGAGCGTTCTAAAATGCATTTTTCACAGATTAAGATCTCTTAATTAAAGTGCATATGGTAATCATTGGTGTTTTACAATTATTAACCACCAGGCTGCAGTTGTGTCATGTTCATCATTGTCTTAACCAATTTATTTTGGTATTTCCTTATAACGTATGTAAAAGAGTTATATATTTAAGAAAATTCATGTCAAAATAAGATTAAAAGAGATTAAACATAAAAACGTTTTAAATGGTGGAAAAGTTGGCTTGTCACACAATTTGTCCTTGTCTTACAAGGACATCAAACAATGTATTTAACAGCTGTTCAGATCTGGTGAAGTGTAATATGTATTATGTCCAGTGACTGGAAAACTTACTGATATTAAAAAAGAAGCACCGGTACTACCAGTACTACTGCTCTCTTTGTGCCTGCTAAGGCATAGATTTCTTGCAAACTGCACCATCTTTGTACCTTGACATCACCCAGTGTCGTACTATTCAAGTGACTGATGCTGAATTAATCTGTGTTGATTGAATGTGTAATGAGACTGGTTTTCATATATAGTTCCTGTAAAGCCAGAGTTCCAGAAATATTTTGAGCAATGTCAGCGTCACTCTAATTCTTGTCAAACATCCTGTGATGGTGACCTTCCTGGAATTAGCATAGTAACTTTAATGTATTTCCCAGAGGGAGCATTGACCTCCTAGAAAGAGTACAGTTTGGAAATCAGGAGATTTTAATTTTAATTTTAATCTTTCCACAGCCATCTTTCTGACATCTTAGGTAAGTTATTTAACCAGGCCATGAGATATATATAAAAATAATAACAAGCAATTCTTACAGCTGTTGTTCATGGTCAGAGTCATTGTAATTCTAAATGACATGATAAATGCAAAATCAGAAAAGTTTCTTAGAAAAATCACAAATATAGTGTGTTATCAAAAATAAAATTTCATAAATTTAAGGAGTTTGAGGTTTTCAACAGAGCTGACCAGAACCAGGGACATCTGCTTGTGATGAACATTAGAACAGGCACTGTCCTACTCATTTTCTTCTCAGTACTGTTCGTGGCAGGGTAGATGCTCAGTGTTTAATGAGGGAATACACGAACACAGAAGGAAAGCTGATACTACCATAGATTTAGGGGACTATCCTTGGATTTTATTCTCAAAAATTTTCACAATCCTTTGAAAAGGGAGATTGAGTAATAGGAGTACCTAATTTCTCAATGTGGAGCTAGAGAACAAAATTGTTAGGATTACATAGTACCTAAAAACCTTTATGCTTTGCCCTTGATTTGAAATGCATCATGTATCTGGACAGAAATAACATTTTATGTAAGAAAACCTTCTTCCTGTGACTTTTAAAATGTCTATATCAATAGTCACCATCAGCCAGTAAGTTTTGCAAACTGGATTCTTACTAACATTTCTTCTTACAAATGTCATTAGCTGCAGATAGAATTTTCACGTTTAAAAATTTATTATGGTAAATTTGCTCAATATTCTAACAAGATGCATTTTTTAAAGTGAGATAAACTCACAAACTGGAAACATGTTTAAGTCATGTAAAGAAGCCTGGCTCTCTTTTAAAGAATGTTATGTACTTTCATTAATTTGAAAGGTGGGCTGGGGGTGAGAGAGAGGGAGAGGGAGAGAGAGGGAGTGGATTTCCCATCTGCTATTTCACCCTCCAAATGCTGACAGTAACCAGGGCAGACACTCAATGTGGATCTCTTACGTGGGTGGCAGAGACTCAAGCACTTGAGTCATCATTGCTGCCTTCCAGGATGTGCATCAGCAGTAAGCTGGCGTTGGAAGTGGAGCAGAGACTTGAACCTAGGCACTCAAGAATGGGGTGCAGGCATCCCAAGATGTGTCATAACCACTGCACCAAATGCCCACCCCAAGCTGGTATCTTTTAAGAGTGTTAGTACAATTAACAAATTGACAAAAATGAAGTAGATTTTTTTTTTAGAAGGAAAATAATTGATCTCGGAATATGATATCCAACCACTTGGTGGCACTCTTTACTTATTTAAAGCAGCTCTGATGCCAAGAGACAAAACGTGTTTGTAATAAAGGAAAGTGACATTCCGGGGAGAATTTCAATAGTCTAATTTTAGACGCAGCATTCAGGTGTTTTGGTATTCTGATAGCCTGGATCAGGTGATTTCTGTAGCTTGCCAGTGCACTGGAGGGCTAAGGAATGGCACTCAGGATATGAAATGCACCAGGTGTGCATATAATAACAATTTTACTCTGTAAAATTTGGAATACTATATCTAACTCTTTGATTTTCTTTTGTATCCATTCTAGAGGACCTTATTTTTAAACCTTGGCCTGCATATAGGCAGTAAATATATAATGAATGATATTCCAAATGAATACTGCCCTCTGAAAAAGTCACTTGGACCTGGAAAATTCAGCAAATTAATCTATGACAACCTTTTGGTTATTGGATAGCTGAGCCTTGTTGACAAATAAGACGTAGAGAAAGACCATCAGGCAACAGCTGTCACGATCCAGTTTATGCATTAAAGAACACCTCTTTTTAGGAAGTACAAATTGGGGTAAACTCACACTAGTATAGCAGAATGGAATGCAGTAGATAAGGCCTTCAGAATGCAAACTGTTAATAATGGCATCCTGGCCAACTGTCACTCTTTCACATGATCAGCCACCATTCTAAAGGTTTAATTTGACATCAATCATTTTAATAGAACATTAGAAAGGAAATTATATTAGAATATTGTCCCTGGGATATATGAGGGTAGAATTTCCTGCTCAGTCAATCTTGTTCTTGCTATGTATAAAAATACCCAGTGCTAACCATTTTTCAGATTTTGGAGTGGGGGATGGAAAACACTAAAGACCCATGCCTATCTTCATTACAATCACAGTGTCTGGGCAGCATTCCCAGCCTCCAGCATAAAGAACCTCCCAGAGCGCGGCACATTAGTGAGTACAGTTCAGCTTTATCGGCTGTGCCATCAATCACATTCACAATAGTTACATCAGTTCCCCACCCAAGCCACTCAATCATGATGGGCTATCCAATGCAGAGCTAGTGAGCCACTGCATTTGAAATCCACTCAAAAAGTGTCATTGATGCTCAGACACCATGTTTCCTATTTTTATCAATGAAGTTCTTTGTGAAGCAGCCACGTATCGTGGGACATTGTTTCTCCAAGTATAGCCCGAGGATTCATGTGTTTTCAAAACACCCAGCTGAGGGTTAAGATGTAAATAAGTGTTTGTATAAAATATCAATATTAGAAACTCTCTGAATGATTCTTAGGCTCACTAAAGTTTGAAAAGTGCTGTTTTGTGAGGAACAACTCGTGCAACTATTTGAACATCAAACATAACTTCTGTGGTTTGTAGTACATATTTGCCACTGTTCATCTTAATAGCAAGCAGCTTTTTACTTTCAATTACTCTCTGGAGTATTTTGGAATTAAGGGCTAGGACTTAGAAATATGACATACATAAAAAAAAAAACACAGAACCATAATAGCTTAGAACCAAAATATAGAGAATATTCTGCTTAAATTTTTGATCTATGAGAAATATACTGTTTTCACAAATATTCCTTATTCTTTGTCTATATAATATCCAAGGACAATATTTAGACATGGTTACTTTCCCAGGGTAGCTAACTTTTACTAGCCATCTACTTTGCATTGGTTAGTTTATATTGTATTATATGATTAATCCAATATTGTCATATTCAATCCCTTAGTCCTCTATGACATCGAATGATATGAACACATCATCACTGGAGTCTGATAAAGATTGATAGGGATGGTTTGTTCACTGTTATTTGGGTTCTCTCAGAAACTTTTGAAATATTTTTGTTAAGATACACTTTGAAGGCTGGTTAGAATCTTTGCATGATTTTTAATTATCTTCTCTAATTTTGAAAATCTTGGGTATTTTTAGACACTTTCACAGGCTGTGTTCTTATCTTTCATACTGTGAGCTCACAACACACGGCCTTGATCCAAAAAGTTTAATCACAGACTTCTTTAGTTTCCAATATGATATTTCTTTAGTTAGTTCGGGAGTTCTGTCACTTAATAGGCATGCTTTGTATGCTAAATATGCTCAAATTGTCAAAAGAGACACATTATTAGGACTAACAGAACCCAATTTGAATATTTTTAATCCAATATTCTAGGAGGATAACCTATTGTGATGTGGAATTTAACAAGAATAATTATCACTTCAACTTCTTGATTGCCATGAGAGTCCATGGTAATGCTCCTGGTTCCCCAGAAAGACAGCCAGAAAATCTTGAATTGACTTAAGAGCTCTGTTTCGTTTCTAATTCCATGAGCACCATTGTGGAATGTGAGTGGAGAGAGCCTTTCTAGGGTCATCAACATTCTGTTGTGTACTCTCAGTCTACTGATATGGAAATCGTACATCTAATGATTGAGGCTGTTTGCTTCTATCATCTTCCTTTAAGGCTTGCATACTGATGGTAGTTGGGAAAATATAATTTCTGTTATTTCAACTCTTGTTTGCTAATGCATGTCTAAAAGTGGTTTGAGAGTTATTTGAATAAGATATCTCAAAATTGTGCACTCTCATGGCTATTGCAAATAGTAAATATAGCTGATTAATTGTTGAAGTTTAGAATTGAAATGTGCTGTAGAAATATTGTTGCTCTAACCCCTCATTTTATAGGAAAGGAAAGAGGTTTAAGGAAACCAATTTTATTTTCATTGTAAAACCAAATTTACAGCTTTGCATAATAAAACGCTAATAATATAAAGCACATAGGAATGAATAAAACTTGAATATTCTGGTTTTCACATGATGATTGAAAAGTCTTGAGCTGCTTTTTATTTTCTTTTATTGCCTTTTGACTTCTTTATATAATTATTTATACTTAGTCTACATTTCTCAAAGTGAAATGTTGGTAAAAGTCCTACTTTTCTCCAGCTGTTTTTATGTCAGGAAATTTTTTTGACAATATACATTTATTCTGACAATCATAAAGGGAATTACTTAATGGTATCTACCACAATTCATAATAATGATACAGATTTTCTTCTGATATATTCTTTTTCTTCCTTTGGACTAGGAGAATGTGACTTTGAAGAGGGGATTGTATATGAAGTTACCTGTTCATGGAAATCTGGCAGTGCTCTTGGTGCTTCTGACAGCCTCTGAGAGATAAGACAGAGAATTTAACTCATAAAAAGCGACTCTGCACTGATCCCTACTAAGGCTGCTATGGGTCACACCCTCCCAAGTGATGAGCTGGGTGGGTGATAAAATAGGACACACAGGATGTGTGGTGGGTACTTGGCAAGTTGGAATTCTTCTACTTTACCCTAAGATGTGTGACATGCTATGTCAAGCTAAAAATCCATTTTTCTCCTTTGTCTTATCACATTTGGTATTTCACATGCCATTCTTTGTTCACTATTTCTTTTGCATTTGTGTCTGTTCAATAACTATTTTACTTTGACAAAATATTAGAGATCATCCTGTTGAATCACATATCTAAGAATTGTTTCAAAATCATTGTTGATAGGTGGTCCTCCAATTTATCCTTGAATAGTTCTAGTATCCCAAAACACATTAATTTTCCATGAATTTTATTTGATTATTGAACAACTTTGATTGTTTCTTTCATAGTACAAGGAAAATTGTTTCCTCTGCAATTTTTAGCCTTTTGGCTTAGTTTTCAAAAATTATTCACTATAAGTATAATCCGTGTTTCACACAGTATTTCATCATCAAACATTTAGTCAGCTGATATACTGCAACAAATGCCCTATTCCAAACTGATACTACACACATGTTTCTCTTCTTCAGGCCAGCGATTCCCAAGCTACTCAGGTGACATCTTGTTTTACAGACTACTGGACAACCTGTTTACCTCTTATGCCTTTATCACAATGTATCAGTCTTTAAAACCAATATATGCAGAATTGAACATAGTAATTTTTGGTTTTCCTGGATCCAGAGATTATATTTCAGTTTAAATCTGGGTCTAAGATTGCCTTTGTTTGCTTGTTTCAGAGGCATGCTCTTAGCTCATTTTGGTCTTAGAGTCAACCACATCTCTACCTATACCCTCTTCATATAATTTCTGAATCCACATTTCTTGGTTGTACACTTTTGCAATTAACTTATTGAATGTTATATTCATAATTTTTAAAATTTCATTGTTTTTGGCCTTTCACTTTTTGAAAAAAAATCTAAATTGATGGATGATGAGAATAGTCATTTATCCCAGCTTTGTGCAATTTTTTTTGCACAAATGTGAAATGCTGAAGTAGAACTAGGGAAACCTGTGCTACAACGCAGTGAACTCAGTCTAGGTTGACCGACCACCAAGTCACACAGCTGTATTGCCAACAGATCCATAAGTAATGTCACAAAGACTTGTCAAATCCCATGTTATAACACTCTACTCGTGGTGGGAAGTTAGGCTAATGTTAGCACCCCTGGGTCCCTTATTAGAATATCTGGATTTTATGTCTGACTCTGCTCCTGACTCCAACTTTCCACTAATGCAAGCCGTGAGAGGCTGTGGTGATATTTCAAGTGATTGGATTCCTGCCATCCACATGGGAGACCTGGTTGGTGTTCCCAGCACCTGACTTTTGTCTGATCCAGTCCTGGCCATTGCAGACATTTGGGGAGTGAACCAGTGGATGAGAGCTCTCTTTCCAATAAATGAATAAAAGTTTAAAAATGTTTCACCTTTTTATTTAATTAAGAATTCATTGTGGTTGTTAGTAATTAATGCAAATTGCACCATGGCAGCTTCATCAATTAATA
The DNA here is from genome assembly GCF_033115175.1 of Lepus europaeus. NCBI lineage: Eukaryota > Metazoa > Chordata > Mammalia > Lagomorpha > Leporidae > Lepus > Lepus europaeus. Next base: position 138,886,048 of record NC_084827.1, on the reverse strand, counting down.
ACTGAGGAAGCTTTCTTCATTATTTTAAAATATTTTAATCTTTGTCGGATTCACACATACAGTAAAAGGTCAGAGAAAAAATTTTTTAAATGTTGAAGGTTATAGACAGGAAAACATATATATATGTATATATATATATTAAAGATTTAATTATTTATTTATTTGAAAGGCAGAGGTATAGAGAGAGAGGGAGAGACACGTGCACAGAGAGAAAGAAGATTTCCATCCTCTGGTTCACTCCTCAGATGGCTGCAATGGCCAGAATTGAGCCAAGCTGAAGCCAGGAGCCAGGAGTTAGGAGCTTCATCTGGGTTTCCCATGTGGTTGGCAGGGGCTCAAGCACTTAGAACATCTACTTCATTTTCCACACCATTAGCAGGGAGCTGTAACAAAAGTGGAGCAGCCAGGACACAAACTGTTGCCCATATGGGATGCTGGTACTGCAGGCGGTGGCTTTATCCACTACGCAACTTTGGCTCAACTTGTTCTTTTCTTCCTTCCTGCCTTCCTGCTTTCCTGCCTTCCTTCCTTTCTTTTTTTGCTTTTTAATAAAATTAAAGTGATTTTGCTATACTCCTTTTCCCCCTTTTCACTTAGCATAACACTGAAAACATTAGCTCATGTTATTAATTATATTTCTTTCCTGAATATACTATTGTTTATTTAGTCTATCATCTTTTTTGGGTACAATTAAGTTGATTTTAAATTTTATGAGGTTATGCTTAGGTTTGTTTCTTTTGCATTTGTTATTTTTTAATTGCTGTTGAAAAATTCAGGAGTTTGACAGGTGGTGGTAAACAGGAAGTCTGATAAATGTGATAATTAACATCTGCATCAAAACTCCCAGATTTTTTGGGTAGACTTTTAAAATCGGAATGTTTTGGGGCCAGTGCCTTGGTGCAGTAGGTTAATTCTCCGCCTGTGGTGCTGGCATCCCATATAGGCACTGGTTCTAGTCCTGGCTGCTCCTCTTCCGATCCAGCTCTCTGCTGTGGCCTGGGGAAGCAGTAGAAGAATGCCCAAGTGCTTGGGCCCCTGCACCTGCATGGGAGACCAGGAAGAAGCACCTGGCTCCTGGCTTCAGATCAGTGCAGCTCTGGCCCTTGCGGCCATTTGGGGAGTGAACCAGCAGATGGAAGACCTTTCTTTGTCTCTTCCTCTCACTGTCTGTAACTCTACCTCTCAAATAAATAAATAAAATCTTTAACAAAAAAAAATTGGAATGTTTTACCTTGAATTAAAGAAATATGATATGAAGACAAGTGAAAACTTGAAGGAATTGTTTCAAAAAGTAAACATTTTATAAGCTTAAATCTTTAAAAATATTATAATAGTATTTTGTCAGTGAAAGTCTAATCTGCTCAAAATGAATGAGCTGGCTAGTCAAAATGATCCTAGTTTTTCTTGTAGTTTCAGTATTGTAGAGCTGTTTATTTTATTTTTTGTATGTATGTGCTTTACTTAGTAAACGCTGCTTGAGAAACCAAAGGAAAAAAGAACAAACAAAATTACAAGATACATCAGGGATTGGAAGTGCATTGTGAGAAATTTTTCTGTTAGGCATTGTCTGTTTTGAAGAAAGATATATTGATAAAAGCTATTAAAAACTGGAATTAATGCATATTTTATGAACTCTACAACATTAGGGGGGAAGATTAAACTTAGAGGTGGCCATTTCAGGCTTTACACTGCACTTTACAATTTTATTTTCATACCTTCATGTAACGTGGGTATAATGCCAGCAGACCAATTATGTTCCAAAGATGAAATAACCATCTTCAGCAGCTTGGCAATCAAAGATGTATTGTCTAAAAATCTTCCTGATGTTTATAATGTAAAAGTATTGAGGAATATTCTTTTTCATTCTGGCAGAATTCAGATGGTTCACAATGTCCACAGGCCCACATATCATCTCTGACCTTCCCTCTAAGTGCTCAAAAGACTTTTTATACTGACTTGCAATGTGCTGTTTCCCATAAAGGAAGTTATAGCCATGAATAAAGGTAAAGGAACTGTGAATATAATTATACGAGTGAATTAATCTGTGCACTGATTTATACTACAGGAAAATAAAAATGGCAATGTTTCCCCACATAATGTGAACATAATTTTGTTTCTTTTTAATGCATTTAGACACCAGTCACATCTTTCAGCATTTATAGGATGCAATTCTTGGAAAATAACTTCTTGTACTTATAAATCACTCTTACAAAAACTTTCTTCAAGGATACAACCTAGTAAGAAATTGTATGAAACAGAGGATTAGAGATCAAACAACAAAGACAAAATAGGGTAATTTGGCTATGAAGAATAAAGAAATTGTATCTTTTGGATTTTGTTTGTAATCTCTGTTCAAGAGGCTGTTTTAATAAAGTGGCCATCATAACACCAAGAACATACACAGTAGATACAATTGGGAATGAACTGGATAGGCGCTTCAGAGGTGGATTGAGGTGGGTTTTAGTGAATAGTCATCTGATAAGTTAATGAAATATTTCATTGGATTTGTGCTACTCAATTTAAAAAAGATACAGATAATGGTAATTGCAACTTACCAAAACTTTCATATCATATCTGACCACATATTTGATATCACATCTTTACAAAAAGGGTGCAATGAGCTATTATTGTTAAAAAATAAAACAAATTAAAAACTGAGGCTTGCAGTGGAAATGGGTGGAGGCGCTAAGTGGTTATTGGCAGAGCTGCTATCTGAACAGATATCTTTAATTCTGAAGGCTGTGTTCTACCCAACACACTAAGTAATCATTGGGCAAATATATTTCTACTACTGCTGGGATTGGAGAGACTCTGGAGGCTGTAGTCTACATCTGATAGCTACTATTTTTTTGGATTGACTTTCCATCTGTAGTGTAAGCTCTTAATCAACGACAACACATTCTACTCTCTCCTGATTAACTTGGCATGCTTGATTATGAAAGGTTCTTCCTAGGGAACAGCTTTGGCATTGTTCATTGGATGTCAAAACTCTGGCAAACAGCAAAGGATGCCCAGAGGGTAATCTGTGGTTTGTGGAACACCCTGTAGTAAAAATTCTGCAGACTACATCTTTGAGAGAATAGTCGTTTTGGTAGGGTCTCTTTTATATTGTATATTCTAGGATTCTCCCTAGAACTATAAGTCATCATTAAATACATGGCTTCCTCCTATCAGAACATGCTTTGTGGACTTGTCTCTTTAAGAAACAACTTCAATATAAATCAAAGCTTATAAAATTATATACAGAAAAGGATAGAGATATAGAGAGTTGAGGAGAGAGACAGAGAGGCGGACTTCAGATTTGGAGGTCACATTTTCAGTCACTCTTTGTCCCTCCTGAATTCAATTATGTAAGCCTTTTAAGCCCCAGCTAGATTTCAGTCAGTTGTCTGGATGGGCCTCCCTGGGGTCTTCTAATGCAAATTTTATATATTATCCAGTGTGAACATTTCAGGTCTGACTATCCCAAACATTTTCTCTGAATTTGGTAAAATTCTCCTGAGCCATTGTCATGTGGTGTGTAAAAAATATTAAATTTGATTTTTATTTTATTTAAGCAGATTCTAACTCTTGTTAAATTGGTTCCTTTTTTACCCGTGGCATCCTAATCTAGGAAATGGGAAAAATAATAGAATACATCTCAGCAGAATATTTGAGGATGAAAGTATATAATATGATTCATACAAGGTGCTTTTCTAATTCTTAGTCATATTGAATACTCATTATTAATGTTAGTTAATTTTAGTTCATGGAAATATGAGGTTCCTCTACACTCTCTTATCATTTAATTTGGTATAGATTATGTCACAGTACAGTGCTAGTAAGGAAAAGAGGAAGTCTGAGGGTAAAGGCTAAACTAGAAAGGGAAAAAGGCGGTTTAGTACAAGAAGAGTGTCTTAGCCAATTTTTTGTTGCTGTAACAAAATACTTGAGGCTGAATACTTTATAAAGAAAAGAGATTATTTGCCTCACAGTTATAGAAACAGAAAGTCCAAGATCTGATACCTGTATTTGTTTGGTCTCTATTGAGGGTCCCTGGCTAGGCCACAACATGACAGGGAAATGGAAATGGAAATGGAAATAGCCACACACAGGAAGAGGATTCATGGGCAGTGCCAGGCTCCCACATAACCCGTTCTTGCCCAAACTAGCCTGGACCAGCAAGAATAGACTAATCTTTTTCCAAAAAATGACACTCCCAATGATCTAGTCCCCTCTGAAAGTTCCTTTGTCTCTTAAAATTGCCACACTGGGGACCAAGCTTTCAACACATGAACCTTAGGCAGACAAGCTCAAACCATATCGAAACCATAGGAAAGAACAAGGATAGACAGACTGAGGGAGAGAGAACAGAGGAGAGGCGAGAAAAGGAAGACAGGAAAGAGCTAAGTAGAAGGGAGAGGAGGAAAGGGTGCACCTGGGATAGAGAAAGAGATGGATGCAAGTTTCAAGCTTTGTGATCAAGCAGATGGGAAGGTAGGAACTTTGGTTCCCTTTAATTTCTCATCTCTGTGGGTCAAAGATGTGCTAATGACTCTAGAAGTTCAGTGCACACAACTTGTCCCCTATTCATATCCTATTCACTTCTCCAGTCCAAGTTATTTTTTAATTTTTAGAGGTAGAAAGTTACAATATTTGGTTTTAGGAAAATTAGGATATTTTCTGTGGGTCAGTAAAATAGAGAAATCATTGACTTGTGATTTAGCAAGTGAGAAGATTTCTGAAAAAGAAACATCTTTGATTTTAAAATTAAAGATAAAGATTATATCATGGGCAGAGCTTAAAGAAATTAAAGAAATTATTTATTGTGCTGACTTATGAAAAAATTGGTTGAAACTAAACCATAAAAGTCCTGTAATTATAGGTTGTCTGCCAGAATCCAGAGATCTTCAAAATACAGAACTTTATCTGTCCTGAACTGTTGCTGGGAAGATTTGATATTTTTACAACCTATACTGATCTATTTATTTTAACTAATTACACTGGACTACTTAAGTCCCAGTGGATTACATCCCATAAAATGGTATATAATCAGTTTGATGAGGCATAACCAGCATGTCGCTATATAATAGGTTACATCTTACATATTGGAAGCTGGACCACTAAAAATAAATTTCAGGCTTGCAGGCTTATATAGTCATCTCTTTTTTGTGAGTCAACATGCTGCAAAAATCCCTGTATACTTTGTTAAATCCTTATGTAACTCTGCAAATCTATAGTTAGATCTTTGTCAGTTTAGTAAACATTTAATCTGTTTTTACAATACAAGCGCTTATTTAGGAGAGAAGAGTTACCAGTTAAGAAAATTGTTTGCTTTGTTTTTTATTTTTAATTTAAGGTTCTAAGGTTATATTTGCAATTTCTTAAATTCAAATATAGGACACCTCCGAGTTCGTCTATCTAGTCATCTGATCAAAGGCCGATTTCTGGTGACCTTGCCATGTGGGATTTTTTTCTTGAATCTGGATTTTTTCCTTTGTTTCCAGGATCTTTGCAAAATGACATTTACATGCAATAAGTCTCATCATCTGCAAAATGTTGTCACAGTAGCTCCAGTTGAGGCTGACTAGAACAAACTGTTTTACAATATTACACGTGATCCTATGCCAAGAAGCCAGCTTAGAACATGACGCATAGAATTCTTCTCCACAAAAATTTTATTGCCAGTTCCAATAGCAATCGGTACACATGAAATTGCAATTGGATAGTTACTATTCAATTTGAACTTCTATGTGCTCTCAAAAAAGTTGCTCATAAAAGCACAAAAATAGATAAATGTACCTTTTAGCTTGTGAGACAAGAAAAAATAATAAGAGATCAATTAATATCTGTAGCAGGCAAAGCCAGATTATGTTTAAAATCAGAGACACAAGCACCCTTATTTATAATAGCTCATACAGTAGCTTTATTGATTCCTGTCTTTGCGTTTATAATTTTCCCCATGATTCTGAGAATGAGCTCAGCAGTGTTAGACTGTGCACACAATGCAATTAACAAACTCTACCCACATACTGAACATATATCAACATTGTGATTGTGTTAATTGCATACTCATAAAGTGGTTTAATGCACAAATGTACAGCTTCTTACAGTCATCTTAGAACTCCAATTAAAGTCAATGGAGTTGTAATCTCATGTCAAATTTTCTTTAAGCAGAGTTACACAGTGAGAAGGTGAGACAGAGAGAGAGAGAGAGAGATCTACTGATTCACTCCCCAAATGGCTGCAACAGCCAGAGCTGGGCCAGGTCAAAGCCAGGAGCCTGGAACTTCATTTGGATCTCCCAACAGGGGTGGCAGGGGCCAAACTACTTGGGCCATCCTCAGCTGCTTTCCCAGGCTCATTAGCAGGGAGCTGGGTAGGAGGTAGAGCAGCAGGGACTTGAACCCTTCTCTTTTCTTTCTTTCCTTCTCTCACTCCCTTCCCCTCCCCTCCCCTCCCCTCCCCTCCCCTCCCCTCCCTTCCCTTCCTTTCCCTTCTCTTCCCCTCCCTTCCCTTCCCTCCCCTCCCCTTCCTTCTTCTGTGTTTGAGGGAAAGAGAGAACAAATGCAGCACAAGATAGGATAAGGGCCTAGGTCAGCAAGAGACAGATAAGGATTACCACACTATGTTGACAATTACAATGCAGAAGAGTAAAAGAAATTAGTTTTAAATACATAAGCATTAGTAGATGCAGAACATTAAATTTTGATTTCCCAGTAGTTTCTTAATAGACCTAAACTATGTGAACCATTGTGGAAATTTAATCTATGTAGAAATGATGGGAGTTAAAGAATCAATGGTAATAATAGCAGTTAACATTGTTTAGGGGCTAATCCAGAGACAAAAAAACCAAAACAAAATAAACAAACAAAAAAACCTCTTGCATGTGTCTCTGAGTTTAATCTGCATAATAACACCAGGTGCTAAATAATTTTGTGCCAGTTTTACTGAGGAAAAAGCTGAGGCACCAGGAGGATCAATAACTTAGCTAACATCAAGCAAGCACTTCAGGTCAGACCTTGGTTTTCATCCCAGAAAGTCTGACTGCAAAACTCAGGTGGCTGACATTGCATTGACTGACTTTGTACCTAGAAGACAGAGAGCAGAGCAGCATGTCTAGTTTTTTCAGGCATTTTAAAGGTTAATCCCCGTACAGGTGCCAAGACCAGGACTTTGCCAAATAACTACATCAGAGAAAGAATCCATGTTGGTGTTGTCCATGTTCACCTTGGCATTGCCCTCTGTAAAGATTTTCACATTTATATCCTTGTCTATTTTAATTTTTTTACCTAATTATTTATTCATTCATTTCACATATACAAATTTAGGAACATACTAATTCTTCCCACTCTACCCTCTCTCCTGCCTGCACTCTCACCCTTCTTCCTCCTTCCTCTCTTATTCCCATCCTTATTTTTTACAAAGAACTATATTTTCAATTAACTTTATACACACAAAATTAACCCTATACTCAGTAAAGAGTTCAAATTTTGTTTTTTAAATTAAAAAGCTTGTTTTCTGGAATATGCATCTTATATGCTACCTAATTGGTCTCCCCTTGTACATTAATATTGATAGTTGTAGTCAAAGAGAAGTAGAAAATTCTGGCAATGCTGTGAAATTTTTCAAGGGGGAAATTTCAAGGAGGATTAGATCTATTATTCAGGTAATTGCTTAAAAATTTAATGTTTCACTGGTTGAACTGAACTTTTTTTAAACTTTTATTATGTATATGAAGTAGTCAGAATTACTGTAACTCTCAACATAACTCAGCCAATTGCTTTCTTTGTACTTATTTTTTATGCCCCTTGTCTGTATTCCTGCTGAACCATGGTCTTTCTACTTGTTACTTTTAAAACTCTTTATTTTGTGGAACATAAAGCCTGTGGTTATAAAATGAATTAAAAATATGCTATCACAAAAATAAAAAAAGAAAAAAGAAAGGAAGAAGGAGGGAATGTGGGAGGGATGTATCATATTCTCAAAACTGTATGAGGTACTTGAAACCTATTCTCTTTATATTAATAAAAATTAATAAAAGTCCTGCAGACACATGTCTCACTGGTTGTGACTGTTTTCTCATCTCAACTTTTTCACCTCATATTATTCATTCACTGACCTTACTTGAGATTTATTCCTAAATACATTTATTCATTGTATAGAAAGAAATAATTATATATACAGTCTGATAGAAAATCATTCATGCTTCCTATTTTATTTTTGAGGTGACTAATTGGTGATTAGAGTCAAATTGGTAGCATCTTTTATAGATTTTAAATAAAAACCTTAGGTTTTTTTTTATACAAAAACAGTAGGGAAAATTTATTCATTAATAAATACTTAGGGTAGAAAGCATTAATGAGTTGGGGCCACCGAAGGTAGAATTGTAGGGTTGAATTAAAATTCAAAGACAGAAGATACTTTTATCTTTAAAATCTTTAAAGAATTTTTATTATATAACATTTGTTTCAGAGATACAGACAATTTGAAATGCTAAGATAATGAACTTTTGAGAAATTCATAAGAGCATGGAGGAGAAAACAAGCCTTATGTACTTCTCAATCTCAACATTAAAAAAAAAAAAAACTGATATATTTTTGACGAATATTGTCCCAGCCTTTTAAATGTATGTGTGTGTGTGTTTGTAAAATCAGAAAAAAAACTGTAAAAACAGATATTTGGGCCGGCGCCGCGGCTCAACAGGTTAATCCTCCGCCTTGCGGCGCCGGCACCCTGGGTTCTAGTCCCGGTCAGGGTGCCAGATTCTGTCCCGGTTGCCCCTCTTCCAGTCAAGCTCTCTGCTGTGGCCCGGGAGTGCAGTGGAGGATGGCCCAAGTGCTTGGGCCCTGCACCCGCATGGGAGACCAGGAGAAGCACCTGGCTCCTGCCTTCGGATCAGCGTGATGCACCGGCTGCAGCGGCCATTGGAGGGTGAACCAATAGCAAAAGGAAGACCTTTCTCTCTGTCTCTCTCTCTCACTATCCACTCTTCCTGTACAAAAAACAAAAAACAAAAAACAAAAAAAACACAAAAAACAAAAAAAAAGCAAAAAAAAAAAAAACCCCAGATATTTGTCTTATTTTTTCTAATTTGAACATGTTGAAGTATTTTCCTATGTTGGCTATTCTATAATAGGATTCTTAGCTTCAAACTGCTGCTCCAGCAGTGTGTTGAAGCCTGTTGTTATAGAGTTATGTCCTCCTGTTGAAAAAGATATGTTGGGATTGTAACCCAGAGTACTTCTGAATGCGGTCTTATTTGGAGATAGGGACCTTCTAGTAATAATCAAGTTAAAATGAAGTAATGAGTGTTGATCCTAACCATGAGGACCAGTGTCCTTATAAGAAGGAGGAAATTTGGAGACAGATACACTCCCAAAGCTACCATGTGAAAGTGCAAACAAATACTGGAGTAATGCTTCTGCAAGTCATGGAATGCAAAAGACTGCCCGAAAAACTGCCAGAAAACCTCCTGGAGAATCCAGGGGAGAGGCATAGACCAGTTTTTCTTTCAGCATTCAGATAAAACCAACCTTGTGAAAACTTCACCTTGAACTTCATACCTCCAAAACCTTGATTTGAACTAACCTCTAGAATGGAGAGACAATACATTTCTGGTGTTTAAGCCAGTTGGTGGTACTTTGTTTTGGTACTCTAGCAACCTATTCATTCATTGGGTAATCTTTTTTTTCTTTTTTAAAGATTTATTTATTTATTTTAAAGACAGAGTTACACAGAGAGAGGAGAGGCAGAGAGAGAAAAATGTCCTCCATCTGACGGTTGACTCCCCAATTGGTTGCAATGGCTGGAGCTGTGCCGATCCAAAGCCAGGAGCCTCTTCCAGATCTCCCATGAGGGTGCAGAGGCCCAAGGACTTGTGCCAGACTTCCACTGCTATCCCAGGCCATAGCAGAGAGCAGGATTGGAAGTGGAGCACACGGGTCCCTATCCGGCGCCCATATGGGATGCCGGCGCTTCAGGCCAGGGCATTAACCTGCTGTGCCACAGCACCAGCCCCTGGGTAATCTTTTTAAACTTACAATAAATAACTAGTATTGAAAAATAAATGAACTACATTAAATATGATTATTAAAATATTATAAATATTTATTTTAAATATTTTGTGATACCCCAAAATTAGCATATTAACCATGACATATATCCAAGTAAGTCTAATAACTATCATAATTTAATCAGTAGTGGCTTTATAACTTATCTTTGAAGGCTATAATGTAATATGAAAATACCTGTGATTTCTTATACCAACAATGTCACAAAGTGCAGATAATTTTACTGTGGCTTGCTTTTCCCATTTATAATTGAAATTTCAGTTAGGGTTTAGTGAAAATAAAGATATCAGGTTTTTTTTTTTTTTCATACAAACTCATTGCCCCAAAGTAAAGAACCCCTGTTCTATGAGATGATTTTTAAATGCTCATATACTGTAACATAATTGATTGTTTTATCTATGGCCAGGAAATAACAGACACTCAGTGAAAAATAACATATTTCTTAATTTCAAATCTAAAATAATGGGTCAAAGGAATCAAATCCTGCATACTATAAGACTTTTCACTGTAAAATGCATTAACTTCAATCCAGATATACAAGCCTTTAGATTCCTGTATCTGCTTATTTGCTGAAAAATTTATCTTGGATGTTCCACAGAAGCCTCAAACTCAACATGTAATCATCTTGTTATTTTATTTTCCAGTACTTGTGTTAACCCATTTTTCTTAGTAAAAAGACTCTGAGGCATCAGTTTGCATGCTAATACTATACTGTGGGATGCAAGCCCAAAGCAGCCTTGGAGAGGAGAAGAAGGAAGCAAGTCAGGAAAAGAGGGGTGATGTGTACATGAGGATATTTTACCATGCTAACCTCAGGTTCACAAGCTCCAGACATTGCCCAATTTCACATGACATCTTTCAGGAGAAAGTATGAACCTCTTGAGGGGAAGGCAAAGAAGACCTATCTTTTATATCTTGAATTTGGCATTTCTTCTAAGCTGTGTTACCAAACTCCTGCAGGAAAACGTGCTCCATAGTGGCAGCAGTGGTAGCACTTGTACCATAAAGCACTACATGAAGGGTCAACCCCAGGGCACTGCCACTCTCTTGCAGCCTGCAGCCCCGCAGATCCAGGTGGGTAAAGCTGTGCTGATCTTTGGAGCTGAGTGGGTGTCCACTTCAGCCCCAGTGGTGAGAGAGAATCTCCTGGAGAGGAGGCAGAAAATATGTGTCGTGAGGCATGAGATGGAGTAAATTGGGTTGTGCCACAGGGAGCTTGGGGACAAGAAGAAACAATTGCCTGGAACCTAAATGGGTCTAGTAGGTCAAATACCTCAATGATCTCTTTGGCCTTGATTACAAAGGCAGAGGTAAAGCCCAAAGAACTTTGTCCGTTGATAATTAAAAGTTACCTTCTATTAAAATGTGATTGGGATAGGTAGTACTCTTTTTTTTTTTTTTTGGCTGATGAAAGATTTCTATATTTTACATGAAATAGAACAGAATTAACTATAATTAACTGGTAGTAAGTTAGAAAGTAGTACTCTTGGAAGATCACAGCGGCATTGGGCAGGATCTAAGGCTGAGCAAATCTGGGGAAGTACATAAACTGAGTTGGGTGCACTATCACTTTATACTTCATTGCTTTATACTTGTATTTTCTTTCAGATTCCTAATGTATCTGAGCTACGAAATAACTGAGGGATCCTACACAGTTCCTAAGCATATTCTTAATTATATCAGATAGTTTGGTCAGATCAAGCACTCTTAACACAAAATACTTTGAAAAGGGAAAAATACGGTAAATGACAAAGGATCTGGCAGTAACTTCCCTACACTCTTATCTCCCCTTTCTGCTTCCAAGGAAAGCTAACTTCTTGGACCGATTTTTCTCTTGGGACAGATGAAGTAGTATGTTCTAGAACACACTGGATTGTGCTGGGCAATCTGTCCCACGTTTTGGTTTATTTTTAATTTTTTTTTATTTTTTGACAGATAGAGTTAGACAGTGAGAGAGAGAGAGAGAGAGAGAGAAAGAGAGAGAGAGAGACAGAGAGAAAGGTCTTCCTTTTGTTGGTTCACCCTCCAAATGGCTGCTATGGCCGGCTCTGCGCTGATCCGAAGACAGGAGCCAGGTGCTTCCTCCAGGTCTCCCATGTGGGTGCAGGTGCTCAAGCAATAGGGCCATCCTCCACTGCCTTCCTGGTCCACAGCAGAGAGCTGGACTGGAAGAGGAGCAACTGGGACTAGAACCCGGCGCCCATATGGGATGCTGGCGCCACAGGCAGAGGATTAACCAAGTAAGCAACGGCACCAGCTCCACATTTTGGTTTAGAAAGAGTGTCAGAAAAAGCTGGAATGAGAAATCCTTGATAGTTAGCAATTGACAAACTTCAGTAATTCATTTCCAGAGACCTAGATCCCTCTAGGGCTGTGGCATAGTTCATCTTTGAAGGATGAAAGATCCAAGGAAATGTCTGGGGCAGACTGAACCATTGTGCATTGTATCCAAGGACAGAATTTTCCTCTTGCTAGTTCCATTTGAGCTGTCTTTCTTCTCTACTGTATTTGGTAAAAGTCTAAGAGCAAGATCAGAGGTTTTGTGCGCATGTTCCCACCCACATGCACACTATACAAATTACATCAAAAATAATAAAAGGCTTAATACATATTTTAAAGTATTCTTTGATGTTTTCTGATATCTCATTCTCTACAATATATCAATGATTATTTTTAAAGGGCATTAAATATAAACAATCTGAAACACACCTTTGAAACAAAACTTCTTTTTGACGTTTGGCAGATTCCTGGAACATTAGAAGCTGCCTTCAAAATCAATGGGATGTCCTGAATACCAGAGAAATTTGCACAAGATTGAAGAAGAATTTGTGTTAAAGGAGAAATATGTTTACTAAAATCTCAAGTTATTTTTTGAGATAGATTTGCCTATAGTCTATTAAATGCTGCAGACGTCAAAACAATTAAAGATCTAATGACCATTTTCAATAGTTTTGTAAGTTAATTTGATTTATAGAACTTTATATCTCAGCAGACAAACTGAGTAGGAACCACAAATGGGGTGAATACTGTTGATATTGTTGATCCTGATTCCTCATTAGTAAATGTGGGGGAGTTTAATTTTAAAAAGATGAAGATATATATATATATATGTATAAATATACATATGAAACTTTAAACAAATTCTGTCATGTTAGAATTATTTAACCATCCCTGCATAAAACTTTTTGGTTGAGTAGTGGATCTGTTCATACAGAATTTATTTCCTGATTTTATTATTGGTCTATGTATTTTCTTGTCTGCATATTGTGGGCAACCTTAGTCATTTTTATGTGCTTTCTTGAGAAAATCGTCAACACATATAAAGAGTGACTCCATGTTCTATTTTTGCCCTCAGGAATGTATATATTCTCTTATCTGGTCTAATGTCTGTGTGGTTAATGTCTACAATGTACTGAAACATAAATTTTATAATCTCTTGGACAATTGAGTGTTTTATCTTCTGATATACCAGGATTAAACTCTGTGTGTTGTCTTATCCAGTAAAAAGCCCTCTTGCTATTCTGTGATACAAACATGAAGCAAATATATTGATCTTACCTGACAAGTTTAGATGTTGGCTCAGATACTAATAGATACGAATATAATCCTTTTCTACAAAGGCTTACTCTTTCTACATATAAAACAATGTGTTCACTAGAATATTATGGAGGTGTTGTTTAGTTTTTAAAACACTGCTTCACTTTGCTCTACGGTAATAATTTGTGGCAGACTATGGTTGATAACCAGGAATAAAAATCTGTGCTTGTGTATGTTTAATTCATGGAATTTTAAGTCATTGATTCTGTATATTTTAGTCAGAATCAAGCCATATTTTTTGTAGGAGGAATCATAAAGTGGTATCTAAGGTGGATTAAAATACTTCCACATTATCATACAGTTTAATTTCTGCCTTGTTTTCAGGGTAAGAGTGGCAGGACACACAGCACAGAAACAATTTTATTAGTGTTAGGGAATGTGGAATATGGAATGCAATGTTTGCTGTATAAGGCTGAGGAGAGTTGTTCAGTGTCTGTAGACAAATGAGGTAATGCTGGTTTAATACTTAGAACATCATAAGAGATTTATGAGTCAATCAGGTCAGGACTCATGACATCATGTGAACCTAGTGAATATATGCATGCATGAATGGTGAAATTTTCACATTAAGAGGATATTTCTTCTGCAACCAAAATGCTCTCACCTCAGGAGAATGATGTGACGAGTGACTTCCTAGCTCTAGCAAGACAGCACAGCAGAGTGTATCAGGAACCAGAGGGTATAATAAACAAATAATGCAAATTATCACAAACCAAATAAATTCTTCCGTTGCCCATGATTAGTAAAGGATTCAGTTCAGTTTGCAGAAGGCTCTGTAGATTAAATCCAACTCAGAAATGTAGAGCTTGATCAGTAAAGTTTGTAAATGACTTTACAGATGAGGAATGTGATTCAATAGTGAAGATGCACTTCAATTGCTGGAGCATTTAAAAAACTTCACAGCTGAGATGTGCTGCGGCCCAGAAGCAGGTGCCAGGATCTGTTTCAAGTTAAATGGAATCAGCAGAGTATTCATATTCACCAAGAATATAGTCTAAAAGAGTAGTAAATTTTATATAGTGAATGTCTTAATTATTAAATTCTGCAAGTAAACTAACAAAATAGGCAATTAACTATCTAACAGGTATGATGTGGGTCTTAATGGGGAAGTTTTAGCTTTGTCAGAACTAATGATGACTTGAGACATCCAGTGTACTTAGAATTTGCCGTAGACCACAGTCACTCTTTCATGGGGGCATGTATTCACAAGGAAAAGGACATACAGGAAGAAAGCATCACTTTATTGTTGGTTGGTCTTTGGTTTTCATCCATAGCACAGAGAACAAGTGAGTGATCTATGGCTATGTTTTTCTTCAGTAGACTAGGTTTTATAGCTAAAAATGGAAACAGGCTGTGGGTGGGTAAAACCTGCTTTCTTAAAAATCCTTCAAAACAAATTTTCAAATTTTTCCCCTAAGCTGTGTATAGAATAAAATACAATAGATAGTGGTGGAGGTGAGGAAACTGGGTCATCAAGAGGCAGGAGGCAGGGAAAGGGAGAGAATGTAAGAAAAACAGAGGAGGAAGAAGGAAGATGAAGAGGTGGAGGAAGAGAAGAGGAGAAAGAAGAGGAGAACCACTAGTGGGGGAGGCAGGCAAGTAGGGGAGAGAAAGAGGGTGGGAGATGGATATTGTCATGGCTCCAGGTTTTCCCAATTCAGTTCAGCTTCTCCTTTATGGCTCTAATTTTCGTTGAACAAAGGGCAGAAGGAAGCTGCTGGAATAGTCAGCATATTTATTCAGTTGCAGAAAGAGTCACTCACAAGTGCAACCTTTCCAATTCACAGCCTCTCCACTCTGTCACAAACTTTTTTCAATGTGTTTCTGGAGAGAGACAAGTACATGTTGACTACCAGTGTTAGCCACTCCTCTGAACTGCTGATCTGCATCTCAAAATATCTACCAGTATCTGCACTTGGAGATGTCATCAGTTCTTACATATAACAATTGCCTTTTGTTTCGGCATTTCCCTCTAACTGTATTTTCATCTCTTTCACACTATACTCACCCCAAAAGTTCTTCTTTTGCTAGTTTATCCCCATCATCTCAGTTATGTAAGTGAGACATAGACGTACCATCTTTGATTTCTATCTTGTCTACGGACCTCACTTCCAATCTAACAATTCAGTATACCAATTCTTCCTCCAGTGTGGCATTCTTTTCTTTATTAAGCTTTCTTATTATCTCTTTGTGTCTTAATCCATTTGGACCATTATAGCTAAAGTATCATAGATTGTGTAGGTTAAAACAGCAGAACTTTAATTCTTGCAGTTCTTGAGGCTGGGCAGTACAAGGTCAAGGCACCATGTCCTGTGGTGTCTCATGAAAGCTCTCTTTGGTATTCTGCCAGGCTGAGAATTACATCAACTCCATGTGGCAAACTTCTGCTTGCCTTGCTCTTTTTCCATCTTGCTCACTGTGCTCCTGATCCCAGGATCAGAAATTTTGCCTTCCTTTCTTCCTTCCCACTCTTCCCCTTGGCATCTCTCATGATGTATTCAGCTGAATGTTTCTGGTCTTGATTGACGTATTACCTTTTTCAGAGAAGTCACTCATGACTACTCTATGTGAAGTACGTCATCAACTCTCATTCTCACTTTATTTTCTTAGCAACTTATTTGTTTTCCTTTTCATAGCATAACTGATAATTTTTAAATTTACTATCAAAAATTCTTTTCTGGAATCTTTACTAATTATATACAGAATCTATCTTCTGTATATAAAGATAATTGGAAATGGAAAAAAAAAACCCTGGTGTTAAATTGGAAATGGCATAGAAAATTGATTAATTTTTAAAAAATATCATGTAGGATCTCTGTCTTTAATGTGCTGTACACTGTTATTTAATGCTATGACTAGTACTCCAACAGTATTTTTTCACTTTGTGTTGCTATATGGGGGAAAACTGTTGAAATCTTTACTTAATATATACTAAGCTGATCTTCTGTATATAAAGAGAATTGAAAATGAATCTTGATGTGAATGGAAGGGGAGAGGGAGCGGGAGAGGGGAGGGTTGTGGGCGGGAGGGAAGTTATGGGAGGGGGGAAGCCATTGTAATCCATAAACTGTACATTGGAAATTTATATTCATTAAATAAAAGTTTAATAAAAAAATTCTTTTCTGGGCCGGTGCCGCAGCTCACTTGGCTAATCCTTCACCTGCGGTGCCGGCACCCTGGGTTCCAGTCCCGGTTGGGGCACCGGATTCTGTCCCGGTTGCCCCTCTTCCAGTCCAGCTCTCTGCTGTGGCACAGGGAAGGCAGTGGAGGATGGCCCAGGTGCTTGGGCCCTGCACCTGCATGGGAGACCAGCACCTGGCTCCTGGCTTTGGATCAGCACAGCGTGCTGGCCTTAGTGGCCATTTTTTGGGGGGTGAACCAACAGAAGGAAGACCTTTCTCTCTGTCTCTATCTCTCTCACTGTCTAACTCTGCCTGTCAAAAAATTATTTTTTGGTAATAAATCATATTGAGTTATTTGTGTGACTTGAACTCAATTAAAGGAATGATATCCTCTTAATGTTGATGCTTTCCTCAACAACTTTGTAGAAATCATACAGTAGATCTATCTTTTGATAGTCCATTTTTGTGGGATCGTCCAGTATTGATCTCTTCATTTTCCATCTACCAACACAGATTCTAAACTGTCTGTCTGAACATTAAATAAGGTGATAAAGTTTTGTTATTTAATAAAGCACAAGATGCCAACGTTTTTGTATTCGATTGACTTTAAGTACAGTTTAAAAGGAATGTGATTAGAGAATGGGTGTCAATTAGAAGCCTTCTTGTCATGCGAGTGAATGATTTATGCTGCCATTGGAAGTACCAGAACAAGTGAGTAAAGATTAAATTACTAAGAAACCTATTATGAATTAAAGTATATTTTGTACGTGTTGAGGAATAATGTTTCTTGTCTAAGATATTCCTGAAAAGGAATATATTATTGTGTTCAATGTATTAGAGTGGCTGGATTTTCCATAAGTAGTTATTACTACCTCCGTGTATAACAATACACACACTGAAAGACTGAAGTCATTGAATGTTTTCACACAAAGAATTTTAAGACGAGATAATATAACTAAAGACAATAGATACAACTAGGGTAAAAATGTGGTAATCTTAAAACTACACATCTAGTTTGAAAGTTCATGTAATTTTTCCTCCTTTCCCTCCTACTTTCCTCGTCCCTTTCCTTCTTTCCTCTTTTTTTTTTTTTTTTTTGGTTTTGGAGCAATCATAGTTTTTGAAATGGTTCCCAATGTTCTTTTTTGTTGTTGCTTTGATGTATGTGTTGATATTTACTATGGATGACTAAAGTTATGATATTTTGTAGATTTTGGTATTGATATATTACCTTATTGGAGTTATAAGTACAATAAAAATCTCTAGTAAAAAGCAATTAATTATAGGTGACTTGAAGCCTCAAGATAAAACAGAATTTGAGGCAAATTTAATTCCAAATACCAGGTATGAAAATCAATATTTGTGTTTAATTCAAAATAAATAAATTCCATATTAGAGTTCTAGGTTTGATTTTTGGGATCCAGTTTCTAGCTCCATCTTCCTGTTAAAGCAGGTCTTGGGAAGCAGTGATGATGTCTCAAGTTGTTGGGTTTTCTCTGTCTATGTGGATTTCTAGATTTAATTCCCAGTTCCTGATTACAGCCTCTTCCAACTCTGTTGGAATGGAACCAGTGGGTGAGAGTGAGCTCTTTCTTTCTCTGCCTTTCAAATAAATAAATTTTTTATTCATGTTTTTCTTTCTTTGTTTATGCAAAAATAATTGTTAAACAACTTCAGAGTGCCAGACACTGCATTAAAAATATGTGAGACAAAGAGTTTTGCTATAACTACAATATGAGAAATCACTGAAAGTTTTGAGGACAATTATTACATTTTATATATTAAATGATCTACCCATAAGAGTTCTGTGCATATACATAATAGATTTCCATTCTAGATAGGGACATTACCACAAATTTGCTAGAGCCCAAAATTTTAAACATATGCTTTAAAAAAACTTTGGAAGAATTCAATCAATGGTACACTATTATAAGTTACAAGGAGTGAGTTTTGGTGCTCTATGGCACAGTGGTGTGAATACAATTAACAATAATGTATTATACACCTCAAAGTAGCTAGGAAAATGGATTTTGAATATACTAATTATAAAGAAGTAATAAAAGTTTAGGTTATATATATATATATATATATATACTAACTCATCTTAGTTGATCATTAACCAATATATATGTGAACAAAACAATCATATTTTTCTCATAGATATTTATAAGTATTTTGTATCAATAAAAAATAAAAAAGTAAACTAAATTAACTTTAAATAGTTATTATTTATTAGTGATCAATTTTCCTAAAACTCAGATCAAATGTGTTATTTGATAACTTATATGTTACATTGTACATGTGCCAAAACAGAGGAAGAAGATATTACAATGACCATTCTCTTAAGATGGTCTTTATTTTTATTATAATGATTAGGATTGATTTTATGATTCAAGTAGAATGAGACTTTAGAAAAATATTCTGGTAAGTAGATTTTTTTTTTTAAAGATTTATCAGAGAGAGAGAGAAAGAGAGAGAGAGGTCTTCCATCCACTGGTTTACTCCCTAATTGGCTGCGATGGCCGGAGCTGTGCCCATCTGAAGCCAGGAGCCAGGAGCTTCTTCTGGGTCTCCCACATGGGTGCAGGGTCCCATGGACTTGGATCATCCTCTACTGCTATTCCAGGCCATAGCAGAGAGCTGAATAGGAAGTGGAGCAGTGGGGGCTTGAACCGGCGCCCATATGGGATGCCAGTGCTTCAGGCCAGGGCATTAATCTGCTGTGCCACAGTGCCAGCCCCTGGTAAGTAGATTAATTTGTGGATGAACTGAATATAAAAACTTTTTTTACACTTTAGAAGGTATATAAGATATTATTGGTGAAAATATCTTTTTGACCAGAATGGTTTTAATTTTTTCATCATGCACCTCTTAGGTATTTGACAAAATGGTCGAAACTGAAAATTACTTTACATTGCACATTAAAAACTGTAAGGTTTATTGAACTTAAGTACATGTATGTTGACCATTGTCAATGATTCTTTATTCTGAAAGGATTTCTTTTTATTATTTTTAAATGATGTATTTCCCCTACAAAATCATTTCTTATTTATTTATGAAAAGAATTCCACTTTAGCTGTGACCTTATGTTAATCCACAACTGACTTAGCAATAGGAGAAAACGGTAAGGGAAGTCAAGGTAGTTTTGATGGTTTTGCCTTTGAAATACTGTAATAAATTCAAGACTTGGGACTGGAAGTGGCAATCAGAAAATATGTGGATTCTTTTAAGAGATTTATATTATGCATACATATTCCAAAGGCTAGGAAGTAGAGAAAATTCACAATGACTAATTTCTGCTGCACTAGTTTTTAATATCCACACTATTTTGAGAACTTGATATATCCCAGCTCTCAAGGGTATACCCATAATTATGCTTTTGAGGTGTTCAAGTGCTTTATCACCAAGAGACACTTGAACTCCAATGAGAGAAGGTTAATTATCTAGAATATCCTTGAAAAACATTCTGTGGTATGAGTGGATTACATGAAGATACCTTGAAGTAACTACCGAAGTCCCAAGAAAGATAAATGTAAAAATCAATGATTTGTCTATGCAGAGTCTCAGAGGACTGCTTTAGAATATTAATGATATTAAGTACTAATCCTGTGTTCAGAAACTCTTTAAAAATGTTATTTCTGCCTCTAACAATATATCCCTCTAGAGGATAGTGCTTAAATTGACTTAAGATTTTGAATTTCCTGACTTTTATTATAGGATTAATCCATAAAAATTAATTTAGTTATGAATAAACAAGGTATGCTTAAAATATGTGTCTCTCTGTGGTCCTTAATGAATGATTCCATAATGATAAGCCTTTAAAATAATTATAATGAGGCATTATTATTCTTTTTTTTAAAGATTTATTTATTTATTTGAAAGTCAGAGTTACACAAAGAGAGAAGGAGAGGCAGAGAGAGAGAGAGAGAGGTCCTCCATCCACTGGTTCACTCCCCAGTTGGCCGCAACGGTCGAAGCTTGGCTGATCCGAGTCCAGGAGCCAGGAGACTCCTCCGGGTCTCCCACATGGGTGCAGGAGCCCAAGGACCTGGGCCATCTTCTACTGCTTTCCCAGGCCATAGCAGAGAGCTGGATCAGAAGTGGAGCAGCCAGGTTTCGAATGGGCACCCATATGGGATGCTGGAACTGCAAGGGGCAGCTTTACCTGCTACACCACAGCACCGAACCCAGCATTATTATTTTGAAATAGAATCATTTTTGGATGTGGACTATCCTCCCATTTGCAAGCATAATAAGAGAAAAAAATTAGATAATTTTACAACCATAAACTGGGAGGAAGAAATTTTAAGTTTTCATATTCTGCTTCCTCGCTCACATCTTAGATGTACAACAAATATTTATGGTTGTTCTAAGGCTATAGAAATTCATTATTAAATATTTATTTACATTTTCTTCCTTAATTGGGAGATTTCTTTCTCCATTAGATATGAAAAATTTCCCCTAAATTACAAAATTAGCATTTGCTTTAATTGAAGACTGTTATTCTCCCTTCATTTACCTAGGTTTGAATTCTTTGTCTTCAATATTATAAATGGTCCAAACAACAGCATTCCACTCTTACTTCTAGGCTGCCTTCTCCAGTGATTCCTGGTTCTTCCTAGGTTCAACAATTTGGCAGCACTTGCAACTCACAACGGAACTTGACCTAGCATAGCTAGCAGATTGCATGACCCACCTTAGTCGTATAGTACTTTACATATTATATGTAATTTTTGAGCTCTGATAGATTAAAAAGGGAAAATTTATTAGAAAAATACTGACATATCTCACACAATCTTGAGAATATTTGAGCAACCAGGGAGGCTTTGGGGATCTCTGCAATAGAATTTGTGGATCTTCCATTTACTGCATTGATATTAATATGATCTTGTTGGTAAAAACTACATATTACTGGGAAACAGAATTTGATTGGCTAGCTTAGAGTCTTTTGGTCATCCTTAGTCAATTATCTGTGACTACACATGAATACTTTAATAGACAGTAAGAGACTCACCCTGGCAGAGCAGGTACATTTTCTTGAGAAAGGGAAATGATACTCAATCAGGCAGAGAGCTTTGGAGAGTCTCCTACATCCTCTCATAAGTCACCTCTGCCCTTGATAAAGAGTGTACAACATCTCAGCCATGAATTTTCATTCATGGTAGGGGCATCCAGTGTATTTCACAGTGGATGCTATCCTAAAGTAGACAGATGCCTTACTATCCTTTTTAGTAATCAATCAAGAGTTAGATCAGGGAGTCAAATCTGGGCACTCTGTGGGACATGCCAAAATTTGTTGACTTAATATTTTTTCTTTATGGATCTTTACAAGAGATATCAAAGGCTAATTAACTGCAAGTAATACTTTCCATTTTACCAAGGCTTAATGTATATTATCTTACCTATTGCTTTGAGATATAAGGGCTGCATATTGTTATTCTTAAATAGAAAAATAAACTGAATCTCTGGGTAGTTACAGTGCTGGGTTTTCACTCATAGTAAGTGGCAAACCAGAACTCAAGTATCTGACAATGGATCCAGTAATAATTTCATGTTGCAGGTTATGACTTTTGCTATTATATCCCTCTACTGTTAAAATCTCTAGCTTTAGCTACTTTTAAGATACAGGAAGATAAAATGAAAGATGACAGTATATTTTTACTAAGTGTATTTTACACCTACAAGTCTAAAAACCCATCTCAAAACAATTTAGAAAATAAATAACAGGGGATCAATCATTTGGATGTATAACATTGTCTTAGCCTAACAAAAAGCCATTAGGTTTAACTTTGCCAAATATGAAGGAAAAAAAGTAAATGAATGCTTTCAAATTTCATTCTAAATTTTCTGATTGTTGAATGGTGTCTAAACTTGTTTAGAGTTGCATTAATAGATATAAAACCACTTTTCCGTGAAACCAAAGACAATTTTTACAATGCAAATTTATGCAAAATGATTTTTTACAATGTAAACCATTAATTATACCAATTAACATATTATTACATCATTGGATTCCATGAATAGTTGTACCAGTTAACAAGATATTACATCATTGGATTCCACAAAATATTTAGGCTCCAAGCATGATTATTGAATCATATGCTCTTTAATTTAAAAAAGACTGTACCTTTATACATAAAAAGTAAATTTTTCCACCAAACTATTAAGATGGTTATTATTATGAAGGATGACAGAAAATTTACAAATAATATCCAATTCTGTCCCTGTGTAAATGTTAGCAAATGTTACTTGATTCAGCAATATTCATTAAATATCTGCTATGTGACTTACATGACATCACATAATTGGATTTTACAAAAAAATATAAGTTAAGCAAGAATAAAATGTCATAAAGTTCCCTTTAAGAACTTTGGTAATTTGATATGATGAACAGTGCATTGAAAGGCTTATCTATGTTTTTAAGAATTTTGTTAGAAAATTCTGACTGTGATTTGAAATACATCAGCCACTTTTATAATTTAAGAATAGTTGTACAGAAATTCAAGATGGCTTAACACTAACCTCAGCCGCAAGAAGACACCAGAAAAAAAAAAAAAAAAGGAAATACCACATTGCCAGAGGACTGATTGAAAGAAATTCTTAGTGGAGCATGGACGGAATCAAACAGATTTCATGGAGGAGTGAGGACAGAAGACAGACATATTGCTGTCAGGCACTCGTATATCCATATGGCCAGCTACTGGTTGGGAAGCACCATCTTCCCTGGGGAAGGTGAAAAGAGACTGTCAAAACCCCAACCACTAGAGACTTTGACTGATGGAAAATCCCAGTCTCCACTGGCTTTGAGTCTCTCCTGGAGAGCTTGTGGGGGTGGTGGTAAGTGACTACTTTGCTCCATGAAGGAGGTCACATTGCCTCCCTCCGGCCACCAAAGCTCCAGACTCAATTTGCTGAAGTGGAACTGAAGCCAGACTTTGTCCTCACTCAGGGAACAGAAGATGGCTTCTGCCAGGCATTGGGTACCTCACAAAGCAGAGAGCAGAACTCCTGTACCCTGTAACTGAGGGATTTCTGGGCATAGGCAGTGGAGCTGAGAGATCATACATGGCAAATTTGTTCCTGTGCACTCACTCAGTTGGGCTACAGAAACTGGATACAGATCTAGTGGAGGACTTGCGGGACACAATGCAGAGTGGGTCACTGCTCTGTATGGTATGTGTCCTGGGTGAGTGGGGTTCATAGGCACTATGAACTCACTTAAGGATGCAAATCAGTTGGCTTACCTGACACAGGTAGGACTGAAACTCCACACATTAGCCAGCTCCAACATTACCTCCTCCTATTGACTGGAGCCAGAGTTGTTCTACCTTGTACAATTTGAGTGTCACACTGGACCCTTGCCCCCCACACAACAAGTGGCCAGAGGTCCATGGCCCCACAAAGCACATACTGGTAGAACTTAAGAGTAGCCATGGGCACTCCACCAAGCCACAGAGGCACATTACCAGGAATAAAGTCTGCAATCAGAAATTAAAAAACCCATCCCTCAGGGGAGATAGAAACAAGTGATCCCCAGATACATAAAAAGCAATATAAAAGCATAAGAAACTTGAAAAAAGGAGAGTAATACGAATTCTCCAAACAAACACAATATGCATTAACACTGGAATGTGAGAAGTGGACGTTGACTAAATGTGTGAAAAGGAATTCAAAAAAGTTATTCTAAGATTACTTAAAAAAAACAAAAAAAACCTGACAAACAGTCAGATGAAATAAAGAAATCCATACAAGTCAAGGATGAGAATTTGGTAAAAAGATAGCAATATCAAAGAAAAACTAAATAGAAATATTAGAAATGAAGTATCAATAAGTCAAATAAAAAGAGTGGAAGGCCTTAACACAGACTTGATGAGGTGGAAAAAAAGACTTGCTGATCTGGAAGACAAGTCTTTTGAAATATCTCAGATAAAAGAGGAAGAAGGAGAAGAAGAAATTTCAAAGACCAAAGACAGTGTTTGAGGTATAAGGGATACCATAAAGTGAGCAAATACATGAGTCTTAGGAGTTCCTGAAGGTATGGAAAAAACAGTGGCTTAGAAAACCTACTCAATGAAATAATGACAAAAAAATTTCCCCAATTTGGAGAAGGATGTGGACATCCAATACAAGAAACACATAGAGCTCCGAATTGGCCTGGTTAGAAAAGCTCCTCTCCATGGCACATTATAGTCAAACATACAAAAGTAAAAACTAAGGAAAATATTCCATATGTCAGGTCACTTTTAAAGGACCTCCCATCAGATCAACAGATTTCTCACCAGAAATCCTACAGTCCAAGAGAGAATGGAGATTGTCAGTTCAAGTCCTAAAAGAAAACATTGCCAATCCAGAATATTTTACTATGTGAAGTTGTCACTTGTAAATGAGGGTGAAATAAGGACAAGTAAAAATTGGAAAATTTTGTCACTACCCCACTAGCATTACAAATGATACTTATGGATATAATACCTACAGAATCAGAGAAAGATAATCAGCACCATTAAAAGATGTGTAGGGAGACAACTTCCTAGTAAAAGAACAAAGGAGGGGGCTGGCGCCATGGCGCACTAGGTTAATCCTCTGCCTGCAGCGCCGGCATCCCATATGGGCACCAGTTGTTCTTCTTCCAATCCAGCTCTCTGCTGTGGCCTGGGAAAGCCCAAGTGCTTGGGCCCCTGCACCCGCATAGGAGACCAGGAAGAAGCACCTGGCTCCTGGCTTCAGATCGGCTCAGCTCTGGCTGTTGTGGCCATTTTGGAGGTGAACCAACGGAAGGAAGACCTTTCTCTCTGTCTCTCTCACTGTCTGTAATTCTACCTGCCAAATAAGTAAATAAAATCTTAAAAAAAAACAAAAGAGAACAATAGGAGAATTTATGCAAAATGGCAAAACCAAGTCATTATCACCAATAATAATATTTATTGTAAGTGGACTAAATTATCTGATTAAAAGATAAAGACTGACTGAATGGATATAAAACAAGAGCCACCTGCATCCTCCTATACGAAACACACTTTACAAATAAAGATACACACAGACTGAATGTGAAAGGATAGTCTATGCAAGTGGGAATCTAAAGCTTGCAGCAGTAACTATTATATCAGACAAAATATACAATAAGACAAAAACTGTTAAAAAAGATAAAGAAGGCCATCAGATAATGATTAAGGAACCATGTCAATAAGAAGATGTGGGTATAATAAATGTATATGAACCTAATGCTAGGTTATCCAGTTTTGTAAAACTAATGTTAGTGGATCTAAAGGGAGAGATAAGGTTCAATACAATAATAATGGGGAACCTCAACACACAAATTTCATCAATGGACAGATTAGTCACTGAAGCACATGAAATTAAAGCAAAAATAGACAAATGGCATTACATCAAATTAAGAAACTATTGCATAGGAAAAGAAACAATCAACAAAGTGAAGAAATAACATATCAACAGTTCATATATCAGAAAATATCTGCAAACTATGGATCTATATAAAAGATTAATATCCAGAGTATATAAGTAACTCAAAAACTCAACAACAACCAAACAATTAAGAAATGGGCAATGGACATGAACAGCATCTTTCAAAGCATGAAATTACAATGCCTAGAACAACAACTACTCAGCATCAGTAGCCATCAGGTAAATGGAAATCAAAACCACACTATGGTGTCATTTCACTCCAGTTAAAATGTTTACCAACAAAAAATAAAAAAAATACTAGGTGCAGGTGAGGATGCAGAGAAATATGTACCTCATACACTGTTGGTGATGATGTAACTTGGTACAATCATTATGGAAGACAGTTTGGAGTTTCCTCAGAAAATGAGAAAGAGATCTGCTATATGACCCAGTCAACACATTCCTGGGAATATATGCAAAAGAGATGAAAGCAACATATGAAAGGGTTACTTGTCCTCGTACAAGTAACTTGTACTCCCATATTTATAATAGCTCAATTCACAATAGCTAAGATATGAAAGTAATATAAATGTCCATCAATTGATACTAAATAAAGTGTGGTAAATACACACGAGGGAATATTACTCAACCATAAAAAAGAATGAAATCCTAAAATTTGCAGCAAATGGATGCAACTGGAGAACATTATTCTTAGTGAAATAAACGAGATACCAAAAGACGAATATCATTTTTCTCTTATTTGTGGTAGTTAACATATAAAAAGAGTATAAACAATTGTGTAGATATCCTATCATTGAATAGTTAGTTGTAAATATTACTTCATTGAATCAACCATGAAGCTGACAACATACTCTTAGTTCATATGTAAAGAAAAAGGAATTAGAGGAGAACAGAGAGGATTCAGGGTACTAATAATGCTTTTTTCTTAATTTGGGTGTTGGCTATGAGTGTGATCAGATAACAAAAGACCTCATTTATCTGTTCATATATGTGCATTTGTTTGCATGTGTACTAAGCTTTAACAAATGATATAAAAAGAACTGTGGAAAACATCCCTGGGTTATCCCTCAAAAACTTATTGTTGACTCTACAACATGAAAACTTCAAGGACTTTCTGGAAACTACAAAACATAAGACCAAATATCTCCATTCCATGGACTTTCTCTTCCTTCCCTGCTCTTCCCATAAAGCTTCTGTCCTGCATAGCCACTTTCAGTCCTCATCTGTATTTCTACATTTCAGGAATTAGCAACTTAGAGACAATCAAAATTCATTCATTCATTCATTCACACTCATATTTTGTTTTCGTTATTTAAAAAATCTATTTTTAACTCTACCATTTGGGGCAAGTCAGCCTGAGCATGTCCCAAATTGTACATCTCCTCCTTCTCTTATTGCCACTCTTATATTTAACAGAATATGCTCAATCGGACTTGCACCAAATGGTAGAGTTAGAAATGTGCCAGGGGATTCCAATACAATCCCATCAAGGTGGCATGTACCAATGCCATCTCTCTAGTCAAAGTGATCAATTTCAGTTCACAATTGATCATACTGATAGGACTAAGAGTCAAAGGGATCACACAAACAAGACAAGTGTCTGCTAATACTAACTGATAGAATCAAAAAGGGAGAGAACGATCCAACATGGGAAGCGGGATATACAGCAGACTCATAGAATGGCAGATATCCTAAACAGCACTCTGGCCTCAGAATCAGCCCTTAAGGCATTCGGATCTGGCTGAAGAGCCCATGAGAGTATTGTAGGCATGGAAAGCCAAGACACTTTGGCAAAGAAAAAAAAAAAAGAGGACCTAAATGAAAGATCTCTGTGAATGAGATCCCAGTGGAAAGAACGGTCCATCAATAAAGGAAGTACCTTTCTCTGAAGGGAGGAGAGAACTTCCACTTTGACTATGACCTTGTGTAAATAAGATCAAAGTTGGAGAACTGAAAAGGCTTCCATAGCCTTGGCAACTCTTGACTAGAGCCTAGTGAATTTACTGACGCCATAAACAAGAGTGTCAGATTGTTAAATCAACAACAGGAGTCACTGTGCACTTACTCCTCATGTAGGATCTCTGTCCTTAATGTGTTGTCCAATGTGAATTAATGCTATAACTAGTACTGAAACAGTATTTTACACTTTATGTTCTGTGTGGGTGCAAACTGTTGAAATCTTTACTTAATGTATACTAAATCGATCTTCTGTATATAGAGATAATTGAAAATGAATCTTGATGTGAATGGAATGGGAGAGGGAGCGGGAAATGGGAGGGTTGCGGGTGGGAAGGAAGTTATGGGGGGGAAAAGCCATTGTAATCCATAAACTGCATTTTGGAAATTTATATTTACTAAATGAAAGTTTAAAAAAATAAAAATACCAATATACAGTAAATTTTCATTATCTATAATTCCCCTACTGTGCAACAAACACAAGTACCTACTCCTATCTTATTGCAATTTAATTCCCATCAATCTACATTTCCCCACCCATTCTTCTCCTCTACTCTTCTAGTCTGATAATCATTATCTTGCTGTTAATTTCTTTTTTTTTTTTTAATTTTTTTTTTTGACAGGCAGAGTGGACAGTGAGAGACAGAGACAGAGAGAAAGGTCTTCCTTTTGCCGTTGGTTCACCCTCCAATGGCCGCTGCGGTAGCGCGCTGCGGCCGGCGCACCGCGCTGATCCGATGGCAGGAGCCAGGTGCTTCTCCTGGTCTCCCATGGGGTGCAGGGCCCAAGGACTTGGGCCATCCTCCACTGCACTCCCTGGCCACAGCAGAGAGCTGGCCTGGAACAGGGGCAACCGGGACAGGATCGGTGCCCCGACCGGGACTAGAACCCGGTGTGCCGGCGCCGCTAGGCGGAGGATTAGCCTATTGAGCCGCGGCGCCGGCCTTGCTGTTAATTTCTATGAGATCCACTTTTTTAGATTCCTCGTTTGAATGAGATCACGTTGATCATGTCTGGTTGTGTTTGGATTATTTCCTTTAATACAGTGACCTCTACTTCCATCAATATTGCTGTGAATTGTAAGATTTCACCCCTTCTTTTTGTGGCTGAACTGTTTGTCACTGTGCATTTGTAAACTAATATTATTAAGAATCCACTGTGTTCCAGACATCGTCTTCAGTGAGGGTGTGATAGTCGTAAAAGGTAGAGAAGCTCATGAGATTTTATAAGTTCCTGGCAGTAAGAATGGGGAAAAGTGGAAGGCATTGAGCTATTTGGGAGACATAATTATGCTTTCTTAGTGATTGATGTGATATCTTTCTTCCAGTGCTTGGTCAGTGAACTGAATGTATTAGCTCCTTACTCCATGTTTAATGAAAGCATTAAAAAATTGTGTTAGTGTTCGTGTTCCAATCTGCCTCACAAAGGTAAACATTTCTGAGATGCAGTCAGTTTTCCTGGTGTTTATTTTTGCATCATTATGAGATTTATACAAAATATATTCAACATAAATCTTTAAAACACACTTACAAGAAGGCAAAACAGATTTGTCAACAACTAAATAGACTGCCAAAATGAATCTGTACAATGTCAGATAAAAGTAACAAGTGTTGAATAAAAAATTGAAGTGTGTGTTTCAAGGTTTTACTTTCAAAAAACCTGAAACAAATGCCTTCTCAAAATATTTTTCTACCAATATATGAGATTACCAAGGAATTATGATAGTTGCACTACTATCTAATTTAGTAAAGTCCTCAGCACCACAGATGTTCCCCAGACAAAATGATGTAGACATGTCATGGAAATTTTCCCTCTTCCAAGGAGCAAGTGTCAATCTGGATATTTGAAATTCTGACATTTAGCAACAGGTAAAACACTTGATTTGAATCTCAATTCCAGTGGCTATTAGAGCATTCACTGTAAGACAAGATGATGTTTCATAGTATTGTAGATAGAAGTATGTACACTTGTCTCATTTTATTCTTTCCCATAAAAAGGCTGCATCTTTGATTTGTATGTGTGTGTGCATGCATATTTGAAATATCAAAGTGTCTAGAGAAGTACTATTATTGTCACAGTAGGTTAAGTTGCCAAATGGATGCCAGCATACCATATTGGTTCGCCAGTTTGAGTCCAAGCTTCTCGGCCCCCAATCTAACTTCCTGCTAATGTGCTTGGGAAGGCAGTGGAAGATGGCCCAGGTACTTGGGTCCCTCCCATCCATCACTAGATGTGGTCCTGTTTGCTGGCCTTATCTGTCTCAGCCCTGGCCATTGTGGTCATTTGGGTAGTGAACCAGCAGATGGAATCAATTTCTCTCTCTCTCTCTCTCTCTCTCCCTCTCCCTCTCCATCTCCTTCTCTCTCTCCCCACATCCCTCCCACAATGACAATGAAGGAATCTTTAAGAAAGCAGCATCTTCATTAAGAAAATTGACTACAACCCTGACATGTTAGCATTCAGTTGGAGTGGTGACAATGAACTGGAGCTGAGTGCTGATATCTTCAAGGGATAGAAAATCACCCATAAAGATGGAAATGCCAATTTGTTCCATTGCTTGAAACCTTGGGTTGAATCTTGTCAACAACTTTCTCAATCAACAAGTCTTTCAATCTGCCACTCCTGGATATCTACAAAATTGGTGATATTGGTACTGTCCTGTGAGCCAAGCAGAGTGTTCTTCTTAATACTAGCGCATGATCACCTTTACTCCGGTAATGTCAATAAAGCTGTTGAAATGCACCATGATGTATTGAGTGATGCTCCTCCTGAGGACAACGTGGACTTTAATGCAATGTCAAGAACATATCTGTCTTGGCAACATTGCTGGTGACAGCCAAAATGACCTACCAATGGAAACAACTGGCTTCACTCTTCAAATGGTTATACTGAACCACGCAGGTCAAAGCAGTTTTGGCTATGCCTCGGTGCTGGATTTTCATACTGCTCACATTGATTACAAGTTTGCTAAATTAAAGAAAGTGATTGATTGATGTTCTGGTAAGAAGCTGGAAAAAAGCTAGATTCCTAAATTCTTGGAATCTGGTGACGCTCCCTTCATTGTTAGAGATTTCTGGCATGCCCCATGTGTCGAAAGCCTCTCTGACTGTTGCCCTCTGGACCATGTTGCTGTCTATGATATGAGACAGGCAGATATTGTAGGTGTCTTCAAAGCAGGAGACAAGAAGGCTGTTGGACCTGGAAAGTCACCAAGTCTGTTAAATGAACATTATCACTAGTACCTGCCACTCTGTCTTAATTAGTGGTGGAAGAACAGTCTCAGGACTGTCTTAACTGGCCATTTAAATTTATTGGTAAAAGACTGGTTAATGATGGTAATACACCAGAAAATCATTAGGAAGGGTGAATATTTTTTGGACCATTTGTGTGTATGTGTGTGTGTGTGCGTATTGTAGTTTTAAGTTACTAGTTTTCAAAATCAGTACTGTTTTAAAAATATTTATTTATTTATTTGAAAGACAGAGATTCAGAGAGGCAGAGGCAGAGAGAGAGAAAGAGGTTTCATCTGCTGGTTCACTCCCCAAATGATCACAATGGCCAGAGCTGGGCTGAACCAAAGCCAGGAGGCTGGATCTTCTTCAGGGTCTCCTACCCACGTTCAGGGGCATAAAGACTTGGGGCATCTTCCACTGATTTCCTAGGGCATGGCAGAGAGCTGGATTGGAAGTGGAGCAGCTGTGACCAGAGCCCATATGGGATGCCCACACTGTAGGTGGTGGCTTTACCTGGTATGCCACAGGACCAGCCCCCAAATCAATACTTTTAATGGAAATAACTTGACCAAAAATCTGTCATAGAAATTTGAGATCCATTAAATCAAGTTAATAAGAAAAGAAAAATATTATCTTCTA
This sequence comes from Lepus europaeus, assembly GCF_033115175.1. Lineage (NCBI taxonomy): Eukaryota > Metazoa > Chordata > Mammalia > Lagomorpha > Leporidae > Lepus > Lepus europaeus. The sequence goes on along the minus strand of NC_084827.1, from coordinate 138,854,029 downwards.
TACTCACAAGCCAAGAAATATTTTAAAGAGATCTATTATACTACTATTATTCTAAAATTGTGATATATATGCCTAACAAATATATTAAAATATTATATGTTTATATAATCAGTTATTTTGTGTATATATACAAAATATATTTGTGTGTGATACACAAAAGGCCAACATCCCCTAATATATAAAACAAGGGAGTATAATTGAATTAGTAGGTATAGAACCAGAATGTTTCATTCTTTTGTTGGTTATTAATTCTCAAATAATATTTTAATTAAAATAGAAAATTGAAGCATTATTATTAGTCATAAAATTGGCCTTTGCATAGGTTCTCAAATTATTCTGAGATATCTTAATGTATATTCTAAAATCCTATGTCTGTTCTTTCGTTTGTGTATCCAATATACAGCTGAATGCTGCTGTTTTTCTTTCATTACAGTTATCGGTATTTCCTCATTACTGCTATTAGGTGAACTACAACTATGCCCCTTTCTGGTTTGGACAATAACCATTCTTCTAGCATCCCATATCTTTCCAATTCTTCTTTTCCCTGGCTCCAAACTAATCTTCTCAGTCAATTGGTTTTATCTTCATAGTTGCCATGTTTAAATCCAGGTTACTGTAAATTGTATCATTTTCCTTGTCTAGGTTTTTTGTTTTTGTTTTTGTTTTGTTTTGCTATACTAGATTCAAGACATATTTTTTGAATAAGATTAAAATAATAATTAGATGCAATTAATTAGAGTTTTGAATTGTTATATAAGTTAACCACATTTATCTCCTTTCCAATTAAAAAGAGAAATTCTTCAAGGTCCATAGGATCCTGAACTTGTTTAGTTGAAGCTGAAGTGTGGCTAAGTTAAAGGAACTACACAGCCCCGCTATACTTTCTTTTTCTTTTTTTCTTTTTTCTTTTTTTAAATTTTTGACAGGCAGAGTGGACAATGAGAGAGAGACAGAGAGAAAGGTCTTCCTTTTGCCGTTGGTTCACCCTCCAATGGCCGCCGTGGTAGGCGTGCTGCGGCCGGCGCACCGTGCTGATCCGATGGCAGGAGCCAGGTGCTTCTCCTGGTCTCCCATGGGGTACAGGACCAAGCACTTGGGCCATCCTCCACTGCACCCCCTGGCCGCAGCAGAGAGCTGGCCTGGAAGAGGGGCAACCGGGACAGGATCGGTGCCCTGACCGGGACTAGAACCTGGTGTGCCGGCGCCGCAAGGCGGAGGATTAGCCTAGTGAGCCGCGGTGCCGGCCCCGCTATACTTTCAATATATAAATTACTCCATTAGACTAAAACTAGGCCTAACATGGTTGAACAGATTGGGATTCAAAAGACCAATACTAGTTTGCTGAAAAGTTGTCCTTTTTTAATTTCATATATATTTTAAAGAGCTAGTTTTTATTTGCAAGTTAGATAATGGCTTTTGATATATGTTAAAGGCAATAAAAGTAGGATAAATTAAAAATTACTTCTTCCCTTTTGCTGCGATCTTCTTCAAATGCTTAGTTGACATATTTTACCATAATTTCTGACCATCCACTCACTCTTTTCTTCTAAAAACTGATTTTTCTTTTTTGTTATTCTCATGAAGTTTCTCTGTTGTCACCAATGAAAAAAATTGGCACATTTAAATTTTTCCCTTTTGTTTGTATCTGACTTGACTTTCTGGAAAAAAAAAAAACATTGTGAAAATGTACACATTTTTTACTCTGACTACAGCTCTACATGCACCTTTTTGAGTACACATCCACATACACACAAAAGTGAATATATTTTATAACTTCCTTACTCCTTTCATCCCTTAAATGTAAGCACTAAACAAGATGTATCTCAGTCTATTGACCTTTTTATACTTGCTTTTCTTCAAAGTCGTCCCTCATCCTCACATCTTCCATTTGCCTCCATTCTCTGTCCTTAACTGTAGGGTACCTTGGGCTGTGTTAGAACTAGTGGACTGAATATTGCCTACAGCTGTTGAGATCTGCCAATTTGTAGATTTTTAAATGTTCCATTATAGGAAAACCTAAGAAAATTGCTAGGTAGACAATTTTCTGGAATATAGCAGCGAGGACTCTCAAGGCTGGATGATATGAAGCTGTAGACTTCATGCAGTCTCAGTACAGAGCCGTTTAATTTTCTGCAAGTTCTTCAACTTTGCATGATGACCAGTGAGGAAAAGTGAATTATATAAAAGTCTGAAAATCCCCTGAGTGAATCTATATGTACCAAATGAAAGTAATAACCCTTTTTTCTGTATTTCTTTTTTATTTTGACTCTCTCAGCAGTTTTTCTTTACTTCTTTCTCCCAGCTCTCTGCAAGTACCAACTGTGGATAGCTTTGCTTGATCTTGTTGCTACAGTAGACTTTTGGAAGACAGCAAATAGTTTTGTTTTGAAGCCTCGGGCTCTAAGAATAATATCTTGAAATGCTGTCTCTTCGTTCTTTCATCATGTGTCTAAACTGAGAAAGCAAAAAAAAAAAAAAAAAAAAAAAAAAAAAAAAAAAAAAAAAGAAAAGGTGGGGGTGGATAATTAGGCTGTAAAGTAAATGAGTCACATAATTGTTTAAGCTTAGGATTTTTGTTTAGTGAAGCTATTGTGTTTGTGTAGAAGCTCAAGGATCTGTGGCCAGATTTAACTACCAACATAAGTACAATTGGAGAGAAGAAATTTGGGGGAAAGAAACTACAACCAAGAATGCAGTTGAGTGACTAACAGAGCAGGCTTGTAATCTACTGGTTAGGCTGGATGTGTATGTGTCACTGGTAGAAAGAAAGCAGGCAGATGACCTAATCTAATCTCCTTATGACAACTCTATAGACAGACAGACATCCTGGCAACTAAGCTCATAGCTACCCAATTAGTAACTACCATATTAGTAACTACCCAATTAGTAACTTCACAACCCAGAAAAGCTAGTAGGAACTCTTTATCTGTGAAATGCTTTATCTGAATATAGCTAATTGCCTCGGATTATTTAGAGTAAATAAACCTTTAGATTTATTTAAATAATTTCCTCAAACTGTCATGCAAATTATGTAACTATCTGATATAATTTGTTGTGTATGAGGCCTCCATTATTTTGTATGCTCTTCATTAAAACAACAATTTTTTTCTCAAAATTGAAACTAACATAACTTTTCAGATAGGGCTGATGTTTTAATGCCTTTTTTTGTTCTTAACTGAAAATGATTTTCTTTTCTATTTTTTTTTTACTGTAAAAGGGATCATTTAATTGCTTAGAATAAATTTCATTTTTAAAACATTCTAAATACAGGATCTGTGTTAATATATTGCATTTACATGATTGTTTAGAACTAGAAGGCTCTACATAAGCCTTATAACCTTGGGTATACCAGAAAAAATCACACCCATCAGAGAAAAACGATGGTATCCTCAACAGAGCACATTACAGTTACTCAGTCTGTAATACACAGAATTATAATCATTATGTGACTTGAAAGGTGACTAATGACGGAGATTTCTTTCTAAATATCATCTGCCAGGTTGGTTGTTACTATGGTGTTCTGTTTATTTATTATTTATTTATTACTAGTTTTAAATTAATGCATATGTAAGATTTTGATCAGTTGAGTAATATTGAAAATGAAGGTGTTTGTTGGAGCAAAGGTCAAAGTAACTTGGCAATTTTTATATTCTTTATACCTAAAATTTTCTGTGTATTCTGACTTTTACTTCTTTTTTTTTATTAAACTTTTATTTAATGAATTTCCAAAGTACAGCTTATGGGTTACAATGGCTTCCCCCTCCCAAAACTTCCCTCCCACCCACAACCCTCCCCTTTCCCGCTCCCTCTCCCCTTCCAATCACATCATGATTCATTTTCAATTCTCTTTATATACAGAAGATCAGTTTAGTATAAATTAGGTAACGATTTCAACAGTTTGCCCCCATATAGCAACACAAAGTGAAAAAAAAATACTGTTGGAGTACTAGTTATAGCATTAAATAAGAGTGTACAGCACATTAAAGGCAGAGATCCTACATAATATTTTTTAAAAAATTAATTAATTTTCTATGCCATTTCCAATTTAACACCAGGGTTTTTTTTTTTTTTTTCATTTCCAATTATCTTTATATACAGAAGATCGATTCAGTATATAATTAGTAAAGATCTCATCAGTTTGTACCCACGCAGAAACACTAAGTGTAAAAATACTGTTTCAGTACTAGTTATAGCATCACTGCACATTAGACAACACATTAAGGACAGATCCCACATGGGATGTAAGTACACAGTGACTCCTGTTGCTGACTTAACAATTTGACACTCCTGTTCATGGCGTCAGTAATCTCCCTAGGCTCTAGTCATGAGTTGCCAGGGCTATGGAAGCCTTTAGGGTTCACTGATTTTGATCTTATTCCGATAGGGTCACAGTCAAAGTGGAAGTTCTCTCCTCCCTTCAGAGAAAGGTACCTCCTTCTTTGATGGCCCCGTTCTTTCCACTGGGATCTCACTCACAGAGATCTTTCATTTAGGTCTTCTTCTTTTTTTCTTTTCCATGGTATCTTGGCTTTCCATGCCTACAATACTCTCATGGGCTCTTCAGCCAGATCCGAATGCCTTAAGGGCTGATTCTGAGGCCAGAGTGTTGTTTAGGACATCTGCCATTCTATGAGTCTGCTGTGTATCCCACTTCCCATGCTGGATCTTTCTCTCCCTTTTTGATTCTATCAGTTAGTATTAGCAGACACTTGTCTTGTTTGTGTGATCCCTTTGTTTCTTAGACCTATCCAAGCCATCGAATGTGAACTGAAATTGATCACTTGGACTAGTGAGATGGCATTGGTACATGCCACCTTGATGGGATTGTATTGGAATCCCCTGGCACATTTCTAACTCCATCATTTGGGGAAGACTGATTGTGCATGTCCCAAACTGTGCATCTCCTCCCTCTCTTTTTCCCATTCTTATATTTAACAGGGATCACTTTTCAGTTAAAATTTAAACACCTAAGAATAATTGTGTGTTAATTACAAAGTTCAACCACTAGTACTAGAACAACAACAACAACAACAAATACTAAAAAGGATAAAGTATTACATTGTACATCTAGAGTCAGGACAAAAGCTGATCAGGTCATTGTTTCTTATAGTGTCCATTTCACTTCAACAGGTTTCCCCTTTGGTGCTTAGGTAGTTGTCGCCGATCAGGGAAAACAAATGATATTTGTCTCTTTGGGACTGGCTTAATTCACTCAGCATGATGCTTTCCAGATCCCTCCATCTTGTTGCAAATGACTGGGTTTCATTGTTCCTTACAGCTGTATAGTATTCTATGGAGTACATGTCCCATAATTTCTTTATCCAGTCTACTGTTGATGGGCATTTGGGTTGGTTCCAGGTCTTAGCTATTGTGAATTGGGCTGCAATAAACATTAATGTGCAGATGGCTTTTTTATTAGCCAAATTAATTTCCTTTGGGTAAATTCCAAGGAGTGGGATGGCTGGGTTGTATAGTAGGGTTATGTTCAGGTTTCTGAGGAATCTCCAGACTGACCCCCATAGTGGCCTAACCAGTTTGCATTCCCACCAACAGTGGGTTAGTGTCCCTTTTTCCCCACATCCTCTCCAGCATCTATTGTTGGTAGATTTCTGGATGTGAGCCATTCTCACCGGGGTGAGGTGAAACCTCATTGTGGTTTTGATTTGCATTTCTCTGATTGCTAGTGATCTTGAACATTTTTTCATGTGTCTGTTGGCCATTTGGATTTCCTCTTTTGAAAAATGTCTGTTGAGGTCTTTGGCCCATCTCTTCAGTGGGTTGTTTGTTCTGTTGTTGTGGATTTTCTTGATTTCTTTGTAGATTCTGGTTATCAACCCTTTATCTGTAGTATAGTTTGCAAATATTTTTTCCCATTCTGTCGGTTGCCTCTTCACTTTCCTGACTGTTTCTTTTGAAGTACAGAAACTTCTCAATTTGATGCAATCCCAAATGTTAATTTTGGTTTTGACTGCCTGTGCTCCTGGGGTCTTTTCCAAGAAGTCTTTGCCTGTACCTATATCTTGCAGAGTTTCTCCAATGCTCTCTAATAATTTGATGGTTTCGGGTCGTAGATTTAAGTCTTTAATCCACGTTGCGTGAATTTTTGTGTAAGGTGAAAGATATGGGTCTTGCTTCAAGCTTCTGCACGTGGAAATCCAATTTTCCCAGCACCATTTATTGAATAGGCTGTCCTTATTCCAGGGATTAGTTTTGGATCTTTGATCAAATATAAGTTGGCTGTAGATGTTAGGATTGATTTCTGGTGTTTCTATTCTGTTCCATTGGTCTATCCATCTGTTTCTATACCAGTACCATGCTGTTTTGATAACAACTGCCCTGTTGTATGCCCTGAAATCTGGGATTGTGATGCCTCTGGCTTTGTTTTTGTTGTACAAGATTGCTTTGGCTATTTGAGGTCTTCTGTGTCTCCATATGAATTTCAGCATTATTTTTTCCAGATCTGAGAAGAATGTCTTCGGTATCTTGATTGGTATTGCATTGTATGTATAAATTGCTTTTGGGAGAATAGACATTTTGATGATATTGATTCTTCCAATCCATGAGCATGGAAGATTTCTCCATTTTTTGGTATCCTCTTCTATTTCTTTCTGTAAGGTTTTGTAGTTTTCATCGTAGAGATCTTTAACATCCTTGGTTAAGTTTATTCCAAGGTATTTGATTGTTTTTGTAGCTATTGTGAATGGGATTGATCTTAGAAGTTCTTCCTCAGCCGTGGCATTGCCTGTGTATACAAAGGCTCTTGATTTTTGTGGATTGATTTTATATCCTGCTACTTTGCCATACTCTTCGATGAGTTCCAGTAGTCTCTTAGTAGAGTTCTTTGGGTCCCCTAAATAAAGAATCATATCATCTGCAAAGAGGGATAGTTTGAGTTCTTCCTTCCCAATTTGTATCCCTTTATTTTCTTTTTCTTGCCTAATAGCTCTGGCTAAAACTTCCAGAACTATATTGAATAGCAGTGGTGAGAGTGGGCATCCCTGTCTGGTACCAGATCTCAGCGGAAATGCTTCCAACTTTTCCCCATTCAATAGGATGTTGGCCGTGGGTTTTTCATATATTGCTTTGATTGTATTGAGGAATGTTCCTTCCATACCCAGTTTGCTTAGAGTTTTCATCATGAAAGGGTGTTGTATTTTATCAAATGCTTTCTCTGTGTCTATTGATAGAATCATATGGTTTTTCTTCTGCAGTCTGTTAATGTAGTGTATTACGTTGATTGTTTTGCGGACGTTGAACCATCCTTGCATACCAGGGATAAATCCCACTTGGTCTGGGTGGATGATCTTTCTGATGTGTTGTTGCATTCTATTGGCCAGAATTTTATTGAGGATTTTTGCATCTATGTTCATCAGGGATATTGGTCTGTAATTCTCTTTCAATGCTGCATCTTTTTCCGGCTTAGGAATTAAGGTGATGCTGGCTTCATAGAAAGAATTTGGGAGGATTCCCTCTTTTTCGATTGTTCTGAATAGTTTGAGAAGAATTGGAGTTAGTTCTTCTCTAAATGTCTGGTAGAACTCAGCAGTGAATCCATCTGGTCCTGGGCTTTTCTTTGTTGGGAGGGCCTTTATTACTGTTTCAATTTCTGTGTCAGTTATGGGTCTGTTTAGGTTTTCTATGTCTTCCTGGCTCAATTTAGGTAGGTTGTATGTGTCCAAGAATCTGTCCATTTCTGATAGATTTCCCTGTTTGCTGGCATACAAGTCCTTGTAGAAATTTCTGATGATTCTTTTTATTTCTGTGGTGTCTGTTGTTATGTTTCCTTTTTCATCTCTGATCCTATTGATTTGGGTCTTTTCTCTTCTTTTTTTAGTTAGTTGGGCCAATGGGGTGTCAATTTTGTTTATTTTTTTAAAAAACCAGCTCCTCGTTTGGCTGATTTTTTGTAATTTTTTTTTGGATTCAATCCTGTTGATTTCTTCTTTGATTTTAATTATTTCCCTTCTTCTACTGGGTTTGGGTTTGGTTTGCTGCATATTTTCTAGATCCTTGAGATGACTTGAAAGCTCATCTATTTGGTGCCTCTCCAATTTCTTGATGTAGGCACCTATTGATATAAACTTTCCTCTTAACACTGCTTTTGTTGTATCCCATAGGTTTTGGTATGTTGTGCTGTTATCCTCATTTACTTCCAGAAAATTTTTGATTTCTCTTTTAATTTCTTCTATGACCCATTGTTCATTCAGGAGCATGTTGTTCAATCTCCATGTGTTTGCACGTGCTCTGGGGATTCCCGAGTTGCTCATTTCCAACTTCATTCCTTTGTGGTCTGAGAAGTTGCATGGTATGATTCTAATTCTCTTGAATTTGCTGAGACTTGCTTTATGGCCTAGTATGTGGTTAATCCTAGAGAAGGTTCCATGTACTGCTGAGAAGAATGTAAAGTCCTTAGATGTAGGATGAAATGTTCTGTAGATATCTGTTAGATCCATTTGGGCTATAGTGTCATTTAAATCTGCTGTCTCCTTGTTGATCTTTTGTCCTGTTGATCTGTCTATCTCTGAGAGTGGAGTATTGAAGTCCCCCAGTACTATTGTATTGGGGTCTAAGTCTCCCTTTAAGTCCCTTAACAAGTCTTTTAAATGAGCTGGTGCCCTGTGATTAGGTGCATATATATTGATAATCGTTATATCTTCCTGTTGAATGGATCCCTTAATCATTAAATAGTGCCCCTCTTTGTCTCTCCTGACAGTTTTTGTGGTAAAGTTTATGTTGTCCGATATTAAGATGGCTATGCCCGCTCTTTTTTCATTTCTGTTGGCATGGTATATCTTTTTCCAGCCTTTCACTTTCAGTCTGTATGGATCATTGTTGGAAAGATGAGTTTCTTGTAAGCAGCAAAAAGATGGGTTTTGTTCCTTAATCCAATCAGCCAATCGGTGTCTTTTAACTGGACAGTTCAAGCCATTAACATTCAATGTGACTATTGAGAAGGAGTAACTTTGCCCTGCCATTTGCCAAAGATATTTTCTAATATCTGGTTTGAGATTCCTGTGATCTTTTGGTGTGAGGTTTCCTACCTTTACCTTCTTTCATATTGGTGACCGTGTTTCTGTGTTTCTGTATGTAACACATCTTTAAGCATCTTTTGCAGGGCTGGACGAGTGGCGACAAATTCTTTCAATTTCTGTTTGCTGTGAAAGGTCTTTATTTCTCCTTCATTCACAAATGAGAGCTTTGCAGGATATAATATTCTGGGCTGGCAGTTTTTCTCTCTTAGTACCTGGGCTATATCTCGCCATTCTCTCCTGGCTTGTAGGGTTTCTGATGAGAAGTCAGCTGTAAGTCTAATTGGAGATCCTCTGAGAGAAATCTGGCGTTTCTCTCTTGCACATTTTAGGATCTTTTCTTTGTGTTTCACTGTGGTGAGTTTGATTACAACGTGTCGTGGTGAGGATCTCTTTTGATCATGTTTATTAGGGGTTCTATGAGCTTCCTGTACTAGGATGTCTCTGTCCTTCTCCAAACCTGGGAAATTTTCTGCTAGTATCTCACTAAAAAAGCCTTCTAATCCTTTCTTCCTTTCCATGCCTTCAGGAACTCCTAGAACCCGAATGTTGGGTTTTTTAAATAGTATCCTGTAGATTCCTGACAGTATTTTTTAGATTTCTGATTTCTTCTTCTTTTCGTTGATTTGACTGTTTCCTTTCCTGTTCTCTGTCTTCTAATTCCAATATTCTCTCTTCTGCTTCACCCATTCTGTTTTTAAGGCTCTCTAATGTGTTTGCCATTTGATCTATTGAGTTCTTCATTTCATTGTGGTTTTTTGTCACTATCTCAGTTTCATGTTCTACTAGTTGTTTCATTTCATTTTGATTCCTCCTTAATATTTCATTTTCACGGGAGAGATTTTCTATCTTGTCCATTAAGGATTTCTGTAGTTCAAGAATTTGTTTTTGAGAACTTCTTAATGTTCTTATCAATTTTTTGAGATCTGCTTCTTGCATTTCCTCTATCTCTTCATCTTCATAATCTTGCATTGGCGTGTCTTGTTCACTTGGGGGCGTCATAGTGTCTTCCTTGCTCTTGTTGCCTCGGCTTCTATGTTTGTTGTTTGGCATGTTGGAGATAATTTATGGTGTTTTTTTTTTTTTTCTGTGGTGTTTTTTTTCTCGTTATACTATGCCTCTAAGTGAGCTGTCTGCTTTGTTGGAGCCTTAGGGGCTGTGATGGGTGTGGCCAGAGAGCTATGCTTGATTCTTCAGGTTTAAGGCTGTGCAAAGAGCGTCCCAGATTGCTCACTCCCTTGCTCCTTGCTGGCTCGCTTTCTCTCTTTTTTTTTTTTTTTTTGACTCAGTTGGGAGTGGAGTTGAGGGTAGTTGAAATCTGGCCTCTGTGAGTATTCGTATGTTCTACCCCTGGGACCACACACAGAGTTTATGCAGCCCTCAATGTGTTCTCGAGTTTCGCTAAAGTTACTGAGTTTGGCTGTGCTTTACATATGTAAAATCGCGGTGCTCTTTGTTTTGCTTGGTGAGTGAAGGGAGAGGCCTCTGTCCCCCCCCCCCCCCAATGTCTCGGGTTTCTGAGGTCTTTGTCTTACCCTCCTCCGTTCCCGCGCTGGCGAGATTCTGTGGCTCTGGCTAGTCTCCCGCCGCTCGGCTCGTCTCGGTTGGTTTTCCACGCAGTGGGCTCCCTGTAAGTCCTCTGTGTCACATCCACAAGATCCGGAAGCGTTTCCTCTGCAGTTTTTTTCTTGAGTCTTTTCCTGAGGCTACAGTAATTCCATTTTTATGAAACTTTATTTTCCCAAACTAAGGCGCACGTCCTCACTATCCGCCATCTTGGCTCCGCCCCGACTTTTACTTCTTTTAGAATAATTACACACACACACACACTCTCTCTCTCTCTCTCTTTTTTTTTTTGACAGGCAGAGTTAGGCAGTGAGAGAGAGACAGCGAGAAAGGTTTTCCTTTCTGTTGGTTCACTCCCCAAATGACTGCTACGGCCAGTGTGCTGTGCCAATCTGAAGCCAGGAGCCAGGTGCTTCTTCCTGGTCTCCCAAGCGGGTGCAGGGCCCAAGGACCTGGGCCATCCTCCACTGCCTTTCTGGGCCACATCAGAGAGCTAGACTGGAAGAGGAGCAACCGGGACAGAATCCAGCGCCCCAACCAGGATTAGAACCCGGGGTGCCAGCGCCACAGGCAGATGATTAGCCAAGTGAGCCACAGTGCTGGCCTCTCTCTTTATTAAAGTACTAGAAATCCTAAACTTCACAACCCAGAAATAATTATTGTGTTAAACTTACGTAATTATAATTTCAGATCCTCTGTGCTTTACAATGAAAGGCAAGATAGAAATATTATTTCATAAAAATAAGCTAATGTGCAAATGCCATTTAAAAATAAAATGCATTAATTTTAATTTCAATTAAATTTAGAAGAAGAGAAAAACTTTAAGCTGAAAGAAGCAATTTCTCAATGAGTTTTTAAAATTAAGGAAGAATGTAGTTTTAAGACTGTAATATTATATTGGCAAGTTTTACATTATTAATAAGCTTTTGAAATATAATTCATTTGCTTGTTTAGTTTAAGTACTATATTCATATACATTCAATGTTAACTTCATGAATTCCTTTTTTTAAGATTTATTTATTTATTTGAAAGCAGAGTTACAGAGAGATAGAAGCAGAGAGAGAGAGAGGTCTTCCATCTACTGGTTCACTCCCCAGATGGCCGCAACGGCCAAAGCTGTGCTTATCCGAAGTTAGGAGCCAGGAGCTTCTTCCAGGTTTCCCACACAGGTGCAGGGGTCCAAGTACTTGGGCCATCTTTCACTGCTTTCCCAGGCCATAGCAGAGAGCTGAATCTCAGAAATTGGTAAACATTGTTACATTACACTTTAGCATTGCATATTGTTTATAGTATTTTTTTATTAAACTTTTATTTAATGAATATAAATTTCCAAAGTACAGCTTATGGGTTACAATGGCTTTCCCCTCCCAAAACTTCCCTCCCACCCACAACCCTCCCCTTTCCCGCTCCCTCTCCCCTTCCAATCACATCATGATTCATTTTCAATTCTCTTTATATACAGAAGATCAGTTTAGTATATATTAGGTAACGATTTCAACAGTTTGCCCCCATATAGCAACACAAAGTGAAAAAAAATACTGTTGGTAGTATTTTTAACTCAGTTTAATATTTATTGTCTTTTAAGTCACTACTTTTTCTCCTACATCAATATATCAGGAAATATTTCTGGTCCTGCAAATTCAGTGTAACTTGAAAAAATCACTGCTAATTTCTCTGTATTAATTTTCCCTGAAACATGCTGCTATACATTTTTATAATTAGATTCAAATTTTCTTTTTTTAAGCAAATTTTTCTTTTAGTATATATACTGAAATCCTGATTATGCTTCAGTTAGGGTCAATATTGCAGGAAGGCTAGATACTTTTCATTGTGGCATCATCACTGGTTCATTCCGCCTAGCTGATGATCTTTTCTCTAGCTGCTCTCACCTTTGTGGTTTTCTTCCACATTGTGAATAAAGAATCTCAATTTTACTTTATGTTACTTTATTAACTGAATTTTATTCAAACAACCTGCCAGATTACTTGCTATACTATATATACTCGGTTTGCTTAACAGTTGTTTTGAAGTAGTTGCTTCTCATTTGGAATTATCAATAATGACAATAATCCTGAGTAGATAATTTGTAGACTCACACTAGAAAAAATAATCCATGACCCTACATCAATATTCTGGCAAGTAAAGGTACATTTATGTGATTTAAATAAAGACATTTTAATAAGTGTGTATAATAAACTGTTTCTGCTCTCTTGAACAACACAAGATTCACTTGCCTGTATTCTTAATGCATTTATTTTTTAGTTCAATTTATGTTGATGAAATTCCACCATGTTCCTGAATGCAAGTAGTGTTTTTTATTTGTTTTATAGAATAACACAAACTCACATTTTATTTGTCCATTAGCTTCTTGTTTTCTCGCCATGTTTGCTTTCTGTATTCCTTTCAGTTCTCCTAAGCCACCGTTTATTGCTGCTGTAGTGATGATGTCATTTCTCTCTCCCCATCTGCTGTCCATCTAGCCTGGAGATACCAAAGTGAAGATGTTTAACTGTTTATCTTGCTGTTCTGAGAAAATGTGGTGGGCTTTCTTCATAGTAAAACCTCATCTTTAATTTGCTTTTTTCCAATGGATATAAAGAAGAGGGGGTGTAATGCTCAAGATGTTGTTGGTTCATGTGATTGTTTTTAATCATTGCAAATCATATTTATTATTATGTTTTTAAATGTTGAATGTAAGAACAGTGGCCATATTTACTTTTTTACTTATTTATTTTTATATTTCATAATTAAAGCTTTAGGAACATGGTTATTCTTCCCACCATACCCACCTTCCCACCCACACTCCCAACCCTCTTCCTCCTCCCTCTGATATTCTCATTCTTATTTTTTACTAAGATCTATTTTCAATTAACTTTATACAAATATGATTAACTCTATGTTAAGTAGTGAGTTCAACAAATAGTAAGAAAAAAAAAAAAAAAGCCTGTTCCTCAACAGTTGAGACAAGAGCTGTTCAAAGTCATTGCTTCTTAAAGTGTCAATTTCAGTTCTGTAGATTGCCTTTCCTTACTACAATGCTTTAGGATTTTAGGATGAAAGAAGATTAAGAGTGGGATGAAGTATATCACCAATATTCAAATCTGTGTAATGAAGTTTGTCCATATTTTTGATTTGTTGCTGCTGGTACCTTATATTTGTTGTATTTTCACTTTATTTGACAGGTAGAGTTAGACAGTGAGAGAGAGAGTTAGAGAGAAATGTTTTCCTTCCATTGGTTCACCCCCCAAAATGGCCACCATGGCCGGAGCTATGCCAATTCGAAGCCAGGAGCCAGATGCTTCCTCCTGGTCTCCCATTCGGGTGCAGGGGCCCAAGCACTTGGGCCATCCTCCACAGCCCTGCTGGGCCACAGCAGAGAGCTGGACTGGAAGAGGAGCAACCAGGACTAGAATCGATGCCCACATGGGATGCCGGTGCTGTGGGCAGAGGATTAAACTAGTGAGCCACGGTGCCGGCCCCTGAATTTTCACTTTCTTAAGTGAATAATAAGCTTTATTAAATTTGAGATAAAGGTATTGTGAGGTCAGTTTTATTTTGCCTCTTTAAGAAAATATTTTCCCTTGAGTGTCTTATTACGAGACAAATCTCTGATTGTCCTTGTTGCTTTTTATATATTTGTAATTCATATCTTTTTTATATAATGAAAACATTACTATAAATATCAAATAATTAGCCATAGCATAAAAGAGCTATGATTATATAATGTTTTAATTAAGGAACTATCCTTAAAACTTCAAGTGAAAGTTTTCAGCATATCTATTAACCTTAATTTAGGATTCATGCTCCATGTAAATGCTTTGTGATTAGAACTCATAACAGTAATCACCCAGTGCTTGCTAAGTCTCTGAAAATATCCTTTGTAGTTTATATTACTCGTGTTATTTAATTCATGTATAAACTCAAAGAGATAGCCTGTAACGTAAAGCTTAGAAAACTGAAATTTGAAGAGGAGAGAAGTAACCCTTCCCAGATTCATACCTTGCTTGAAATTGGGTCTGACTCTTTAGTCTGGGTTCCTAACTCCTTTGGCTTTAACCTATTAAGTCCCAGTTTTCAATTGTGCAAATTTTTCAATGACATAGTATTTTTTCAGTGTTACTATAAATGATTGTTCCAGTCATGATATGTGTTCTATAAAAAGGAAGATGGCAAAGGATGGAAACTTCAATGGTTATTGACCTTTCTTCATACAGTATGCTTCTCAAAACTGTGGACACAGAGGAAATAAGTATGATTCTTGTACAAGTCAAGTAGTGAAACTCCAGTATTTTAGAGTTAAGAAGTTTCATCCTTACTTGGGATTTTCTTCATGCTATATTAAGAAGTAAATGGCCCAGATTGTGTCTTCACTGATGCATATACAAGAGTCATTTCCTAAGATGTAGAGATGTTGAGTCACTTTCCCTGGCTGAGATCCAGCTCTGAATCTGATCCTGGCTTTCCCTCTGTCTTTTCAGATCAGCAGAGACTATTCTTTAAGTGTTTTCTTCTGCTAAGTGTCCTCTACTTTACTTCTGTTTCTATTTTCCAAATGCACCATTCTCTAAATGGTCGGTCTTTAAGTCAATTCAGCTTGTGGCCATATAGAGAAATTTTCTTTCTTAGAAAATGTATGTTTCCATTTCTCTCTACTTCCAGATCAATAATGACCTTTAACCAGTTTCTTGTTTTGTGCTATATTGATCTTACTGAAAACTCTAAGAACAGATGTGTCATAACATTTACATTTTTTGCTACCTCTTTCCCTGTTTTTATTGCCATCACTGGGACTGTTTGAATCTTAGATCTGATCCTTAAAGATTAGGCAATAATTGACTCAATTGTATCATGATTTTATAGTAAGATTCACCCATGTCTTTGCTTGAATTCCATGGTGCATGCTTCATTTTCCCATATGTTATATATTCATCTATTTCCACACTTTAGAATTCAGTATTTAATAGTCTCCTACTTTGATTTTTAATATTTATTGATTGATTTATTTGAGAGACAAAGATGAGAGAGATTGAGATTGAGAGAAAACTCTCCCATTCACTGATTCAATCCCCAAATGACCAACAATCCCTGCTGGGGCCAAACCTGGGAGCCTAGAACTAAATCTGGATCTCCCACACGGGTGGCAGAAACCCAATCATTTGAGCCATGTCACTACCTCTTAGACTACATTAGCAGGAGGCTGGAGCTATGAGCAGAGCTGGGGATCTAATTCAATCACTCTTACATGGGGCATGAGCATGTTAACCAGCATCTTAAGTGTTAGATCAAATTCTGGCACCAATCTCCTACTTTTAAATACATAGCTTGGTGAATTTAGACAGTAAAACTCTGACTAAATTAAGAAAAAATGAGTTGATTGAAAAAGACTGTGTAACTCACAGAATCTCCAGATGGGCTTGATTCACATTATACTGATCTCACAAAGACACTACTGCTGCCACATCCACAGGATAGCAGTGTTCTCTCTGGAAACTGGATCTGGTTATCCAACCTCTTTTGCTCCCATTAACAGGATAAATTCTGAATGCTATTAGCTTTTGCAGGCTACACAAAATTACAATTCAGATGTTCTAATGGGTTTTGTCCCTACCCTGTGATTGATTGTTAGCTATTATTATGCTCCCCCAAATTGTGTTTAAAAGATCATACTCTGGCAAGTTTTTCAGGGCTTCTTTTCTTGGATCCCTCCCTCCTGATGTTGCAGCAGGAGGTTTATGACTTGAATGAATTTTGCATTGCTCACTCAAACACATATACAAAGGCTAGGGTGACTATATTTGGAAAGCAAATGTTCTAACATGCTACCTCTCAAAACAGGTCTGTTCTCCTTAATACATATATCTTATTCAAATGAGAACCAAAAGACAAAACTACATTAGCGTTATTTCAGGTATTGGTCTATAAGGTGTCATTAGCATTAAGAAGATGCAGCAAACAGATGACTTCAGAATGCTTGCTTCTTAAATCCCCTGCTACCTTCAATATTTCTTCTCACCATGTTGTGGCAATAAGCATGATAATTAAAACTTTCCCATAGGAGCAGAGATATGTGTACTGGAGTCCATTTAACATGAATACAAATTCGATTTTGATTTTCTTTCAAAATGGAAGCCTAAATGGAAGCATTAGTCAAATTGAACATTAGAATACCAATCATTTTTTGCTTGTTGCACAACTTGAATATTTAGCACCACTTTAGGAATGGATGATGCTATTCAACTTCTTTTTATTCAGTTCCCTCAAGTCCCAAGTTATCTTCCAGGATCCACAGCTTCCATCAAATGCTATACTTGACTATTAAACCAGGAATTTGTGCATGCTAATTTATCTGTATCTGACATATCTTTAATCAAAACTGAAATATCTAGTTCTCTACTCTCCCTTATCCCTTCCCAGATATCCTATGTTGTTTTACACTAATCACTTAAGTGGCTTTAGATAGTTCCAAAGGCTACCATCTAGTAATATTTCCAGTTAAAAGAAAATGAAAAGCAGATTTGATGACATCCTTGCTCCTAATGGTTTGGATAAGCCAGAATCCTTCATTCATGTATCCTAATCATTTTAGTAACACATTTCTTGGGGGGTCACACAACAAATCTATGTAGCTTCACTAATTTGTATTTTGAGCCATGCTTTTAGTTTTGAATATTTTATATTTTTGAATATATTTGAATAACTTAGCCATATTGTCCTTCACTTTTTTTTTTAGTGAGTCCAGGTATACTAGTATACCTGTGTCTAAAAATTGTACACCACTCTGTAAAAATTAGGAGAAATTACTTTATTACCCTTCTAGTTTTTTTACATACTGATGCAAATTGTCCAGGCTTCTGTTTTGGACCGAATGGTTGTGTTCTCCCTGAACCCATGTGTTGAAATCCTTCCCTCTAGTGTGATGATACTTAGAGGTGGGGGCCTTTGGGAAAAAATTAAATTTAGATCAAGTCATGGGAATGGAGGCCCCCACATATTGAATTAATATCTTTTTAAGAAGAAGGAAAAAGGCAAGAGTGTTTTTTTCTGCCTTTCTCTCTCCCAAGTGAGGACAGCAAGAAAGCAATCATGTGCAGGACGAGAGTTCACACGAGAGATCTGACTGGATCAGCACCCTGATCTTCTGGCTTCCAGAGCTGTGAGAAATAAATGTCTAGTGTTCAAATTACCTGGTCAGTGGCATTATTGTTTTAGGTAAACTGAGCTAAGATAAACTTTGGTATGAAGAATTGGGTTGCTACAAATGTGGAAGTAGCTTTGGAACCTGGTAATGGTTTGTAGTAATGGTTTCAGGTACACTGACATAAAAACAAAAAACAAAAGCCCAAGACTGTGGTGAGGGACTATTACAGCCATTTCTGGTGAGGGCTCCAAAAGAAAAGTAGAGAGCTATATAGAAAACTTCCATCCACTCAGAGAATACATAAATGATCATGAATAGAAAGTTGGTTAAAATATGGATAGTAAGGGCTGTTTTGGTGAGATTTCAAGTGGAGATTGAAACATGTTATTGGAATGTGCTTTTCTTTTTTTTTTTTAAGATTTATTTGTTAATTTGAAAGTCAGAGTTACACAGAGCAAGAAGGAGAGAGAGAGAGAGAGAGAGAGGTCTTCCTTCGGCTGGTTCACTCCCCAATTGGCTGTAATGGCTGGAGCCGTGCTGATCTGAAGCCAGGAGCCAGGAGCCTCCTCAGGGTCTCCCACTTAGGTGCAGGGCCCAAGGCCTTGTGCCATCTTCTACTGCTTTCCCAGACCATAGCAGAGAGCAGTATTGGAAGTAGAGCAGCCAGGACTTGAACCAGCGTCCATATGGGATGCCGGCACTGCAGGCGGCAGCTTTATATGCTATGCCACAGCGCCAGCCCCCAAATGTGCTTCTTATAAAGTGGAATAGTACTTTACTGAATTTTGTTTGTGTTCTGCCGTTTTGTAAAAGGGCTGCACATGATGAAATTGGTATTTAACTGAAGACATTTTTAAGAAAAGTGTTGGAGTGGTTTGATTCCTCCTCCTGATTGCTTACAGTAAAATATGAGAAAACAGAGATGAATTGAAGAAGAGACTCTTAAGCTAAAAGAAACTAGAAGTGAAAGATTTGAAAGATTCTAAACCTGTCCATGTTGCAAAAAACAAGAAAACATTTTTCAGAAAAGAACAACAGTGTTACTATCACTAGTGGAAAGATTATGAAATTGTATGAATATAAACTTGGTCAGCTTGAAATGAAGGGAACAGGAGGGATGAAATGAAGGAAGGCTGTCGTATTATTTAGACTCTGCAAGACTGGACAATAAGGTATTTGACTGTGAATATGCATTGTCTTTCAAGAGAGGGAGGGATGACCCTGATAATGATTCAGAGATCAGTAGGACAACTTTCTCAATTTCAACAGGCCAGGTAGTATATGACTAGTACCATGGAGTGGTGCCCCTTGGAGCAAAGGGATTTTACCACCTGGAAGAGACTTCAAGGTGGGGGCCTTTTCCTAGCAAAACCCTGGGTCTTAACAGACCTGCAGGATAGTACCATAATCCCAGTGGGTAAGCAGAGCGTCAAACCAAAGATTATTACTCTTGAGCCTTGGGATCAAATGATATTTAGTTTGCTGGGCTTTGGACTTTTGTAGTACCTGTCATCTCTTGCTTTCTGACTTCTCCCTTTTGGCATGAGAATGCCTATCTTATGCCTGTCCCTTCACTGTGTTTTGGGATCATATAACTAATCTGGTTTCAGAGTTCACAGGTGAAGAATTTTGTCTCAGGATGAATCATGCTTTATCTCACTCAGATATATCTGAGTTAGATGATATTTAGATGAGGATTTTAGAGTTTAGAATTGATGCTGGAATTAGTTAAGACTTTGAAGGTTATTGAGATAGGTTAAGTATTTTGTATATGAGAATGGCTTGAGTTTTGGGAAATCATAAGTAGAATATTATTGATTGAATGTTTGCACTCCCCCAAATGCATATTATTGATTGAATGTTTGCACTCCCCCAAAAGTGTATATATTGCTTTTGGGAGATATTTAGGTAGAGATGAGGTTATGAGAGTAGAGACTCTGTGATTGGGTTATTATTACCCTTATAAGGAAAGAAACAGAGACCAGAGCATTTCTCACTCTCCATCCCTCCCTCCCTCTCTCCCTCACTCCTTCCCTCCCCTTTCTCCCTCCCTCCCTCCCTCCCTCTCTCCTTCTTTCCCTTTCTCTCTCCCCAGAGAATCATATTTTCCAGCACTTTCATTTTGTTTTTCTAGCCTCCATAACTGTAAGAAATAAATGTGTGTTGAGTCACCTAGTCTATGGTATTTTGTTATTGCAGCCTGTGCTGACTATGGTTGTTTGCCTGTTGGGAATTGCATCAATATCTCTGGCTATTTTACCATTCAGAATAATCCTCTTTTTCTAACTCTTGCTCCTTTAAACACACTGCTTTGGGAGAGACTGCAGATTCTGCTTTTATGTCATCATTAGATTTTAAAAACTCATCAAGAGCAGGATAAATGGAGGAGTTAGTAAAGCAGTCTGATCACATAATCTCTTATAGTAATGGATTAAAATTTTAGTAGCTGCTTCATCTATCTTTTCCCTTTCTGTACCCTTTTTGAGTAATCATGTGAATACATTCCACCCAGCTTAAATGTCTTGAATGGTTTGGGTTTTTTCAGCTGTTCATTCCTTTCTTTTGAGTAATCCTAATCTTTTCTATCATTCAACCCTTGTTATGGCATTTGAGCCAGGAAGTCAATAACAGCTTCCCCTACATAATTCTTCTCCTCTGTCAGTAGAGTAACTTGGTAGCCTAAGCATTTGGAAACTAAATTACAACATCATCTCTTGAGTCAAAGGCATAAAAGTAGTGGAGTTAATTAAGACTTTACATATAACCAATCCAAAACTGCTGGTATTTTCAACATTTCTTGAGCTTCAGAAGGGTTAATTTCATTTAGTATGTAATTTCCCCTTTATAGGAATGGTTTATATACCTTGCTCTTAACCACCTCTATAGTTTGGGAGATAGATAGATCCTCTGACCATATCTGTAAAAAATCACAGCAACCTTAGGATTTGCCCAAAAAAGCTCAACAAATGCTTGCAATTGGCATATCTAATGTAAGGAGAATGCTTCCTTGGATACAAATGCATAAAATAATTTTTAAAAGTTTTACCAATAAGCTGTTTATATCGTTTCACAAACAACTGAACTCTTTGAGTAATAGTTCTGTGTTTTGTCAATCTCTGATTCCTTTCTCCTACAACCTAGATAGTCTATTTAGAGATCCTCATTCAGATCCAGTCACATTCTGATGAAATAATTTTTTTTGCCTAATTCCCCTTGGCACACTGTCCCTTTCTTTTAGGACTATGAATCATAATTTGGTAAGCCTGAAAATTTCAGTTCTTTCATCATTTTAATTTGAAAAAATGTTTAAAATATTTTTATTTTATTTATTTAAAAGGGAAAGAGGGAGGGGAGAGAGAGAGAGAGAGAGAGATTGAGAGAGAAACTCCCATTGATCTGTTTAGTGACTCAAATGCCTACAGCAGCTGGCAACTGGACACTCAGTCCAGTGTCCCAAATAGTTGGCAGGCATCCAGCTACTTGAACATCACCTGATGCCTTCCAGGGTGCACATTTGTAGGAAGCTGGGTTGAGAAACAGAGTTGGGACTTGAACTCAGGCCCTCTGAAATGTAATGTGCATGTTATAAGCAGTGTCTTAACTGCTAGATCAATTGCTGGCTCCTCATTTTTCCAAAGTAGTTAAAATGATAAGATTCTTGTTATACTTCTTCTCTGTCAGAATTTCTTTTCCAATTCTTGTAGCTATTTCCCTTGTTCATAATATACTATTTTTAAGTTCCATTGATAAGGTTTTTCTCCCATAAGTGGTTGCAACACTTGCCTGTTCTCAAAGCTGGAAACAAACCATATTTTTTCCCTCAAAGTCTTAGTCATTCTTTAAAATTATAGAGGTCAGGGTCATTTTAATACTCTACTCATTGTGTCAGCTGCATCAATCACACAGGTTTAGACAATTAAAATGACTCTACAGGGTATATTTAAATAAGGCTTTGATAAAAATAAAGGATTTGATACAACAGGATAAAGAAAATATGGGCAAACGTTAGAGAGATTTGAGATTCTTAGACACAACCTCCTTGGTTCTTTCTCAACTTCACACTATGTGCTGGTCTTTGCACTGTGACTCACCACGATATGTGTGAGGTACCTTGATCTCAGGACAACCAATCACAAGTTTTCTGAGGAATCTTTCATACACGACTGGTAAATAGTTAAAACTAGTATGTGAAACTTATTAAACCATGTGCAAATCAAAAATTTCCAGTCTCAAAAAATAAGGTAGATAGCTTCTTTTTCCCATTAATATGCTTCTGTTTATTTACCTTTTTTGTCTTTTAATTTTATTTAAGTTATACAGGTTTCGTATATCGCATATATATAGATTAGGAACATAGTGGGATGTAGGTATCTCCTTATTGGATGTCACTAGGGAAGGTTCAGAATTCATACTGCATATTTTCAATCTTTAGTATTAGATTTAATTTCAGTTCATGTGAAGAGTCAACATTATGGTTCTGGGCATCCCCAGAGATAAGCACAGAGCTACAGTTGCTGAAACCAGCTGCAACGTCATCCTGTTTGTACACAAGATTCCTTTGCTGTGGAAATTATAGTTTTCCATGGAGTTATTTGATCCTTTAAACTTTTTGTTGATTTCCTGTTACATCACTATGAATCCTGCTTTCCTTCACTCTTCACCTTTCATTATTCTCTATTCCTCCCTCTATTGCTCTCATATTCATTCAGCAGTTAAATATTGAGTTCATGCAAAATATTTAATCCTGTGTTTTCCCTAAAGATGTTAAAGTCAATTAAGAAAGATTAATATGAAAACAGATTGAGATTGAAAGTTGTCAGTGATATGAGAGAACTGTGTACATTGGAATACAAATATGAGGGTTTTCAATTAATCTGCTGTTTTAGGAACAATAAGAATTAATGCTTGAAGAGTTGGGATAGTCACAATGTATAGTAAATAATAAGCACTGGAATGCTTTTAGTTGATAATAAAGTAGTCATATTTAGAGGAAAACTCTGAAAATGATTGGGTAATGGATTGGAGTTAGGTAAGATTGGAAGCTAGGACCTGTATTGTGGTGCAGCTGGTTAAGATGACGCTTATGGTGTAGGAACCCCATATAAGGGCACTGGTTCCTGTCTCACCTGCTCTGCCCCCAATTCAGCTCCTTGCTATTGCTCCTGGGAATGCAGTGGATGATTGTTCAAGTATTAGCATGGGACACTGTGATGGATATGCAGACTCCTAGCTTCAGCCCTGCCCAGACCTGGTTGTTGTGCTCATGAGGGGACTGAAGTAGCAGGTGGAAGATCTCTCCTTTTCTAAATCTTTTCTTCTCTCTTTGTCGCATGGTTTTTTTCAAGTAAATAAACAAATAAATAAATATATTTTTCAAAAAACTGGAAGCAGTTGGGCCCAGCATTGTGATATAGCAGGTAAAACTGCTGCCTGGGAAGCTGGCATCCCATATAGGCACTAGTTTGAGTCTTGGCTGCTCCATTTTTGATCCAGGTTCCTGCTTATGTGGCTGGGAAAGCAGCAGAATATGGGCCAAGTCCTTGGGCCCCTGCACCCACATGGGAGAACCGGAGGAAGCTCAAGTCTTCTGGATTCAGCCTGGTCCAGCCCTAGCCATTGCGATCATTTGGGGGGTGAACCAGTGAATGAAAGATCTGTCACTCTCTGTCGCCTCTCTCTGTAAACTCTGCCTTTCCAATAAATAAATATTTTTTAAACCAGAAAAAAAAACCCGAAGGCAGTAAATTTGTTACAGTACTTACCTCAACTTCTGCACTTTGTATGCACTCCATGCTTACTCTCAAATCATTAAATTAAATCCATAAAGTCTCCTGATTCTCCTTGGCTGAAAACTCAGTGGTCTCTTTTCAGGACTCATCCTCTTTGACACATGTAATACTATTTGCTCTTCTCTCTCTTTTGAAACTGTCTTATTTTGGATGATAGGATCCCATTTGCAGAGAGAAGTATTTTCTAGATTCCTGGAGAGTTGGAAGCAGAAATAATGAGCAGGCATCTTTCAGCACTGACCACTTTCCTCAGTTCATGTTGATATGGCTTTTTCTGATGATGAATTTGGATCAAGACCCAGGAGTATCTGATGTTGAAAGTATTCTTTAAAAAAGAAGTGCAATTATATATGTAGTTTTTCCCTGGAAGTAACACAGCCAAAAATATCTCTAAATATTTCTAAAGTTTAATATCAGGACACATAAAGAATGTAAGGCAAGTAGCATTGGAGTGTGTTTACGGCATGTCTTATAGATCTTAGTATTCTTGTTTAAATAAATCTGAAAAGTGCACAATTAGGTTTAAATCTTGGTGGAAATGGGGAATGGGTGGAAGTGGAGTTCTGAAATTGTTTCAAGATAATCTGTAACTCACCTGAAGAATGTTTATCTCTCCTAGGTCTCCTCTTATTTGCCCATTTAGTGTGTCCTTCATGGCTGTGTCTACTGTTGTAGACTCCATATCCAAGCGTTGCTCCAACACTTTCTTTTGAAACAGGTCTTGAACGCTCAACCAGTTTTCTTTGTCACATGTTATCATATCTTTTTCCCTGAATAAAACCCTCTAAGGATCTACTCCATTTATTTTTTAACAGGATCCATTTTTCTACTTTCTTTTTGGGGTAATGAAGCTACACTGGGAAGACCTGTTAAAGGCAGATCCAGAATACTAGTTTCTTATTCTGAAGGTCTGATCAATTAATCACCAAATTATGTCAATTGATGCTGATTAACAGCTTGCCAATTATTTTATCCTTTTGGGGTCCGTTCTTCACATTAGGGGCAATGATTTAGTGGTTCTCAAAGGGCTTCTCTGCTTGAATACAACTATTTTATTTAGCAAGAATATGTACAGAGTCTGAAATAAATTAAAGAAGTAGTTGAGAAAACATATATATATTGGTAAACTTGAAATTACCATTACCCATCCTTTCATAAAGGAAAGTGAAAACAACCTGCTAGGCAAAACCAACATTTGACTTTCTTGTAAGATCCTTGCTGATATTAAGCTACATTCACTCTGCAGGAAAGTGTTTATGATCCATTATTCATTTAAGACTTTGAAAATCATGCACATCTAAGAAGAATCCTTAGTTTTTCTTTTTAGAATAGATGATTATGATGATGAAGCTGATGATTGTGAAGACAATCACACTTTACAAGTATTGACAATGGAAGATAGGGTGTTAGAAACACTGGTAATTTGGATTCAGAAATTAGCCACATATTCAAGAATATCTCAAAGGCATCTTTACAGAAATCAAATAAATCTATGGCTCTTGAGATTAGAATCTAGTCATATAGAAAGTGTTCTACCTTTTGAAATTATATTAGGATTCTGAACTTATGTTTGGTAGGCTTCTAATAGAATATTGTAGCAATCTGATTGAATAAAATGAATGTTTATATATCATGGAGGGAGAATATGTACACAGGATTTATGGAAGCAATCAGAGTGCTAGAATTGGAAAGTACTACGTCCTTTGTTGTTGAAGAGTTTTTTCCCAAACAAGCTCATACTAGTTCATAGAGGACAGTTAATAACATTAAGAAAAATAGCAGTAACAACAAATAATTCAACAAAATGTACAAGGACATATGCTTTAAAAGGGTCTATATTATTTTGAAGATAGCCTATCTTATAAAGCCAGGAATTTAAGCTTTTGCTTCAATGCTTATTTGTATAAGGCCTTGAAAAATTAACTCTCAGACTCTGATTATTATAACTTTAAAATGGGTTATAATAATTACTATAACAACTTTCCATAAGAGTTGATTGAAATTAGATGTATGTCAAAGCATTTTTTGAAACTGTTAAGCATGACATTAATTCTACTTTTTAATGCTGCTTTTAAATTTAGCATTAAGTATGGCATCATACTTACTATCATAACTAAACTTAAATGCTCGTCTTTAAATAAATGAAAATAAAGAAGCATTTGAAAATAATGGATGTTTAAAATTCCTTTTTAGAAAAGAAACAAAGTAGGCAGGAGGAAACTTTCAGTATAATTTATAACAATGATTTCATGTGTATATACTTATTTCTAAACTCATCAAACTTTATACATTATAAATATGCATATATATATATATATATGTAGTTCCTTATATGTCAATCATTGCTCATTACTTTAAAGTGTTATTTGGGTTTACATTGGTCTTTAGCACCAAAGCCTACTTTCAAGTTCTGCTCTGATTCCAGTAGTTGAATACAGTCAATCCAGCACAGTGAATATTGGGGCAATGTTCTGCATCACAGTTCTGGAAATTTCTTTACATAATTCACAATTAGAGGAAAGAACTTTTTAACTTTAGTTTCTGGGTTTGAAATAAAATTTATAGTATGGAATGTATAGAACTTGAGTATAAAATTTGATGAATACTAGCCACTGTATGCACACTTATAACCAACATCCCAATAGACAATATCCCAACACAATGAATTTCCTCATAGTCCTCTTTAGTCAGATACACAGCCCTCCCCCATAGGCACCATTATTTTTGCTTCTATCACCATTAATATCTTTCCTTATTACTGATATTTCTATAAATGCAATCATATAGTATATTATTTGCTTTATTTCTTCAACAGAATGCCTTGAGATTAACATTTATATCAGTTGTTCATTCTACTACATTGCTGAAGAGTATTTCATTATATAATTGTATGATTTTACCTATTCTTTGTGGACATTTAGTTTGTTTCTAGTTTGGGGTACTTATAAACAAAGCTATTGTAATTATTCAACTTAATTCTTTTCTTTGCACTTTTTAATTTGTCTTGGATAAATGTTTGTTAGTGGTAGAGCCTGCATGAATTGGATTGGTGTCTTTACAAAAAGATCACAGAGAGTGCTCTAGTTTCTCCTTGCCATATGAGGTTACAGTGAGAGTATAATAGTCTGTAATCTAGAACAGGACTCTCACCAGAACCCGACTATGCCCTGTCTTGGACTTCCTACAACAGAACTATGAGAAATAAATTTTTCTTTTTTATAAATCAAAAATTCATGGTACTTAATTACAGCAGCCTGGACTGATTAATACAGAAATTGTCTCTTGATGATCTGGCTTTGTGTTTTCCTGGCAGAATTGAGCTCATATCATAAATTTACTGTGGTACATGCCAATTTCTACGCCTTGTAAACTGAATTATTTTGATTTGTGTTTCATGTGCTGAGGATTTTATTTCCTTAATCATTGGTGTATAAAGCCCCAAACCCCTATTACATGAGACTATATATTGTCCTGAGCACGTCAGATGTATATTGATTACATTGGTGTATACTGTGTTGTTTACTATATATATTATGTGTTTAAAATAATTCATCCTTATTTCAATTCAGGGCTCAAATTTCTTTTAAGCATGAATGTTTCAAAATGAGTCATTTTTTTGCTTTAAAGATAATTAAAAATTGGCAAGCCCTACTTTGACAATCAGCCATAAAATAGCTACATCAGAAGGAACACAGGTATACACACACACATGCACACATATGTCTTATATATGTACATTTGCAATTTGAGATGAAGCCATTTCAAAGAAAAAAAGAATTAAAATCATTCATCTATACATTACTCTTTTGTAGACAAGAGGAGACGCTGGGTAAAAAATATGTAGTTACATTTGTGGAAACTTACCAAAAATGAATAAAACCTAAGTGACAGTTTAATTTGTTATTAGCAGACTTAAAAATTTTAAACATTTTTAATATTGGAAAGAAAATTTTGGATGACACAGGTGAAAATACTAGATTGTATTTGTGACAACACCTTCAAATAACTGTGAACATGTATTATGGTAGAAGATAACAGGATGTCGCTCTGATTTAGTATTTTATGAGAAAATCAATTTGTTAACTGAGAGTCACAGCACCTATTGCTTTAAAATGTTCATAATAAAATCTTTCAAGTAGAAAATTATAGCAAATATTTGGAATTTAAGGAGGGATCACGAACTTACAAAGCATGGTGTTCTTCAGAATGGACTTTTGGAACATGGAACAAGACCCATAGCATTTTCACTGCTGAGAGAGCTTGAGATTACCCAGAAGGAGCCAATATAGAATTTCCATAAGGTAATCAGGGCCAGTCATATATATTATTTGGGAGTTTCATTGAAATCCATACACTTAGTAGTCTGTTAAGAGCTATTTGTTGAATAAGTGAATGGGGATTGTGGTGATACCAGGATGTGACTTCATATAGGTGATTAAGATCAAGAAAATTATCAAAGGAAGCATAGGTCTCAGGACCAAAGTGAAAAGTGGCATGAGAAATGAGACACCAATGATGGCCATTTGTTAGAAAGGTCTCAAAGCCGGGATATCACACCAGCATAGAACAAGGACTTACATATTTAGAGAATCTCCAGGAACAAAACAAGACCCCAGATAGAATGATACAGCTCTACCAGTACAATTATAAAGGCAGGCACCCCAGGGAATAAGAAGACTTACAACAAGGTTTAACTGATGGGGAATCTCTTACAACTGAAATGAGACGAAGTTTTCCCTATAGTCAGAATTACATTTGAACTTTCCAGATGGGCGGAATTACTGTTTCTGGCTGTAAGAAGAAATCATTATAGTAAATGTATTAAATTCATATGTTTCATGGCAATTTGACTTTATACGCTCATGTAAAGAAACCACATGGAGAGGATAGCAGAAAGAAATTGAATTCCAAGTAAAAATGCTTTCAACTAAGAAATGCAGCTAAGTAAAACATGAAGTAGATTATTAATTTAACAACCCAACTCACAAAGCAACAAGCATCAGAAAAATGAAGCAGGCAGCTTGAAACTGGTGTCACAGATATATAGTGTTTATGCACATAAGTGAAACTCTGCCCTTTGTTCTGAACTACAATTTCAATGATGTTTATCTAGTACCTTGGAAGATAGTAATGGCTCTGCTTACTATTTGGTACAAAAAAGTCACCTTCCAGAACAAAGGCAAAGTGCAAGCACTACCCATCCCTGCAGATTTTGGTTATCCAAATTCAGGTTTCTTTCCTGCAGCAAAATTCACTGGGTGTGCTTGCATCATCTTGCTCTCCTCATGTCACCTTATAGTAAATAAAGCTTGGAAAACCAGTACAAAGACTCTGGTACTGTGGCTGCTGCTGTTTCTATGGGGAAAAATTCATCCTTCTTTTTTCATGAGGAGTCTCATGTATTCTACCAAAATACATGAAACTGTTATAGATTAACTTGTTAACAAATAGGAAGATTAAAACCTCATATACTCAACTTTTGGCTCAAATAGAGCTGAGTTTGAGTTTGGAAGTTTGTGGAGATAAAAAACATTATAAATAATCGAAGCAGATACTAGAGTTTGTTAATAGGGCAACTGTGCATGCCCAAATCAATGCATATATTTAATCTCTATTTTTTAAAAAGATTTATTTGTTTATTTGAGAGGCAGAGTTAATGAGAAAGAAGGAGGAGAGAGAGAGAGAGGGAGAGAGAGAGAGAGAGAGAGAGAGGGAAAGGGGGGAAAGGAGGGGAAGGAGGGAAAGAGAGAGAGCAGGGGAGAGAGGAAAGGAGAGAGAGAGAGAGAGAGAGCGAGCGAGCAATCTTCAATATGCTTGTTTACTCACCAAATGACTGAATGACCAGGGCTGGGTCAGGATGAAACTTGGAGCTACAAGTTTCTTTCAGGTCCTGCACGTGGGTGCAGGGGTCCAAGCACTTGGGCTATCCTCCATCACTTTTGCAGGCACATTAGCATTGAGCTCAATTGGAAATGAAGCAGCCGAGACCAAAACTGGCACTCATATATGATGCTGGCACTGCAGGCCATGGCTTAACATGCTGTGCCACAGTGATGGCATCTGTATTAGCTTCAAAATTGTTGAACTGAAAATCCTGTTACCAAATTTTTAAGAGTAATGAACATGTATTTTGGAGAAAATGATTGAACTGGAGAACTGATTGAACACATCACATACATTGTACTATTCTACTTTCACACTAGAAGTTGATGCTGTTTTTAAAGTTATGTTATTGGCATTAGAACTATCTAAAAGTGATTGCAGTCAGTTCACTGAGATGTTATTTTTAAAAGTGTTGGCTTTTCATTCAGAAGATTTAGCTTAAGTTTCCAGATTTTGGAACAATCTTGTCAAATAACTAATTTTCATGGAAGATTGACTTAGTGTCTTTGGGATGCAACAATGAAATACCATAGAATGAGTGGCCTGTAAATGAAGTAAACCGATTTCTCACAATCCTGTAGGTTGAAAAGGCCATGATCAAAGCGCCAACAGATTCATTGTCTGATGATGGCTGATTGAATCCTCACAGGTGATGCCTTCTTGCTGCATGCTCACATAGTGGAAGGTGCTAGACGAGTCTCTTTGATCTCTTCTATAAGGACACTATTTACAATCATGAGGGCTCGGTCTTCACGATCTAATCATCTCACAAAGACTCTGCCTCATAATACTATCATCTTGTGTGTTAGGATTTCAACATATATATTTCTGGAATGGGGTTTGGGACATGAACATTCAGACTACTGAAAAAGTCCATTTTATCATCAAAATGAAAAATATAAATAATGTCCTATAACTTTGATCCTAAAGTCCCCAATTATAAAAACGTGGGTCAAGTCTTCTTGGAGAAAAGCTATTAGTTTTCTTTAATAACAAAAGGAATTAATTTTAGAATGAACATATCTTTTCATAGTACATTTAAAACTCTTAAGTTTTACTTAGATTTTAGTAACACTTTCATTTAAATTAGAAATTTACAGCAATGTAAAGAAGATATTACAAATAAGGAGTAGAGGTTTCCTATAGTGGCCATCTAGGATGTACAATACTTTTAAATACCCAGTACTATTTCTCATTTCTCTTAAGAAATAGGTGGGCCACTGTGGGCTAAAGTTAACAGGAAAGAGCAAAGTCTACATGAAAGTAGGGTAAATCTATTTATTATGGAGGCTCACACTGATTTTCAAACCACATTATCATCAAGCCACAATATTGAAAGTTTATGATGAAACGTTACCCAACAATTTATCAGTCAACAATTTGCCAAACTTCTTTTCTTGTAAATATTCATAAAGGGTCTGATAATTTCTATGGTGGCTTCTTAGGACCTAGGTTTTCTTAGGCAACTTGGAGAAGTTTTTCTGCTTTCTTTATGCTGTATTCTCTTCGCCCTTCCTTATTTATATTTCTCCTCTATATTGCTAGTGTCTCCTAGCCACTCAGAATTCTCCTATTTTCCCCCCTTGATCTCCTTTTTTATTTTTTATTTATTTATTTTTTTAAAAGAGTTGCTCAAGTCTATTGCTATTAATAAATCTTTTTTTTTTTTTGACAGGCAGAGTTAGTGAAAGGGAGAGACAGAGAGGAAGATCTTCCTTTTTCTGTTGGTTCACCCCCCAAGTGGCCGCTATGGCTGGCATGTTGTGGCCGGCACGCTGCACTGATCCGAAGCCAGGAGCCAGGTCTCCCATGTGGGTGCAGGGCCCAAAGACCTGAGCCATCCTCCACTGCCCTCCTGGGCCACAGCAGAGAGCTGGACTGGAAGAGGAGCAACCGGGACAGAATCCGGGCCCCAACTGGGACTAGAACCCGGTGTGCCGGCGCCGCAGGTGGAGGATTAGCCTAGTGAGCCGCGGCACCGGCCCAACTCCTTTTAACCATCTCTTCCCCATTTTTTTCCTCCTGACTTTTTTATCTTCTCCTTCCTCTGTTCCATCATCTCATCTACTATTCCATCTACTGTTCCATCATCTCTACTACTAATTTATTTCACTGACTCATTTTCTTAGATGATAGCCCAAGTCATGCTATGTATTCACAATCTTTTCTTTCTTCACTCAGAGAAGTGCTTCCTTCTTCTGTTAAAAGTTGTTCAAGCTTCAGTAGCAGCAGCAGCAGCAGCAGCAGTAGTAGTAGCAGGAAATCACGGCAGAAGATGGCAAAACAATCCTTACAATGTTGTTATGATCTCACAAATTAACAACTATTTAAGGACTGCATAAAATGAGTGTCACAAACCTTAGGAAAAGGAAGTCTGTAGAAATGTGATAATCATGGAAGAAAAGGGAAATGATCACTTGGCAAAGTTTGCTTTTGTTAAATTGAATTGTAGATATACTGGTTTCTGATGAAGTAAACTAGAATTAGTTTGAGTGCAAGACAATACAGCATCAAAGTGTTACTCTGAGTTACGAGATGCTAGTCATTTTCAGTGCCTCCTGTCTTTGGTCAAAATTGTTCCTGTGTGTGTGTGTGTGTGTGTGTGGTGGTAGTGGGGTCTTTTGCTATGGTTGGGAGCTGCCAGTGAAAATGGAGAAAATGGGGAGAAAGGGTCTTGATTTCTTTTCGTTTAGATTTTTTTTCTCATGTTTCCTTATGGGTGAGAAGTACAACTTAGGCATTTCGTATACTAATCTGGTTCCAATTTAGGGAGACTTCTTATGAACTCCACTTTGGAAATATTGAAATGAATAAAACAGAGCTCTCTTGCCATCAGACATGTGAGACTTCTTTTTTCTAACAAATCCCAAGCAGTGTCTATATACTTACTGGAGAATTCCCCTTCCTCTGTTTGACAAGCATAGAATGATGCAATTGGAATTTTGAAAAGAGTTCAAAGAAGTTTTGGTGCTAAATTGATGGCAATAATGAGTAACAGTTTCTTAGCAGCAAGTTGTTATAAGACACATTTGGTGAAACTAAAAGCATTAGTGATATGTAACTAGAAACCATTTTGGAAAGACTATTTTTACTCTGATTTCCAACCTCTTCTAATCCAAGCCCGTGGCATCCTGGGTAAATTCAGTCTTTCACCCCTTCCTTTCCAGCCTTGGTCTTGAAGCATGCAGTCAGGATGCTGTTGATGTCCGGAAAGAACAAGATCACCCTTTTGTGAACATCTTTTTAAGAAGGGAATTATGGCAGCCAAGAAGGAACTCTATAAACCTAAGCACCTGGCCCTGCAGACAAGATTGAAAGCTATGTAATTTCTTGTCTCAAGGCTTGGAGAAGTGAAGGAATAGTTTGCTTGTAAACATTTCTATTGGTAGCTAACCAAGGAGGAGGTTCAGGATCTCTGTGATGACCTCCACCTGTCCCCTGAGATCATGCCTGCCACTTTACATCCTCTCAAGGTTAGCAGGGCTTGGCTCAAAGATCTAGAAGGCCAGAGACTTGCAAGACTTACAAGAGGGACCTTCCACAGAGAAACTCCCAGACAGACAGGATGCAACTGCATACTCGTTTAGAGGCAGATTTTGTTGTTATGGTCAACCACTTAAGAAAAGGTAGAAGGGATTGTTTTGTGCCAACTAAACTTGTAGCCAGAAAAAAACTCACAAAAACAAAAACAAAAACAAAAAAACACAAAAAACCAAAGCAAAGCCAAGAAAACAATCTTTCTCTCCTTTCCCTCATCTAAATACCAATGCACCTTTAAAAGAAGTACAAATTCCACCTCATCTACAAAGATTTTCTAAAGTGATTTGAAAGGCGTCTTTCCCTCTCTGAATTCTAACTGTAGTTCCAAATTGTACTATATCCATGTGACAGCTATATAATAATAGTCTTGTGATTCCTCTTTTATTTGCTGTATTAACATGCCATTTGAAGTAAAATTATTTTAAACAATGAGTTCACATCTTGTCTCTAAGATTAGAATGTAAACTGTTTGAGGGGAAAAGAACTTTTATAATTTTTGTTTTTTTCACAGCTTTGTGAAAAACTTGTTTTTTTTTTCAATGCTTTGAAAATTGTGTGTCCCTTAAATCTTAATACATATGGATTCAAGTGAAGAGCTTGGAATGATAAGGACAAATAATTATATTGTGTGACTTTGTAGACTGTACTGTTTAATCTGACTGCTTATTCCCACGCTGAGCTCTCAAAGACACAGATTTAATGAGGTAATTCTAATTGATTTAAAGTAAAATGAAAGTACTTGGAACGGAAAACTGTTGGCACTTTATAATAGCATGTAATAAGTTTATAGACTTTGAAGCAGTATTTTTAATCTTGGCATTTGTTTTAGAATGTGTTTTATTTCACACTACTTTTTTAACTACTTGTGGAATATTGGATTATTGAACTGAAGAGTTCATAATACTCTCATCATTTGTCAGTAAAATGTTGGGAAACCCCGGCATTAGATAGGACAAGTTGTGATTCATGTTGCTGCTATTTAATCTTCCCTGCAACAGTCATCTGGAGACAGTGAAATGTAAGCAATAGTTCACAATTAAGGCAAAGTTTGACACTTTATCCAGACAAATGAGCTAGATGGCATGCTATTAAACGCTGTGCCTTGGGAGGCAAGCGTTTGGGTTAGGGATTAGTATGTCCAAATCCTACCTGGGTTCCATTTCCAACTGTTTCCTGAACCAGTTTCCTGCTAAAGCTGACCCTGGGAGAAAGAAGTGGTAGCTCAAATAGTTCCTGTTGCTCATGTAGGAGACATGGGCTTAGTTCTCCCGTGACTCCTGGTCTTTTGAACATTTGTGGAATTAGCTGGCAGATCGGAGCTCTGTATATCTCAAATAAATCAATTTAAAAAATACCATGTCTTGCTTTATTTCCATCTGTATGCATGACTATGTTCCTCACTATTCCAAATAAAAATTAAGATAATTACACTTTAGAAATGAATATGAAATTGCCAATATTATATATTTTTGACTTAACAAAATGTTAATATTGTATGTTTCAATCCACATAATTTTAGCTATGTGTACACTTCTTGAAAGAAAAAAGGTTCTACCAATAGTCTTTTCTCTCTTATGAATCCATATTTAATTTTATTTAAAATGTGTATCTATGGTTGACTCTGAGCTGAGTGTTGAGTTTTGTTTTTATTTTTTTCTCTTATAGTTGGAGTGATACAAGGAAGACTATTCACAAGAGATTTATCATACTTTCCTTATAGCATCTAATGTTCACATTTGGAATTTAGCATTTTTTAGCTTTTAGTTCTTTGAGTTCTTTTAGCATCTGTCCTTACCACACTGCTAAGAAAACTCCCCAGTCTAGAACCAGGGACATTAGAAATATTTTTCCTATTGCTTGGTTAGCCCAACGGAAGCAGCAACATCTATGATGTGAAAATGTGAGGGAAAGAAGTCATTTGAATAAAGAAAGTTATGATTAAAGGATATCACAAAAAACATTTATTTGATTAAAGACGAAATGAAATGATAATGTTGAGGGCTGCTTTTAAGGTGTTTCATAAGGATCAGATGGCAGTGATTCAAATGACAGAAGTCTAGTGGAAACTTTTAGCTAAAAGCACAAGGAACAACATAATAGGAAATGTGACAGGTCTAAGCAGTTTGCTGGAACAGTGAAGAATTTACCCCAGACACTGTGCATATGAAGATTTGAAACACAGAACTTTATCACATTCTCTGTGTACAAAGTGTGTGCATGGACCTATAACATCTGAGGTGGCCTGTGTAACCATATGTTTGTTGTGCTATTTTATCTGCAAGATTAAATTTATACCAGTGAATGATTTTTTATTACGTAAAGATATTTGCATTGGACAAAGTTAATATAAAGTGACTAAGTTAAAACAGCCAAGCTGAGCTTTTGTTTCCAATTTAACTGTGTGAGGAGAATAAATCCTGTATTAAAGATTAAGAAACTACTATAGGCTATGCATACTGCATTCTTAAATGTCACCAATGTCTGACAGTTCTAAATAAAAATTATTTCCCACAGATTTTGCAGGATATTTAATCAGTTGCTCAATATAAGCAAATATTTTCCATTTATTTCTGAGAAGTTAAAATTAATGGTAATATGTAATTTAAAATCTTAATCCACACCCCATGAGAGTAAATACTTCCATCAGACGTACATGCAGTTATTGCCCATTGTTTGACATCTAAGGAAGTATATTTCTTCAGATTTACTTTGATGCATATATAAAATGCATTGAATTATGAAAGTAAAAGTATAAATAGTCCAGTAAATGTGATACATATGGATATAAAACATTCTTTAGCTTAAAAACTTTTTTCTGTAGGCAAGAGTACTACATTTACCTTCTCCAATTATTATTTAGATCTACAAACTTAAAGTAGGACAAGGTAACTGCTACCTAATGTCAGAATAACAAGGGAATAGTATAGATATACAGGAGGGAGAGTATGTACTGGAATCAAGCGCCATGGTTTCAACACCTGACTGCTTTGGTTGAGTGATTCTGCATCCTTGTACAGTTATGTAGTTTCAGCAAGAATCAGTGTTTTCTTTTGTAAAATGTAAATAACTTTGCCTCTCTCTTAGGATTTTTATGAATATTAAATAAATTTAATAGATGAAAGCTCTTAAAAGAGTGCCTGTGTTGTCCACACCATTAGCAAATGTCAATAAATGCTAGCTGTTCTTATTACAGCCTACGATTCTCAGCAAAATGTACTTTTAAAGCTTAAGAATTTTGCTTAAAAGTACAATAATTTAAAAACACTATTTTGTTGTCTTCAAATACAGACAGAAACACAAGGACTAAAGAGGCTTTTGGATTAGAAAAGAAGTGGTAGAAATTATACCCATACCACTTACAAATACTTTGGGAGTGCTAAGTGACTGTATTTGCAGATGGAAGCTTTGGAAAGTAGAGATCTTTGGGGTATTGAGGGTGGGACCTCATAAGTGTCATTGGAAGAAGAAGCCCTTATTGCCTTCTGTCTCTCTCTGTCATGTAAGGACATAATGATAAGGTTGACATAAGGTGAAGAGAGACCCCACACCAGGAAGTGAATCAGCTGATACCTTGATCTTGTACTGCCTAGTCTCTAGAACTGTGACATGTAAATGTCTGTTCTGTAAATCACCTGGTCTATGGTCTTTTGTTACAGCAATCTGAACAGACTAATACAGGAGACAACCAGAACTTTAACAAGGATCATTTCATTTTATGCATGTTAATATAAAAGGAACAGATTTAATGTAGTCATATACAATTTTTATAATTTTAAGAATCTAATTTTTCTCTTTCTCTTCTTTCTTCTCCCTTCCTTCCTTAATTTCTATTTTGAGATATTATATTTTTAATTTACATATAGTCAAAGGCTTAATGCTCCACTAAATAAACAGTTCAACAAGTAAAAGTAAAAAGACCCTAGTTCAGTGAAAGTATAGATAAGGGTGACAAGCAATAATAAAATGAAAAGGTGTCAATTTTATTCATATACAGTAAATGTTAAAGTAATCACAGATCATTAAAGTTATAGTAGATCATTCCTATAGAATAAAATAAAAATAATTTAAAAGAGGATGTTATGATTTCCTGCTTGATTCTCTCCATTATAATTGAATAAACTCATGTAATCGCAATTGTATTCTTTATTTCGAAACTGCCATTGCCCTATGCTAATCATTTGTAAAACTTTCAGAGCAAAACTCCAAAAACAAAAAAAATGGTAACCACACACTTCAAAGTAATAAATTAATGAGAATTCCACTGTTAGTAGTATATCATTCTTAACAGTTTGTATGACAAAGATATAAAAACAACATTTTATGAAAATATACTTGCAGCAATACTGATGTACACAGACATTTGTTTTTTGTTGTTTTTTTTTGTTTTTGATTTTTAAAAAAAATTTAGCTCTAACATATAAGGGAGAAATGCAGAATTTGTCTTTTTGTGTCTGGCTTACAGGCTTAACATTTTAATTACTCTTGATAGTAGAGAGATATTTCTTAATACTTTTTTTTGGTGGGGCTGGCACTGTGGCGCAGCAGTTAAAGCCCCAGCCTGCAGCACCAGCATCCTTTATGGGCGACGGTTCAAGTCCTTGAGGGGTTTTTCAAGTGAGAAGACAGAACATGGGTGTGTCCATTCTAAGAGTGCGTCTCTGGAGAACTATGCACTCCCACTTTTATTTAGAGGGTACCACCAAGTCTACAAGCCAGCAGGCATGTAGGCAAGGTTACACATCAACTTAAGGATCTGTGAAAAGGAATTCAGTCTGGTGGTCTAAGATAGGGATTAGAGCTGTGTTGTAAATCTTCAGAGACAGGCCCATTTAGATGCTCGTACAAATTTACACATTCCCGAAAATATTACTGCTACCAATTCAGTCCATTAGTCCCCTGCTGCTCCCGCTGCCACATTCCTTTGGGGTGGGTGTGCCCATCGCCGGCCTGTTTTGGTGTGAGCAGAAACTGTGACTGTTCGTCTAATTTCGGGGTGTGTGTGCCCCCCTGAGAAGCACTTATGCAGCATCTCTACAAGTCCTGGCTGCTCCTTTTCTGAACCAGCTCTCTGCCATGGCCTGGGAAAGCAGTGGAAGATGGTTGAAATCCTTAGGGCCCTGCACCTGCATGGGAGACCTGGAAGAAGCTCCTGGCTCCCAGCTTTGGATCAGCCCAGCTCTGGCAGATGCGGTCATTTGGAAGTGAACCAATAGAATGCAAGACTGACAGACTTCTCTTTCTGGCTCTCCTATCTCTGTAGCTCTTTCAAACAAATAAAATAATTCTAAAAAAATAAATTCCTTAACAAAAGATCGGCTTCATAGAAATGGTTTTTAAGGGGCAGGCAAAGTGGCATAGAGGGGAAAGCTGCTGCCTGCAGCCTCAGCATCCCATATGGGCATTGGTTTGATCCTTGGCTGCTCCATGTCCAATACAGCTCCCAGATAATGTGCCTGAGAAAGCAGTGGATGATGGCCCAAGTGCTTGAGCCCCCTCACCCATTTGGGAGACAGGCAGAAGCTCCTGGCTCTTGGCTTCAGATCTGCCCAGCTCTGGCCATTGTGCCCATTTGCTGAGTGAACCAGAGGATGAACGATCTCTCTCTGTGTCTCTCCTTCTCTCTGTTAACTCTGTCTTTCAAATAAATAAATGAATCATTACAAAGAAACAAATGGTTTTTAAGATGAATTGGGGAGGATTAATAAAGGTAAAAAATTTGCTAATTCTGACTGCAAAAAGGCTATGCTAAATGTAGAGAAAATTTAGATGATTACAAAAAGAAATTTAGTAAATTATAAAAGTGAGGTAGGATGAAAAGATAAGTAAAAAGTTACACTAGTTAACAGAACATCCTGAAATGTGATTAAAAATAAATGAGGAAGAAAATAATTGACACTATCAAGTTGACTAAGAAAAAAAAAAAACAGCATGTGATAAAAGGAAATGGGATTTTTGTTTTACCCAGAAATCTTTTATTTAAATATACAAATTTTACGCATTTCATAAACACAACTTTAAGAATATAGTGACTCTTTGCACACAACCCACCCTCCCACTCACACTCCCACCCTTCACCTTCCTCCCTTTCCTATTTCCATTCTGAATTTTTACTAAGATCTATTTTCAATTAACTTTATTTACAAAAGATTAACTCTATACTAAGTAAAGAGTTCAACAAATTCTATGAAAAAAAAAAAAAGCTGTTCCTTAATAGTAGAGACAAAGGCTGTTCAAAGCCATCACATCTCAAAGTATCAATTTCATTTCTATAGATCACCTATGAGGTACTCTATGAGTTACCACAGATCATATGATATTTGTCCTTTTGGGACTGACTTACTTCACTAAGTATGATGATTTCCAGTTGCATCTATTTTGTTGCAAACAACAGGATTTCATTTTTTAAGTGCTGTGTAGTAGTCCATGGTGTACATATGCCATAATTTCTTTATCCAGTCTTCAGTTGACAGACATTTGGGTTAATTTCATATCTTAGTTATTGTGAATTTAGCTGCAATAAACATGGGGTTACAGATAACTCTTTTATATGTTGATTTCATTTCTTTTGGGTAAAATCCCAAGTGTGAGATAGCTGGGTCATATGGTGGGTCTATATTCAGATTCCTGGGTATCTTGATACTGTCTTCCACAGTGACTGTACCAGTTTACATTCCCACCAACAGTGGATTAGGATACTTTTTTTATACATCCTCACCAGCATTTGTTGTTTATTGATTCCTGTATGAGAGTTATCCTAACTGGGGTGAGGTAGAACCTCATTTTGGTTTTGATTTGCATTTCCCACATGGATAGAGATTCAGAGCAGTTTTTCATTTGTCTGAGCATTTTTTCATTGGTCATTTGGATATCTTCTCTTAAAAAATGCCCATTAATTCCATTGACCATTTCTTAATTGGGTTTGTTTTATTGTTGAGTTTCTTGAGATTCTAGATACTAATCTTTTATCAGTTGCATAGCTTGCAAATATTTTCTCCCATTCAGTCAGTCCCCTCTTCACTGTGCTGAGTGGGGTTTTTTTTTTTTTTTTTTTTTTTTTTTTTTTTTTTTTTTTTTTTTGCAGTGCAGAAGCTTCTCAATTTGATGTGATACCATTTCTCAGTTTTGGCTTTGATTGCCTGTGTCTTTGCAGTCTTTATCAAGAACTCTTTGCTTATGCCAATGTCTTGCAGCGTTTCCCCAATGTTCACTATTAATTTGATGTATTAGATAATAGATTTAGGTCTTTGATTCATTTTGAGTGGATTTTCGTGTAAGGAGTATTGGATTTGCTTCATACTTCTGCATGCAGAGATGCAGTTTTCCCAGCACCACGTGTTGAAGAGACCATCCTTGCTTTAAGGATCTATTTTAGTTCCTTTGTCAAAGGTAAGTTAGTTGTAGGTGCATGGATTCTTTTCTGGAGTTTCTATTCTGTTTCATTGTTCCAAACTCTTTTATGAGTTCCAATAGCCTCTTAGTGTTGTCTTTGCATCCTCTCTATATAGAATCATATCATCTGCAAATAGTGTTAGTTTACTTCCTCCTTCCCAATTCGGATCCCTTTAATTTCTTTTTCTTGCCTAATGGCTCTGGCTAAAACTTCCAGGACTATATTGAATAATAGTGAGAATGGACATACTTGTCTGGTTCCAGATCTCAGTGGGAATGCTTCCAACTTTTCCCCATTCATTAAGATGCTGGCTGTGGATTTGTTATAAAGTATCTTGATTGTGTTGAGGAATGTTCCTTCTATACCCAATTTGCTTAGAGTTTTCATCATGAAAGTATGTTGTATTTTATCAAATGCTTTCTCTGCATCTATTGAAATAATCATATGGTTTTTGTTGTTCAATTTGTTAATGCGATGTATCACATTGCTTGATCTGTGAATGTTGCACCATCCCTGCATATGAGGAATAAATCCCACTTCTTCTAGGTGAGTAATCTTTCTGATGTTTTGTTGGGTTCAAATGGCTAATATTTTGTTGAGAATTTTTGTATCTATGTTCATCAGGGAAATTGGTCTGTAGTTCTCTTTCTTTGCTGTATCGTTTTCAGGTATAGGAATTTAGGTGATGGTGGCTTCATAGAAAGAATTTGGGTGGATTCCCTCCCTTTCAATTGTTTTTAATAGCTAGAGAAGAATTGCAGTTAATTCTTCCTTAATTATCTGGTAGAATTCAGCAGTGAAGTCATCCAGTTCTGGGCTTTTGTTTGTTGAGATATTTTCATTATTGATTTAATTTCTGTCACAGTTATTTGTCTGTTTAAATTTTCTATGTCTTCATGGCTCAATTTAGGTAGGTTGTATGTGTCTAGGAATCTATTTCTTCTAGGTTTCCTGATTTATTGGCATATAGCTCTTTATAGTAATTTTTGATGATTCTTTTATTTCTCAGGTCCCTGTTGTTTCATTTCCTTTTCCATGTCTAATTTTATTGATTTGGCTCTTACCCCTCCTTTTTTGGTTAGTTGGGCCAATGATGTGTCAATTTTGTTTATTTTTTCAGAAAATCAGCTTTTTGTTTCATTGATTTTTTTGTATGTTTCTTTTTTTGGTTTCCATTTTGTTTATTTCTTTTCTAATTTTTATTGTCTTTTCTCCTACAACTTTTGGGTTTGCTTCCCTGTTCTTCTTCTAGGTCCTTGAGATGCATTGATAACTTATTTATTTGGTGCCTTTCCAATTTCTTGATGTAGGCACCAATTGCTATAAACTTTCCTCTTAACATTGTTCTTACTGTATCCCATAAGTTTTGATATATTGCATTGTCATCTTCATTCATTTCCAGAAATTTTTTGATTTCTCTTTTGATTTCTTCTATGAGCGACTGTTATTTATGAGCCTGTTGTTCACTCTCCATGTGTTTTCATATGTTCTAGGGATTCCTGAGTTGCGGATTTCCAGCTTCAGCTCATTGTGGTAAGAGAAGATGTATTACCATGCATTTTGATTTGTTGAATTTGCTGAGACTTGTTTTATGGACTAGCATGTAGTCAATCCTAGAGAAAATTCAGTGCACTGATGAGAAGAATATATATTCTGCAACTGTAGGAAGAAAAGTTCTGTAGATATTCATTAGGTCTATTTGGTCTATAGTGTCAATTAACTTTTGTTTTCTTGCTGATTTTCTT
The DNA here is from genome assembly GCF_033115175.1 of Lepus europaeus. Lineage (NCBI taxonomy): Eukaryota > Metazoa > Chordata > Mammalia > Lagomorpha > Leporidae > Lepus > Lepus europaeus. Next base: position 138,811,949 of record NC_084827.1, on the reverse strand, counting down.
TTGATCTATTGATGAAATTGGGATATTGAAATTTCCTGTTACAATTGTATTGGAGTCTATGTCTCCTTTTAGATCCATTAACAGTTCTTTTAAATAGCCAGCTTCCCATAATTAGATGAATATTTGTTTATTATAGTCACATATGCCTGTCAAATTAATCCCTTAATCATTATATAGTGCCTTTCTTGTCTCTTAACAGTTTTTGTGTTAAAGTCTATTTTGTCTACACTGTAGACTAAGATGTCTACACTGGCCATTTTTTGGTTTATGTTAACATGGAATATGTTTTTCCATCCTTTCATGTTTAGTCTGCATGTAAGTTTGTTGGTGTGATATTCTTCTCATAGGCTGCACATAGATGGATGTTGATTTTTAATCCATTAGGCCAGTCTGCATTTAGATGGATGTTGATTTTTAATCCATTAGGCCAGTCTGCCATTTACATTCAAGGTGACTATTGATAAGTAACAACTGGGCTCTGCATTTTTCCATAAATATTCCTATTGTTTACTTTGGATTTCTTTGTACTTTTACTGGATGATTTTCCACTCTCACCTTCTAGTGATGACCATGTTTCTGTGTTTCTCTGTGTAGCTCATTCTTAAGCATCTTTTATAAGGTTGGTCAAGTGTTGACAAATTCTCTCAATTTCTCTTTGTTATGGAAGGTCTTTATTTCACTGTCATTCGTAACTGAGAGCTTTGTAGGGGGCAGTGTTCTGGGTCAACAGTTTTTTTTTTTTTTTTTTTTTTTTTCTTAAGCCTTGGATTATGTCTAGCCATTCTCTCCTAGCCTGTAGACTTTCTGATGACAAATCAGCTGTGAATCTAATTGGAGATCCTCTGACAATGATCTGGCATTTCTCTCATGCAGATTTTAGAATCTTTTCTTTATGTTTCACTATTGAGAGTTTAACTACAATGTGTCATGGTGAAAATCTTTCCTTGTCATGTCTATTAGGAGTTCTATGTGCTTCCTGTACTTCTTTCTCCAAATTGGGGAATTATTTCACTACAAAGGCCTTTTAATCCATTCTCTCTTTCCATGCCTTCAGGAACTGCTAGGACACATATATTAGGTTGTTTGATAGTACTCCTTGAATCTCCAACAGTAGTTTTTAGCATTCTAATTTCTTATTTTATTTCATCTTGAGATAACTGAACCTTTCTCTGTAACTTGTTACCTTATTTAGTAATGTACTTCTTATCAAGAACTTTGTGTTTATTATATCCAAGCTAAATCTCTCTTGCAGTAGTTTAGGCTCATGCTTCTTATTTTTGTTGGTGGAGTGGAAAACAACTATTAAAAATTTATATAATATCCTAATATGTATTATTCTTCGTACTCTACCATCTGCAAACTAGGATTGAACTATGATTTTTTAATTTTTATCTCATACACCATCCGGGAAAAATATTAAAACAACAATGTGTTATAATCACGTATGTCAGAAAATCCAGAGTAATGACAACATAAATGTAGCACAACACTCATGCTGATGGAAATGCAAAATAATGCAGCCACTTTCACAGACAGTTTGACCATTCTTATGAAACTAGGTAAACTCTTACCATTTGATCTAGCAATTGTACTCCTTGATATTTGCCCAAAGGAGTTTAAAACTTAACATCCAAACTAAAATCTACACATGGATGCTTATAACAGTTTTATTTATCTATAATTTTCAAAACTTGGAAGCAACCAAGATGTCCTATAGTAGATGGATAGGTAAATAACCTGTAATACATTCAGACAACGGAATATTAATCAGTGCTAAAAGGAATGCATTATCAAGCCATGAAAAGCATTGAGGAAACTTAAATGTATGTTAGTAGATGGTACAAATCAATCTGAAAAGTGTGTGATACCAAGTGTATGACGTCTGGAAAAATTAAAACCATGGAGCTAGTAAAAAGGAGCAGTGATTACTAGGGGTTGGGGGGGAGGGAAGAATGTATAAGCAGGGTACAAGGATGTTAAGGGCAGTTCAGCTGCTCTGTATGCTGCTACAATGGTGGATGTGTGTCCTTGTACATTTGTCCAAACCTACAGAATGTACAACATCAGAATAGAACACTAATGAGGGATAATGATGTGTCAATGTAGGCTGAACAGTAGTAACAAATGACCACTCTGGGGTTGGGTGGCATTGATAATGCTTGAGGCTATGTGTTTGTGGGGACAGGGCCCACATGGGGAAATCTTTGTACCTTTTTTCAATTTTGCTGTAAACCTAAAATTTCTCTAAAAATAAAGCTTTAATAAAAAGATCCTTAATAAATGAAAGTTTGACTACTGGGGAAACTAACCACAAACACTGATGTTGAATTTACATTGGATAAAGATCCATCTTCAGGTGAAAATCAAAATAGTTTATTTTGTGAAAAAAGATTACTTCAACAGCTTTGTAAAATTACTTTTTAAATAATATTTTTGTAATGTTATTTATGAAAAGTTATTAGAGATACATAGAAAAGACCGTATTCAAATGCAATTATTTTCATTTATGTAAATGACACCTTAATGTTACTTTCAGAAAGGTGAAGGTTAAGTGCAGTAAATATCAGTTAGAGCATTATAGTTTGCAAGTGAAATTAGCAAGCTTTTAATAAGTCTCTGAAGTGTGAACTAAAGATAAGAAGAAAAATGTTCCAAACAAAAATTTCCTTAAAAGGTCAAGGTTTTAAAGTCATAGTACTGACGATTGTTTCTGCTTGCAAGATGAGTATATATACATGTAAGAATAAAAGACATTAAAACACAGGCACAGGATGTGGTAAAGTACTTTGATTGTGACAAATTCAGGTACCGTTTCATACTTTTTCACTCTGTACAAATATGCCATTGGTATGATTTGGGGGAGAATCAAGCCCAGTGACAAGTCTTAAAGAGTATGTTGTTTGGATTTAAGATTTGAAAGCTGTAAAACAGAACATGAAGTGTGATGACAGTTATGTAAAAACACAAAGAATTTAGATTTTCCAGGAGCATGAATGGAGATGATGTGGTTAACTCTGGAGAAGGCAAGAAGATACAGAGTGGTGCATTTGTTGTGTTTTTAACTAAAACAAACAAACAAACAAACAAAAAAAACCAATATTCTGAATAAAAATGATAAAATATTTACATCATTTAATCCTGTTGTATTAGTTTCTACATCAATCTGTGCGTTTGAACATCTTATTTTAAAGATTAAGTTTTGGGGGCCGGCACTGTGGTGCAGTGGGTTAAAGCCCTGACCTGAGCGCCGGAATCCCATATGGACGCTGGTTCCTGTCCCGGCTGCTCATCTTCTAATCCAGCTCTCTGCTATGGCCTGGGATAGCAGTATAAGATAGCCCAAGTCCTTGGGCCCTTGCACCTGCATAGGAGACCTGGAAGAAGCTCCTGGCTCCTGGCTTCAGATTGGCACAGCTCTGGCCATTGCGGCCATCTGGGGAGTGAACCATCAGATGAAGACCTCTCTCTCTGTGTCTACCTCTCTCTGTAACTTTGACTTTCAAATAAATAAATAAATCTTTAAAAATAAAGATTAAGTTTTAAATATGGAGTAAAAAATGCAAACCATAAACAGTGTGTACCATTGCTAATAATTTTACTAAACATTCTACTTATATTATTCATTAAATTCTCTCAACTACCATTTGAGTAATGCACTATTATAGGCAATGTTTTATGATGAAAATTTGGAAAGTTAGAGACATTCTCCATATTGTTAGTTACTATATTATTGGTATCTAGAAAAGTGTCCAGTTGCTGGGACACTGTTATGATTGAAATGAAATAAATATAAGACAAATATATACTTATATATGTATATATTTCTATGTATATAGCAGTGGATGAAGCAAATTCTGCTTTCTCAGAGCTTATTCTGGTTATAGAAACAGACAACAAAAAACTTAAAATAGATTAAATGAGAGAAAGTTGGGGCAGGCATTTGTTGAAGCAGTTAAGATGCTTATTCTGCTTTATTTCTGCATTCTAATGTTGATGGACATTTGGGGTCTTTTCAGTTTTGAGCTATGATGAGTAATGATACATTCACATTAATATCTTTCCTAAAAACTTAATTTGTTTATCTGAGAGGTAGACAGATGCACACACAAAAAGAGATACAAGAAAGAGAGAGGGAGAGATCTTCTATCCATTGTTTAGATAGAATTGAAAGCGGAGCTTGGACTCTTGTAGGCTTCCCACGTGGCATCTGAACTACTTTGGGTCCTTCACTTTTAGGTATCTTGTTGGATATGCCAACCTTCAAACTCCCAACAGCTAAATTATGTTTTAGGTTTCTTTCTCAAGCTGACAGATGAAGTAACGTCTCTCCTCTCCTTTTGAAAAAAGCAGACTGGCTTGCTTAGTTATTGCTGTAAAAAGCAGTGGATCTGCCAAACACAGTTTTCCTGACTTGTGACACAGATCTATTGCTTTTATTGCACCCACTGGGGTCTATTGCATTGGCCTGGGGGACCTAGGGGCACGGAGAACCAATACAAATATGCTGATGCATAGTGCTGATGCTTAGGCTGTTTTCTGCGCTGTGAAATTTATGAACAGTTCCATTATGAGGCAAAGCAAACAATGTCTTTTCTTTTAAATATAAATCATATTTATTAATTTTGCCTCAGATTTTCCTCTCTTTGTGGTACTGCCTACTCTTGTTTTATCTGTATTTTAGCTCAGTTATAGTTTCTGAACTGATCCTGATAGAGTTGAAGAGGAAGTATGTTAATGGTCTTCACTCCCCAGCTTAAAATAACCCATTAAATATGGGACATGATGGCAGTAAGTATTAAAACTCCAGAGTTGATATCCCTGAATCTTTTCTGAAACAAATAAAATCTGAGAATAAGATTTAGGAACCTAAAATTTCCTTGGAGTTACCTTAAACATTTCACCCTTTACGTGCACAAATTGGCTAGTCTGCAGAATAGAACTTAAACTTTGGTCTTCTTAGTTCCACTTGGTTACTTCAGTCCCTTTAAAACCAGAGCTCATCCCTGAACCCTGATTTTAAGGAAGGAAGGGGATCTAATTTCTTGATGTCTATGGTTTACAAGTATATTTAATTTTAAAACTTTTTTGTTAAAAACACAGAAGCTACTCATATTAACATGTTTCCAAATTGTTTTGAGGTAAAAATCTTGAAATACACTTTGTATTTGTTTTTGTTTAAAGGTTACATGTTATCATGCTATAGTTTATCACTTACACTATTATCTGTGATCCAAGGTATAAGTTTTAAGAACACTGCTCATTGTTAATTTGAATGGCAAGCAAGTTTCTACTTTATTTTCCAAACTAATATGACCATCTGTTTATCTATTTCCCATCTATCTACCTTCATATTTTGACGTTGTCTTTGTTTGAGTTGGGCAAATCCATTTTAATTATTATCCTCTAAGTCCATGCATACGAAACCAAGAGGAAAGGGCAACAAATACTTTAATTACTCTTCTTATGTATTTTATTTTAAAATGCAAAATTTGTTTATCTGAAATATGTATGCAATGTCAATCCCAAGTTATTTCAATTTAGAGTTAGCATTGGCATTCATAAAATAATCATATGTGTCTGTTGAGATTTATAGATTTATTTTATTGAACTATGCCTGACATTTAGCTTAGCTTGGGAAAAGTAAATAAAATAGTGTCTTATTAACAGAGGAAATCATGTTTTATGTAGCTTATAATTGTAAATGTTCACTAAAAGAGCTATAGTAATAAAATATTCAAAACTGAAAAATTAAACTTAGTGTTTAAGTAGAATGGCATATGTGATTAAAATATAACTCTTTAATTATAAAAAAGCCAATATAAAATCTATTTTTTTTACCACAGTGAAATTGAAGTAGTGTTGAATTAGAGAAAATTCACCTTGCATTTTCAACCCTTGTAGATATAAGTTGCACCCTCTGCTTCATTCTGGTCTCTCAGTTTGAATAGAGTCTGTCCTCAAAACAGTGTCGTTACGGCTTTCAATGCTTTTATCTATTTCATTTTCTTCTATTCTCACTCATATGAATCCAACCATCCACTTCCTCCAATGCCACTCCTTTACTTCACACAAATTGTGCATCACTATGACCATAAACATCAGGGTTTTCATACTCTCCTGCATCTCAGAACTGTTGGGAGGGGCTGGTGCTGTGGCGTAGTAGGTAAGGCTGCTGCCTGTAGTGCCGGCATCCCTTATGGGCACTGGTTTGAGTCCTGGCTGCTCCACTTCCAATCCAGCTCTCTGCTATGGCCTGGGAAAACAGTAGAAGATGGCCCAAGTCCTTGGACCCCTGAACCCTCATGGGAGACCCAGAAGAAGCTCCTGGCTCCTGGCATCAGATCAGTGCAGCTCCGGCCCTTGTGGCCATCTTGGGAATGAACCAGATAATGGAATACATCTCTGTCTCTCTGCCTCTGCCTTTCTGTAACTCTGCCTTTCAAATAAATAAAATAAATCTTAAAAAAAAAACTATTGGGAAATAATTTTTCTTTGACAATTTCTATAATATACAACATTTTATTCTGATTCCTATTGTACTTTCAACATCATCACATTCAATAGATTTTCATTTCACAGAGAGATTGATAGATTGATTATCAGGTGGGATTTCTTGTACTTTGCAGTCCTTCTAAACACTTCTATAGTACTATTAATTCTTTCCTTATGTAGAGGTACCTTTATTTATTTATTTATTTTATCTCCTATGGTATTTGTTTCAGCTGCAACAGAAAGACTATATCCAGTTATCTCTCTGAAACCCTGCTAGTGTTTTTCTCCAGGAATCTCTCCCCTCTACCCTGTAAATAAACTGAAATATCATCAACCTCTACCTTCCTTTCCTTCAAGGCCCACCTCTGGCCTTCAATTTCTTCAATTTATCACCAAAAATCTATGACAATGAGGTCTGGGCTTACATTTTCAGATTAATTCCCATCTATTCATGAGTTTCCCTTAACAAGCATGGGATGGTTAGTGCCTGAGGAAATGTCCTTTCTGCAGTCACCTCTTAATTGCCAATAAACTACTCTTTCAAATCTCATTGCACTGGTCCTTGTGTAGCACTTGACATTGTTAACCACCTTTTCCTTGAAGAATTTCTGCCATTCATTTCCAAATTATTCTTAAAATTTCTATCCACATATGAAAGTTGCTTTTAAGTGTCCTTTAGTAGCTGATTCTCCTTTGCTTGTCCTTTGGATTTTTGGGTGTGCCAGGGCTTGATTCTTTAATTTTCTTTTTACTTACTCTAACATAATCACTGGCTAGCCTCAATCTTCCATGTCTTTAATTGCTGTCAAATTGCTGAGGTAGGCAATTGCAATTGCATCATCTTTAGCTTTATTTATTTATTTATTTATTTATTTATTTATTTTTTGACAGGCAGAGTGGACAGTGAGAGAGAGAGACAGAGAGAAAGGTCTTCCTTTGCCGTTGGTTCACCCTCCAATGGCTGCCGCGGCTGGCGTGCTGTGGCCGGCGCATCGCGCTGATCTGATGGCAGGAGCCAGGTACTTATCCTGGTCTCCCATGGGGTGCAGGGCCCAAGCACTTGGGCCATCCTCCACTGCACTCCCTGGCCACAGCAGAGAGCTGGCCTGGAAGAGGGGCAACCGGGACAGAATCCGGCGCCCCAACCAGGACTAGAACCCGGTGTGCTGGCGCCGCAAGGTGGAGGATTAGCCTAGTGAGCTGCAGCGCCGGCTAGCTTTATTTTTATATTATATTTTCTATTTCCGTGTCAACCTATATGTCCTTTAACTAACTTCAAATAGGTTATTTTAAAACAAATTTATTATTTCCCTTCTTAGAGCTGATTACGTTTCTGGTATTTTCCATTTGAATGGAAGTATCACAATCTACCTCATCTCTTGATCTGGAAATCTTGGGGACATGACAGTATTTTTTTCTCCCTCTAGTTTTCTCCCTTCTTTCCTAACCTAGTTTAATGAGTCCTTAAATTCTAGTGATACCAGTTCTGAAAAGACACTGAATTTAGTTCCTCTTTCTCCTTTATGACACTGCCTTTGAGCTTTCATCATCTTTCCTTTGGTAAATTATAATAGTCAAATTATTTGGTTTCTCTGCATTTGATAAAATCCATAAAATCCTCATTTAAATAATTCTTTACTCTGTTTCTTAAGCTATCAACTCCTTTTTAAAGGATTTATATTCCTTATTTGAAAAACAGAATCAAAGAGAGTAGAGAGAGAGGAGAGAGAATCTTCCATCTCCTTATTCACTCCCCTAATGACTGCAATGCCCAGAGTTGGGCCAGTCCAAAGACAGGAGTCTGGAGCTCCATCTGGTCTCCCATGTGGGTGCCAGAGCCCCCAAATTTAGGCTATCTTCTGCTGCTTTCCCAGAAATATTAGCAGGGAGCTGGTTTGGAAAAAAAGTGGAAGACAGAGGGGTGACAGAGAGTGCTCCTATCTGCTAATACACTCCCCAAACGCCTGATGCACACACTGGGCTGGGTTGAAGCCAGGAGTCTGGAAATCAATCTGAGTCTCTCACATGGGTGGCGGGGACCCAATTACTTGTTCCGTTACCTGTTACCTCCAGGGTGCAAATCAGCAGACACTGGAATCAGGAGCTGGAGATGGCCACCAATTGTATACTCCAAAAGGGAGGCAAGTTTCTTAGCCACTTAACTGTTAGAATAAATGCCTAAATATTACATAGTAGTCACATAATGATCTATAATTACTGAATCTATTAGAAGTGAATGAGTAAATAATGTTATAAAGAGGGGAACAAGAGAATATGTTGATGTTATACTATGCTATGCCAAATATGTTGTAAGTTTGGGCTATCCATTAGATTTCAGACAACATAAAGTTATAAAGCAATAATAAGACACATAAACCAAGTTACAGAGTTTAATAAAGTTTTGACTTTTTTAGTAAATTGTAAGAATTGGAAAAGATTAAGAATATATTAGACAACTATTTTAATGGAAATTAAAAATATACTAAATACATCTTCAATTTGAAAGAAGTGAATTTAAAATGTCACAGCTTCAGAAAGTCAAGGAAAAGAATGTCAGTTTACTATTAAAAATAATATAGATACAGCTGCTAAATAATTCTGAGGACTCCTCTCTAGCAGATATGTGGAAATTGCCTGCACTGACTGGTTGCAGTTGATATTGTCAATTTGTTTATGGTATGGCTTCCAAGTACTGAGCATCTGAAACTCATGCTCAGCTGACTGAGAGGTATGCTTCCCCGAAGTGACACTGGAATACAAATAAATTGGATACCACTTAGAGACCTGAAATGCCACTGTGAGATGAAAGGCAAACCCCACTGAAAGTGACAGCAATATTTTCTTTTCTAGCTAGGGAAAATATATAGGAAGAAGATGAGAGACCCTTTTAATGGAATAAAGAAAAATGATAGTGCCTCTGTAACCCAAGCACCATGGTTCTTAATGTGATTCAGTAAATGCCTCAAAATAGAAGTACATTAAACTTCCAGGCCATCAGAACACAACTACTGGATATTTACAGTGTAGTTAAAGAAATGATATCCAAAGCGAGCAAAGGTACCTCTAGGAAATAAGAAACATCAAATATTTTAGACTCAAACAGTATCTATGAAGGTGTATATTGGGTGAAACATGTTGTTATCCACTCTGAATGCTTTTTGGTGTGTTTCAAAATATACCTAATGATACATTTCTTTTGTTATTAAGCTTTAAATTAATTGATCCCAAGACACCGATGTTGCATCAAATTTAAGAATCCTGACATTTAGCATACATAAGTCACAGCCTACTAAGTAATCTCATAGAAATGCACACTTCACTTCTAAGCTAATCAAGCATGTCTTGCTCATTTCTCTATACATGTTAGCATATTAACTATCTGAAGGTTTAGTCATTATGTTTTTGAGATGTAAGAAGTAGAATAAATTTCATTTGAATTAATGAGAATGTGTGATTATAATCGTAAACATCAAATTATTACTTGGTTATTTCTATACATCCATTGTTTTGTTTTACACGAAGCTTATGTTTACTTATACACACAAGGCGTATGTAATATGTATTATGCATAAATATTTTCATGTTTTTTAAAATAAAATATATGCCATATTAATGTCTGTAGATTAATATCAAAATAATCTTCATGTTTGACTATCTCCCCAATATTGGAAAAAGACTTCTGAAAATTTTCATGAGCATTTTTCAGAATGTGTTGTGTACTGATAATCAGCCAGGTTTTACAATTGCTAATGATGCATCTGTTTTTCAATCATAGTTTAACCACTTCCTCTTGATGCTTGATGTAGACACAAGAACATGTTGAGTGAGTCTAACTCAGTGTATGCAATGTAATTTTTATAACTATAACAACATTTAAAATTTGTAAGCATAATTCTACCTACTAATGGCCAAACGACAATGGGCTTCTATAAACAAATAGGTTTTTTTCAATGTAAAATTATAAGTAATGCATTGACTATAGTTGACTAATTTCTTTGGGGTGATATGTGCTTCTGACAATGTCTCAAACCCTTGTCTGGTAGCAAGGGAATTTCCTACACTTTTCAGATCACAGCCACTAGGCCAGCAGCTCATCACTGCATCTGCACCAGAGATCAGGTAACCATACTATATTCCTTAGCAAAAGTGCTAATATTGAGATTACTTCTTAGAAGTGTTTCAAAGCAATTTCCTTGCATTATTTTTTCAACCTCATTTCATTCTTCATTATAGCATATGAACAAAAATCTCTGTAAAATATTAAGATCTTAGTCTAGAGATGATCACTGAATAGGGATTTGATCTTGATAACTTCAAATTCCCAAATTTCATTATTTGCAAAGTAAGACCAGACTAGTCATCAATAAAACTTGCATTGTGTAGATTCATTGATTATATTAGGGTTTCAAGTAGAGAATAGTGCATTTATTTATAAATCTAACACAGAGTCTATGGAACAGAGAAGTATAATGTGGAATACTCCCTACTCCTCTGAGTCTGTTTCTCTCTTTGTTTATGCACATTCTCTCTCACATAGATTCATAACAAACACACATTACAGAGGAAAATAGGAAATGCATATAGGTGTATGGGTGATGGTACTGTTTTATGCAAAGCTGGATTTTTACCATGCTTCCTCCTAACTACTACATGTAATTTAAAATAACACATGAACAAATGCTGAGTTAAATTTTGGAGCCCATGCAACTTTTATGCTGTTTAATCCGTTCTATCACATTTTATTCCAATTTGGATGAGCACACATGGGAAAGGTATTTGACATTTTAACACGGGATGTTTGATATTTGAAGTAAATCTAAATTATACTATAATTCCTTCCCTCTGTTTCCTATGTCTTGTCCCTATCATGCATTTGTCATTTTTTTTTTCAATCTTAGGGTTTCTTCTACCTGTTCCATGCTTCCCCTTATTGTCTTTATTCAATTTCCTCTTGTGGAGATGGTGGGTGAAGGTGAGAAGAAAGAGACAAGGAGATCGAAGGAAAGCCAATTTCAGAATGGGAGTAGAAATAGCCATGGGCTTCTCTCTCCAGTAAGGAAGAAAATAAATGAGTGAATGCTCCTCTATGAGCTCTTACTAAAATAAAGATGTCGATCTTCAGGATTGTGTTGCAGTAACACTAGGCTAGGAAAACTATATATGTTGGAAATGACAGCAACTAATTTCCATTGCAGTTGAAGACTCATACTATCTTGCAAAAATTGCCAAAATACCATGTTATCATGTGATTCCTCCATCCAGGCTTTTAAGAGTTAGCCATTTGATAATGGTACTATAGTGGACTCATCTTAGAATCTCCTTCACGATGTTTTTAAAAAAAGTAATTAGGATCCACCTCAGATCAGTGAAATAAGAATCTCCAGGGAGATGGCATTGTGGTATAGCAGGTTAAGCTACCGCCTGCAATGCCAGCACCCCATGAGAGCACTGATTAGAGTCCCAGTTGCTCCACTTCTGGTGCAGTTCCCTATTAATGGGCCTGGAAAAGCAGTGGAGGATGGCTCAAGTACTAGGGCCCCTGCTACCACATGAAAGATCTTGGTGAAACTTCTGAATCCTGGCAATGGCCCAGCCTCTCCCCGGCCATTGCAGCCATTTGGAGAGTGAACCAATAATGATAGACCTCTCTGTCTCCTCCAATTCCATAACTCTGCCTTTCAAATAAATAAGTAAATCTTTAAAAAAAAAATCCAGAAGGCATGGCTAATTTCTTCAGGTTTCACAATTTCCACAAGTGATTTTGTATTGCCCCTGAGCTTGAAAACTACTGAACTATAAGAATAAGAAGAGAGAGGAAGAATCTCATTATAAACCCCTGCCAAATGTGTAGAACTAATTTTGTACACCACAGTACATTCTTAAAAATGAACGAATGCTATTGCATTGGAGTCTGAGGGTTAGAACCTGATTTCCATCAACAGGGATCTGTTTGGGCACATTGTAATTTATTAACATCAAATCATAGACTATTAGTTTTCCCAAACACATAAGGAAATACTTACCACACAGCAGAAGGTGTGTACACAGTGTACTTACCACACAGCAGAAGGAGACTCAAGAGAGCAAAAGGAAAACCAGAACACCTAACAAGTTTCATACAGGGAGTTTTCTCTGGATACTGTGTTGTATTGGATGATGGTTCCTGACAATTCTCTCAACCAGGTCAGTCACACTCCTCAGGTTGTGAAGATAATGGATGCAGTGGAGAGAGGAGGAAGTTTATTAGTTGAATACTGTTCAGTCCTGGAATTTCAAATGGAAGTCCTTCAAATAAGGATGAGAATGAGGAAATGAAGTCTATATATTACTACATGCATTGGATTTTGACCAAAAATGACTATGCTTGTCTCAACAGGCAGAATTGGATCTGACTGTCACACTCAAGACCTTACAGCTTAAAATTTGATTTTAATTAGATTACAACATTTTTCCAATTTGCTTAGTTATTGCAAAATTTTCACAATATTTTTTAAATACCAAGAAGGTTAAACTGCACAAATATATATGTGTGTGTATTTATACACAGAAGAAGATGGTAAATTTATGTAAAATTGTATATCTACACATAATATACATATACCCACAAACACATATAACATGTATAACACACACAAAATTAGTAGCGGGTGATTGAATTTTACTGATATTGTTGTCTTCTTAACATTCCCTATTATCCAGATTTTTCCAGAATAAACAAAATCTAAAAAATTAATAAATGTTATTTTTAGTGCAAGCCCCTATATTATATTTGTTTCTATTTCACTAGATATTACTGAAACAAATATAATCCATCAAAGTTTGTAACTTGGGCATTTAGAAAGTAATTTATTTTTAAAAGCTGGTGGTGCACTGAGAAAGTATCACATGCTTAGAGGCTTAGGAAAGAAGCCAACCAGGAGAGACGATCTGGCCTTCGCAGACATTGATTTCTGCACAATCAATTGACTTGGATCATGCAGTTAATCCAACTCAGTAGTTAAGAAAATTGAAAAGACCAGCTGTGTGGTTTTAGGTCCAGTATTTTTTTTAAACAAGAGCCATTGAGAGTAATGTTATTTTGTTAGACTGGAGATTCTGAAAGGTGGAAAAAAAAAAGCATGAAGTGCTTTTCCTCTTTCACTGCAAAATAATACTATCTAGAGGCAATAATAAAATATATATAACTAATTCTCAGGGGATTCCATGAAAGCAGACAGCAAAGCCAAATTAATAATATTAACTATGACCCATAGTTATTAAAGTTTTATGAATATTTAGTGGAAAGAAAATAAATTTAAGTCAAATAGAGCAACCTCATTGGGTGAAGTATTTAAAAATCACTTTGTATATCTGACATGAAAAATTAAGTTTTTCCTTAAATAAGAACAAATATAAACAAATTATACATTGAGTGCGAGTAAGTGCTATGATAATAAATCAAGTTTGTATGTCATTGATAACTATTACTTTATGAAGAACTACATTCAATAACAATACAGAAAAGAAAAAAAATTAAACAATCACTTGTTCTGCTGGTCTTGTAAAACAGAAAATGACTCTATTAGGTTCTATGCTATAGAGTACATACTAAATCCTTTCAGAGTTATAACTAGTTTCTTATTAATCCTTTTTAAACCAGAAAATGAGACCTTTACTTCTTTCTACATTCTTATTAATTGCACAGTACTTCATAGGCTCTTGTTGAATTGGAGAAGGAAAATTAGTCAAGAAAAGGTCACTTTCTTTCCTTACCAGTTGCATGCTAATTAGTCAGGAACACAAGGAACAGCTTGTGAGGTGATAGAATATTTGAACTGTGGTAGGTATGAAATGACAAACACATATATGAAATGAGAAACATGGCAAGAACACGAGGCCCCATTACCACAGCTGAGAAGGCTTAGCTCCCAGTCGAAGTCTTGGCTTTCTCCTAATATATGTGGTAATTTGTGGTTCCAAAGCACCTCTCCTCTGTCCAGAGATATCTGTTACTTTGTTGTATTTCTTACATTTATTCTCTCTGAGCTTTCTAAATTGTTCATTCTGGGGATGGGCATTTGGCCTAGTGGTAAAGATGCCACTTGGTATGCACAGATCCAAGTGTTGTCCATGGGTTGGATACTTGATTCTGCTCCTGATTCTAGGCTCCTGCTGGTACGCATCCTGACAGGCAGCAGGTGATGACTCGAATAGTTGGATCCCTGAACCTGTGTGGGAGACCTGGGTTGGGTTTCATTCTCCAAGTTTTGGCTTGGCCAAACCGCAGCTATTACAAGCATTTGAGGAATGAACTGCCAGATGGGAGTGCCATATCTCTCTCTCTCTCTCTCTCTCTCTCTCTCTCTCTCTCTCTCATTCACACTCTTGTCTCTTTCAAATAAATAAATTAAAAATAAATGCACAGTCCATTTATGATCATGCATTCAATGTATGGTCACTCGGTCTCTTTGCTTCTTAGGAGGGAAGATCACTTCACTTTTTTTTAAAAGAATTATTTTATTTATTTGAAAGACAGAGTTACAGAGAGAGGTAGAGACAGAGAGGGCTTCCATTCCTCTGGTTCACTTGCAAAAGATCGCAACGGCCAGAGCTGAGCTGATCTGAAGCCAGGAGCCAGGAGTCAGGAGCTTCTTCCAGGTCTCCCACGTGGGTGCAGGGGCCCAAGGACTTTGGCCATCCTCTACTGCTTCCCCAGGCCTTAGCAGAGAGCTGGATCAGAAGAGGAGCAGCCGGGACTCGAACCGATGCCCACTGGAATGCCAGCACTCCAGGCCAGGGCTTTAACCCACTGTACCACAGCACCGGCCCAAGATCATTTCACTTTTATAAGACTAATCTTTCTACTTGGATTATTTCCCCTTTGATGTCATTAAAAACTTGAGTCTACCAAGTATACCTTAGCTTTAGGATGACTGTATAATATATCTCTCTGGCCATAACACTTTGGAGTTGTACTGTTCTGTATGGTGTCCAGTATGTGACTAATTGAGTTTAAATTTAGTTTAAATAGAAATAATTGGTTACGGCTGGCACTGTGGAGTAGCGGGTGAAGCCCCCGCCTGCAGTGCTGGCATCCCATATGGGCACTGGTTCGGGTCCTGGCTGCTCCACTGCTGATCCAGCTCTCTGCCATGGCCTGAGAAAGCAGTGGAAAATGGACCAAGTCCTTGGGGCCCTGCACTTATGTGGGAGACTCAGAAGCTCTAGGTTCCTGGCTTCAGATGTGTGCAGCTCCAGTCACTGCGGCCAATTAGGGAGTGAACCAAAGGATGGAAGACCTCTCTCTCTCTCTCTCTGTGTGTGTGTGTGTGTGAGTGTGTGTGTGTGTAACTCTGACTTTCAAATAAATAAATAAAAAAATTAAAAAAAATTTGTTACAAAAGCCACATTGACCAGTAGCTAACATATTGGATATACTGGATAGATGCCATTTCCATTATTATGGAAAATTCAATTGTATAATATCATGATGTAGAGCAAAAAAGGCTATTGTCAATACTAACAGCAGGGGAATAAGTATCAACTGGTGCTGTCACCAACAAATGGACATGCTGATCCTACTTTATCTTTAATAATTTTCTCTATCAACTTCTTTTCCATGTATGGACACAAACATTGTTCCTATATCAAAACATAATGAACATAACAAAAACCACTACAGTACCACCTCTATACCAATCATAATTGTGACACTAAATATTTATTAAATTAAATGAAAATAAACAGCAAAACTGCTTTTTTTTTTACTTTTATTTAATGAATATAAATTTCCAAAGTACAGCTTATGGATTACAATGGCTTCCCTCCCCATAACTTCCCTCCCACCTGCAACCCTCCCCTTTCCTGCTCCCTCTCCCCTTCCATTCACATCAATATTCATTTTCAATTCTCTTTATACATAGAAGATCACTTCAGTATATATTAAGCAAAGATTTCAACAGTTTGCCCCCACATGTCAACACAAAGTGAAAAATACTGTTGGAGTACTAGTTATAGCATTAAATAAGAGTGTACAGAACATTAAAGACAGAGATCCTACATGATATTTTTAAAAAATTAATTAATTTTCTATGCAATTTCAAATTTAACACCAGGTTTTTTTTTCATTTTCAGTTATCTTTATATACAGAAGATCAATTCAGTATATACTAAGTAAAGATTTCATCAGTTTTCACACACACAGAAACACAAAGTGTAAAAATACTTTTTCAGTACTAGTTATAACATTACTTCACATTGGACAATACATTAAGGACAGATCCCACATGAGATGAAAGTACACAGTGACTCCTGTTGTTGATTTAACAATTTGACAGTCTTGTTTATTGTGTCAGTAATCTCCTTAGGCTCTAGTCATGGGTTGCCGAGGCTATGGAAGCCTTTAGGGTTCGCCGACTTCAACCTTATTTAGACAAGGTCATAGTCAAAGTGGAAGTTCTCTCCTCCCTTCAGAGAAAGGTACCTCCTTCTTTGATGGCCCCGTTCTTTCCACTGGGATCACACTCGCAGAGATCTTTCATTTAGGTCTTATTTTTTCTTTTTTTGACAGAGTGTCTTGGCTTTCCATGCCTGAAATACTCTCATGGGCTCTTGAGCCAGATCTGAATGCCTAAGGGCTGATTCTGAGACCAGAGTGCTATTTAGGACATCTGCTATTCTATAGGTCTGGTATGTCTCCCGCTTCCCATGTTGGATCGTTCTCTCCCTTTTTGACTCTATCAGTTAGTATTAGCAGACACTAGTTTTGTTTCTGTGATCCCTTTGACTCTTAGACCTATCAGTGTGATGAATTGTGAACTAAAGATGATCACTTGGACTACTGAGATGGCATTGGTACATGCCACCTTGATTGGATTGTATTGGAATCCCCTGGCACATTTCTAACTTCATCATTTGGGGCAAGTCCGATTGAGCATGTCCCAAATTGTACATCTCCTCCCTCTATTTTTCCCACTCTTATATTTAACAGAGATCACTTTTCAGTTAAAATTTAAACACCTAAGAATAATTGTGTGTTAATTACAGAGTTCAACCACCAGTACTAGAACAAAAAAATACTCAATGGAAGATCGATTCAGTATATAATTAGTAAAGATCTCATCAGTTTGTATCCATGCAGAAACACAAAGTGTAAAAATACTGTTTCAGTACTAGTTATAGCATCACTGCACATTAGACAACACATTAAGGACAGATCCCACATGGGATGTAAGTAGACAGTGACTCCTGTTGCTGACTTAACAATTTGACACTCCTGTTCATGGCGTCAGTAATCTCCCTAGGCTCTAGTCATGAGTTGCCAGGGCTATGGAAGCCTTTAGGGTTCGCTGACTTTGATCTTATTCCGATAGGGTCACAGTCAAAGTGGAAGTTCTCTCCTCCCTTCAGAGAAAGGTACCTCCTTCTTTGATGGCCCTGTTCTTTCCACTGGGATCTCACTCACAGAGATCTTTCATTTAGGTCTTCTTCTTCTTTTTTTCTTTTCCATGGTATCTTGGCTTTCCATGCCTACAATACTCTCATGGGCTCTTCAGCCAGATCCGAATAACTTACTTCTGTATATAAAGATAATTGGAAATGAAAAAAAAAAAAAACCAAACAAACCTGGTGTTAAATTGGAAATGGCATAGAAAATTAATTAATTTTTTTAAAAAAATATTATGTAGGATCTCTGTCTTTAATGTGCTGTACACTCTTATTTAATGCTATAACTAGTACTCCAACAGTATTTTTTTTTTCACTTTGTGTTGCTATATGGGGGCAAACTGTTGAAATTGTTACCTAATATATACTAAACTGATCGTCTGTATGTAAAGAGAATTGAAAATGAATCATGATGTGATTGGAAGGGGAGAGGGAACAGGAAAGGGGAGGGTTGTGGGTGGGAGGGAAGTTTTGGGAGGGGGAAGCCATTGTAATTCATAAGCTGTACTTTGGAAATTTTTATTCATTAAATAAAAGTTTAATAAAAAATACTCAATGGATAAAGTATTACATTGTACATCAACAGTCAGGACAAGAGCTGATCAAGTCACTGTTTCTCATAGTGTGCCTTTCACTTCAACAGGTTTCCCCTTTGGTGCTCAGTTAGTTGTCACTGATCAAGTAAACATATGGTATTTGTCCCTTTGGGTCTGGCTTAATTCACTCAGCATGATGTTTTCCAGATTCCTCCATCTTGTTGCAAATGACCAGATTTCATTGTTTTTGACTGCAGTATAGTATTCCATAGAGTACATGTCCCATAATTCCTTTATCCAGTCTACTGTTGATGGGCATTTGGGTTGGTTCCAGGTCTTAGCTATTGTGAATTGAGCTGCAAGAAATATTAATGTGCAGACGGCTTTTTTGTTTGCCATTTTATTTTCCTTTGGGTAAATTCCAAGGAGTGGGATGGTTGGGTTGTATGGTAGGCTTATATTCAGGTTTCTGAGGAATCTCCAGACTGACCCCCATAGTGGCTTAACCAGTTTGCATTCCCACCAACAGTGGGTTAGTGTCCCTTTTTCCCCACATCCTCTCCAGCATCTGTTGTTGGAAGATTTCTGAATGTGAGCCACTCTGACTGGGGTGAGGTGAAACCTCATTGTGGTTTTGATTTGCATTTCTCTGATGGCTAGTGATCTTGAACATTTTTTCATGTGTCTGTTGGCCATTTGGATTTCCTCTTTTGAAAAATGTCTATTGAGGTCGTTGGCCCATCTCTTAAGTGGGTTGTTTGTTTTGATGTTGTGGATTTTCTTGATTTCTTTGTAGATTCTGGTTATCAACCCTTTATCTGTTGCATAGTTTGCAAATGTTTTTTCCCATTCTGTCAGTTGCCTCTTCACTTTCCTGACTGTTTCTTTTGAAGTACAGAAACTTCTCAATTTGATGCAATCCCAAATGTTAATTTTGGCTTTGACTGCCAGTGCTTCTGGGGTATTTTCAAAGAAGTGTTTGCCAGTACCTATATCTTGTAGGGTTTCTCCAATGTTCTCAAATAATTTGATGGTGTCGGGTCATAGATTTAAGTCTTTAATCCATGTTGAGTGGATTTTTGTGTAAGGTGAAAGGTAGGGATCTTGCTTCAAGTTTCTGCACGTGGAAATCCAATTTTCTTGCACAATTTATTGAATACACTGTCCTTACTCCAGGGACTGGTTTTTTATCTTTGATCAAATATAAGTTTGCTGTAGATGTTTGGATTGATTTCTGGTGTTTCTATTCTGTTCCATTGGTCTATCCATCTGTTTCTGTACCAGTACCATGCTGTTTTGATAACAACTGCCCTGTAGTATGTCCTGAAATCTGGTATGGTGATGCCTCCGGCTTTGTTTTTGTTGTACAAGATTGCTTTAGCTATTCGAGGTCTTTTAACTGGACAGTTCAGGCCATTAACGTTAAATGTGACTATTGCTTTGAGGTTTCCTTCCTTTACCTTCTTTCATATTGATGAAAGACAGAAGCACAAGTTTCTGTGTTTCTGTGTGTAACACATCTTTAAGCATCTTTTGCAGGACTGGACGAGTGGCGACAAATTCTTTCAATTTCTGTTTGCTGTGAAAGGTCTTTACTTCATCTTCATTCACAAATGAGAGCTTTGCAGGATATAATATTCTGGGCTGGCAGTTTTTCTCTCTTAGTACCTGGGCTATATCTCGCCATTCTCTCCTAGCTTGTAGTGTTTCTGATGAGAAGTCTGCTGTGAGTCTAACTGAAGATCCTCTGAGAGTAATCTGACATTTCTCTCTTGCACATTTTAAGATCTTTTCTTTATGTTTCACTGTTGTGAGTTTAATTATGATGTGTCGTGGTGAGGATCTCTTTTGGTCATGTTTATTAGGGGTTCTATGAGCTTCCTATACTAGGATGTCTCTGTCCTTCTCCAAACCTGGGAAATTTTCTGCTAGTATCTCACTGAAAATGCCTTCTAATCCTTTCTCCCTCTCCATGCCTTCAGGAACTCCTAGAACCCGAATGTTCGGTTTTTTGATAGTATCCTGTAGATTCCCGACAACATTTTTTAGATTTCTAATTTCCTCTTCTTTTCTTTGGTTTGCCTGTTTCCTTTCCTGTTCTCTGTCTTCTAAGTCTGATATTCTCTCTTCTGCTTCACCCATTCTGTTTTTAAGGCTCTCTAATGTGTTTGTCATTTGATCTATTGAGTTCTTCATTTCATTGTGGTTTCTCGTCACTATCACAGTTTCTTGTTATACTAGTTGTTTCATTTCATTTTGATTCCTCCTTAATATTTCATTTTCACCAGAGAGATTTTCTATCTTGTCCATTAAGGATTTCTGTAGTTCAAGAATTTGTTTTTGAGAACTTCTTAATGTTCTTATCAATTTTTTGAGATCTGCTTCTTGCATTTCTTCTATCTCATCATCTTCATAATCTTGAATTGGGGTGTCTGGTTCATTTGGGGGCATCATAGTGTCTTCCTTGCTCTTGTTACCTTGGTTTCTGCATTTGTTTGGCATATTGGATATATTCTTTGGTTCCTTTGCTGCGGTGCTTTTTCTCGTAATACTATGACTCTAGATAAGTGGACTGTCTGCTTTTGATGATCCTTAGAGGCTATGATGGTTGTGGCCAATTAGCTCTGTTTGGTTCTTCAGGTTAAGGGTGTGCCAAAGTTGACTCACCCAGATTGTTCTCTTGCTCACTCGCGCTCCCTCTTTTTTTTTTTTTGACTCAGTTGGGAAGTAATTCCGCACAGGTGAGTGGAATTGTGGGTAGTTGATGTATGAAATCTGGCCTCTGTGAAATGTATGAAATCTACCCTTGGGACCACACAAAGAGTTTATGCATCCCTCAGCGTGGTCTCAAATTCTCCGCAGTCTCTCACCAGGTTGCCAAGGTTACTGAGTTTGTGTACTTGGTGAGTTCTCTTGCCACCCCCCCTCAGATTTTCACAGTCTCAGTTTGTTAGCTCCACACACTTTAACTAGATCCTAAACTCCTGTTATTTCTCCCCACCAGAGTCAGGTTTTTCTGCTTGGCTAATGGCCGGCGCCGCTTTGCATACGTAAAATGGTGCCTTCTCTTTGTCTTGCTCGGCTTTGTAAGGTTAGAGGAGAGAGAGGCTAGTGTCTGTGCCGGTTCCACTTATTTATTTGTTTTTTTCTCTCCTCCAGTCAGCCTGATGAACTTTCCCCAGTGGGGCCTTAGGCCTCGTTCTGCCTTTCCCCGCTAATGTCTCAGGTTACTGAGGTTTTTGTCTCACCTCCCCTTCCAGCACTGGTGCACAGACTCTGTGGCTCGGCTCCTGGGGCTCGGCTTCCACACAGTGGGCAACCTTGCTCTCCCTATAGGTCCTCTGTGTCACATCCACTAGATCCAGAAGAATTTCCTCTGCAGTTTTTTCCTGAGTCTTTTCCTCAGGCTACAGCAACTCCACTTTTATTAAACTATCTTTTCCCGGACTATTGGTGTGTGCCCTCACTATTCCGCCATCTTGGCTCCCAGCGAAACTACTTTTTAGCAACTTAAAGAAAGCAATAACTTGTTTCAGTTTGTTTATATTTTATAACTTGCTGTTGTATGGCATTATATCTACCAATAGTCACCCTTAACAGTATTTTTGATGTGATTTACATGGTGGCAAATTGTTCATATTTATTAACATATTATATTATTTTGTTTTAATAATAATCAATAGGTGGATGTGTTAGGGCCAGTAATGGAATTCTGAGGCATCAGGATGGAGAATTCTATTATGATTGCCTGGAGTGAGTGAGCAATTGGAAGGTTTTTTGCCCAAGACAAAGATAAAACTTGAGCAATGACAGGAACTATGAGAAGCTAGGGGAACTCAATGCTGAAGCTAATATCAAAAAGAAGGAGCTGGATTTTTAATAAGAGAGATGAAATCAAGGATCTGGTAGAGGATAGGCATGGGCTTAGGCAGGGAAAGTAGGAAAGATTATGAATAATTACTATGAAGACAGTTTCATACCTCTGACATTTATGGATCAGTGAGCATGGGACATGTGGATGTATCAGACTGGCATAGAAACATAGCAAAGACAGGGGCAGAACCCATAAGGTAACACCTGAATAACTGTATGGCCAATGCCTTTCAGCTCCTTGGATATTACTAAATCTGAACTAAACTCAAGTCTCCATATATTTCTTGATATTGTCATTGGATTTTTTAGTTCACTTTACTTCAGTCTAGCCCAGCTCTCCTTCACAGCTACAATTATGCACATAAATATGAGGCTGCTATTTCCTCCAGTGAATCAAAGCAAGTCTTTTGAAATTCATTCTTATCTTTATCATTTTAAGTAGTATCTTTGTCACACATGGGATGTAATAAGACATTTCAAGTTTTCTTGAGAAGTTGGAATGTGATATATAAGCAAATGAAGATTAACATGTGAAAATCTATTCCACATAATTGCATTTTCAGAAAGTATCTGGCTTAGAAAACTCAAAAACCATATGTAAAATTCCTGGCAATGATGAAGTGTTTAAATGTTGAGCTCTGGATCAGACTGAAAATATAGGAAAAAAGAAATAACTCTAGATTATTTCCTTCCTTTAGATAAAAAAAGAAAAGAGTGTGATTTGATAGTTTAAAAGAATGGACTAATTATGCACAAGTGCTGTAGCATGAATCATTTGGTTTTGTAAAATGAAATGTTTATAATTAAAGAAACTTGCAAAATCATACCTATTACAAAGCATGATAAATCTTTGAAGTTTTGTTTGTTAAAAAAGGCAAGAAATTGGACTTTCCTTAAGGGCATAGTTAAAGATAAAGAAGAAAATAATGATTCTTTATTTTCTTCATTATGCACTTAGGGCATTTCTTATATTCAACACACTGCATTTCAAAAACTTACATTAACTCTACTAAAATATAGACCTGACATCTTGGTAATTTACCATATATTAAAGATTTTTCAAATTCAATGTGACATTATTCTCAGTTCATCTTAAAGCAAAGAAACGTGGGAGAGTTACCTGGATAATTTTGAAAAATAAGAGCAATGAGGGCAGACTCTCCTTATTTGATAGTAAAGCATATCATACATGCACAATAGGACCAAGGTCAAGCAGAAACTTGGAACAAAATATCAAATCCAGATGTAGACCCAAATAAACTAAGGCTAAATGTGGCATCTCAATCAGCAGATAAAATTGAATTATCTAGGGTAGGCAATTTGGTGCAGTGGTTAAGACAACACTTGAGACACCTGCATCCTGTATTGGACTGACAGGCTTTGGGCTCAGCCCTGTTTCCAATCCCAGTTTCCTGTTAATGCACACTCTGAGAAGTACTGTGTGATGGTTCAAGTGGCTGAGTCCCTGCCACCCAAGAACTTGGAGGAAACCTAGGCTGAGTTTTGGGCTTCTTTCTTTGGCCTTGTCCAGTTGCAACTGTTGCAGGCATTTGAGGAGTCAATCAGTGTATGGATGATCTCTTTCTCCCTCTGTCTGTCTCTGTCTCCCTGCCTTTCTGCCTTTCAGATAAATAAAAATTTAAATAGAGATCAATTACCTAATTGATGGTGTTGGAATAACTGGAAAGCCACTAGGGAGGAGAAAGTTCATTCTGTATTCATTATATTCACATCTTACTTACAAATCAATTCCAGATATATTATGAGCATAAAAAGGAAATCATAGATGCAATGGAAAAATAGATATATCCAAACAAAAATTTTGTAGGTAGATAATTACTCTAAAGTTATTGTCAAAAAAAGATAAAAAGATTGATTCATTTAACTTCGTAAAATTAAATAGCCATATGTTTAAAAACAGTGTGAACCAAATTATATGATAAACCATAAACAGGGAAAATAATTTTACTTTTAAACATGACAAAGAACTGTAACTTAAATTTTAGGGAAATACTCTTTGAAATGAGAATCCAAGCTGAAAATCAATGGGTCAAACTTGATACTTTGCCCTAACATTCACACCCAATCCATGAACAACTGTTACCAAACTGTTTTGATTATAACTACCCTGTAGTAAGTTTGGAAAACTGGTATTGTGATGCCTCCGGCTTTGTTTTTGTTATACAGTATTGCTTTAGCTATTCGAGGTCTCCGGTGCATCCATATGAATTTCAGCATCATTTTTCCAGATCTGAGAAGAATGTCTTTGGTATTTTGATTGGTATCACATTGAATCTATAAATTGCTTTTGGGAGAATGGACATTTTGATGATATTGATTCTTCCAATCCATGAACATGGAAGATTTTTCCATTTTTTTGGTATTCTCTTCTATTTCTTTCTTTAAGGTTTTGTAATTTTCATTGTAGAGATATTTGACATCCTTGGTTAAGTTTATTCCAAGGTATTTGATTGTTTTTTAACTATTGTGAATGGAATTGATCTTAGAAGTTCTTTCTCAGCCGTGGCATTGCCTGTGTATACAAAGGCTGTTGATTTTTGTGCATTGATTTTATATCCTGCTACTTTGCCAAACTCTTCTATGAGCTCCAATTGTCTTTTAGTAGAGTTCTTTGGATCCCCTAAATAAAGAATCATATCATCTGCAAAGAGGGAAAGTTTGAGTTCTTCCTTCCCAATTTGTATCCCTTTAATTTCTTTTTCTTGCCTAATGGCTCTGGGTAAAACTTCGAGAACTATATTGAATAGCAGTGGTGAGAGTGGGCATCCCAGTCTGGTACCAGATCTCAGTGGAAATGCTTCCAACTTTTCCCATTCAATAGGATACTGGTCATGGGTTTTTCATAAATTGCCTTGATTTTGTTGAGGAATGTTTCTTCTATATCCAATTTGCTTAGAGTTTTCATTCTGAGAGTATGTTGATTTTTCAAATGCTTTCTCTGCATCTATTGAGATAATCATACGGTTTTTTTCTGCAGTTTGTTAATGTGGTGTATCACATTGATTGATTTGTGAACATTGAACCATCCTTGCATACCAGAGATAAATCCCACTTGGTCTGGGTGGATGATCTTTCTGATGTGTTGTTGTATTCTGTTGGCCAGAATTTTATTGAGGATTTTTGCATCTATTTTCATTAGGGATATTGGTCTGTAATTCTCTTTCTCTGCTACGTGTTTTTCAGATTTAGGAATAAAAGTGACGCTGGCTTCATAGAAAATTTGGTAAGATTCCCTCTCTTTCGATTGTTCTGAATAGTTTGAGAAGAATTGGAGTTAGTTCTTCTTTAAATGTCTAGTAGAATTCAGCAGTGAATCAATCTGGTTCTGGGCTTTTCTTTGTTGGCAGGAACTTTATTACAGATTCAATTTCTGACTGGTTATGGGTCTGTTTAGATTTTCTATGTCTTCATGGTTCAATTTAAGTAGGTTGTATGTGTCCAGGAATCAATCCATTTCTGATAGATTTCCCATGTTGCTGGCATATAACTCTTTGTAGTAATTTCTGATGATTGTTTTTATTTCTGTGTTGTCTGTTGTTACATTTCCTTTTTCATCTCTGGTTTTGTTGATTTGGGTCTTTTCCTTCCTTTTTTTAGTTAGTTGGGCCAATGGTGCATCAATTTTGTTTATTTTTTCAAAAAACCAGCTCTTCATTTTGCTGCTTTTGTAATTTTTTTTATTCAATTCTGTTTTTTTCTTCTCTAATTTTAATTATTTCTCTTCTCCTACTAGTTTTGGGTCTGGTTTGCTGCAGTTTTTCTAGATCCTTGAGATGCATTGATAGCTCATTTGTTAGGTGCCTTTCCAATTTCTTGATGTAGGCACCTATTGATATAAACTTTCCTCTTAACACTGGTTTTGCTGTATCCCATAGGTTTTGGTATGTTGTGCTGTTATCCTCATTTACTTCCAGAAAGTTTTTGATTTCTCTTTTGATTTTTCTGTGACCCATGTTCACTCAGGAGCATGTTGTTCAGTCTCCATGTGTTTGCATATGCTCTAGAGATTCTTGAGTTACTAATTTCCAGCTTCATTCCATTGTGGTCAGAGAAGATGCCTGGTACGATTTTGATTCTTTTGAATTTGCTGAGACTTGCTTTATGGCCTAGTATGGTGGTAAATCCTAGAGTAAGTTCCATGCACTGCTTAGAAGAATGTCTATTCTTCAAGTGTAGGATGAAAAGTTCTGTAGATATCTATTAGATTATTTGGTCTATAGTGTCGATTAAATCTGCTGTTTGCTTGTTGATTTTCTGTCTGATTGATCTGTTTATTGCAGGAAGTGGAGTACTGACGTCCCCCAATGCTATTGTATTGGAGTCTAAGTCTCCCTTTAAGTCTCTTAACATATCTTTTAAATAAACCAGTGCCCTGTAATTAGGTGCATATATGTTCATAATAGTAGTTACATCTTCCTGTTGAATTGAATTGATCCTTAATCATTATATAGTGTCCCTCTTTGTCTCTCTTAATAGTTTTTGTGTTAAAGTTTATTTTGTCTGATATTAAGATGGCTACACCAGCTGTTTTTTTTTTTTTTTTTTGCATGGAATATCTTTTTCCAACCTTTCACTTTCAGTCTGCATGCATATTTGTTGGAAATATGTGTTTCTTGTAAGCAGCAAATAGATGGGCTTTTTAAAAATCCATGCAACCAGTCTGTGTCTTTTAACTGGAGAGTTGAGGCCATTAACATTCCATGTGACTATTGATAAGTACTAATTTTGCCCTGGCAGTTTCCCAAAGATATTTCTAATATATGCTTTGAACTTCCTGTGATCTTTTACTTGGAGGTTTTCTTCCTTTACCTTCTTTCATATTGATGGCCGTGTTTCTGTGTTTCTGTGTGTAACACATCTTTAAGCATCTTTTGCAGGGCTGGATGAGTGGTGACAAATTCTTTCAAATTCTGTTTGCTGTGAAAGGTCTTTATTTCACCTTCATTCACAAAGGAGAGCTTTTCAGGATATAATATTCTGGGCTGGGAGGTTTTTTCTCTTAGTACTTAGTCTATATCTTGCCATTCCCTCCTAGCCTGTAGGGTTTGTTATGAGAAGTCTGCTGTGAGTCTAATTGGAGATCCTCTGAGAGTAATCTGACATTTCTCTCTTGCACATTTTAGAATGTTTTCTTTATGTTTCACTGTTGTGAGTTTAATTATGATGTGTCGTGGTGAGGATCTCTTCTGGTCATATTTATTGGGAGTTCTGTGTGCTTTCTGTACTTTCTCCAAAGTACAGAAAGTTCTGTTTCTTTCTCCAAACCCGGGATGTTTTCTGCTAATATCTCATTAAAAAGGTCTTATAATCTTTTCTCTCTACATGCCTTCAGGAACTCCTAGAACCTGAATGTTGTATTTTTAATAGTATTCTCTAGATTCCCAACAATATTTTTTAGATTTCTAATTTCTTCTTCTTTTCTTTGGTTTGACTGTATTCTTTCCTGTGCTCTGTCTCCTAAGTCCGATTTTCTCTCTTTTTCTCTCTTCTGCCTCACTGATTCTGTTTTTAAGGCTCTCAACTTGTTTTTTATTTGTTCTATTGAATTCTTCATTTCATTTTGATTTCTCTTCAATATCTCTATTTCATGTTCTATTAAATTCCTCATTTCATTTTGATTCCTCCTTAAGATTTCATTTTCAGAAGGGAGATTTTCTATCATGTCCTGCATGGATTTCAGTAGTTCATGCATTTGTTTTTGGTTACTTCTAAATATTCTTATCATAATTTTTTTGAGTTCCATTTCTTGCATTTTTCCTATCTTGTCATCTTCATAATCTTGTATTGATGTGTCACATTCTTTTGGGAGCTTCGTGTTGTTTTTCTTTTTCTTGTTTCCTTGGTTGTTGCATTTGTTGTTTGGCATTTGTAATTGGACAGTCTGCTTTCAGTGACTCTCTAGAGGCTTGTAGTTGCTGTGGCCAGAGAGCTCTGTTCAGTTCTTCAGAGTTAAGAGTGACACACCCAGGTCTGGCATGGTAAATTTCCTCTCTCTCTCTCTCTTTCTCTCTCTCTCTCTTTCTTTTAATCAGAGGGGAAGTAATTCTGCTCAGCTGAGCTCTTCTCCTCAATGGCAGTCAGTGCCTGAGCATTAGTCCCAGTGGATATAATATTCGTCTGCTCTGTTCCAAGGACCACACAAAGGATCTGTGCAGTCTTCAGTGTAAGCTCAGATTCCCCTGCAGTGTCTCTCACCGGGTTGCCAGGGCCACCCTAGCTGGTGCCATCTCCCACCAAGACTACTCAAGTCTCAGCCACACTGTGAGCTCTCCCACACGCCCTGTTTTTTTTTTTTTTTTTTCCTGTCCCGGTTCATAAGCTCCACACATTCACTAGGTCTTGGTCTCCTGTTATTACTCCCCACCAGAGTCAGGTTTCTCTGTTTGGCTGGTTTCTGGGTGCAGCCCTGAGCTGGTGCAGCTGTTACGTATGTCTAAAATGGCACCTGCCATATCATACCCTGGCTTTTGTTAGGTGATTGGAGAGAGAGAATCATGTCCGTACTGTTGCTTTTATTTTTTCTCTCCTCTAGTTAGGCTGGTGTACTTGCCCCATGGGGCTTCAAGCCTCGTTCTCTCTAGGCTCTTCCTGCCACTTTTTCACCAGTGTCTCTTGCTACTGCGGTTTTATCTCACCTCACCTTCCATTGCTGGTGTGGAGACTCAGCAGCTGCAGTCCCTAGCTGTGGGCACCTGTGCCCTCCACGTAGATCCACCATGTCCCTCTAATTATGGAAGAGTTTCCTGTGCCGTTTTTTCCCTAATTCTTCCCTGAGACTACACCATCTTCAGTTTTATTAATCTATCTTCTCCAAGACTATCAGTAAGCTCCCTCCCTATTCTGCTATCTTGGCTCCTCCCTCCCTTCTACTTAAATTCTTGAAATGGACTGCCCACCCAGTGTTTCCTTTCTGAAATTGCTACCCTTTCACATCCAGAGTGACATTTTCGAAGTTTAACCCATTGTTCTCTAATTTAGAAATTTCAAAAGGTTTGATCTTGCCTAATGAATAAAATACCAAACCCTTGCATATGGCTACCAGGCTTTTCAGCCTAAGTTCTATGCAATGATTATTGCTGCTGCTCTAGAGAGAGGGAGAGGCCCATATGGGATGCCAGCGCCGCAGGCAGAGGATTAACCAAGTGAGTCATGGCATTGGCCCCTGACACTCTTATTTATAATGTCAGTGATCACCGAAGGCTCTTGTCATGCACTGCTAAGGCTATGGAAGCCTCTTGATTCCACAAATTCTGACATTATTTAGATTAGGTCTTAATCAAAGTGTAAGTTCTCTCCTCCCTTCAGAGAAAGGTACCTCCTTCTTTTATGGCCTTTTCTTTCCACCAGAATCTCACTCACAGAGATCTTTCATGTAGGTCATTTGTTGCCACAGTGTCTTGGCTTTCCGTGCCTGAAATATTCTCATGGGCTTTTTAGCCAGATCTGAATACCTTAAGGGCTGATTCTGAGGCTAGAGTGCTGCTTAGGGCATTTGCCATTCGATGAGTCTGCTGTGTGTCCTGCTTCCCATGTTGGATCACTCTCCTTTTTAATTCTATCAGTTATTTTTAGCAGACACTTGATCTTATTTATATAATCCCTTTAACATTTAATCCTATCTTTATGATAAGTTATGAACTTAAACTGATCACTTTAACTAGTAAGATGGCATTGGTACCTGCCAACTTAATGGGATTTGGGATCCAATGGCAAGTTTTTAGTAATGTTTACTTCTTATCACTGCCTAATTTCTTTAGTTTTCTTTTATTATTATTATTATTTTTTTTTTGACAGGCAGAGTGGACAGTGAGAGAGAGACAGAGAGAAAGGTCTTCCTTTTGCCGTTGGTTCACCCTCCAATGGCCGCCGCGGTAGGCGCGCTGCGGCCGGCGCACCGCGCTGATCCGATGGCAGGAGCCAGGTGCCTATCCTGGTCTCCCATGGGGTGCAGGGCCCAAGCACTTGAGCCATCCTCCATTGCACTCCCTGGCCACAGCAGAGAGCTGGCCTGGAAGAGGGGCAGCCGGGACAGAACCGGCGCCCCGACCGGGACTAGAACCCGGTGTGCCGGCGCCGCAAGGCGGAGGATTAGCCTAGTGAGCCGCGGCGCCGGCCTAATTTCTTTAGTTTTCTTTTACTTCTTCCCAACACAATGTTGCCTCTTGAGAGTTGGATTACTCTAGGCCCATCTTACCAACCACAGTGTCTGGCATTACAAATTGATATTTGCCCAAAATACACTGCAAAATAGTGTACATATAGAAATATGTTTAATAAGAGAAGGGTTATCAATAAATCAAGAAAGCATGATTTTTACTTATAAAGGAAAAAATCAATTGTACATGTGTAAGAAACAAAGTTCTGAAATATTCACACTGAAGAGTTAAAATGGCAATCTTAGGATGATTAAAATGCTAATGATTTTTTTTATTCCTTCTCCATTTGATTGAATTCTTTTGACTGGAAACCAAATAATGTTTGAAACAGTTTTGCTGCAGAACGGGTAGCTTGGTATAAAAAGTAGAAAACAGGTCTTTGTTATCTACTTTGGAGCACTAGGTCATATGTCAAGAGAATGATTTTGAACTCTTAATGATTTAAAAATATGTATCTCTAGGGCCGGTGCCATGGCACACTAGATTGATCCTCTGCCTGCGGTGCTAGTATCCCATATGGGCACCGGTTCTAGTCCTGGTTGCTCCTCTTCCAGTCCAGCTCTCTGTTGTGGCCTGGGATAGCAGTGGAAGATGGCCCAAGGTGCTTGGGCCCTGCACCCGCATGGGAGACCAGGAGGAAGCACCTGGCTCCTGGCTTCGGATTGGCCCAGCTTCAGCCGTTGCAGCCATTTGGGGAGTGAGCCAGAGGAAGGAAGACCTTTCTCTCTGTCTGTCTCTCTCACTGTCTAACTCTGCCTGTCAGATAAATAAATAAAATCTTTAAAAGAAATGTATCTCCCAATGACACAATGTGGTAGAGCCTAGGGTCCAAAAGAAAGTAAAACATTGTAGATTATTTGCCTCAAAAATTAAAAAAAAGAGATCTAATGTTATTCTCTGTATTATTCTATAATAAAGTGCCACTGAACTTTATTTTTTCCCATGGGAGGTTATACAGAAAAGATTTCACACAGCTGGTCAGAGACTGTTCAGAGAGACTTGCTTACAGCCTGGCCCTTGATGGTCATTTGGGAACCTAAATTTCCCACCCTTAACTGATAAGAGTGGATCATTCTGCCTGAATTGTTCTGCCTAACCCCAAACTAATGGAATTTGTTATACAGTTTATTTCTTCCTGAGTGTCTGAAATTTTAGTATGTGTTAGTCTGAGGCTGCCCACATGCCCAATTTCTAGTAAACACTCTGTGCCCTGGGTCTCTAATGAGCTTTCGTGGTTGGTGACATTTCATGTATATTGTACCAGCTCAGGGATTAAAGCATCCTATATTACTCCAATGGAAGAAAACACTTGGAAGCTTGTGACTTGTTTCCCCATAGACTTCACTTCATGGGCATATATTTGCTCATGCTGCTTTGTCTCTTTTGCTTGAAATAAATCATAGCCCAGAGAACTATATGCTAATTCCTGTGAGTCCTCTTGGTAAGTCATGAAACCTGTGAGTGGTCTTGAGGGCTTTCAGAGTTGAATCTCTAGCCTGTTTTAGATATAATTGTTTTGGCTATATTATGATTAACATAGATGGTATCTTGTCTAAAATACAATATAATGAATTTGCCACACATCTTCCTTCATAATGCTGTTGTGGGCAACTGACTCATTGAAAGGTTCTCCAATTGTAATGTAACTCTAAATAAAATGCAGATTTCATTGAGTCTGATTGGGCTGAATTCCAGCTTGGATTAAGAAAATAGATTCTGGTTTGGACAATTTAGGTATTAGGACAGCCTATGGGAAACTATACCCTCTATTTCCCTAAGTGGAATTTGTAGTTTCTTCTACCAAGTAGGAAGTGGACTAGGAACTGAGAATCATTATATGGAACAGAAGTGGGTGAATTATGATATCTGATTCACAAATCTCATCAGAAGATATTTTTTCCTTTTTGAAAATATTGCTTAGCTGAGTCATTCCAATGAATGCCTTTCTTTTCTTCTTAAAACTTTTTATGCCCCTTCTTTGAAATTTTCTACTAGTAGAAAACAAATTATTCTTTTTGTTTATTGAATCAAATACCTGATAGCTTGGCATGAATCCCTTAAGAATTTGTTGTTGCTCTGACCATATTATGTTTGGAGTGTCAAGCACAGAGAACTTGCTCATGGGCTTATGGCTTTGCTCTCTCACTAACTAGCTGTGTAACTCTGGCTAAGCTACTTAACTTATAATACTCTCTATCATTATTGAAAAAAAAACATAATAACATTACCATGGCTGTTGATAAGTTGATAATAAGTATAAAACAATTATGTGGCCATTACTAATGATTCCTTTTCCACACGAAGTGTACCTACAACTGAGATAGATATAATGAGGCATAAAGAAATAAGATGTCAGCTGCATTAGTGAGAAAGTTAATTGGAGACCATGACCTTAGATCCTTTGCCAAGAGCATTTACAAATACTTTACCTTGGAATTAGACTTACAAACCCAGCCCCTGGCAAAACTAGATAACTATCTGCCTCCTCCAAGGGGCTTTGCAGAGCACAGGGAAGTCCAAAATGCACCCATTTGCTTTTCAAACTTACTCCCAGATAAACCTCCATGGACTTCACTCATATTTTTCCGAACTTCACCTGTTGAAAAAGACATTTCTATTCTTTGGCATGAATTAATAATGCAAATAGCAATCAGAAAAAATGCACTACTCTGATTGAAGGTCTTCCAGAGGAAAGGAAATTTTCCAAGAAACAGAGCTCAATATTACACATGACAGAGGAGGTTTCTGCTGAGTGTTCACTCTCATTTTTAACCAAAATTGTTCAATGAAAGGCTAAAGACTTAGAGATCACAGTCTTGCTTAGTTTACTTCTTACCTAAAATGGTATCTTGGCAATAAGTGAGAATACTAAGCAGAACACTCCTAATTTGAGACTTTGTTCTGTAGTTTGAATACATACTGTGGTAAGAATAAGGAGATATGTTCTGGGAAAACCTCAATTCTATGTTTGACTCTAAGTTTTTTGAACTTGGGCAAGTCTTGTAACTTTCACTAAACTATGGTGCTAATAATACCCTTGCTACATGCTTTACAGGAATAAAACAAGTGAATGGATGTGAAAGTCTCTTGGAAAATATAAAAAAAAAAACATCATAAACATTAGAAATGCATAGGTCTATATTTGCATTCAAAGGAAAAAAATCACAGCATATTTATATTCTTCACAATGATTTTTGACTCCCCATAGAATATTTTCAAAATCCAAGCATGATTCATTTATATCTCTGCTAATCCATTATTTCCATGAACAAGAATACTCAAGCGACCAGGTGGTAAACATAACTTATTCTTTGTCTCCTTCTATTCTTCAAATTTCAAGAATGAGCATAGGTTTCTTTTTTAAAAAATGAAAGTACGGTAAAATTTGTTTATTTAAAAACAACACTCTCCAATTGATCTCTAGTGTCTAGAGATGACAATCACAACTCCTTAGTATTATATTTGTGCCTCCTAGCACCTGCACTCAGTTTTTCTTTCACATGGTTTTAAAACAGATTTATTTACTCATTTATGTGACAGGAAAAATGATGTAGGGAGAGAAAAACACCTTCCATCCGTCTTTTCACCCCCCTCAAATGGCCATATTGGCCTAGGCTATCCTGGGCCAAACCCAGAAGCTTAGAACATCATCCGGGCCTTCCACGTGCATGGCAATAATTTGCTGCTTTCCTGGGTGCATTAGCTGGGAGCTGGATCAGAAGGAGAGCTCCCGGACTCAAACCTGCACTCTGGTATGTTCTGCAGTCATCAAAAGCACAGGTCTAATCACAGGGACCAAACCCTTAGTGCCATAATGCTGGGTCCCTGTCTTTCACAATATTATCTCCTCTTATTCTTTTTATGGGTACCTAGCTTACTAAAAAATCAGTCCTCTTTTGTGTTGTTCAAAGAAAAACAATTGAACAATGTTTACTTCTGTGTTTCTGTTTATCCTATTTCTTCCTTTGATGCTATTTAACTGTCTGGCTCATAGTATCTTATTCTCCAAGTTTTTTATTGAATCAATATTTTCACATTATTCTCTGATATACTCAACCATAGAACCCATCTTTTTCCATGGACTGTCTATTTTTCTTTTTGAATGTGTCTTATTTTGCTCATTTCATTTGTCATTGTGTTTGTATTCATCACAGTGCCTGGTAATGTGCCTTCCTCTTAGCGCTCATTTTCTAAAATGTTAATTGGTTTGAAAAAGCTACAATAAAATAAATGACCCAATGATGCCTCTTTCCCAGTGGTTTTATCCTAAAGCACAAAACTATTCCCTCAGGATAGCATAATCTAGAAAGATGAAAGCACCAAACGTTAGCCCAATAGTTTTTAAACCGTTAAAAGCCAAGAAAATCTAATAATGAATGCATCAAAAAATTTGTTTTTCTGTTTCATTATTTCTCTGTCCTTTGTATTACTGATTAACGTGTAAACACCATGCTAATGAGGTCCCTTGTGGACTACTTCACATCTTTAATCTATGCCCATAAGGTGAGTTGCAAATATACTCCTTAATCACAATTAGAATCTAATGATATACTTTAAATGTAGCAACCTGTTATTGCCCTCATTTCTGAAAAAAAAAAAAAAAGTAAAACGTCAAAATGGGAAAAAACATTATTATATTTGCAAGCAAAAATACTGATTTGTGTAGGTTATTTGTGTGTTTAATAGGCATTAGATGACTCACCTGAATAGTAATATTGTCTATCTTGTAAATATGATTTGATATATAGCTAATATGAAAGATATTATAAGGGCATAGGGGCTGGCACTGTGGCATAGTGGGTAAAGCTGCTGCCTGCAGTGCTGGCATCCTATATGGGCGCCTGTTTGGGTCCCGGCTGTTTCACTTCTGATCCAGCTCTTTGCCGCGGTCTGGGAAAGCAGCAGAGCATGGCCCAAGTCCTTGGGCCCCTGCACTTGCATGGAAGACCCGGAAGAAGCTCCTGGCTCCTGGCTTCAGATCAGCCCAGCTCCGGTTATTGCAGCCATCTGAGGAGTGAACCAGTGGATAGGAGACCTCTTTCTCTCTCTCTCTCTCTCTGCCTCTGCCTCTGCCTCTCTGTAACTCTGCCTTTCAAATAAATAAATAAATCTTTCCAAAAAGAAGAAAATGTATTATATACCTTTATTATTATTAAATAATTATTATTTTAAAATAATGAATAAAAGATCTTCAATAATGACTAATAGCCACATCTCTCTCTCTCTTAGTCTCTCTCTCTCTCTCACACACACACACACACGAGAGAACAAATAATGGTGCTTTGTATATATAGTGGCAGGGGTAGGTTATTATCTAAGTGTGGGAATATTCAAATAATAAAACAATTCTCATCATGGTAAAACAACTATACAAAAATCCTTTAAATATCAAGCAGCTCTTTTATTGTTTTTATATAACCCTTAAATTGAAAATCCTTCCCTAGTCAAAATTTCTCTTTAAGTGTATCTTTGCCATATTAAAGTAGGTGGCACAGAAAAATATTCTCATAGCTATCTCCACTCAGGCTGACTTAAGTTACCCCTGCCACCCATGTGGGAGACCCTGATGAAGCTCCTGGCTCCTGGCTTCAGCCTGGCCCAGCTCTGGTCATTGCAATAATTTGGGGGAGTGAACCAACAAATGGAAGATCTCTTTCTTTCTCTCTGTAACTCTGCCTTTCAAATAATAAATAAATCTTAAAAAAAAAACCCTTCAAATCCAATAAACACAAACGATCTACTAATTTAATGGGCTGATGATTGTTTTGTAGACTCAAAGACATTAACAATGTGAATAAGATGCTAAGCATGATCAGACCTAGATCTTGAGCACATCTGAGGTTTTAGTGATGACCAGGTTCTATTCTTTTTTTGAACCATTGTTAACACATCTCTTTCAAGAACGTGCCTTGATGTTACCTGGATACATATAATAAATATAATGTAAATACATAAATATAATGAGCCTACTCTGTTCAGTCTTTTTTCAAAATCCTTGAAAACATTTGTATGGCCTGATTCCAAGGAATCTTATTTAAAAATAATCCAACACAGGGATTGACGTATCTTTCTTTCAAAACTATAGTTGAGATGATGCAAAATATGTTTGTATTTTTTAAAGATTTATTTATTTATTTGAGAGGCACAGTTAGAGAGGGAGAGAGAGAGAGAGAGGTCTTCCATCCAGTGGTTTACTACCCAAATGGCCACAATTTCTGGAGCAGGGGCGATCTGAAGCCAGAAGCCAGGAGCCTATTCTGGGTTTCCCACATGGGTACAGAGGCTCAAGCACTTGGGCCATCTTCTACTGCTTCCCCAGGCCATCAGCAGGAAGCTAGATTTGAAGTGGAGCAGCTAGGACTCAAACTGGCATCCATATTAGATTCTGGAGCCACAGGCATAGGCTTAACTTACTAAGCCACAGTGAGGTCTCACATGTTTGTATTTTTATTAATTTTAAAGAGTAGGGCTGGAGCTGTGGTGCAGTAGGTTAATCCTACACCTGCGATGCTGGCGTCCCATATGGGTGCCGGTTCGAGTCCCCTGGCTGCTCCTCTTCTGATCCCAGCTCTCTGCTATGGCCTGGGAAAGCAGTAGAAGATGGCCCAAGTGCTTGGGTCCCTGCACCACTGTGGGAGACCCAGAAGAAGCTCCTGGTTTCTGACTTTGGATTGGCTCATCTCTGGCCATTGTGGCCATTTGGGGAGTGAACCAGAAAATGGAAGACCTTTCTCTCTGTCTCTCCCTCTCACTGTCTGTTAATCTACATTTCAAATAAAAAGTAAAATCTTTAAGAAAAAACATTAATATAAAATGACAATATAAAATTTAAAAGTTCTCATAGAAAATGATCATAGAACTTCAAAGAAAATGAAACCCAGTCCCTAGCAACTTCTGATACGCTTTCTGTCTCTATTGATTTCATATTCCGGATGTTTCATATAAGTGCGGCCCTTTGTGTCTGTGTTCTGTCACTTTGCATAATCCTTCTGAAGTTCATCTTTGTTGTAGATGCATCTGTAGTTGATTCCTTTTTATGGTTGGGTAATATTAAAATTTCTCCATGTCACCAACAATTACTATTTTCTGTAAAGCTGGTATCACAGGATGTTTTGATTTGCATTTCCCTAAATGGTTGATGATTAATGATTTTGAACATATTTTCATGTGCTTCTTGGATATTTATATACCTTCTTTTTAAAAAAATTGTTTATTTATTTGAAAGGCAGAGCATATGAGGAGAAAGAAGGAGAGACGCAGAGATTTTTCCATCCATTGGTTCATTTCCCAAATGGCTGAAATAGTAGGAGCTGGGCCTTTCTGAAGCCAGGAGCCAGGAGTTGCTTCTGGGTCTCCCATGTGGGTGCAGGGGCCAAAGGACTTGAACCATCTTCCACTGCTTTCCCAGGCACATTAGCAGGGAGCTGAATGAGAACTGGATCAGCCAGAACTTGATTCACCACCCATGTGGGATGCCAGCATTGCAGGTGGCAGCTTTACTGACTACATCAGAACGCTAGCCCCAAATTATATACCTTCTTTGGAGACATGTTTACCACAGTCCTTTGCTCATTTCTAATTGGGCTGCTTGTCCTTTTGTTGTTGAGTTTTAAGTGGATTTTTTTTTTAGAATTCTTGAATTCTTGATACTACTTTGTTTTCAGATATATTGTTTGCAAATATTTACTCCTATTCTGTGGATTGTCTTTTTGCGTTCTTGATGATAATGTCCTTTGTTGCACACTTTTAAATTTTCTTGAAGTCCAATTTATTTTCTTTTCTTTTGTTGCTTGTGCTTTTGGTTTTAAATATAAGAACCTACTGACAGGTCAAGGTCATGAAGATTTGCTCTTTATTGTTTTTCTAAGAGTTTTATAGTTTTAGCTCTTACGTTTAATTCATTCATTCATTTTGAATAGATTTTTGTGCATACAATTATTTAGGTATCCAACTTTACTCTTTTGCATGAGAAAGGGAGGGGGGAGGGGGGAGAAAGAAGAAGGGGGGAAGAGAGATGGAGTCCAAGAGGACTCCACAGTCCTCAAATGACTGTGATGGCTGGGGCTGGGATGAGCCATGGGCCAAAGCTAGGAGCTGGGAACTTAATCTGGGCACCCACATGGGTAGTAGGAGCCCTGTAACTTGAGTCAGTATGTGCATTAGGAATCAGAGATTATACATGGTCATCGACCCTAGGAACTCCAATGTGGGAAATGGACATCTCAACTGACATCTTTCTACAGACATTAATTAATTAATTGGTTAATTAGTTTACTTGAAAGACAAACTGAGAGAAAGTGATGAGAGAGAGAAAGAGAGAGAGAGAGAGAGATAGAAAATCTTTAATTTACTGTTTCATTCTCTAAAGGGCTGGGCAAGGTTGATGCCAGGACTTTAGAATTCCATCTAGATTGCCCACATAGGTGGCAGGGTTCTAATATGTCAGCATTATCCTTTGCCTTTCCAGATACGTTTGTGGGAAGCTAGATCAGAAGCAGAGGAGCTGAGACTTGAATCAGCACTCTGATATTGGATGCAGGCGTCCCAAGTTGTAGCCTTATTTGCTGTGACTCAATGCCTGCCTGTTACCCGACATCATAACAGCCAGGCTAAGCACCTGCCCCAGACTTCTGTAGCATGTACTGCATACTTCTGTAGTGTGTAATAATTTTTAAAATTGGTATGCTCAACTATGTTGTTCCTTTTCAGTATTTTGTTTATTCATGTTTCAGAAAATTTCATCCCATCAGATTTTCATTATTTCATTTTTAATGGTTAGACAACATTTTACATAGGATAGGGGGAAAGGAAAATAAGGATAAGAAGGGACTCAGAGAAAACAGAAAGAGGGCAGGTGGTAGGGAAAACAATCCTCAAATGATGTTGTAAATATTCCTAGAGAAGTAGAAAACAACAAAACAATAGCAGCTAATATAAAAAAGAGATTATTCTTAGAATCAGAAAGAACTCTTGTATGTTAAAAATAGAGAACTGAGTTTAAAAAATTTAATAGATTGATAAAAAGCTGAAATTGGCTCTATCAACTGGAGAAAAATAAAAGGACATGGAGATGGAAATTTTTCTAAAATATAATAAAATAAGAAGATTAAACTAAAGGGCCACATCTTTCAAATGAGAATTCTATAATGGAAAAACCATGAAAAAGTAGGCAAACAAATTATGAACAAATGATCCAAGAATGTTTCCTACAACTTACCTTTTAGACCTTAAGAAGGTCTACCAAAAAAAAAAAAAAAAACGCACAACAAACAACAAAAAAGAAGTTCTACCATAATGAATGGAAAATCCACACAAAGGTGTAACATTTTGAAATATCATTATAGGATTGATAAAGAAGATATCCTAAGTTTCCATAGTATTGAGAATCAGAGTATATTGGAAATCAGTGTCACTGGACCTTGTTCTTTTTTTTTTTTTTTTTTTTTTTTTTTTTTTGATAGGCAGAGTGGATAGTGAGAGAGAGAGAGACAGAGAGAAACATTTTCCTTTTTTCCTTTTTGCCATTGGTTCACCCTCCAATGGCCGCTGCGGCCGGCACACTGCGCTGATCCAAAGCCAGGAGCCAGGTGCTTCTCCTGGTCTCCCATGCGGGTGCAGGGCCCAAGCACTTGGGCCATCCTCCACTGCACTCCCGGGCCATAGCAGAGAGCTGGCCTGGAAGAGGGGCAACCGGGATAGAATCTGGCGCCCCAACCGGGACTAGAACCCGGTGTGCCGGCGCCGCAAGGCGGAGGATTAGCCTGTTAAGCCACGGCGCCGGCCTGGACCTTGTTCTTGTACAGACTTCTGTAGCATGTACTCCATACTTCTGCAGTATGTAATAAATTTTAAAATTGGTATGCTCAACTATGCTGTTCCTTTTCAGTATTTTGTTTATTCATGTTTCAAAAAATTTCATATATATGAAATTCTTCTATATATATGAATATATATAGAAGCCAGAAGACAAGAAAGTAAATGTATTCAAATATCTCAGTAAAATCAATTTTCATCCTAAAATTCTATACTCACTAAGCTCACAAGCAAGTATGAAGGTGGAATAAAAATGGATTACTTGCTGCAGTTGGTATTGTTGCTATGACATATATTTCTGTGTGAAATTTGGGGCTAAATTGTTACTAGATAAATAAAGTTTGAAGAAAAAAGTGACTCAATTAGCTAAAAATTTAATACAAGGACTTGATTTGCCAAAAGTAGTAATTGTAATATAGTTAATAATACTTTTAATGAAAATAATGACAGGGAAAATCTTGTTGTGAGTTTGGTGCTTGCTTTTGTATGATTTGTGGTGGTTGTTGAGAGCAGAAAGTTTGGGAGTAGATTTTGAGGAAATGTTGAAGTTGAATAATTTTAAGGATGTACTTAAATATGAGTGGTTGGTTAAGGGATTTCCTTTAATTTTGCTCAGCATACAAACAGTTCTGTTTGGGTATATAAGAAATTAGACTTACATTGTTAAAGTAATAGTAAGCTTATAGTTAACTATCACTGAAAGCAAGTTCAAGATTTTGGACTTGATTAAGAAACAAATTTTAAAACACTATGTAAAAATCTTATTTTAAAAACAAACAACTGTTTATGTCATACACTATTACTAGGATTAGGGGTAAGTTGAGTCAAATATGAGCAAAATGGATGAAAGTAGATCAATCAATTGGTGTTTAGAGTTGAATATTAGGGAATCTTAACCACCTAGTCACCAGTGATGCTCATTTCCTATTCTACAAGTGCTTAAGTCAGTCTTTTTTTAATTAAAGGAAGAGTTTGAAGAGATGAAAAATTTATTTATTTTGAGAATTCATAGGAGACAGGTAAGCAGAATTGATGCCAGAGAAACACTACATATTGGTGACTATATCACACCTATTTTCTAAAGAACAAACTCAATGAAACCTAAATAACTGTTCCTTTCTTAATTCAGTAAAAAAACTTGGATGACTCATTTTTTTCTTATTAAAGGAAAATTAGAGAACCTTTAAAATATGTTTACATTGAAAATTTCATTTCTTTTAAATATATATGAATAATTAGTATTTTATGTTCTGCATACTTTGGAGGTGACTGAAAGGTGAATATATATGTATTTCTATATGAATATATACCTATATAAATATATAAAAATTTTTAACAAAAGAGGTGATAACAAGGTGGGGGATAATTATCTGCTTTTTATTGCCACTATGAAACACATATTTAATCTAACAATAATTTTGAGACATGGAACAAAGGAGAAAAGTTCATTACACAAATAATTATAATTGAAGATAGTGTTAGAGAGGCACCACTGCCATATCTCATTGAGCATACAGGTTATGGGTCCTATTCACAGTTTTTCATTCAGTAAATCTTAAGGTGTGGCCCTAAAATTTGCATTGCCAACAAGATTTCCAGAGATGATAATGTTGCTGATTCAGGGGCCACACTTTGAAACTGGGTGAAAGGTCAAATTTGCTTTCAGGTTCATACATATTTTTATGGAGGAGCTACTACTTGAGAAAGGCCTAATTATCATTTAATGGTTAGTTTCTTGGCTTCAAGCTAGTGATCATGTTTCAGTTAATTTTCTAAGAAGTATTTATTTTAATGGAATACAATAATGTACAGAAATGAAGGAAATGTTGAAAAGTCAACTTTCAAAAGGACAGGAATCAGAATAATTTCCACATCCCTAAGAATCAGGAACTGATGACTCATGTCTTCATGGAGCGCTGATGTCCAGCAGATATTATTCCTGGTATAATTCTAGAAAGAGAATATCTCTCCAGCCTACCTTGGAACATATATGTTTCCTCCTGCCACAACAAGGCAAGACAGAGATAATTAGCACCATTAAGGCTCTGTCCAGGATGCCTGAGGTAGTTCCTCAAAGTGCAGCTGGAGTACCAAAAGTGGACAGAAGTATAATGTATGCCAAATAGGCAAAAATGATAGATATCATTTTTAAAATCTAAGACGCAAACCAGTGGAGAACATGTTATTTCCTTATGTAGATAACTGCAGGCATGAAGATGAAAGAGAATAGAATGTTTGCCAAATATGACTAATCTATTATTTTGGATTATAAAGTAAAACCATATGAGTAGTGGAAGATAAGGTCAGAAAAGGTGGGTTGGAAATATTCATGAAGGATGTTGAATTCCAGGAAGAGAAAACTGTCCTATAAGTAGAGCTGCA
Organism: Lepus europaeus; assembly: GCF_033115175.1. NCBI lineage: Eukaryota > Metazoa > Chordata > Mammalia > Lagomorpha > Leporidae > Lepus > Lepus europaeus. The sequence goes on along the minus strand of NC_084827.1, from coordinate 138,769,252 downwards.
TCTCTGAGAAAGTAAGTGATATGTTCAGAAAGCAACCCTGTAATTATTGCAGGCAGGAAATGGAAACCATGAACAACTTGGAGAGTATTCTAATATTCAGAAATCAGGTGAAAGATCTTAATTTAGAGCACTGACAATTGAAAGGGGGGGAAAGGAACATATACACATTTAGGATAAAACCTAAGTGATAGATTGGCTGTGGGGCTGAACGAAGAGGAGCAATTAAACCTAAAGTTTGCTTTAGAGAAGGGCATGTGTTTGAATACTGAGTGGTTTAGTGGCTTTTAAGTAATTTTTAACCCTGTCATTCTTCAGGCTGATGTTTGCCATGTCTATGAGTGGAAATGCTGTTAATACTGGAGTTATTAAGAGGAAATATGAAGATACTTCAAAAAGTCAGTGGAAAATAAAATAAAATACAATTTCAATTTTTTTTTCAAAAATTTTTTATTATAATATGCATTTACATTTGAAGTTCATGGAATTTCTTTGTGGATATATTTGAACTCGGGCTATATCTAACATCTTGGCTAGTTTACCAGAGGACAAATTTTGAGGTCAAAATGAAGATAAATTAAACAGACATTCCCAACTCTCTCTCAGATTCACCTGCAGGTCTGAAACTCAGGCACAACAACTATTATTTCTAGCACAGAAATGTCCAGGCTAGTAATATTTTATATTCAACTATTTCATCCCATCTCTTAACATTGATGTATTGATTTTGTTATTTGTAAACTAGTAATGAAAGTCCCCATAATTCTTGAAGAAATACAAAGAAATAAGACATTTGTTAGTAATGAGATAGTATTTATTCATGATAGCACAATAATTGAGGCCAAATTCTCTATCACAAGACCAGTCTCTGTGACACCGAATATCAATTTGGAAAGTATTTAGCAGAATACTGCTATTGGCATGCTTTATTTTTCCAGGAGAAACGACAAACAAATGAACGTTTTTGGAGTAGCCAGTTCTCATTTCTCAGTTACAAATGAAGGGCAATCTGTGCAGGAATGTGCAAAAATCCCAAGACATTGGCACGTAGAGTTTAACCAAGTCTTTGATGCTGTTTTTTTTAAATCCCTGCAAAAGCCATTTCATCTCATTATGATATTCTTTTAATTAATGCTAAATTGTGGTAAGTTTAGTTTACATTGGCTGTCCTACCTGCTCTCCACTGGGTTGTATTAAGCAAGGTGCAGAGAATGTTGTGGTTTAGACAACAGCCTCGAGCAGACTGCCTGGATTCAAATCCCAGCTTGCCATTAACCAGCTGCTGTCTCTGCAAAGGCTCCTTCACCTCTCGGTGCTTCAGTTTGGCTACTTATATTATGAGGATTATCTGTCTCATGGTTTGATTGGGAAAAAAAAGTAAAGAATTTATTATTACAGTGCTTAGAAAATAGTAATCAGTACATGAGAGTTTTGCATATAGAAATTGAAACCACCGGAAATGCACTCAAAATGTTTAGATTCTGGCTTTCTAATTCCTTGATATATCCTACCATAATCCATAATAATAACTATGCAATGACAATACTATACATTCATTATCTAATTTAATTCTCAAACTAACCTTAGGGAGTACATATACATATCTCTTTTTCATAAACAAATAACAGAAAAATGGAGAGACACTAAATATTTGCCCAAATTCTCCAAGATAAATCATGATATTGGGTTTCAAATATACATATCTAGAAATCGATCATGCAACTATTTTGCCAAGCAACCTCCCAACATAAGAAAAAGTACCAGGAAAATGAGTTGAGTTCTGCAGCAAAAGGCAATAGGCAAAATCAGTGAACAAATGGCAGGAACAGTATTTGGGTGCTGCTGTATTCTGAGTCTAAGTCTGTGCTCTTGGTCTCGAATCATTTTCTTTAACAGCTTCCAGAGGTAACAAAACCTCTAATAGGAGGTGGTTATGAAATTACACTTATAAGCATGAAATTATTTTTAAAATCCTTAATTTTCATTATAAGATGTAAAAAATTCAACCTGTCAAGATAACCTCGTAAAACCATTGGCTGCGAATAAGAAGGGAATGTACCAGTTCATTTTGATTTCACTGAAAAACGATATGATTTTCCCCAAAAGAATGGATTACATGTTACCTGAAAAATAGCTTAATTTTCCCTGTCCTAATGTCATTATTGGAATCTTATCTTTGGCTGCAACTTCAAGATCAGGAGGAGACTTTGTGAAAGGGACTTCTATAAGTATACTAGGAACAATAAATGAGCTGCTTTTATCACCTTCAGCAGGGAACTAAATTAGACTTACACTAATGATCATTTCTATTCTAGGAAAAGTCTAAATGCCTACCTAAGACTACTGTTCCTCAGAAATACAGCAAATTAAAACAATGAATTCAACACATTTGTGGAGCACAGAAAAGCAATTATGGAGGATCACTTCAAACTTTTCATTCCATGAAATTTTAACCTAATTTCTCTCAATTTCTAGCCACCAATTTAATTTTTATTTCTATCTCAAGAGTATTGTTTTATCTATTTCACCTTTTTAATTACATGGAATATATATTGTTACATGCAATCAATTGGAAGTGGGAGGAAGTGGAAGGGATTAGACATGGTGGTAAATCTAAGGAAGGAATTGGAACTGGTAATTAGGAGATTGTCCTAAATCAATTTATTCTGTATTTAGTTTTTGTGAACCAATCATGTAACAGAGGTAGGTGTTAGGGAAAAAAGGGTGAGAATGTGGTACCTGTTCTGGCAATAATAAACACAACTATAAATAATTGAGTATAATGCAAATTGATAAGGTTCTTGTTGGGGGGAGGGGACTGAAATGAAGGATGAGAATACTTGCTTTGTGCCATTTAATGCTAGTCACTGGGCTAGGTTCTAAGATATGTTATTCAATTTATGAAGTTAGTCACATCACTAGTGATACCAGCTATGATTAAAACTGATATCTCATCTTTCAAAGTATTTGCTTTTTATTTTAAAGGAGTATTTACTATGATTGTAACAAATCAGCTGGGGACTTTTTAAAAATAACTATGCATGGGGCAGGGGTTAGAGAATCTGGGTTTTTTACACATATCTATCATCAATTTTTTCATGTTTTTGTTAAGCAAGCTTTAGAAGCTCTGAATATCAGTATGCTGTGTTCTGTGCTTGCTATGAAGGGCAAAGAGATTATGCCTGGGTAGAGGAGGGAGGAATGTCAATGAGTGCTTTGTGGGAAAATATTTTTATATTTTCCTTAGTAGGAGTTTGCTAAGGGATGAAAGGAGGGTTTTTGACAACAACTTTATTCAGACAAGTCTTTTATAGGTTTTTATGGTTAAGATAAATTAGATTTCCTGTTTTCCTATGTTGTCTGAACTCTAACTCACCATGATAACCATTGATGATAGATAGGTAGATAGATAGATAACTAGATAGATAGGTGATTGATATTTATTTACACACACAAATACAACATCATCTCTCATGATTAGCAGTGTGTCCATAGAGAAAGAGAGGCAGATTTTTCAAAATCGTATCTGAAAATCATGCAATTCAGTAGTGTCTGCTTATCTATGGTTTCTTTTTCTGCAGTTTCAGTTATCCACAGTCAACCATGTTTAAAAATATTAAAGGGAAAATTCCAGAAATAAACAATTCATAAGTTTTAAGTAATATTTCTTATATTTATGCCATCATAATTATTGCACTTTAATATTAATTATTGCTGAAACTCTTACTGTGGCAAATTTAAAATTTAAACTTTATGAAATGTATGTCCTCAGCACTATTCAAGGTTTCAGAGGGTCTTGGAAAGTGTTTCTGATGGATAAGGGGAGAAAACTGTAGAACTTTAACAAAGTACTAAAAGGACATCTCACAGATGAATTAATATATTTATAGAAGTTTATTTATTGTTTTTGAATTAAAAATGATAAATGATTTTATAAAATACTTAAACATTAAGTATTCATATATGCATATTTTATCTATATTCCTACATATATACCTAACTCTATTTTCACCACCTTGACAGAACAATGGAATTTGAAGTATCTGTTATCATTCATATGTGTACACATTTGCATAGTTTTTTGGTGTCTTCTTTAAAGATGATTACTTCTGTCTTTGTCAATTAAGAAACCAGAATCAAAGCAATCAAATGATGCAGTATCTTTGGTATGAGAAACAGCCATTCTCTTTCACCAATTCTCACATCATAAAGCCAGCTTCTCAGAGGCAACTGCTTTCAGATCTCTTAACATATTTTAACTTAAGATTTCCAAACCACATGCTCACGCTGTTGTGTTGGGTGCTAGGATGTGCTGTGCAGTCTTTCATTATGAAAGGGCTGATTTTCCAGAGAATGGGCTGACCTCCTTCAGTGTCATGAATTCTCTTACCACCACAACTGTGTCAAAGTAAAAATCAGCTAAAGAGCTCGAACAACCATGGGGGCTCTTCACTGGAGAGCTGAGCTTTGGAATAACCGATGGGAGTCAGAGGAAGCATTCTGAGGAGTGGGAAACACTCATAGTCTATGTGGTCATGAGAGACTCAAACACCAAGCACTCCAGGGGTTTAGGGTTTGTCAGTTATGCCACAGTGGCGGTGATGAGTGCAGCCATGAATGCAAGGTAACTCAAGGTGGATGGAAGAGTTGTGGAACCGAAGAGAACTGTTTCAAGAGAATATTTTCAAAGCCAACATGCCCAACTGATTGTGAAAATGGTCTTTCTTGGTGGCATTAAAGAAGACACTGAAGAACATCCCCTCATAGATTGGTTTGAACTTTAGGGGAAAATTTCAGTGGTTGAGATAATGACGGACTGAGGCAGTGGCAAGAAGAGGGGCTTTGGTTTGTGACCTTTGATGACCATGACTCTGGTTACGATTGTCATTCAGAAATTCCATACTGCGAATTGTCACAACTTGGGAGACAGGGAGGCTTTGTTGAAGCAGGAGAGGGCTGGTACTTCATCCACCCCAAGATATTGACACGGTTCTGGAAACTTCATTGTGGTCATCGAGGTGGTTTTGATGGCAATGACAGCTTGGGTTGTGGAAGAAACTTCAGTGGTCATGACGGCCTTGGTGGCAGCTGAGGTGGTGGTTGATATGGTGTCCATGGGGTGGTTACAATGGATTTGATAGTGATGGAAATTTTAGAGGCAGCGGATTTGGCAATCTTCAAATTTTGGAGCTGTAAAGGAAGGAAACCTTGGAAACAGAAGCTCTGGCTCTTATGGTGGTGGTGGCCAATATTTTGCAAAACCACGAAATCAAGGTGACTACTGGTTCTGCAGTAGCAGTACCTACGGCAGTGTTAGAAGGTTTTATTAACGGCCAAGAAACAGATCTTACCAGGAGAGCCAGAGAAAGGACAGGGAAGCCGCAGGTTACAACAGATTTGTCAGCTCAGCCAAGCACAATGGTGGCAGGGCCAACCACTACAAAGATATGTTTTAGACAGTATTTATGTGTGTGGCAAAAAACCTTGAGGGTTGTATTTGTGACGAATTACATAACAGGTTATTTTAGTTTCTGTTTTGTGGAAAGTGTAAAGCATTTGAACAAAGGGGTTTAACGTAACTTTTTCTTTTCTTTCTTTCTTTTTTGCACCCCTGCTGTTCATTGCTAAATTTAGTAGTTTGATCATGACGCTGAATAAATGTGTCATTAAAACAATTTTACTATCTTCACAGAATACCTTGGTAATATTTGTTTTTATTTTTAAGATTTTACATTAAATTAGTATTTTTCAGTTATTAAACAAAAATTTCCTTTGAAATCATCTGAAACTAAAGTGCTTTTGTGGAAGTATTGATCATATTTGATTCCCTAATAGATACAGCACTATTCAGATGTTTTTACTTTTTTGAAAAAAAGATTTTATTTATTTAACTGAGAGACAGAGTTACAGACAGAGAGAAGGAGAGACAGAGAGAAAGGTCTTCCATCCACTGTTTCACTCCCCAGATGATCACAATGGCTGGAGCGGCCATTTGGGGAGTGAACCAATGGAAAAGGAAGACCTTTCTCTCTGTCTCTCTCTCACTCACTAACTCTGCCTGTCAAAAAAAAAAAAAAAAAAAAAAAAAAAAGAGAGAGAGAGAGAGAGAGAGAGAAATCTTGTGAAGTGTTCCAGAATTTCAGCTATAAGAGGCTGAAATTGAGAAAAGAAAAATGAGAGAATTCACATTGATGCATTCTTGGCTTTGATTGGAGGTACACCATTTACATTCATAAGGCTAGGAGCAGGCACCATTACAGAGATGAAAATTTTTAAGTCAAAGCGTTGTAAGTCAGGGATCATACAGTTTAGTGTTTATGTGCAATTCCTTTGGCTTTCATCTCAACAGACTCCTCCACTCATTTCCAAAGTTACTTAGATCAGCAGCTTTTCTCTCTTATCTCCTTCAGGGAATTCACATTTGTAATACTTTAAGTCTTTTGCCATAGTTTTGGTTATTTTTGTGATAAAGCAAAATAAAGCTATTTAGAGAGCATAGTTTTGCAAAGAGGAGTCAAATTTTGAACAGCTTCACATGAACCACTTAAAAAGAAATGAGGGTTATTGTGTCCATTTCCTGTTTACTCTATATGCTGTGTCATTGATGTTCATTTAATGTGTTTATTGTCATTTGTGCTATTTTAGTACTAAAATACTGAAGCAAGCAAGCAAACATTTAAAAGCATTAAATAAAAAATATATAAATTGTATCTTCTAATTTGTCCTTTAATACAATATAATGATTCAGCAATACTGAAGTTTAAGCTTGCTAGCAAGAAGGCAGTATGAGTATGTTAGAGAAAAAAATCCTTGGAAATTGACCCTGTAAAATTAACCTTTAATTCTCCCAGGTTTACAGTAACCACGAGAGCATGTCCTGGCATTGCTACTTGCTGAGTTATCTCTGGAACAGTGAGAAGAACTGTACTCTCAGTATCTGAGTGCTTTGATGGAGGATTTAAAAAATTATCTTAATTTCTAAACAAAATTTTGATTGACATGTGATAGTTGCACAGTTTTATGGGATACACTGCAATATTTCAACACGTATCCACAGTGTGAATCAATCAAACCAGAAAACTAGCTTTTCAGTTCCTCATCCTTTGTATGTGGAGCCTACCAGTTCCTCTCTTCTAGTTCTCTGTACAGTATATGATACATTGTTGTGAGTTACACTTACTCCACTGTGTTGTAGAATACTGGAACTTGCTACTTCCATCTGATTGTGTTTTGTAATTGTCATCCAATTTCTCTCTATCCCCCAAGTGGACTCTTGAGAATGAGGTAGCTTGTTGTTGTACCCGGTAGTGCTACTGAGTATCCAGCTTTGGTGACTTTCCTGTGTATTGTAGACTTATCTTTCACTGGCATTAAATAACTCATTTCTTTTTTTACTTTGTCTGATATTATTTCTCTTAATCTCATCACTGTCAGGTTATAATAACAGCCACAGATTTTATTATGTGGTTTCAATTGTAACCTTTCATTTTTTAAAAAAAACATTTCTCCTATGTTTTCAGAGTTACTCTTTAGACTTTTTATATTTCAGTCATAGCTTATTTTCATCTGTAATATCACTCTTTCTATGCATGTAACCATGGAAACCATCACAGAATGCCTGTGTTTTACAAATCGTGGTATAAATTACAGGTCATTACAATTGTTACATTCCTGTTCTCATAAGGGGGCTGCATTTTCACCTATGACAAGGGTTATGGCTGCTATTAATTCCAAGAGGATGGGTGGTAGCTTGTTGTAGTAGGTCAGTCATGCTCTGGTCTTCTGGTGTCATGAGGAGATAAGTTATTACTGAATGGCTTTTAATAGCTGTTTGTAAATTTACTGTGAATGACTACATTCCTAATTTAGGTTCTTGATTTTGATCTAATTTTTCATTAAATATTAAACATCACAGAAACATCAGAAATGCCATTCCACATATTTGTGAAACACTTACTTTGTGGTCAGCACTGTTTCAGGTGATCTAGGCAATACTCTCGAAAACTAATGGAGAAAATAAATTAAGTGTACATATCAGTATAGCAGAGAAGATCATAGAGGGCTCCTTAGTCAAGAAGCAATAAGGGGGCCGGGACCACGGCTCAATAGGCTAATCCTCCGCCTTGCAGCGCCGGCACACCGGGTTCTAGTCCTGGTCGGGGCGCCAGATCCTGTCCCGGTTGTCCCTCTTCCAGGCCAGCTCTCTGCTGTGGCCAGGGAGTGCAGTGGAGGATGGCCCAAGTCCCTGGGCCCTGCACCCCATGGGAGACCAGGAAAAGCACCTGGCTCCTGCCTTCGGATCAGCGCGTTGTGCCGGCCGCAGCGCGCTGGCCGCGGCGGCCATTGGAGGGTGAACCAACGGCAAAGGAAGACCTTTCTCTCTGTCTCTCTCTCTCACTGTCCACTATGCCTGTCAAAAAAAAAAAAAAAAAAAAGAAGAAATGAGGAAAACAAAAAGTACTCAATATGTCTAAGACAGAGGGAATTTAATGCATAGAACTGATTATAATCAATAGAAAATTCAGAAGCTAACCAGGGCACAGTGAAGCAATTCAGAGATCAACAAGAACAAAAAATTATTACCAGTTCTTGAGAGGAGGGACAGATCCAAGAGACAGTGTTACTGCAGCATATGGTGCAAGTCAGTCACTGGGTCATTGGATGAAAGATGGTGCTTTGGAGATGCCATTACACTTTAGATTTTGTTTTTAGTTTTTGTGACTATTCTTTAGTTTCTGGACACAGCTTTAGATGCACTTCATGCAATTATCCTGGAAGAAAATAGTAGCATCTATGAAATCACTATTGTTTTCTAGCACAGTTGCATATTTTAATATTTTATGTTTAAGCCAGAAAACATTAAGTAGTCAACATGAATTTATATTAACCCACATATTTAGCATCTTTAATGTGCTGCTTTTCTCGTCTGGGTTCAATCTTGAATTATTTTCCTTGTAGCTGAAGAAGATCCTTTAACAACCCTCATCTGGGAAGTTTACTAGAGATGAATTCTTCCAGTCTTTGTTTGCCTGAATTTTTAAAATTTTATTTTAAAATCTTATCTTCATCCTTGAATGATATTTTCATTCGTTTTCTATTTCTTGGCTGAAGATTTTGCTCTAACATTTTGAAAATACTATTATATTTCCTTCAGTTTTTGTTGGGAAGCAGCTGTCAATCAAGTTGTTGATCTTTGGTAGCCATCTTTTGTCTCTGGCTGCTTGTTTCCTATTTCTGTTTACATCGGAGGCACTCATATGTAAACTCAATTGCTTATTTCAGCTTATTTTTGTTAAGTGAATTTAGAATCTTTGTATAATTAGCAATTACTCAGTTTGGGGTATTAAATTGCATGTACTTTATAAAGATAAAATGAATGACATTATTTAAAGATTTTTGAGTTCAAATTATTTCATTAGCATACATGAATAATATTTACACTGAAGGATGTGGCGATAACCATTGAAAAACTGATTTATTTACAGCTATCCTATTAGTATTCATTTTCTACTCCTATTTTTTGTTTGTTCCTTTTCATTTATATACTTATTCTTTGTCTACCACTCTCAAGTATCAGGAGTCCTCCAATCCTTGCATATTAGCAGATTCTTTCCCTCCAAGTGATGGAAATTCCAAAGCAGTCGTCTGCCATTTCACTGCTGAGGTGGACAATCTGGTTTTTCAGAAGTAATATTTGTGTGGCAACTTCCAACGATACCTATCTGGTATCACCATCATTAAGGGTTTGATATGAGTAGATGAATAAAACTTAGGAATAGAAAATATTAGAGGATCAAATGTCACAGACAATCAAATCAAACACAGCCTTACTTGTTCCCTTGACGAACGATTCCTGTTTCCTACTCATAGGAATATGAAAAGTCTGGGAAGATTATATCATATGAGAGTCAAGAAAATCAGTTGGACACAGGTGGTAGGATAACAATACTGAATAGATGCAAGACAATCAAAGGATGCCTATGAATTAAAGGATCATTCAGGTTTACAGAAGTGATGCAGAGGATCAGAAGACATGGGAATTGTGAATCTTTTCACAGGCAACAGTGTGAGAACAGACAAAATTGGAGCAGAGCTGGCAATCAGTATCAGCAGATTAAACAAAATGATCTGAATGTAGCAACTTATATAGCTCCTGATACACCATAGATTATAATTATAGAACTGTTTGTTCTAAACAACTATTTGTGTTCTTGGTACTTGAAATGTGTGGTTCTTCAATCTTCTCTATAACTTGAATTGTGATTGAGAGTTTTTTTAAGTCTCTATTGGGCTATTGGGCTCTAAAACTTTACCATTCCTTAGAACTCTACTTAATTCTTGATTTTTAAAATTTTCTGTTATGAAAAGATTTCTCTAAAGTTCACATACACAGAAACACACATTGAATATTCTCAGCTGGGAACTTCTTATCTTGACATTATCTTGTTATATTTTACTTCCTTCTATTCTCTAGAACAAGAGATAGACTTCATTGTCTATATCCCTATTGTCATTTTTTTTTCAAGAAAAATTGTATTTATTTGACAGGAAAAGAGAAAGAGAGAGAGAGAGAGAGTTTCTATCTGCTGGTTCACTCTCCAAATGGCCCTGTTGGCTGGTGCTGGGCCAAACCAAGGCCAGGAGCCAGAAAGTCCATCTGGGTCTCCCATGTATGTGGCAGAGGCCCAAGTACTTGGGCCACCCTTTGTTGCTTTCCCAGGTACATTATGAAGGGGCTGGATCAGATGCAGAACAGCTGGGACCCAAACAGATGCTCTGATATAGGATGCTGGCATCACAAGCAGAAGCTTAACACATTTTTCCACAGCAATGACTCCCCCATTCTCATGTTTAACCTCCTTCTCTAACAGAGTGATCCACTAATTGACTATTTCTTCTCTCCTTTATTGTCAGCAGTTCTCTTTACATTTGCTTCTCATTGTTCTATAAATATGGTCAAATATCACTCATATTAAAAAATGAGAAATTCTTCAACTTAATCTAGGTTTTTAGTTATCATGTTATCTTTCATTTCTTCTTCTGCCAATCTGCTTGAAAAGATATGCTTTGTTCATCATCATCTATATGTCAGCTTACATCTATGCATTCATCTAATTTGCCACTAATTGCTCCACTGAATCATGTTCTGTCAAAAGTGAGTTAAATCTTGTCTGTGACTTTAACCAGCACATCAATCTCATGGCAGCACTTTCAAGATCTTGAATGAAGCATCAAGTCTCTTGCACACCTCTTCATTCTAGCCTATTTTCTTTCATTATACAATATTTTTGATACCAAAATTTAACATGATTTTGGGTTTTTTCTATTACAGTGCTTAGGTATACAGCTATTGGATTGGTAAAAAAAAAAAAAAAGTTGATCTCTAGAGAAGATACAAGGAAAGTTAAGACACTTATGAAAAATTAGTTAACCTCATCAGCCATGAGATTCAAATTGCTGGGCAGTGGGAGGCACTGAACAAATTGAAGAAAATAGTTTGTGTGGAGAGAGATGGAATAGTAACTAATATAGACATGCTCAACAAATGTCCATTAGTGGAAATGGATTAACATAGATTATAGTAAAGATGAAGGATGGTATAACTTTTATGTGCACCATAAAGCACTTTTGGGTAAAGAAAAATTATAGACTGAAGTCATTAGGGGTTCTCCTGAAGGAGATTAAGGTGATGAGTCTGAAATATTTAAAAATGTGAGACTATATGCTTGTGTGTTGAGTGGAGAGAATATGAAAGCTTTAACAATCTCAGGAAATCCATGGTCTTCGGTGATAAGAGAAACAAGGGTAAGAGGAATTGATCAACCCAAAGCCTGTCAACACTAGATGAGAGGAGAATTTGTCAAGAGTTGAAGGATTCATTATGAACCTTTTTATTTTCACCAACTCACAATAGTCTCTCCATTCCTATATTCCTTCTTTACTTACTACTATGACTATCTGATTCTTTTATACAGTCTAGCTAGCAGCTGTGCACGGTACTCTCAGTTGCTCTTTCTTTCCTGCATGCTTTATTATTTCATCTAAAAGATGGAAATGGATATTTCCTGTGGGTGGGAATTTTGTAAAATCTAAGTATGTGCCCAGAGTAGTGTCTTGGTCACTGTGTCTCTCTTTAAGTATTTGTTGATAGTTGAAGGGCATATTATAAACATTTAATACACCAGAGAAGCTTAAATTGGCCTTTTCTCTGAGTAATGCTTTCTTGACTTTTTTTTTTTTTTTTGACGGGCAGAGTGGACAGTGAGAGAGAGAGACAGAAAGGTCTTCCTTCCATTGGTTCACCCCACAATGGCCGCTGTGGCTGGCGCCCCACGCTGATCCGAAGCCAGGAGCCAGGTGCTTCTCCTGGTCTCCCATGTGGGTGCAGGGCCCAAGCACTTTGGCCAGCCTCCACTGCACTCCCGGGCCACAGCAGAGAGCTGGACTGGAAGAGGAGCAACCGGGACTAGAACCCGGTGTGCCGGCGTCACAGGTGGAGGATTAGTCTGTTGAGCCGTGGCTCCGGCCACTTTCTTGACTATTTAGAAAATATATTTATGATGAAGTACTTTACTTAAGAGTGTTGATACCTCTTCTGTTTAGCAAATTTGAATGACTTTTAACAGTAGTGCTAATTAAACAAATCATTAATTGATGCATATTGAAGAATTAAAATAATTGAGAAAAAGTATTAAGTCTCACAATCATAAATTTTATTGGAATTGCTATGAAAAGTTTTAAATGTATAATATGTAAAAATATAAAAAATTTCCAAATATTAAAAGAATGTTATTGGAGGAGGGCTATGATAATCATGGACTTTTGAGACACCTGGAAAACTTTAAAATATGGAGAGTTTAAGAGGCTATTCTGTTTCCTCTCTTAGACAAAAGGGAGAGAATTCTGTGAGCTCAGCAGGAGGCAGTTGTTTGGCAACTTGATAAAAGGCTTTGATTTTCTTATTTATTTGGTTTGTTTTTATTTGGGAAGCCACTGAAAGGCTACACTAGAGGAAACTGTAGAACCAAGGAAAGTTATGTTAGTACCAGGTGCAAGGACATTGCCAATCAAGCAAAATATACACATACACAGGAAATTCTAGCTACTCCTTGGGTTCTCCTAGGATTCTTTATTGTAGGAAGCTCTGGAAAGAAAACAAATCATACTCTTATAACATATTCCATTTAACCCTGAACAAAAAAATCAATCAAGCTTAGAAAGAAAAATTTTAAGTCTATATACAGTATTCTTTTTCATTCAGCAATTAAATATATAAAGTGCACAAGTATAGACTTCTATAAGCCCATTTTCTGTACTAGCTATATTTCCATTTCATTTTTAAGTGCTTTGTTTTGAGTATGTGGAAAATCAAGACTGATTTTTAAATTCTTAGGGAGAAAATTGTTTCAGAAAGCCCATTCCATTCTTCAAGACCATTATTACAGACCAAAACATTAAAATGCCAGAGAGCTGGAGGAACAATAAGGTGAAGGTCAACCGGCATGATACTAACTTAGTCAAAGAAAGTGCTTTCTAGGTAAAAGCATTTCTGCTTTTTCTAACAAATGAAAATGGTAAGAAAACAATTTATTCACATGAGGTTCTTTTGATTTTTCTCTGGAAAATGTATTTTACCTTTGCTGCCTGGGCTAAGAAGCCTGGAAAAAATCACTCTGAATGCTATTTGCATTTCATAGGTTGACTGATTGATTCACTAATAGCTATGTTTTACACTGTAGGGGGGAGAAGAAGGGAAAAAAAGGAAAATGTAAATGTGCCTCCATGTGTATGTGTGTGTGTTTGCATGTTTGTGTATGTGCAGGCATGTGAATACATAATCTGTAGCCTTCATTATTAAAAGATTAAAATAAATAGCATTTCCAAAGCAAAAAAATAGACTCTGTTAATGAGAGATTATGAGCTTATCTATGACATTTTCCTACTGCTTTTAAATTATTTAATAATAAAATATTTTTTTTGTGTGTCTGGAGCACAGAATTGCAGTTGTTATATACAAGACATGATTTTGTTAGGAATTCAGTCCCAAGGCGGGGAAAATTTCTCAAAATTATTTGACTATGTCAAGATGACTAAATACTGCATCTTAATGAAAACATGACATAACTTTTCACTTAATCATGCTACACATATTCATTAAGCAACAGTTCTGTGCTTTGTGAGATACTTAGTGCAGAAGACATATAGGAAGAAACCAGCTAAGGTGGTGGGGGTGGCTGGAGGGCATGGTAAGGCTAGGAAGTTGAGCAGAGATAGAACATCGGGGATTCTTGGATATATGGGAGGAGATTTGCTGGCCAAAGCAGGAATTCATATAACCTTCATTTCTGCCCCCCTTTTCAAAACCTCTTTGCCTTTGCTTCTCTCGAAACAGTACATTTACTTGTAATGCTCAACCACATGACATCTTACAACAGAAAAGTGAAGTACAAAAAAATTCCAATTAAGAGGTTTACAATTGAATCTGACAGTATCAAAATAATACATTAAATACATATGCTTCAGAAAAACATTTTAAATTGGCTATTTCTTTTGGTGTCTGAGAACTGTCTGCAGTTCAGTTGTTTGTTTTGTGATATGAAATTACCTTGGAATTCATACAGTTTAAGAGGGAGACATATTTGATTCATACCTTATCAAAACAGTAACTACTGCTCCATGTCCATTGCTCATCTCTTTAGACAGTATGTATTTGCTTATTTATATATTTTATTTGCATATTTTACACTTATTGCCATATGATTGAACTTTGATAAAAACTTTGTAAACAAATGTATTACTTGTCTTAGCTTTTGAGCTTCTAGCAGGCTATGCCTAATCATAGTTCATGCTCCTCTCAGGAATTTTCTTGTGTTGGGGTGTATGTGTGAATGCACACATATGTGTTTTGTTTTTCACTTTCATTTTTCCTCCAAATTCATTTTTTCCCTTGAAAAACTCTGGCTGAAAGCCATACTAATAGAGACATTTTAAAAATCAAGCATTTAGTTATATTGCTGGATACTGGGGCATATTTTTTTCTGTACTTCACGGCTTGATTTCCCAAGCAGTATAACTGTAGGGAAATCGGAAAGAAAACACCCAGATTCAATGTAGTGAATGATCTATTTCTCTGCAGATGATGTTCATATCATCTTTCTTCTCATCTCTTTCTGAGAGAAAAAAGAGAAAGAAAACATCACCATGCCTGCTGCATTGCCAGCAGTAGTGCTAGGAGCAAGTAGGCTCTCAACATATATTTGCTGAATTAAACTGCATTTTAAACCTTACTAAACCTGCATGATAGATAGATCTAGAGGTTGGCACATGGCAAAGTGAACACCTTTTTTCCTGAGATGTCCTCATCTCATAGCAGTCTGACCTTTGCTTTCGATCCAGCTTTCTGCTTATGTTCATCTTGGGAGGCAGCAGGTGATGGCTAAAGTACTTGAGTCTTTGACACCCACTTAAGAGTTTCTGGCTTCTGACTTTGCCTGACACAGCTATTGTGGGCCTCTGGGGGGAATGAGGCAGTAGATGGAAGATCTCTCTCCCTCTATTCCTCTGCCTTTCAAATTAATGAATTAACTAAAAGAGACCTAACATTAAAAAATATTTCCCTTTGAATAGAGGCAAGTACATGTTTTGTGACCATATAATGATGATTTTGATATTGCTGATAGATCTTTTCCGTGACTTATGGCAATGTATTGTCCATGAAATGAATGCCAGATAACTATATACTGATGTCATTTGCTATATTAATATTTATGCCCCCAGAATACATACATTACACTGTTGTACACAAATTACATTTGAAATAAAATGGCTTTATTTATTTTTTTAGCAACAATTGAAGGTGAAAATTACAAGTTAAATCAGTGAAAACAAATACTAGATGACCATTTACTATATGTTAGACTCCGCTGAACACTGTGGACCCAATATTTGGAGATGACAAGTAGGCAGCTGGATGAACAGGCCCAGGGATTGGTTCCTTGAGAGGTTCTGGTTAGAGACAAAAATTTTGGAGATATTACTTATAGTGATGTTTAAAACCTTGAGACCTGATGGACTCACCAAAGGAGAAAGCCCAGATCAAAATCTAGGCCTGGGCTCTGGAGGGCTGCAGCCTCCAGATGTCAGTATTCAAGCATCTGTTGTGGTTTACTGGATGAAAGTTCCTGCTGATATCCATGTGAAATCTCAAGGTGCTCTAATTAATTTGGAAGTACATGTCTTTAAGTTAATTTAAAGTGTTTTGGCAGAAACAAAGTAAATACACATCGGTCATATAGTTTTGATCTAACATTATGGCAGTTAGCTGCCCTTGATCAATAGTGGTCAGGAATGTACAGTTTAGGTGTGCCCTGTGGCTAATGGAAGACGCAAGCTTTCTGACAAACCGGAGTGATTTTTTTAATGAAATAAAGATTTGTGAATTTTTCTAGAAAAATACAAACATCTTTAGTATTCACAAGTTGGATAAAATAGTCTAATGAGTCCAATACCTATATCTTTCAATGTACCCTAGGTGTGACATTTTTCATCTTACCTGTGCCATGGCTTTTGTTATCTGACACTTGGTTATTAATATTGTTGGATCCTGCTGCTAGAGTTGCTGCTAGAACTATCTTAAATAAAATTTCATGTTGATATTTTTCAGTGCACTTTAAAGAATAGGGAGCTGAGTCTTCATCCAGTTATGAATAGGTTGTATAATATTTTGTGTTTGCTTGGTCAGAAATATTTGTAAAATGACACAAGTAACATATTGGCTTCTATCAGGTACTGGCTTTCATTATGGTGTATTACCTGGTTGCAAGGTATGTGTGTGTGTACGCCCTCAGCTACTTTTAGGCATCAGAGACTAATTGGTAACTATCAACAGACTTAATAATTACAATAACAATAGAAATATATGATGGTGGTAGGTTAGTTTATAACATTATATTACTTGAATATGGAATAGGATAGAGTGATTCAAAGTGAAAAGGATATTAAACATCCAAAATATAGATGGTATATGGTTTTTGGGAAATATAATTGAAAATGAAATTTCCTGGCCGTCACCGTGGCTCAATAGGCTAATCCTCCACCTGCGGCACCGGCACATTGGGTTCTAGTCCCGGTTGGGTTGCTGGATTCTGTCCCGGTTGCTCCTCTTCCAGTCCAGCTCTCTGCTGTGGCCTGGGAAGTGCAGTGGAGGATGGCCCAGGTCCTTGGGCCCTACACCCGCATGGGAGACCAGGAGGAAGCACCTGGCTCCTGGCTTTGGATCAGTGTGGTACGCCGGCCGCAACACATTGGCCATAGCGGCCACTTGCGGGGTGAACCAACGGAAAAAGGAATACCTGTCTCTCTGTCTCTCTCTCTCTCTCACTGTCTAACTCTGCCTGTCAAAAAAAAAAAAAATGAAATTTCCTTAACCCCAAATGCTCCCTCTCATAGTGGAGAAAAAAAATGCATTAAAAAAATAATGAGGGCTGGCACTGTGGCACAACAACTTAAGCTGCTGTGTGCCACGCTGGTGTCCCATATAGGTGCCAGTCTGAGTCCTGGATGCTCTGCTTCCGATCCACCTCTTGGGTAATGGCCTGGGAAAGCAGTGGAAGATGTTCCTTGGGTCCCTGTACACACATAGGAGGCCTGAAAAAAAACTCCTAGCTCCTGGCTCTGGGTTGGCCCAGCCTGGCCATTGCAGCCATTTGGGGAGTGAATCAGCAGATGGAAGTTCTTGCTCTGTTTCTCCTCTCTCTCTGTAACTGACTTTCAAATTAATAAACCTTAAAAAAATGAAACTTCACTAAGAAAGACACACTTTGTTATTACATAAGTAGTAATGCAAAAATGTGATATGTCATGGTTGATGGGCTATATTGCAAGGATGGAAACGAATCCCATCTTTTCATTCAGTTCAAGCAGATGCAATGTTTTACGGGTCTCTTTTCAAGATAATTAGTAGCCGGTCTTCAAACAGGAGAATTTCATAGCAGTTTGTCACTCATGGTTATCCTAACCTAACCTGGTAACTGGGGTAATCACCTATGTTAGCAAATTGGCTCTATTAAGAGGAGATGCAGACTTAAGTCTTTCAGACAGGAGGTAACATTGCCACTTGGAGGAAAGTGCCCACTTCAGTTAGGCTCCTATGCTTCTACAGAAACTGGAAGGCAGAGGCGCTATCTCCCTTGATGTTTACATTTCAAAGAGATAGCTCCCAGGCCCTAGAGATCCAGGTCACAATGCTGCCAAAAACCATTTAGCCCTAAAGAGGATTTATATGCATATGAAAGAGAAGAGGAAAGTACTTAAAATTACAAGTTTTCCAATTTAGACCTCCCCTACCTAAAAAAGAGAAAAAATTCTTCCCTCTTTTTCAATAGAGGGAATTAAACCTCTTATTTTAAATCTGCATTTGTCACTACAACAGCAAGAGATAAGGTTTATGAAAAGAAGTTAAATACTACGCATTTCACAATAAGGCCAATGGCAGTAGATGAATGTGAAGAAATAAAATATGGTTAGGATTAGAAGTGTGTACATTAGGGTAAAGCCTGTCAGGGATAATGACAATAATTGATCTTATTTTCCTACTGATAGAAGCTGATGTGTTTGGCCCAGGTGGCTCAGGTTCCTTGTGTTCTTACATGATGCTGGGCCACCTGAGTGAAGAGATTCATTTCAGTCCTAAAACTTTGGGGAAGTGTTGGGAAGTTAAGTTAGAAAAACCTTAGAGCAGAAAACCTGAGCAAAGCATCAGAAGCTAAGCAGGTATAGAGCTATGTGAAAGACAGCAGCAGAGAACTAAACGTGGGGATACATAAACAATAGCTAAGGACTTAGAGGCAGGTTTGTTTAAAGATGCTGAGATGGGAGTGGGTCTAGGTCTGGATTAATGGTTAAGTTGTTTCGGTGACCCACATGCCATATCAGAGTTCCTGGATTACAGTCCTGTCTCCACTCTGATTCCAGCTCCCCTCTACTGTGCATCCTGGGAGGCAGCAGGGGATTGCTCAAGTAGGTGGGTGCATGTTACCCAAGTGATACACCTGTTTTGAATTCCTGGACACAGTTCCAGCTGTCACTGATGTTTGGGAACCACTAATTGAGTGATCTGTATCTTCCTCTGTCCTTCAAGTAAATACAAAAAATAAATAAGGAAGTAAAAATTTTTTAGAAGATGCTGAGACAGGACAGGCACCAAGTGTGCATGTAATCAAAACATAACTATGAATTCTATGAGACCAACAAAATAAGTTGAGTTGGAATGTGATATTATGTGGGGCTTATGAAAAGAGAAACTTGTTTGCCCTGACTCACTCTAGAAATACTTTAAAAAATGGTTATAAGAAGTAAACAAATAAAAATAAAAGGTAATAAAGGGCACAATAGAAAAATAAATGGAAATGGGAAAAATGACCAGAAAAAAAGAAAAAAAGAATATAAATGTCTATAGCAAAGAGCAAATTGTAATCAATATTACTCAGCCACAGTTTGTCTAAACTACATGGCAGCCATAGAAATAATCAAAGATAATCAATTGTATAATTCTCTATTAAAAACAAGGAAAACTTACCAGAGGAACTCATACTTTAACACAAACACTTACACAATTGTTTACATATACTTTTTAAAAAAGATTTAATTATTTATTTGAAAGTCAGAGTTACACAGAGAAATAGAGGCAGAGAGAGAAAGAGAGAGAGAGAGAGAGAGAGAGAGAGAGAGAGAGAGAGGTCTTCTATCTGCTGGTTCACTCCTCAGATGGCTGCAATGGCTGGAGCTGAGCTAATTTAAAGCCAGGAGCCAGGAACTTCTTCTGGGTCTTCCACATGGGTACAGGGACCCAAGGACTTAGGCCATCTTCAGCTCTTTTCCCAGGCCATAGCAGAGAGCTGGATCAGAAGTGGAGCAGCAGGATTCAAACTGGCACCCATATGGGATGTTGTCACTGCAGGGGTGGCTTTACCTGCAATGCCACAGCGCTGGCCCCTACTTATACTTTTATGAATGAGGGGCTCTTCAAAGAGTTCACCAGAGATACATATTATGAAAACTTTGCATAGGCTTAAACATATTTTGCACCAAAATAAGCCTGCCTTTTAATTCCATTTCCGTGAACTTTTTGAATTATCCTCATAAGAGAGGTAAATAATGTCCTCAACAATATTCAGACAGCTAAGTCATTGAAAAGCAGTTCAGTAAATACTGTTGGTAGTTTGAGATGAAGTGCCTATAAACTGAAAAGATTGGAAAGATAGATTATGGTTTGATCAGAGAGGGCTATGATTAACAGGCTAAGTAAGGTATTTGAACCTTAGTTAATTGACAATAGGAATTTATAAAAAGTCTTTGAGGAGAGCAAATGAGTTGACTTCATGGCTAGGAAGATAGATGAGGCAATTGTGTTCAAGATAGATTAGAAAGAGAAAGAGACTGACGGCAAGGCCTGCTTAAGGATTTTGCTATAATCCTGACACGAGATAATAAGAGTCTAAGAGCGAATACTGGGGGTTATAAATGGGGGAGATAAGGGAACATATGTAAGATAAATTGTTGAGGAAGAATCTCTAGAACTTGACTGTAAATCTCCAATATAGTGAGCAAAATAGTTATAAAATAAACCCATTTTTTAAATAAGGAGGGTAAATAATCATTCAAATAACAAAAGTGAGGACCACAGGAGTAGCCCTGGTTTCCTGGAGGAAGTCATAGGACATAACTATGAGATGTCCATTGGTGACACTCAGATAGGGATGTTCAGTGAGGATTGAGGATGCAGAACTGAAGCTCAGGAGAGCCGGAAAGACACATAACTGTGCATGTAGTTATCTAGGTGGACTTTAAACGGAAATCATCACTTTAGACTTAAGATACTATGTATGATTATCTGGAAATTTAAGGTGTATCAAGTTTAATAAGGAGGACATAAATTTGGTGTATGGATAACACATTTGTCTTTCTACAGAGATCTCTATGTAATTTATGATAAAACACAGCAGAAATAAATATAAGTATTTTTGAAATTAGAAGTATGTATTGTCTTTTTAGTGGGAGGAAAGGTACTCATCATCTAGAAGTATAGAATATTCATATTTTTCTGAGCCAGCGCTGTGGCATAGTGGGTAAATCTGCTGCCTGTCATGCTGGCATCCCATAATGCATGCCAGTTTGAGTCCTGGCAGCTCCACTTCCAACCCAGCTCTCTGCCATGGCCTAGGAAAGCAGTAGAAGATGGCCCAAGTCCTTGGGTCCCTGCACCTGCATGAGAGACCCAAAAGAAGCTCCTGGCTTCAAATTGGCGCAGTTCTAGCCATTGCAGCCAATTAGGAAGTAAACCATCAGATGGAAGTCCTCTCTGTCTCTGCCTCTCCTTCTCTGTGTAAATCTGACTTTCAAACAAATAAATACAACTTTATAATAAAGGAATATTCATATTTTTCTATGAAAACAAGCTGACCCTTCTATGTATCTTTGAAGTCTTTTCTCTATTGGTTTTGAGGTATTAAAACAGGGGTACCTTCACAGGAGCTAATATTTAAAGTTGTTATCAAGTAATACTATGACAAAAATATTTCTGTCTAATTGTGAATCTATTTTTTGTTTGTACTCCAGATTGATAGTGATTCTTTCAGAAAAACATAGAATAAACATGACCATTCCAATCGATTGTGGCAGAGAGATACTGATGCTGCAGAATAAAGGCAAGTCATTATCAATTTGGACAGAATTCAGAAGAATATGAACAGCTATCAGTTTTAAGATTTTATAGAAGGGAAAGGTTTTGCTTAGTTGGTGATGCCAAGATTTAAATCAAATTGTCTTATTATTTACTCAGAGCAGAGCCTTAGAACTCTTAAAGATCTTTTCTTATGTGAAGGGAAGTCTCATGGAATCACTCATTTCTATGTTGCCTTCTTGGTATCAGAGCGTTTGCCTGGGGCAAAGCTTTCTTGTTTTTGGCCTGGATTTTGGTCCTGTATATTTCCTTCAAACCAACTTCGTTCTCATCTTGCTTTCTCATGTGTCTATTATCTTGATCCCACTTTCCTGATGCCGATTCTCCTTGCAGCAGTAGATACTCATTCATAGACTGATTTCTGGGTTATCCATTTACCAAGATGGGTGTCTATTCAAAACTGCAGTTTTATATACATTGCAACAATAGAAATGAAATCATCTTCATAAGGACTTACTTGATAGATGTGGGACCGGGGAAGAAAGTTCCTGGAGGAGAAACTGTAGATGAAGAATGTGTTGAGAAAAGAAAGAGTCTTTATATATGTATGTATTATTTTTTAAAATTATTTGACAGATAGAGTTAGACAGTGAGAGAGAGAGACAGAGAGAAAGGTCTTCCTTCCGTTGGTTCACCCCACTCCCCCAAAATGGCTGCTATGGCTGGAACTACGCCCATCCGAAGCCAGGAGCCAAGTGCCTCCTCCTGGTCTCCCATGCGGGTGCAGGGACCCAAGCACTTGGGCCATCCTCCACTGCACTCCCGGGCCACAGCAGGGAACTGGACTGGAAGAGGAGCAACCGGGACTAGAACCTGGTGCCCATAAGGGATGCCGGAGCTGCAGGTAGAGGATTAACCAAGTGAGCCATGGCGCCGACCCTTGTATATATGTATTATACAACACACATTGCCCCATTTGTCTTACTCAGTCTGGGCCAGACTACAACTTGTTGCTGAACCTCTTGCAATATGAGTTCTCAAGTAAAAAGGAGTAACAGGAACAGAGGATCTGTCTCCAACTTTCTACTGGAAAGAGGAGTGGCTTTATGTGGGGAGACTGGGAAACAGATCTGTTTTTGATATTATTTGTAGTTAGAGATCATGGCCTCTGTTAAACTATACATTAACTCAAGATAGTTGGGTGGTATTCAAGTCAAAGGCTAAACAAAGTTGTTATGATACTTTCTGTATTTTTAATCATTTTAAAAAATGCTACCATGAGTATATAATAATATTTGAAAATTTCTCATTAACTTATTATTTCATTATTCTTGAAAATAAAAACCTTCATCTTTTTAAAAACACAGCATTGGAAACCATCTTAGATTTGAAAGTGCAGTAATATTTGGATTTGGTGGATATCTGACAATTATATTCAATATTGGCATTCCAAGAGTGGATGCAATCAGAGAAACTGGAGCACTTAGAAAACTCTGTTAAATAAGTTATTCTCTTAGTGTGCGCTTCAGGTTGTTAT
Source organism: Lepus europaeus (assembly GCF_033115175.1). Taxonomy (NCBI): domain Eukaryota; kingdom Metazoa; phylum Chordata; class Mammalia; order Lagomorpha; family Leporidae; genus Lepus; species Lepus europaeus. Next base: position 138,746,039 of record NC_084827.1, on the reverse strand, counting down.
ACTCACACACATTCAAATTCTCTTAATTGGTCTACTATTTCTGACTTTTCAGCTTTTTTTTTTTTTTACTATTTTTATTAGGAATTCAGTAACTGGGTAAACTGTATTTGTCTCAAAAAATGATAGATATTGGGTATTTTCTACAAAAGGAAATTTAATTTTAACATCTGTTTAAGATACTAGCATTGGCTTCATTTTAATCATGGAGAAACTGGAGCTAAATGAGCGCAACTTTCTCAAGTTAGGAAATGGTACAGACAAATTCAAGTCTTAGTCTGACTAACTTTTCCCTATGTTGCTTGCTAAAACTGAGGGTGATTTTTATGGCTTACATCCCTTAGCCTTGTATTCAGAATAGAGTGTTAGCTATTACTTTTATCTCTAACACACTCAATAAATGTGTTTTGCTATGCATTTAATCTTTGTTGTCATCTGATCTTGTTTCTGTCTACCCTCATATCTGTAAGATTTGAGCTTTTCAATTTGTCTGGTTGCAATTTCCAATTGTTCAACCATGTTAGTGGATATTAGCATATAAACAATCCTGACATCAAGTATACTTACATGTTTAATATGATGATATGAAAAGATATTTCATTATCTCTTCATTTATTTTCCAGTGTTTTCCACCTGGGTAAAAATGGCAGTGAAGAGTTCCTCAGGAGTGCCAGAAAGATAGTCTAACCATACTTGTATGAATCCTGTGCCGAAGCAATTAGTTAAAAAGCAAAAACGTCAATCATGCCTTTCTCTTTTCCTCAAAACCAGGTCCCCAAAGTAATTGGAATAACTTTTTAAATTAATCTATCTGTTGATTTTTCTTTGTATAGCTAGTTCAATAGTCAAACATTCTTTTCCTTTTCACATCACTTATTAATTAAAAATGATTTTCTTTTTGAAGCTAATATGTAGTTTGTTAGAAGCTGCATTCTTTCATTTTTCTAGATTCGTAATTACCATGAAAAACAAAACTGGCAGATGCAAATTACATTAATCCCTTGGAGTCTTAACAAGCACATCAGCATTTTTCATGTAAGGAAAAGCTTAGACTTAGAAAGAAGCCACAAGGATTTTGACTCATGTACTTAGGCAAATGTCTCACACGTTAAGAATTTTAGAAAGTAACAGAACTGTTTTTCTTTTAATTTTCATTAAGATAAATACTGTTAATTCTATTTCTATCATATTTATAATTTTGCTTTTATGTGAGGCCAAAAGAAAAATTGATTAAGTCTCAAGTTGGCACTTAACTTTGTTGGAACCTAATGCATGACAGCATTTAACAACTAACAGTCCAATAAATATTTCTTCAAAAGACCTTTTAAATTAACTTGTATGTGTGTTTATGTGTGTGTGTGTGTGTGTATTTAGTCTTGGTGTGGAAAATTTTTTAACCAAATCATAGAAAGAATAATTAATTCATATTTTCTTGCATTTTTTGGCCCTTTTGTTTGTCAACAGGTCACAGGCAAATGATGCTAGACATCAGGCTGATTTGAAATGAAATTTATACCTCTCTGTTCTGGTATCTGTCATTGTAAGTTTACCTTTTAATTTGATTAAGCCAGAGTAATATCAAGAGAATTTCAGAATTTTGAAGATTTAAACTTATACATTTAGAAGGGTAATTTGAGTTTATAATACTAAGTCATAACTTGTGTTATAAAATGGCAGCAGAGTTGGTTTATTATAAATTGACTATAATAACTATTATAATAAATGTTCCTTGCAACTAAGGTAGTTTGATTTAAGTGAGAAATAATACAGAATTAACTCAACCAATTAGTGAAGTGTATATTATGATTCTGAGCAAAATATGTAAATGTGTACTGCAATTCCACAGCTTTTTCAGCAACCAGAGACCATTTGTTAGGAATACCATATTTTATTTAATAATTGCATTTGGTTCATGTTATTAAGCAATACAAAATCTCCAATGAATTCAAAATGTAAAGATGAATTGAAATCATTAAAAAATAAGTTAAAAAGAATTATGGATGGGTTCAAAACATGATAAGTATGTGTAATTAATCTGATCCTACCTTCTGTGAGCATCTAGAGGAGGAAAAATGGTAAACAATTGGTTAACAAAGGGAGAATGGATATTAATTTCTATTCCATTTACACATTCTAGAGAGAATATATAATTCTCTGCTAGTTAAAGATGAAAATTCATTTGATTGTGAACACTGATTGTGGCAAACCACCATTTTTTGACGTTCTCTTTATATTTTGTTATTTTCCCAATGTGTCCCACTTTGTGAAAATGCACGTTGTCATATACCCTTGCTGTGATGGATGCAGGCAGGTGACTGCCTCTATACATCAGATATGACATCAGAGATTAGCAGACTTCAGAAGTAGTCATATATGGAGTTGGTGTTGTGGCAAAAATGCATAGGGTGGCAGCTTCGGAATTCAGTCCCAAATGTGAGAATTACTGAGTTACTTTGTCATAGGTAGAGATACTCTGCATGTGTACAGACTTTTTCTTAAAAATATTTATTTATTTATTTGAAAGGCAGAGTTACAGAGAGGCAGAGGGAGAAAGAGAAAAGAGAGAGAGAGAGAGAGAGAGAGAGAGAGAGAGAGAGAGAATCTTTGATCTGCTGGCTCACCCTGTAAACGGCCGCGAAGGCTGGAGCTAGGCTGATCTGAAGCCAGGACCCAGGACCTAGGACCCAGGAGCTTCCTCCAGGTCTCCCATTTGGGTGTGGGGGCCCAAGCACTTGGGCCATCATACTCTGCATTTACAGGCCATTGGCAAGGAGCTGGATAGGAAGTGGAGCAACCAGGACTCCAGTTGGTGCCCAGAGGGGATGCTGGCCCACTAAGCCACAGTGCTGGCCCTTGTTTCTTTAGGTATAATTTCACAAGTGTGTTTGCCAACCCTCTTAGAGATTCTGTGAGCTTCAAAATTAAGCTTTTTGCTTGAAAAGAGGCCAGATTGGATTTTCTTGAGTGTATTTGCTACTCAGAATTGAATTAGAAACTGCCCTTTATCCCTCTGTACTATCAATAGAACTTTCTCTGAAAGTTGATTAATTTCAGTTCTCACATGTCACCTCACTCAAATTTTAATTACACCAAAGCACTTTTTTAAAAAAATATTTTATTTATTTATTTGAGAGGTAGAATTACAGATAGTGAGAGGAAGAGACAGAGAGAAAGGTCTTCTTTCCAATGGTTCACTCCCCAAATGGCTGCAACGGCTGGGGCTGAGCTGATTCGAAGCCAGGAGCTTCTTCCCCGTCTCCCACGTGGGTGCAGGGGCTCAAGCACTTGGGCCATCTTCCACTGCTCTCCCAGGGCATAACAGAGAGCTGGATTGGAAGAGGAGCAGCCAGAACTAGAATCGGTGCCCTTATGGGATGCCAGTGTCATGGTGCCGGCCCCTCCAAAGCACGTTTTACATCAAGATTCCCAGGAATCAGACCGTGAGATGGAAATGAGCATAAAAAATGGAAATCAGACTTTTCTTTATGAGATGGAGATGAAAAATACAGGATGCACTCTGGGCGTGTTCTGGGGACTAGCATCAGTGGAAGAAAAAGGACAGCAAGATCCAACAGACGGAGATCAGAGGCTTTGAAGATGTTTCAAGGAAGAGCAAAGTGAGATCCACAGAATGTAAATCTTGAATGGCTCCCAGAATAGTCCTCCATGTAGAATGGACATGAACTGTGGGTAGCTCTGCAAAGGTGGCTGACTGGGAAAGATTTTTTTTTTTTAATTTGAAGCAATTTTAGGGAGGGTTGATAATTCAGGCTACAGCATCCACTCTATAATTTGTATGCTGTTTTGGTTTCGTCTTTCCACTTCTGTGGTTTAATAGGAATGAACGCTCTGAATCTCATGGAAGATTCTTATGTGAGTTCTGGAGCCAAGATGCCTGCTTTTTAATCAGGGCTCTAGCATCTACTTGTGTGATCTTTGCAAAGGTATCATATCTGTTTCTCAACTTTCTCATACCTAAAATGGAGATAACAAATCCTTACTCATAGGGCTATTGTGAGTTAATCTATGTGAAGGGCATAAAGTGTGGTACAGCATAAACACTCAATAATGTTAGCTAAAATTAATTTTTAAATGCCTGGAACGTGAGAGAGTATGGCATGTATTAGGCACTTGATTTTCATTTTATTGAATGAACATGTTTTAGAAGCTGGACAGAGGAATGTAGAGTTTATGACTCATATGCAACATGATTTAAAGATGCTGATAGGTTTACCTGTATGAAAACATCTCTCCATTTAGGAGAGGTACTTGTTAAACTGAAAAGATTTACTAGAATTGAGGTGACTATGTCAGGTCTCTACAATATCTTATCGTCTCGGCCAGAAGAAATTCGCTATAATATATTCTCAGCTACTTGAGCTAAAGGACAATTTTAGTGGAGTAAGTAAAATAAAAAAAAGGAAAAATATATAGACCAATCTGCATGGCTCTAGGAGAGCCCTGGCATAACATACAGACATTTGACAGAGAATATCTAGTTTAAGAGGAGGAGGTATATGTCAAAGACCTTCTGTTATTAGACTGGGAACTCACCAGGTGGTGGAAATTATATTTGGCATTTTCTGAGTTTTGTAGGAATGACAAGCTCAAAGTTTTCTGGGGCTGGATTGGAAATGTTTTAGGAGTCCTCAGGTGTGCATTCTGTAAGCACTCATTGCTCCCTACTACAATCATTTTTCTGGGCTCTCCATCAAAACCAAGAGGGTGGCCCCTTTTCTTTTTTAAGCTATTTTTCAGCTATTTCTAACATCTTGTGAGGAGAAGATAGCAGTTGTCTCTGATAAGGTTCTCCCTGAGATAACATTCACAGCTTTTGGCCTGTGTGTTTCTCTCTCAGACTCGGTGAAAAATGTGAGATATTTAGAATGCTCACAGGATGAACACATCTATGGCTCTAATTCGTGATTCTATCAAGTTTCTACAGAAGAGAATGTTCTTCTTCTGGGATTTCTGGGCATTTTACTAGGACATAGGGAAGTAGCAAAATGCTAAGGTGACATCAAGGAGGTGTTTTCTTTCCCACAGACCCTGTTCTTATGGTATTTTCCTCTCAGTTGAGAGTTTTTATCACCTTAAACAAAGGAAATAGAAACACATGGAGAAAACCAGCAGTTTTTTGTGGTTGACCTTTTGATTCAGTGATCATTAAACACCTTCAGGATCCCAGGACAGTGCAAGATGTGTCACTCAGGCCTCTCTTCAGGGATGTGAACAGTTATTAAGATTAAAATATCTAAGGAAAGTGTGAACAGTTCCAAGATGAAAAATATGAATTCATATTTGTTCAGCTCTTACAAGGAGTTTGAGTCTGGGGTGAATGCTTTACATACTATCTCACTTCACTCTCATAGCTACTTTTATGTTTTCATCCCATTAGAAGAAGAAATTGAGGCTCAGTTAAAGGAAAGTAACTGAAAGGAGTTGGTTGACTTTATTTGGTCTATGTCTCTCCTTATTTCAAAGTGTACTGTCTCACTGACTTGCTTGTTTGGACAGGCCTAAGCACCATCTGTGTCTTACCAGGTGATTTAATAGAAATAGTGTTTGGTTCTTTTAACTCGTGGTCAAACAGCTGAGATATATATATATATATATATATATATATATATATAATTTATTTACTTATTTATTTTTAAATTTTTATTTATTTACTTATTTATTTTTAAATTTTTTAAAAAATTTGACAGGCAGAGTTAGACAGTGAGAGAGAGAGAGAGAGAGAGAGAGAGAGACCGAGAGAAACCGAGAGAAAGGTCTTCTTCTGTTGGTTCACTCCCCAAATGGCTGCTACGGCTGGTGCTGTGCTGATCCGAAGCCAGGAGCCAGGTGCTTCTCCTGGTCTCCCATGCGGGTGCAGGGCCCAAGCACTTGGGCCATCCTCCACTGTACTCCCGGGCCACAGAGAGCTGGACTGGAAGAGGAGCAGCCAGGACTAGAAACTGGCACCCATATGGGATGCCAGTGCCTCAGGTGAAGGATTAACCACGTGAGCCACGGTGATGGCCCCAGATTTTATTTATTTATTTGAGAGGTAGAGTTATAGACAGAGAGAGAGATGGAGTGAAAGTTCTTCCAGCTGCTGGTTCACTCCCCAATGTCTTCAAGGGCCAGAGCTGAGCCAATCTGAATCCAGAAGCCAGGAGCTTGTTCCAGGTCTTTCATGAAGGTGCAGTGACCCAAGCACTTGCACCATCTTCTGCTGCTTTTGCAAGCCATAAGAAGAAGCTGGATGGGAAGAGGAGCATCTAGGACCTGAACTGGTGTCCATATGGAGGCTTAGTAGGAGGTTTAGCCTATTACACCACAGCGTCAGCTCCTAAGATATTTCCAACATTGATGTTTTAGAATATGTTATAAGGAACCATAGGTGGGAATTACCTGTGGTTCCTGTTTGTGGTTCTGGGTTTATAAAGAATTGTTAACACATATCCCATATCAGAATCATGTGGCATGCTTATTTAAAACACAAAATTTTGGATTCCATCTCAGGCCTTCCAGTCAGGATCTGTGGAACTGGAGGTAAAAATCTGACAAGTACCTCAGGTGTTTTTTAGGCCCTGAGTTTGAGAAACTGTTTTGAACTTAGACCCTGAAGAGAGCTGGATCGCTAATTCCACAGTAATTTTAAGAAAAGAAAATCAGTGTGCTCTTTGATTAATGGCCCTGAGAAAGAGAAGAAGAAATGTATCTAAAAATACTACCTTAGAATTGGAAAGGTTGATGGGTGAGAACAATAAGTTATTAAAAACCAAGAATAATTTAAGAACTAATTTTACAGATAATTGATAATGAAATGATCTGATAATAGTGCAAGTAGAGTACATAGGGGTGAGTTTTGAAGAAGCTGTAATTAAGAGGATTAAGGTGACCGGCTGAAAAATAATTAAAGAAATCAAGATAAATGATAACAGAGCAGGAACAGGAAACTCTTCCTTCCTTGAGATAAGGCAAACTTAGGAAAGAGGCATTAAGTATTACATTTCTCTGAAAACTTGTAATGAAGGCTAGAAGAATTATCCCTTGGCCTTATAAAGAAACTTTCAGAGATGAAATTTTTCTGTAGAGTCTTGTGTGCTACATGAATTGACGGGTTGTCTTTTGCTTTGCCGAATATTAGCAAATATGGGTTTTCATGCTAGTAATTACGTTCCAATGTTTAAATGAAAATAGGATAGCACTTCTATTCAATATACCCAAACTGTAATTTCTTTTGCAAAAGCTTAATTTAAATATAATATGTAACTTTAAAAAATAGAGTTTTCTGGGGCCGGCGCTGTGGCTCAGCAGGTTAACACCCTGGCCTGAAGCGTTGGCATCCCATATGGGCGTCTGTTCGAGACCCAGCTGCTCCACTTCCCATCCAGCCCTCTGATATGGCCTGGGATAGCAGTGGAAGATGGTCCAAGTCCTTGAACCCCTACACCCGTGTGGGAGACCCAGAAGCAGCTCCTGGCTTCAGATCGGCACAGCTCCGGCCGTTGCAGCCGATTGGGGAGTGAACCATCAGATGGAAGACAGCCCTCTCTCTCTCTGCATCTCTTCTCTCTGTGTAACTCTGTCTTTCAAATAAATAAATAAATCTTAAAAAAAATAGAGTTTTCATTAATGGGATAGAGCAACCATTTTGCTTACTATTCATTGAATCATTGGTTACATTTAGTATGACAAATAATTGATAAAATATGATGATAACAACTTTCATGGCACTGCATATTGCTTCCTAGAAGTCTGGAATACTCATCGTAGATGTAATCCAACAATATATAAGTTGGAAATAAATATGAATATATATGAGTAATAACAAATGAATATATTTCTAAATTATATACTCTAGTGATTTATCTATTTTCATATCATTACCTACTGTTTATATTCACTGATTTTAGAGTAAAATATGCATCCTAATAATGTAAGTTTTCTTCTCTCATAAAGCTTGCTATTTCATTTTTTAATAAAAAATTTTGAGGTAATTGTAGACTCATAGGCATTTTCATGAAATAATACAGAAATATGCCTTGTATCATTTTCCCTAATGATAGCATTTATGCAAATTTTAACATAATAGCACAATGAGCATATGGACAATATGGACAATAAACTGATCTTACTCAGATTTTCCTGGTTTTATTGCACTTATTTATGTGTATGTTTGTGTTTAGCTCCCATAATTTTTTATCACCTGCTTATTTTCATGTTATCTACTACCATTGTGGAAATACTGAACAGTTTCCTTACTACATATAGATTTTTTTATAAGCACACCTACATCTCCATTTTTATACACCTTTAAACAATGTTCTTACGCATATGATGTTGAAGATAATTTTGAGCAAATCCCAGCCTGCAACACACACAAAGTGAGTGAGCATTCTAACTGTAATCCTTTATCATTAAAAAAATCTTAGTTTTACAAGACTAGTATCTGCTAATACTAACTGATAAAACCAAAAAGGTAGAGAAGGATCCAACGTGGGAAGGGGGAGATACAGCAGACTCATAGAATGGCAGATGTTCTAAATAGCACTCTGGCCTCAGAATCAACCCTTAAGGCATTTGGATCTGGCTGAAGAGCCTATGAGAGTATTTTAGGCATGGAAAGCCAAGACACTCTGGGAAAAAAAAAAAAAGAAGAAGAAGAAGAAGAAGACCTAAATGAAGGATCTCAGCGAGTGTGATCCCAGTGGAAAGAACGGGGCCATCAAAGAAGGAGGTACCTTTCTCTGAAGGGAGGAGAGAACTTCCACTTTGACTATGACCCTGTCGGAATAAGATCGAAGTCAGTGAACCCTAAAGGCTTCCATAGCCTCAGCAACCCATGACTAGAGCCTAGGGAGATTACTGACGCCATAAACAGGAGTGTTAAATTGTTAAATCAACATCAAGAGTCACTGTGTACTTACGTCCCATGTGGGATCTGTCCTTAGTGGGTTGTCCAAGGTGAAGTAATGATATAGCTAGTACTGAAACAGTATTTTTACACTTTGTGGTAATGTGTGGGTGCGAACTGATGAAATCTTTACTTAGTATATACTGAAGCGATCTTCTGTATATAAAGATAATTGAAAATGAAAAAAAAAAAAAAAAAACCTTGGTGTCAAATTGGAAATTACATAGAAAATTAATCAATCTTTTTAAAAAAATATCATGCAGGATCTCTGTCATTAATGTGCTGTACACTGTTATTTAATGCTATAACTAGTACTCCAACAGTATTTTTTCACTTTGTGTTGCTATGTGAGGGCAAACTGTTGAAATCTTCATATATACTAAACTGATTTTCTGTATATAAAGAGAATTGAAAATGAATCTTGATGTGAATGGAAGGGGAGAGCAAGTGGGAAAGGGGAGGGTTGCAGGTGGGAGGGAAGTTATTGGGGGGGGGAAGCCTTTGTAATCCATAAACTGTACTTTGGAAATTTATAGTCATTAAATAAAAAAAAAATCTTAGTTTTAGGTTAAGTAGTAAGTTTGTGCTGTTAAACCATCTGGTGTGAGGGCCCACCAGACAAAGACCACCAAGGAAAACCTGCAGTTGAACAAGCTGTATTCACTGTCTTTGCGACAAAAAAGATGTGTGTTCTACATGCTATGGGGAAACATTAGGTATCTGAGAATGTTTAACAGGAGCCATTGTAGGATTTAAGTCTTAAGTGAGTTTGGAAGAGGTTCAAGGAAGTTGTCTTTGGTCTGCATTGGATTCTATAAGGGACATGTCTACGCAGTAATGGAATATTACGGGCATCTAGAGGATAGGAGGAATGAAGTGAGGCTAAAGCTGTGATTGTGTTAGCCAGGATGAAGAATGTTGGGCCAACTGTGTTGTTTGTGCAATGTTTAAGTTTTGTCTATGTTCAGACAAGATTAGAGAATAGTCTTTTTTCCCCCCCTTTCTTGTATTCATCCATCTTCATGATGAAGTAGATTTGTCTGATGGTAGTATTCTGCAAAATTGTTTATCTGCGATAGGAGTGAGAGCTAAGCCAACTCCCAGTTATTAGGTAGAATGAATTTCCTTTTGTTCATAACTTGCCTTATTTCTTTTGATTTCATTTTATTTATTTATTTTTTTGACAGGCAGAGTGGATAGTGAGAGAGAGAGACAGAGAGAAAGGTCTTCCTTTTTGCCGTTGGTTCACCCTCCAATGGCTGCTGCAGACGGCGCATCTCACTGATCCGAAGCCAAGAGCCAGGTGCTTCTCCTGGTCTCCCTTGCGGGTGCAGGGCCCAAGCACTTGGGCCATCCTCCACTGCCTTTCCGGGCCATAGCAGAGAGCTGGCCTGAAAGAGGGGCAACCGGGATAGAGTCCGGTGCCCCAACCGGGACTAGAACCCGGTGTGCCGGCGCCGCAAGGCGGAGGATTAGCCTGTTAAGCCACGGCGCCAGCTGCCTTATTTCTTTTAATGACATTTTTATAGTTTGTAAATATTGTTCTTTTCTGGTATATTGATTACTAAGTATGTTTTTGGTTTTATCATTATCAAAAAGATTTTCGCTTTTCTATTTATTAATTTTCTAAAATGTATTTATTTAATAGAGACAGGGAAAGAGGAAGGGATATTTGTATGGAGAGAGAGGGGGGAGGGAGAGACAGAAAGAGAAAGAGTGGGAAAGTTCTGAGTTGCTGATTTTGCTCTCCAAAAGTGCCTGCAACAGCGAGGCCTGGACCAGGCAAAAGCCAAGAGCCAACAACTCAATCTGAGTCCCCCATGTAGTTGAATCATCATCTCTGCCTCTCAGGGCATTCATTAACAGTAAGCTGGATTGGAAGCGGAGGAACTGGAATTTGACTCAGGCAGTCTGATATGAGATGCAGGTATCCCAAGCAGCAACTTAATGGCTCACCAAATGCCTAGCCCTCCCTGTATTTTCATGTATTGGTACTGTCCATGAGAATCGACAAAAGCAATTGAGTTTTTCACATTTCTGGCATGTTTTTCTACCTTAGTTGAATCTTAGTTGATTGATTCTACTTTTGAGCATTTTACATCTTGGATTTTCTGTTACCCAAATAGCATGATTTTGTCTCCTCATTTCCAGTGCTTATGATAGTTATTTTTTTTTGTATTTTTGCTTTTATTAAAACTTTCCAGATTATATTTAACATTAACAGTGATGACATTCATCCTTGTATTTAACTGGGAAAGTTCTAATCTTTGTTTATTATAATATGTACCATTGAATTATAGAAAAATCACAGATTTATATGTTTTATTTCTGTTGATATTTATTTAACACCTTTATCTTTTTACCATCTATTGATATAATCATGTATTTCTATTTTATTCATACATTAATTGATGAACTTCTGGATAGACTTCTTGATAAAGCGTTTTCCTGGTCATATATTTTCTTCCTGATGTTTCCATATTCTGCTTGATGATACCTTGTATGGTATGTTATATGTTATACCAAAGAACTTTCAGACTGATAAGAAAAATACTAATAACTCTTTAGAAAAACAGCAAAGATCTTGACCTAAGTGATCTACAAATGTAAGGAACACTGGTGTAGTTAGGTCCCCAGGGATATATGTGTTATATACATATAATTACACACAGAAAACAAGATATCACATTATATTTCTAGATATACCAAAAAATAAAAAGCAAATTGTTTCTCACCATTGGTGATGACATGGAGAAGAGCTAACTCTTTTCCACACTAGGAAAAGTGAATATAACACTGCTAATTGTGAAAATAATCTAGCAACATCTATTACAGCAAAGACAAACTTTTGCCTAATTATTTAATTTTCAGGAATCTACCATGTAGATCAATAACTTCATCACTTTACAAAGTCTGTAAAAATATATTGAGTAAAAGAGAAGAAAAAAAATTTGTAAATAAAAAGAATGCCTATCAACTGGGAAATGACTGTATCGCCATGAGGTGTCCACACTACAGAACATCATGTTGTCATAATAATGAAGAATTAGTTCTCTACCAATTACTTGGAGAGATGTCCATAATGCATTCTGGAGTCAGAAAAACAACCTGGAGAAGAGATGTGAATATAATCTCAATTATTTTTAAAACAATAGCATAAATTCATGTATTATTATATGCATGTTTGTTAGCATATATACATATTTAATATAGATTATGAAAAGTAATTTGAAATATTTTTTCTACCATAAATATTATATTATGTCTGTGGATCCAAATATAATACTTTATTTTTATGTGGACACAGAATTCAACTCTGTTGTCTGACAATAAACAGGAACTTTTAATATGCCTAATGTATATATATATGCACGTGAATAAGTGATTTTAAAAAACAACAGCAAACACATACAATGGAATACTATTTTATTTTTAAAAAAATAAAGAAACCCTAACATTCATAACAATATCGATGGAACATGATAACATTTTGCTAAGTGAAAGAAATCTGTTATTTGAAGAAAAATATTGCATGATTTCATTTATATGAGTTATCTAATGCAATAAGATTCTTAGAATAAAAAAAAAATTGTTGTCACCAGGGCCAGGGAGGAGGGGGAGATAGAGAGTTGCTAATCAATGGATACAAAGTTTCAGTTAACCAAGATGAAAAAAAACTCTAGAAATCTACTGTACAATATTGCAGTTGTAGTCAACAATAATGTTTGTATGTTTTAAACTTTAAGAGGATGTGTCAAAGGGCCGGCGTTGTGACATAGAAGGCTAAGCCTCTGTCTGTGGTATTGGCACTACCATGGGCACTGGTTCCTGTCCTGGTTGTTCCACTTAGAATTCAGTTCTCTGCTTACGGCCTCTGCCCTGGGTGAAGATGGCTCAAGTGTTTGAGCCCCTGTACTCTTGTGGGAGACCTGGAAGAAGCTTCTGGCTCTTGGCTTTGGATCAGCCCTGGTCTGGCCTTTGTGGTCATTTGGGGAGTGAACCAAAGGATGGAAGACCTTTCTCTCTGTCTCTCCCTCTCTCTTTCTGTAACTCTGCACTTCAAATAAATAAATAAATTTGTTTTCTTTAAAAGAAGATAGAACTGGCCACTTCAAATAAATAAATAAATTTGTTTTCTTTAAAAGAAGATAGAACTGGCCAGCACTGCAGCTCAGTAGGCTAATCTTCTGCCTGCAGCGCTGGCACCCCCAGTTCTAGTCCCATTTGGGGCGTCGGATTCTGTCCCAGTTGCTCCTCTTCCAGGCCAGCTCTCTGCTGTGGCCTGGGAAGGCAGTGGAGGATGGCCCAAGTGCTTGGGCCCTGCACCCACATGGGAGACCAGGAGAAGCACCTGGCTCCTGGCTTTGGATTGGCACAGCGCGCTGGCCGCAACATGCCAGCCATAGCGGCCACTTGGGGGGTGAACCAACGGAAAAAGGAGACTTCTCTCTCTCTCTCTCTCTCTCTCTCTCTCTCTCTCACTGTCTAACTCTGCCTGTCCAAAAAAAAAAAAAAAAAGATAGAACTAATTTTGTGTTCATACAGCATCGATATTTAAAAAAAAACTCCACAAAAACTGAAACAAAACAATAACAGCAACATCAAAAAGTAATATCTAGAGGGTTTTGACCTAATTAGAATAATATGAATTAGAGAAAGTACTACTACTTAATGGCTGCTTTCCTTTTTATAATATTAGGTATTTAAATATCAAGAATTTAAATATCAAAATATCAAGAATTGTAATACTTTAAGATATAATGTAAGTTGTGTAATTCAATGTTTAAAAACAAATTTAGCTTCATTCAGTTTTCTATAAAAATGCAGAGTATATTTCAGTGTATCAACATGTATCTAAAATTGAAGATCAAATAAAACAAGCAGAAATGATACTGTAACATGTGCCTCTTATAATGATTTATTACAGTAAATGACATGCTAACAATGCAAAGGTGAGCTGTCAGAGGGACTCTTCTGCAATCCTATTTCTATCACAGCTGGAGGTACATGGCTTTCTTGTTCTTACAAAGGAATTAACTGCAACATGGTGAGCTTCTGCAACAAAAGTTAAATATGAATTGATTTCCCTTCTTAAATATTAATAACTCAATCACTGCATAAAGGAATTTAGGAAACGTATAGTATAATTGAAGAGTCAGAACTTCTCATAGCTGAGATTTTCTTGGAGATTTACTCAGATGCTGTCTTTATGTGTTAACAGTCCTTGAGACAGTAAAATTTATATTGACTGTGAAACCGAAAGCAGAATTAGTTTTTAAAACCTATAGGATCTAAAATAGCTAATTGATTTATAAAATAAAGTTTATATTTTGATGCAGCTGGTATTAGAGTTTCTCCCATTATTCCTTCTTCCTTCCCTCCATTCCTTCCTTCCTTCTTCCTTCCCTCCCTTCTTTCCTTCCTTCCTTCCTTCCTTCCTTCCTTCCTTCCTTCCTTCCTTCCTTCCTTCCTTCCTTCCTTTCTTTCTTTCTTTCTTTCTCTTTCTTTCTTCCTTCCTTCCTTCCTTCCTTCCTTCCTTCCTTCCTTCCTTCCTTCCTTCCTTCCTTCCAATAAATGCCATATAGATATAGACTGCTTAAGAAAACTTACTAATGTTGAGAAAATCCAATAATACATTTGGGGAGAAGAAGAGGTAGGTTTACACAGTAACTGTAAATATTAAATGTTGTCTATCACTATTGAGCAGTCTTTATCAACTAGGAATCTACTATAATAAAGAGCAGTTTTGAACTGTTTTTGTTAGAGGCAGGCAATTGGCCTCATGATTAAGACTCTCGGGTTCCATATAAAAATTTCTGGGTTTGATATCTGGCTCTGCGCCTGACTCCAACTTCCTGATAAAGCAGACTCTGGGAGTAACAGTGATGAGCTAAGTAATTCAGTTCCTTCCACCCATGTGAAAGATCTGGATTGATTTCCTGGATCCTGGTTTTGCTCTGTCCACACCTTTCAACCCAAACTGTTGCAGGTATTTGGAGAGTGAGCAAGGGAGGGCGTAGGGGCTCTCTACCTATTGCACTTTCTCTGTCTTTTTGCCTGTCAAATAAATAACTGAAGAAATAAGCAAAAGAAAAAACAAGAAAACATCCTATTTCTGTAAATTGGTTCCTGAACATTTCAGTGGGATCTGATATAACCCAGGGAGTGAGGCAGGGAGTTAGGTTCTTTTAAGAAAGGCATGAGAAGGAAAATAGAAAGTACAGGGAGAAAAATAATTATTTTTTGATGCAGTCATTTTTTAAAAAAAATTTGTTTATTTGAGACAGAGAGACTGAGAAAGAGAGGGGGAATGAAAGAGAGAGAGAGAGAGAAAGAGAGAGAGAGAGAGAGAGAGAGAGAGAGAGGTGTCTTCCATCTGCTGGTTCACTCCCCAGTTGGTCAAAACGGTTGGAGCTGCACCCCGATCCAAAGGCATGAGCCAGGAGCTTCTTCTGGGTCTCCCATGTGGGTGCAGGGGTCCAAGAACTTGGGCCATCTTCTACTGCTTTCTCAGGCCATAGTAGAGAGCTGGATCAGACGTGGAACAACTGGGACTCAAACCGGCGCCCATATGGGATGCTGGCACTACAGGCAGCTGCTTTACCTGTTTCACCACAGTGTCAGCCCCAATAAGTAAATCTTAAAACAAACCCTTCTCAATAAAATGTTACAAAACTGAAGTTTTATTGTGACTGATGATTTAAATACCTAATATTATAATAAAAATTAATATAATTGAGGAAGGAAATGACATATAGAGAGCCACAGTTTAATATAAAGTCTCTCAGATTATTTGAAGCCACTCCTGCTTTTGTGTGCCTAAAGGACCTCTGGCAATGTGAGTAATCTAAATACACCAAAGTGATGATTGTGTTGTTGTCCATCTGTCTTCTGTCTTCACAAATAAGTAAACATAAAATATTAAATAGAAATAAGCTGATACAATGCTTTTATTTTAAATAATGTTTTAAAGCAGAAAGTGTCCATGGAGAAACAGTCAAAGAAACTGAGGGTTTTACATCATCAAGGCTGGGACTATACAACTCTTGTTAAGAGGTGGGATTAAAGAATTATACCAATAAAGGTAGAGTTGGCTTAAGAAATATCAATACCTTTAAAACCAGATGCTGTTGCTAAAGCGTTATTTTTGTTTAACTCATTTGGTTTTTATAATATTAAATTCTCAAAATGACTTCATGGCAGGATGAAAATAAATTCAATATTTATTTACCAGAGTATTTTGTGTTTATTTGGATCACAATAAAATAAATAAATCTTTAAAATAATCTCTCTGACTTTATATACATATTTGATTCATTCTGTTATTTAGTCATTCTGTATTTATTGGTTGCATTTTCTTCCAGTTGTATGCTGCCTGATGTTGTCTCTAGTTGTGAGAAGTTTCTAGTCCATAATACCTGAGCTAAAATAAATAGAATTCAATAAAAAATTGAATGTAGTACAAATGACAAAAAGTGACTTATACATTGTTGACAATTGTATGACCAAAAATAGGCAAGTTATTGGGAAAGACTTATGGAAAAGAGACCTCTAGAGTTGAATTTTGAAGATTTTTGACTTGGATGGAAACAAAGTACATTTGAAAGCTGACAAACAGCAATAACAAGGCTTGAGCTGGAGTGATATGTATTGGGAGCAATAAAGACAACATTCTAGTGCGGTAAGTCACATCAAAGTGATAGATTTATTGTAGGAAGCAGTGAGAGACGTTATGATGAAGTCATATTTCCAACATAACTATATAATAAAATAAGGAAAGTGAATTTCTTTTAAGAGGGAGCAAGAAACTATTGAATAACCTAAATATTAATTCTAAGTGAAAGAATGTGGTAAGAAATTGCAATGGCAATAGAAGTGTAAGAGATTAAGGTGATGATATGGTTTGGATGTGATTTGTCTTCCAAATGTTCATGTGCATGAGACTTGGTCCTCAGTACGGCAGAGTTGAGGTGATGGAACTTTTAAGAAATGGTGCCTATTGGTTGATAATTAAGTCATGGGGCATTTCCCTTGGAAAGGATTAGTGTGGGTTTCTTGGCCTGAATTACCCATCACAAGAACAGGTTGCTATAAGGTGGGTCCTTCCCATGTAACTGACTCCTTTTTGTTGGGGTCATTCATTTTCTTCTAACTTCTCTACCATTTTAGGATGCAGCCAATGTAACATTTACCAGACGCTAAACAGGTGGGGCTACTTGATCCTAGACTTTCAGCCGCTAAAACTTTGAGCTAAGTTCACTTCTTTTCTACATAAATATCTAGTTTCAGGTATTTTGTTTTAGAAACAGAAATGGACTAAGAATGCATACTGGGGGCTGGCGCTGTGGCGGAGCCGGCATCCCATATGGACGCTGGTTCTAGTCCCAGCTGCTCCACTTCCGATCCAGCTCTCTGCTATGGCCTGGGAAATCAGTAGAAGATGACCCAAGTCCTTGGGCCCCTGCACCCACATGGGAGACCCAGAAGAAGCTCCTGGATCCTGGCTTCAGATCGGTGCAGTTCCAGCCGTTGCAGCCAATTGGGGAGTGAACCAGCAGATGGAAGGCCTCTCTCTCTGCCTCTCCTTCTCTCTCTGTGTAACTCTGACTTTCAAATAAATACATAAATTGTTTTTTTTTTTTTTAAAGAATGTATACTGAATAAGTTTTTTTAAGACACAAGATTGCTGCTTGGGCTACGAGGCAATACAGCTTCTGTAGAATTATACAGTAGAAAGAAGGCTTTGTGCCTATTTTCTTGAGCCATTTTTTTTTTTACCCAACCAAAGGGATTTGTTCCTGGACCCCCCAAAATACCAATTTTTTTCCCTGAATATTTTCAGTTGTGATTGATTGAATACACAGATCCCTGGATATGGAGGGCTGGTTGCAATTATTGGTTGTGTAGATCATTTTTACTTTAAACAGAGTAAACTGTTTTATGTCTTTTCTAAACATATGCTCTCACTCCAGCTCAATATATTTTAGCAAATAGTATATTTCCCATTGAAAATTTTGCCGAGTTAAAATATACAGTAACTTATAGTTTCTTCATTATAAAAAAGTAAATAGAAGTTTCTTTAATATAAAATTAACAAATATTTTGTTTAATTTTTATAATTTTATTCCTTTTTAAAATCTTCATTTATTTGAAGGGGCAAGATAGAGAAAGAAAGACAGAGAACTTTCACTTGCTGTTTCACTCCTCAAATGCCTGCTATAGCTGGGACTGGGCCAGGCTGACACAAGAACTAGACATCATTATGGATATCCCACATTGCGTGTGCTTGTGTGGATGTGTAAGGATCCAACTAGCTGAACCATCACCTGCTGCCTACCAGGTTGGGATGGAGCTGGGACTCAAACTCTGGCACTCCACTATGGGATTTGAGTGTCCCAAGCAATGTCTTAACCACTATGTCAAATACCTGCCCCTTATTTAGTAGTTAATGAAAATGGAAGCCACATTAAGCTCTTTCCATAGCTATATATAATCCTATAGAGTTTGAGTATATATTTCAGTATTACATTTGAAAATATGTGATTACTTTAAGCATTCTATAAAACTGAATAGTGGGACCAGCATGGTGGCCTAGCAGGTAAAGCCTCTGCCTGCAGTGCCAGCATCCCATTCGGGTGCCAGTTCTAGTCCTGGCTTCCCCACTTCCAATTCAGCTCTCTGCCATGGCCTGGGAAAGTAGTCGGAGGTGGCTCAAGTCCTTGGGTCCCTGCACCCGCATGGGAGACCTGGAGAAACTCCTGGCTTCGGATCAAAACAGCTCCAGCCATTGAAGCCAATTGGGGAGTGAAACAGTGGATGGAAGACCTCTCTCTCTCTCTCTCTCTCTCTCTCTCTGCCTCTCTTCTCTCTGTGTAACTCTGACTTTCAAGTAAATGAATAAATCTTTAAAAAAAAAAAGAATAGAGATGTGAAAACTGGCATCATCATCATTCTTAACAACCGGTGGTTTTCAGGGCATGATCCCATTCTAAAGTAGCCTTGACTTGTACAATGAGGTGGAAACTATAATTCTCTTGTGAAGATATAATATATAGATGATTTATATGTATATATATGTATATGTAAGTGTACACTCAAGTGAATATATATAGAATATTTTTTAAATATTTACTTATTTATTTTAAGATTTATTTTATTTATTTGAAAGACAGAGTTAAAGAGAGAGGTAGAGACAGAGAGAGGAAGATCTTCCATACACTGGTTCACTCCCGAGATGGTCACAATGGCCGGAGCTGTGCTGATCCAAAGCCAGGAGCCAGTAGCTTCTTCCAGGTCTCCTACGTGGGTCAGGGGCCCAAGGACTTGAGCCATCTTCTACTGCTTTCCCAGCCATAGCAGAGAGCTGGATCAGAAGAGGAGCAGCTGGGACTAGAACCAGCACCCATATGGGATGCCGCACTTCAGGCCAGGGCCGTTAACCCACTGCGCCACTGCATCATGCCCTATATAAAATATTTAAATGTACTTTAGAAGATATGAAAGCAAATGCAGATGTTTAACTTTGTTTAAACATTACATTACATTTAAAATCATAATTAATTTTTACCTTTTTGAAGTAATTGATTAAAAAAGAAGTAACTGATCTTTATTTCGAACAATTGGAAAATGAAGAAATGTATAAGATGCCAATGACCATTAACTCATGATCAAATATTTTGGTCTGCTTTCAGTGCAGAAACTTGCCTGATTTGACCATAATTGGCACAAGAGAAAACTCTTAAACCTTTCGTTTTCATTTTTTCCTGTAATTTAAACTTTAGAATTTTAAACTGGCCCCTTTTCCCTTTTTTATTCCTCATCTCTTACACCCAAATAAATCTGACTCATATATTCTTAAAGTTATTCTCTGTTGCATTTTTATTTATTAAAGATGAATGCAGCATTCGCAAACCTAACCTTTATACATAAAGAGTGAAAGATCCAAAATCAGGTCTCTGGTCTCTGGCTTGATGTTCACTAATGTGCTTCAAGTAACGTGGGAGAGTTTTTATGATTTGTAAATATGCCAAGTTTCCTCCCACTTCAGTGTCTGGAAAAGCAGTTCTTCTATGGTAGATGTACAATAGGCATTCGATAAATATGAATTGACTGAATTCTTTGTTGGGTTATTGATAGAGGGATTGTTGATGTGTTTTCTAGGCTGTGAATTTATTACCAGTTGGTGTAACTACAGACTGTGTAATTCAGATCAGCTGGGTGTGTAATATTGCTGTGGCAATGCTGTTTTGTGAAATTTTTTATGATATTTATTTCTGACCACTATGTGGTCTGTTACACTGTTACCACTTTGTCAAAAGTCGAAAAGAATACATCTATGAAGACTTTTCCCTTGGAATGCATAAGCAACTGTGTGACTACAAACTATCTCTTTCAGTTAGTGTGGCACTGAATTGTAGAAGTTCCTAGAGTAAAATAAAATGGCTCTTAGACAGACAGAAATACCCTGCGGCATTCTTCTCATTTAAATAACGTGTTCTTCAGCAAAGGTTGCTCCATCAACAATTAGTGTCTTCTTCACAACTCCTAAATTATTCATTAATGCAAATCCAAAATCTAATCACTTTATTCTCCAGCAAAGATGAAAAAAGGGACATTATAGAACTTTTGGTCTTAATATGTTTGAATAACAATTAATATAACTTTGACATGTAAAGTGTCTGCAGAAATTTAGTTTTACAATAACAAAGGAAAGATGAAGGCAGAATTTTCCTGGTTTCTTTAATTCTCAGAATCTTAATTGATAAATAGCAGCTACTGCTACATGAATTTCTCTTTGCAAGCAGCAAAAACTCTAAAAGTTTCACAGCCATTGCATACTTGTACATGGAACAGTTTCTAGTATATCCTTAAACTGCATTTCCCTGTCTTTCTTTCCACAGAGCTTCATAAATAGAATGATAATAGGGCCAGTTTTCACTTGTCAGATGTGAAATCATGACTTCCATTTTGCTGCACCTTCTCCAAAATTACTTCCTAGTTAACCTCACATTTTTGTGTTTATGGTTCCCCTAAGTGGGAAATGCCAGTCATGTGCCGAGCAGGGCTTTAATTAAAGCAATATCTCTTTAAGGGGATAACTGAAAGGTGTTTTTCTTCTTCTTTTCTTTTAAAGATTTATTTTATTTATTTGAAAGTCAGAGTTGCACACAGAAAGAAGGAGAGGCAGAGAGAGAGAGGTCTTCCATCAGCTAGTTCACTCCTCAGTTGTCTGCAATGGCTAGAGCTGCACCAATCCGAAGCCAGGAGCCAGGAGCTTCTTCCAGGTCTCCTACGTGGGTGCAGGGGCCCAAGGACTTGAGCCATCTTCTACTGCTTTCCCAGGCCATAACAGAGAGCTGGATTGGAAGTGGAGCGGCTGGGACTTGAATTGGTGCCCAAATGGGATGCTAGCACTGCGGGCGGTGGCTTTTCCTGCTATGCCACAGTGCAGGCCCCACTGAAAGGTATTTTTCTAAGTCACACTAGCTTAATATTTCACACACTAGTTACACTAGTTGTGGTGGTGTATGTATAGTTCATGTGCTCCTTGGTCCTCTTGGTCTGAAGTTCAAAAGTATATTTATGGTATTTATTAATTGTATACAATTAGTGTTGTTTATCACAATTACTACAATTATTCTTTTTTTTCCGTTTTTTTTTTTTTTTTTTTTTTGACAGACAGAGTGGATAGTGAGAGAGACAGAGAGAAAGGTCTTCCTTTTCCGTTGGTTCATCCCCTAATGGCTGCTGCGGCCGGTGCACTGTGCTGATCTGAAGCCAGGAGCCAGGTGCTTCTCCTGGTCTCCCATGCGGGTGCAGGGCCCAAGCACTTGGCCTATCCTCCACTGCACTCCCGGGCCACAGCAGAGAGCTGGACTGGAAGAGGAGCAACCAGGACAGAATCCGGCGCCCTGACCGGGACTAGAACCCGGGATGCCGGTGCTGCAGGCGGAGGATTGGCCTAGTGAGCCGCGTCGCCCGATTATTCTCTTTAAAGATCCTATTTCTTTTGTCTTATGGCTCTTGCTTTTTTTTTTTTTTTTAATTGTGATACTCACCCTTGTTTAGTTTCATCTTGTGGTGTAAAACCATGTTGGAAATTTTAATGAGATGATGTGGAGTATAAAAGCATATGTCCATACAGAACGTTACACTTTTGTACGTGTTGTATTCCTCTGTCATGTTGGCTGAATTACAGCTAGTGGGGCCAGCCTGTAACTGCTAAACTTGACAGTAGGACACTGTGAGTAAGACAAAATATTCACCTTTGCTATCACATGCAGGGAATGTATTAGCCAGATGTCGCTGAGAACATCTAAAGGTTAAATAACATAGATAATGGCTAACAAGACAGCTTCTTGATATTTAGTCATCTGTATAAAGTCAAAGTGAGAAGGTATTTGTATATTAAACTTACAAATAAAAGATGTTAGTGTGACTATAACTCTTTCATGTTATTCCTTGTCATTGGTTCAGGCCTTAGCCAATCTGAAAATTACATTTCACCTGCCCCAATACCTGGCTTAGGAATAGGTACACCTAGAACCAATGAAAAACAATCACAATAAGATATCCACTAATGATGAAGACCCAGCAGATATATAAGATGAGCAATGAAATCTGTCCAGAGATTTAAGCCATAAGCATTTACTGAGTTACTGACCTTTGGAAGTATATGTATCAATTTGAAAAATGTAGATGAACTTTCAACAATTTCTTTATAGAAATGGCATTGAATTTGGGGGAATTTGGCAATAAAGACAATTTTAATAGTCAATTGTAGTTAAAAATAGATTTATGTTAAAACAATGTCATTGACCAATTCAGGGTCTAAAAAATACATTAAGCTTTTAATAGCATGGCATTTGTCAGTGAAGGGTTGTAGCATAACTGTTAGTGAGCCTTCAGAAGTGTTTCTTGGAGATAATGTTTGAATAATCTATTGCCTGAATTTGAATAATTTATGCATGAACCAGTGTAGAGTTATAATTGCAATTACAATATTCTGTTCAGTAGCGGTAGGTTGCATTTGAAGTTGGATGCCGATTACACTATGTAGCTTAGTCTCTGCTTTTCATTTCATTTTTAACAAAGGATTTTGAGTAAAGGGAGATGGCTCAGTGCTTGACAAAGTTTCCAAGTGAAGTTTTAAAGAGTTTCTTTCTAAAGATTTTTATTTCATTTTGTAATTTTTTTATATTCAGTCTGAAATCCAATCTTGCATGCTTCTGTGCCATAGAGATAAAGCAAGGAACTGAAAACGCCCCTGGTTGGACAGAAAAACTTCTCTACTTTTCTTCTGAAGGAGCTGCTTCTCTCATCAATAATTTCCTGAAGCAATAGTCCTGGAGTGTAAACAATATTTTATACAGGCGACAGTGGAGCAGAATAAATTATTGCTGAGATTTGTGCTCTTCACTGCGAATAATGGATTAACCCTTTGTAACACAGAATCAAATTCATTGTGTTTTCTGAAATAAATGAAAGGGTTAAGAATTTTTAAATGAAAGCATTTCTAACAAAGAAACAATACAATGATTATGCTTCATAACATGAAATGCTCACATTACAGCATGTTCTAAGCAATTAATAACATGGATCTTTTTTATTTTTAATTTTTTTAATTTTTATTTTCTTAACAGGCAGAGTGGACAGTGAGAGAGAGAGACAGAAAGAAAGGTCTTCCTTTGCCGTTGTTCACCCTCCAATGGCCGCCGCGGCCGGCGCACCGCGCTGATCCGATGGCAGGAGCCAGGTGCTTCTCCTGGTCTCCCGTGGGGTGCAGGGCCCAAGCACTTGGGCCATCCTCCACTGCCTTCCCTGGCCACAGCAGAGAGCTGGCCTGGAAGAGGGGCAACTGGGACAGAATCTGTCGCCCCGACTGGGATTAGAACCCGGTGTGCTGGTGCCACAAGGCAGAGGATTAGCCTGTTGAGCCACGGCGCAGGCAATAACATTGATCTTAAAAGTGCTTTGTTAATCAATTAAAATGAATTTTATATTGTGACACTGAAGTTCTGCTCTTCTGAAATTTTCAAAATTACTAAAGTGTTAATTTTAGAAGGCAATTTTTCTTTTTGTACTCAAAAGATGTCATAGCAGTAAGTTTATTATTTTTAATTTTCTGAACCTAATCAACAAACATTTATAAAGACTTCAATTTGATCAAAATTAAAACCATTTTAATTATAATATCTCTAGAGTTCAAATGCTTTCATTTAAACCATTTGTTGCTAGAAATGTTGCGATTTATTTTGATTCATTACAACGAAGTCTCCATGTCATCTTTCCCAAACTTGTTTACTCTTACAATAGTTTAAGAATATTCCTTGGCCGGCGCCGTGGCTTAACAGGCTAATCCTCTGCCTTGCGGCACCAGCACACCGGATTCTAGTCCCAGTCGGGGAACCGGATTCTATCCCGGTTGCCCCTCTTCCAGGCCAGCTCTCTGCTATGGCCCGGGAAGGCAGTGGAGGATGGCCCAAGTGCTTGGGCCCTGCACCCACATGGGAGACCAGGAGAAGCACCTGGCTCCTGGCTTCGGATCAGCGCGATGTGCCGGCCGCACCGCGCCGGCCGCGGCGGCCATTGGAGGGTGAACCAACGGCAAAAAGGAAGACCTTTCTCTCTGTCTGTCTCTCTCTCACACTATCCACTCTGCCTGTGGAAAAAAAAAAAAAGAATATTCCTTGGCCGGCGCCGTGGCTCATTAGTCTAATCCTCTGCCTGCGGCACCAGCACCCCGGGTTCCAGTCCCTGTTGGGGCGTCGGATTCTGTCCTGGTTGCTCCTCTTCCAGTCCAGCTCTCTGCTGTGGCCCGGGAGTGCAGTGGAGGATGGCCCAGGTCCTTGGACCCTGCACCCACATGGGAGACCAGGATGGGGTACCTGGCTCCTGGCTTCGGATCGGCGCAGCGTGCTGCCCACAATATGCCTGTTGTGGTTGCCGCTTGAGGGGTGAACCAACGGAAGGAAGATCTTTCTCTCTGTCTCAATCTCTCACTGTCTAACTCTGCCTGTCAAAAAAAAAAAAAAAAGAATAATAAAAAAGAATATTCCTTAACTTACCATGCACATTGAAGGTATTTGCAAATAGACTACTGGCTAGGGAACTATGAAGTAGAAAATGAACCATAAAAGCTGATTGTATAACTCTTTCAGCACGAACATACATTAAGTTTTAGACTCATGTACTTAGAACTTGGAAAAAAGAAAAACATGAGCTCATTTAGTTCTTTCCCATTCTTTTAAGCAAAATAAAATAGTATAGAAACATTGTAGCCATGTTTTTGCCAAATTCTTAAATTCAGATAATATTATGCAGCCTTTAAATTTACTTACATTTTTTATATACCATATGCTCAGGAATAGAATTTCTGCCATAATTTAGACCACATTTGTTAGTTTTCAATTTCTAAGTTTAGTATTGATACCATCATAATAATATTAAAGATGAGAGGCAGGCATTGTGGCACAGTAAGTTAAGACACTGCCTGAATTTCATATTTGAGTACTGATTCATTTTCAAGCTAATTCACTTCAGTTTCAGTTTCCTGCTGATGTACTTTGGAAAGTAGCAGATGACAACCCAGGTATTTGAGTCTCTGCTGCCCATGTGGGAGACCCAGACAGAGTTCCAGCTTCCTGTCTTCCACCTGACCAAGCCCCAGCTATTGCAGACATTCTAAGAGTGAATCCGTGGATGGAAGATTTCTCTCTCTCTCTTTCTCTCTGTCTGTCTCTCATTCTCTTTTAGTCTCTCTCCTTTCCCCCTTCTCTACCACTCTTGTCTCTCAAACAAGTACATTTTTAGAAAAAGAATATTAATTATAGCTAATCATCAGCCATCTTCTAGTAGGGTTATTGCAAAATGTAAAAAACAAGCATGTAACTGAATTTATTTTATTTTAAATCTTGTTGAATTAAAGTAAGTTTTTGTTTATTAGGCATATTCCAAAGAAATTGAGTATTATATTCCCACTAATTAATACTATCTTTTCAAATCTGAATTTAAAAAGAGAGTTGGTTACCACAACTGTAACAAGTTTCAGAACTCATGTACATTTTGAACCATAGGTTATTATTATTCTTTAATCAAAATACACATTGCAAAGAGAACAAAGATGGGGGCACCACAGTATCTGAGCTCAAGATACAGCACTATAGGAACCAGGATAGCATAGCACTGGTATAAAAATCAACACATAGATCAATGGAACAGAATAGAGATCCCAGAATTCAATCCATGCATATAAAACCAATTAATTTTTGATAAAAACACTGAAAACATATATTGGCATATGGTTAGCCATTTCAATAAATGATTGTGGGAAAACTGGATATATGTAGGCAAAAGAATGAAACTTGATTCCTGTCTCTCACTTTATACAAAATCACCTCAAAATGGATCAAAGATCTAAATCTGACAGTTTGAAGCTTATAGAAGAGAACAGGAAAACCACTTGAAGACATTGATATTGGCAATGATTTTATTTTTGGATAAGCCCCCAAATCTTGGGGCAACCAAAGAAAAAATAGAAAAATAGGGTGGTATCAATTTAGAAGCTTCTGCACACTAAGTGGAGTGAAGAGACAACCTATAAAATGGGAGAAAATATTTTCAAACTATCAATTTGAAAAAAGATTAATATCTGTAACACACAAGGAACTAAAAAACTCAACAATAATAAATATAAATAATCTAATTAAAATGAGTAAAGGATCTGAACAGATATTTCTCACAAGAAGAAATAAAAATGGCAAAAAAATCCTGAACATTTTAACCATCAAGGAAATGCAAATCAAAACCATAATGATATATCATCTCACCATAATCAAAATGACAATTATCAAACAATAACAAATGCTAGTAAGCATGTAGAGGAAAGGGAATAATTGTATACTATTGGTGGGAATGTAAATCAGTATAGCCTTTCTAAAGAAGTATGAAAATTTCTTAAAAATTACATATGTGACCCAGTTATCCCACTTCTGTATATATTTGAAAAGGAAATTAAATTAGCATTTAAAAATTTAAAATTTACAGTGCTATTCACAATAGCCAGGTCATAAAATCAACCAGGATCTCCATCAATGGATTCACAAATAAAGAAAATGTGGTATATATACACAGTGGAATATCGTTCAGTTATAAAAGAAAGAACTCCTATCATTTGCAGGAACAAGGATAAAATTAGGAGGCATTCTGTTAGGTAAAATAAGCCAAATGTCAATCTGAAGATATCATAGGGTTTACTGGAAGCTGGGAACAGTGGAAGGGAGGATAGAGAGAAGTTGAATAGTGAGTATTGAAACACTGAAAGGATGAAGGAGTTCTATTGTTCTACAGTACAATAAGGGTGATTACAGTTCACTATTACTTATTAGATATTTAATAAGGAACTAGAAGAGAAGAACTTGAAGCCTCCAAACATAAGAGAATGATAGGAGACTGAAAATGACAGTAACCCTGAGTTGATCAGTAGATATGCACTGAAATAGTTTACCACATAACTATGTACAATTCTTACATGTTATTTCTTTTTTTAAAGATTTATTTATTTATTTGAAAGTCAGAGTTATACAGAGAGAAGGAGAGGCAGAGAGAGAGAGAGTTCTTCCACTCTCTGGTTCACTCCCCCGTTGGTCGCAACAGCCAGAGTGCACCAATCCAAAGCCAGGAGACAGGAGCTTCTTCCAGGTCTCCCACGTGGGTGCAGAGGTGCAAGATTTGGGCCATCTTCTACTGCTTTCCCAGGCCATAGCAGAGAGCTGGATCAGAAGTGTATCAGCCTGGACTGAACCCAGCCCAAATGGGATGCTGGTTCTGCAGGTGATGGCTTTACCCACTATACAATAGCACCACCCCCACATGTTATTTCAAAAAGAAAAGGCAGGTAAAATGTATCACAAAATCCAAATTCAATTTATGAAACTCATTTTCAATATTTTCCTCTTGTTAAAAATGATCAACAGAAATGAAACTATTTGTACTACAGTAATTTGCAATTGACTAATTACAGGTGACACAGGGTATGCTTCATAAGAAGAATTTTGAGTAAGCAGCATAATTAGTATAATAAATAAAGTCAACATTGTATTATATGTTTACTTATTTAAAAGAAAAATGGTTTTTACCTTTTTTATGGGGTGTAGCTGACAGGAGCATGACCCCTGCAGTCACACTGCCTTGTCTTTATCCCTTTTCTGATCTCCTGTCTCTCTGCTTTTCAAATAAAAAATTAGTAAAAATAAAAAGAAAGCACTTTTTTTTAATCAGGAACTGTGTATATTGAACATATTAATTTCTTTTCATTTACCCATTAGTTACGATTTGTGATCCATAATGATATATAGTGATATGAATGTATATTTAATATGTTAAAATAAGTGTATACAGTATTATGTAATCAAATATATGTGTTTTATAATTTATATTATATATTTAATTAAAAATTCCCTATCCAAAATACACTCTTTTCTCCAAAATATCATATTGTCCTCAAGATAAAAAATTTAGGCCAGAGGTACATGTTATAATTAAGGATAACTTACATACTGTGTGGCAGGATCAAAATGCAAAAATATTAGAGTTGATTTTATGTTAAATGACTCAAGTATCAACATAAAAATAACAAGTTCAACAAATAACAATGGATATTATTCTTTCTATTTAATCAAGTACTGTGAGGTTATAAGGTTTCTGAGTCAGTTTATTACCAATTATACAGTTTAAATCATATTATTTTTAATCCACATATTGAGCACAATGAATCATTTAAGAATGATTGGATGATACTTTAACAAGTGTCTGGGGGAGAAGAAATGGGCATAACATGCAGTATTTGTTTTTAATGAACAGTTTATTAATGTGTTTGCAATTTGGTGGCTTAAAATAAAATTTTCACCTAAATTATTTCTAAAATATGATGCCAGACCTTAAAGTATGTTTCTATCTCTACTTCAAGGACTTTCAGAGGCTCTTAATGGTGAACTGGTAGGCTTATATTTAATAGTAGATATTCTACACATTATTTTCCTTTTTTCAACTTTTATTTAGTAAATATAAATTTCCAAAGTATAACTTTTGAATTATAACAGCTTTTCCCCAACCTCACTCCCACCCACAACTATCCCATCTCCCACTCCCTCTCCCATCCCATTCTTCATCATGATTCATTTCAATTATCTTTATATATAGAAGATCAACTTCGTATATACCAAGTAAAGATTTCAACAGACTGCACCCACAAAGACACACAAAGTATGCACTACTGTTTGAGTAATAGTTTTACTGTTAATTCTCATAATACAACACATTAAGGGCAGAGATTCTACATGGGGAACAAGTGCACAGTGACTCCCATTGTTGATTAACAACTGATACTCTCATTTATGACGTCAGTAATCACCTGATGCACTTGTCATGAGCTGTCAAGGCTATGGAAGCCTCTTGAGTTCACCAACTCCGATCTTATTTAGACAAGGCCATATTCAAAGTGGAAGTTCTCTCCTCCCTTCAGAGGAAGGTCCTCCCTTCTTTGAAGGCCCGTTCTTTCCGCTGGGATCTCACTCACAGAGATCTTTCCTTTAGGTTTTTTTTTTTTTTTTTTTTTTTTTTTTTTTTTTTTTTTTTTTGTCACAATGTCTTGGCTTTCCATGCCTGCGGAACTCTCATGGGTCTTCAGCCAGATCTGAATGCCTTAAGGGCTGATTCTGAGGCCAGAGTGCTATTTAGGGCTTTTGCCATTATGAGTCTGCTGTGTATCCTGCTTTCCATGTAGGATCATTCTCTCCTTTTTAATTCTATCAATTATTTGCAGATACTAGTTTTATTTATGTAATCCCTTTGACACTTAATTCTATCTTTTTGGTCAATTATGAACTTAAACTGATCACTTTAACAAGTAAGATGGCATTGGTACATGCCACCTTGATGGGAATGAATTGGAATCCCCTGGTATATTTCTAGCTCTACCATTAGGGGTAAGTCTGAGTGAGCCTGTGCCGAATGTACATCTCCTCCCTCTCTTATTCCCACTCTTATATTTAACAGAGATCACTTTTCAGTTAAATTTAAACAACTAAGAATAATTGCTACATATTGTTTTCAATGTCTCTCTTAAGCAACTTTTTTCTAAGGTGTTCAAGTCAACAACATTTCTTTAAAAAATTGAAAGAGAATAGAAAGGGCTCAACCTTTGTGTCTCTTAGTATTTACTCAAACGTAGGGTTCCATTAAGATTTTCTGTTACATGTATTTAAAATTCTATTTAAAGATGGTGTACATATTAATTGAGAAATATCTTGACAGAAAATATTCAGCAAATAATAGTAGTAATTATGAAGGATATTTTATATTAATATATTTATTTTCCTAAAATAAAACAATATGTATTGTTATTTTAAATGTTTTTTTTTTATATTATGGACTGTTACTTCTGAAAGATGTAATAGGTTTACAAAAGTTTATGTTTTCTATCTTTGAAGAAACTTTACACATGTATCTTGTTTGATATAGGTTAGCAATCAACTGCTATTACGAGAGTGGAGGAAATTTGCATAATGACTAAAAACATAGGATTTTGGGTTAGTGTCTTTCTAGTTCCATAATCTTGGTTAAGTGATATGGCCTTTTAGTAACTAGATGTCAAATCTTTTAGCAAGTAGTAGATTTTATTAATAAAATTATGGGTAGTATGTACTCATCTATCATGGGAGGAAAGAGAGGTAACTAATGTCTAGCTCTTAATTCGAATATTTCTGTTACTGATCACATAAACAAACCATAAAAATAGCAAGAAAGTTTTAATGTGAGAGCTTCAGTGGAAAATTATATATTAAAAAGAAAAACCTCACAAAAGCTGTTTCTTTGCAACCATGTATAATCCCCCCAGGGGTATCAAACTGCATATCCATAGGATTATTAGGGTTTCAATGCAGAACATCTAAAAAGATTTTAGCAACAGGTGCAAAACAGCTGCAGTTCCATTTCAATAATGACAATGAAAGGATTTATTCTCTGTGAGCTATCTTTTATGTTTTCTAAGCTGACACTAACATTTAGGACACAAAGGAAATTAAATAACAAAAGCATCATATTTTTGTGGATGAAGACAACTATGATGTTGAGAAGATTTGAATTAGGCATATGCAGTAGTATTTAACTGCAAAACTTACTTTATTTATTAAATTAATCCTGAATTACAACATCAGCATCAGTACTAAACAGTAACACAGATATCTGCAAAAATTTATATATCAGTTCCTTTAATTACAAAAAATTGCTTTGTGGCAAAATTTGATTTATATACTATGTTAGTATTTTTTTTTTTAATTTCAGACAGATTTAAGAGGATGGATAGTTTACATACAGATGATGTTGACAACCTTTGTCATTTTCTAATTTTTAAAAAATTATTTCCTCATCCTCAAATATACTCCAAATCTGGAATGTGTTTAGCCTGCCTCAATATGAGGTATAATTGGTGTCACTTGCCAAAGTACTTATAATGGAGTGGCCATTGTGGTACAATGTGTTAAGTTGCTGCTGGAGGCACACAAATCCTTTATTGGAGGGACTGGAATCAAGTCCCACTTCAAAGTCCAATCCAGATTTCCTGAGAACACACCTGGGAGGCAGCAGTGATGACTGAAATACTTGAGAGCTTGCCACCTACGGGAGAGACCCAGACTGAATTCCTGTATCTATGCCTTGGCCTGGCATAGCTCTTCCTGCTGAGAGCATTTGGGGAGTGAAATAGTAAATGGAAGAGTGCTCTCTCTCTCGCTCTCTCTCACTCTCTCTCTGCCTTTCAGATAAAGATGAATAAATAGAAAGTTAAAAAAATTTGTAATATAGGGACTATATGCTGCTGTAGAATAAAGGAGGTGCTAAAGAAATAAAAGATTTTCACCAAAGGCTTTTCAACATAATTAAAATCATGACATGATTTAAACAACTGTAGGTGGCAAACTTTGTGGATTTTTAACATATCTTTAAGGAGTATAACATGAAATAGGGAGAATATGTGATAATTGTCTTACTGGGTCCAGATTTCCACATTTCCTTTATATACTCATTTGATGATGGATACCTTCTTTGGCTCCACAGTTTGGCTACTGTGAGAAGTGCTGTATAAACATGGTGGTGTAGATATCCCTTTGATACAATGTGTTCAAGTCTTTAGGTAGATACTCAGTGGTGGGGTTGCTGGATCCTTAGCAAGTCCGTTTCTAGCTTGTTAAGAAGTCTTCACAATGTTTTTCACAGTGGCTGCTCTAATTTGCATTTCCACCACAGTGTATAAGTGTTTAAATAGAGAGGGATTTTAACAAAGAAATGGAGCCACTGATGACAACACTTTTGTAATTTTTCCTTCATTGGAAATTGCCAACGTGTGATTCTAGGGCATATTTTTATATACAAATTCTAACATGATTTTTGACAAATATCAATAAAAATTAGTGTTTCCATGCTCTATGTGTTTTTTTAAAGACTTATTTATTTATCTGAGAGGTAGAGTTACAGACACAGAGAAGGGTAGACACATCCATTGGTTCACTCTCCAAATGGCTGCAATGGCCGGAACTGAGCCTATCTAAAGCTAGGATCCAGAAGGTGTTCTGGGTCTCCCACATGGGTGCAGAGGTATAAGCACTTGGGCTATCTTCCACTGCTTTCCCAGGCCATAAGCAGAGAGCTAGGCTGGAAGTGGAGCAGCCAGGACAATAGGGGTTGCAAGGGCCGCAGGCGGAGGCTTAGCCCACTATGCCACAGCACTGGCCTATTTATTTATTTATCCATTCATTAACTGTGCTTTAGTTTTAATCCACACTGATCAATCATGTAATCTTGTCCAGTAAATCCGTAATGTATTTTCAAGTAACTGTAAGATTAGATTTTTAAAAACTTTTGGATAATTTATTTTTGCTGTCTAATTGAGAAGCAAAAGAAATTTCATCTTCTGGAGTATTAGGAAAATTAGAGTATTAAGAGTGGTATCTTTCATGCCTGAAATGCTCTCATGGGCTAAAAAAAAGAGTGGTTTCTGGGGGCTGATACTATGGCATAATCAGTAAAAACACCACCTGTGAAGCTGGCATCCCATATGGGCTCTGGTTCCAGTCCTGGCTATTCCACTTCTGATCCATCTCCTTGCTAATGTGCTTGGAAAGGCAGCAGAAGATGGACCAAGTCCTTGGGCCCCTGAAACCCACATGGGAGATCCAAATGAAGTTTCTGGCTTTGGCCCAGCCCTGGCAATTGCGGCCATTTGGTGAGTGAACCAATAGAAGGAAGATCCTTTCTCTCTCTCTCTCTCTCTTTCTCTCTCTCTCTCTGTAACCCTCTTTGTTATTCCGCCTTTCAAATAAATAAAATAAATCTTTTAAAAAAAAGACTGGGATACACGTTGGTGTCAATCATAATTGATTTCATGTAATAAATGTCTATTAATGAAAGCAATTTTGAGGGCTGAGCCTTGTAGTGCAGCAAGTTACATAATCACTTGGGATGCCTGAATCCTATACTAGAGTGACAGTTTAAGTCCTAGCTATTCTACTTCCAATTCAGTTTCCTGCTAATGCATCCCAGGAGGCAGCAGATGATGGATCAAGTGCTCTGGTTCTTGCCACCCATGTGGGAGATTCAGATGGTGCTCTGGGTTCCTGGCTTCCACCTGGCCCTGATTGGCTATTGTGGAAATTTGCAGTGAACTAGGTAATGGAAACATCTTTCCCCACCCCCCTACCCCTACTTTGTTTTTGTTTGTTTGTTTGTTTGTATCAGCTTTATTCATAATTGTAAAAACTTTTTTTTTAATTAAACTTTTATTTAATGAATATAAATTTCCAAAGTACAGCTTATGGGTTACAATGGCTTCATCCTCCCAAAATTTCCCTCCCACCCACAACCCTCCCCTTTCCCGCTCCCTCTCCCCTTCCAATCACATCATGATTCATCTTCAATTCTCTTTATATACAGAAGATCAGTTTAGTATATATTAGGTAATGATTTCAACAGTTTGCCCCCATATAGTAACACAAAGTGAAAAAAATACTGTTGGAGTACTAGTTATAGCATTAAATCAGAGTCTACAGTACATTAAAGACAGAGATCTTACATAATATATTTTTTTTAAAAAAATTAATTAATTTTCTATGCCATTTCCAATTTAACACCAGGTTTTTCCTTTTTTCACTTCCAATTATCTTTATGTACAGAAGATCGATTCAGTATATAATTAGTAAAGATCTCATCAGTTTGTACCCACGCAGAAACACAAAGTGTAAAAATACTGTTTCAGTACTAGTTATAGCGTCACTGCACGTTAGACAACACATTAGGGACAGATCCCACATGGGATGTAAGTACACAGTGACTTCTGTTGCTGACTTAACAATTTGACACTCCTGTTCATGGCGTCAGTAATCTCCCTAGGCTCTAGTCATGAGTTGCCAGGGCTATGGAAGCCTTTAGAGTTCGCTGACTTTGATCTTATTCCGATAGGGTCATAGTCAAAGTGGAAGTTCTCTCCTCCCTTCAGAGAAAGGTACCTCCTTCTTTGATGGCCCCGTTCTTTCCACTGGGATCTCACTCCCAGAGATCTTTCATTTAGGTCTTCTTCTTTTTTTCTTTTCCATGGTTTCTTGGCTTTCCATGCCTACAATACTCTCATGGGCTCTCTTTTGGACCTACCCCTACTTTATATGTGTGTGTTGCTCTACTTTTCAAATTGATTTAAGAAACCAATAGTTATTGATCTGAATGTCACAGTTCCACAGGGAAATGAATTAAAAATTATCTTCTAGCTTTTTGTAGAAGGATGTGTGTATACAATGAACTGATATATTTCCTATTTCTAATTTTGGGTATAGCTTAATCACAATCTACATCTCATATTGAATTGTCAACTTCTAAATTATCATAGAACATTTGAAAAGATGCTCTGCTATATTCTAAGCTACTTTCTAAATTTAGATATTACATCTTCTTTTAAAATTACTTGAAATATTAACATTTAATTTATTTAGTATTGAGTCCTTTTTAAGACTTGAGACAAATGATACTTTTAAAATTATACATGTATGCCTGGGGCTTTGGGCCTTGGAATCTAATGAAACATTTAATGTTAAATAATTTAAAACAAAAATCATCCATAGATTAATTAAATACTCAGGCTAATTATTCAGTACATTTTATTATTCCTACCAGACAAATTGCTACTGAGCTAACCTGTTGTAGCTAAAGAGCTATTGTAGATGCTCACAGTCTGGGTTTTTATAATGGAGATGTTAAATGCACTTATAATAGTATTTCTGCTTTGTTAGTCAGTGAAGCTGTGATAATTTCAAGTCATCAACTCATTTTTGGGAACTCCCACTGCATGGAAACAACAAAGGTCATCAAGGAATGAAAGGAAATTATATGCTGTTTTAGATGTTTAAAACACTTGACTTGGTGCATTTCTGTGTTTGGTATATTTCAGATTAATGAAAATAACCAGTACCTTAATATAGTTTTTAATTTTAGAGAAAATATCAATTTCTAAGGACACACTTAGGAAAATACTATTTGATAGACAACATTCAGTTAAGGAGACATTTTTAAAAAATATTTTTATTTGAAAGGCAGAGCGGCAGAGAAGGGGAGAGACAAAAAGAGGAGGAGACAGAGAGAGAAAGACAGAGACGGAGATCCTTTACCCGCTGGTTCACTCCCCAGATGGCCACAATGGTCGGGGCTGGGCTAGGAGCCTGGAGCTCCACCTGGTTTCCTGTTTGGATGGTAGGGCCTCAGGTACTTCGGCCATATTCAGCTAATTTTCCAGGCATTAGCAAGGAGCTGGATCAGAAATGGAGCAGGCGGAATTCCAATTGGCACTCATATGGGATGCCGTCATTGAAGGTGGCAGCTTAACCTGCTGTGCTACAATGATGGCTCTGAGGAGAGATCTTTAATTTTAAATCTGATCCAACTGTTAGTTGAAAGCCAGTTGTAGCAACAATTTGACAGCAGGAATAAGAGTTAGTTGTGATAAAGAAATCAATTTTCTGGGAGGCAGAGCTGGACTGTGGGCAACCCCATCAGAGATCTTAGGCAAAGCCCTTCAACAACAGGAGAAAGGATGGGAAAGAAAAGAAGGAAGGGAGGGAAGGAAGGAGGGCAGGGCTCTTGTTTTCTTTTGTATTTGAAATGCCTTTTGTCTCCTTGCCTGTTTGGAAAACTCCTTATCCTTCAAGGCTCAGCTCAAATCACTGAATTTCACTTTCTGTCCTGAATTTTCAAGCAGAAATAGCTAATTTGTCTTTGGCATTTCCATTTTACCTGCAACAGACTACATTTATAACTTTGCTAGAACTTCTTAGAGTTATTAGTTTCTTTAGTCAAGACTTCCTTTCATAACAAAGGCGTATCATTTAATTTTACATTTATCTGAAAAATACTAGATACATAGTTTTTTTTTTTAAATAACACTTGCTTGTATTTACCCAAAAAAGATAATAAGTGTATTTTGAAATTTCTAAGTGGTGCTTTGAATAGTTGTAAGATTTTGAAAATAATTTTTTAAATTTATTTGAAAGAGCAAGAGCAAGAGAGAGATTTTCCCTCTGTTGGCTCATTTCCTGAGTACCTGCTAACAGCTGGGCAAAGCCAATAGACTGGAATTTGGTTTAAATCTTCTACGTGGGTGACAGGGACCGACTGAGGCATCATCTGCTGCCTCCCAGAATCTGTATCAAAAGGAAGCTGTTGTCAGCAGCTGAATCTGGGACTAGAAACCAAATGTTCAAAAATGGAATGTATTTATCTTAAGCAGTGTCTTAACCTCAGTGCTGACTTGCACCATCTTCTACTGCTTTCCCAGGCCATAGCAGAGAGCTGGCTGAGGAATAGAGCAGCCAGGTCTCCATTTGGGATGCCAGCACTACAGGTGGCAGCCTTACCCACTATGCCATTTTCTAAGGGAAGATACAAATGAGTGACCGGCTTCTACAGGTAGTGGCCCCACCGGCTGTGCCACAGTGCTGGCCCCTCATTTAGTCTTAATTGGTGGTATGCTCATACTTCTCAATGAATTCAAAACACTGTACATTTTCCAGCATGTTTTGTTTTTATGTATGTTTTCATAAGCTACAATACTTATTATCTCAGATTAGTTATTGTTTCACAATCTGTAGTACTATGAGATGGAAAATGATCTCTTTTATAAATTTCTGGATGCATTCCAAGAAAACACTTAGAAAATTGCAGCAGACAAATTAACAAGCTCATAATGGGATGTAATTCTGATCATCTTCATCATATTCCTCTTGATCACAACAGAATGAAAATGGAATACCTACAGCAGTGAAAACAGACAGCTTTGGGAGATTGCCACCTTAAGTTAATTAGAAGAATTGACTTCTTCAGCATACCATGTTGACCAGAAGAAGTCATGCCTTGCTTTTGAATGCAGAGAAACATTAGTGAGGAGCTGCAATCAGCACCCCAGTTAGAAACCACATCTCAGATTCTTCACCTGAAAGGCTTAGGTAAGTGGTTTAGAATTCAAAGCAGATCTGCTGACGCTGTAGCAAATGTACTTGTTAAAAGACAAAATTTTGCAGATCTTACTTGGCTTTAATTGAAGTTCTAGAATTATACAGCAGATCCAGACTGAAAATGGTTTAGAACATTCCACATCACCACAATTGTAGATTATATTGATAACCATGAGAAGGAAGTGGCATACAGAAAAATCCTCATGTGCTGCATTTGGCATCTGCTTTATATCATTGGATTATGAAAACTTTCAGCCTCTGCTTGGCTGGAAGTTTAGCTACCAATATTGGCAGAGACTCACTTGCTTGGTTGCAAGGATATACTTTTAGGATGAGTTTTAGTTTGTTCACATATCAAGCTAGGTTACAGTTCACTGTGTATGGGGCTTCCTTTGGCCAATTACCCAAGTTTGGAGATGCGTTTAGGTCAAATGTCATTTAACACACCTAAGTCTATATTATTCTGCCTTCTGTTTCACAATTGAATAAAATATAATTTTATTTTTTCCTTATTTTTAAAAAACTTCATTTATTTGAAAGAGTCACAGACAGAGAGGGAGAGAGAGAGAGAGAGAGAGAGATTTCTTCCACTCTTCCAAACACTGATTCATATTCCAAATGCCTGTGACAGCTGGGGCTTGGCCAGGCCAAAGTCAGAAGATAGGAACTCCATTTAAGTCTCCCACGTAGATGGCAGGAACCTGTGAACTTGCATAATCACATCATCAACTCCTGCCTTCCAGGTGCAATAACAAGAAGCTGGATCAGAAATGAGGTGGGATTCCACTGTAGCCATTCTGATATGGGATATGGGTATCCCAAATGGTGGCTTAACCTGAGACACACAGTCTGTTACTTCTTTCCTATATTCTGTGCATTCCAACCTATCATATCTAATTTGAGGGGGGAGGAAGGAGAAAGGGAAGATAGAGATAGAGATAGAGATAGAGATAGAGATAGAGATAGAGACAGAGACATAGAGAGCTCCCATGCTTGGTTCACTCACCAAATGCTAGCCCAGGCTCAGGGACAGAAGCCAGGAGCTGAGAACTCAATCAGTGATATCAGATGAAGTGATTAGTTTTATTTACATTAAAATATTTAAACAAATTATTTAAAATGCATAGATGATGCATTAATATTGTTACATTAGAACAAATTGTTCTCTAAATGCTGTTAGGTAGCATAGTGTCATCAGTAATTACTGTTATTTTATTGCTATAATTGTTTTTTTAAGAAATTATGTTGTACATATTTATAGTATACTTCATGTTATACGTGTTTTAAGATACATACCAGATTTATTCTTTACCAAACTGTTTGCATATAACTCCAAACTTTCAGAAAAGTTTCAAGGATACTACAACATTCCCATATACTCTTCAGCAATATTCACAAATTCTTAATTTTCTCACCCTTGTTGTAATCCGATATACTTATGTGTAATTTTCAAAAATCTCAGCTCTTTACTCCTGACTAACTAAAGGTATGATAGAAACATGCATAGAAAAGAAATCTGATATCCAGGAATAAAAATCAAACTTTAGCAAATAAGGGGTTCCTATCAGTGACCAGGAAGACTAGTGGTTACATAACCTAATAGTATTAATTTCAATCTGGAAATAATTGTCTCTATATTCTTGGGTGTATTGCAAATCCAGTCTTTATTGATTTTATCCTTCAATGACAAGGCAGAACTTTAGTCACCATTCTGATGGGCTTTTTCCTTAGATTTTCATCTTGGAAAATTGCTTTAATGATTAACCAATACATTTTTTTTTCTGATAACAACAAACACAATATTACATCCTTCTTCCTACCCCACACTATTTAGTTCTATGGCTAATTGTTACTGACCTGTAATCTCAACAATCATTCTTCATTGTCCTTCTGTTTCACCAACAGAGTAAACACACTAAACTAGTCAAGCTTAATCATCCATTGTCTTTGTACTCAATCTTATTTTCTGGGCACTGGTTCAAAGGTCATTGCTACTATGAATTCATGATATTCAGCTTCTACTAGATTCTCCTCAACGCCAGGCAAACCTAGTTAGAACTTTGCTTTTCTTCACTGTGGCTGTTTAAACTTTGTTGTCTTACTGGCTCATATACATATGCATATTAAGTGATCATCTCCACTAGTACGAGGGAAGTGGTTGGGTGGACTCAAGTCACAAATGCATTTATTCAAATATCCCCAGCCATTTTTACAGGACTCATTTTATCCTTA
Source organism: Lepus europaeus (assembly GCF_033115175.1). Lineage (NCBI taxonomy): Eukaryota > Metazoa > Chordata > Mammalia > Lagomorpha > Leporidae > Lepus > Lepus europaeus. Next base: position 138,706,358 of record NC_084827.1, on the reverse strand, counting down.
ATAGATCCTTGATTATAGTGTAGGAATATTGCCAGGGCTGAGAATTCAAACTTTTCTGGTCTTGAGTCTGTTTTTCATTGCAATCAGCTCTAACTACAGATGGCAAGACCTTATTTAAAACCTAGCAGAAAAGTTCTCTGGCTTTCGTATTTTGCTTTGAATTAGTGTCTGATTGTTCTGAGTTTATTTTCTCTCTTCAAAGCATTCCCAACACTCAGCAACAGCCATCCAATTCTACAGTCCTTACAAGTGCTATCTCCCTTGTACCTCTCAGATATCAGAAATACTGTATACACCAGTGCAACCCCTTCAACATGTGTCCTGTTCCATTCACCCCAGGTGAAATTGTGAGCAATTACACTCTGGTAGCACATCAGAGATTATCAATTTTATATCCTTCATTAGAGATGTGTGGAAAATCCAGGCTGGAATCTCCCATATTCAGCTTCCTAGGATCATTCTCACTACCAATTTTATGAGGCTGATGCAACCTGAGAGGCAGAATTGCACACAATGGTTTGATTTTAGATAATTTCCTGGGGCAATGTGTTTCTTAAGAAAACAGCACAATGGTGAAAGAAGGAAAAAGGCTGAGCGAGAATAAAGACTAGCCTGGACTTAATTCATGGTGAGAATCACATCACAGAGTTGCTTTGAACCTGAGGCAAACAGACTGCCCTATTGTGCCCCTACTCCAGTAGATATTGGTGCCAGATTGCCACATTTGTGAGATGTTATCAGCCAAGTACAATTCTCTAGAGATGGGAAAAGTGGGCAAGCAATAGCCTGCTGAACTTCAAAAGCATGATATTGAGAATGGGGAGAAAAAGAAAACAACATAATCAGTATGATTCCTCACTGGATGATTCCATTGCTATGAAGATCAGGGGTAGGTAAAAACAACTGATGATGATAAAAGTTAGAATGATACTTCAGGAAGAGTGAAATAGGATTAAGGTAGCTTTTGGTAGTAATGGAAGTGCTTTTGATTTTGACCTCTGTGGTATTCTGTCACCACAGATGGGATGTGGACCAGTGTTCCAGAATATTGTATACTAGCTCAAAATGCAGTCAAAGATTTGTGTGCAGGGTATGAAGGGGGAACTCCATGAGTAATGGAAGGCCATTTTGACCACTGACTCCACCTAAACTGGGAGGGACGTCTTTCTTTCATGCTTCCCCCAGCGCATGTTAGTTCATCCCAGAGATGTGGAGCTCTTCTGGGGTATAACACCTTTTCTATTTTTCTTTAATATTTGTTTTTGTTTACTTCTATTTTTTTTATTCTTCTGCTTTCCTAACTGATACTTCAGAAAAATTTTCTCTGGCTCAGGTTTGGTGCCAACTGCTTTCTAACACTGTGTTGTCTTGTATAAAATATGACCACTCTAAGTAAGCCCAATTGGAGTTGCTCCTTATAAAATAAATTTATGTGGTTGTAAATACATCACTTAAGTTTAAGCACCCATCTTAAACAGCCCATCTGCTCCCCTGGGACTCACAACTTACCCAGAGTCATATGCATCAGAATCTTTGAATCAAAAATGTACAGCATATAAAAGTGTCTACCTCCACAACCTTTATGTATTCTTCAAACTATTTTAGTATCTGTTGAGTAAATGAGTGCCACAAACTTATCTTTTTACAAAAACATTTGTTTCAGTCATTTCATACATTCATAGCACTAGTATCAAAATATGAGTTATACTGTTTTCAGAAAAATTACAAACTTGTGATGAAAAAGGGAATAATGCAGAATTCACCCATTATTACACTGTGTGAAAAATGACACAGCCGTGTACAAAAGGAACATAGATTATCTTATAGCTCACTGGTTGCTTTTCATAATCTTTTTTTACATCTTTGAAGAAATATGATACAAAGATCTGAATCAGTAATCATAAAGTATAAAGAAATTATAAAAGTAACTCAAAGTTACTTTTACTATTTTTAGTAAAAGTGCATAAATTTTAACTGAGGAAAAACTTGTGAGATATTCTGAAAGAACATAACAAAAAGAGCTTTTTATAGTATCAACAATTATGTTGATTTCTGGCAGCTATCAATTCTAACTGATGTCCACTATAATTCTGATTGACATTTCATGTCAATCATTTCCCTTTATTTTGGTTTAACAAAGGAAAAGTTCTTATGGAAATGTATTTACTTGGTTGACAACCTCTTTTGCATTTTAGATCTATTTTTGGCATATCTTTGTACCTTTTGGTGTTTTCATTATAAGATACTGATCTCTGTTCTCCCTCTTTTTTCAGTCTTCACCACAACTTCCTCTTGTAAACTACACAGAGAAAACTTGACATGTTGGCCCAAGAAAAATAGAAAGTTTCCTATCTACAAATAGATGACATTGTGAACACACACAAACACACACACACAATTCAAATGAAAGCTTTGGATAGTTAAGTACTTTCTTTTTTAAAAATTTTTTTTTCCAAGGTTAAGGACAACTTTTAGTGTTACCAGAGGCTTTTATCATCAGGACATGGTTCTGACTATAGTGCCTTCTTCAGACTGCAAAAGGAGCTCCGGATCCAGATGCCATTAAGAGGAGAAAAGGCAGGTTGGGGAGACAGGAAGAGTAACTTTTATCAAGAAAATCCCAATACATAACATAAAACTATGGTATTGAATTTAGTTATTAAATGTTACAGACTCAAATCATAGAGCTGTCCGACATCTAGACAATCTCTCTACTGATTACAAACTAATGGAAACATACCAGTTACAAAAACTTAATTTTAGTTGTTACATGTTTCTTTGGTGAGCACCTTGATATATTAACTTTACCATAAATTCTTTCATATACAAATGTCAAAAATGCTTTTAACAAATGTATGAGTGTCCTATTATGTGCCACTTTAAAAAGCATCATTTTGAGATAAAATAAAAACAGTGATTTTTGCTTTCAAACAATAGAAACTGATAGATAGCCGAAGCAGTATTGTGAGCAATTTTTCTATTACCACTTCTGCTTCATATAGGACAATTCCATAGTACCTTTCATTTGTATATAAAAATACATATGCATATGACTGCCTATTTAGAGAGAGGTAGTAAGAAAAGAGATTGCAAGGAGGTAGGTATGAAATAAATCTTGTTTTTGCTTTTTAATTTTAAGAGATATCATTAAGTATTTTTACATGATTGCTAATTGATAATAGCTATAATACTAAAATATTATTCTAAATTATTATATTCGATAATAATAATATATTTGCCTAGGTAGCATAGGTAGACCATAAAGTGTTGGTCATTTATGACAATTCATATTTTGTTTGATATTACTAATACTCTCACATGTATGTCAGTCCCAAATAATTATTATCAGCTACCCTGATGAAGAAACATTATCAAAGAACTCTTTTATTTTATTCTATTATTATTTAAAATATTTATTTATTTAATTTGAAAGAGTTACAGAGAGAGAGATCTTCCATCCTCTGGTTCACTCCGCCAGGAGCTAGAAGCTTCATCTGGATCTCCCACGTGGGTGCAGGGGCCCAAGGACTTGTGTCAATCTGCTGCTTTTCCATGGTCATTAATAGGGAGCTGAATGGACATGGAGCAGCCAAGATATGAAACAGTACCTATATGGGATGCCAACATTGTAGGCCACTATGCCACTACACTGACCCCAAGAACTCTTTTATTAAAGTTCAAATAACCTACTGGTTTGGATGCATCTAAAGTCTTCTATCTTGATGTGGTACAAGGAAGGGAATTATTGGGACTGTTTGGAATATTTATTGTGACATGGGTAAAAGATTAAGTCTCTTTCCTCTGTGTGTTAAAGGTTGTTGAACATTGGGAGAAAGGGGTCATGACTTTATACCTTGACATTTAGCTGTTATTGGATGTATGATTTCCTTGGAGAAGAAAAACAAATGTGACCAAGCAGCCCTCTTCTGCTGAGAGAAATTCTCAGAGAACAACTCAGCCGAAAGCTGTCACAACTCTGATGGAAGAGTCCTGGTGGCATACCACAGCATCTATGATGACAGTCCTCTTACATTTTTTAGATGGTCTCCAAAGAACTTATGCCTTTTAAACCTGCCATTACAGAGAGCTCTGCTTGTCCAATACCCAGTGACATAACTTTAACCTAATGAGAAAGGTGGCTGGGAAAGAAAAAAGCACACACATATATATTTATTGAGTATATCATCTCTGGCATACTGTGCAATTGAGATGATCACTCTTGGTACCTGAAAGAACTTGTTCTCACCTAAAAACATGTTTATAGTGCAGGTGGACATTATGCAGCATTGTCTACATAGGGGTTGAATCAACTTTTGGGATTTGATCTATTCTTAGGTTGCTCCATTACATAGGTAATGGATGTTTTACACATGATTTCTCTATTATATTTTAGGAGGAATGCTTTATACTGTCTGTAATCACAGAGGGAAGAAATAGTTCCCTTTCTGAAATTACCATTCATGACAAGTACATGTCACCAATATCCTACAACAGTTAATTTAGACAATGTGTTAGCAATTTTGTTAGTGTACAGACTCATTTGAGAGGTGGAAGTTTATTTTACTCTCACATAACAGTCCCTAGGTAGAAGAAGTAGGTACGACACTTTACTCCAAGAGATCCAGAGACCCAGGCTCCTTCTGATTGTTGCTTAATATGCTACCTTTGTCTGCATGTCCCAATATGGATTCCCACCATGTTCAAGTTTAAAGGAACAATTTAGAAGAAGGAGGGGGAACAAGTCATTCTTCCTCCCTTTATGGAAATATGTGGAAGTTGCTTATATTATTTTTTTCACATTCTGTTGGGAAGAATCAATCATAAAGGTACATCTGGCTGAGAACTGTAGTTTTTACTCTAGGTGACCATGCATGCAAGAAGGTGGGAGGTGCTGGGAAAACTGGATCTCCATGTGCAGAAGTATAGAGCAAGATCCCAACCTACACCTTACACAAAAATCAACTCAAAATGGATCAAAGGCCTAAATATATGACCCAATATCATCAAATTCCTAGAGAACATTGGGGAAACTCTGCAAGACATTGGCATAGGCAAAAACTTCTTAGAAAAGACCCCAGAGCACAGGCAGTCAAAGCCAAAATTAACAAATGAGATTGTATCAGGCTGAGAACTTTCTGCACTGAAAAGAAAACCCTCAGTAAAGCAAAAAGACAACTGAAAGAATGGAAGAAAATATTTGCAAAGTAGGCAACTGATAAGAAATTAATAATAAGAATCCAGAACACAGAGCTCAAGAAATTCAGCAACAACAAAACAAACAATGCAGTTGAAAAATGGGCAGAGGACTTAACCAAGCATTTTTCAAGAGAAAAAAAATAGAAAATGATAAAGATCACTAGCCATCAAGAAAATGCAAATCAAAACCACAAGGAGGTTTCATCTCACTCATTAGAATGGCTCTCATTTATAGAAATCAACAAATGACAAACGCTGGGGAGGATGTGGGGGAAGAGGTACCCTAATCCACTGTTGGTGGGAATGTAAAGTGGTGCAGCCACTTTGGAAGATAGTATAGAGATAGTTTAGAAATCTAAATGTAGACCAGTATGTATGATCCAGTAATCTCCCTCCTGGGAATTTACCCAAAGGAAAATAAATCAGCATAAGAAAGGCTTATTTGTACCCCCATGTTCATTGCAGCTCAATTCACAATAGCTAAGGTAAGGAATCAATCCAGATCCCACCACTCTTGACTGGATAAAGAAATTATTGTATTACATATATGTACATTATGGAGTACTACTCAGCCGTAAAATAAAATAAAATGTTTTCTTTTGCAACAAAATGGATGCAACTGAAAACAATTATACTTAGTGAAATAAGCTAGTACCACAAAGACAGAGGTCATATATTTTCCCTTATCTGGGGTAACTAATAGAGTACCTATAATGTAATGTATTGGAGTGAAACAGACATTTTTGAGATTTAACCATTGTTTATAGCCCTTGTCTATACTGTACTTGCCTGTACTGTTGAGGAACAGTATTTTTTTCTTCTTCCTATTTGTTGAACTCTTTACTTAGTGTGGATTAACCTTATGAGTATAAAGTATACTGAAAATAGTTCCTTGTAAAAATTAAGAGTAGGAATAAGAGAAGGAGGAGAAAGAAGAGTTGGAATGTGGGCGGGTGGGAAGTATCACTGTGTTCCTAAATTTGTATATACATGAAACTTTTATACCTTAAATAAAATTTTAAAAAGAAGACTTGGAAGGAAAGTGTGAGATAATTGTTCTTGTAAGTGCCAGTGGCCTGGAACCTATCCATTAATACCAGGTTAGGGACTTCGTTATGCTTGTATCTCTCTCTTTTTGGGGTAAAAAAGCAAACTATCTACTTATTTGTAATGGAGTATGATCAGTTTCTAGACCACAGGGTGTAAAACTGTGATCATTAGAGCATAAAACAAGCTTTTTGTATTTTTGTTTCAAGTTAAAAATAGAGGGTTAATTCAAATGCATTTAGAATGTAATTACTTTTCATGAGAATTTTTTTACACTTTTATAGTAGCACAAAATGCACATTATCTTTAATTTAAATTGACACCCACTGTGTGATTTCTAGAACAGTGTGAAGATGATCCTATGTCCCTCCAGGGAGCTGGAGAGTCAGTCAGAATGCCTCTGGTGATGCATATTGATTTCATTTGGGTATGTGAACCAAATGCCTTCCACAACAAAGACTAAACAAATCATACATGTATTTTCTTTAAGATGTCAAAAATTGTGGCATTAGTTTAAGGTTACATTATTTAATGTAGTATTAAGAACATTTTGACTTTTCATTATAGATAAATATAATTTACTGGTATTGGTATAGTCAAAATTGATTCCAAACTTAAAGAAATAAATTAGTAATTTTAAGTTCTGAAATGTGCAGCTTGTAAGTGCTACCTATTCTAGCATTCAAATATAATCTATTTTTCTTAAAGAGAACATTTTATAGATAAATTATACTTTGACAAGACAAAAATTTCTTTCAGGGCATTAAAATTTTTAAGATGAAACTTTTAAAGTCCTTGATATTGAACAGAAAAAAATTTAAATTTATTTGAGAGCCAGAGAGACAGACATGTAGACAGAAAGAGTGTCCATCTGCTGATTCCCTTCCCAAATGCCTGCAGCTGCACTGAAACCAGAATCTGGGACCTCAGTCCAGAGTTTATCACGTGGGTGTTAGGAACCCAATTACTCGAGCCAGCACTGCTGCCTCTCAGGGTCTGCACTAGCAGGAACCAGAGATAGGCACTGAACTTAAGTACTTTAATATAGATTTTGAGAATCCTAGTTGCAGTCTGAATCATTAGGCCAAGAAAATTTCTGAAGCAGCTTCTCTGTTGTCTTTAGTCATTTCTCAACAGGATTTATCATGAGTTCCAGCCCTGGGAAAACTTTGGGGACACACCCTGCCGTGTACTTAATGATATCTATTGGCTTCTTTTTTGGCAATTCATTTATGATGGCTACAGTTCTTTCCAAAAAGTACAAGTGCTGCCCATGCGTCAGGAAACTGTTGAGCCTCATACTTGAGGAAAACTTTCTGGAGTCAACATTTCATGCCTCAATTACCTACCATCTTCAGTCATTGCCCCAAATGTCAGCCATTTTGGCAACCAATGCTCCATACTTTAAAACATTTTCTTTTCTGGGGCTGGCACTATGGCGCAGTGGGTTAACGCCCTGGCCTGAAGCACCAGCATCCCATGAGGGTGCCGGTTCGAGACCCGTCTGCTCCACTTCCAATCTAGCTCTCTGCTATGGCCTGGGAAAACAGTGGAGGATGGCCCAAGTCCTTGGGTCCCTGCACCCACATGGGAGACCCAGAGGAAGCTCCTGGCTCCTGGTTTTAGATCGGCACAGCTCTGTCCATTGCAGCCAATTGGAGAGTGAACCATCGGATGGAAGATCTCTCTCTGCCTCTCCTCTCTCTGTGTAACTCTGTCAAATAATAAATAAATAAATCTTTAAAAAAATTATTTTCTTTTGAAATAAATTCCACAGGTCCCCTTTCTCTAAAACCCTTCCATTTGCCTTTTGAATTCTTCACTCTGTGTGGCAAAATTCCCGATTTTTCTCTACATCATTCTGCTTAGCTCTTGCAAATTGCAACAGTTTTAAACATCTATACTTCATTTCTTGCCACCCTGCCTTCAAAAGGACATATTTTATGCCCATAATTTTCTCTTCACATTCTCTCTCTGGTAAATGATTTTTCCTACTATTCAAAACAAGAGCGAATTCCATTCATTAAATAAACTCAGATTCATCAATAACCAGCCCTGCCCCCCACCGACATCTCTAAGGTTTTCTCTGTGTTAAACTCTTTATACTATACCTGAAATATACTTAAACAGCTTTTACTCACAAAGCCTACTTCATGCCCAGTCCCATGTGTGTTGTAAATCTTTTCTGTCAGATAAGACCTTGAATATGCCTTTATTCCACTTTTTTTTTCATTTTTTAATTTTCCATTCATACCTAAGCTTTTAAAATTTGACTTCTTCTTACTCCAATTTAGTGAATCTGATTTTCTAATGCCTTATATATTTTTCAAAAATTTATTTATTTACTTCAAAGTGTTACACAGAGAGAGAAAGTGAGGCAGAGAGAGAGCTCTTTATTGATGAATACTATAGACACATCTGCCACGGACCCATCTTAGGTTAGTGTTTGTAGAAATGTATCACTTTCTTCTGAGCAACTCCCTTCTCTTTTTTTAAACATTTATTTAATGAATATAAATTTCCAGTGTACAGCTTATGGATTACAATGGCTTCCCCCCCCCCATAACTTCCCTCCCACCCGCAACCCTCCCCTCTCCCGCTCCCTCTCCCCTTCCATGCACATCAAGATTCATTTTCAATTCTCTTTATATACAGAAGATCAATTTAGTATAAAGATTTCAACAGTTTGCACCCACATAGAAACACAAAGTGAAACATACTGTTTGAGTACTAGTTATAGCATTAAATCACAATGTACAGCACATTAAGGACAGAGATCCCACATGAGGAGCAAGTGCACAGTGGCTCCTGTTGTTGACCCAACAAATTGACACTCTAGTTTATGGCGCCAGTAACCACCCTAGGCTCTCGTCATGAGTTGCCAAGGCTATGGAAGCCTTCCAAGTTTGCCGACTCTGATCATATTTAGACAAGGTCATAAAAGACAGGGTGAGGATAGTAACCAATGATCCTAAGAGTGGCATTTACCAGGTTTGAACAATTATACAGCATTAAGTGGGGAAGAGGACCATCAGTACACACAGGTTGGGAGTAAAGCCATTGGTGGTAGAGTAGAGGTTATGATTACAAAGGAATGAGGCCCAAGTGCGCTAGACAGGGTCTAGAACAAAGGACAGAGTCATTATTAGAGGAGCTAAGAAAGGTGCTGTCTAAGCTACAATTAAGTTTTCTGATTGAGAGGCAAATAGAATCTGACAGAAGGGGCTTGATAATAATCTGTTGCGCTTTAGGCCTTGTAAGTTAAGTGGCCCAGACCTATCTATCTCTTCACATGGGGTACATACTAAGGGAGGTGTGAACCTCCTAGGGGAAGGCACTCTGTTGACTTTCATTACTTAGCAGGCCTGGGAGGAGAGCTGGCCAGGCAAAGGCAGGGGGCATCTCTAACAAGAAATTTACAGTTCTGCCTGCAATGTTGCTGACCCTACTTGGCCGTCCCCTCAGCTGCAGTGGTCACTTTGGAAGTTGGGCTGAGTGAAGGGCTTTTCAGCTTAGAGCCAATAAGATCTGTGGCTCTGACCTGGGCATCCTTCGACTCCAGGGCAGGTCCATTTCCAGTGATCCAACTCTTGGCAGAGCTGCCAGGGCTCTTCACAAGCTGACTTCTGCTGAAGCCCAGGCTTACCACATTGAAAGCCACTGCAGTGGACTGGTCTGTTGGGTCTCCTTGAGGGCATATCACTGTACAGATCAGCCAGTAATAGGCCTGCCACCCATTGCTTCTGATGCCTAGCTTTCTTTTCCTCCTGGTTTGTGTTAAAGCAGACCAGAGGATGCAAGTCAAGGGAGTGCCCATGTCCCATCGCTAATCTTCGGTGGCCTGAACTAGAAGTCTATAGTCACAGGCATGTTCTGTAGTAGTTTTTCTAAGGTAGACAATGCCCATGAGGAAAATTATATTCTCACTTAAACACTTTCTTTCCCTTTGGTCTGAAAGGGAGGTTTTTTCTACTTACTGTTTACTTCGCTGATGGCGAAGTAAATCTAGCTATGAGATTATAATTTAAGCTCTTATTTTGGCTATGCTATTACAGAAAAATGTTAGCGATCTCTTTTATAAGGTCTAAAGATTAAATTGTGTGTCCTACAGATTCCTTCATAATAGAATTAGTTACCTACCTTGAAGAGAATAGAGAAATGAAAGAACAAGTTAGGCTTAGAATAGAGAAATGAGGGAGCAAGTCCTAGATTGCTTGCTGACAGTAGTAATATCACATGAATACTTAGCAAACCGTTTCAACCATTAGTTAACAACTTAAGAAAACATTTACAGAAGGTCCAATGCCTTTTATAAATTTTAAGAATCATGTATTTGAAAACACCTCTTAAATATCTAACATGGTGTAGTTTGTTTAGCCAGTAAACTTAAGCACAACCATATAAAATGTTTTTAGTTTCTTTCTACCAACAAGTATAAAACATATGATACAGAAATTCAGGTCACTTGAATTAAAAAATATCTTTGATTGATTTTAGCAGCTTAAATTTATGGACAATCTTATCTATAAGCCATTTAAAATAAAACTCTTAATAAAATTTCCCCATGTGGACATACAATATGTACACACATATAACATAGCATAATAGACCAATATAGCAATTTTAATAATAGCTTTTAAAATCTTTAACTCTTTTTGTAGATTGCCAATTGATTTGAATTGCTTTTTATTTTTAGTAACCTCAGTTAAGCATACTTTCTCTCATCTGGTACTGTTAATACATTATTGGCTTCATCTGTTTACAGAGCCATCCCAAAGTACTGAATACAATGGAAGTGTCTGGAAAAGTCCGTAGGAACCTATAGGAGGACAGCTAAACACAGAACCAACAACGCCATAGTTTTATGAGCAGCAAATCATATATAACTATGGATGACAAAAGACTTTAAGTTGCCATATTTAAAATTATAAACTCATCAACCAACAAGAGGCACTTGCTTACTTCACAGTATTTTTGAAAGCACCTGTAGGATTTTACAAGTATTTAACCCTTTAGGCCTCTGGGGCTCTCTCATTAAGATAACTATCATGACTAGTAACACAAGATCATCAGACTTTTTAATTCTCAAACATTTGTATTAATAGCATTTTCCATTATAGAAACTTAAAATTTAGTACCACATCACATCTTGACAGTACTTCTAATATCATTCAAATAGCCTGATTAGTTGGTGTCTCTATAAGATGAGAGACATAGGTCCTTCAATTTATTCAGTTGGGCCCAAACTGGAAAAACCAAAGTCCAAGATTTACTGGAAATTTTAGAGTCCAGATTGTTTGAAACTTTGATTTTTTGAATGCCTTTCAAGAATGCCAAGAAGGCTCAAAATCCAAAATATCTGGTTGAAATAAGATTCCTTAAAATCATGACATAATGCAGACTAAATTTGATCATTGTTACAAGGTGATTATTCAAATCTTTGAAAATAAGCACATATTTAAATAACCCATAGCTCTTAATAAAAATTCAGCTTTTTTTTTATTTTTATTTTTTTTTTGACAGGCAGAGTGGACAGTGAGAGAGAGAGACAGAGAGAAAGGTCTTCCTTGGCCGTTGGTTCACCCTCCAATGGCCGCCGTGGTTGGCGTGCTGCGGCCGGCGCACCGCGCTGATCCGATGGCAGCTGTTTTTGAACAATTAGAATTTAACAGACATCAAGAGAACATAATAGATTACTATAACACATTGCTTTAACAGAGCATCAGAGTTTAATTCTATGTCAAAGAGAAATTGAGCTTCCTGTGATCTTTTGCTGTGAGGTTTCCTTCCTTTACCTTCTTTCATATTGATGACCATGTTTCTGTGTTTCTGTGTGTAACACATCTTTAAGCATCTTTTGCAGGGCAGGACGAGTGGCAACAAATTCTTTCACTTTCTGTTTGCTATGAAAAGTCTTAATTTCACCTTCATTCACAAATGAGAGCTTTGCAGGATATAATATTCTGGGCTGGCAGTTTTTCTCTCTTAGTACCTGGGCTATGTCTCGCCATTCCCTTCTAGCTTGTAGGGTTTCTGATGAGAAGTCTGCTGTGAGTCTAATTGGAGATCCTCTGAGAGTAATCTGACGTTTCTCTCTTGCACCTTTTAGAATCTTTTCTTTATGTTTCACTGTGGTGAGTTTGATTACAACATGTTGTGGTGAGAATCTCTTTTGGTTATGTTTATTAGGGGTTCTATGGGCTTCCTGTACTATGATGTCTCTGTCCTTCTCCAGACCTGGGGAGTTCTCTGCAAGTATCTCTCTAAAAAGGCCTTCTAATCCTTTCTCTCTCTCCATGCCTTTAGGAACTCCTAGAACCTGAATGTTGGGTTTTTCAATAGTATCCTGTAGATTCCCAACAATATTTTTTAGATTTCTAATATCCTCTTCTTTTCTTTGGTTTGCCTGTTTCCTTTCCTGGTCTCTGTCTTCTAAGTCCGATATTCTCTCTTCTGCTTCGCCCATTCTGTTTTTTAGGCTCTCTAATGTGTTTGTCATTTGATCTATTGAATTCTTCATTTCATTGTGGTTACGTCACTATCACTGTTTCTTGTTCTACTAGTTGTTTCATTGAAACTCCCTTCTCTTGAATTCCATGATCTCACTCTCAGGGGTTTCTTCTAACATAATTCAAAGTCCTTGCTGCTTTCTCTTTCTCCAGGAAATCTCAAATACAGTCACGAATTAAATAGAAAGTAAAATGTGTTTATCTCTCCCTGATATTCTTCAGAAATTCAAAGAAAAGCTGTACTTTGGCAACCTGGCAGTTTCATGGTCTCTCCAGAATCTCTCCCCTATGTACTTCTCTGTTTTCATTTCGATCACGTTTTCAACTCCTTCACTCAAACTGTATAGCTTAATCATGCTATGCAAACTCTTCCTTTTGCCCATTGGCCATTGTATGTCCTTTCCCTCTGTTTGGAACACTTCCCTTTACCCCTTTGTCTTCCGTATATCTCAGTGGTTTCTCGCATCTCCAACAAGAGTTTTGCAACTGCCTTTTGTTCTGATGGAATGCGGTGCTGATGTGTGGTGACATCATCTCCCTCTACTGTAGTTGTAGTTACTTGCCCATCTCTTGAACTTCCTGTATCTGGTAGGAATGATATTCCTCATTTTGTCACTAGCTGCCAGGAAAGTGCCTGAGAGATGTTCAGTATGTACTATTGAATGAATTGGTTCGTGATAATCCTTAATCATATCTGACTAGATGAAATAAAATGTCTTTGTTTCTTTTTGCAGAAGCTAAGTTTTAATAACATTGCTGCTGATGATGTGAATTACATGGTGGTACAGAATATGTCTTTGATAAAGTCTTATTTGCCATTCTGGCTATCATAAGCTATCATTCTTTGTCAAAGAAAATAAAACCTATATTGTTTTTCATCCTCCTCTTGTGAACTCCACTGTTATCATAGGTGCTAGTGCTATTTCAGTAACTCGTCTCATCTCTCCTAAAATCCTTTCACCATCTTTTCCAATAATGTCTTCAAAAGCTAATTCTTTGGTCCTTTGAACTGCTGTGCTTGCTGTTTCTGTTTCTTTCCCTTTTTAAAAAAGATTTTTATAAAAATTTATTTGAAAAGCCAGGTTACAGAGAGAGAGAGAATAAAAGGGACAAAGAGAGAGAGAGGAGAGAATCTTTCCTTTGTTGGTTCACTCACTAGATGGTTATACTGGCCAGGGCTGGGCCTGGTCGAAGCCAGGAGCCAAGAGCTTCATCCAGGTTTCCCGGTGGGAACAGAGGCCCAAGCACTTGGGCCATCTTCCTTTTTTTTTTTTTTTTTTTTTTAGGTGTATTAACATGGAGCTGGATTGGAAGTGGAACTGCTGGACTGGATTCAGATCACATATGGGATGTCAGTGTTACAGGTGGCGGCTTAATGTGTTATACCACAATGCCTGCCCCTGTGTTTGCCATTTTTCATGTCTAATATTTCAGGCTTCTCTTCTGACTGTATATCTTTAGGTCTGTCTATTTGCCATCAATCCTTGATTTTACTGTGTTCTATGGACCCAGACTTCTCCCTATATCTCCCCACAAAGACTTATTTTTGAGTAGTCTTGTTAATGGCCTGGGAATCTGAGAACTTACTTCCGGTGCTCCCTGAGCCACTGGATGATATTTGAATCGACTGTGGTTTCTTTCTTCCTTTTTTCCTTAACTGAGGCACACGCTGCATGTACAAGTTGCTAGCTGAGCCTCGGAAAACCCAGTTCTGTCGTTCACTGGAAAATGAAGGGAAATTGGGCCATGGCTGATCATAATAAGTCCTTCGGAGATGAATGCTTTTAACATTCCTAGAGATTTTTGAGAAAATTAAATACATATTCACTTAACTGTTTTCAGGTTTGTGTACAATGAATATTTATTAAGAATAATTCACAATCACTACTGAATAGTTGTTAATTTAATAATATATATATTGTAGAGACAGAGTTGAAACACACAGAACTGCAATACATTTATTAAATATGTCTCTAGATGTTTCAAAATTTTAATATTTAGTAGGAAAATAATTGAGATACCCTGATTGCTCTTACTAATGATCTTATAATTATTGAGTGAGTTTGAGTATAATTATGTATTTTGCTATCAGGAGTTAAGTTATGACTTTGAAAGCTAATGTGAAACAATATATGGAGTCACACAAAATGAAGGAGAAGAAAGAAGTTTGTTTCAGAAGGATATTTTCTACTTACAGGAAAATACAAATCACACTCTTTCAGAATAGTGTTGTCTATCTGTGACAGTCATTACACTGAAGGGATTCTCCTTCAATATCACTTCTCTTTCCAGTTAAAATTATCAAGAAACTTGGTACATTATGCACCTCAAAATGTGATTAGTCCCACTATAGGTATTTAGAGATTTCTCATGTAACCCAGTCCCATCTATTGAATCTAAAATTCAGTTCTGCAGAGTAGTAAACTCTTCTTATAAATAGGTAAATGAGGTAAATAAGTGTGAAATTTGCCATAAGACTTTCTCTCATTAGCTTCATTGAATAAATATTAGCATTGCTGACATACTCATTTTGAGGACAGATATAGTGAAATATTTTAATTCCCAATACCATGAATTTCACACAAGTTTTAATATGAATTTTCCAATTTCTGGTTAATGTTAAGTATTATACAACATATTGGTTAAAAATAAAAAGAGATAACTTACTTAAGGAAGACAACTTAAAAGAATTGAAAAGCTCAAGGAGAAAAATTATTGCCTGTAATTTTACCACCTAAGTTTAGCTATCTATTTTTTGTATTCTTTCTTCTAGCATCTATCACACAGATTCATAACTATAAATTTGCTGCATGACACTCAGAGTCAGAAAAACCTTGAATCTAAATTTCCTTTGATTTAATTTCTTTTCCCCCTTCCAAGAATTAGTGGGAAACCCAATCTCCATCTCTTATCCAACGTGCTTTTATATAATACTCATATATTCCTTTTTTTTTGCTGCTAATCATGAACCTTTTTTCATACTGATTATATAGAAACTTTCAGCTACTATTCCTCTTTTCTCTACATTCTTTTATCTTACTTGCAATATCAAGCTATGTTATTTCCAGGCTTTTAAAAAATGTCTTTAGCATTAGACCAAATAAAATAAAAAATAAATGTGTCTGCTCTTTTGGGGTAATGGACTATAACTCTGAAGTTCAACTTAGAAGATTAAGAAAAAAAAATCTGAATTCTAATTGTGACAAGATTTATCTTTTTTGTTAAGAAAACTAGTTATAAAGTATGAAGTTTAAGTCTTCACATGGAATTTTTTGTTCATAGTGCTGCTATCCATATACACCTCTCATCAAAACACAGCCTCTCCATTTCTCATTTTGGCCCATGGAAACAGAAAGGTTTTGGATCATTTGGGAGTAAGGAGCTGGATAGATAGACAAATATAATATCTTTCTTTTCATTTATTCAATTATATGTATATATATATATATCTCAGTAGAGTTTAATATAGAATTTATCCACTTTTTGTGTATTTACTCCAAAGTTTTTGTTGTTGTTGTTGTGCTGTATGTAGTTGGAGTCTTCTCTCTCATGACCTTGGTTTTTGTCACCAGCCATTGTAGAAATTTTATTATTTTTAATGCTTTATAAGATTTGATTCTCTTTATATTCCACAGTCATTATATTCCATGCTACTGGTGATATCTAATTCTGTCTTTTAACTTAAATATCTCTTATTCCTTTCTCTTCCTACGTATATTAGATAGCTCAGAGTAGTATTAAGTTGTAGTGGTAGGACTAGTGCTGTGGTATAGTGAATTAAGCCACTATCTGCAGTACCAGCATGCCATATGGGCACTGGCTTGAATCCTGTCTGCTCCAATTTCTGATCCAGCTCCTTGCTAATATACATTGGAAAACAGCATAGGATGGCCCAGGTGCTTGGGCCCCTGCGTGCATGTAGGAGACCCAGATGAAGCTCTTGGTTCCTGGCTTTTGCCTGGCCCAGACCTGTCTATTGCAGACTTTTGGAGAGTGAACAGTGAGTGGAAGATATTTTTCTTTTTCTTTGCCTCTGTGTGTGTGTTTCTCTCTCTGTAAATCTTTCAAATACATTAATATATTCTTAAAAACAAAAGCTGTAGTAGTATTAGAAGTTATTGTTGATTATATGAGTTCATGTTTTAGTGTCAAATCCTTTACATAATTTGGAGGTAACCCATTTGTGATGGTGTGTTCTGGTAGATTTGTTAATTCCATTTTCTAAAAAGTCTGTTAGGATTTTATGCACAACATTTAAAATAGTACTCTTGTTTTTATTGTAACACCTCGGTCAGACTTTCATATTGATGTCATGCAGACTTTGTAAAAATAAAAAAAAATTGCTAAGTGTGGTGGTTAATTATACGTATCAACTAGGCCAGCCTACACCACCTAGTTGTTGGGTTAAACCTAGCTTGGTGCTGCTGCAAAGGTATTTTGCAGATGCCATTGACATATTAATGAAAGATTAACATTAATTATGTGGGTAACTTCTTCCAATTAGTTGAAAATTATTAGGTTTTCTTCTGCCTCAATACTGTTATAAAATTTATGTGAGTTTCCAGCCCACAGGTTGGCCCTTCAAATTCAGATCCCTACAATTTTATGAGCCTCTGAATCTTATAGGAGTTGTTTGAAAAATTTTAATTGATATGGTAGATTTTTTTCCTCCCTGTTTCCATGATAAGTAAGATAATATAGCATGATAGTTAAGAGGATTGACAATGAAGACATAGATTACTTCATTTTCTATGTCCATAACAGTATTATGTGTGAATGGTGTTACTTGTCCCTTTGTCATTCTCATATTATTATGCTGATATAGGTCCCTAATAGAATGTGGAATAATATATGTGACAAGATTGTTTTAGGGGTACAGGTTAATATATGACTTATATTAAACAACTTAAAAAACTTTAAAAGCATAAATTGTAGATAGAAATGAAAAAATAAGTGTTATGACTTAGTAAACTCAACATGTGAAGAGCTTCTTCCATTTGAATTAATGTATATTTGTGAAATATCTTTCTCATCTTTGGTTGTGGCTTTACAATACAATATAACTAATTGAATTTTTTATTTTGATCTCTCAAAATTTTTGGTGGAAACTTTGCAGTGAACGGTTTTTTTTTTTTTTAATTTGAAAGTTGGAGTTATAAAGAGAGAGACACATATAGAGAGCAAGATCTTCCATCCACTTGTTCATTCGCCAAATGGCAGCAACTTTCAAGCAGGGCTGGACCAAAGCCAGGAGCCAGGAGCTTCATCCGGGTCTCCCACGTGAGTGTAAGGGCTCAAACTCTAGAACCCTCTTCAGCTACTTTCCCAGGATTAGATGGATGGGAGATGGAGCAGCCAGGACATGCACAGGCACCCACATGGGATGCTGCCATTTAGGCGGCAGTTTAACTGGCTGCACCACAAAGCTGGCCCCATGAACACATGTTCAGAACTTTTCCTAGGGCCAACGCTTGTCACAGCTGAGTAAGCCACCACCTGCAGCACCAGCAGCCCATATGTTCAGCGGTTTGAATCAGAGTTGCTGCACTTCTTATCCAGTTCCTTGCTAATGTGCCTGGGAAATCAGGGGAGGATGGCACAAGTCCTTGGGCCTCTGCCACTCACATGGGAGATGCAGGTGAAGCTCCTGGCTCCTGGCTTTGGCCTGGCCCAGTCTATTTGCCCATCTGGGGAATGAAACAATAGGTAGAAGATCTCTCTCTCTCTCTCTCTCTCTCTCTCTCGCGCGCGCGCGCGTACACGCTTTTGTTCTCACTCTCCTCTCTCTCTCTGTAATTCTGCTTTCCTAATAAATATTTTTTTTAAAAAGAACTTTTTCCTAAGAGCAAGATGGGAATGGAAGTGAATGACTCAAAGTCAGGAGCCAGGAGCTTCTTCCAGGTATTTCATGCGGGTGCAGAGGCCCAAGGACTTGGGCCATCTTCTACTGCTTTCCCAGGCCATAGCAGAAGACTGGATCGGAAGTAGAGCAACTGGAACTCGAACCAGCTTCCATACAGGATGCTGGCTCCACAGGCTGCAGCTTACCCCACTATGCCATAGCGCTCGCCCCTACATGCTATTTTTAACTGATGCACAATAATTGGGTGTATATATATATATATATATATATATATATATATATATTTGAGGTATAGTATGATATGATATCAAATTTCACTACTTAAATACAATGTGTAATGATCAAATCAGGATAATTAACATAGCCATCATCTTGAACCTTTATGATTTCTTTGCCTTGGGAATACTCAAAATTTTTTCTCCTGTCAATTTTGAAAGACACAATGCATTATTGTTAACTATAGTTACCCTATTGCACTATAGAACACTGGAAGTTTTCCCTCCTGTTGACTTGGTTTCTCATCACTGATGACCTACCTCTTCCTTTTTTTCCTCTTCTCTCTTCTATTGTCAATCTCTATAACCACTATTCTACCTCTATTTCTATAAGATTAAAGTATTTAGCTTCTGTATATAATTGAGAACATATGATATTTATCTTTCAGTGCCAAGCTTATTTAGCTTTACCTAATGTCCCCCATGCCCATCTGTGTGGCCACAAATGATAGAATATTAATGCAATTTTATGGCTGAATAATGTTGCATAGGTATATGTAGCATATTTTCTTTATCCATTTATGAATTGATGGGCATCTAAGTTGGCACATGTCACTATTGTTAATACTGCTGCAATAAATATGGAATGGAGATTTCTCTTTAGCATAATTGTTTCCTTTCGTTTGGCTGTATATACAGTATCGTGATCACTATATCATATAGTAGTTCTAGCTTTACTTTCTTGAGCAATTTCCATAGTATTTTCCATAATGGCTTCAGTGTATGATAACTCTCTTTCATTCACATCCTTGATAGCATTTGTTAAATTTAGTCTTTTTGATTACAGACATTCTAACTGGGCTGAGATGGAAACTCATTGTGGTTTTCATTTGCTTTTCTGTAATGATTATAGATGTTGAGCAGTTTTTCATGTATTTGCTGGCCATTTGTATGTCTTCTTTTGATAAATGTCTACTTAGATCAAAAATCCATTTTAAAATGGGATTATTTGGTTTTCTGGTATTTTTTTAGTTCCTTGTAGATTGTGGGTGTTAATACTTTGTTGAATGCATAGTTTGTATGCATTTTCTTCCAGTCTACAGACTGTCTCTTCAAAAATAACATGCAATTTTAAAACTCAGGCTCTGGACTGGCAGTGCACATATAATTGAAAGAAAAGATCAATGGGCTTGCATTGTGGTATGGCATGTTATGCTGCCACCTGCAGTGCCTATATCCCAAAGGGGCACCAGTTCATGTAACAGCAGCTCCATTTTCAATCCAGCTCCCAGATAATTTGCCTGAGAAAGCAATGGAGGACAAACCAAGTGCTTGGGCCCCTGAACCCACGTGGCAGAACCGAATGAAGCACCTTGCTTTCATATGGTCCAACTGCAGCCATTGTAGCTACTTGGGGAGTGAACCAGTGCATGAAGGTTTCTCTGTCTCTCCCTCTCCCCCCTGTAACTCTGCCTTTAAAAAAATAAATAAAATAACTCTTAAAAAAAGAAAGAAAAGATCAAGAGGATGACCCAGGACTACTTACCTTGGGGGTTTGGAGAAAACAGTTAAAGGCTTGTGATTAAGCCACAGGGTGAGAAAGAAAAGGCTCTCTGATGCTTATACTTCCTCACATACAGAGCACAGGAGATTGTTGGTAGGTCACAGCCAACTCAGCTAGGTTAAGGTGATCCAGGCATACACATGGACTTGCAATTCACCCACACAAACATGTCAAGCAGATAGCTGAATACATGGGTCAGGAGTTAAGAGGAGATTCAGGGTACAAGATACTTATTTGTTGGTTATGACATTTTAGAAGATAATTGTAGTTTAAGGAGGCATGAAGTTGTCTAATGAAATAGGAGAATGAGAAGATAAAAGAACCTCATATCCAATCTTGGATCTAGAGTTCAGGCATGTGATAATGGAGACTGGGGTGAAATAACAAGAGGTGACAAAAAATGTAAGATGTTACTGACACAAAGAAAATAGTGTTTGATAGTGAGGGATGGGTGAGCCATATTATGCTGCCAAAAAGATGAATTAAATGAAAATGGAGTGATTGATATGGAGGTCACAGGTGGATTACTAAGAGTTGATATCACATGGTGTGGCATGAGAAGTGAGTGGGTATTCAGGAAGAAGATTAAATACTTTTTAGGGAAAAATGTTTGGATTGAAAAAGTATAGCCTCAAGTACATGCCTCGATGTACCATGCCAATTTTCAACGGTTTGGTAAGGGTTGTAAAAGCTGATTATAGAATGTGTGGGCCCAGTTTATGAGTTGAATGTATTGATAGAGGATTGGTTACTCATGTGAATGTGTATATGTAGGAAGGCTCGCCTGGTTGTTCTTAGGGAAGCTAGTCCATATTCTTAGTAAATATCTGATGGTATCAATCTGAATGAAAGCTATATGGTGAATGATCTAAAATACAATGCGATTAATCTTCCTTAAAGACCAAAGTTTTCTTTCAATGTATATGTTAGTTGGTGAAAAGAATCAAAATTATAGAGAGATTAACGGAATGCTGCTTTTATTCATACATGAATAGGAAGGTTAATTATTATTTTCTGACAACTACCAATATTCTGATTTTTCATTCTCATTTTCTCTTGCTATCTCAAGAAGCAATATACCTAAGGAAAATACTTGTCTCCCACTCCATTTCTACATCAAGGCTATTCATAGCTCATATAAGACATGCGACTTCCTACACAGGATATAAGAGAACTTCAGATTGAATGGCAATAAATAATTTTCAATTAGGAGCTGCAGAAATAGTGAACTGTCCAAATGCTACAAGAATTCTTTGGAACAGAGATAAGCAGTCAACCAGAGATACTAATGTCATGCAGCAATAGAATGAAGTAATCAATGTGAGAAAATTCAGGTTCCCTTCTTTCTATTTAGATTTGGAGTAAATGGGAAGACTTATTTCAGAGAAATGATGTAACCACTCTCACTCCTGCCCCAACAATCTGTTGGTACTCTCATATTGGTGATATGAAGAAATAAATGTAGAATTATTAAGTCCCCCAAAGATTGATACATTTCACTTAGCAACTGTTCTGAGATTATGCATAATTATATCCAATGCTCAAAATACCCTTGCTCTATCTGGACTATGGAATAAAATGAGATAGAAATAACTGGCATCAAGTTATGACTACTAGAAATTTTGACTGGAAGTGAAGATGGGGCAAACACACAAGACACACACACACACACACATGAAGTTGAACTGGGGAGGAACAATAAGTTAAATAATACAAAATATTTCAGTTGTCTGGAAATTGGTTGGAAAATTAATCCACTGGCTGTTTATCTCCAGTACTTCAGTAAAATAATGGAATTGTCTTTTTTAATAATGTCATTAACTTGAAAGTATTATTTCTAAATCACCAAAACTACATTAACAACCAACCCAATTGAATATGTGTCTCACATACATCTTTTCACTATAAAAAGAGATTCCATTTCTTAATTTGTAAAAGGCAAACATTGCCCCTCCCCAAAGTTGATTGAATGATAAATAGATACCAATAATCATATTGAATGCTATTGTGAAGTTTTATTCATTGAAGATGATACAGAATAAAAGACATTCATAAAAAATATCAATAAGTGAGTAAGGGCATTACATAGACCTATGAGTTCTCAGGTCCTCCTGAATTCCATGTGGAAACAATTGCTAATATGATATTAATGAAGAGTACAGATCTTACCGGAAAGTTTTGCTTGGATTTTCAAAGGGGATTATACCATCCTCTAGCACCCTCTATGCCAACTGAGCCACTGTATTCTTGTAGTGTTCCGTCTCTGTCTACTATCTTACCAGACACAAGGAATTATTGAAAACTTCTGATGTAAACTGCAGGATGAAGAGATGTCATTTTTCAGAAACTTCTCATTTTAGAATTCTTTTTAAAAAATTTTTATTTATTTATTTATTTTGACAGGCAGAGTGGGTAGTGAGAGAGACAGAGAGAAAGGTCTTCCTTTTTGCCGTTGGTTTACCCTCCAATGGCCGCTGCGGCCGGCACATCATGCTGATCCGAAGCCAGGAGCCAGGTGCTTCTCCTGGTCTCCCATGTGGGTGCAGGGCCCAAGCACTTGGGCCATCCTCCACTGCCTTCCCAGGCCATAGCAGAGAGCTGGCCTGGAAGAGGGGCAACCGGGACAGAATCCGGCGCCCCAACCGGGACTAGAACCCGGTGTGCCGGCACCGCAAGGCGGAGGATTAGCCTGTTAAGCCACAGCGCCGGCCTCATTTTAGATTTCTATGAGCTCATTTCTCTACAAGACAAGCAAAAAGACCAAATAATTAATAGTTTTTTTGAATTTATTAACAAATTAACTTTATTAGCATATGATTCATATTTTATTTTTTAACTTTTACTTAATAAATATAAATTTCCAAAGTACAGCTTTTGGATTACAGAGGCTTTTTCCTCCCCATAACTTCCCTCCTACCAGCAACCCACCCATTCCCTCTCCTATTCCATTCACATCAAAATTCATTTTCAATTATCTTTATATACAGAAGATAAATTTAGTGTGTGTGTATATATATATGTATATATATATATGTGTATATATATATATATATATTTGACAAGCAGTTAGACAGTGAGAGAGAGACAGAGAGAAAGGTCGTCTTTTTCCATTGGTTCACCCCCCAAATGGCTGCCATAGCCAGCGTGCTGTGGCCAGCACGCTGTGGCTGGTGTGCTGTGCTGATCTGAAGCCAGGAGCCAGGTGCTTCCTCCTGGTCTCCCATGTGGGTGCAAGGCCCAAGTGCTTAGGCCATCCTCCACTGCCTTCCCAGGCCATAGTAGAGAGCTGGGCTGGAAGAGGAGCAACTGGGACAGAATCTAATTCCTTGGAATTTGCTGAGACTTGCTTTATGGCCTAGTATGGTGGTAAATCCTAGAGTAGGTTCCATGTACTGCTGAGAAGAATGTAAATTCTTTAAGTGTAGGATTAAAGGTTCTGTAGATACCTGTTTGATCCATTTGGGCTATAGTGTTGATTAAATCTGATGTTTCCTTGTTGATCTTCTGTCTGGTTGATCTGTCTATTTCTGATAGTGGAGTATTGAAGTCCCCCAATACTATTGTATTGGAGTCTAAGTCTCCCTTTAAGTCTCTTAACATATTTTTTAAATAAACCGGTGCCCTTAATTAGTTTTATATATGTTCATAATAGTAGTTACATTTTCCTCTTGAATTGATCCCTTAATCATTGTATCATGCCCCTCTTTGTCTCTCTTTACTGTTTTTGTGTTAAAGTTTATTTTCTCTGATATTAATATGGCTACGCCAGCTCTTTTTTGGTTTCTGTTGGCAGGGAATATCTTTTTCCAACCTTTTACTTTCGGTCTGCATGCATCTTTGTTGGAAATATGTGTTTCTTGTAAGCAGCAAATAGATGGGTTTTGTTCCTTAATCCATTCAGCCAGTCTGTGCCTTTTAACTAAAGAGTTGATGCCATTAACATTCAATGTGACTATTGATATGTAGTAGTCTTGCCCTGCCAGTTTCCCAAAGATATTTCTAATATATGCTTTGAATTTCCTGTGATCTTTTACTGGGAGATTTTCTTCCTTTACCTTCTTTCGTATTGATGGCCGTCTCTCACTGAGTACTCACATCTTAGGCACTCCATGAGTTCTCTCACATACCCTAGTTTTTTTTTTTTTTCACAATCTCAGTTCATAAGCTCCACATATTCACTAGGTCTTAACCTCCTGTTATTTCTCCCCACCAGAATCAGGTTTTTATGCTTGGCTGAGGGTGGGCACAGCCCTGAGTTGTATGTATGTCCAAAATGGCGCCTGCTCTTTGTCTTGCTCACATTTGTAAGGTGAGTGGAGAGAGAGAATCATGTCCTAACCAGTCCCTTTTATTTATTTATTTATTTATTTATTTATCTCTCCTCTAGTTAGCCTGGTGAACTTTCCCCCACGGGGCTTCAAGCCTTGTTCCCTCTAGGCTCTTCCTGCTGCTTTCCCGCAAGTGTCTTGGGCTACTGAGGTTTCTCCTCACCTCCATTTCCATCCTTGGTGTGTAGACTCGGTGGCTGGTGTCCCGAGCCATGGGCGCCCGTGCCCTCCATGTAGGTCCACCACGTCCCACTACTTCCAAAAGAATTTCCTCTGCTGTTTTTTCCCTAACTTTTTCCTGAAACTACAGTATCTCCACTTTTATTAAACTATCTTTTCTGGGACTATCAGTGTGCTCCCTCCCTACTCTGCCATCTTGGAGGACTCCAATAATTAATTAAATACAATATTTATTGTGTATTTAGCTCTACCATTAAAATAATGGAGAAAATGAATAAATATTGTGTATAATTTCCTATATTTTTCCTAATTTTTTTTACATAATTAACATTTTAACATTAATGTATTTGATAGAATATCTTATTTTCGGCCAGCACTGTGGCTCACTAGGCTAATCCTCCTCCTGTGGTGCCAGCACCCAAGGTTCTAGTTCTGGTTGGGGCGCCAGATTCTGTCCCGGTTGCTCCTCTTCCAGTCCAGCTCTTTACTATGGCCTGGGAAGGCAGTGGAGGATGGCCCAGGTCCGGGCCCTGCACCTGCATGGGAGACCACGAAGAAGCACCTGGCTCCTGACTTCGGATTGGCACAATGCACTGGCCGCAATGCACCGGCTGTAGCGGCCACTTTTGGGGGGGTGAACCAATGGAAAAAAGGAAGAGCTTTCTCTCTCTCTCTCTCTCTCTCTCTCTCTCTGTCTGTCAAAAAAAATATCTTATTTTCAATGTAGATAACGATTTGCTCATATGGCTGATAGTAAAAAAGTAAAAAAAAAATGAATGTTTTTATTTAACTTTAAAATATTTATTTATGTAATTATTTGAAAGGCTGTGGCAGAGTAGGAAATACAGAGAGAGAGAGAGAGAGCGATCGTCCATACATTGGTTCATTTTTCAAGGGTCAGTAATAGCCAGAGCTGGGCCAGGCTAAAGCCAGGAGCCCGGAATTCCATCAGTGTCTTAAATGTGGAGGACAGAGATCCAAGCACTTCGCTTATTTTCAGTTGTTTTCTCAGGCGCATTAGCAGTCCGCTGCACTGGAAGTGGAACAGCCAGGGCTTGAACCACTGCTTTGGTATGGGAATCTGGTGTCATAGTTGGCAGATGAATCAGCTGTGCCACAACATCAATCCATAATTGTTTTCTTTAAGTGCTGGAAGCAACTCAAAATCACTGAAGGCAGTTGTTTTGGGCTCTGCAACTCCATATTTAGCATATGGTTTTCTTTGAGACAGGGAGACTGGGAAGCCCCAAAGTGTATTTTTTTAGGCTCATTTATGGCTAGGACTCTGGATTTTATTTTATGGAAAGTTAATATACATGCATGAGGTTTAGTAGGTAGAAACCAACTTCTGCTGTTGCAGACAGGAAGCAGTCTAGAAACATTTATAAGTAATTGCTAAGGTTACATTTTATATCTTTTTTTCAAGAGTAATGCATTCATACCAGGTTTAAAATTTATCTGAAAGAATTAATTCCTTGAATCTTCTATCTTTTCTCTCAGGGTTACAACATTCCAAATTTATGTTCAAAAAATTTTGCTTTTTTTGTGCTAGGATCACTGTTTGCTTTACTGTTTGTTTTAATGCCACTGATTATTTTTTGGTCCCTTTCACTAGGATTTGGAGAGGAAAGACTTGTAATCCCATTTTTGTCTTCTTGCTAGGCTATCCTATCTTCTGGGTGCATTCAACCATTACTGGTGGTGATGAGTGCCAGGGAAATTATTGCACACAATCCAGCAATTACAGTCCTTACCTCTCAGGTTCATTGAAGGAACCACCAAAACTGCAGAATGAGCTATGTCATCTGATAGTTCCTTTTCCCCCAAATCAGTTATTGGCAATAAGAGAGGCAACATGACTATCAAATGATTTATCTACATTGATTGCATTGAGGGAGACCAAAAAACTTAGTTACTTAAGTGTTCTCTAAATTATCTTGCTTATGAAGGACTTCTGAAAATTTACCTGCTAAAAAACTAGGATCTTAGGGAACTCTAGTAAAACAGTTCCTGGAAATTGGGCCGAAACCATGAGTCAAGGGCAGGCAGCTGCAGTTCGAGATAAGGCGCCAGATAAAGGCATGGGAAGCACCCAACCGCCCCTTATCTGTAGGTCCCGGCAGACGGCAAAAGTATGCAGGGTATTTTCTGCACGCCCCCGCCCTGCTTGCTTGGGAAACTGCCCGAACTGCCCCCTTCCTTAGCCCCTTACCCAGTAACCATTAACATATCCAATGAAATTGTAACACGACTAAATATGCTAATGTTGTGGTTTTAAGCTTTAAATACCCTGGAAAACTGATGTTCGAGGCCGCTCTCTCTGCACTACACTAGAGGGTGCTATTGAGACGGCCCATTTGCAAATGAAATAAACTTCCTCTTGTTATTACAGCGGTTGGAGTGGAGGTCGTGTTTCTGGGGTCCGGTCAATTTGTGGGACGCCTGCTTAAGGGGTCTTACATTTCTTGGGGGCTCGTCCGGGATTTGGAACCCCAGATCCACCCTCCATCTCCCAACCGGAGGTAAGTCTTTTCTGTTCCGTGTATTTTTGTGTGTTTTATTGTTTGTCTGTACGGGCAATAGAGCGTCCGGGCGATAGAGCGCCGAAAGAGTGGGAAGCCAGTAGTAGGCAAGGACAGACGTGTCCGGACCCCTGGCTTCAGCCGTGGGGGGGACGCCCCCAACGGTGTATTGGGGGGAAGGGAAGGACTTTGTCTCCCTCCTCCCCCGGGAAAGGCTGATAGAGCGGCCGACCCCATCTGAAGTTTTGTTTCAGTTTTGTTTCGTCCGGGAAAGGCTGATAGAGCGGCCGACCCCATCTGAAGTTTTGTTTCAGTTTTGTTTCGTCCGGGAAAGGCCGATAGAGCGGCCGACCCCATCTGAAGTTTTTGTTTCAGTTTTGTTCTGTTCTGTTGTCGCGCGCAGTGTCTCTGTTTGTCTTGTGATTGTGTTCTGTGTTATAGTTTACTTGCCTTTTGTCGTTAACATGGGACAAGGACTAACTATACCTCTGAGCCGCGGCTGGACTGCGCACTCAGCTCTCTGCGTCTTTGCTGGGCCGCCCGCCTGGCCTGGTCGGGTGTGGCCTCTCCGCTCGAGCCTCCCTCCTTCCTCCTCCCCCGAGTCTCTCAGGCTCTGTCTGGAGAGGTGCCCATCCATCCTTACAGATGTCCCTTCCTAATAAACCTTGCTGTTTTGCCTCCCGCTGCTCTCTGTCTCACGCCTGAATTCTTTCTTGCGCGAAGACAAGAACCCTGCAACTTTGAGAAGACATCGGAGGTCAGTATTCCTTCCCTCAAGCGGGACCGGATCTGTGGAAGTGACCGTTGAGTGTCCGGCACCCCACAGCTCTCCGAGAACGCGGAGTCCCCCCGGCCACGGCTTAGCTACGGCCGAAACTCCAGAGGGATTGTAAGGAACGGGAGGGCGATTAGGAAGGGCAGTTGCCTGAGAGCCCGGAGACCCCCTGAGCTCGCTTTGGCTTCCCGGCGGCCGGACCGCGACCCGAGGATCAGGTCTCTCTCTTGGAGGGACGCCTGGTCACGCTGCCTACTGCTACGCGAGCAGGGCTTAGCTTTGGTCGAGGCTAATATTGGCCCTCCAGGTAAACTCAGACAACTAGGTAGTGGGCACTCTTGAGCGATAGGAGATTTCGAACCCCCCTCAGCCCCCAGACACCAGGGCCTTTCCCTGTGCTCTCCTCCAGCTGAGATTCGTAGGGGAAGGTGAGGGCAGTCGCTCACATCTTCTCCCGGGGCTCCCTCCCCCACTCTTTGCTCTCTTCATCTCCATTCCTATACTGCTGGCTAGGAGAGAGTACGAGGGAATTCCACCTAGGGATAAGCTGTTACCAGTTAACCCTTTCCAACCTGATGGGTTTTTCTCTTTGCAGTTAATGGAAGCCTAAGCAATGGTTCATATGCTGATGTCTAGTTCTTTTCTGTGCTGCTGTCCCTGACTTATCTGATGAGATAAGTGCCTTGAAGGTTTCACGTTTTTCTATTGCCATTATGAGTCTTGATTGGGAAAACTGCAACGCAAAGTTGTTTATGTTGTTTATCTGTTTTCAGTGTTTGAGTGATTACCCAACTGATCAGAAGTGTACTAATTGTTGGCTAAACTGCTTGACTCTAACAGCTTAAATTCTAAACCGAGTCTTCCAACTTTGGGCTTCCAGTCGGATCCCTGGAACTCTCAAAGGGTGAGACTCTAAAATTTGTTAAAGTAACAGCTGCTTGAGTCAATTCAAATTATGTAAAATGTATTAAAGTGTTGTAAATGGTGTCAGACCTATGCTGTATTCATGTTTTTGCTTTCCAGCTAGAGTGGTCTTATAAAAATAAGAGTAAATTCTGTGTATACAAGCCTTTATGTTGTTAACATTGGTTCAGAGAATTAAGTTAATGCCAAAGCCCTTTGGTTTGCTTGGTAGCTCACTTGCTCGGTTTTACACATGTCTTTGATATGCTTTAAACATGTTTCTCTTAACGATGAAGATCTTTTCAAAGTTGTGTCCATGTTTGCTGTCCAGGAGGAGTTATTCTTATGTTACTTAAAAGCATGGAAATGTAATTTTGACTTTTAATTCAAATAATGGTGTGGTATTCAGTAATAACTCGGTGTCTTAAGCCATCTAGGCATCAATGCTAAGCAAAATGTAAAAAAAAAATAATATATTGTACTTTTCACATCTTAAATTTGATAAGAGAGACTGTTTAAGTTTGTTAACATGTATTCTCATAGATTGTCTATACATAACAATTCAAGACTATGTAAAAGTAACTACAGGTGTAAAGTTTCAGAAGGTGTGAGCAAGTCATAAAAAGTTTTAAAAGGTTTACAACTTTAAAATTGTTTAA
The DNA here is from genome assembly GCF_033115175.1 of Lepus europaeus. Taxonomy (NCBI): domain Eukaryota; kingdom Metazoa; phylum Chordata; class Mammalia; order Lagomorpha; family Leporidae; genus Lepus; species Lepus europaeus. The sequence continues at coordinate 138,676,597 of NC_084827.1, read as the reverse complement.
GTTAAGTGCTAATGCCAAAATTACATTGACCTAAAGTTAAAGTCTGATCTTCTGTTACAACAATGAGGTTTTTTTTAAAAAAAAATGTGCACTAATGTTAGTAAATATTGGGAAATGGTCTAAGTCGTAAATCTTGGAATCTGTTTTTGCAAAAACTGTAATGTCTATTTTAACAGTGTCTGCTTAATCGGTTGCTCTGCCATTTCTAGAGTTAGGTCCTGTAAGCTCTTTTTGACTCTGTTAAATAGTTCTAAATTATGTGAACCCTTATGTTTAAGGTTTTTATTTCTGGTTTATTCGACAAACAAGAAACATAGAATTCATGTTCTGCCAAAGTAATCTATTGTGTACTCTACTGTCTCTGTTAAGTTCAGATTAATGAAAAGTATTGTTAAGTATTATGATCAGATCTGGTTTAAAAGTGTAAAAATCACCCTGACTAATGAATGGCTATCATTTCAGGATGTTAAGGAATTTTATTTTGACCAGGTACTCTTAAGTTCTCTTGGCACCTTTAACAGACTTTCTGAAAATCAGAGTTCTAAATTATCCGGACTTTTGACATCCCCAGAGGGCCCCTGGACATGTCAAAAGAGATATCTCTCATCTTGCAGAGATAATAACCAATCGGCTGTTTAGATTAAAAGTGGTGCCAAAATGTAAAATGATGCTAAACTTCAACTATAAACGTGTTTCTTTCTAGCTGCTCCAGTCTCTGGCTCAGAAGCCAGATCCTTTAAAGAGGGACTGATGAAGTCTCCGTCCAGCTAATGCTGAACAACCAGGCATTACTAGTTCAAATGTATTACTAGTTTAAATGTGGATCAAATGGGAGGTCTAGCCAAAAGGGAGAGAGTGTTCCAAAAGAGACTTGGAGACGATGGGAGATGGTTATGCGGCAGGTGCTAGAGAACTAGATTCCAGGAGTCCAAGAAAACTCTAGTGTCCACAGGCTACACGGTGAAAGCCCGGAAGCCCAGGAAGTCAGTCTGGAGACCCGACTCAGCTGCCTCACTTCTCCTCTTTTCTCTTCCAGAAGGGAAGTTACTACAGTTCTGCAGGACTCTCCACTGTGATGTACGGTTTGATCCCCTGACCTTATGTAAGAAATGGTTGACCTTTTCTGTAATAATGCCTGGCCACAGTATGGAGGACCAAACAGCATAGCCAAAATAAGAGATTAAACTATAAAATAATGTGACAGCTAGATCGATTTTTTGGTGTATGCGGTAAATGGGCAGGACTCCCCTTTTAGACCAAATTGAGGGATAAATAAAAAGTTGTACTAATAACCTCAAAGTATGTGAGCAGGTCACCACAGTTGATCTTGCCTAAAAGGTCATAGTTCTCATGGGCACGGTCTTAACTCGCAGAAAAATACTAAGTGTCAGAATTTGCCCATGACCATAGTTTTTTAGCTCACCCTAATATTAAAAAAAATCAGGGTTGGGTTGAGCACCCCCTTGACTGACATAGAGGCTGCCTCCTTGGTCTATTTCATTAGAGACCAGGAGAACGAGGAGCAAGCTAGCAGCAGGAGCGATATAAGAATAGGCAACAGGCTAATCTATGGCTTTCTGCACGGTGATCTGCCGTCAAGGAGACCCAGCAAGGCCAGTGCACCCCAAACAGCACCTGTTGCTGATATAAGGAGCCAGGGCATTGGGCAAGCAGCTGTCGAGACAGAAACTGTCTTCTGTCAGCTCTGCCAAGAGCACAGCCACTGGACACGGAACTGCCCTGGGTGTCGAAGGACTCCTGGTTCAGAACCGCAGACCCTGTGGCCCCGAGCTAAAAAGCCTTTAGCTCTGCCCAGCCTCTGCCTAGATTCTAGCTCCAGCCACTGCTATTGAGGGGATGGCCTAGGGTCAGTGAAACGCAAGTTGCCTATTTGTACCAGCCTCCTATTAAAGCTCTCCTCCTAGTCCAGCCAGGTAATGCAAGTCAACAGGGTGCCTCCCTTAAAGGAAATTCGCATCACCCCTGTATAGGTCTGGGCCTCATGCACCCAGCCAGGCCTTAAACATCTATCCAATAGTATTAAGCTTAGAGAAAGTCCTCCCTGCCAGTTCCTAAAAACAGGACTTTCAGTAACAGCTAACTCAGTCCTGCACCTATTCGGACAGGTCCTCACTGAGGACTTAAAGGGACTATCTCTTGAGGGGGGTGCACAATAATCCATAATGTAGATGATTAAATGTAAATAATTTGTAGTCTGTCTCCTTTCCCAGTCTGAGACTCTAGTCTAGAGTCTTAACTTCCTAGCAAAACTAGCTACTAGGTATCTGGAGGAAAACAAAGCATTGGTAGTCCATTAAAGTGTTAAATATTTAACCCTTATTCTCTCCCCTGGGGAGAGAAAGCCAGCCCCAGAGAGGATATGGGCTATGCAACAAATTCATGCCAGTTCCAGGGGAAAGTGGTCCCCTCCACTCCCGTACTGAGGCTATAGACTTGATCTGTGCCAACAGAAGGGACCTAAAAGACAGCCCCCTGACTAATGCAAATAAAGTTTGGTTTATAGATGGAAGCAGCTTTGTCAGACAGGACCTGCTTCTCAGGGTATGCAACAGTTACAGCATGGCACGTTATTGAAACGTGCTCTGCCCCCAGGAACTTTTGCTCAGCTAGCAGAACTGATTGCCTTAACCAGAGCTCTAGATCACACAAGGGATTTTTAAGGCATCTTCACTCTGCATGGAAACCTTAGTCTTCTGGTGAGGTAAGAAGAGCCAACCAGGCTCTATGGAAAACATCAAGTATAAAAGTGTGTACTTGGTAAAAAAGGTCTAAAAGGAAAGAGTGTTGTTGGTAAGAAGGGCTAAAAAGGAAAGAGCTTTTTAAATAAGGAAAGGACATGGTTTGTAAGAATGACTTTATCCTGATGGCTAGTTTACTCTAGACTGAAATGAAAATGGTAAAATGTTTAAAGTAAGTTAAAGAGGGTGTGTGAAAGTCACAAAAGGTTATAAAAAGAAAAAGTATACTAACTACTGCTCCAGGGGGTATCTGTGCCATGCTCCAGGAGGAATGTTGTCTCTGAGTCAGTCAGACTGGACAGGTACAAACCCAAATTTGCACTTTTCCTGGACAATTCCAAACAGCTCCAGGACCAGGCCAAGCAGGGCTGGGATTTCTGGCCTGAAATCTGGTCATGGAAATCTTGGCTATTTCCTCTCCTTGGCCCAATAACTTCTGTAATCTTGCTGCTTCTCTTCGGACTGTGTGTTTTTAATGCCCTTGTTCGTTTTGTCTCTAGCAGACTAAGAGCTGTTAAACTCCAAACTGTCGTCAGATAAGGCTTCCAGCCCATCCCACTGGACGACCTGAGCAGCCCCCTGGACCGAGCAGCACAGCCTTTCTAAGGCTACTGTCACATACCATAAGACAGATAGCAAGAGGAAATACCCAAATCTCCCTCGACGCCCACATGCCAGCTTTGAAGAAGTTACAGAAGACAGAACTCCATCCATAATCCCAAAATTTTGGGTATTCCTCTTGAGGGGAAATGTTAGGTAGGAAGTCAGTCATGAGCTTATGTGTGTGTGACAGGCCTAAAGAGAAGACAACTATATGCATCTGCATCTCAAACACCCTGCTCCCTTCCTTTGTTTCAGACCTTCAACAGAGGATATAACAGAGACAGGGGTTAAGGGTGATCCCTAAAATTTTAAGATTAAAATTGGCCAAAAACAAAAAGGGGGGAATGAAGGACTTCTGAAAATTTACCTGCTAAAAAACTAGGATCTTAGGGAACTCTAGTAAAACAGTTCCTGGAAATTGGGCCGAAACCATGAGTCAAGGGCAGGCAGCTGCAGTTCGAGATAAGGCGCCAGATAAAGGCATGGGAAGCACCCAACCGCCCCTTATCTGTAGGTCCCGGCAGACGGCAAAAGTATGCAGGGTAATTTCTGCACGCCCCCGCCCTGCTTGCTTGGGAAACTGCCCGAACTGCCCCCTTCCTTAGCCCCTTACCCAGTAACCATTAACATATCCAATGAAATTGTAACACGACTAAATATGCTAATGTTGTGGTTTTAAGCTTTAAATACCCTGGAAAACTGATGTTCGAGGCCACTCTCTCTGCACTACACTAGAGGGTGCTATTGAGACGGCCCATTTGCAAATGAAATAAACTTCCTCTTGTTATTACAGCGGTTGGAGTGGAGGTCGTGTTTCTGGGGTCCGGTCAATTTGTGGGACGCCTGCTTAAGGGGTCTTACACTTATAAAATCCTTCAATATTCACAGACATCTACCCCATCTTGATTACATTTTTGTCCATTGAATAACTTCTTTTCCCAGTCCTTCCTCTAAACTAGTTAAAGTATGGATTTCATTAACCACAACTGAATTACTTTACTTTCACATAAATATGATTATTACAAGATTGAAATGGGCATGAACTTTTGGGGAGTGTGAAGTATGACTAGTAATTGTGGCTGTTAAGTTCTGTCTCAACCAGGGGCTTTTTTCTACTTGACTGAAACTCATCTACATTTGTGATTCATCCCACCTGCATAATAATAGTGGCTTAGAGGCTGCAGTTTTGGTTTCCTTGTTTCATTTTACTGTTTAAAAATGTTTTCCCAAGTTTACTAATTTAATATCTGCAATTTTTTATCTATAAAGATTTTACTTCCTTTTCATCAGTGTTCTCCAGAGGATTTATATTTTTCTGCTGATTTTTTTCTAACTTAGAAACTTTTTTAGGTATACAAACTCTGTGCATTTCATATATACAAATATAGGGACATAGTGATTCTTCCCACCCTAGCCTCCCTTCCACCCGAACTCCCATCTTTCTTCCTCCTCCCCCTCTTATTATCAGTCTTATTTTTTTACTAAGATCTATTTTCAATTAACTTTATACATATATGATAAACTCTATGATAAGTAAAGAGTTCAACAATTAGTATGAGAAAAAACTGCTTCTCAACAGTAGAGACAAAGGCTGTTTAAAGTCATTGCTTCTTAAAGTGTCAATTTCAATTCTATAGATTACCTTTTTTAAGGTGCTCTATTACCACAATATCTGCAATATTTTTAGGTCATTAGTCCAAATATATCATTAGTTTGTAAAAATAAACACTAAATAGTGTGTTTACTTTTTACTAGTGTTGAAAAATGTGAAAATAAGAGTTGCTTTTTATTTCCTGGTAATCATGAATTTAATTTTTTCTTACTGAATTATTTTTATCACCTGCTTAAATCATCATACATTATAACATATAAGGTAATTGGGTAGACTTAGGTTAATACTCATGAGATGCAGAATTGAAGAAGATTAAAAAGCATACAGCATTTGTAGTTCTTGAGTGCATCACCAAGCAATCTGATAAAGTTACTTTTTTCCTATAAGATGGACTACTGCAGAGGGAATTCTTGAATTAATGGGAGGAAGCTCATGAATAATGGTAAAGACAGGCTCCGTGATGCAGAGCAAAGCCATGAAGCGTGGTGGCCTTGAATATAAAATCTTCTTTTTAAAAGTTTTATTTTTTCAGTGTCAGTACTCAGAATTGAGAAGCATTTCGAGTTCCCTGTGTGAGGATCAGATATTTCATGAACTCAAGGACCTGATTAATCACTTGTGAATACTAAGAACCTTGTAAAAATAATAGAAATAAATTCTCATGGAGGAGCAAAGAACATAGATCTAAGTATGAGTTTTTTTAAAAAACAAAGACTGAAATATTTCATTACATTTTGAAAGAATTGTTGCTTCAAATTTCATATTAAGATGTGTTCATTCAGATGCCAAGAGCAATACCGTGATGGATTGCAGTACAAAGGGGAAAAAAGAGAGGAAGGTACAGTACTACATATGTTACTAAACTCATTTCACCTGTAAAGGGAAGAATATTGATTTCATTCATCTCACTTAGTTGGGAGTCTGACTTAAGAAAAATTCAAGTCCATTGGCATCAACTCTGAAGATGACAGGATTGTACTGAGAACAGAAAGAAAGGGGAGAAGGAAGATGATAAATGTAACTTCATTAAGAAAATTTAAAAACACCATTTTTCTTCATGTGAAGGCAGCACAGGAGCCACAGATTCTAGCTTAGTCTTTAATCTATGGCGACCTTTATGACATTTGTGATTTATGGCCTTTAAATTTGTGTGCGTGTGTGTGTGTGTGTGTATGTGAAGAACAACCAGGAGAAAGTTACGTGTTGTGTGTTTATGGGTGTTTCTCTCTGTATGTATACTTTAAAAATCACAAGTTTTATTAAAAGAATTCCATGAATATAGCTTTTGCTTTCAAATATTAAAATTAACATTGTACTTTTTTCTGCTACTGAACCTTGCTTTACTACTGTTTTTTATCATAATTTTTTTATGCTAGGAAGTTATCACCATTGTTGTCTCTGGTGTTAAAAAACTACTGTGATCCTGTGAGTCTTTAATGTCTCCACCTCCTAATTTGGCATATATTCATTGTCTTCTATGTGTAAACTATTGTATTAGATGCTATGCGAGACATAAAAGTGATGAAACCTAGAAGGTATCTTTAGGGAGATTATAGAATATTGGTTCCCTCAATACTTGATAAATTGCACTTTCTGGCAAGTGTATGGTGAACCCTCTCCTTGGAAAGTGGGAACTACTGTTCTTGGTGTTCAGGGGAAGGAAATCATGTAATGCAGAGCATGAGTGCACAGTCTACTACTTGAGTGAGAGCAGGGTTCATTCTCAAGAGCAGAAAAGGCCATCTAGATATCTAGGAGCCTTCTTGAATGTAGGACTATCACAATGCTGTGCAATCTACTGGGAAGATGGGAAACTCAAATAGAAATGACTGCCTTGACCTCACCTGTCAATCAATACACATATTTGCATATTGTGCGAGAGTGGGGCCGTATTGTCACCACCAGAACAAGATTAAAGGAGGCAGAGAGTTGATGGATATATGAGAGAGGATTAATGAAATTTGGGAACAGGGGGAGGCTACTTGAAAAACCAATTAAGAATGCATTATTTATTTCCTATAGCCTATAAACAATCCTGAAAAGATAATATTTTAAAGTAGTTTAAATTCTCCAGGTAGATTTTAAAAAATCTGATAAATTAGGCAAAATAACATACTTTATAAATTCATTTAAATTCTTCTGAACTATTTTGTAAAATGATACTTGTAAAAAGATAAAGGCAAAACTGTCTTAAGTGGCTAAGGATGGCAGGGTTCATTAAGTTATTATCTTAGCAGTTTGCACAAAGTAATTAGTAAAGGCTATGAGCAATGAACTCCAAATGAGGAAGGTGTGAATGAGTAGAAGGTGGCTATGGGAATAAATGTCTTCCTAATGACAAGCAATGTGTAATGCCTCTGGTTGCCCTCTGGTATGGTAGGAGGTCTGTGAAGGAGAGAAGCAGTTACCCTCATCAAAAGGATAAATAAGCCTGACAAGAGTACAGATAAGCATCTTTAGATAAGCCTCAATCATCAGGGCAATTAGAGAGAGCAAGTAATTAAAATAGAATGTTGAGGTGTTAAGCTTTTCCATGCAGTCACTTTTTGAGTTGAAGTGCTGTGGCAGAAAGAGTAAACTCTGAAATATTTGAGTCTAGCTAGAGATTTGGGTAAACTTGCATTTCAGATCACACTATCAGATCTAAATTAAGCAATGACAGATAATAGTTGAATTTAATGAAAAGCATAATGTTTAACAGCAATGTAAATTTATGGTTTCTCCCTTTTGTCTTTTTTTTTCTCAAAATTATTATTTAATTACTATTATATCATGGATGGTTTGGTTATTTCTAATATTTTATTTTTCACCAACAAAAAACATGAACTGAATTCTGTACTGAAGTATCTGAAATACTGTACCTTTTAGCAATGGGGCAGAAATCAGGAAGATAGAACAATTTCCAGGAAAATATTCAAAGGAGAGGTAAGGTAAGCAACACTAGTTAACTGCAAAATTCAAAAGGCAGCTATGTTTACCAAGTTTGTGATTGTTTTCAAAGGACACAATATCCCAGGACATCTTACGGAATAGCAACTCACCTGATGCTGGTTAAATGAGATACTTGCTGCTTCGCTTGAATGATATTCCATTTGAGATTCCATGTTGAGATTCAAACTGGTGACTCAATATTGGTCTCTTTTGTGTTAACTGAGTCACTGCATTTGTTCCCCTGGTCATGCCTAGAGAAATACACAAAAAAATTTACCTTACTAAATTGGGTGCCCCTTGTTTTCTTCAAGCACATTAATCTATAAAACCCAGGGAGAAATGCTGTATCAGAAAGTAACATCGTGTGAAAATTTGAATTCCCAAAAACCAGCACATATTACGATGTGCTAAATGAAAAGCAAGATTGTGTAAAGCTTCACCCTTACCTCAATTACCTCTGCTGTCATCCTTCATTCTACACAGCAACTTGAATAAGGCTATACTCTGGTGTCCTTCAAACTAGGACGTGTTTTGTAATATAGTGTCAGTATCAATATGTTTTTGAGTACTGCAAGACTGTTTATTTGTTCTCGTTCACATTTTTCTGCAACTATGTCTTCGTATTCTTTTCCTTGGGATGCTTGTGCTCTCATGGTTTTAATATAAAGAACTTCTGTGGTTTCATTTTTTTAAAAATTTCCATTTCTTTTTCAAATTGTAGTTGCTAAAAGCTTTGTTGCAGTCTATAAAACTAATTCCAAAGAGCTGACAGATATTTCACACATAAAGCGGCTGAGATCTTAACAATTTTATTCCAGGAAAAAATAACTCCTTTAGGTAGTGGTTTGATTATTTACACCTTTAGAGAAAACTCTGTCTCATTTTCAAACTAACTTTAAGAAAAATCTGTGTTTCTTTGAAGGTCATTCTGGGGGCTGTGTGAAAATTCCTCTGAGTTCGTACAATATTCTCTCATTTTCTTTTTATTTAGCATTAAAGGTGATTTCTTTAAGAATTTTTCTGTGTACACTTTTTCTTTTCTAAGATCTTAGCAAATAAGACTTTTTAGTAAAGAGTGGCAAGTGAGATTCACAGGCCAATACAATTTGCAAGAAGAGTTACAATGTATTTATTCTCAAATGAAATTGGAGGGAAATGTGGACACTCAAGCACCATGTTCCATACCGTTATTAAGAATGGTGGGGAGTATACTTGGCCTCACATGAGAAAACAGGGGAGAGAAGATATCACACTAGTTTAGAAGGGAAGATATTTTCAGTGAATTCAAATGTTCTTTCATTTTCAGTCTGCTTTAAATAATAACATACAAAGGCAGGACAGTTCAAGTCACATAGAATTTGCTAGCAGTAGTTTGTGATTTTAAGTTAGATTTACATAAAATTCAAGATGGTTAAGATGGTTCACAGCATTGTGATTTTGCAATTCATGGTTGTTGTGATCAGTAAGAGTAGAGAAATGGATTGCATTTTTTGAAAGGGACAATAGGCATCAATTACTTCTTTTTTTTTTTTTTGCCAGAAAGTTGATGAGAAAGGGGAGTGGATGGTGAAAGCAAGCAGTTAGTAATGAACAGAAATGTATAAAAATTCTCAGGTGAGAGCCGGCGCCGTGGCTCAACAGGCTAATCCTCTGCCTTGCGGCGCCGGCACACCGGGTTCTAGTCCCGATCGGGGCACCGGATTCTGTCCCGGTTGCCCCTCTTCCAGGCCAGCTCTCTGCTGTGGCCCGGGAGTGCAGTGGAGGATGGCCCAAGTGCTTGGGCCCTGCACCCGCATGGGAGACCAGGAGAAGCACCTGGCTCCTGCCATCGGATAAGCGCGGCGTGCCGGCCGCAGCGCGCTGGCCGCGGCGGCCATTGGAGGGTGAACCAATGGCAAAAGGAAGACCTTTCCCTCTGTCTCTCTCTCTCTCACTGTCCACTCCGTCTGTCAAAAAAAAAAAAAAATTCTCAGGTGAGAATTTGGGCATCTCCCATCTTTTATTAACATGTTTTATAGGTATGCATGCATTATGGGCATAGTCTGAGTTTTAGACAGTGACTAAGTACAATATCTTGGGCACATGGAGGTATACACAATTTTGTTTCTTCTTTTTTAAAGATTTACTTATTTATTTGAAAGGCAAAGTGAAACATACACCAACAGAGTAAAAGAGAGACAGAAGCAGAGACAGAGACATGGAGATCTTCCACCTACTTATTCACCCATGAAATGGCTGCAAGACCAGAGCTGGACCAAGCAAAAGTAGAGAGCTGGACTGGAAGAGGAGCAACCGGGACAGAATCGGGCACCCCGACCGGGACTAGAACTCGGGGTGCCAGCGCCACAGGTGGAGGATTAGTCTAGTGAGCCGTGGTGCCGGCCCACTACTACTTACTATTGAAAATATTGTAGACATTTGGAGATAATCACTTGTAGTCATTGCCAAGAAAAATAAAGTCAAGATGATTCTATACTTTATATATCTAACATCCAAACATTGTCTATAACATCTTCTGTAACAGAAAGCACACCATAAGAATTATTTATTCAACCAAATTCTTGTTCAAAGCTGAATCAGCAAGCAAAGATTTCCAAACATGTGAGAATTTAGAAACTATAGCAACACAAATCCATCATGGAAAAACAAAACAAAAGAAATCTAGCTTACATGAATTGAAAAAAGGGAAGAAAGAGACTGGTAATAAAGATTAAGTCATTTAAACATATAACAGCTATGGAAATTACAGTTATAACAGATAATGTAAATATTTTAAATCTTAATAATATGGTAATAATAATGTTTAACAAAATGGGAAGTGAAAGTGGGAATGAAGTTAAATTTTTGAAATTAAACTATCATATTTAAACATGTAATGCAAAACATTAGAAGAATAAATTATCCTTTCCAGATGACTATAAAAAATGGAAACAAAAAGATAGATCACAAGTTGTATCACCTGAAAGACAAGAACATTAGGGAAGCCTGAAAACAGAAAGTATAAAAACAAGATGATGGAACTAATATTAAACACTTTTCATATCAAAAATATACCTTATTAAAATGTAATTCTAATTATTTTAACAGCAATGACATCTATTTAACTGTTGTATATATGAGATGCACGAGAAAAAACTAGGAAGTGTTTTGTATCTGGAGTAGGTGTGTGGTGCAGTGGTTAAAGCGCAGCTTGGGATGCCTGCATCCCATATTTACATGCCCTGTTTGAGTCCCAGTTTCTCTGTTTGAAATCCAGCTTGCTGGTAATGTACACCTTCTGGAGCGGCAGGTGATGGTACAAGTACTTGATCCCTCCCACACATGTGGGAGACCTGGATGGAGGTTCAGATCAAGCCTGGCTGTTGTGGGCATTTATGGAGTGAACCAGCAGAAAGATTTTCTTTCTCTCCCTCTCCCTCTCCCTCTCCCTCTCCCTCTCCCTCTCCCTCTCCCTCTCCCTCTCCCTCTCCCTCCCCCTCTCCCTCTCCCTCTCCCTCCCCCTCTCCCTCTCCCTCTCCCTCCCCCTCTCCCTCTGATCCCTCCCCTCCCCCTTCCTTTCCCTCTCCTTCCTCTCCTTCTCCCTTTCCTTTTCCCTCTCTCCCCCTTCCTCCTCTCTCCTTTTCAAATATAATAGAAACAATATAAAAAGAAAGTAAAAGAATGCAATCTTAAATGTTTTGCTTGCATTAAATTTTCTAATAAACTTTTGGCCAAAGACAATAAAATAGTCCAACTTAGAGACAGTATGGAAAGCACTTAATAGAATTTGGATCCTTTGGACACAGGGATTTGTGAAAAGTCAGGATTATTAATACAACCTATTCAATACAGATAGCTTGTTAGGGTGTGAGGAGAGAGATCTATTATATCTGGAGAATTTCAATAGGTAATAGGACCTATGAAAATTCTGAGTATCTGTCTCTAAGTTAAGAGTAATTAAATTTTTATATAACAGTGTCAGAAGGAAGTGAGATATTCTTGGACACACTATGGACATAAAGTATTTAAAGTATGGATTAAAATTTTAAAATTGATATAGGTGATGGAAAATCCATTTCAGACATTAAGTTGGTACAATGGAAGTAATAGAAATACGTATTTTACAGGTAAACAGTATAGATTGGAGACTGTAAAGGTGGCAAGGTGGGTGCCACATTTAATTTGAGAGAAAATGAGTTCTGGGATAAAGCAAACAAGGCAAAAATGAAACTAGTCTTGTGTTCACTTATGATTTTTATTCAGTATTTGTGTTTTAAACCATGATGAAATGAAATATTTACATTTTGCCCCCATTTGTCTTTCATTCGGATTTGACCATCAAAGGCAGGATTTGTTGGAAAACACAATAATACCTACTAATGATTTACAGAGAGTAAAATTTAAGATTCCAAAAACACCATCTCCAGTAATTTTTATCTTTTTGTCTTTTTTATACAAGCTTCCTAGATGATGATAATCCTCTGGGATTTGTCCAACAGGTTGAGGGTTGTGTGGCTTTCCTTAAATGCCTGTTCAACAGAGGTTGTGTCTTCGGTAGTAAATTATAATGTTTCTTTTTGTATCCTACTACTAATTATATAGTCCTGAACTTCAAGGATATAAAATAGGTATGATATACATAGAAATTAGGATTTATGCCAAAAAATCAACTCCCCTAACCGCATGATGTAAAGACAGATTATGCACATGCTTAGAAAAATAACATAAAGATGAGTATGTCAACTTTGAAAATATTTTTTAAGAAATTTTGCTATTTTATTATAAACTATAAAGGTACTAATTGCTTCTGGAATATAGTTCTCTGATAGTATATTTATTTTGATCTTCTAGAATAGTATATTATTTTAATAGTATATTATTTTAATCTAGAATATATTTCTCTTATGATAGTATATTATTTTAGTCTTGGCTATGAAATAGTCATAGAAGTCAGAAAAATTCCTTGGAGAAATGACAAGAATAATATTGTTATGTATATTATTTTTATATCACCTCTTCATATTACAGGCTTCCCAGGAAGCATATTTATATATTTTAATAGAAAAAAACCTGATAATTGAAACAGGTCACATTAGAATGACTAAATATTCACTTTGTCTGATCCAATTATATAAGCCTCACTTAAAATATTGTTCAAAACTTAAAAGAAAAATCCATCTTGTTTATATTCCATTAGTACAACTCAATTTTTCTTTGTGTCCCTTTCACTGTTGATATTGCATCACTTAAAATTTTTCATACATTTCAAAAGGTAAATAGACATCTTTGGATAGTAACTCTTTGTCAGCTTATAGGTTGAGATTGAAAATTTAAATCTTCCTTTTTATTAAACTTCATGGACAATTCATGGTCTTAACTGGGACATGCTCAATAAATGATCTGCTGGGTAATGAAAGGATAGTTTTAAAGACACAAGTTTACAATGTATACGTATTTTTGTTTCTAAATGTAGGTCTTGACTGCGTGACTAAAGAAGAAAATAAAGGCACATCTTTGTTTCAGAAAGTTACCAGATAATTCTGGGTGTTTTGCTTAGTGGTTTAGAAGATACCAGGCACCCCATTTCAGAGTTCCTGGATTTGAACCTAAGCTCCAATCCTGATTCTAGGATTCTGCTAATGTACATCCTGGGAGGCAACAGGAGATGGGTCAAATGCTTGAATCCCTGCTACCCACATAGGAATCGGATTACGTGCTGACTCCTTGGCTGTTGCATTGTTGCATGCATTTGGGGAAGTGAGTCAGTGGATAGAAATTCTCTCTCTACCCCTATCTCTCATTTTAGTGAGTGGAACTTTCAATTAAAATTAAAATAAATAACAATAAAAATTAGTAATCTTAAGTACAGTCAGGTCAAAAGAGTCAGATTACCTATAAAGTAAAGTATTTTATATAATCCTATATACATAAGTAGTGCTCTTTTCCTCTGTCTCTCTGCCTTTCAAATAAATAAAAAGGATCAATTATAATAGCTACAATTTTATAATAATCTCTTTATCTTTCTTTGAAAATAGGCAAGGGAAGACTATTTCACAAACCATTAACTAGTTGAGTGAATAACACATCAGACTCATATGCCAAGTTGGAATGAGAACTACCAAAATTAAAATCATAATTTGTTTGATGTAGTATTACACTGTTTTAATTAATTTCCTCACTCATTCATTAAAAATAATCTTTGGCCCTAGGATTTAACAAAATTATTATAGAATATCATGTTACATACATTTTTATAGTTCATTTAAACTCATATATTGTGTCATTGAGTACTTTATTTATTTATATTGAAATTGCTTACAAAATAGTTAACAGTGTAACTATTTTATAATAACTGTAAAAGTGCTTTGCTCTTTTAAAGCTTTGTGGATATTAGTACACCTTGAGATTAAAAACAAGGAAAAATACAAGGGAACATTTTTATTTCAATGCATATTATTTTCCTAAAATTTTTGAAAACTGAAAGTTATTAAATTATACACTTTGGAGTAAATAAAAGACTAGAGAAAAAAACATTTATTTATTTCAGTCTAGACTTTTCTACCTCAGAGATAATTTATATAGGATGTATCTGAGAAACATTTGTGTCTCCCTGTCCTCAGATAAAATTAATATTTCCATAAATTGAAGATAAATAATATGGTAAGATACAAAGCATTTCCTATATTGAAGATAAATAATTTAGTACAATATAGAACACAAAGGCAAATTTACATTATCTTATGGAAGTAATCATTTTCATGGCATCAGAGAAATCAATTAGGTAGCATATTAAATCTGCTGTTGATTATTTTTCTTGAATTTATTGAATCATCACTGATTATTTGAAATTATGTCAAAAATATTTAATACAATACATTACAGCTTCAAGATTTTTTGAGAAATGGAAGTGATCCTTGTAAAGGCAACTATTTATTGCTGTTGTATTGCACAGTGATTATTGCACTTCACTCTGTAACAGAATCACAGGCAGGATTTGTTAAAACAAGCTGGCCCACAGTTCCATTTTGAGAATCACTGGTCTGGAGCAGTTGTAGTTTTCATAATCATCACTTGGGGAGTTTTTACGATGTTAATTCACTCCTAGAGATTCTGGTTCAGTGTGGATAAACCAAGCAGATGTTCACCCGGTTATTCCAATGTTCCTGGATAACTTAAGGAGAAATCTCTGATTTCATAGAGATTAAGTTTAGCGAAAGTATTGTGCCACATGCTCAAAGATAGAGAATAAAGAGATGCTGGACTAATTCAATAGATTTGAACACTCCAAATGTTCTATATAGTGATTGTCAAAGTGTGGCTCTGGACCAGTTTGTTTTAATAAGTCTTCCATGTGATTCTGTTGCATAATAATCATTGCTCTATACTGTGGGAAGTTATAATATTATATGATGTTGAACGGACTTCATGTATCCTATGGAGTGGTGGGAATTTAATTTCACATGTCTATTGGATATGTAATTAGCTTCAGCTTCACACATTTAAAGGAAATGAGATAATATGAACAGACTGACTTTTTGCTGGGTCCTTGATTTTCTCGATAAGGTAGAGTACCACAAATTTGTGAAAACAGCGTAAATTTTGTTAATATTCACAACTTATCTGACCATCAGTATGGGAACATTTAAAAATATCTGTGTTTCTAATTTACGAAATGCTTACAAAGGTTGAGGACTTTATATTTTTTTTTGTAAGTTCAAATGTGTTTTTCACATTTTATTTATCTTTTATTTTTTATTTTTGTATGAGAGAGAGAGACAGAGACAGAGAGAGAGAGACAGAGACAGATACAGAGAATTTCCTCCCCATTGTCCACAATATTCTGGAGATGGGCCAGGACAAAGTTGGGAGCCATCAACTCAGTCCAGGTCTTCCACAGTGATACCAGGGACACAAATACTTGTGTCATCATCTGCTGCCTTCCGGGATTCATATCAGCACCAAACTGGAGTTGGGGACAGTATCAGGGTTCAAACCCAGGCATTTTTACATGAAATGCAGGTATCCCGACCTTCACAACTAGGCAAAACCACCAGTACTGTTTTCCAAATTTTAATCTATCTAGTTTCAATTCTGATATGTAAAGAGCTTAGAAGTCATCACGTCCATCCTTACAACAGGAGGAAAATAAAACAAGCTGAAAGTCAACTTGTTTTAACCCATTGCAGCACTAATGTCGCAGGGCAACTATTACCCACAAAAGCTGTAGTGATAGATAAATCCAGAGAGTTGTAACGAAGAGCTGTTTACTTGGAACAGAAGCTGCTAGAGCCAAAAACTGGCAGTAATTTTAAATTGGAATTTTATGGGCATTTAGCCTAGCAGTTAATATACTGTTTGAGATAGCCACATCCCATATTGGAGTATCTATGTGGAATGGTTGGCTCTGCCTCCTGACTCCAGATTCCTGCTGGTACAGACCCTGGGAGACTCAAGTAATTGGGTTCTTACTACGCACATGGGAGACGTGGATTGAGTTCTGGCAATTGCATTTGGTTTGGTACAGGCCTGGCCATTGCAAGTGTTTGGGGAGTGAACCAGAAGATAAGAGCTCTCTCTGTCTCTATCTTTCTCTCATTAATTAATTAATTAACATATATATATATATATATATGAAAATTTTGCTTATTTTTCCAGGTTGAATGTGGATTACCTCAAGTGTGAAAAATGTGTGTGGACTAGTATTAACTTGAGAGTCTTGGGAGGAGGTGGGCCCTTAACTTTGGTAGATTGTCACTTCAGGAACTCTAATAGTTTCTTGTGGTAAAGAGTCAATAAATATCCGCTTGTAACTATGGAAGGGTTAGAAGAAAAAGAAGAACTGTGAAATACAGCTGGAGAATTATCCATAATGAAGGCCTAATACCCAAGGAAAATAAAATTACCAGAACTTTATCCTGCTTGACAAAGGAGGATTTCTCAGACTCAAGCCCCCTCTAGACTTCCTATCTTAACAAGATGGGAAGAAGTAAAGAAACATTTGTGAAAGTCACAGCTGAGAGATGCAGGTTAAACAGATTATGATTAAGGGGCCAGAGCTGTGGTGTAGTGGGTGGGGCCATCACCTACAGTGCCGGCATCCCATATGGGCACTGGTTCTAGTCCTGGCTGCTCCATTTCTGATCCAGCAATCTGCTGTGGCCTGGGAAAGCTGTGGAAGATGGCCTAAGTCCATGGGCCCTTGCACCCTTGTGGGAGACACGGAGGAAGCTCCTGGCTCTGGGCTTCAGATTGGCACACCTCTGGCCATTGCAGCCATCTGGGGAGTGAACCAGCAGATGGAAGACCTCTCTCTCTCTCTCTCTCTCCTTCTCTGCCTCTACCTCTCTGTGACTCTGCCTTTCAAATAAATAAATAAATCTTTTTAAAAAAATCATGTAATTATGTCATGGACTTTTAATCGGCCTGTGGCTCTATGCTGTGACCTTCATAAGATGAGAAATGTAAAAAGAAATGGAAATTTCTAAGAAAAACAGAAAACAAATGATAGAAATTGAAATATGCTGTTAATGGAATGTAGAATGCCTTTGATGAATTTACCTATAGACCAAACAGGACCAAAGAGAGTCAATGAACTCGACAATAAGTCAATAGAAAGTTAAAAATAATGAAAAAGATTTTTCAAAAACATATGAAATGGATTCCAAGATGGCGGATGGGGAATGATGTACTATACTAGGCCAGGGATGAATACTTAAAAAAAAAAAAAAAGGTAAGAAGTGGACTCTCAGGGGAGAATTAGAGAGAAAATTACACTGGAAATTCTACAAAGGGAAGAGGAACATAATGGGCTTGTGTGGAAGGTGCAGACATGCAGCATGAACACGGACATAACACTCCGACTGCAGCAGCCAAGAGCTAGAGCAGGAGGAAGCTTGAAGACAGAGAAGAGATCAGACTGCAACAACCCATGGTGATAAAGCTGAAGGGAGAGCATGGCGTGAGTCGAGTCTGGAGCCCTAGGCGTTAGCGATTACTCATGGAACCCAGCAGAAGTAAAAGGGACACGTTTATCTTATCCCATCCTCCCCACAATAGTGCCAGCTGCCCAGCTGAGAAAGGACAAGCAACATTTTGGTCTTGGGCGGCAGCTGTGGAAACCTTTGTGCATGTGCACAACCACTGGCTGAGAAAGGACACCATCTTCAAGGTAGTACTTGAGGCAGTAGTAGGAAGAAGGCAACATTTGGCCAGTGTCTTTTGTGTACACATGTAATCCAGGGATCCTAGTGGAGGGAAAAATCTAATCTACAGTTTCCACGGACTTTGAACCTGGCTTTGAGGTGGCTGGACACCCATGTAGGATGTGAGGCACCCCCAGCCTCCCTGGATCAAGATGCCTATATGGAGCTGGCTTTGGGAACATCTGCCTCTCTGTTGACTGGATAGGCTGGCAGGGCAAGCTAAATCTCTGCACCCAGTGACTATGGGAGCCTTGTGTGCTGAGACCATGGGTAATTACATGACCAGTAGTTACATGAGAGGGTTCTGGGTGTAGCCTGGTCTCTGGAGAACTACTAGGTGTGGATCCACATACTCAGAGTTCCTTAGTTGTCTGAGGCAGGTCATTGAAGTGGGAAATATGCTCACAGTGGGGACTGTGTAGATCATTTTTACAGTTCAAATGGCAGCACAGATGAGCGTGAACTTCCTAGGGGCTAACACCTGGGCATTGCTCAGCTTGGAGGAAGGGAGATGAGGGAGTGATCCCACCAACAGAGTGGACAATTCCTCCCCTTCTTTTAACAAGAGAAGATCTACCATGCCTAACTTGGGTGTTACTCTGGATACTCACCCCACCATCCGTCACTGACCAGAGCTCCATGGCCACACCCAGCCCCAGCAAAGACCTGTTGGTATTCACCGCAAGTGCAGACATTCCACTAAGGTGCAGAGTCATAGTTAAAAGATAGGAGCCATCAGAAAAAAACAAACAAACAAATAACTCTACAAATGCCTGAAAATTCACACATGAGTTCAAGAAACAAGAATAAGGAAGACATCATGACTCTCGCAAAGGAAAGCAACAAGATTTCAATATTAGAAAATGAAGATGAAGAGATTGATGAAATGCCAGAAATGGAATTCAAAAGAATAAGCATAGGATCACTCAAATGCAGTCAGAAGCAAACTCACGAACTAAAGAAAATCATACATGATATCAATGAAATTTTTTCCCATGAAATTGAGATTTTAAAGAGAAATTAAAATGAAATATTAGAAATGCCAAATTCAGTAGATCAGATAAAATGCAGTGGAAAGCCTTAATAGGAGACTTGAAATAAATTTTCTGAAATTTTATAGTCATTCCCCCCCCCCAAAAAAAATAAAGAACAAAAAAGAAAGAAAAAAATTAGAAAACTTAAAAACAGTGTTGGAGATTTGGAGATTTATGGAATACTATCAAATAATCCAACAATCTAACCTACTGGTCCTAAGACTAACCTGTAGGTCTTAGGAGTTCCTGAAAATTTGGAAAGAGAATGAACTAGAACTAGAAGGCCTATTTACTGAAATAATTACAGAATACTTTCCCAATTTGGAGAAAGAAAGAGATAACAAAGTACAGAAAGCACAAAGAACTCCTAGTAGACATGACCAGAAAAGATCTTCACCACAGCACATTGTAGTGAAACTTGCAACAGTACAACATAAAGGAGTTTCTAAAATGTGCATGAGAAGCTCCAGATTATGTTCAGAGGATCTGCATTTAGACTCACAACTACTTCTCATCAGAAACTCTCCTGGCTAGGAGAGAATGGTAAGACATAGCCCAAAGTCTTAAGAGAAAAAATTATCAACCCAGAATACTGTACCTTTAAAGCTCTCATTTATGAATGAAAGCTAAATAAAGACTTTCCTCTGGGGCTGGTGCTGTGGGGCAGCAGGTTAACGTCCTGGCATGGGGCACCAGCATCCCATATGGGCACCATTTCTAGTCCTGGCTGCTCCTATTCTGACCCAGCTCTCTGCTGTACCCTGGGATAGCAATGGAGAATGGACTAAGTCCTTGGGCCCCTGCACCCATGTGGGAGACCCGGAAGAAGCTCCTGACTCCTGGCTTCAGATTGACACAGCTCTGGCCATTGTGGCCATCTGGAGAATGAACTAGTGGATAGAAGACCTCTCTGTCTCTACCTCTCTCTGCAACTCTGTCTTTGAAATAAATAAAATAAATATTAAAAAAAAGACTTTTCATAGCAAAAAAAAATTGAAAGAATTTGTCAACACTCCTCCAGCCTTACAAAAAGATACTTAAAGATTTGCTACACACAGAAACATAGAAAGATATTCATCAATATGAAAGAATGTGAAGGCAGAAAATCTCACAGTAAAACTACAACAGAAATCCAAAAATAAACAATAGGAATATTTATGGAAAAATGGCAGGGCTAAGCAGTAATTTATTAATAGCTACTCTGAATATAAATGGCCTAAATTCTCCAGGTAAAAGATACAGATTGGACAATGAGATTAAAAAGCATTATCTACCAATTTGCTGCCTACAAGAAACACATCTCACCAGAAAGATACATGCAGACTGAAAATGAATGAATGGAAAAAGATATTCCACGATAAAGGAAAGCAGAAAAGGGCAGGTGTTGCCATCTTAATGACAGACAAAATAGGCTTTAACACAAAAACTGTTAAAAGAGATGAAGAAGGGACACTATGTAATTATTAAGGGATCAATTTAACAGGAAGATGTAACCATAAAAAATGTTTACACATCCAGTTATAGGGCACCTGGCTATTTAAAAGAAATGCAAATTGATCTAAAAGGAGACATAGATTTCTATACAATAGTAATAGGGGACTTCAACACTCCACTTTCATCAATGGAGAGATCAATTGAACAGGAAATCAGCAAAGAAACAAGTTAATAAACACTATGGACCAAATAGACTTAATGGAAATCTACAGAACTTTTCACCCCACAGTTGCAGAATGCACATTCTTATCACTGCGTGGAACTTTATGTAAGTTTGACCATACTAGGCCATAAAGAAAGTTTTAAAAATTAAACAAAAAATGAAATCATACCATGCATATTCTCTGACAATTTGTGGGATATAGCAAAAGCAGTATTAAGAGGGAAGTTTATAGGTATTGGTATACACATGAAGAAATTGGAAAGATACCAAATAAGTGATCTATGAATGCATCTCAAGGACCTGGAAAAACAACAATGAGCCAAACCCCAAATTAGTAGGAGGAAAGAAATAATTCAAAATAGAAGAGAAATAAACAAAATTGAACCAAAAATTGCAAAATATTAGTGAAATGCACTTTTTTTCTGAAAAAATAAACAAAATTGATACACCATTGGTTGAACTAACCAAAAAAAAAAAAAAAGTGGGAGAAGACTCAAATCAATAAAGTCAGAGATGTAAAATGAAATGTGCCAGCGCTGTGGCTCAATAGGCTAATCCTCCGCCTTGCGGCGCCGGCACACTGGGTTCTAGTCCCGGTCGGGGCATCAGATTCTATCTTGGTTGCTGCTCTTCCAGGCCAGCTCTCTGCTGTGGCCCAGGAGTGCAGTGGAGGATGGCCCAAGTGCTTGGGACCTGCACCCCATGGGAGACCAGGAGAAGTACCTGGCTCCTGACATCGGATCAGCGCGATGCACCGGCCACAGCACGTGGGCCGCGGCCATTGGAGGGTGAACCAACGGTAAAGGAAGACCTTTCTCTCTGTCTCTCTCTCACTGTCCACTCTGCCTGTCAAAAAAAAGTAAATAAAAAAAGGAAATGTAACAATATATATCATACAAATAAAATGAATCATTAGGAATCAAAACAAAGAGCTGTATGCCAAAAATTGGGAAACCTAGAAGTCAAAGATAGATTAGTGGATGCATAAAAACCTAGCAAAAGTGAGCCATGAAGAGATAGAAAATCTAAACAGACCAATAGCCAAGATGAAATATAATCAGTAATAAATACCCTCCCCAAATTACAAGACATTAATGAAAGAAATCGAAGAAGATACCAAAAGATAGAAAAATCTTCTTTGTTAATGGATTGGAAGAATAAATACCATCGAAGTGTCCATACCACTGAGAGCCATATACAGATCCAATGTGGTCCCACTTAAAATACCAATGATATTATTCTCAGAGCTAGAAAAAATGTTAAAATTCGTATGGAAACACAAGAGACTCCACATAGCTAAAGAAATTTTATACAACAAAAACAAACTCAGAGACATCACAGTACCAGACTTCAAAACATACTAAAGGGAAGTTGTAATCAAAACAGCCTGTTACTGGCATAAAAACAGACTTGTAGACAAGTGAAACCAAATAGAAACCCCAGGAATCAATCTATGCTTCTACAACCAATTTGTCTTTGACAAAGGAACTAAAATCAGCCTCAGGAGTAAGGACAGTCTCTTCAACAAATGGTGCTGAGAGAACTGGATCTCTGCATTAGAAGTATGAAACTAGATCCCTTCCTTAAACCTTACACAAAAATCTACTCAAAATGGACCAGAGGCCTAAATCTATGACCTGATACCATCAAATTTCTAGAGAACATTGGGGAAACTAGGTAAGACATTAGCACAGGCAAAGACCTCTTGGAAAGACCTCATAAGCACAGGCAGTCAACACCAAAATTGACAAATGGGGTTACTTCAAGCTGAGAAGCTTCTGCATTGCAAAAGAAACACTGAGCAACATGAAGAGGTAACTGACAGAATGGGAGAAATACTTGCAAACTACATAACTGATAAAGCATTAATATTCAGAGCTTAAGAAATTCAACAGCAACAAACAAATAATCCAGTTAATTAATTGGCAAAGGACAGGCATTTTTCAAGAGAGGAAATTAAAATAGCCAACAGACTTGAAAAAATGCTCAGGATCACTAGCCTTCAGGGAAATGCAAATCCAAACCACAATGAGGTTTCATCTCACCCCAGTTAGAATGGCTTTTCATACAGAAATCAACAAACAACAAATTTGGTGAAAATATTGGGAAAAAGTTATCGTAATTCACTTTGGTGGGAATGTATGCTGGTGCAGCCACTATGGAAGACAATATGGAGACACCTCGAAATCTGAATATAGACCTATCATATGATCCAGCCATCCCACTCCTGAGAATTTACCCAAACCATAGGAAATCAACATGACACAATTATCTGTATCGCTATCTTCATTACAGCTCCAGTCACAATAGTTAAGACATAGACTCAACCCAGATGTCCATCAACTATTTACTAAACAAAGAAATTTTGGTATATCTACACTATGGAATACTTTTCAGCTGTAAAAAAACGAAATGCTTTCTTCTGCAACATAATAGATGCATCTGGACACCATTATACTTAGTGAAATAAGCTGGTCCCAAAAAGATAGGTACCATATATTTTCCTCAATCCGAGGTAACTAATAAAGTACCTAAAATGTAATATCTTGGAGTGAAATAGACAATTTGAGATTAAATGACTGTTTATAGCTCTTGTCTATTCTGTTGAAGGATAGTGTTTTTTTTTCTTTCTTCACACTATTTGTTGAACTTTTTTACTTAGTATAGGACTAACTATATGATCATTAAGTAAACTGAACATAGATCTTTGTAAAAATTAAGAGTGGGAATGTGAGAGGTAGGAGGAGGAAGGGATGGAGTGTAGGTGGGATGGAGCATAGGGTTGGAAGTATCACTATATTCCTAAATCTGTATATATGACCTACAAGAAACTTGTATAAGTTAAATAAAATTAAAATACATACAAAATTCCAGAAGATCTAAGAACTCCAGGAAATTTTCAAGAACTATACTGTAGTTTTCATAATCAGAACACTGGAAGGAGAAAAAAAGACAATACAGCCCAAGAAACTTGAAGTGATAATGGCTTTCCAAAATTAGGTTCAGACACCTAAATCACAGATCCAGGAAGCTCAAAGAACACTAAAAAAAGATAAAAAACAACAACAACAAAATTACTCTTATACCTTTTTACATCAAAGCATTAGAAAGTCAAAGGCAATGAGAAAATCTTGAAAGCAACCATAGGGGAATGAAACTGCCATCCCTGTGAGGAGCAAGGAAAGGAACAATGGCAGACTTACAGCCTAGAGTCATGCAAAGAATATGAGAACTGAGTGAAATAAAATAATAAAAGAAAAATCCTCATCAACCTAGAACTCTATAACCAGCAAAATTACTCTTCAAAAGAAAAAGAGATTTTAAAGATCCCAGAAAAAATAAAATGGAAGAATATAGCACTAGTAGGCAAGCCCAGCAAGACATTTTTTTAAAGATTTATATATTTATTTGAAAGGCAGAATTACAGATAGGCAGAGAGAGAGAGACAGAGAGATCGGTCTTCCATCCACTGATTCACTCCCGAGATGGCCACAATGGCCGGAGCTGTGCTCATCCAGAGCCAAGAGCCAGGAGCCCCTTCCAGGTCTCTCATGCTGGTTCCGGGGCCCAAGGACTTGAGCCATCTTCCATTGTTTTCCCAGGCCATAGCAGAGAATTGGATCAAAAGTGGTGCAGCCAGGACTAGAACCGGCGCCCATGTGGGATACCGGCACTGCAGGTGGCAGCTTCACCTGCTACATCACAACACCGGCTCCCCAACAATAAATTTTATGAGTGATTCTTTAGGGAGAAGGACAAAGATATAGGTAAAAGCTTTGAACCTGTAAAGAGAAAGGACAACAATTAGAGAAGGAATTAATGAAGGCAAAATAGAATCCTCTCTTTTTCTTATTCTTAATCTAAAATATGTGTTTGGCTAAAGCAACAATGTATTTGGAACTGATGTCATGTGCACATGACACAGTGTCATATGGGACAGCAAGAGAAAATTGGGAATATTCTGTTATAAAATCTTTATAGTTCATGTGAAATAATGTAGTACCATTTGAATGTGGATTTAGATTAGTTAAATATAAATATTAGAAATTCCAGAAACACTTGTTCTAGAGATCTAGAACTTTCAATGTTTCAAGAGATCTAAAAATTTTGAAAGAAGTGAAATGTATTGGTTATTGTATAATATTTTGTTTTTACCATATTCATTTTAATAAAACAAAATATCATCAGCAATTGATATCATTCATCTCTTGCTATTTAGAAACTGGATTGTAAGCTAATTTCAGCACCAACAAGGATAATTTTAAGAGAAAGTAGTGATTCTGTACAGTGTTTATGAAAGATATCAATGTCAGAGTGTTATTATATTCTAAAAGGATCATTTTCTTGAGATTCGCTTAATATTCTTGATCATAATTATGATCCTACATCTGGTATAACTAAAACCATCTCAAATCTATTTCTCTGCAATAACAATAAATAAGCAGAAGGAACATACGTAAAACAGTGATGTATGTAATTCTTCTTATGATAGTTTAGGCTATAGTTTCTAGTCCTTTGCTTCATTCTTTAATAGAATTATATGTATGAATATATTAGACTACTTCAAAAACTTGTTGGGAAATGGAATTAAAGGAGAAGTTTATTTTGGTGCAGTTTTTTGAAATCTGTACATACTAGCAGTCTATCATGCATTTGGGAAATATGTATAGTATGAAAAAATATGCATGGACTTTAAAAGTGTTTGAATCAAAATAAATTTATCTTTTAATTTTATTTTCCATGAATGCTTTTAAATATTCTCATATAGCTTTTCACATGTGGCTCCATAATGCCTATAAACATAGCCAGAGCATACTTACCTGATATATTGGCCATGTGGTTTGGTTGACCATAAACTTTGCTTGGTTAGTGGAATGTGGATAGTAGCAATGATATTTTGGATTTTAGTTGAGATACGAACAGGTATCAATTGTCTTTATACACGTTCTTAGCTTCTGCGATTGCTATGAACATTACATGCTCTGTATAATTGCTATATCATCAATTAGTCTGAGCTTCAGGATGTGAACTATGTTGGACAGACCTGAATCAATCAAAATCCTGGAGACTGCCTGTCTCAGATGATATCAGCCTAGATATTGAAATCTCTGATAACCTGCAAAATTCGTAAGCATAGAAACAGATGTTAGGGTATGAGAAAACTAAGTTCCTTGTTTTTTCATAGAAACAACTAACTAATGTACACTTCTTTCTTCTAAATTTACTTTAAATCTAGAAAAGACATTAATAAAATAGTTATATGCTTATCACAAATTTAGCCACTAAGCTTTAAAATTTTTTACTCAAAGAGGGACAAATGGCTTGTTTTATTTCTTACTTAGTCTGATTTTTCACTGATATACTCACTATAGAACAAATCTGGCATACAAAGGTGATAAGTTTTTTAATATGGTTTGGTTAGACTGTCCTCACCCAAAAACTCCATGAAAAACAGTGAAACTAGTCCAACAAGTTTAACTAGTCAACTGTGCGACTGAGTATATTCAATCAAAGTATCACTAGTCTTAACATGGATCATTTTCTCACATTATAATTTATTGCTTTTTCCATACTAAGCTTTTGGATAAAATTGATGTATTTAGCTGTATAATTTAGTATTTCTATATATGAAGACAGTTATGTTATTTAGAGATTCTATTTATTCCTCCCACTTTATTTCCTCTTTTTGCAAAAACTCCGAATCTTAATGGTTTCCTATTCAGTATTTTTCCTCCTTTCTTGTACTCTTCATGTTCTTTCTGTATTCTTCATGCTTAAAATTCTTTACTCTTTGATAACCTCTTCTTTAATGTATATTTTTGTGTGATTTTACTATGTCATATACAAGAAAATTTCAAAATATTCATGAAAAATGAATTTAAAATATACAATCCTTGGCAGAATTTTGGTGTAGAAGGATAAGCCAGTGCTTGAAACTCTGGTATCTCATATTAGAGCCAAATCAAGCCCTGGCTGCTCCTCTTCTGACCCAGCTCCCTGCTAATGCACCTGGGAAACCAGGGGAAGATGGGCCAAGAACTTGTGCCCCTGCCTCCTACATGGGAGACCCAAATGGAGTTCCAGGCTCCTGGCTTCTGCCCAGCTCAGCCCTGTCTGTTGCAGCTATTTGGGGAGTGAACCTGAGCATCTCTTTCTCTCCATAATTGCCTTTCAAATAAATGAAATAAGTCTTGTTAAAAAAATTTATTGGAGGTGCTGCTGCTGTGGTATGGTAGGCTAAGCCTCCACCTGCTGTGCTGAGATCCCCTATTGGTGCACCTGCAGTGCTGGGATCCCATATTGAGTCCTGGCGGCTCCTTTTGGTCCAGTTCCTTGCTAATGTGCCTGGAAAACAGTGGGAGATGGGCCAAGTACTTCGGCCCCTGCACCCACTTGGAAGACCCTGAAGAAGCTCCTGACTCCTGGCTTCAGATCAACCCAGCTCTGGTTGTTGTAGCCATCTGGGGAGTAAACCAGTGGATGGAAGATTTCTCTCTTTGTCTGTAAATCTGCTTTTCAAACAAACAAAATAAATCTTTAAAAATGTTTATTGCAGTGGAATATTATTTTGAAATCTATGCATAGTTTTCAAAAAAATTCATTTTCCATGAATTTTTTGAAAACCACTAGTATGAATTTAGATAAGTACATTCAATTTAAATAAAATATGTCTTATATTAAGAAATGTAAGATCCTAAAAAAAATTCTCTTTTAATCATAAACGTCTAAAATGATATTGTCCAGACAGATTGTTGAGACATTATCTTGTTTTATACTTAAAAATTTTGAATTAAGGCCAGTGCAGCAGCTCACTTGGCTAATCCTCGGCCTGTGGCACAGGTACCCCTGGTTCTAGTCCCACTTGGGGCACCGGATTCTGTCCCGGTTGCTCCTCTTCCAGTCTAGCTCTCTGCTGTGACCTGGGAGTGCAGTGGAGGATGGCCCAAGTCCTTGGGCCCTGCACCCACATGGGAGACCAGGGGGAAGCACCCAACTCCTGGCTCCTGGCAGTGCGCCAGATGTAGCAGCCATTTGGAGGGTGAACCAATGGAAAGGAAGACCTTTCTCTCTGTCTCTCTCTCACTAACTCTGCCTATCATTTTTTTTTAATTAAAAATAAATAGAAAAATGATTTCAAGACTAAATTATGCATGGTTAATAGTCCATCAATCACTAGATATCCATAAAGTATGGGACTTGGCCTTTAAGTAATTATAGAGAGCCAAAAGCTCTTTAGTGTAGTTATTGAATGATTCCTGATCAGAGTTCGAGGAGCTTAATTCCAGTTGATCTTGTAAAATTTTGGACTGGAAAGTGAGGCTCGCTCATCTGCCTTCTGACATTAGCAGGGACAACTGTATCAGCATCCCAGAATAATGTAAGAAATATAGCCTCAATGAAATTCTCTATTCTATATGGGATTTCTTCTCTCCAGGATGCATTTGGTGCTTTATTCTTTATTCAGGTCTTATTTCTCCCAAGAATGGAACCAGTGATTGTTTCTGTCTATATACTATCTTTTTTTTTTTTTTTTTTTTTTTTTTTTACAGGCAGAGTGGACAGTGAGAGAGATAGAGAAAAAGGTCTTCCTTTTACCGTTGGTTCACCCCGCAATGGCAGCTGCAGCCAATGCACCGTGCTGATCCGAAGCCAGGAGCCAGGAACTTCTTCTGGTCTCCCATGTGGGTGCAGGGCCCAAGGACTTGGGCCATCCTCCACTGCACTCCTGGGCCACAGCAGAGAGCTGGCCTGGAAGAGGGGCAACCGGGACAGAATCCGGCGCCCCAAGTGGGACTAGAACCTGGTGTGCTGGCGTCACAGGTGGAGGATTAGCCTATTGAGCCGCAGCGCTGGCTCAATATATACTATATATATACATATATATATATATATATACTATCTTAATTATTCCTCTGCTTATTAAATCAATAGCACATAGGTAGTTTTTTGTAATTTTCATATTTTCTTGACACTTTTAAGATTGCATAGCCAAGTGAAAGAACAAAGATAAAATCATAAAATCTTTGTGAGAATTAGGCAATAAAATGTTAAAAAAAATACTCAGTAGGTTTCAATTATTTATTCATGATTCTAACTTTTGTAAATCATTTTTGAGTATTTAGGTTTCTTTAGGCTTTAAAAATGTGACAATAAACAGTGTATGGGAAAACTAATGATGAAGTGACTGAGAAAGTGAGGCCAAAGTATATAACATCTTTAGTTTTGTTCAAAAGCTGAGTTTTACTTCTATTTCTTATTGCCACATATTTTTTCCATTATTTTTTAAATCTTTTGACATTGATATGTTACAAGGAAATACCATTATGCAGAATCACTGTCTTATATTTCAATAGCTGAACTTAAAGGCAAATGCTGCTTTGAAATTAATTCAAGTCTGATGTGTTTCACTCAAATATATTTACCATCTGCAATTAATTAACTGATTAGACATTGGAAAATAACTTACTATTGATTACATAAAATTTATTGGAAACTATTAGGAAAGCTTTTAGTGAATGATGTCATTGGTGTCTTTTATATTCTCTTATAACTCACACAGAATAGCTTATACTCTGCCCTATAGAATAAGCACATGTTAAAGAAAGACTTACTGAATCTCAAAAGTTGAGAATTAGAAACCCTAGGGAGTATACTTACTCATATAATTTGTGCTAATTTAACAGCTGAGAAATCTCTGATTAACACAGCAGGGACATGGTGATTTTGATACTTCTTTTTCAAAAATTAATCATTATTTCATATAGTCTCAGCTATAATGAAATTGTCTTCCAAAATCTTCAAAAGAGAGAAATGGATATTGGTGATCTTCAAAGTAAATTTTTTTTGATTTGAAGAAATGCTACAGAAAGAATGGCAATGACTGTTTTCTGTCATTATTTTAAGTAGACATTAAGACTTTTGCATGGAGATAATCCCTTCCTCCGGACTTCACCTCATTTGCATAATGTCCTCTCCTTAAGTACAGGCAGAATTTTTTTTTTCCTAAACGATGGAATATTGTGGAAGTGATGAAATGTCATTTCTTTGATTGGGTTATGCTATGTAAAATGCCATTTTAAAAGACCGGAGGGAGATGCTCTCGTACTGGCTTTGAAGAAGTGAGCTGCTGTGGCATGAGCTGCCTGTGAAGACAAGCTATAGAGTTTAGAAGAGGATTCTGAGATACAGAAAAGAATTTACTCTTGCTGACATCTTACATGCAGCCTCGTATGACCCCAAGTTGATGACCTGGTTAAGCTGTGCCCACATGAGCCATGGAAACTGTGAGGTAAACAAGAATATGTGTTATTTTAAACTGTCAAATGTGTGGTAATTTTCTAGAGAGAAATATAAATCTAACACACATGGACTCATGATCATATTTGTTGATTATAGAAGAGAATAGTAAAATATGTTTTACAGACACATACACACTCACAAACACACACACATCAAAGGATATAATGTAATTGTAAAACTATTGAAGTTTTATAAATTGAACAGATTCATGCAACTAGAACCCAGAAAAATAGAGCTACCCAGATCCTCATGTTCTGTCACCATTCTCCATGTTCCTGTGACGGTCACTACAATGGTAATTATTGTCCTTGTTTCTAACACTGTAGCTTGCTTTTATCTGTTTTTGAGTCTGGGAAACAGAATCATACTGTCTGTACACTCTTTCACAACATAGCATCTTCTGCAAAGTCAGCAGGGGGTGACTAACTTGCTATGAGAGAGTCATATATGATAGCAAAGGTGGGGGAAGACTATCCCATCACCTTAGTAATATCTAGAGGCCTAATCGAGATAGTGATTTTACCACTACAATTACTGATCCTGCCCACATTTTAGAGGTGGGGGCAGTAATCTTGAGAGCCATCTGAGAAACTGGTCTACTGCAAGATGAATATCATTGTTTTACAACTAAGCAAAGTGTTCAAAAAATTTATTTCCATAATTTGAACAAATTTCATGTATTTCATATATACAGATGTAAGTGCATAATGATACTTCCCACTCTATGCTCTCTCCTGCCCATAATCCCACCCTCCCTCTTTCTTCATATTTTATCTTGTTAGTTAATTTTTATAATGACATACTTTCAGTTTATTTTATAAACACAAGCTTAAACCTCCATCAAACAAAGAATTCGGCAAGAAGTAGAAAAACCACTGTTACTCAAGAGTACAGACAAGGGCTGTAAACAATAATCAAATCTCAGAATGTCATTTTTACTTTCACATATTACAGATTTTTGTATTCTAAATATTAATTACTACAAATCAGGGAAAACATATAATATTTGCTTTTTGGGGGACTGATTTATTTCACTAAGTATAATGAGTTTCAGTTGCATCCATTTTGTTGCAAAAGACAGGGTTTCATTCATTTTATGGCTGAGTAATATTCCATAGTGTGTACATGTGTGTGCGTGTGTGTGTGTATCACATTTTCTTTATTCAGTCATCAATTGATGCACATATGGGTTGATTCCATATCTTAGCTAATTGTGAACTGAGCTGCAATAAACATGGGGGTACAGATAACTCTTTCATAAACTGACTTTATTTCATTTTGGTAAATTTCCCAGGAGTGGGGTGGCTAGGTCATATGGTAGATCTATTTTCAGATTTCTGAGGAATTTCAATACTGTCTTCCTCAATGGATGTACTAGCTTACATTCCAACCAACAGTGGATTAGGATATTTTTTTCCTCACATCATCATCAGCATTTATTGCCTTTTTGAATTTTGGATGATAGCTATTCTAATGGGGGTGAGCTGAAACCTCATTGTAGTTTTTATTTGCATATCCCTAATGGCTAGAGATCTTCAGTATTTTTTCATGTGTCTGTTGGCCAATTGAATTTCACTTTTTGAAAAATTCCTATTCAAGTCCTTTGCCAGCTCCTTAACTGGATTGTTAGTTTTGTTGTTGAGTTTCTTGTGCTTTTTCTTGATCCTGGGTATTAATCCTTTACAAGTTGCATAGTTTGCAATTTTTTCCCTATTCTGTCATTTACCTCTTCTGTTTTTGTGTTTCATATGCAGTGCAGAAGTTTCTTACCTTGATGTTATCCCATTTCTCTATTTTGGGTTTTACTGCCTATGCTTTAGTGATCTTTTCCAAGAAGTCTTTACCTTTGCTGAGGTCTTACAGTGTTTCCCTGATGTTTTTGTTTAGTAATTTGTTAATATTAGGTTATAGATTATATCCTTGATCCACTTAGAGTTAATATTTATGTGAAGTGTAAGGTAGGAGTCTTGTTCCATACTTCTGCATTCAGAGATCCAATTTACCCAGCACCACTTGTTGAAGACTAGAAACTCCAGAAATCAATCCATGCATCTACAATAACTAATTTTTGACACAGGAACTAAAATCAAACCCTGGAGCAAGGACCCAAATGGCTGCAATAGCCAGAGCTGTGCAGATCCAAAGCCAGGAGCCAGGAGCTTCTTCCGGATCTCCCATGAGGGTATACGGACCCAAGAAGTTGGGCCATCTTCTACTGCTTTCCCAGGCCACAGCAGAGAGCTGGATTGGAAGTGGAGCAACTGGGACTTGAACCAGCACCCATTTGGGATGCTGGCACTGCAGCCAGCGGCTTTACCCACTACCACTATGCCATAGTGTCGGCCCCTGGGAGGGTCTTTTTTAGTGTATCAACCTCTGTGTTGGTTATCTGTATATTTATGTTTTCTATGTCTTCATGACTCAATTTTGGTAGATTATATATGTCCAGAAATCTATTCCTTCTAGATTTCCCAATTTGTTGGCCTATAGCTGTTTATAGTAGTTCCTGATGATCCTTTCTATTTCTGTGGAATCCACTGGATAATCCATGGATAAATGTTGTATTCTATGAATTAAAACCTTTACCCTTCTGGCTCTTGCATATATCTTTCACTCATGCATATTTTTGTTTTTTACATAATGCATCAATCATTTGTAAAATACTGGTTCACTTAATGAACCACATTGCACAATATTAAAAAAAAAAACTACATATGTTGATATCAACAATGATCTCATCAGAAGAGATCTTATGCTGTGTGAAACATTCATGTTCATATTAGTAGATGTAAATTTTATAAAATCTTATTTTTTGCTTGGAAAATTTAAATTTTTGTTGATAAATATCTGCTGTTTGTCTTGAAGTGACAGGCTCACTTCAATTATTTTCAGGAAAATGTCTGCCAAATGCTTAAGATGCAGAAAAATTCATATGCTTTTCTTATTTTTATTTTGAAGTAATATTTTTTTAAAGAAGCAAAAACAAATTACTGGTTAGACTATAGTTTAATTGAATTATTTATTATACATTATCCTGCTCTGAATTCTAAAAAGTATGACTTAAATAGAATGTAGAGATATTAATTTATTGATAGGATTTCTATCTCACATGTGGCGTTTATTCTCTCATTTGTAGCACTGTTTTTGCTGTGAAAAGCATTTTTTTTTCTATTAGAAAAGCAAATAGTCAAGGTTATTGCACAAAGACAACACTTCATTTGCTTTAAGAAGATTTACTTCAAATGTGTTTTCTGTTGTTTCATATTATGTTAGAAGTATTTTAAATGAATTATTTGTCTAAAATTCTGTAAATAGTGAGTCTAACATTTCAATCTATATTTAATCAATATAAATATAGTGAACCATATGTGGGCAACCATTCTCTCTGTGCTTATGTGGAAATTTCCTGATTAATACTAATTAATGACATGCCACTGTTCATTTAAAATGAATGATGGAAATGATTATTCAACCCTGATATTGAAATCACTCAGCAATTTGGCACCAAATCTCTGTGTCAAGAGGCAATGCTAGGCTCATGAGAACTCTGTGTTATTTCCACTTTCTGCTACAGTAAACTCAAGTTAAATGAAGTTTGTTTTGGGGTAGACTAGGCCTCTAAAGACATGATGGATGATTTAGCTTCCTTTCATAATTTCTGTTTGATTTATTTATAAATGGCTTTGGGTGGTAAATTAGGCAAACTGCATAGCCTCAAAATAGCTAAGGCTGACTTCCTTAACAAAAAGACTCAGAAATACAGACCTTTCACGAACAGGATTTTTTTCTGTTTCTTACCATTTTGTTGCATGTTCATGCCTTCAAGGATTCTATTAACTCAATGCTAGGGTTCTCAGAAAAGAATTTTTGCTGCCTAGAATTCCTAATGTCTTTTTCCATTATAATTATATTTTGGTAACAATTTGGATAAGTATGTAGACAATTGACTTGGCAATTTCAAAAATATGTATACGTTGTAAATTTCAAAGGAACATGGTATTGTTGGGTCAAAGATGACCAGCTTTACCAAATCATACTTTTTATATTTAAAGCTGATATCTTTTAAAATATTAGTGATAGACACATAACAAATAAGTAAACAGAAAAGAAATCAAATAATTAATTTGTTTAAAGTCCAATAAAAATCACCAGTAAACCCTAGGTCAAAAATTCTGTATTTAGTGGAGGATTAAACTTGTGATTATAAAGTAAGTTGAAAATATGTGATTGCAAAAATTAAAAGAAAAATATGAAATGAGGGGCCAGTGCCGTGGCTCACTTGGTTAATCCTCTACCTGTGGCACCGGCATCCCATATGGGCGCCGGGTTCTAGTCCCAGTTGCTCCTCTTCCAGTCCTCCCTGCTGTGGCCTGGGAAGGAGTGGAGGATGACCCAAGTGCTTGGGCCCCTGTACCCGTGTGGGAGACTGGGAGGAGGCTCCTGGCTCCTGACTTCGGATCGGAGCAGCTTCAGCCGTAACGGCCATTTAGGGAGTGAACCAACAGAAGGAAGACCTCTCTCTCTCTCTCACTGTCTCTCACTCTATCTGTCAAAACATTTTTTAAAAAAGAAAAATATGAAATGAAAGAGGAGAGAGGTAGGGTTGAAAGAATCATTATGTTCTTAAAGTTATGTATATGAAATAGATGAAATCTGTTCCTTTTATGCAAATAAATAAATTAAAGCAAGCTGGGTTTATTCACAGTCTTTCTGGCAACAGAGAGTGCCCTTAGGACCAATGTTTTAGCATAGCCTTTTGCAAAGGTAAGTTAGAGAAGCATTTGTTTAAAGCTAGCCCCAGGGTTATGTTAGAATTTAAGTGATTTGGCAGAAAACTTTATAACCAGCAAGCTGATTTAAGGGTAAGATAAAATGGTCAAGATGAAATACTTTTAATTAGCTGGGGGTCTTCTTTATTTTTTTCAACTTTTATTTAATAAATATAAATTTCCAAAGTACAACTCTTAGATTATAGCAGCTTTCCCCTCCCATAACCTCCCTCCCACCCACAACCATCCCATCACCCACTCCCTCTCCCATCCCATTCTTCATCAAGATTCATTTTCAATTATCTTTATATACAGAAGATCAACTTAGTATATGCTAAGTAAAGGTTTCAACAGACTGCACCCACACACACAAAGTATAGAGTACTGTTTGAGTACTAGTTTTACTGTTAATTCACATAGTGCAACACATTAGGAACAGAGATCCTACATGGCAAGTAGATGCACAGTGACTCCCATTGTTCTTTTAACTATTGATACTCTTAATTATGACATCAGTAATCACCTGAGGCTCTTGTCATGAGCTGCCAGGGCTATGGAAACCTCTTGAGTTCACAAACTCCGATCTTATTTCAACAAGGCCGTAGTCAAAGTGGAAGTTCCCTTGTCCCTTCAGAGAAAGGTACGTCCTTCTTTGATGGCCCGTTCTTTCCACTGGGATCTCACTCACAGAGATCTTTCATTTAGGTCATTTTTTCTCCCACAGTGTCTTGGCATTCCATGCCTAAAATACTCTCATGGGTTCTTCAGCCAGATCTGAATGCCTTAAGGGCTGATTCTGAGGCCAGAGTGCTGTTTAGGACTTTTGCCATTCTATGAGTCTGCTGTGTATCCCGCTTCCCATGTTGGATCATTCTCTCCCTTTTTTATTCTATCAGTTAGTATTTGCAGACACTAGTCTTGTTTATGTGATCCCTTTGACTCTTAGACCTATCAGTGTGATCAACTGTGAACAGAAATTGATCGCTTGGACTAGTGAGATGGCATTGGTACATGCCACCTTGATGGGATTGAATTGGAATCCCCTGGCACATTTCTAACTCCACCATTTGGGGCAAGTCCAGTTGAACATGTCCCAAATTGTACATCTCCTCCCTCTCTTATTCCCACTCTTATATTTACCAGGGATCACTTTTCAGTTAAACACCTAAGAATAATTGTGTGTTAATTACAGAGTTCAACCAATAGTATTAAGTAGAACCAAAAAAATACTAAAAGGGATAAAGTATTAAATTGTTCATCAACAGTCAGGGCAAGGGCTGATCAAGTCACCATTTCTCATAGTGTCCATTTCACTTTAACAGGTTTCCTTTTTTGTGGTTGGTTAGTTGTCACCGATCAGGGAGAACATATGATATTTGTCCCTTTGGGACTGGCTTATTTCACTCAGCATGATGTGTTCCAGATTCCTCCATTTTGTTGCAAATGACCGGATTTCTTTTTCTTTTTTTTTTTTTTAACTGCTGTATAATATTCTATAGAATACATGTCCCATAATTTCTTTATCCAGTCTACTGTTGATGGGCATTTAGGTTGATTCCAGGTCTTAGCTATTGTGAATTGAGCTGCAATAAACATTAAGGTGCAGATAGCTTTTGTGTTTGCCAATTTAATTTCCTTTGGGTAAATTCCAAGGAGTGGGATGGTTGGGTTGAGTGGTAGGGTTATGTTCAGGTTTCTGAGGAATCTCCAGACTGATTTCCATAGTGGCTTAACCAGTTTGCATTCCCACCAACAGTGGGTTAGTGTCCCTTTTTCCCCACATATTCTCCAGCATCTGTTGTTGGTAGATTTCTGAATGTGAGCCATTCTGACTGGGGTGAGGTGAAACCTCATTGTGGTTTTGATTTGCATTTCCCTGATGGCTAGTGATCTTGAACATTTTTTCCTGTGTCTGTTGGCCATTTGGATTTCCTCTTTTGAAAAATGTCTATTGAGGTCCTTGGCCCATCTCTTAAGTGGGTTGTTTGTTTTGATGTTGTGGAGTTTCTTGATCTCTTTGTAGATTCTGGTTATTAAGCCTTTATCTGGCGCATAGTTTGCAAGTATTTTTTCCCATTCTGTCGGTTGCCTCTTCACTTTCCTGACTTTCTTTTGCAGTACAGAAACTTCTGAATTTTTTGTAATCCCAATTGTTAATTTTGGCACTGACTACCTATGCCTTTGGGGTCTTTTCCAAGAAGTCTTTGCCTGTGCCTATATCTTGCAGGGTTTCTCCGATGTCTTCTTCATTGAAATTTCGTATTTCTCCTTTTCACAGCAGCGTAAAAGGGGCTGAATTTTTGATGTTTGGTCTTGATAAATTTTAATTTATTAGGTTTTTAAATTATATTTTTATTTCTCATATCCTCTTTTTCTAAAAAAGATATATTTATTTTTTTGAAAGGCAGAGTTACAGAGGGGCAGAGGTAGAGAGAGAGAGAGAGACAGAGAGCTCATCCATCTGCTGGTTCACTCCCCAGATGGCTGCAACTGCTGGAGCTGTGTTGATCTGAAGCCAGGTGCCAGGAACTTCTTACTGGTCTCCTATACAGGTGCAGTGGCCCAAGGACTTGGGCCATCTTCTACTGCTTTCCCATGCCATAGCAGAGAGCTTGATCGGAAGTGGAGCAGCCAGGACTTGGACTAGTGCCCATATGGAATGGCAGCACTGCAGTCGGCAGCTTTAGCCACTAATCCACTGCACTGGCCCCTCATACCCTCTTTAGTCATCCTTCTGTTTCAGGAATCTGTATTCTTGGCCTTTTGAGTTTATGTTTATTGAGCAAAAAGGGAAAGGAAAGTGTTATTAGAGCAAATGAAACCTCCAACATTGAGGGGTTTCTGAGCAGGAATACCTTCAGAAGTGTTGCCCAGGTGTTTATATACTTTGGGTTAGGGGAGGGCTATGCGGGGTTTTGCAAACATATCAGTTAGTCACTGATGACCTTCTTGTTGCTGGAGAATAGGTTTCTGGAGCTGGACTGGTCCAGCTCTAACTGAATCCTGTTTTGTTTTAAGTTTCTCTATCTTGTTTTTGAGTAGTGAGTTATTTTGTTCCAGGCATGTCCTTCTGTGTCAGTCTTGAGGCTCACTCTGTGCATTAGGCTTGTGTCTCTTGGGTCATTGGCTTGGGCTATTACCTAATATTCCATCTTGGCTGTTTCCTGTCTCTATCAATCTCCCCTCTGAAGAAGTAATTCTAATTGCCATTTGGGAACAGGGTTGATGACTGCCCTAGCTACTTCATGCTGGCAAGGAGCAGTGAGGATGGTTGGCAGTAAGAGATAAGCAACAAAGTGGTTTATCTAATGGCCTTCTGCAGAATGAATTGTTTTCCTATGGATCAGGCTGAAGTATCATTTGTAGCTGGATTATCTGTATGTGAAAGGAAACAAAATGGGTGAGCTGGTTGATTATGAGAGGCAGGGCAAATGGTAGATGTATGAGGATGATGGCAAGTAGCCTAACAGAGGAGACGGCCTGGAGAGCCTAGGGAATACAGGAACCATGAGATGTTGTTCATTTTTGGTTGAGATTAAGTAGCCACATCGCCTATTTATAGATCTCTTTGGTGTTTGTTTCAAGCTTTTGTGAGTTGTTGAATCAGTGCAACAGGTTTTATTAATTACAGTACAAATGTCTGCCTGTTCTACCAGTGGATAGCTTAGCAAAATGATAGTCCATGACCTCTCCTGTCAAAAAATCTGGCAAGCCAGAATAGCCCAACATCTCCAACACTTTGGAAAGTCTGTTATAGTGACTGGATCAAGGCATGAAGAGTCATCTCATGAAACGTGAATCCTCCCCATGGGGCAAGAACGGTAACAGCTACAGTTTCTCTGGCTATGATTAGATCAGTGACCCCTTCAGGATCTGTGGTAGGAAATGATATTTTTCAAAATGACTACACCTCTTGGGGCTAACATTTCCAAAGTGCAATCTCCTCTCACAAAAGGTGTTATGTGTGAGAAAGCAAGTATCTCTCAGCATCGTTTGGTCCCAGTGCCTCCTGTAGGGGATGTATTTTGGTGGCTTTTACATTCGGGGCTGAGGACTGATTTTCTGAGCAGGGAGAGAAGCTATCAGCGTGGGCAGAGCAAGCACAATGCATATGTTTATTTATTATTTTGAACCCTTTGTCCCTGGCTATCTACCTAGGGTTACATCTTGTCTATCGCTTCAGCCAGGGCTACAAAGTTGATTTTCAAAATGCTCAATCCATATCTGTATTGTAGTGGAATTTGTCACAATTGTTAAACATTTAGATTTCAACATGAGTTCCTGTTGGTTTTATTGAGTTATTATTTTGCTATCTGCAGAAATCGTGTTATTTAAGATTATTTAGGACAGAATTTCAGGACTGGTCTAAAGACCAATGCTTAAAACAGATTTGTGATAATCTTTTGTTCAACTCTAAGCCAGAAGAAGAGTTAAACTAGAACAGGTTTCAATTCCAATTCTAATGCCTAGTAGAGCTAGATGTAGTGGTATTGACAAAATGCCTAATTATCTGATATATTTTCTTAAATTGTCTTAATTGTATTAGTAATCCCCGGTAGACTTGTAAGGGTAATGATGGAATATTTTCCCTGAAATATCATATACTCCAATTTTAGATGATTATATTGTGTCTATAAGTGCTGTGCTTTGAACCACAATTATTGGGTGAAGAAATATTTGCCTTAATGG
The DNA here is from genome assembly GCF_033115175.1 of Lepus europaeus. Lineage (NCBI taxonomy): Eukaryota > Metazoa > Chordata > Mammalia > Lagomorpha > Leporidae > Lepus > Lepus europaeus. Next base: position 138,637,062 of record NC_084827.1, on the reverse strand, counting down.
GATTATCTAACTCTCCTGCCATTCTGTAAACCATAGTAAATACATTTTTTCCCTGCTTTTTTGCACCTCTTGGGGAGTATCAGATGAAGGCTTGAAAATAGAAAACAGATGCTCAGAAAATCCACGTCAGAGAATAAGATTTGGGTCTCAATCAAACTCAACTACTCCTCTTGAATCAAGTTCTTATAAAGACCTCGTTTGCTCAAGAGAAGAAATTGCTAATCCAATTGGAACCAAGGGTGGTATAAGGTATTATCTGAAAAGCAAGTATCTGTTTAGCAAGATTGCAAGAATCTTTTCAATTTGCACTTTCAACCAAATAGGCTTTGGGGATTTAAATATGCTACCACATATTGATGGCCACAAAATAATTATTTTTTTAGACAAAATATCCGTATCTGATTGTTTGTACTAAGTAGTTTTGGTGTTACTTGGTACAGTGTTCTGGAACCAGACAACAAAGTAAAGAGCAAAAGGCAGAGCTATACTAAAAGAATGTGAATGTAGGCCTTTGTCCTGGGTCTCTTTGCAGGGTTTATAAAAGTGAGACAGTTTGACTTGCACACAATCCATTTCTTAACTGTACAGTTTCTTTGATGCTTTTTAAAAATAAATTTTAGCTCATATGAAATTCTCCAGGCTTGTTTTGACAGAGAGAGTAATTACTACTATTATGCATTAACAAGTTTCAGATTTTGTCTGTCCAGTCTATGTTGCATTTATCATTTAGTGGTTGAATACAAATACTTATGAAACCAACTGATTCTATAGATGTGACTGATACCAAAATAAGCCAGAAAAGAGACATTTGACTTTTGATTTTATTGTATATTTAACTAAATAATAATGAAGCATAGCTTTGTAATGGATAAGGTTAATAAGAATACTAAGAGATATAAGCATATTAATACAGCAATATTGAAAGGGCTACGTGTATTTCAGCTATTTAGAATCTAAAAACAACAGAGAATAAAGAAAATAAACAGAAAGATCATGCACAGGAAAGCATGATTTTTTGTTTCTCATCATCTGACTTGTGTTACATGGAGTTTTGGTAGAGAATGTTGATATCAAGGAATCATTTGCTGGATCCAAAAGTCCCAGTGAAAGTAGTCTACTTTGTGTTGCCATCTGTTTTAAGAGAATATTTGGGGAACCTCACATTATCACCAAATTTAGATTGCAATATGAAATTGAACTTCTAAAATTATAGAACATGGACTGAAGTGTAAATTAATTGAAGTTTGACTACTGTAAATGTAGTCAATAGTACTTGATAAGACATTTTCCAACAAGATTCAAGAGTAGCCTTCCTTGTTCACTCTTTTGAAACACAAAACATTCATATTGAAGACTGTGTAATCACTGAGAAGACAAATATCCTGGAAAGACAGCTTTAACTTATGAATACTAATATGCTGAATTAGCCACCTTATACTATTTAAATCATCTTAGAGAGGTTTTAAAACCAACAAAGGTGGAGGTAGCACCAAGTGATTCACCATTTATTTTTATTTTTATTTTTTTTTGACAGGCAGAGTGGACAGTGAGAGAGAGACAGAGAGAAAGGTCTTCCTTTGCCATTGGTTCACCCTCCAATGGCCGCTGCGGCTGGTGTACCGCGCTGATCCAATGGCAGGAGCCAGGTGCATCTCCTGGTCTCCCATGGGGTGCAGGGCCCAAGCACTTGGGCCATCCTCCACTGCACTCCCGGGCCACAGCAGAGAGTTGGCCTGGAAAAGGGGCAACGGGGACAGAATCCGGTGCCCCGACTGGGACTAGAACCCGGTGTGCTGGCGCCGCAAGGCGGAGGATTAGCCTACTGAGCCCTGGCGCCGGCTGATTCACCATTTTTTAATAATTATATTGATTATGATTCATGAACAAGTCACACCTTTACTCACTCCTGTTATTTTTTTTCATAGTAACCGATTGTTTCCTTTACTGATGGGAATTTTCATGAGTATCCATTTGAAGCTATCAGTTCTAATAATCAGATGTTTTGGCATCACCGAATTTATTTTTATGGATTATTCAATCAGATAAATCACAATGTTTTTCTCAGGATTTAAGGCTGAATCATTAGTCAGTATGGACTATGTAAGAATGTGTGGGTCTTATCCCTCAATGTCAAGGAGTCTTATTTTTAAAAGTGGTCAGTGTTAGGCTGGCGCCGTGGCTTAACAGGCTAATCCTCTGCCTTGCGGCGCCAGCACACCGGGTTCTAGTCCCGCTTGGGGCGCTGGATTCTATCCCGGTTGCCCCTCTTCCAGGCCAGCTCTCTGCTATGGCCCAGGAAGGCAGTGGAGGATGGCCCAAGTGTTTGGGCCCTGCACCCGCATGGGAGACCAGGAGAAGCACCTGGCTCCTGGCTTTGGATCAGCGCAATGCGCTGGCCACAGCGGCCATTGGAGGGTGAACCAATGGCAAAGGAAGACCTTTCTCTCTGTCTCTCTCTCTCTCACTATCCACTCTGCCTGTCAAAAAAAAAAAAAAAAAAAGGTGGTCAGTGCTTTTCAATGTTTCATAGAACTTTGCTGTCCAGAACAATAGATATTAGCCATAAGTTGCTATTAAACACTTGAATAGTGGACTGTGTGCAAGGCAAACTGTCTCCCTTTTATAAACACTGTAAAGAGACTTGGTAGACAGGCCTACATTCACATTTGTCCCAAGGGATTTTTCAAAGGAAAACATTCTTGTAGAGGATCCTTGTAGAAGATCAGTCTTGTAGAGGCTGAAGAAGAGCTAAAAGGACAAGATGGGAGCAGGGGATGGACAGAACAACCTAAATTGAAAGAAAGAGTCTATGGAAAGCCATAAAACCAAGATTGACAATTTCACACAAATACGTGTAAGAATGCAAATTTAAACTCTGTATATTTCCTTTAAGGATGTTTATATATCAATTGGAAATTATTATTGAATATTTAGTGTCATATTTTCATGTTCATCTCAAATACAATACGATGTTAGACCTATCAAATGTTCCACAAAAATAGTTATTACAATTTCAAATTGTCTCTTTAAATAATGCATGCCATTTAGAGGGGTAGGTGTATGAGGCTAAGATGTAAGCATAAATAAAATCCTGCAGATATTCTAGGGAAAGTTTGCATGTATTATTATACTAACCAGGAGGAACAAATATGATTATGGTTGATTAACAGGATATAGTTATAATAGTCCATGTGTTAGATCCTCTACCACATCTTGATGTCAGAATACTTTGATACCAATTAACTAGTGGTCCTGACAGATTGAATTTATATAAAACTAATCTCTCCAAGAGTAAGTTCCTCAAACAACAGACAAGATGTAGATGGGTTATTACATACCTTCCAAGGGTGACCCAAGGCAAAGTTTGTTGTAGAAAGGATAATATTTTATGAAACTCTTTTAATTATTAGTTATTAGGGCAGTCTCAGGGAGAATAGATTTAATGTGGACTATTTCTAACTCCTATGAGCTTTCTTACATAAATACAAAACTTGGAGACTGGTGTCATGGTAGGCCAGATTAAGCTTCCCCCTATGATGCCAATTCCATATGAGCACTGGTTTGAGTCCTGGCTGCTTTACTTCTGAACCATCTCCCTAAAAATGTACCTCAGAAAGCATTGGAAGATGGTCGAAATGCTTGGGCCCCTGCCATCCGTGTAAGAGACCCTGGTGGAGTTCCTAGCCTCCTGGTCCAGTGTCAGCTGTTGTGACCATTTGGAGAGTGACCTAGCAGATGGGAGACCTCTCTCTCTGAATCTCAGTTTCTCTCTGTAAGTCTGTTCAAGTAAACAAATACATCTTTAAAATATATAACATAGCATAACATTCTTTAGTTACGAAAAATTAGGAGGCAAACGTATAATGAGTAGTTTTCACCATGGGAAAATTTAGTTAATTTGTATTATATAATAAAATATTCCTAAAGTTCCAATTCCTAGGATAAAGATTAGCACAGAAGGGCATTAACTGTGTAAATATCAGAACTTCTATCTCTTTTTGGAAGTTTCACTATAGCAGCCTAGGACATGGTCCTGGAAAAAGTGGGTCAAGGGGTCTTTGGTAGTATTAGTCCCAAAACAAAGGGTCTTGTGTCATTTAAGGGAGGAATCTTAGAGAGAGCACTATGGAACCTCATGAATTTGAAAATATTCCTACAGAAGTCACCAGGAAATCCATTATCAAAAAAAAAAAAAGTTTTATTTTTTAAAATAATCTTGCACAGCAATAAGTACAAAACTTGGAAAAGGCAATTATAAAAGAATTTTTACTGGATTGAAGTTGCCACACATATGATTTGGGGGTAGGTTTCTAAGGCAGGGACTAAGAAGGGACTGGACAAATTGAGCAAACTGAAGTCACTTCTAATCTGGAGGGTACAGAGCAGGGATTTTAAGCAAGCCGTCTGTTAAAACTTTATGTTCTTATCTTCCCAGAACAGTTGCAGCCATGGTATTGATTCATACTTACTTTACAGTTGTGGTAAATTTCCATTTCTTAGGTTGTTCAATTTTTATTACTCGAATTGTAAGGTTACCTCTTATTGCATAGACAGTTATAAGAATTTCTTCAGTCATTTGCAGTCACTCAGTTCTTCTCAAGTCAAATTAATTGAGATATAACATTATAGTGTAGTCAAAGAATTTTGAATATAATTTATAGCTAAACACTGTAGAGCCCTAGAAAATAAATTGATATAAATCTTATTAACATGTCAGGTGAGCTAACAGATGAAGATGTTGTAGAAGATTAATATATAAAGACATAACACCAAATGTTTTTGCTGTGTTGAAAGATATTCCTAGCCTAGCTTCACAATTCTGAGTGACATTGAGGTATTCAAGGTAAAAATTCTGGTTAGTTAATTATACTCTGAAACATTAAGTAAACTAGCAAAGATAGATTTGGGGACTTCCTTGTGTACCTAATAAGATTATTGAGAACTTGTCTAAATTTGAGTTAGTAATTCCAGAGGTGTCTGGATGTCAATTCTTCTTTCCACTGTAATTTTTATCTGTTTATTTGAAAGGTAGCGATACACACACATACATGCACACACAGAGAGACAGATAAACAGAGATTGAAATCTTCTATCTGCTGGCTCACTCTTCCAAATAACCCTAGCATTCAGGGTTGGTCCAGGCCAAAGCTGGGAGATAGGGATTCCATAGAGGTCCCCCTTGTAGGTGGTAGGGCATCACTTGCACCTTCCAGATTTTGCAACAGTGGGAATCTGGAATCAGATGCAGAATTGGGATGCAAATCCAGGCATTCTATGTGGCATTTTTGCCCCTTTGCCAAATCCTTGCCTTAAAGTTTATTTATTGCAAACCAGAAAGGAATTCTCATAAAGTTTTATGAACAAGTCTAGAAGCTTCCAACTCATGTCAGACACTTGAAGTAAAAGAAAAATGAATACAAAATAATCAATGCTGTTCAATTCACAATTCTACAATTAAAATTCTATATTTTTGGTAAGCATTGTAATACTTTTATTGGCATAGATCATTATATTTCACAATGTAAATTCTATTATTCTTTTTCATACATGGTCAAAGATGTATAGGAGGATAAAATGGCATACCCAAAATCATATGGCTGATTAAGCACTAAGTTTGTGATCAAAACTAATGCCTTTGAGCTGTCAGTTTAATTCTTTTTATACTAAATTGTAGTAAATGTTGTGTTGAAATTTTTCCTTTTGTCAACACATTTTTTATTAACATGTAATCATCTTTTATTTTTGAGAGAGAGACAGGGAGATCTCCCTTTTTCAGGTTCAGTCCCAAAATGCCTGTTACAGCTAGGGCTGGGCCAGGACAAAGCCAAGAGCTGCAAACTCAATAGAGATCTACCATTTGGTGGCTGATTTCCAAGTAGTTGATTCATAACCAGCTGCCTATTGGAATGCATACAGGACTCTAGAATTGGAAATAGGGCTGGGGACTTGGACCCAGGCACTCTGATGTGGGAAACAGGCATTCCAAGTTGTGTGTTTACACTCTACCACATATCCATTTTTAAGGTTTAAGACAGAAAAGACTTTATTTCAGAAGGGACAAAATAGTGGGTGAAGAAATAAAGGGCTTAGCCCACCAGACAGTGGGTAGGGAGTTTGAAGTCAGATTCCATCCTGCCCTGGCAGCAGGCAGTCATCCTCCTTTTTTGATGAGTTATTTATTTATTTGAAAGGCAGAGTTACTGAAAGAGAGAGGGAGAAACAGAGAGAGAACTCTTCTATCTGCTGGTTCACTCCCCAAATAGATGCAATGGCCAGATCTGGAATGATCCAAAGCCAGGATCCAGGAACTTGTTCTGGATCTCCCATATGCGTACAGGGGCCCATGTACTAGGGACATCATCCTCCACTGCTTTCACAGGTACACTAGCAGGGCATTGGATTGGAAGTGGAGCAATGGAGTCTTGAACAGGCATCTATATGGGATGCTGGTGTCAAAGGTTGCCACTTTACCCACTTCACCACAATGTCAGGCCCTAGTAGTCCCTTTTTATCTGCTTGTTGGGAGAGGACATGTGGTTGTGCAGAGTGGCACATTGATACTGATAAGGTGAGTGGGGATATATAGAAAGGCCTGCTGGCAAAGCTACTTATTTACAATGTATTATCTTAGCTGTTTGGAATGTCCCAGGGGAGGGGCTTGTAAAAGTCGGTGGCATGACAACTGAGTATCATGAAATGAAAATTCTACTAGCCTTTAGATTATCTATTATTATCCAGTTTCCTCAGGTTTGGGATTAATAATTTGTGCCTCAGAATCCTAACAGATCCTAAACATATACAGCATTTTAATATATGCAGAGAGAGGAATAAACTTTTGGTGTTACATAGAAAATGGTCCTAGGGGAGGGGGAACCAGGGAAAAGGGAAGGATGCTGAAGTCTTCATGGCTGCTATCTGCTGATAAGGGGTTTAGTTAAGGAAGTGTTCACGCATGGAAAGCCAAGACACTCTGGCAAAAAAAAAAAATAAAAATAAAAAAGACCTAAATGAAAGATCTCTGTGAGTGAGATCCCAGTGGAAAGAACAGGCCATCAAAGAAGGAGGTACCTTTCTCTGAAGGGAGGAGAGAACTTCCACTTTGACTATGACCTTGTCTAAATAAGATCAGAGTCAGCGAACTAAAAATGCTTCCATAGCCTTGGCAACTCATGAAAAGAGCCTAGGGGGATTACTGATGCCATAAACAAGAGTGTCAGTTTGCTAAATCAACAGGAGTCACTGTGCACTTACTCCTCATGTAGGATCTCTGTCCTTACTGTGTTGTCCAATGTGAATTAATGTTATAACGAGTACTCAAACAGTATTTTACACTTTGTGTTCTGTGTGGGTGCAAACTGTTGAAATCTTTACTTAATTTATACTAAATTGATCTTCTGTATATAAAGATAATTGAAAATGAATCTTGATGCGAATGGAATGGGAGAGGGAGCGGGAGATGGGAGGGTTGTGGATGGGAGGGAAGTTATGGGGGGGGGAAAAGCCATTGTAATCCTTAAACTGTACTTTGGAAATTTATATTTATTAAATAAAAGTTAAAAAAATAAAAAGAGAAGTGTTTCTTATTTCTCCCAGTTATGGGACTGAGGACTGGTCAGTGGCTGGTACTGGATGCCTCTCAGCAAAACAAACAACCAAACAAAACAGGTTTTGGACCACTGAATGAATGAATTATCTTAGTAGCTTAAGGATGCATGGTCCATTTTTTTTTTTTTTTGGTTGGCTCTGTCAAATATATTACTGTGGTTGGCTGAAGCAGAGATTCTTGTATTTGTGCAAGAAAGAAGTTAGCTGTGAGATAGAGAGTAGCAGTAAGCAAACTAGCAAGGTTTAACAGGGTAGGGAATCTGTCAGAGTGGATGGACACCTCTCCAGGTAGAGCTTAAGAGAGAGAAAGAGAGAATGTCCAGTCATTCAAACTGGAATAAACAAGGTTACACAATTTAATGGAAAGAATATGTGTGACAGGCCAGCAGCCATCTTTGCAAAGAACTGAGAGTGGCGACAGCTCAGATCAGCACTAACCACCTCAAGGAGGGTAAGAAGAGGATGAGTATTGGGGAGTGAGAAGCTGGGGGTGGTCATTGAGAATGTGAATGAGTCATGGAGGGTGAGAAGGCGGGAGGGGACTCTGAAGGAGGCTCTGAGAGTGAGGAGGATTTTTCAGCTGGGTGCCAAGGTAGTGTAAGGAAGGAGGAAAAGGTAGACTTGCATGATTGGCGGGATCAAAGTCAAGTTTCAGTTGATAGACTTCAGAAGCTTAGTGATTAGAAGTCTGACTTTTTCCCTGAAGAGGAGAATCTGACAGATGATAGAATGAAGGGTGATTATAAATAAAGAGAAATGCCTGTATAGAGGGAATCTTGGACGATTTTCCATTGTGATCGATGAAACTGTTGAGTCTTGGAGAATCTGGCAATACCTCAGCCACACTGAATTACAGAAAAAGATGAAGGTAAACTTTCAATGTGGAAAGGAGAGGGAGAAAGTAAGTCTCAAAGAATCAAATAGACATGTGGGGGAGGGAGAGAGTCAGGTACCTTCAAATATGTGAGTTCACATGAAAACAGTGAGACCATGTCTTTACTCCATGTGTCCCTGGAAAGAGGGAGGCTAGGCTGGGGACAGATGTTCCTAGCCAGAGGGTAGATCTCAACATAGCACTAAGATTTTTGGTGCAGGAGGAAAAAGAGTAGCAAGGCTTTTGTGGAGGAAGCTCAAAAAAGGACTCACCTCATTTTCAGAGTTGTGATCTGTATAGATATTAAAGGAGTAAGGGAGAGGCAGAGATTCTACATGAACTTGTGCCTCAGAATCACCTCCCTGAGTTTCAGCACCAGTGTTAGGTTTTAGGATTTTAGGGTTTGAGGGAGGTAGGGAGACAACCAGTTAAGGTAGAAAAGATTTTTATTTTAAACACGAAAGCAGAATGGAGTTTGAGGGAGTAGATTATAGCCTTTCCAGACAGCGTGTGATGAGGCTGAAGTAAAGTTACAGTCCACCAGACAGCAAGCAATGGGTTTGTTTGTGCTGCTTGTTGGGAGGGAGCCAAGTAGATGTGAAGAATGTCACATTGACTGTATTAAGTTGGGTAGTCACTGTATAGAAAGGCTCATCGGTAAAGTCATTTATTTTCAATGTATTGTCTCAGCAGTTTGGAATGTCTCAGGTGAGGGGCTTATAAAAGCTGATGCCAGGGAGCCAAATCAAAAGCTGAACAATAAAAATTCCACTAGGTTTTGGATTATGTGTGCCTGCTTTCAGGTTTGGGATTACCTAACTATATCTCATAAGATTGACAGGTCTACTTCCTGTAAGAATTGTATATATTTAGGGGATTCTAAAGATACTATTTGAAGTGCAAGAGGACTTTAAAGTTCATGAAAAATATGGATAAAAATAATGTGCATTGACATGAACCTAATACATGTTTTCATTATCCAGTTGATGGACACCTTGGTTGATTCCTTATCTTAGCTATTGTGAAATATGCTGCAATAAACATGGTGGTACAGGTTATCTTGATATAGTGATTTAATTTCCTTTGAATATATACCTGTAATAAGACTATTGAATGAAATTAAAGGATATCTTGTTTTCATAGTGACTCTACTAATGTGTATTTCTACCAACAGTTAAGCCACACATAGTTGAAGATGTGCTTTCTTTTGAAGAATTAGGTTGAACTTCTAACTTCTATTAACAATTGTTCCCCTAATAGTCTTCTTCTTTTTTTTTTTAATCACATCTTTTGGTTTTTGCTGTGATTACACACACACACACACACACATACATACACAAAGCCACAGGTCTGTCCCTTATTGTCTTGTCAGGGACAAGTCTTTTTTTTGGACAGGCAGAGTGGATGGTGAGAGAGAGAGACAGAGAGAAAGGTCTTCCTTTTTGCCATTGGTTCACCCTCCAATGGCCGCCACGCCCGGCCCACTGTGGCCGGCACACCATGCTGAACCAAAGCCAGGAGCCAGGTGCTTCTCCTGGTCTCCCATGCGAGTGCAGGGCCCAAGGACTTGGGCCATCCTCCACTGCACTCCCTGGCCATAGCAGAGAGCTGGCCTGGAAGAGGGGCAACTGGGACAGAATCCGGTGCCCCAACCGGGACTAGAACCCGGTGTGCCAGCGCCGCAGGTGGAGGATTAGCTTATTGAGTCGCGGTGCCGGCCCCTAATAGTCTTAATATATTTCTTCACCAAGTCTTCAATTGTTCTTAAGATAGAAAAAAATGTATTTGTCAGTATATTTTAGAGACAATGTTGCTGATACTAGCAATGTAATGCATTTGACATTAAGTCACCAAGTGGTATCATACTCATGTAATTTTGGTATGTTTATCAAACAGAATATTTAAAAAAAGAATAGATTGTCAATCAAGCAGAAACATTGATAAATCTCAGGGACATTATGCTAAACTAAAGAAAGCAAGAACAGAGTAATGTGTACTGTATGGATCTATTCTTATAACCTAGAACAAACAAAGCAATCTATTATGAAAAAGCAAGCAGAAAAACGTTTACCCAGAGTCAGTGATATCAAAAAGGGAATACTCTTGGATACTGAAATTATCTATATTTTAATAAGAGTGTGGGTTATTTGGGCGTCTGTATACATAAAATAATCAAGTTGTACACTAAAATTTATTAATTTTTAATCCAAAATGACTTTGAAAACCCAGTGGTATGGATTAACAATTTTAAAAAACTACTTTTTCTGTCTTTAAGCATAAGTAAATGAATAAATCTGTCTTGTAGAAACTGGAAGTATAACTATACACTAGTGAATGTGTGTGTTTGTGTGATCTTACACATGTGCATGCATTATTTAAACACACATAATATCCGTATCTTAGTTTCTAAGTACTGTTCTTCAATTAAAAGAATGAAGGCCCATTGGAATAAATCCTAAGTGCAAAACAATTGTAATATGATCTCAGAAGTCAAGAATCCATGAGGTATACAGGGAATGATGGGGAAACAGCAAAATTTAATAGGAACAAGCATGGTGGGGCTCTCACTGGTCAACTATGGGACAATGTTGGCATGAAAATGACAGTAAATAATAAGTGAATATTGGGGAATCAAAACATCTATAAATTAATGAAATTAATTGCTTGGGTGAAAGAAAAGCCTTTTTTGAAAATATGTATTTATTTTCATTTTTGTTTGAAAGGCAAAGAGACAGAAGTAGATGGAGAGAGAACTCCTATCTACTGGTTCACTCCTCAAATGCCCAGAAGAGAGAGGTTGGGCCAGGCCAGAACCTTAAGTACAGATCTCAGTCTGGATCCCCCACACAGGTGGCAGGGATTCAAGTACTTAACTCTCATCTGTTGCCTCCCAAGGTGTTCATTAGCAGGACGTTGAGTCAGAAGTGTTAGAGCCGGGACTTGAACCAGGGATGTGGACAACTTAATTGTTGTGCCAAATACCCACCCCACAAGATCCTTCTTGAAGTAGAACACTGGCTAATATATGTAGAAGGAACAATGGATCTAGACAATTACTAAATGATTTGGGATCACAGATCCAAGATGGCTGAATAGAAAAACACAACACTTGCCTCTGTCACAGGGAAGAACCAGGACAACAAAGAAACACAATGTTTCTAGGAGACTGAGGGAAAACTTCAGGGAAGAATTGATGGGATTGATAAACAGCAAGAGATTCAGAAAGCCAGCATGGACAGAGGATGGAAGCACACTGCAACTCCTACCCCAGCTCCTGGGCTTGAGGGAACTCCACATTGTCAGGAAAAGGCAAAAGCAGGAACGTTCAGTGATCTCCATCATTGCTGCAGACTGACTATAAATATAGGAGAGTTTCACAGTCCTCACAGGCTTTAAATACAGTCCGGAAAGTTGGCTGTGTGCCCAAGTAACTATTTGTTCCCAAAGGAACCCACATTGCCTCTCCCTCTAAGCCCCAGAACCCAAGCCGCTATAGCATAGACACTGCTAGCTTCCATTTAGTCTTTTTTTTGTTGTTGTTAAAGATGTATTTTTTACTTTATTTGAAAGGAAGGATTACAGATAGAGGAGGAGGAAGAGGCAGAGGAGGAGGAGAGAGATATCTTCCATCTGCTGGTTCACTCCCTCAAATGGCTTCTATGTCTGGGGATGGGCCAGGCTGAACTCAGAAGCCCAGAGTTTCTTCTGGGTTTTCCACATGGGGGCAAGGGCCCAAACACTTGGGCCATCTTTCACCGATTTCCCAGGCACATTATCAGGGAACTGGATCAGAAGTAGAGCAGCTGGGTCTTGAATTGGTGCCCACATGGGATGTTGATGTTGGAAGTGGAAGTTTAACATGCTGCACCACAATACTACCCCTCCTCCATTTAGTCTTAAGGGCCAGTAGTCATTCCTGGTTACCTTCAGAAACCCCAAAATCACTGTGCTTCATGGGGCAGAGGATAGACCCCTGCACACCACAGCTATGGAACTGCCATTCATAATCTCTGGAGTGATGCTTGCTTGTTCCATGCAATCTTGAGGAGTTCTGTCTTGGGGCTCAGAAATGGCAGTAGCTGTCAACAGATGAATGCACAAAGAAAATATAATATGTGCATGCATGCACATACAGGACAGAATATCATTCAGCCATAAAATGAATGAAATCCTGCCATTTGCATAAAAATGAGTTAGACATATAAAGATTTTCTCATACATGGAACATATTAATCCAAGTATAAAATAATAGCTACTAGAGGCTGGTAAATGGTGTGGATAAAAAGGAGTCTTTTCAAAAGTTTTATTTATTTGAAAGGCAGAATTAGAGAGAGAGAGGGAGAGACACAGAAATTGTCTATCTGCTGATTCACTCCCCAAACGGCCATAATGGCTGGGGCTGGGCCAGGGGAAAGCCAGATGCCTGGAGCTCCATTTGGGTTTCTCATGTAGGTGGCAGGAGTCCAGGTACTTGGGTCATCTTTCTCTGCTTTTCCAGGAGCATTAGCAATGAGCTGAATCGAAAGTGGGATAGCCAGGGTTCAAACCAATGTTCATGTTGGATGCAGCTTCCAAATAGGGCTTTATTGGCTGTGCCACAATGCTAGCTAGCACCAGAAAGAGGTTTGATAATGGGTAACAAATGATAGAAGAAATGAGCTCCTCGCATTACATAGCTCAGTGGAGAAACTGTAGTTCATAACAATCTATTATATATTTTTCAAGCAAATAGAATAATGGAGCTTCAGGGCTCTAATCAGAGTCATGAGAAGAGTGGAGCATTGGTTGTTCTGATTCCATCAGTGCACATTGTATACAGGTATTGAAATGTCACACTATAGTCCATAAATATGTATGATTGTTCAGAAGATTTTTTTCTTTAACATGTTTTTTAAAGTATGGTAAGTGAAAATATTTTAAAAATTACATTGATTTAAAATTAGTGAGTAAAATTTGATTAGGAACAGGATTTCAAAAGTGTTTCACAGTATCTCATCTAACATTATTTATTAATTACAAAATGAAAGATGCAAATTTTACAGTGTATAAACCATGAGAACACAGTGCAATCAGTTGATGGAAGTTGTCATTAACAATTTTGGGGCAGCCAACATCACGTATTACTGGACTCCTGGTGTGGTGCACTCAGAAGAAATAACTTCCCTAGGAAAATGTATAACTTCAATTTTATCAGGAAAGAACATTATACAACACAGACTGAGGGCTCTATTAATGAATAACTGGCACTTCAACTTTTCAAAAGAGTTAAGGTCAAGAAAGACAACGAGGCCAGCACCGCGGCTCAATTGGTTAATCCTCCACCTTGCGGCGCTGGCACACCAGGTTCTAGTCCCGGTTGGGGCGTTGGATTCTGTCCCGGTTGCCCCTCTTCAAGGCCAGCTCTCTGCTATGGCCAGGGAGTGCAGTGGAGGATGGCCCAAGTTCTTGGGCCCTGCACTCGCATGGGAGACCAGGAGAAGCACCTGGCTCCTTCCTTCGGATCAGCGCGATGCGCCGGCCACAGCGCGTGGGCCGCAGCGGCCATTGGAGGGTGAACCAACGGCAAAAGGAAGAGCTTTCTCTCTCTCTCTCTCTCTCACTGTCCACTCTGCCTGTCAAAAAAAAAAAAGACAACGAAAGGTTGAGAAGCTATTCCAAACTAAAGGAGAATTGAAGTCATGACATCTAAATGTAATATCCTGGATTCATGCTGGCCATATAAAACATAATAGCTGTAAAGCACATTATTGGGTAAATGAGTGAAATTTTATTATACAGACTAAATCAAGTTATTGTATCAGTCTCATATTTTGCTCTCTTACTTATTTAACTGTGGTTATTTAGGAGAATGCTCTTGAGCTGGTATTGTGGTACAGTGAGCTAAGCTCTCACCTGAAATGCTGCATCCCATGTTAGAGTGCCAGTGGTAGTCCCTGCTGTTCTACTTTTGATCCAACTCGCTGGTAATATGCTTGGGAAAGCAGTAGAGCATTCTAAGTAATTGTATTCCTGCCACCTGCATGGGAGATGTGGATGAAGCTCCAGGCTCCTGGCTTTGGTGTGGGCCAAACATGGCTGTTGCAGCTATTTGGGAAATGAACCAGTATATGGAAAATCTCTCTCTCTCTCTCTCTCTCTCTCTCTCTCTCTCTCTCTCTCTCTCTCCCCACACACACACCTCCTTCCCTCCTTTCTTCTTCCTCTCCCTGCTTCTTCCTCTCCCTCCTTTTCCATCTCCCTTTCTCCCTCCTTCACATTGAAGGATTTAAAAGTAAAGGGGAATGATGTCTCTAGTTTATTCTCAAAAACCCAGATCAATAATATGTGTATTTGTACATATACCTGTGCAGCCAGGTTGGGTGGGGAGGGATAAAAAAAGAAAAAGTCATTTTAGGGAAAGAAGGAGAGGCAGAGTGATAAAACAACTTGAGAAAAATGTAAAGAAAGTATACAAGGGTTTCTTGTACCTTTTCTCTCTGCATAAAATTGTACCAACAAAAAGTGATACATAAACAATAAAACTATAGAAAGTAATTAAAAGAAATTCAAAGTTAAAATCCAATACCTGTGTTGCCAGATGTTTATTCTATCTCTTCTCTATTCACAGATGTTTCTTCTCTTTGTATTCTCGATTTCATCAGGTTTAAGGATCATACAATCTTTTCCTTTGTCAGTTTATCCCAAATGCTTTCAGTTTTTATTAAATTGAAATAGAGAAATGGTGCTTTCCATATTCAAATTCAGACAGAAGATAACTTTGAATGCAAGAACAGATCAGGAGAAATGGATGAGAGTATATTCATTTACATACAAAACCATTTCATTCAGATCAGTGTGTATTTACCATACCTCCAAAGCTAGAAGAATTGCAAATAATAAAAGTTAACATATATGTTTCCTTAAAGAATAGATGTAGGAATACAAAAATACTTTGTCTTAAAAAATACTGTTGAACAAATTAGTTGAAAATTTTAAGCTGAAAGACACATTTCTAGAAGTACCTTATCTTATACCTTTAATGAATAATTTCACTTACCTTTTTATAGTAAATTATGCTCTTTATTTAAAGCAGCCAGCTTTCTACACAAGTGCAAAAGAAAATTTTCAAGCTTCCCTTTCCTCTAGGGAGTTAATCAAACATAGAAATTTTGTTGCCTAGAGCCTTTAACATTAGATGAACAAAAATACAGTTGAAATGATAGATATGTCTATCATTTTTGTGATCTGATAGAATATATTAAGTTTTTTAACTTTGGAAATGATAATGAATAAGGTTTATAACTAAAAATCTGGAATCTGATCTTAAAAAGTTTAAGGATTATATTTGGCCAAAACTTGAAAAATCTTGTTGTTGATGATATCCATTATAACATAAGGTCTTACTTTAGCTCAGACATGTGTCACGTAATGATTTTTCATTCAACAGTGGACTGTATAGAGGGCAGTAAGATCATAAGATTTTAATGGAGAGGAAAAATTCTTACTAATTATTTCAGGAGTCTGTGTTATTACAGTTCTTTTTCCTCTGTTGTGTTCATTTTCTCTGTACACAAAGAACGAAGAACATGGACAAGAAAGAAAGTGTGAAGCAGAAGTAGTGTTGAAAGAAAGCAGAGGAAGCAAAAGTGAAAGAAAAAAACTCCCAGCAGTGCCAAGAGAGGTCTCTGAAGAAGGGAATTGCTGAGAGCTGATTGTGTGGTCATTTTCAAAGTCTGTAAAAGTGAAAATTTTCAGGTTTGGTCCAAGAGAGGGATGATTTTGTTCGGTTAATTGGGCAAAAGTTCCAATGGGGACTCAGTTGAGACAAAACAAATGCATGGAACTTTCCCCATGAAGCATAAAACTCTCATTGCCTATATCAGTTACAACAGCACAGAAAAATCTTGCTTACAAAAACTAGTGTATGACCAACATCCTTCAAAGAAGCTGGCTGTGTGAGTTTTCTCAGGTCTTCCACTACTCATCTCCCAATTATAGGGGAAGGGTCCCTAGTCATGTCTACCTAGCTGAGATTTTATCAATCCCCCCTGTGAAGAAGTAACCTCTAACTGGCATAAGAGAGAAAGGACAATAACCACTCCGGCTACTACATATGGGAGAATGGCAATGTTGGAGACAGCACTCAGAGTTCATCCTTCAGAATTCTGTCCAGGGTTCCCTGGTAGAAGTCCTGCAACTGTGGTTCTAGCTGTAAGACCTTCTGGAGTTTGATAGCCTCTAGATAAGAAGAGACAAGCTATACAGTAAGGTAAGAGGCAGGTGTCAGGGGCATGTCCCCTCACTCCCAAATAAAGGGGATGCTTGTAAGCCCTCACTGTGTTGCATACAGTCAACAGGGTTAAAGCCAAGTAATTTGAGCCATGGTACCATACTATGAATTAGTGAACAAAAAGATGAAAAGAACTAGCATCCAAGTACAGGGCGGCTATTCCCAAAATAATTGCAGTTTGATGATGGGATTGAGGGTGAAGGAATCTAGGGAAGAAGGCTGAAGAGGAGCGTGCAGAACAGGTTTACTTCTCCTTTGTAAAGAGGAGTTTGACTCGTTTGCTCATTTGGAAGAGTATCCATCTTCCTTGGAGGTGTCAAAGTTGTCCTTTGAGATCAAATCTGAAGTTGATTTGGGAACTCAGGCCTTCATATGAGAACGGCAGATCCAGACATGTAATCTGGATACTTTTATCACACTGGAAGTAGAAAGAAAAACAGTATAGGGCCACTCTCAACCTTCCTTTAAAGGGAGACAGTGCTTTGGAAGGGGCTTAACTAACAGTGTTTCTCTTGGATTATACTTAGGGCTTCCTGATTCCCTAGTTGTCTCTTAGAGATATCAAATGTCCTACTGGATTTTGGCAGGTGCTGTGATGGATCTGATCATGTATGGGGTCTCACTGTGCATTAGGACATCATGGTAAATATTTACCGTTTTATCATTGCCTGGCAGGAGGGCTCTTGTCAGAGATACCAGGTCTGTCATTTGAGCAGTCATTGAAGGAAGAAGAGAGCTCTTGATGGTCTCATTTATGGTGACTATGGTATATCCTGCCTGGTGAGCTCTTTGTTCAACAAATGAAGTCCTGTCTGTAAAGAACCCAGTCCAGATTCTTGAAAGGAGTCTACTTGCTGTCCTCTCTGGCAGCATAGGTCTATATATGCACAATCAGTTCTGGGCTCTATCTCTGGGAGAAAAGTAGCAAAATTAAGACAGAAACAAGTTTTCAGCTGGATTTAAGGGTTAACAGCAGTATTTCCTGATATTTTAAAAGGTGATTGTTAATTAGAGGCTCTCTTGTGAAGCTAGGAGCCCTGTCACATTATGGGTATATACACTATTAGATTTTGTCCCAAGTTCAGTTGTGGTTTCAGGGATTAGTAGGGTGTTGGATGCCACCACTCAGAGCAGGCTGTCCACCCATTGGCCATTAGGTCAAATTCTTTGCTTAGACACTCCACAAGATGAGCTGGTCCCTTAACCTAAGTCAACACCCCTAAAACCATCTCTTTTCTCTTGGTTATATATAGATTTATGACTTTAATCATTGGGAGGTTTAAAGCCAAGGGCTTGAGTAAGGCCTGTTTAATATGTATAAAGACCTGTTGGACCTCTGGGCCCCACGTCAAAATACAGGTCTTTGTCATCTGGTGTCGTTTATCAATCAGTACAAAGGGCTGGCTATTTCCTCATGCCCAGAGATCCAGAGTGAACAGAACCCTGTGACTCACAGGAGAACTCTAAGCTGTTAATGTTTTTTAAGAAGTGGAAATGTGGCTATGGGCTTGACTATATCTTCTCGCATGCCCAAGTTCCTTTGGACAAGTTTAAGCATGATTTACAGGGGGCTGACAGAGTTGGGCTTCAGACTTTAAGACTTTATAGTCTCTTCTTGCCAGAAATTTGAAAAGGGCCTTACTGCCCACTTGGGAAGTCTCTTTTGAATGCAAAGGAGAATATCATCCACATGTTCTAGAACAGTGGTCTGTGGATGGGAAAAGGGAGACTCAGATTTGACAAAAGGACAGAAAAGGCAGCTCCACTATATATGAGCAAGTCAACTTCCTTCCTTCCTGAGCACTGATATCTGGGAGGTAGGAGCCTGTCAGTGAAGCCTCAGGCCTCTTCAGTCATGATGTGTCTTCTGAGGATGGGAACTTGATGCCAGAGGCCTTGATCTCTGTGGCAGTCAATCTTCCAGTGACCTCTATTGCAAATAGGACATATTCGTGAGGATTTTCTCTGATTATGGGAATATGGTCATTCCTTTTGAAGTGCCCCATATGACCACAGCTATAATACTTTGGAGACTCCTGGAGGCACTCACATTAGTATGGCTGGAAGGCTGCTATCAGAGCTGAGATCTTTTTCTTATCCCTTTTCTCTCATTTGTTATTTGGGCTCCTCATGGTCCTGATTGTACAAAACTGCAGTAGAAACCTTCAGGAGGTTTCTAAAAAAGTATTCTTAGGCCAATAGCCAGTGTTTGAAGCTTTGTATTAATATCTGAAGATGATTGAGGAATGAATTTTTCCTTAGAGATTGCCTGTCCTATCAAGTCAGGAGATAGAGAAGTATGCTTAACTAATGCCTCCCTTAATCTTTCCAGGAAGGCAGAGGGAGTTTCCTCTGGACCTTAGTATATCCTGTACAGCTTGCAATGGTTTAGGGGCATGGTCCTGGTCCTACTCAATCCTTCCAGGACATGAACAATGAAATAGTTTCATTTCCATTTATCTACAGGGTCATCTATTATCCATTTAGGGTGAGGCTCTTCCTGAGGAATAGCATGTGGGATATTACTGTCCCTGGCCTCCCTGACCAGACAAGGATGTAATTGACATATAAAATTCATCCCCTCCATTCTGTAGCTTGAAGACCAGCCTGTTTCTCAGTTCCTGTTAGGGTCTGATATAGGAGTAACATTACACTTTTCCAGGTGAGACAATAGACCTGGAACAAACTTTTGAAGGTCTCAATATATCTTTCAGAGTCATCTGAAAATCTTCCCAAGTCCATTTTTTATGTCAAAGATCCTGCAGGAAAAAGGAGACCAGGACACAAGTAAGGCTGCTGAACCTTTTGATTATCTTCTGGAATGGTAAAATAGAAGTTGGCAATCAGATGTTCTGCTTGATAGTAAATAGTATCAGATGGGGTGGCCTGGGGGAAAAGGAACAGTGATCAGAGGAACCTATGTAGACTGTATGGTAGGCTCTGTGGTGGGCAGAGGGAGAGGGGCAGCTGGGGTCTTGAGATAACCATTGCTAAACCCACTGGGTCTACCTTATAGAGTTGACAAAGGCCTAGCTTAATCTGCAAGGCAAAAAGTGCCTGGACAAAAGGAATATCAGAGCATTTCCCTGATCTGCAATAAAAGAGTATAGTTAGAAGATGGTGTTATAGTTAATTTTCTCTCTGAGGGCTAAGTCTTCCCATCCTCCAACTTGTATCCTGGTCACGCCATGGTGAAAAACAAGACTAGAATTTCTTCAAGTTTTGTGGGTCAAAGGAAACCCAGTGCATTAATGCATTCCAAAGGAGTGAATGTCAAAATTTTTCATTACTCATCTGAAATAAGAGGACAAGAAACAAAGGTTTCCCAAAGTTTCTGCATATACCCACTTGAGGCATACCTTGAGTCCCTAGGCTGTGGAAGCTTAGTGGAGAAGTTGGAAAATAGGAGTATGTGCTCTTTCCTGAAACTATACCTGTGTTCTTGATTCCCTGGGGCCATTGATCCTATAGATCATGGAATTGTGTGTGGCATAGGGATCACAATAAAGGAAGGTTAAACCAATAGGAGTAGTCACCTTTACCTGTGCCTAACTTTGATTCCCTTTTGCCTCCTTGTCTTTTCTCTAAGTCTTGCTGAAGACATCCATCCTGTGTCCAGCCAGCATATGCCCATTTCTGAAAGCAGGCTTCCTAGAGGGTCTGGTAGATTATACACATCAGGATTATATTATGTAGACTTGGCTTAAATGTCTTGCACCATGTACTTTAGCCTAATTACTCTATGAGCCTCACGGATCCAAATTTCTCAGTGACCTGATAGTCTGGACCTCCCTTTTTGATTTATTAGTTTGTGTCTTTGTCAGTCACCCTTTAAAGAATCCTGCCTGCAAACTGAGCCTACTGTTTTTTGACAAGAATAAAGTGTGTTTGCCCTTTTTTATCTCTTTAGCCAGTTGTGGCCATGCAGCTGGAATGATGTGCATATATACCTATCTCATGTCTAGTGAGCTAATCCCTGTCCCTGATGTGGATCCCCTGCTCAGTGGTAGAGACTCCTCATGGGTGCATTGTCTTGATATCTACACTGACAGTGACATCATTTATTCACCTCCTTCCAGGGTTTTAAACCTTAGCACCAGCACACATAAAGTAGGGAGGGTTGTGAGCAAGGCTGGGAATGCAGGAAGGAAGGCAGTCAGTTCCTGTCCTTGTGCCCCATTTGGACACTGAGGTCAAGGGAGAGAGCATACATTCTGACCTCTCCCCATAATCATGCAACCAACATAACATTCAGGACAAGAAACCTGGTAAAGGGCCTCAGGTGATGGGTCTCCTCTGAAATCAGGTCTCATTGACTTTGGAGTGAAAAGTATCGGATCTTTATGTAAGTACAACATAAGTTTGGCATCATTTTAGATTAACTCAAACTCTTATAATCTCTCCCAATTGAAAGCCTTATCTTTTGAGAGTTCCAGGGATCCATCTGGAAGTCTAAAGGTTAAGGTACTCAGTTCAGAGCTTTACATATAAATTATCGGAGGTTTGACATTTGGCCAAAGTAAAAGTTGTAATAATCCATTTAACCTGAATATTTTAATGAAAGCAGTTGGCCAGATCCAATCAGAGTTATGGTAATCACTCCAATAACTAAACATAGGCAGACAATGCTAACTCCTTCAAGACTCAATTCTTCCAAGCTATAGAGAATAGTATAATCCTGTCATCAAGAGCTGAAGAAAAAGAGCCATCAACAAAATATAAACTGCAGAGAAGGGAGAATAAAAATCTATCAGGTTGCAAAAGATGAATGGATAAAGACCTTTCTGTTGCTACCTTAAGTGGAGAAATCTGTCCGACCTCATCTCTTTCTGAGGAGGGACAGGTGAGGTGGAGAGAGAGAGAGAGAGAGAGAGAGAGAGAGAGAGAGAGAGAGAAAGGGAGAGAGAGAGAAAGGGAGAGGGACAGATGGAAGTGCAGATTTTAGTCCAACATGCTAATATGCTCTGAAGAATCTGTATCTGATCAGGGAGAGTTCAGGCAGCACCAGGGAGCTACCTGGCCAGAAACCTTTAATTATTCCAAGAGCTTAATCTAGTTTCACACATTGGATGAATTTATGCTAAAGGAAACTGAGGTAGAGCAAGATCAGCATCCCCAGTGCCAAAAGATGGAGGTAGATTAGTCAGGTCTACCACAGGAAGCATGTCCTCTGAGTCTTTGAGATAGGCAGTTGTGCTAATTGCTTTAAACTGGCTGACAGAGACCTGGGGGTTTTCATTGACAGTAGAGCATGGTGTAGAACAGGTTCTACAGAAAAAGAAGCAAAAGTAGTTGGTCTTTACTTCTCCTTCTGATGGTCCTGGATGAGCCACCGAGCAGCATTGCAGTAGTTTGCAGTTATTATAATTCTTTACCCCCAAACCCCAGGTTTTTTTTTTAAAACACACAAAGAATGAGGAGCACTGAAAAGGATGATTGTGTAAAGCAAAGTAGTTTATTGAAAGAAAGCAGAGAAACAAAAGATGAAAAAATATCTTCCAGTAGCACCAAGAAGGGTCCCTGAAGAGTGGAGCTGCCAAGGGCTGCTTTTCTAGGGGATTTTATAGGCTATAAAAGAGGAAATTTTCATGATTGTTCTGGGACAGGGACAGTTTTGATTGGTTAATTGGGTGGAAGCTCCAGTGCAGACAAAGTAGAGACAACAGAAGTCACATAAATCTTTCCTCTAAAATGCATGGATTTCATGTTACCTAGATCAGTTGCAAGAACACGGAAAAAAAAAAACCTTGATTTCAAGGACTAGAACATGATAGCAACATCCTTCAGAGAAGCGGGATGCCTATCTTTTCTCAGGTCCTCCAAGACTCGTCTCCAGATGGTTGGGAAGTACCCCCAGTTCCTGTCTGTCAAGCCAGAAGTCAAGATCATAGTGTCTTCATAAGGCTTGTATAGTTACTATACTGCTTTCAATCATTATTTTAGAATGTTCTCCCACATAAGAAAAAAAGCTTACTTATAAACAGTATGTGGTGCTACTTTGGCAGCAACTTCATATACCTCATGTTTACTGCATCTCTTGATTTCATCAAAAGGTCAGGTTAAGTGATGTATGCCTCCTGGGTTTGTGTAAGATAATGTCTACACAAAGATGAAAGTATAACAAGGCACTTCATAAACTTACTCCCACCAAGACGAACAATTGTCATGATGAATTGAAGCTGAGTGGCTTATGGCCTATTAAATGATGGATATATCTTCAGTTGACTCTGCCAGTACTTTCTAGGAACACAAATGTGTTAATAGGGACAACTGACTAGTTGTGTTTCTCAAGTAAGAGGTATTATGCTTTTGGACATCATGTAAAGATTTTTTCCAGATGAAAATACATGAAGAGTTGTAAATAAAGTATTTTCCAATAAAAGTTAACAATACCACTGTTACTGAAAATAGATCTACAAAACTAATGCTGTAGTGCTACTTCAACATCAGGAAGCCCAATTCACTTTAAAAAAAATCTCAAAATGCTATGAGAATATCAAAACTTATAACAGTTAAATATTGACTTGCAATCAGCACTAAATTAGAAATTTTATGCTGATTATGCCAGAGGATTTCATAGCACTAAATAGAAGAGTTTCCTTAGAAACCTCTGGTCAAATACAATTACTTGCTTAATATGGTGACCAAATTTATGTATAATACTTATTTAATGTCATCAAGGAACTTCATTACCAGTAAGTTTATCCTAAATCAATTGAAATCTGGTCTTGATCCTGCAGAATTTAGTGGATAGCAAATATCCTCTATGTAGTATCAAGCTTGAGAGTATCATTACGATATTTCCTGGAAAATTAAGAATGAAATAAATTTGTGGAACTTCCAATTGCCATCTTTCCAGTGGTCCCTAAACACAGACTAGAAAGGTGAGCCAACATAAGCTTCTTTTTTCTTTGTAGCATACAGTCTATGGTACTGTGTTATTAGTAATAGAAAAACAGAGATTAGCAAACAAGACTAAAATCATAGAGGCTTTTATCACATATTTTTTACTTGATTGTTTTACATGTTGCTTGCAAATTGGAGGTGGCTTGCCTCCCAGGTCTGTCATTCTGAGATCCAGGCACAAAGAGATGCTGGTGAGCGCATCATCATTCTCTTGGCAGATGAAAAATAACCAAGGTAGGGTGGTATGATGGCTTTTACAATTTCTATGTGGGCCTGGCTCAATAAGGAAAGAGGGTATCTTAATTTACTAGGCTAAATACCCATCCTTGAGAATGAATATTTCTATTAAGCAGTTTCCTAAACATTTAAATACAAGGGATCTTCACAAATTTAATGGAAATATATATCATGAAAAAATTATGCATGTCTTCTACGTTTTTGCATCAGAATAAATTTATTTTTTAATTTCATTTTCATGAGCTTTTCTGAGTCCTCTCATATTACCTTTTTTTTTTTAAAGATTTATTTATTTATTTGAAAGTCAGAGTTACACAGAGAGAGAGAGAAAGAGAGAGAGACATCTTCCATCCAATGGTTCACTTCCCAGTTGGCCGCAGCTCCTGGAGCTGCACCGATCCGAAGCTAGGGGCTAGGAGCTTCTTCCAGGTCTCCCACACGGGTGCAGGGGCCAAGGACTTGGGCCATCTTCTACTGCTTTCCCAGACCATAGGAGAGAGCTGGATTGGAAGTGGAGCAGCCAGTTCTTGAACCGGCGCCCATATGAGATGCCTGCACTTCAGGCCAGGGCATCAACCCACTGCGCCACAGCGCCGACCCGCTCTCATATTAGACATGACTAGTAGTAAAACACAAATTATTTGAAATTAAATTATATTTAATATTTTAACTATTGATTAAGAAATAAATTACATTTTCTTAAGTAATTCAAAGCAGTAGCATTTCCAAAATGATATGGCAGCCACATTAAAGATTTTATGAATATGGTGGTTATGGTTTTGTATCAAATTATTATTTAAAAATATAGATATCATGGCCTGAAATTTCTGTTCTTTTCCTCCATTGATATTTCTCCATATTTTCTATGGAGAAATTTCATGAGACCCCAAAAAAGGAGAATATATTTTTGCCACTTCAAAAACTGCAATTCTGGGTTATTAAGCAATTGATTCCTAGCCAAAAAATAGAAACTGCTTGTGATTACCAAAGTCAGCATTCTTTGGGCTGAAGGTTTTTTTTTTTTCCCCATAATCAGTTCTTTTTGCTATGTGTGTAAAATTTTCCATGCCCAAGCCATTTCTTATAACTTGTCGCTTATCCCCTTTGGTCCTCTGCTTATGGAGCCTGTCCAAAGGAAATTATGTTTCAGTGTATTCCACTATGGCTTATAATATCTGCTTTTATTTGTGGGTTCACCCAAGTATTCATCTTTCAAAAGATGTTACAGTGTGTCTACAATGTCAGGAGTCTACAAAGCCGACTTTTGTTTTTTAATTATGTTTAAAGATAATAAGTTTGGAAGGCACAGCTGAACCGTCTTCCTGACTAGTTATTGTGTAAGATAATTAGTGTTGGCGGGTGCCATGGCTCTCTACGCTAATCCTCTGCCTGCGGCGCCAGTACCCCAGGTTCTAGTCCCGGTTGGGGTGCCGGATTCTGTCCCAGTTGCTCCTTTTCTAGTCCAGCTCTCTGCTGTGGCCTGGGAAGGCAGTGGAGGATGGCCCAAGTGCTTGGGCCCTGCACCCGCATGGGAGACCAGGAGGAAGCACCTGGCTCCTGGCTTCGGATTGGCGCAGAAACGGCCGCAGGGTGCCCACTCTAGCTGCCATTTGGGGGGTGAACCAATGGAAAAGGAAGACCTTTCTCTCTCTCCCTCTCTCACTGTCTAACTCTGCCTGTCAAAAAAAAAAAAAAAGTTAATTAGTGTTGAAGAGTCCTTTTTTTGGTACAATGCCACAGGGAACGATTTTCTCTAGTGTTTTATCACTCTCTGCTCTGGTCATACTTCAGAGTCAGGCACTGCAAGAACTTACTGGAAGTTTTCTGTTGTGAAAAGAATCTTGTGAACTGTTGTCTCTTTCAGTTAGGAGCTCCCAAATAAAATATCTGTGTCTTTGCAGAAGATTTTTCCCCCTGCTGCCTGTGAAGTATACATGTAGCCTCCAGCACTACGGGAAAGTGCTGGGACCAGGAAAGGGTGTCAGTATGTACTGTGCAAACATTGACTTAATTTGCTTGACTTCAGAATGGCATCCAGCGCCACCCTCTGCCATGTCTCAGAAACTCAGTTCAGATCATCTCTCCTTCATGCAAAAGGAAACTTTCATCTTCCGCCAATGTCAGCTGGTAGTGGGTGCGAGGGCATTCTGGGAGTACAACTGCTCATTAAACAGGATTTTCAATAACGTTTCTGTACTTTGCTCTATTTTACATCCTGTACCTCATGCATCTTAGTATGAAAGACAGCTCACTTTCCATATCCCTCTATTATACCTTGTAAGCAGTTACAGCTCAGTTTTCTACAGTCAATTTTGATTATATATTCTCTAGAATCAACCACTCTGACTAAACTTTACTATATGTCACTATAAGTTCTATATAAGCTTTTATTTCAACTCTATCCTCAAGTATATTACACACATATGTTTCATTTATGACATATCAAAGACTGTCTTGAAACTAGATGTTTTATGAGATCTTGTAATTAATCATATATGTTGTTTTTCTTCTTTTTCATTTTTATCTTCTTTCTTCCTAAGATAATATTTTTGAGGACAAAATATTGAATTATGATGCATTTACTTCTAAACTTGATTCTTTTGAGAAATAGTCATATTTTGAAAATTAAAATTATCCTATATCAGTGTGGCCCATATGTTGGGCAATGAGTTTTTCTGAAGAAGTTGGTAGTTCATGGACATTTATTAAGTGATATAAGAAGAGACATTGTGGGGTCGGTGCTGTGGCTGACTTGGCTAATCCTCCACCTGTGCTGCTGGCATCCCATATGGGCTCTGGCTTCTAGTCCCCTATGCTATTCTTCCAGTCCAGCTCTCTGCTGTGGCCCAGGAAGGCAGTGGAGGATGGCCCAAGTGCTTGGGCCCTGCACCTGCATGGGAGACCAGGAGGAAGCGCCTGGCTCCTGGCTTCGGATCGGTGCAGCGAGCCAGCCGTAGCGGCCATTTGGGGAGTGAACCAATGGAAGGAAGACCTTTCCCTTTGTCTCTCTCTCTCTCTCACGTCTAACTCTGTCAAAAAAAAAAAAAAAGGCCATTGTAATGGATGAGAAAGGGAAAATTTGTAGTGTATACCACAATATTATTTTATTTGGGCAGGATTGTTTTGTTAGTTCTTATTACTCCAACAGCAAATATCTAAGGAGAATCATATTGTGACAGGGAAGCCGTGTAGTATCACATCTGCAGAGTCAAACACTTCTTTTAAAAATAGGCAACGGTGGGCATTGGGGCACAATGGGCTAGGCCACCACTTGGGATACTCACATCCCTATTGGAGTGTTCATGTTCCTGCTTCTTTGCTCCCAATCCAACTTCCTCCTAAGGCATAATGAGAGGCAGCGAATGATGGCTCAAGTGCTTGGGCCCTATCACCCAAGAGGAGACCTTGATGAAGTTGCAGGCTCCTGACTTCTGTCTGACCTAGCCCTGCCTACTGCAGGCCTTTGGGGAGTGAACCAGTGGATGGAATCTCTCTCTCTCTCTCTCTCTTTCTCTGTTGTTTCTTCTCTCTAGCTCTTTCTTCCTCTCTGCCTTTCAAGTAGATGACAAGTAGATGAAAATAAATAAAAATAAACATTAAATAAGCAAGCATTTCATATTTTGTAAAGTACAATGGAGATAAAACAAGCATTAATGAAATACTTTGATGAAGTTTATATGTGAAATGAGTGTCAGCAAATAAAATGACTTCTGCAAATAGTCTCGGGAAACAACCACTGTTAGAATAAATGAGGTGTCATAAGAACAACATCGTTCTAAAAAGGGGATTCCACAGACTCTGGGATAAGGAGAATCCAGGGTGAATCATAATGCATGCTAAAATTCCCCATTAGTTCATTGTTGAAAAAGAATTAGATGTATGTGTGCACACACACAAGCATACATATACTCACTGACAACACATATTACAGCTCAGTGTATGTCCATGTGGGGACATATACCTTTATGTGTTATTTTTTATACCAGAGTGTTTCAAGACACACCTGAAAATGAAATTAATTAGTTTATTTTTTCGGTAAAAGGTTTTCAATGCATATTTTTCATAATTTGCATTTTCTGTGAACTTTTTGAAAATCATCCCATTTGTATGCATTTAACATTTTTTTTCACTAAAATAGACTTATCTCTTAATTTCATGTTGCAGGAACTTTTTGAAATACCCTGGTACAATTCTTTTCTGGATTGCTATCTCAGTCATTCTCAACAAATCCTTCTGGTGTCTTCCTAAATCTTGAGTTAATGCTGCCTCCTTTCAGGCATTGTCATCCTTGAGTAATCTATGTCACTATCACCGTACAGGTGTTTCTCTGAATGCACTTCACATTATATCAGCACCAAAGATATATCTCTGATATAAATCATAAGTGCCAGTATGCCTGCTAAGCCTAAAGTCCTTGTCCCTGTCAAGTCTCCAAAACTGGAATTATTTACTCCCGTCTGTCAGCTCACCTCGGCCTAACTCCATCCTAGAAATCCATCTCTCTTCTGGTCCAGCTGAAGCTGAGTCTGAGAAGCATGAAGTTTACAGCTGGTCTGAGAGTGGCTTAGTTGTTTTCAGGTAAGTTCTGATTTATTTTACCATTGTGGTGCAAAAAATATAATTAAACAGATATTTTGTCTGAAAATTTGTTCTTCCAATTCAGGCAATAGCAACAGGTACATAATAACTTCCGAAAGTCATAGGATAATGAAATTTCTAATCAATAGAGTTTTATGTTGTGGGTGCCCCATGCTTTGGCACAAAATTACATAACAACCAGTAGGCCTTTGCTGTTGAATCCTTAGCTGATAACATGAATATTAGGAAATATTATTAAAACAATTTTACCAGCATTGCAAAATCATTCAAGTAATAAATAGTGTATCCATATATGGCTTTTTGGGAGCTTGTTAGGGGTGGGTGGGTTCTGAGCACAATAGCAGCTACAAGATTTGAGATTGATTTTTAATTGAACACTTCAATCTATCTAATACCATGTGTCATTTTGAAATGCTAAAGCCACCATTCGGAACAAACTACACATGGTTTAGAAACCTGCAACAGCCTTTGTTTTCTATTAACCCTGGTTAGAGACAAGGTTATTTTCTGGTATTTCTCTGAATGCCACTTGTTAAAAGCACACTCTAGGAATGTATCTTTATTCATTTTATTTTATTAAATTGACCACTGGTGGAATCTACCACCTTACCCAAGATGATCATTCCTATTGTTGGTATGATTTTACTTTTAGGCTTGTCCTTGTTGCCAGCTTTACCATCTTTAAAGCATCCATTTTTACAGGATGATTTTTTTCTTTCTTTTTTCAAAGATTTATTTTATTTATTTGAGAGGCAGAGTGACTATAGAGAGGGAAAGTCAAAGCAACCAAGTCTTTCATGTGCTGGTTCACTCCCCAAGTGGCCATGATGGTCAAGGCTGGGCAAGACCAAAGCTGGGATCCAGGAATTCCACCCAGGCCTCCCATGTGGGTAGCAGGGGTCCAAGTACTTGGGACATTTGCTGCTGCCTTCCCAGGCACTTTAACAGGACCCCAGACTGGAATCGGAGGAGCTGGGATTGAACCAATGCTCCTCCATGGGATACCGGCATCACAGGTCGTGGCTTAGCCCACTGACACAGCACTGTCCCCTAGGATGCTTTTCTAATTGATTTCAAGTGATCATTTCTGTTATCAAATCTAGTAAGAGGTATAATTAATCCTTTGTTCATTTAGATTCTTAGTTATGTCAATTTATAATGATTTTTCAATTTTTTATGTGTATGGACAACTCTAACTTATTTCAATATCTGTTATTTTTATTTAACTTTTATTTAATGAATATAAATTTCCAGTGTACAGCTTATGGATTACAATGGCTTCCCCCTCCCATAACTTCCCTCCCACCCGCAACCCTCCCCTCTCCCGCTCCCTCTCCCCTTCCATGCACATCAAGATTCATTTTCAATTCTCTTTATATACAGAAGATCAATTTAGTGTAAAGATTTCAACAGTTTGCACCCACATAGAAACACAAAGTGAAACATACTGTTTGAGTACTAGTTATAGCATTAAATCAAAATGTACAGCTCATTAAGGACAGAGATCCCACATGAGGAGCAAGTGCACAGTGGCTCCTGTTGTTGACCCAACAAATTGACACTCTAGTTTATGGCACCAGTAACCACCCTAGGCTGTCGTCATGAATTGCCAAGGCTATGGAAGCCTTCTAAGTTTGCCGACTCTTATCATATTTAGACAAGGTCATAAAAGACAGGGTGAGGATAGTAACCAATGATCCTAAGAGTGGCATTAACCAGGTCTGAACAATTATACAGCATTAAGTGGGGAAGAGGACCATCAGTACACACAGGTTGGGAGTAGAGCCATTGGTGGTAGAGTAGAGGTTATGATTACAAAGGAATGAGGCCCAAGTGTGCTAGACAGGGTCTAGAACAAAGGACAGAGTCATTATTAGAGGAGCTAAGAAAGGTGCTGTCTAAGCTACAATTAAGTTTTCTGATTGAGAGGCAAATAGAACCTGATAGAAGGGGCTTGATAATAATCTGGTGGGCTTTAGGCCTTGTAAGTTAAGGGGCCCAGACCTATCTATCTCTTCACATGGGGTATATCCTAAGGGAGGTGTGAACCTCCTAGGGGAAGGCACTCTGTTGACTTTCATTACTTGGCTGGCCTGGGAGGAGAGCTGGCCACGTAAAGGCAGGTGGCATCTCTAACAAGAAATTTACAGTTCTGCCTGCAATGTTGCTGACCCTACTTGACCATCCCCTCAGCTGCAGTGGTCACTTTGGAAGTTGGGCTGAGTGAAGGGCTTTTCAGCTTAGAGCCAATAAGATCTGTGGCTCTGACCTGGGCATCCTTCGACTCCAGGGCAGGTCCATTTCCAGTGATTCAACTCTTGGCAGAGCTGCCAGGGCTCTTCACAAGCTGACTTCTGCTGAAGCCCAGGCTTACCACATTGAAAGCCACTGCAGTGGACTGGTCTGTTGGGTCTCCTTGAGGGCAGATCACTGTACAGATCAGCCATTAATAGGCCTGCCACCCATTGCTTCTGATGCCTAGCTTTCTTTTCCTCCTGGTTTGTGTTAAAGCAGACCAGAGGATGCAAGTCAAGGGAGTGCCCGTGTCCCATCTCTAATCTTCGGTGGCCTGAACTACAAGTCTATAGTCACAGGCATGTTCTGTAGTACTTTTTCTAAGGTAGACAATGCCCATGAGGAAAATTATATTCTCACTTTAAAACTTTCTTTCCCTTTTGTCTGAAAGGGAGGTTTTTTCTACTTACTGTATACTTCGCTGATGGCGAAGTAAATCTAGCTATGAGATTATAATTTAAGTTCTTATTTTGGCTATGCTATTACAGAAAAATGTTAGCCATCTCTTTTATAAGGTCTAAAGATTAAATTGTGCATCCTACAGATTCCTTCATAATAGAATTAGTTTCCTACCTTGAAGGGAATAGAGAAATGAAAGAATAAGCTGGGCTTAGAATAGAGAAATGAGGGAGCAAGTCCTAGATCACTTGCTGACAATAGCAATATTACATGAATACTTAGCAAACCGTTTCAACCATTAGATAACAACTTAATATCTGTTATTTTTATCACACCTTTCAATTGAATGACATTAAGAAAATATCTGATGATTAAAGTAAAGTTAGATGGTAGGTAAAATAAAATAAAATATAAATACAGACTTAATGTGTGAATTCTGAGACTCATTGCTTCACCTTTTGGATTTGATGTCTGATAATCTGATATTTTTGAAAAGGTTTTATTTATTTGAAAGGCAAAGTAACAGAGAGAGAAAGGGAGGCAGAGACAGACAAGTGATCTTGCATCTGGTGGCTTACTCTCCAAATTGTTGCAAAGTTATATCTGGTCCATACTGAAGCCAAGAGCCAAGAACTCCATCTGGGCTTCCCATGTGGAATTCAGATATCAAAGTACTTGGGCCATCTTCAGCTACTTATGCAGGAACATTAGAAGGAAGCTGGATCAGAAGTGGAGTGGCCAGGAATCCAAACAACACTCTGGTGTAGGATGCTGGCATTACAGGTGATAGCTTAACCCATTGTATCATAATGCCAGCCCTATGTTGAGCTAAAGTCAGATTATATAGGTAGAGTGCAAAGTATGCCTCTTGTCTTCTCAGATAAGAGTATCCCAGATTTCCACTTTTTGAAGTGTGATAACTAACAGATTTTAAAATAAAACAGAAAGTGTCTATAAATTGAGAACAATGAAAAATATAACAGATGTTAACTTTAACTCTTAGGCTGCACAGCAAAAATTCAGTAGGAAATATAGACTTCTGTGTTTAGTAATCACATTTTTATGAGTAGACATCACTTTGTATCATATTTTTAGCATAAGGTCCTTTTAGTAAAAGCTTATTGCAGTTGACTACCCCTGAGAATCTGCAGGCAGAATTAATTCCATAGAAAAATACTTAAAAAGAAAATGTATCTTTTTTTAGACAAAGAATGAAGAAAATGTTAAAGAGGATATACAGTAGAAATACAACATTTTTCTATCTATTGCACTCTGAGTTATCAAAAAAATTTATTTGCAACTTCAAATGCTATTCTACAATATTTTGAGTATAAAAATGATACCAACAGTTCACAATTATCAAGCATTTGTATTTGTTATGTATTTAGTACTTTATATACATCATTTTCTTTCACAGACACAATAGTCTTTTAAGTTAGATTTTTATTATACCCATTTTACTGATGATTGAATAAATTGTCCATATCACAAAACTAAGAAGCAGGATAATTCAGTATTGTATAATTTTTATCTGACCTGCACCTAATGACTTTTTACCATGATAGAATATTGTCTTATAATTTCATTAACACTTCAAGATATCATATTTAATCCACAAATCTTAAGGGAGTTTCCGGAAGTTTGAAGGACAGATTTCACATAATGAGTTCAAAATTCTTTCTATGCCAGCTCTACTTTAATGGTAGGTAGATTTCATTTTAGAAATAGCATAAAAATAGTTATTCTAAGCAGAATTTTGATGCATACAATTTTGATACATACTGATTTTATGAATAGCTAAAGTGGACTACTGTCTTATAATTTTTTTTAATATATGAGTGTGTAATTAAGTATGTGTGTGCAGGCAAATATGTGTGACTGGTTTAGAATTGTGCTTAGTTTGTAATGACTTGGCAACTTAGTATTCCCTTCCAAGATTTTTTTTTTTTGACAGTCAGAGTGGATAGTGAGGGAGAGAGAGAGACAGAGAGAAAGGTTTTCCATTGGTTCACCCTCCAATGGCCACCGCGGCTGGCGTGCTGCGGCTGGCGCACCACGCTGATTCAAAGGCAGGAGCCAGGTGCTTATCCTGGTCTCCCATGTGGGTGCAGGGCCCAAGCACTTGGGCCATCCTCCACTGCACTCCCGGGCCACAGCAGAGAGCTGGCCTGGAAGAGGGGCAACCGGGATAGAATCCGGCGCCCGACCAGGACTAGAACCTGGTGTGCCAGCGCCGCAAGGCGGAAGATTAGCCTAGTGAGCCATGGCGCTGGCCACCTTCCAAGATTTTGAAATCTGGAATAAAACATAAAGTGTTTGGTGAAATGGCTTAACATTTTTTTTTTTTTTGCTGCAATTAAAAAGTAATTGCATTCCTTACTGAAAAGAATTAGCCTAAACATAATTATTAGATCATTGCATATCACTGTGTATTTCTGCTTTTCGATTATGCTTTGACATTTTCACATTTTTAAAAAAAGGTTATTTTTTAGAACATTTTCTGAAGATTTATTTATTTATTTGAAGAGGCAGAGTTATAGACAGAGAGAGGGAGAGACAGAAGGAGAGGTCTTTCAAGCGCTGGTTCACTCCCGCAGTGGTCATAACTTCTGGAGTTGGGTAGATCTGAAGCCAGGAGATAGGAGCTTCTTTTGTGTCTCCCACATGGGAAGCAGGGTCCCAACACTTGGCCATTAGCTGGGAGCTGGATCTGAAGTGGAGCAGCCAGGCCCTGAACTCATGCCCTTATGGGATGTTGGCACCACAGGAGGACGCTTAACCTAATACGCCACAGTGCTGGCCCCTTGAAATTTTTGATTAACTTAAGAGGCTTTCATGTTTTTATGGGATATAGTGCAATTTTCAGCACATATACACAGTGTAAACCAATCAAATCAGGTAATTCACTTTTCCATTTCTTTGCCTTTCTATTTGGAGCCTTACAGTTCTTTGTACAGGATGTAGTGTGTTATTGTGAACTATAGTCACTGCACTGTGCTGTGGACACTAGAGCTCATCATTTTTAACTGAGCTGTAATAGGCAGATATTCATAATCCAAGCTATTTCTCTTACCCAGCCTCTGTGTTTCCCAGCCTCTTGTAATCGCTGTTGTCTGGTTCACATGGGCTGCGTTTTTAACTTGTACATGGGAGAAAGAACATGACTAAAAGAGGTTAGTAAGGACACTACAGAGCACATTGCACATGTTAATTCTGCTCATGACTCTCATCACTGGGCTATGGTACTGTTAAAGCCCCAGTGACAACTCTGAAATAAGAGTTTTATGTCACAAGAATTTTAGCACATAGAATTCTATATATGGATTCTAGAAAAAGTCTACCTGGGTGTTCTAGCCATCCACGTTCCAATGCATCAGCTATGTAACCCTAAGTTAATATTTTCCTCTGTGGCCCAGTTTCCTTAGTTAAATAAAGTAGCAGTACCTGCCTAGTAAGATGGTTGTGAAGTTTTACATTTTAAACTATTAAAACTTAGAAGAATGTCTACCATGAAGCCAGGATCAGTAAATGCTAACTATTATCTTTATATAATGATTATTGCTCTTGTTACTATTACCACATACTATGGGAGTTTTGGAAGTGCAAAATATGATAGATATATTGATAAGATAAAACTCATAGTTTCCTTTGATACAAAACCTTGTCTTGGCAATGACTGATTGGACAATGATTATGTTCTCATTTATCCATTGCTTGTTTACCATAATGTAAATAAATACAATATTATATACTATGTACTCTGCAAAGCATTTTGTGTAAAAAATCTAATATAATATTCTTTTTTTAAAATTTTATTTTGACAGGCAGAGTTAGACAGTGAGAGAGAGAGAGAGAGAGAGAGAGAGAGAGAGAGAGAGAAAGGTCTTCCTTCCGTTGGCTCACCCCCCAAATGGCCGCCATGGCTGGCGCTTTGTGCCAATCCGAAGCCAGGAACCAGGTACTTCCTCCTGGTCTCCCATGCGAGTGCAGGGCCCAAGCACTTGGGGCATCCTCCACTGCCCTCTTGGGCCACAGCAGAGAGCTGGACTGGAAGAGGAGCAACTGGGACTAGAACCCGGCACCCATATGGGATGCTGGCACCGCAAGTGAAGAATTAACCAAGTGAGCCATGGCGCCGGCGTAATATCATATTCTTTAACAAATCTAAGAAAGTGTACCATTTAAAAAAAATTCTCGGCCGGCGCCGTGGCTCACTAGGCTAATCCTCAGCCTGCGGCGCTGGCACCCCGGGTTCTGGTCCCGGTTGGGGCTCCGGATTCTGTCCCGGTTGCCCCTCTTCCAGCTCTCTGCTGTGGCCCGGGAGTGCAGTGGAGGATGGCCCAGGTCCTTGTGCCCTGCACCCCCATGGGAGACCAGGAGGAAGCACCTGGCTCCTGGCTTCGGACCAGCACAGCGCGCAGGCTGTAGTGACCATTTGGGGGGTGAACCAATGGAAGGAAGACCTTTCTCTCTCTCTCTCTCTCTCACTGTCTAACTCTGCCTGTAAAAAAAAAAAAAAAAAAAAATTCTCATGAAGTAGCAGAGCTTCAATTCAAAAAAATCTTAGGACTCCTCCAGAATTGTAGTAGCATGACTACAGAAAGGTGTTTATAGTTGAGGACTTTTGGTAGCAAAGCCCAGGTTTGTAACCAGGTTTTGATTAGGAAGTTGTCATCTCTCCCCTACCGAGGGTATACTTTCATAATAAATTTAACTTTATCTCCTTTTCCCCTGTTGAATACAGATAAACCCTGACAGAATTTTTCTAACAAATTTATTCAATATTTGCAGCAAGAAGAAAATGTGTGACAGTTACTTTTATATTATTTGTGACAACTGACTATATGCTTTCCCCCAATACTGTGTAATTTTGAATTCCTGCCCCCCAAAAAAAAGTAACACATAGGTATTTATTTATTGCATAGGCCAAGGTAGTGGAAATAAATGACTTTCAACCTCCTTTGTTACATCATATTTTCTTTTTGTACATTGACATTCAGCAACATTTTGGGACTTTAAAAGCCTTTAAATTTGTAGCTTCCAGAACTGCATTTTTTTATTTTCTTATTCTTATTGATAACTTGCAAATGAATTCACCACTTCTCATTTTGGATGTATTTTCTACTTCTTTTATCAATAATCTCTTGGCTTTATTGTACTCCTTTCTTCACTTTTAAGAGTTTTGATCAGACTACTTATTATAGTCAGTAGATCTTGAGAAGTAGATTCGGTTGCATATGTTGTGGCCAAATGGAGTGGAATTTTTTTTCTGATACTTTTTCACATAAAGATAAATTAGGAAATTAGAAAAGATTATCACAGATTTCCTTGGTTCTGAAATTTTCTTTGCCAAGGAAAACTAATAGGAATTACTGCAACTCTCAGCCTTGGCAGATGAGATATGAGCACATTTAAGAAGGAAAACATGTCCTGCTTCTGCTTTCTTGGTTAAATTTCAGTGTAATGGGGATGAGGAATTCCTTTCTAAAGTGTGAGTTTTCTTCTCTTTCTTTTTATTGTTTCTCAGATAATAAAGAAATAAGTTAGTTGGTGGACTTTCATTGGCTCCAAATCAAAACAAGCCTGACACCAAATGATTTCAGAGGTTTGACCTCCTTTGTTTATTTGAAATTCTTTACTTCAAAACCAATAAATGCTTCAATAACCTGACTGAAGAAAATACTTAATGGAAATTTTGATTTTCATCTTCTGATCAGATTCATTTCGCAGTAAGTTGTGGGCTTAATATAGGAACTTTTTCTTTTGTTCGTGACATTTTCACACCTACAGATATTTGCAAGCACAGGGAGGGACTGCATGCAGTTGATTGTTTCTGAAATTAGCTCAGCACAGACACAGAGCAGTTCCTGAGAATAACTTGTGTTTAAAAAGTGAAAATTCTGAAAGCTAAGACAGTTTATAAATAAAAGCTCTATAATCTGATTTAATGCATTT
The DNA here is from genome assembly GCF_033115175.1 of Lepus europaeus. Lineage (NCBI taxonomy): Eukaryota > Metazoa > Chordata > Mammalia > Lagomorpha > Leporidae > Lepus > Lepus europaeus. The sequence continues at coordinate 138,599,923 of NC_084827.1, read as the reverse complement.
TCATTTTTGTATTTGTGAAATAGAACTGATTGCTAAATTAGTGTTTAAATTCTTTAATTATGGGGCAGTATTGTGGCATAGCAGGGAAAGCCGCTGCTGGTGAGGCCAGCATCCCTTATGGGCACTGGTTTGAGTCCTGGCTGCTTCACTTCCATTCCAGCACCCGGCTAATTTGCCTGAGAAAGCAGAAGATAGTCCAAGCCCTGAACCCTCAATGAAGATGTGGATAAAGTTCCTGGCTCCTATCTTATGTCTGACCCAACCATGACTGTTGTGGTCTTTTAGGAAGTGAACCAGTGGTTCCAGAAGATCTCTCTTTGTCTTTCCTTCTCTCTCTGCAATGACTTTCAAATAAACAAATAAATATTTTTTTAAGAAAAAAAGTCTTTAATTTAAGAAAGCAATGTGAATCTTGGTCAAAAATAAGCCATGACAAGTAGGTTTAGAGAAGTTATAATTTTGAAATATATGTAATATATACTTCATAACATCTTCCTTTTAAGAAAAATATAATTATGCTATTACACATTTGTTTTGCATTTAATCAGTGTGAAATATGATGGTAGATTCTGGGCTCTCAACAAGAATAGGGCATGATTTGTGTACCAGAAAGATTTTATAGCCATGGGAGCTGTTTCTAATTTACCTTGTAAAATAATATCTAGAAGTCTAGAGGGGCTTACCCTTCCAAACATATTCATAAGAAGTTTATTTATCAGGGGCAGCGCTGTAAAACTGCCTCCTGCAGTGCCAGCATCCCATATGGGTGCCGGTTTGAGTCCCGGCTGCTCCACTTCTGATCTCTACTATGGCCTGGGAAAGCAGTAGAAGATGGACCAAGTCCTTGGGCCCCTGCACCCACGTGGGAGAATGGGAGACCCAGAAGAAGCTCCTGGCTCCTGGCTTCAGATTAATGCAACTCTGGCTTTTGCGGCCATCTGGGGAGTGAACCAGCAGATGGAAGACCTCTCTCTCTTTCTCTCTCTCTCTCTGCCTCTCTGTAACTCTGCCCTGCAAAATAAATGAATCTTAAAAAAGTCTATTTATCCTAAATGAAATTTATGCTACAGAAATATTTATCTGTGATTTTAATTCCAAATTTATATTATCATTTAATTTCAAATTTATTTTTTTAGATTATTTGAAAGTCAGAGTTACAGAAAAGGAGACACACACACAGAGCGAGAGAGAGAGCAAGAAAGAGAGAGAGAGAGAGTTCTTCCACCTGTTAATTCATTCCCCAGATGGTTGCAATGGCCAGAGCTGAATCAGGCTGAAACCAGGAGCCAGGAGCTTTATCTAGGTCTTCCAGCTGAGTGGCAGGGGCCCAAGCTCTTCGGCCATCTTCTGCTGCTTTTCCCAGGCCATTAGCAGGGAACTGGATTGGTAGTGGAGCAGCTGGGACATGAACCTGCTGCCCATATCAGCAGTAGCTTTATCCACTATGCCACGATACTTACCCTGTCAAATTTATAATTTTTTAGCACAGCCATTTGTATTGCTTTGAGGGGAAGTATGTGGAATAGCTAAGTACCCTTATGGTAGAAATTGTCTGCAGGTCATATAAAATAAGCTCATGTTCTTCCCTACCATGTTATAGTCATGATGTAAATAGCTGATTAAATATTGAAGGTCAACATGTGCTTTAGATTTGTATGTGTGTGTAATATGCATGTTAGTTGTAATCTATTATTCACAAATCATTTGATTAGTATGAGAATTTAATGTATAGAAAGCACATATACTCCAGATGATGTTTAATTGATCAGAAATTTACTTTTGTCATCAGATGACATTTGTGACAATTTTATTTATTGCTCAATCTTCCAAATAGTTTATGTCATTTTCCTTTCAAGCTTAAAAGATATTTTCCCTTAAACTGGACTGCTTAATTTTCACACTGTGTTTAGCAATTATATATCCTCTCAGAACAGAGATCATTATAAAATTTGACCTGCCCATTTTAAGTCTTAAGATGTAATTCTGAATACTTAATTTTATATAAAATGCTTTAGATGGTTTTGACTATGCAGCAATTAAGAGTAACATTTGAAAATGGAGGTAGGCCCTTATCTTCCTACCCTATCCAGATGGCAGTTGGAAGTTGAATTTATGCCTTCAACAGCTTTTCTTGTCTCACCTTTATTTTTGGTTTGTTAGTTTCCTGAAAGTATGGGATGCAATCTGTAAATGGCCATGGTGACAGAGATTTTGGAGAATTCTACCAGCCCTTTGATGGTGCAGGATATGCTGGTACTTCGCCTGTGTGCTATCCTGTCTCAATTGACTCTAGGTGAACTCTGATGTGCACTCACAGGGATCTTCTTTGTTACATCTGGCATGAACTTTAAGTGAGGAAGAAAGCAAATCAATATCCCATGGGGATAAAATCAATTTCTCTTTTAAATAATGAGGTCTTCTAGATTTTCTCCTCTTGCTTGCTTCTCTCCAATGTGATGTTTGTGTCAGGTGAGGCTATGTGATGTTTTGTAAGCATGGAAGGATGTAAATATGTCAGTATTTATATCTACAAAATGTTGCCTGGTTTTTTTGCCCCCCCCCCCCCCCCCCCGAATCTCTGCAATGATGACCTTGGCCTTTCTGGAGGTTAAGGCAGCTCTTGCCTGTTGAGTCATTTCTCAAGTTGGCCACAGGTCCCTCCTGCTGACATGGCTCCACTTCAGTCTCCTCTGAGGTCAAGCTGTAAGTTGCATTTGATCCCTGAAGTTTTCTACCATGCAGACTTAGATAAATAATCTATTCTTTTTCATTGCAGTGCTCACTCTCCACAAGACCCTGCCTATGCTTTTCATGCCAAGATCTGTCTGATGAGACCTATCCGGGAAGAGGTCGGGACCTCATCTCCTTAACCCAGTGGCTAGGTTTGGGAACACCAGAAACTAGCTTCCCCTCTAGTTTCAAGTGGAAAATGGGACAACAAGAAATTCTATATTTTCTTCTCAGCCTACATAACACGGTCCTCTTTGTACAGCTTCATTGCTAACAGGAGCTATCTGCCTTCTTATTTCTTCTCCATCCCACAATCACTACGAATGAAGGGCTGAATCTTCCGCACCTATTTTATCTATTCAGAAAAATCATATACATCATACTTATAATTTCCTCAATTCAGTGATGTCAATGGTTTACCTGTTCTGCTTGAGTTAGTTAGATTCTGGGTCCAAATGAGCATCTGCCGTGCTTAGTGAGTCATTCGAGAGATCATCTTTTCTGGTTCTTCCTAGTGAAATGAAAATTATCTTTTTAGGTTCTCCTAAGATTTTCTTAGAAAATATAGAAGTTACAGAAAGAAACTTTATTATATCTGAGCAACTCATAGCATGTGTCTATTAGAATCTTAGTTTGACTTTTCCTTTAGACTATTCCATGATTTTTCTGCCTGGGAATGACTATTAGCATAGACCTCTGTCTGATTTAACCTCTTTAATTTCAGAGACTATATCTGTGCTTCTCTTCTCTGTTTTATCTAGTGGGAGCAAGGGTTTCCAGGCTAACTGAGATCAGAGTCAGGGATAAAGGCATGTGGACAGTAGGTTACAAACTCTAGTTCCTTAGAATTTCATTTGACCTTCACTGAAAAAGATTTTATTGCCTAGTAATGACGTTCTGTCTTGAAAGCATGATTTTGAGGTAATAGAACCTTCTTGACTCAATCAATCCACCCTTTCTCTCCACTCAAAGCCTGCTCATCCCAGTTGTTCTCATTCATGACTTTCTATGGAACCCTGGGAATTAGGGATTGGAACACTTGTCTCACATTTTGTGGGATAATGTTTCAGGGGCTGTAAAAGCCTTTTTGGAGAGATTTTCCAGTAGATTGTTCCCTAAGCTCCTCACACAGGAAGCAAATCTGGGATTACTATGTCTGTCTCCTTCTGCTAAAATGGGACTTGGTAAAATATAAACTTTGTGTTCTCCTCCCAGGAAAATCTTTTCTGTAGATGATTGGATGGAACAGAACTCCGCATGGAAACAAGGCTTGCTCCCTGAGGTCTGTAGCCCACTGCAAGGCAGTGATAAATACTACAGCTTGAGAGACAAGAGGATTTCCATATCCTCCCCCTTTCAGTTCCTGGAAGCTGATGAAATGGGCACCGTAATGGAGTTACAGGGTAGAGGAAGACTTCGTGCGGAATTGTGCCAGCAAATTGTGCTGAATGGCATGACTTCCCCAACATGTGGAGAGGGACAGCTTACCTACTGACACTGTAAGCCTGAGCAATAGTGACGAGGAGGGCACTCAAACACCTACCATCTGATCAAGCACTGAAGTACCTGGGCAGCTTTCATGTGGACTGGTTAGGTGACTGGGAAAGCAATCAGGAGGTAGGATGTACAAAAAGCCCACAGCAAATATTTTAACTCAGAGCCAGCACTGTGAGAATCTAAGAGAAGTAAGTCCTAGCCCAAATCATTCAAAAGGTTAGTGTCATTGGCACACTGGTCTCCTTCGCATTGAATTGAGACCAGTGCTGTCTAGTTAGCATTCTTTTCTCAATTAAGTGGCAAGACATTTGAGGGATGGTTCTCTGATGGGGAATGGCATTATGTGCTAATTGGTATGGAATGGAAACCTTGGATACGTGTATGTAAAGCCAAAGGATCCCTGTATTAATTTCCTAGGGCTGCTGTAAATACCACAAACTGTGCGCTTATAGTAGTAGAAATGTGTTTGCTCAGCTTTCTGAGAGCTAGAATTCTAATATGTCAGCACACCCATGCTTTTCTGAAAGTTCTAGGGAAGTATCCCTTGCGAATGCTTAGCTTGTGGTCCTGCCTGTCATTCCTTGGCTTGCAGATGCATTTCTCCAATCTTTGCTTCGATTGCCTCTTAGCTTCATGTTTTTAATTTTGTTTAAGAAATACGACTTCAAGAATATAATGTATACAGATTTGGGTACATGATGATTCTTCTTCCCTCCTACCTCCCTCCCATAATTCCTGCCTTCCTCCTCACTCTTTCTTTCACATTCTTATTTTTTACAGAGATCAATCTTCAGTTAATTTTTATACTTATAAGAATAACTCTATGCTAAGTAGAGAGTACATTGACTAGTATGAAGGAAAACAAAAAAAGAAGAAAAGAACAAAACCAACCAACCAAACAAGAATAACATGGTTCCTTGACAGTCAAGGCAAGGGCTGTTCAAAATCATCCATCTCAAGGTGTCAGTTTTACTCCTATAGATTACATTTTAAATGCTCTATTACTTACCACAGGTGAGAGACCATATGTATGGTATTTGTCTTTTTATGATTGGCTTATTTCACTAAGTATAATGGTGTCCAGTTGCATCCATTTTGTTGCAAATGACAGGATTTCATTTTTTACTGCTGGGTAGTACTCCACAGTGTATATGATATCATCCTGCTTATTAATAATTTTCAATATTAGTAATCTTGTGAGTTCTTGACACGTATTCAGAGAATTCTGAAACTGGCTCAAGGAGACTAGACAACATGGTAAGTTTTTAAGCTTTTTATTCAGTGAGAGAAATGTGCAGAAAAGTGAGGGTTTCATTTAAGGAAGAAAGAGAGGTCTTGAAGCTAAGTTGGCTCTATATCAGGCAGAGAGCAGGCCAAGAGAGAGCCATGTAGCAAGCATGTGGTTATGAGCAGCTATAGGTAGCTTAGTGCAGCAGCAAAGCAAAGGCAGAGAGCGATTTTTATATGCTTTCTTTTTCTTTTTATTTTTTGACAGGCACAGTGGACAGTGAGAGAGAGAGACAGAGAGAAAGGTCTTCATTTTCCGTTGGTTCACCCCCCAATGGTCGCCGCAGGGGAGTGGTTACCTAGCCTGATGGGCAGGTGGGCATTCAGGTGAGATCAGGTAGGGGCATAAGATCACACAGGGGGTGTGGTGGAGGGTCTGGTCTCCAGCTTACAAATAGAATCAATTTTATCCTATCTGCCTGCTTACATCATATATATTCCATCATTTCTTTACCCAGTGTTGTTTCATTGTCACACAGCTCACTCCATCAGTGCCTTCAGGTTTCTGCACAGATATCTCCTTCTTTATGAGACTTCCCTTGACCTACCAAGATGAAATAGCACCTGCTCCTAACAAACTATCACCCTCCATCTTTTTTTCTCCATAGTTCTTATAACATCTGAAATACTGTATTTTCATTTCTAAAAATATTTCTTTTTACCTACACCTTTACCACAGGTGGTGCCTCATTCTCAAGCTGAGACAAACTAGAGGTATTCTTAGCCAAATTAAAGTGTTCACTTTAATTTGCAATGCCTGAGATGGAGTTTCTGTCACTGTTTCTTGAAAGTTTCACAGCACATTTTTTTCTTCCAAAGATTTTTTTCTGATGCAAATAAATATGACTTTTACAAGTGAGGGAGTTTTTCATAAGCTACACAAAGAAAAACAAAATCAGTAGGAGCAGAAAATGAAACATTATTTTGAATACTGACTTTGTGAACTTACGAATGATATAAGCATAAAATCTTTGTTGCTTTAGTACTTTCAGGCCTTTTAAAAACATTTTTTTTGAAGACAGAAGATAACACAAACTTTGTAGGGTCATTTTGAGGTTGATGATTAATTGGAATCATTTTTTATTAGAGTTAGTTTGCTATATCATGGAACTAATTTTATCAGTATCAGCGTCAAAAAAAATTCACATATAGTTATTAGGGACACAGAAAAGCAAATATGGGCCACCCTGTAATGCCAACTTTAATGTCTTCAGAAGAATATAGAAAGTCTATTATCATTTCTTCAAAAGTAATTTTAAAATGCAAATACAAGTGCTAAAATATTCTCGTCTCCATAAGATTGTCAATTTTCTTGCCCCACACTCATTTATTTTTGATATAGAATGAAATATGGGCCCATATTATTTGTTGACAGTTACCACAACAAACTCAGTCTCAACTCTGACCTGAATTCTTCCCACTTAGAAGCTGTGAAGTAGAAAATAATGAGAGCTGAGTTATTTCTGAAATGTAAAGCTTGAAATTGCCAGAATTTATTCAAGTTCTTTGAAGGTAGAGAATTCAGACTTTCTTTTTTCTGATGAACTATTTCCCAACAATGTTGATGCATGGTCCTTTAGTTTTGTTAACTTTAACAATTAAATCCAAGGCTGTTCCTACTGACCATTAAATTGAATTGTATTTTCCAAATTTTTGTTTTAGTTTTTACTTTCAGTTTAATTTTCAGAGGTCAGCTAAACAATATCTACTTTTATCCGTAAGTTTAACATAGAAATTAAAAAACGTGGAATGTTAAGAGCTTGGTTTCAATAATGCTCTATGTCTAACCCAATTTATTGAGAAAATTCTAGGCATAATGGCTAATGCAAATGCTATTGACAATAATCAAAATGATCGGAATAAAGTTTGATAGATAACTCATGTAGTGATTTTTTTGACTTATTTATTTATTCGAAAGGCAGAGTAACAGAGAGAGGAGGAAAGACAGAGATAGAGAGAGGTCCTCCATCTGCTGGTTCACTCCCCAAGCAGTTGCAGTGCTAAAGCTGGGCCAGGCTGAAGCCAGGAGCCTAGGGCTTCTTCCAGATTTCCTACATTTGTGAAGAGAACCAAGCACTTGGGGCATCTTCTGCTGCTTTCCCAGGCCATCAGCAGGGATCTGGATCAGAAGTAGAGCAGCCGGGACTGGAACTGGCAGCCATATGGGATGTCAGTACCACAGGTGGAGTCTTAACCTACTACACCACATCTTAATTACATTTTTTCATGTCTGCAAAACATGCTGCATGTTTCCAAATATTTAAAACCTTTTAATGTCTCCCCTGTTTCTCTTTGTCTCAACATCTAATGGACTTTTATATTGAAGAAAATATATTTTAGTTTGAACTTTGATTTACAGACTATTTCATTAACCAAGATTTTTCCAGCAGAACAGTGGTCCTAAAGCAGCTGTAAGTATGCTGTTTTGTATGGATAACAGAATAATGAGTGCCTAACTCTGAAATAATGGAAGGTGACCAGCTGTGTGGCCTGGATATAGGTCCCATGCTCTTCCCTATGATGAGAATAAATTTTTACCAGTATCAAAAAAGACCTAAATGAATGATCTCTGTGAGTGAGATCCCAGTGGAAAGAACGGGGCCATCAAAGAAGGAGGTACCCTTCTCCGAAGGGAGGAGAGAACCTCCACTTTGACTATGACCCTATCGGAATAAGATCAAAGTCAGCGAACTCTAAAGGCTTCCATAGCCCTGGCAACTCATGACTAGAGCCTAGGGAGATTACTGACGCCATGAACAGGAGTGTCAAATTGTTAAGTCAGCAACAGGAGTCACTGTGTACTTACACCCCATGTGGGATCTGTCCCTAATGTGTCATCTAAAGCCAAGTGATGCTATGACTGGTACTGAAACAGTATTTTTATACTTTGCGTTTCTGTGTGGGCACAGACTGATGAGATCTTTACTAATTACATACTGAATCGATCTTCTGTATATAAAGAGAATTGGAAATGAAAAAAAAAAAAAAAACCAACAACCTGGTGTTAAAATGGAAATGGCATAGAAAATTAATTAATTTGAAAAAAAAATTATGTAGGATCTCTGTCTTTAATGTGCTGTACATTGCTATTTAATGCTATAATTAGTAATCCAATGGTAGTTTTTTCACTTGATGTTGCTATATGGGCAAAATGTTGAAATCTTTTCCTAATATATACTAAACTGATCTTCTGTATACAAAGAGAATTGAAAATGAATCTTTACATGAATGGAAGGGGAAAGGGAGCGGGAAAGGGGAGGGTTGCGGGCGGGAGGGAAGCTATGGGAGGGGGGGAGCCATTGTAACCCATAAGCTATACTTTGGAAATTTATATTCATTAAATAAAAGTTTAATAAAAAAAAAAAGAAGATTAGATTTCTATACACATGACAGAGTTCTGAAATCACAGTGATTTGCAATATATAAAACAAAACTGAGGCAGACTGGGACGTATAGGGTAGGTCTTAGACAGGCCTAACAAAGGTCCGTGCTTTTGGTCTAAAATGTCATTCATGACCCAGTCATCAAATTTGTGTTCCAGACAGTTGCAGGCAGGAGAAAAGGAAGAAAAATATTGGCTGTCATTGAATATTTTTCTGCCTCTGTCTCTGATTCCAGTTACTTAATGACATGCATCCTGGGAGATAATAGATGATAGATTAAGTACTGATACTTGGGAGGGAGATCCAGATTGAGTCCCTGGCTCTGAGTTTTGACATTTGAGGACTGAAACAGCGGATGGAAGAACTCTATTTCCCTGTCCTTCAAATAAAATGAAAAATTCTATATGTATGTAAGTAGGTTCATGTAATGATTTTATTTTTAACTTAATTGTTGATGATTCACTCTTGAAAGAGCTGCTATGATACCACAGATTAAAATAATATTTTAGGGGGCTGGTGCTGTGGTATAGCAGGTAAAGCCACTGCCTGCAGTGCTAGCATCCCATCTGGGTATTGGTTCAAGTCCCAGCTACTCCACTTCTGATCCAGCTCTCTTCCATGGCCTGGGAAAGCAGCAGAACATGGCCCAAGTCCTTGGGCCCCTGCACCCAGGTGGGAGAACTGGAAGAAGCTCCTGGCTCCTGGCTTCGGATTGGTGCAGCTCCAGCCATTGCAGCTAATTGGGGAGTGAACCAGCAGAAGGAAGACCTCTCTCTCTCTCTCTCTCTCTGCCTCTCCTCTCTGTGTGTAACTCTGACTTTCAAATAAATAAATAAATCTTTAAAAAATTATATTTAGAACTATTTTGCTTATAACCATTCTTAATGTATTTTTTTTTTTTTTGGATAGAGTCAAAAGGCTCCTACTTAACTTGAGAGGAAATATCAATACTTGAATTATATATATATATATATATATACACATACATATATATATGTATATAAGCACATACTTTTATATCATATATATAATAGTCATCCTTCTATTCTAAATGATGTATTATTAATTTGGTACATTTCAGATTAGACTTCTAGGAAGAGGGTTGTCCAAGAAGTAGACAAACTTTGAATTTAGGTTTGTAACTCCTCATTCCCTTTTCCTAGACTTGGAGTCACATGGCCATACTTCTTTCTAAAACTGTGACACTCCTCCATGGCACTCCTCCACGGCATTCCTCCACACTTTGAAATGTACACACGTTTGGAATCCTAGGTACTGTGTTTTTTGCTTTATCACTTTTCCTTGTTTCTTCCAACCCAAAAGTATTTTCTGAGAAGTAGCTTGAATCTCAGTGTGGCTAAGGTGTGTGTCATTTTTGGCCAAATTCTACCATGGGTCCAAGAGCAGGAAAGGAGGCAATATTCGAGAATATTGTAAAAATCTCCTAAAATGCTTGGGGATTAGGCATTCTGATTCCTTTCCGTGGTATTTCAAAATTCAAGTTGACATGTGAAAATTGCTGAAAGTGAGACAAAAAACTTGTTTCATTTTGTTTTACAGTGGAACAAGCCAATTCTTTTGCTAAAGGGAACATCAATCTGGCTGTATCTATTCCAATCCCTGAATAGATATTTCACTTTATAACAGCCTAAGATGGGCTAGCTTTTATCAAGAAAGAAAAACAAATTATACTTCTAAAATCCCAGCATACAGATAGCCTTCTGTCTTTCATATGTAGAAAATAACTCCTGTAAATTCTAAGTAAAGCTCTCAGGAACTCATGCTATGGTGTGAAATTTTTCCTTAAGGATGTGTGCATTTGTTATAGACAAGTATGTCATTAGAGACGTGATTGGGGCCAGATCATAGAGAAACATATAAGGAGGTTAAGATTTATCCCATCCATATTGGGAAGCCACCTGAAGCTTTTAAAGGAGACTATACATGAGGAAATCTATGTGACGAAGATACTTGGGCTAGCAGAGAAGAGATGGAGAGAGAGGTGGAACATGAGTTAGACAGCCAATTTTAAGGTTGCTAATACAATCCAGTGGGAATGTTGTTGTTCTAAATTGGAATCATGACTATGGAAAGGATTAAAGAAACAAATTAGAGGAAGATTTGACATGAAAAATAGGGAAAAGGAATGTGTCATGAAGATTCAATTTTCTCATTTTGGTTGATGATACTGTTGCCGTTAACTGTAACATATAAAGAAGAGGTGGTTGGGCAGACAGAGAGGCAGGGGTAAGGAGTATGATTTTGTTTTATATAAGTAATGAGGACAAGCTGTTTTATATGAAGCCGTACTTGATAGAATTTCCTAAATGTGGAAGGGGCAGGGTGATAATCTGGAAGATTCTCTAAAATACTCTAAATTTTGCACTGCCCATTTAATACTCATTTCCTTCTTGCCTCTGTGTCTTCCTTGTTGACTATCTAGTGACCATTTTTTGACATTTTCAATGATTTTGCCTCACAGGACTTGTGTTTACCTGTCAAACATTTTCTGGCAATCACTGTGAGTGAAAGGTCAGAACAAAATGATTTAAAGCAAAAAACTTACAGAAATCCTGCTATAGCATTAGTCCATAAATAAAAGTAATCAGACTATTTATGCCATTAAAATTACACCCTGTCTTTACAAAAATATTTGATGTTTTAAAATTAAAATCATCAAAGAGCAAATGTGTAATTCTTGCTAAAAAAGATAATTGTTATTTAAACAGTTAAATGTCTGTTTATGTGACTGCTACCCCAAGATAGAGATAATGAGTTAATACACTTATAGTCAATATAGGTAGAGTAGAGTGGAGGATGCTTTTTTGTTACAATGTGAAGAATTAAACAAGGGCTCAACTGGCTGGCATATGAAGAGGGCCTTCTTGCTGCATTAAACCCAGTTTCACGATAATGTGATAATGGCATTAATCCATTCATGATGATGGAACCTTTTGCTTTATTGCCTCTTTTTTTTTTTTTTTTTTTTTTTTTACAGGCAGAGTGGACAGTGAGAGAGACAGAGAGAAAGGTTTTCCTTTTGCCATTGGTTCACCCTCCAATGGCCTCTGCGGCCGGCGCACCACGCTGATCCGAAGCCAGGAGCCAGGTGCTTCTCCTGGTCTCCCATGGGGTGCAGGGCCCAAGCACTAGGGCCATCCTCCACTGCCTTCCCAGGCCACAGCAGAGAGCTGGACTGGAAGAGGAGCAACCAGTACAGAATCCGGCGCCCCAACCGGGACTAGAACCCGGGGTGCCAGCGTCACAGGCTGAGGATTAGCCTATTGAGCCGCGGCGCCGGCCACTTTATTGCCTCTTAAAGTTCTCACCTCTTCATACTATACAATGGCAGAGAAATTTCAACTTGAGTTTTGAAGGAGACAAATACCCAAACCACAATAGGTGGTAAAAATAATATGGCAGGTGGGAGAAGTAAAATTACTCCCTGTCCCAACATAAATATACAGGTTTTATAAATTTATTTTTTAAAGACTTATTTATTTGAAAGTCAGAGAGAGAATCTTCCATCTGTTGGTTCATTCCCCAAATAGTCACAATGACAGGAGCTGGGCTGATCCAAAGTCAGGAACCAGAAGCTTCTTACAGGTCTCCTACATGGATGCAGGGGCCCAAGCACTTGGGCCATCTTCCACTGCTTTCCCAGGCACATTAGCAGGGAGCTGTATAGGAAGTGGAGCAGCTGGGCCTTGAACCAGCACCCATATGGGATGCTGGGGGCGGTTTTTCGTGTATGCCATGGCGCTGAGATTGGCATTAGCTCTATCAAGGATTTTGAGACCTTGAAATGCTTAATTACTTACTGAAGTCCATTACCTTCATTAAAAAAAAATGGTCTGATAACAGCTACATTGCTTTTTTCACAAGTTTATTTACAAACATCAACTGAGAATATAGAGAAAAAGATCTGATGTAAAGGGATTAGCTCATGTACAGGATTAAAATGATTGACCCAAAGAGCAGAAGTTGTCCATTAGAAGGGAAATATGTCATTTTAAATAGGATCTGACAATTACATATTAATTCAAAAAGTTTAAGAGATTATCTAGCAAGGTCTATGAATAATTTATAAGGGAAGCACATAATGAAAGCATTTGGCTTACGGGAGGAATCAAAGAGTTTTAGAGTTGAGATCAAGTGACCTGGTATGGAATGGAGGTAACCAAACCAGGCTTTTCCTACAACTTCATAGAGGGCTTGTCCTGTTAAAAGGAATACACATTTAAAATCTATAATTTTGAGTTGTGATCAACAGCTGGATTAATGTATTTGACTGTAAGTAAGGATGAAATAACTAGTACTAAACATTCAGAGAGTAGCAAAAGAAAATGTGATGCTGTTTCATAAGTAGTTCTTAAAATATTCTCCCTTCATTGTCTCCACTACCTCCCTCAAGCACACACAACACTCAAACATGTACACACGTGCTCATCACATCTGTATTCCATGCTGTTTTCCCTTTTCTGGAGTATATTTTGCTTTTCTAAATATATGACTTAGAGAGTAGATGGTGCTTCAGGACTCAGTTCAGGTAGCATTCCCACTTTTCCAGACTTCAATTGTGGGTGAGTAAATCTTTTTTTTTTTTCCCAACAGACACTCTGTCCATAATTTTATAGCAATACTAGTATTAACTCTCATTATACAGATATTTATAACATTATATATACCACATGCACAAATAGTGTGTTTAGATGTTTGCGTGCTCCTGAGGACTGAAATATACAAGGAAAATTCCATAGTAAATTTTTTAAAGGTGTTTGTTGGAGTCATAGGAATGGCAGGCAGTAGTAGAAAAGACAGCATCAGTATTGTGCAAAAGATTAGAAGCAAATATGATATGCTCAAATTATAAGCTAATAGTTCGGTCTCATTTATCTATTTTAAAATCTCATGACGGGAGCCTAGGGTGGTTACTGGCGCCATAGACTAGAGTATCAATTTGTTGGGTCAACAACAGGAGCCACTGTGCACTTGCTCCTCATGTGGGATCTCTGTCCTTAATGTGCTATACATTGTGATTTAATGCTATGACTAGTACTCAAACAGTATGTTTCACTTTGTGTTTCTGTGTGGGTGCAAACTGTTGAAATCTTTACTTAATATATACTAAATTGATCTTCTGTATATAAAGAGAATTGAAAATGAATCCTGATGTGAATGGAAGGGGAGAGGGAGCGGGAGAGGGGAGGGTTGCGGGTGGGAGGGAAGTTTGGGGGGGGGCCATTGTAATCCCTAAGCTGTACATTGGAAATTTATATTCATTAAATAAAAGTTTAAAAAATTAAAAAAAAATCTCAATCCATTCCATTCATTTTTGCTTACTTAACCAAACTGACATTTGTCATGTTCCATACACTGGGGGTGGGATGTGGTATGTGTTGCTGTGATGTAGGATAGGATTTCAAGACCCTTAAGATTCACAGGATGAAATAGAAGGTACACAGCTAAATGCAAGATACAAAAGAAAAACAGCTCAGTAGGGCATAGCAGAATGGTATGAGTGCAGAGTGCAAGCTCTCAGTTCAGATTTTCCACATTCTGTTAAGTCTACCACTTGTTAACATTCAAGCATGCAACCTTTTTTAAAATAGAAAGCTTTTATTTAATAAATATAAATTTCATAAGTACAACTTCTGGATTATAACTGTTCTTTCCCCACACCCACCTTCCAACCCTCAAACCATCCCAAATCCTACTCCCTCTCTCATCCCATTCTTAAGATTCATTTTTAATTATTTTTACATACAGAAGATCAACTCTACACTAAGTAAAGATTGTAACAGTTTGCACCCACACAGACATACAAAATATAAAGTACTGTTTGAAGATTAGTTTTACTGTTAATTCCTATAGAACAACACATTAAGGACAGAGGGACTCCTGTTGTTGATTTAACAATTGACACTCTTATTTATGACATCAGTGATCACCCAGGGCTCTTGTCATGAGCTGCCAAGGCTATGGAAGCCTCTTGAGTTCACAAACTCTGACCTTAGTTAGACAAGGGCATAATCAAGGTGGAAGTTCTCTTCTCCCTTTAGAGAAAGGTACCTCCTTCTTTGATGGCCCCTTCTTTACACCAGGATCTCACTCGCAGAGATCTTTCAAAGAATGTTTTTACTTATTTAAAAGGGAAATTGAGATAGAAAGATAGATAGATATAAATAGAGATAGATAGATAGATAGATAGATAGATAGATAGATAGATATGAATTCGCATTCATATTGGGATTGTGGCAAAGCAGGAAGTGGCTTAGCCCATTGTGCCATAGTGCCAGTCCCAATGGCATGCAAATTTAAGAAAGCTATATAACATTTCTATACCTCAGTTTGCTCATCTGAGAAATGAAGATTATTGTACTACATGCACTATTATTTTCTTGTGAACGTTACATGAGTTAGTCTCCAATACAATTATTTCTAATCTTTGCTATTTGGAAAACTTTAAATTAATAGTACATGCAGCAGTGGGACTATTATGCCAATAAACACATTTTTAGGCTTTTTGTATTACTATATCATTTTTTTTGACAGGCAGAGTTAGACAGTGAGAGAGACAGAGAGAAAGGTCTTCCTTTTTCCATTGGCTCACCTCCCAAATGGCCGCTACGGCGTCGCGCTGCGGTTATCCGAAGCCAGGAGCCAGGTGCTTCCTCCTGGTCTCCCATGCGGGTGCAGGGCCCAAGCACTTGGGCCATCCTCCACTGCCTTCCCAGGCCATAGCAGAGAGCTGGACTGGAAGAGAAACAACTGGGACAGAATCCGGTGCCCCAATCAGGACTAGAACCCGGGGTGCTAGCGCTGCAGGCAGAGTATTAGCCAAGCGAGCCGCTGCGCTGGTCTACTATATCATATTTTTAAGTTATTGTAGGGGGATGGCGTTGTGGTATAGCAGGTAAAGCTGCCGCCTGCAGTGCCAGCATCCCACCTGGGCACTGGTTCAAGTCCTGGCTGCTCCTCTGCTTATCCAGCTCTCTGCTATGGCCTGGGAAAGCAGTAGAAAATGGTTCAAGTGCTTGGGCCTCTGCACCGTGTGGGAGACCCAGAAGTTCCCTGCTCCTGGCTTCAGATAAGTGAAGCTCCAGCGATTGCTGCCATCTGGGGAGTGAACCAGAGGATGGAAGACCTCTCTCTCTCTGCCTCTCTGTAACTCTGCCTTTCCAATAAATAAATAAATCTTTTTTAAAAATAAAGTTATTGTACCAATTTTGTTAACAAAAACTGATTTTTGTTAACTTTCTTGTAGCAGTTTTGCCAATATTTGCAATTTGCTAATTCAGATGTAAAATAAAATTTCAGAGTTTAAAACAATTGCATAGACATAGTTGATGTGAATAAATATCCTTATAATTCGGCTCTGTGTGTGTTCCTCTTTTTGTGAAAGAGGGGTTTATGGCATTGTGTTTCCTTTGACAGACTGTGGGCTGAACATAAAGAGATGATTCCAGAAATCTTTTTCTTATTCCATAATATTCTTTAAACATTTTCCTCATCCAAAAGAATTTCTTCCAATGGTTCTCAATACTACAAATACGTATTTCTCATTCCTCTCTTGGCTGTGCCTTTGAGCTTCCTTGGCTGGCTATCTTGTGATTGTCATTTAAATATTGATGCTCTACCTTCTCCTGACAGGTGAGCAAACATGCTCACATACTGTGCATATGCTAGTGATTTTCATGTCACTATTTCCAGTCTGGACTTCTGTTACAGTGGGTTTGCTTACTTCACATCTTGGAGGTCACAAAGATCGTTCAGTGTCTTGACATCAATTCTTGCTCTCTGCCATTCATTTTGTTATTTTATAATATTTAAAATCTCAAATGAATTATATCACCACTAGTAATGTTGCACAAAACTAAAAATCCAGGGTTATTCTGACATCTCCCTCATTGAAAACAATCACTGTCTTTACAACTGTTCCTTCTCTGTCAAAATTTGTCTTCTCTTCTCGTCTACATTCTCTTCTCTGACATCATCCAAGTTTGATAAACTATTCTTGATTGAACCACTGCAGTTGATTTATGAGAGATCTCACAGCGTCACACACAGTAATCACAGCAGTGCCTCTATTCTGCAAGTATTGCATGCAAAGTTTTACTACTGAAATGTATTCCTGACATCCTTCTGGCATTAGAATTAAGCAAACAATCCTGAATATAGTCTAGAAAGCTCTGTTTTATCTGCCCTGCCTTTTCACCACTCTCATAAAGCACCCATTCCAATTGCTCTCAATTCTACCATGTGACTGTCTTGCCTTTCCATCCTTGTGGAGTCAGCACAAGATGTTTCCTATGTACTATTTCTCTTCAACTAGATAATCCTTACCCCTTTACACGTTGGCTTGGAAGCCATCTACATAAAGGAACCTTCTTGAAGTCATGACCATTTCTTGCTAACTACACTTACTACAACCTAAACTTCCCCTTCATAATAATTATCACACTCAAAATTGATTAAGCAATTAAATGGCTGACTTCTCCAATAAACTATGAACACAATAAGGGCAAGATTAGTACAAAGAAGAAACCAATAAATATTGATGATTAAAATGATATATATGTATATATATGATGAGTTATTTAATATTTTTTTCTTAATCCATTTATCTTAAAATGAACTTAAAATATTTGTTTATTTGAGACGTAAAGAGAAAGACACATACATAGACACACACACACATAAACACACACAAACACACAGAAAGAGAGAGAGAGCGCGCAGTGAGCTCCCATCCTCTGGTTTATTTCCTAAATGCCTGCAAAGGTCCCGTACCAGGGCTGAAGTCTGGAGCCAGAAATTCAATCCAAGTCTCCCATGTGGACAACAGGAACTCAACTATTTGTGTCATTACCTCATTACCTCTTTCTTCCCAGGGTGAGTGTAGCCAGGACTTGAACCCTGGAATTCTGATGTGGGATGTGGGCTTGCAACTGTCATCTTAACTGCTAGGTCATCCTCCTGTCCCAGTTAAGCACTTTAATGTTATATTTTTAACATTTAAAATGTGGAATCCTCTTCTGAGTGCCTCATCTGGTTACTGTAAAGATTGTATGTGACAATATACATGAAATCATTTGAGAACTTGACAGCAAGATATAAATACTTCTCCAAGTTTATTTAAATAGACTATTTCTACTTGAATCTCTGTGGGATCTGAAACATTTACATGAATGTTTGCAGGCAGGAGCTCGACCTGAAATGAGTTACATGTGCGCCCAACTTGCACAAGAGTGCTTGTTAGATATGCCCTCTCTCCCATTTTCTGTCAAGCATCTGATATTGTGTCATTTTTAGTCAACTCACCTTGATTTGCTCTGAATTTCCCAAGAGCCTTCTTCTGCAATAAAAGGAAGGCAATCTGACAACCAGAGAGAAGGTTTGAATGCCTGCTGTCTTGAGTCTGGTTATCAGTACGTAATTTAGAGAAGTGATATGATAAAGAAAATGATTCTATGAATTCATATTTCATATATAATATTGATATAACTTAAAGTTCCTGATATATGGGAATTTCAGAGGTACCTGGTCTGACCATAAAATGTAAAGGAAGCTTCTCAAAGAAACAATAGTCTTTCATTCTACCTCTTTTGTTCTGCTCCAAAAGGGAAACAGATGAACATGGTATTTGGAAGAGGAGGAAGTGAGATGCTACTGTAAGTTTGCTTTGTTTGTTCATCCAGATCTTACAAACTAACTGAAGTTAATTATCAATTAGTTAGCCCAGTGATTTATGTATCTACCAATAAATCCTGGAACCATAATAGATCATGCACATTTGGGAGTGGGATGGTGTTACATATCAGCATCAGCATTATCTGAAGGGGATAGGTTATAAATCATGGGGGAAAGGATGCACTTATGTTAAATATTAATCTAAAGAAAGATTAGAAATATGTCAAAGAGATGAAATAATGAATGAATATAAAAGAGTTCAAAGGAAAAGATTTAATTTACATTTTTAAAGTCAATTCAGTTATTTAATGTGTATTGAGTTCTCAGTACTTTCTGATTAGGGCTGATTACAATTATACATGAGTAAAACATAAAATTTTGGTGGAAATATTTTTAATTATATATTAAAATATGTAGTAAAATACATACACGTGAAAATGATTATTTTCATTGGTATTGAATACAGATCTATCTTAAATATCTTGGGAGTTCTCTTTATATGAGTGTGTATATATGTATATTCCTTCTATTATCTATATTTATCTTTTTAAAATTTTTATTTAATACATATAAATATACAAAGTACAACTTTTGGATTATAGCGGCTTTTTTCCCCATAACCTCTCTCCCACCTTCAACCATCCTATCTCCCACTCCCTCTCCCATCCCATTCTTCATCAAGATTCATTTTCAATTATCTTTATATACAGAAGATCAATTTAGTATATAGTAAGTAAAGATTCAACAATTTGAACCCACATAGAAACACAAAGTATAAAGTACTGTTTGAGTACTAGTTATACCGTTAATTCACATAGTACAACACATTAAGGACAGAGATCCTACATGAGGAGTAAGTGCAGAGTGAATCCCATTGTTGATTTAACAATTGACATTCTTGTTTATGGCATCAGTAATCACCGGAGGCTCTTGTCATGAGCTGCCAAGGCTATGGAAGTCTTTTGAGTTCACCAACTCCGATCTTATTTAGACAAGGCCATAGTCAAAGTGGAAGTTCTCTCCTCCCTTCAGAGAAAGGTACTTCCTTCTTTGATGGACCGTTCTTTCTGCAGGGATCTTACTCACTGAGATCTTAAATTTATGTCAATTTTTTTTTTTTTGCCAGAGTGTCTTGGCCTGAAATACTTTCATGGGCTTTTTAGTCAGATCCGAATGCCTTAAGGGCTGATTCTGAGGCCAGAGTGCTATTTAGGACATCTGCCATTCTATGAGTCTGCTGTGTATCCTGCTTCCCATATTGGATTGTTCTCTCCTTTTTAATTCTATCAGTTAGTATTAGCAGACACTAGTCTTGTTTATGTGATCCCTTTGACACTTAATCCTATCATTATGATCAATTATGAAATGAAACTGATCACTTTGACTAGTGAGATGGCATTGGTACATGCCATCTTGATGGGATTGAATTGGAATCCCCTGGCATGTTTCTAACTCTACCATTTGGGGTAAGTCCGATTGAGCATGTGCTGAACTGTACATTTCCTCCCTCTCTTATTCCCACTCTTATATTTACCAGGGATCACTTTTCAGTTAAATTTAAACACCTAAGAATAATTGTGTGTTAATTAAGGAGTTTAACCAATGGTATTAAGTAGAACAAAAAAATAGTAAAAGGAATAAAATAGTAAGTTGTTCCTAGACAGTCAGGACAGAGGCTGATCAAGTCATTGTTTCTCATAGTGTCCATTTCACTTCAACAGGTTTCCTTTTATGTGCTCAGTTAGTTGTCACCGATCAGGGAGAACATATGATATCTATATCTATCTATAGTATTTTCAAGCATAATATATTTGCAGAAATTATTATAATTTAGAAAGTTTTCAATTAATTTACCATGTAGATGTAAAATTAATGAAATGTTTGAGGACATGCCACTTAATGACATAAAATAGCTTGAGAGAGAAGTAGTATCAACTGATTTAAAAATTTTAACTCCTCATTATTTTGAACCAATTTCAAGATTTGTACTAACAATTCTCAAAAAGCTGAATTAAAAAGGGAATGTTTGGGGCTGGCACTGTGGTGCAGTGGGTAAAGCTGCCACCTGCAGTGCCAGTATCTCATATGATCACCTGTTTGAGTTCCGTCTGCTCTACCTCCTATCCAACTCTCTGTTATGGCCTGAGAAAGCAATAGAGGATGGCCCAAGTCCTCGGGCCCTTGTACCCATGTGGAAGACCCAGAAGAAGCTCCTGGCTTCTGGCTTCATATAGGTGCAGCTCTGGCCATTGCAGCCATCTGGGGGGTGAACCAGCAGATGCAAGATCTCTGCTTCTGCCTCTTTGTAACTCTGCCTTTCAAATAAATAAATTTTAAGGAATGTTTGTGCAGAGACACAAATATTTGTGCAGTGACTCTGCATGTTCCATGTAAGAGTACATGAATTTGGGTCCCAGTTCTGTCTTCTGATTCCAGTTTCCTGCTAGTACAGACTTTAGGAGGCAGATGTGATTGCTCAAGTAATTGGGTCCCTGCCTTCTATACATGAGACCTCAGTTGCTTTCTCAGCTCCCAAATTCACCCTCAGCCAAGCTGAGCTGATGATAGGCAATTGTGGAATAAACTAGCAGATGTGAGCTCTGTCTCTTTTCTGTCTGTCTCACAAATAAATGAAAAAACAAGCAAATAAATAAAAAGTTACCCTTTTATGATAGGAGTTTTAAGCCTGAGCTTTTTATGTTTTTGAATAATTTTATGAGACATGAATATAATATATTTTACCACAATAAAGTATTTAAATTATATGATAAAATATTAAATTTGTAATAGAATTAATTTTTAAAGAAAAAATTAGCTAAAATGAAAAATGAAATGCCCAACAATACTTACTTGTGTTCTTTTTATGTAACATAAGGATTTCTTTGTACAGAAGCAAGAGGATAAATGTGGGGTATATGACACCAACATTTATTAATAATCCTTGACTGACAATTCTGATAAATTTTCATTGGGTATTTTTTAATGTTTTTTTTTTAAAGATTTATTTGTTTATTTGAAAGTCAGAGTTAGAAGAGGTAGAGAGAGAGAGAGAGAGATTTCCATCCGCTGGTTCACTCCTCAATTGGCCACAATAGCTGGAGCTGGGCCAATCCAAAGCCAGGAGCCAGGAGTCTCTTCTGGCCTTGGGCCATCTTCTAATCTTCTACTGCTTTCCCAGGCCATAGCAGAGAGCTGGATTGAAAGTGGAGCAGCTGGGACTCAAACTGCAGGCAGCGGCTTTACCTGCTATGCCATAGTGCTGACTCCTTAATGTTTATTTCCTGTTTGACAAATTTTATGGCTCCATTTAACTAGATAATTAAAAATTCTCAAAGTTGCTGGATCAATGTGAATACCCCAAAGCATTTTTCAAATGGATGTTTTTCTAATATGTTTTATTGATATATTTCCATATATATTTTGACTTTCGACATTTTATGTGATCCTATAATTCTCCTTTCCTTTATGAATATGAGCAATGCTGAGTGGCTGGTTCACTTTTTGAATGACACACCATCTTAGAGGCATAATTAATTAATTCAATGAATTGCATTTGACCTTTTTTTTAAAGATTGATTTTATTTATTTGAAAGACAGAGTTACAGAGAGAGTTAGAGACAGAGAGAGAGAGATCTTCCATCCAATGGTTCACTCCGCAGTTGGCCGCAACGGCTGGAGCTGTGCTGATCTGAATCCAGGAGACAGGAGCTTCCTCAGGGTCTCCCACACGGGTGCAGACTTGGGCCATCTTCCACTGCTATCCCAGGCCATAGCACAGAGCTATGGCCTCTCAGAAAAGGAGCAGCCAGGACTAGAACCAGCGCCCACATGAGATGCAGGTGTTTCAGGCCAGGACTTCAACCCGCTGTGCCACAGCACCAGCCCCTTGAGGTTGTCTTTTCAGTTGCACATTCTATAATCATCACATGGTGATCTCATGTATACATTATATATATATATATATATATATATATATGAGATATTCAGTGTCCTATTATTCACTCGTTTTACACTGTAATTGGGCACTAACATTTATATCATTCAATTTATTGTCAAAAGCCATAGGAATATGGAGTTGGAATGTAATATGTCTAATCTAACTATAAAGCTCACTTATAATTTTTAATTTAAAAACTCTGATTAGTTATCATGAAACATGCTTTGCCTTACTGGTATTTAATAATTCATCCATAGTTCAATAAATGCAAAGCCTTTTCTTTCATTCTTAAAATTTGGAATTTTGCTTTTTCTTTTCTTTTTCTACAACATAGGAGTTAAGACATTTGATCTTTTTTAATTTGGAAGTTTCCTAACTTTTTGCTGGGTTTTTGGTGATGTTCTGTCAATTTTTTTCCCTGTTTCTTGCAGCAGTGGATACATTGCCCCTAGATACACAGTAATTGCTTACAAAAAGCAGGACAATGCTGGGAGTCAGAATACAGAACTGAAAAAAAAAAAAATAAAATGACAAGAGTTAAAAATAGCTATGTACCACAGGGAACGGAGCTTGAGATAAAAACGGGTTCCATACTCTTGATGAAATTTAAACCCCAATTAAGAAAAGGTTGGAATGAGTGGATTATTTAGCACATCTTTATTGAGTATTTATGTATCAAGCCCAAGACCGTTCTGGAGGTTTTAAAGAATTGCCAGATTTCTCATGTTGCAGTGTTGTGGAGTATGTCAAACTCTCTGGGAGTTCAGTTAATTACATAGACTTGAGTACCTATTTTCCTGATCTAGTGTCTTGAATTTTTAGCAGCAATTTTGAAAGTGCTAAATCTCAAGGGGTTAGTTTATGTATTCTAAGATTCTAGGAAGGCTTAATGAATAATAAAATCACAGTTGCAATTGAAACTCACATAAAAATCAACTTCACTTTATACAAGGGGCAATCTTTTTATTTTAAATATTGAATTTAATCAAAATCAGATAGAAAATATATCTTTAACATATGCTGAGTCTGTGGATTGTGTGATCTTTCTTCAAGGGTTTCCTTTTATATTTAGAAAACTTCCATTTAATCTCAATCGCCTCTCTGAATCATCATTTATTATGTTTCTTGTGTCAAATGTATATATATATATATATATATATATATATATATATACACACACAAGCCCTGGAATTTTAAGTTACTAAACTTTTGTTTATTTGAGAGGTGGGGAGGAGTGGGAGAGGGAGAACGAGAGGCAGGGAGGGAGAGAAGGAGAAAGGGAGGAGGGGAGAGAAGGGGGAGAGAGAGAAAAAGAGAGAAGGACAGGAAGGGGGTAAGAGAAAAGGAGAGAGAGAGAGAGGGAAAAGGGGGAGGGAGAGAGAGAGAGGGAGGGAGAGGGAGGGAGGAAGAGGGAGAGGGAGGGGAGAGAGAGAGAGAGAGAGAGAGAGAGAGGGAGAGAGAGAGAGATTTCCATTTCACTGATTCACTCTCCAAATGTCCTGGAAGGTTGGTGTGGGGTTGGAACCAGAGTCAAACCCTGGAGCTGGGACTCAGTGCAGGGCTGCTACATGAGTGGCCAGAATCCAGCTAGTTGAGACATCACCACGGCTTCCCAAGGTCCACATTAGCAGGAAGACAGAGTCAATATTGGATGTAGGCAACAAACCCAGGTACTCTGCTGTGAGATGGTAGCATCCTAATCAGTGTCTTATATGCCTTCCATACCCAAGTCTTTTTTAATTTTAGTTTTTGATTCTAACATTGTTTTAGTTTGGGATTATACAAAGAATGAAAAAAAAAGACTTTTTAATGTTAAGACATATTGTTTTATATTTTAATATTTCAGAAATCAGAACACATCACTTTTCATAGCACTCATTCAATACTCATGGAAATCTTGTTATGTAGACCACATTAATATCCTCCTTTTGCAAATGAGGACAAAGAAGCACAGAGATGTTTAGCGACTTGATGAAGGTCACACAGCACAGATGCATGAGGCATCTGTTTACTGACTGGACTATAAGTTTCACAATGGCAGGCTAGCACTGATTTTTCTATTTTCGTTAATGTCTTTCAGGTGTCTGGAGCTGTATTTGGCATACTCAGATGTTTAAAAAACTGTTTTTGAAATAAAGAAGGAAAGAAGGAAGAAGGAAGGGAGAAGGAGCAATATTTCATTAAAATTTTTAAAAATAAAACTATTTACCTTTTTAGTTTTATTTGAAAAGCAGAGAGACAGAGTGAGAGAGAGACAACAGCCAGTTTTTTTGCATGTGTTTGGGGAACAACCAGCAGATAGAATATTTAATTTTTTAAACAAAATATGTGCATGAGGTTCAACAATTCTGGTGAGATGGGAATGTTTTGCCTCAATTTTAAGTAACTGAATAATGAAAAATAAATTGCTGGTCTCAGAAAAGTTTACAACTTTTGATTGGAAAAAACCTTGAACTCCAAACTTTTAGTTCCACTTTGAGTTTGTAATTATATGGCGAATATTTCAAGTTTACTTCTGTAAACTTGTGGCTCTTTACTGAATGGTTCTTAGACTTTCCACTGTGTGTACTTTCACACTCACACAGATAACTCTTATAAATAAAGAAACTTTAAAACTATATCAAATCTTTTACCACAGAATTTCAAGGAAAGGAGATTTGATTTTACATCTTCCCACACTGCTTACTCTTAATGTAAATGCTAAAGAGCTGTTACCAAATGTTACATCTACAAACAGAAAATGAAATTTGTATGCATGTTTTCTTAAACGTGTGTTATAAAATATAAAAGATGAATATTTCATATTTTAATTGTGGATGAAAGCTATTACCCTGTTTGTAAGTATAAGTTATACTTGGAACCACTAGCATAACAAAGTAGTTTGACCAAGAAATGAGACATAAATATGTTATGCACATATATGCATGGATACTCAGAAAGTTCACTGTAGGTACATATTATGCCAAACTGCATAGATTTTAAAAACTTCTTGCACCCATAATAAACTTAGCTTTTGATTTAGTTTTCCATACACTGAAGTACTCCTGTGTGTGAGTATGTATTTGTGCGTGTGTGCGTATACAAAACATTTGCAAGAATAAAGTCTGTTGACATTTTACAGGATTATATCCCCTCTTTTCTCTCTCCTCTAAAAACAGGTAAGGGGCATATTTTTTGGTAATGCCTGCAGCTTTCAGAGGCAGAAGTCTAATTCAAGCATTCTCTGGCCGGGGGAAGATAAAGGTCTGGGTAGAGCTGGGGAACCACAGCAGGCCTGATAACTGCCTTCCAGATTGCCTGTGAGTTATTTGGTCCTTTTATTAGCTCCTTCTTGCATTACCACCCAGTCTCCTCCCTTACTGCTCCTCCTGTGCTTTGGCAGGCAGAACTGGGGAGTCTATGGCACTTGGAGAGCAGTAGAAATCAGAGCTGAGTGACTGTGTAGTTCACATGTGGTGCCGTTTGCTTGGCTGCACATCTGATATTCAAGTGTGTGTCTCTCAGCACTGCCAGATGGGTGTGAATCTGGGCTCCCAGTATCTGAGGTCTTAAATTGATCAAGACGCATTGTGAAAATAGTAGCTACTTTTGATTGAGCTATCTGTTCACTTGGAACACTGCTGCTAGTCCCTGATATATATGTATGTATGTATATATATATATATATATATATATATATATATATATATACATAGACATTGAGACTTTTTATTTAATTCTTGTTTAGGGGAGATTTGGGGGATAGGGTCTAAGATAACTGCTTTGGGAGTTAGTGGTTGGTACATGGGAAAATATATAAAATGTGACCTAATAAGAGAAAAAGTCATTTTAGCCAGAACAAAATCTGTTCCAGAATTAGACTTCGTAGTAATTAAAATCAATGTTTACTTTCAGAAGCCATGCAAAACATCTACTTCTATTTAAATGGAGTTTGTGTATGATATTGGTATTTATTAATTACTGTCCTTGGACTTGCTTTGGCACACAAGATATAATGTAAACAGTCATTGAAAACCCACAGATTTGAAAGAATGCGCACTTGTGTGTTACTTATGGGTTTATTGTATGCCCCAGCATACAGGTACCATCAATTGGTTCACTGCCTCTTGTTCCTCCCGAGTTTTTGACTGCTTCTAAAAGCCCCAAAAGGACTCATTAGGCTTGCTTCCTTTCCATTTCGAAACCCCAGTGCTTACAGACTTTGGTAAATAATGATTTGAACACAGTGAAAGTTTCTGGAACATTAAGAGGATCAAACTAATCATCTAATATCTAACATTTCCAATGACTGGACCTTGATAAAATCTATCTCTAAAATATTCATCACAAATTTGTGAAGATGGTGTGTGGTAATTACATGCCAGATATTATGTCCAAATGAAATAATTTAGAATAGGGAATATAAGTACCTTGGTGTTGATGTGTATGTGTAGGTTTGTGGGACACGAGTAGGAGTGGGTGAAAAAGCAGCAAAGAAAGAACTACCAAAATAATTAACATTGTATCTATTTATACTTCTTTTACAAATAAATCGCCACTTGAAATACAATTCATTGACCAGTCAATAATATTACAATTAGAATAAACCTTAGGGCCATCGCCACCTGGGTTATCTTCTGCCTGTGGCGCCGGCATCCCATATGGGCACCAGGTTCTAGTCCCAGTTGCTCCTCTTCCAGTCCAGCTCTCTGCTGTGGCCCGGGAGGGCAGTGGAGGATGGCCTAAGTGCTTAGGCCCCTGCATCACATGGGAGACCAGGAAGAGACACCTGGCTCCTGGCTTTGGATCAGCGCAGCTCCGGCCGTTGCGGCCATTTGGGGAGTGAACCAATGGTAGGAAGACCTTTTTCTCTGTCTCTCTTACTCACTGTCTATAACTCTGTCAAATAAAATTAAAAAAGAAAAGAATAAACCTTCATATTCTAATATGTTAAATATAAGCAAATATTACATTTCATACCCAGGAAACAGGGTCACCCCATGCTTTGGGATTATGTACTTGGAGATAGAGGGTACATATCTGGGCAGAAGACCAGTTGTGAAGGCCACCACTGAGGTTTTTTTTTTTTTTTTTTTTTTTTTTCAGGCAGAGTGGACAGTGAGAGAGAGAGAGACAGAGAGAAAGGTCTTCCTTTTGCCGTTGGTTCACCCTCCAATGGCCGCTGAGACCGGCGCGCATCACGCTGATCTGAAGGCAGGAGCCAGGTGCTTCTCCTGGTCTCCCATGGGGTGCAGGGCCCAAGTACTTGGGCCATCCTCCTCTGCACTCCCGGGCCACAGCAGAGAGCTGGCCTGGAAGAGGGGCAACCGGGATAGAATCCGGCGCCCCAACCGGGACTAGAACCCGGTGTGCTGGTGCTGCTAGGCGGAGGATTAGCCTGTTGAGCCACGGCGCCGGCCCACTACTGAGTTTTAAAAATGAGTTTGAATGTCTTGGGAGGGCAATTCTTCCAGTTTCCAGCTAAATAATACTCATTATTGAATCATGCTTCTTATTGAATTACACAGCCAGCTTCATTCAGATGTGCTATGTTTATCCTTAGCTCTGAGGTTTTAGAGGTTTTGGACTCTCTAGATAATAGCACTTCTGATTAACTTCTTTCTAATGCGATAATTACTCTTGGAAATTACCTAAACACTATATACATTTACTTTCTACAAAACACATAGTTATTATTTTTGTGTTTAACTGTATATTCGTTAATACTCAGCAATATGACTTGTATGGCACTTCTCTTATGGTACAAAAACAAATTTAAATCAATGCTAGGTCTCTCGTTTGGCACTAGGGAGTATTTCACGATCACTCATTCATCTTTCAGCTTCATTTCTATCATGCATATGCCATACACATACACAATATGTATAACAGTGTGGGGATGTGTGTGATATACACATCACTCTATTCAGGGTCAAGTCTTGTAAGTACTATTGATGTAGGCAGGCATACAGGTTAAAATTGAAGACTTGGAAGACCACGCCTTCACCACGCCCCTGTGTGACCTCATGCCCCTACCTGGCCACACCTGAGCACCCACCAGCCAATCAGGTTAATTAACCACTCCCTTTTGAAAGTAGATTAAAAGCCTGTGTCCACCCCTTCCATTCCTTGGCCTCTTGTCAGTATGGGGCTTACTGCGGCCCTGGGCCTCCAGGGTTCATGGCCTTTGGGCCACCTGCCCCATGGTTCCTTGACTAGATGCTCTTCCACATGGCTGGTTCCTGGTACTCGGTAAGAACCCAGAGCTGCCTCTGTCCTATATACAGGGCCCTCATTTTCCTATGCATCTTTTGCACTGAATAAAAGCTTAAAATGTACCATGCTGCCTTGTTCATTTATGCCGGTATTCAAAATTCTTCTCTGAATATTAGGCAAGAACCCACATGGGCTTATTAATACTGGGAATTTATTAATAAGCACACAGTGATATCATATGGCACCCCAAATTCTGGTTTCACTATGGTACTTGAAGTATAATGTCAGTAGTTGTTGAAAACCTACAGATTTGAAATAATGCATACTTGTGTATTACTCAAAAAACATAGGTTTATTGTATGCGTCAGCTCACAGAAAGTAAAGACAATATTAACTTAATATTTTGTGCATGCTGTTTGATAAGAAAATGCTTTTATCACATTTTTATTCTTTTGTTTAATTTATTACAGCTAATTTTCCTTCACTTTATTTATAGGATATCACTTTAATTTTCCTCCTAATTAATTTTACTTTCCATGCTCATGAAAATAAAACATGGCATAACCAAATTCATGCAAAATTCCAGAGTTTCTGCACACACAAAAAATCACATATGATGTTTTCTTTCCTGGAATATTCCTTTTCTTCTTTGAAGAAAAGGCACTTTGAAGGCACAGGAAGAGGAAGGAGCTTTTCTATGTGAGTTAATCATTTCCTTGTTAACCTTTTGCTGTCAGCCACAATGAGATTCATTCTTCATATCACAGTAGACCTCATCAGCAGGAATATGCTTTTATCTTTGCTGCCTGGTTTTACAGGACTGGAGGGAATTGGCACCACTGGGGAATCATTAAACAGATAATGGACAAATTATTTTCTCATATCTTCATTCAGACTTCTTTCCCACTAGTGCCTTCAGTCCTTGGTAAGCATCAATCGGAATTATTCATTAACAACTGAGGGATAAAAGAGTGTCCTGAGGGAGAAGGGGGGGGTGGTTAACATGAACTTGGAAGCAAGGAGGACTCAGTTCCAATATGTAGAAAAGAAATTTTGGGATTACATTCTGTGTGCATGTATTCAAGTCAGAGGATGGAACTGTACAGAGGAGTTTTATGCGTCTCCAAGCTATTAAAATAGAGGTGACTTGCAATCTTTAAAAATGTATTTCTCTGAAAGTTCCTGCAATAGCTAGGACATTTTCATTTTGTCGACTGAATTTTTTTAAAGAAAAAAAGAAAAGAAAAACCTGTTCTTGAAATGAAGGGCTAGTTGCTAGTAATTAGGTTGGAGCATCTGTTTCGCTCTTGAGAAAAAACTGAGTGGTATTACAGAGAAATTGCACTGGACTGGTTAAACCAGCAAGAAAAACTTTATTCAAGACTTCTGCAGTAGGGGAAAAAGATTGACCTGAAGGTGAAATGCTGGGGAATAATGGGAAACTTCCAGAGGCTGGTCAATGTGAATAGGTTATCTGAGTTTGCTAATTGACACTTATTAAAGTTAGACTCTACTCCCACACAGATTGGGAGATGGACTAGCCATCTTCTTCACTTTTTTTTCTTTTTAAAGGTTTACTTTATTTATTTTAAAGTCAGAATTACAGAGAGAGGTAGAGACAGAGAGAGGTTTTACATCTGCTGGTTCACTCCCCAGATGGCTGTAACGGCTGGAGCTGTGCTGATCCAAAGCCAGGAGCCAGGAGCTTCCTCAGGGTCTCCCACATGGGTGCAGGGGCCCCAGTACTTGGGCCATCCTCTACTGCTATTCCAGGCCACAGCAGAGAGCTGGATTGGAAGAGGAGCAGCCAGGACTAGAACCGGCGCCCATATGCACTTTAGGCCAGGGCTTTATCCCGCTGTGACACAGCACTGGTCCCCTATCTTCTTCATTTTAATGGAAATTTTCTAAGGTCCTTGAGAGAGATCTTCCTGGGTTATGAGATCAGCAAGAGGCTGGGCAACAATTTACATCTGAAAGGAGAAGAGGGCCTGTGGCACTGTGGCATAGCAGGTAAAGCATAGGCCTGCAATGCTAGCATCCCATGTGGAAGTAGGTTTCTGTGCAGCTGCTCCACTTCCAATCCAGCTTCCTGCTAATGGCTTGGGAAAAGCAGTGGAAGATGGTCCAAGGGTATACCCCTGCTACCCATGTGGGAGACCTGAAAGAAGCTCCTAGCTCCTGGTTTCAGCCTGACCCATCCCTGGCTGTTGCTGCCATCTTGGGAGTGAACCAGTAGATGAAAGATCTCTCTCTGTGTGTCTCTTTCTCTCCCTCTCTCTCTCCCTCTCACTCTCTCTAACTCTCACAAATAAATAAATTTTTCTAAAAAAGAAAAGAAAGGAGAAGAGAAATAATTTCAATAGAAAGTATACCCAAACTAAATTTTCTAAGAAAAGCAAAAGTCAGAGCCTGAGGATCAGGAAGCACTCTGTCTAACGGTGAGTCAAACTGAGGCAGTGTTACGGCCTTCTTGGTCAGTAGTTGATACACCCCTGTACTTACTGGAGGACTTTTCCTCTTTCCACAGCTGGAGGCTGGACCACAAGGCTAAAGCTGTGATCAGATGGCCTTACCTAGACCATGATGTCTCAGATGCTGGTTCAGATTGCCTTAATTAGAAAAAGTTACTAATCAGAAAAAAAGTTACTTAATTAGAAAAAGTTGGAGGAATTACTTCATGGAAAACCTGTTTAGAGAAACAAAACCTTTGAATTTTTATTTATTTAAAGCATTTTTAATTAAAATTTCATTAACGTGTAATACTCGTACAAATGCATGGGGTGCAATACTTGAACACATATGCACAGAGTAAACCAATCAAAGCAGACAAGAAGCCTTTCCATTTCTAGATATTTCTGTTCTGTTTGGAGCCTACTAGCTCCTCTCTTCCAGTTCCTCACAGAGTGTATAACAAATTATTTGGGTGATAGGCGTTCCACTCTGCTGTAAAATACCATCCCTTATTGCTTCTGACTGTGTTTTACTGCCCGTTTTCTCCCTGCACTCTATCTCCTCCCCCATCCCCTTCCTGACCTCCAGTAATCACTAGGCTAAATTCAGATCAACTTTTTTTTTTAATTAACATATAATAAAGAACATACTGTATTTTTTTCCATTTGTCTTATTTATTTCACTTAACATAATTATCTCTGTTTCTTTCTTTGCTGCAAATGTCAGGATTTCATTGGTTTTTGTGGTTGAATGATATTCCAATCATGTGTGTGTGTGTGTGTGTGTAAACTTACTGGAAATATTCTTTTTGTTTAATTTTGATTTTCCATACTAAAGCAAGTTGTGTAATTCTGTATGTTTCTACCCAGAATAAGAATAACACTGTAAATTCCATGGACAATGAATAGAAAAATTACAAATTCTGTTTGCAGTTTTAATGCAGCCGATTTGGGGAACTTTCTCATCTTTTGCTGTTCCAAATTTAGCAGGTGAATGCACTGATTTTAACTTAAAATTGTTGTAGGCTACTTTATAAAACATGAGCAAACCAGGGTATGAATTGGATTTGAGTCTGACATATTAAAATATGAAGAGGAAAAATTATGGCATCACTAATGGCCCAGCCTAACTAGGTTATAAATAAACTGCTCACTGTTCTCATGCATTTTTAGTAAAGAGATTTGGGAATAGTGCAACTAATCCCCAATGCCCAATTAAAGTCTCTTAACTAATTTAACACACTCATTGTAAATGTGTAGCCAGAGATACTTTAAATAAACATACATTGCACGAAGGAAGTTTAATAGCTAAACAAATGGAAAAGCAGTTCAGATGTTTTAGCTTTCTCAATTGCTCCTAGTAAAATAATTATGAGGAAAAAAGTCAAACACAATTAAAAGGCTAAAGATCAACAGGGAATTTACTTTAGGTGCTGATGTTCTGCAATATTTGCTGTTTAAGAAAGTCTTAAGCTAATTTAATCAGACATTTAAAGACTATCGGTGATTATTTTAAGTCACTGAATCTTCTGCTTGTTATATTTATGATTCTATTAAACATGACTTTTTTGCATAGATATGGATGATAGATCCATAGAGATAGAGATTAACAAGAGACTGTTTTGATGCACTCAAACAGATTACGGTTGACTGAAAGATGACCCACACCGGGATGTAGGATCCGTAGGCAGTGTGTCCTTTCTCTTTGGCAGCATTTTCTGCAGAGGCTGCCAGTTAAATGAAGCCCGTGATTTTCTGGGAGGATGTTCCTCAATTTCTCTTGCACAGATTTGGTCCTAGTGGAGCTCTGCCAAAGTGTGCAAACTGCACTTCAATTAAAGAAGTCTGTAGGGCACACGGAGCAGATGAACACCAAGTGCACTGAGAATTCTTTTGACAAGACTTTGGCAAGTGGGAGGCCCACAGGAAAATATGGCATTTGTAGATACTATATGAAAGCAAATATGTAACCTACCAGGGGACTGAGAAGTAAGGTTAGTTTCACAACATTTTCCTCATTTTCTTGGACTCTCAGAAAGAAGTCCTTGTGATTGCGAATAATATAAAGAATTCAACACTTTCATAGTTTGCAATTGCAAAATCCAAACTTTATGCATTGTGAAGGCTGTCATAAGGAAAAGCAAGGATTATTAACTAACTAGTGCCATTACTTCATAAACTGAAATACTGATTGCATTCATTTTGGCTGCGAATGTTATTTGGGAGGGTTAAAAATTCCCGAGTCTATCTCTCATTTTTGTAAGTGCAGATGATTTTATGTTGACTATTGCTTAATTTCAGATGACTTTTGTGTCAATGTACAAAAGACAGAGCATTACAAAAGTCAGAAGGGAACTGCATTTTTTTTTTGTACTTTTCTGCTTCTTTTCCTCATCTCTTTCATTTGTCGCAATCCGAAGTACTCTGGATTTGGGACAGAAGTCTAAAGGATTTTGATGGATACTTTGACTGCTTTATCAGCTTAAAAGCAAAACAATTGAGTGGTATCGCCCATTTAGTTGAGGCCTTCACTTCTTTGAACTATACATTCACAATGAAGCCTATCTTCTATGTTTTTAATTAGAATTACATGTAGCTATAATATGTGATTAATGGCCAGCGTTAAATCAGCTTGTGAATATCAGTATCTACTCTTTCTGTAATCTACTTGATGACTCAAATTCCAAGCATCACTTCTATTTATCTCAGAGCACACAGAAAACCTAAACAGGAACCAACATAAACCCTGAAAGCATCTAAAATTATGAGCACCAAGAGTCAAAATGAGCCCATGGAGCATGTTGATTTGTTCTGAAACCTTCTAGGGCACAAGGACACTTAAGAATGTTGGATAGGTTGAAGGCAAATAATAGGAAGAAGATCTGGTTTCTAAGACTTGGTCTACCATTAGTCAACTGTGCCCATTGCACAAGTTCTTTATCTGCCTTAGGATCAATTTTATCATGTCCAAAATGTAGCTTCCATGTAGCTGCATTGCTGTAAATTATATCAAGAATGCAATGGGCTATATACATTTCAGAGATTTTTATTTTGAATCTAATTATGAGTATAATAACTACCTAAGAATCAAGTTGGATATAATAAATGTGGTAAATTAATGAATATAAAAAACTCACCAAGAATGTTAGCTCTGTTAATTTAAAAGGAAAGCTGATTAATGTTCATTAAAGCCCTTTAAATAGACAAATTAGGTAAGAATTTATTTTCCTGGCATTTGAGTTATATTTTCATTTGCTTAATACCAGTGACTTCAAAAGAGTTATTTGCTTAAATCATCTTTAAATGAGTTCAAAAGCAATTATTAAATGACCTTTGGAATACCAAACAATGCATAGTACTAGTGATGGTCTTCTAAGGTGTCTTATATGAATGAAACCTTGTAGAAATGAGAGGATAGATCTCACAGACAGCCATTCGCAGGACCAGGAATAGTGCCAGCTCTCCTGCCACTTCCCAGTGTTGTGTTTACTGCTCTCACTTCATCTCTCTCAGTATAATTTTGACCCTATGCAAAAGGGCATGGAACATTAAGCCTCTTTGTAGGCTGTCTTCATTGTTTTGTGGACAGTACACTTTCTCCAGCCGAATTTTCCTCTAGAATGGGAGCACCCTTGCCATCAGAATCTGAAGCAGCACTTAATTCAGGTTCTGTTACTGTCCTTCTAATGCTGTAGTTTCTTCAATTTGAAGCCACAAAGAAGACTGGGACAATCAGACTTTACAGGCATGGCATTCCATGCCATTGCAAACAAAAGCATATAGAAAAAGCTTAATATTATTCATCCACTTAGATATGTATGAATTAACTAAATACACATATATTAAAAGTTGATAGGCATTGTTATAGATGCATGGTTTGGAGATATGAAGAGAAAACAGTCAAAACTTGTGTGGGCAGTGGGATGTCTTTTTAAAAATATTTATGCATTTTATTTAATTGAAAGACAAACAGATGGCAGAGAGAGGGAGAGAGAGAGAGAAAGAAATATCTTCTATTTGCTGATTCATTTCCCAAATGTTAATAACAGCCAGGGCTGGGCCAAGGAAAAAGCCAAAACCAGGTCTCCTACATGGATAGCAGAGATCTAAGTACCTGAGCAATCACTGCTGCTTTCCAGGGAGCTGGGACCAGAAGCAGAGGTGTGACTTAAACCCAGGAACTCATGAATGGAATGAGGTGTCCTAAGCTGCATATTAACCACTGTGACAAATGCTCACCCGATAGCGACATCTTTACACTGCCCTGCCGTAATTACTATGAGGGAAGAGATTTAAGGGTATTTACCAAGTGTCAGAGAGATCAAAGAGAAAGCAGCAATCCGTGCTGATTGAAAGGCATGTTTTCCTAAAAAGAGTTCAATATAAGCACGTATTAGAAGATGGGCCATTGCATCCTGAAAAGTGAATTGAGATAGGGACTCTTGTTCATGGTTGGTGGGGAAAAAATGGTGCAGTGACTTTGGACACTTAGTTGGTTTCTTACAAAATTAGCCATATTTTACCATATGATCCAGCAGTAACACTCTTCATATTTACTCAGGTTAAATGAAAAATTATGTCCTCGCAAAAACTTGCATGTGAAAATTTATGATAGCTTAATTCATAATTGACAAAACTTGAAAGGAACCAAGATATCTTTCAATAGGTGAAATGATAAACAAACTGCGATGTATCCTTGCAATGGAGTATTATTTGGCAATAAGAAGAAATAAGCTAAAAAGTCACGAAAATAAAAAACTCAAATGTGTATTACTAAGTAAGGGGAGTCAGTCTGAAAATATTGCATATTGGGGCCGACTCTGTGGCACAGTGGATTAAATCCCTGGCCTGAAGTGCCAGCATCCCATATGGGTGCTGGTTCTAGTCCTGGCTGTTCCTCTTCCAATCAAGCTCTCTGCTATGGCCTGGGATAGTGGTGGAAAGTGGTCCAAGTCCTTGGGCCCCTGCACCCATGTGGGAGACCCAGAGAAGCTCCTGGCTCCTGGCTTCGGATCGGCGCAGCTCCGGCTGTTGCAGCCAATTGGGGAGTGAACCATCGGATGGGAGACCTCTCTCTCTGCCTCTCTACCTCTCCCTGTAACTCTTTCTTTCAAATAAATAAAATAAATATTTAAAAAACAAAAAAGAAAATATTGCATATTATATGATTTTAACCATAGGATATATGCCATTTCAAAACTATGGAGACAGTAAAAAAAAAATTGACAGAGAGCATTTTTTTTAAGATTTATTTATTTGAAAGGCAGAGTTATAGAGATTCAGAGTGAGAGACAGAAAGAAAGAGAGAGTGAGATCTTCTGTCCTCTGGTTCACTCTCCAAATGGTTGCACTGGCTGTAGCTGGTCTGATCTGAAGCTATGCAAATAAGGCCAATAAATATGACAGGTGTTTAGCTGGAAACATACATATGGTAGAGTGTGCAGCAGTGGTAGTTTTAACCATTTGAAGATGATATTCAAAGCCTTCCCAGGGTTGTTGAACATGGAGCAGTGTCTTTACATCTTAATAAAGAAGACAGTAGTAAGTTGGTAGTTGAAATCATGTACCATGGATTCTGTGCTTTCTTTACAGGAAACAAAATTATATGATCTGAAAACTGATCAAATAAAATAAATTGGAGTGATTGAAGGTCTATGCAGCCATGATAGAATTGAAGTATTCAAATATTGGTGGTTAATGGACATGAAACATGGAAAGACGATGGTAAGGGGTTAATAGATTGAATTTGTAGAGCCTAAGAGTAAAGTAGGTCAATTCAAAAGAAACAGCTCTTTAAAGATTATGCTCACTTTGGATGCAGTTTTGCATTGGATTCTTTGCATGTGTTACCTTAGCAGCCTGAGATATCTATGAAATTTATTACTACAATTATCACAAATTCTGACCTACATTTTCAGTGCTATACATCAACCTGCCCATTCTGTGAGAAAGCCAAGGAGAACCATAGGAAAAACTTTACTCCACAAGGAATGAGAGTAAAGTTTGTTGGAATTAAAGAGGTCAATGACATGTGAGATTAGGTTAGAACCATGGAGGCAGGGAAGAAAGGAAGCTAATGAGACAGTGACTCAAACTCTGGGCAGATATGGCAGGGTCATCATGACATCAGAAGAGAATTGCAAAAGTAAAGAGCAGAAACAGGAATGTAGGCAACTATCATCACTTTAAGTTTATTATTATCATCCTATTACTACTTGTTCAGTTTTGTACAAATATCAAGAACTAATGGTTGGAAAGCTTATGGAATTTCAGTGTATTCCCAGATATTAGAGAATGGGAAGGTTCAAGCAAGAATATTGGAGAAGGGTTGATTTTCACTTAAAGCAAGGAGATAGAAGGAACTACCTGGCTACAACTTCTTCTTCTTCTTCTTTTTTTTTTTTTAAAGATTTATTTATTAATTTGAAAGTCAGAATTACACAGAGAGAGAAGGAGAGGCAGAAAGAGAGACAGAGGTCTTCTATTCACTGGTTCACTCTCCAATTGGGTGAAATGACCGGAACTGTGGTCTCCCACGTGAGTGCAGGGGCCCAAGGACTTGAGCCATCTTTTACTGCTTTCCCAGACCATTGCAGAGAGCTGGATCGGAAGTGGAGCAACTGGAATTCGAACCAGCGACCATATGGGATGCCAGCACTGCAGGCGGTAGCTTCACTTGCTATGCCACACTGCTGACCCCTGCAACTTTCTTTTACAATATATTTTATTTTGAATTTAATCTGAACAGTTGAAATAACAGGCTAAATATAAAAACCTGTAAACTGATGGTAGATCCTGAAAAGACTATAGACTGCAGGGCTTACAATTTTGTCCCAACAGGGAAATTATGTAAATGAGAGGTATGGGAACTGACAGTATTTGATTCCTGTAAGAAATTTCTTTTTTGACCAAATTTATTCTAACTTTGTATTTTTAAAATTACTTTCCTTTATTTGGGAGGGAGAGGGAGGGAGGGAGGGCAGAAGAGGTAGAGAAAAAGAAAGAATAGCCTATCTGTAGGTTCACTCCCCAAGTGCCCTCAAAAGCCAAGACCAGGGGCTAGGAACTCATTCTACATCTCCCACATCCACATGGGTGTCAGGAACTCAATTATTTGAGCCATCACCATTGCCTCGTAGGGTCTGCTTTGGCAGGAGGCTGGAGGTGGGAGCTGGGGCTGGGAATTGAGCACAGGTTCTCTGATGTGGGACATAGACATCTGCAAAGAAATGACCACACCCACTGATTCTTTTTTTTTTTTTTTGACAGGTAGAATTACAGACAGTGAGAGAGAGAGAGAGAGAGAGAGAGAGAGAGAGAGAGAGAAAGGTCTTCCTTCCGTTGGTTCACTCCCCAAATGGCCGCCATGGCCAGAGCTGTGCTGATTGGAAGCCAGGAGCCAGGTTCTTCCTCCTGGTCTCCCATGCGGTTGCAGGGGCCCAAGCACTTGGGCCATCCTCCATTGCCCTCCCAGGCCACAGCAGAGAGCTGGACTGGAAGAGGAGCAGCTGGGACTAGAACCCGGTGCCCATATGGGATGCAGGCGCCGCAGGTGGAGGATTAACCAAGTGAGCCATG
Source organism: Lepus europaeus (assembly GCF_033115175.1). Lineage (NCBI taxonomy): Eukaryota > Metazoa > Chordata > Mammalia > Lagomorpha > Leporidae > Lepus > Lepus europaeus. Next base: position 138,561,170 of record NC_084827.1, on the reverse strand, counting down.
GCGCCAGCCCCGATCCTAATTCTTGATAGAGCATTAGAGGTCTCCAGTGTAAAGCCTCAAATGTACATGAAGTATAGGAAAAGTATCACAGTTGATCACCTTTCTCTCTAGATAGAAAAGATTTTCCTTTATTTTTCTTGGAGACCTGAGCTGCTTTTTTACATGTCAATTTAGCAGTCGGAGGTAATTAAGATTCTCATAGCTTTGCAAAGAAAACTTGTCACAAATTTGTCTTCACAAATGAACTCTTCTACTGAAGCCGGCCTTGAGGGGAACAAGCTGACATTGGTGAACCTCCAGGGCCTGGATACTGAATAAGGCATTGTCAATTTGAGAGCTGACACGTGTGGGAGGGAGATTACGTAGGAACTGAGGGAGGAAACAGCCAGAGATATCCTAGATAGGAAATAAAGAGAAATCAGTGAGGATTGAGTGAGAGACAAGAGTTAAGGTTAACTTTAAAGGGGCCATCAGTGAATTTTCTTGGATTTTTATACGTAACTCTGGAGAGAAAAACATTTTAGGCTTAAATTAGAGAAACAGAAATTTAGTATTGAAATGTCTAATGAAAGATTATTTTCACATTGTCATAACAATAGAAATTTATTTATAGAAATTGCACTGGACAAAAAAGTGTCACTGTAGAAAAACACACACAAATGTACTTCTTACACTTAAAAACTCTGGGGGTGTATGTAATTTTCTTTTGGAAGTAGTATCTGTCCAGAAGTAGTTTTCTTAGTGAAAAGAATATTCTATTAAGATAGCATGGATTTCATAGAAACAACCAGATCAAGAAGGCAAATTATGAAGAATTACTAGCTATGCTTTAAAGAAAAATCCGGGAATGACAGCTGAAGTATAAGAATATCCTTGTCACATAGTGTGGGCAAATACATCTGGTTGCTCCAGACAAAGAGACAGGGAGGCTTAAGGGACATGACTCCATGACTCATAATCACTCTGAGTCAGAACTGTTTTTCATCCACACTTATAGAAAGACCCAAAGGAGCCAAGAATTCTGGGTTCCTAAACATACTATTATGTAATAGACACCCACATGGCCTACCCACTGAGTTACTTAGACTATTTCCTTAAACTACTGGGACTTTAGTGCCTTGGACTACAGCCTACTCCACAGAGTTATTGGAGGAATAATCACACGATTCTTAGTAGAGAGTATCTGAAATCACATAGTACTTAGCAGAGTGTCTCAAATCATCTAAAACATAAGGAAGGGCTTCATCATAAGGAGCTTCATAAGGAGCATCTGAAACATAAGGAAGGGCTTCAAAAAAGAAGTTATTTTAAAAGACCAGACTCTGGCCGGCACCGTGGCTTAACAGGCTAATCCTCCGCCTTGCGGCGCCAGCACACCGGGTTCTAGTCCCGGTTGGGGCACCAGATTCTATCCTGGTTGCCCCTCTTCCAGACCAGCTCTCTGCTATGGCCTGGAAAGGAGGTGGAGAATGGCCCAGGTCCTTGGGCCCTGCACCCGCATGGGAGACCAGGAGAAACACCTGGCTCCTGGCTTTGGATCAGCACGATGCGCCGGCCGCAGTGGCCATTGGAGGGTGAACCAACGGCAAAAAGGAAGACCTTTCTGTGTCTCTCTCTCTCACTATCCACTCTGCCTGTCAAAAAAAAAAAAAAAAAAAAAAAAAAAAAAGACCAGACTCTGTAAATGAAAATGACCAATGTTAAATTTTACTGGAGTTCTCATTTATAACATGGAACTATTAAGAGTCAGTGCCTCTTATGTCTATCTAATATCTGGTAAGCATTTTGAAAGAGTCCTGACCCACAAAAAGCAATCCATAGCTGCTACTTCCTATTCTTATTCTACTCTACCTTCTCAAGCTTGCTTCTTACTGCTTAGATTGCTAGTTTCTAAAGTGGAGGTTGAAAATGGCAGCACCCATGTCAGATCTAGCTCTCACTATATTTTGTTTTACCCACTACTTTATACACAATGAATTTGATATGAATATAACATGTACTTTCTAGGTTCTCACAGTAATTGCAACTTTGTTGTCTTGTACCTGGCACAACAGACAAACTAGGCCACTTTCTTGATGCCTTCAAACTATTTACTCTGCAATACTTGTCTATGGTATTTTTCTTTGCTCTTTATTTTCTCTGATTCTCATTTAAAAAATCCACCACTTCTCTTCAAGCTCTATTCATAGATGTAGAATAAAAATAGTTTATGCATTTGTAGGAACCCTGACAATAGTACTACATTATCTTGCAATAAGAAAAATGGATACTGGGTCAATATGCCATCTCCAAAATTGCTCTAAAGAGAATTCATTAATTGCCTTTAGCTGTTTTTTCCTCAGTGTAACACAAATGAAAATGAATATAGATTTTCATATCCTCATTTTTCTTTGCTTTATGAGATATTTTATTCTCGAATTCTGTATTGTTAGTCATTCACAAAAGGTATTTTAAATTTCTCTTTCACAGAGTAGCAAAGATAAAATTAATATGAAAAGTCACAATACTATTAATATATTAAATGAATGTAAAGTTATAGAAGCATCCTCAGGTCAGAAGTGACTTTGCAGAGAAACATTATTTTTTATTTCACAGGAGATGATACAGAGTGGGCTTTTTTCATACTAAGTGGATTGGTAGAATCTATGGTAATGACGAAGACCCCTTAGTGGCAGATCTAATTTTTTGAGTTCAATGGAATGCTCTTGAGAGCTGACCATAACAACAAAACATTTCTCAAGGGTAATCTATGATTGCTAGTGGGATTGAAAGGTAGAAAAAATAGTATAGGCCTACATGCCTGTGTCTAAAGTGTTGCAGGGCCACAAATTCAACAGCCGATATATTTTCATTTGACTGCTACTGATTTAGCTGCTCTCTGGCCAGCTGGTATGATATATGTTGGACCACTAATAGTCAATCTTTTCTATTTATCCTGTATGACTTTAGTGTTTTCTATATATTAAGAATTTTAGATTTTCAACTGTTTTTAAATTTCTTACCATTATCTGTGTGTTCAGGTTTTCACAGTTCTGTGATAAAAATATTTCCTGCTCAAACATATTTAAGGATAATGTTATATAAGATATCTAAGAGATTCACAGTCTGAAATATATTGAAGATATTGATAATTTCCACATTTTAAAAATATCTGCTTGATTTTCTTCAATTCAGTTTCTCATATTGTCTTTATAAATTAGACTCATTGTTCAGAAAGGAGAACCAGATTAATGGAAACTGTGCTGTTGAAGGCCTTATATAATTCTATTACTTTAATGTCTCATTAGTTTTTTTTTTAACTTTTGCTTAGAGTGTTACTATTAATCTTGTCTCAGATTTATCCCTTTCGTATCCTTAAAGTTTTAGAACCTATTGCTAACTGATTTCATTTTTTTCTTGCTTATTTGTTTTCCATTTTGTTTTAGTTAGTTCCCATTCCCAAGAAAGGGGTGTCAGCTTCCAGCTTTGGTGGAGTAGAGTGTGGTAGGCCAATGATCCCGCTGAGAAAAAACTTGGAAAGTTAGAGGAAAAATATATGCTTAAAAATAAATTTAAAAATAATGGATAGTCTTTGCAGCAACTAGGTTTCGAGGGGAAAATATCCTGATAGAGAAGATTTTGAGCAGAGGAGAGGCTATTCTGTAACCATTATTTTCCCCCCTCAAGGCATGTTTGATTCTCAGGTTCATATATAAGTTGACATTATTCAGAAACAGAGAAATTGGTAGAAGTTTTGATAGTCTCCTAGAGGCTAGAAAGACAAAATTTGAAAGTTAAGGAGCTAGAAATCCCTATAATATGAGGGAGCTAAGGGCTGGGTGCAACATTGTTCTGAGAGAATAAAACTTAAGGAAGAGATCTTTGCAGTGTCACAGTGGTTAACACTCAAGAATTAGCATATAAGAGTGGGAAAAAGAGAGGAAGGAGATGTACAATTTGGGACATGCTCAATCGGACTTGCCCCACATGGTGGAGTTAGAAACGTGCCAGGGGATTCCAATACAATCCCATCAAGGTGGCATGTACCAATGCCATCTCACTTGTCCAAGTCATCAACTTCAGTCCACAATTGATCACACTGATAGGTCTAAGAGTCAAAGGGATCACACAAACAAGACAAGTGTCTGCTAATACTAACTGATAGAATCAAAAAGGGAGAGAACGATCCAACATGGGAAGTGGGATACACAGCAGACTTCTAGAATGGCAGATGTCCTAAACAACACTCTGGCCTCAGAATCAGCCCTTAAGGCATTCGGATCTGGCTGAAGAGCCCATGAGAGTATTTTATGCATGGAAAGCCAAGACACTCTGAAAAAAAAAATAAAGAAGACCTAAATGAAAGATCTCTGTGAGTGAGATCCCAGTGGAAAGAATGGGGCCATCAAAGAAGGAGGTACCTTTCTCTGAAGGGAGGAGAGAACTTCCACTTTGACTATGACCCTGTCGGAATAAGATCGAAGTAATCCGTAAGCTGTACTTTGGAAATTTATATTCATTAAATAAAAGTTTTTTTTTTTTTAAAAATTAGCATTCACTGGGGAAGTCTTGTGAACACTGCTGACACTCTCAGCCTAAGAAGGAGTATGTCCTGTGACATATTTGTCTCAACCAACAAAGAAGTTGGTTGTCTCAACCAACGAAGGAGTATGTCCTGAGAATATAACAGAGCAGAGGTTGACTGACTACCAAACTGTAACACAGCCTCACAAGAGCTCAGTTCCTGGTTCGAAGAAGGTGATCAACCTCCATTCTATCTGCCTGTTGAAGAAAAGAATTAACTTTCTTTGGCTGAAGATAGCACCACACCCTCAACATTTTTCATACACAAAATTGTTCAGCATTCAATCAAAAAACCAAGAGGGAAAAAGACAGACAATTGGTGGAAATACATTCAAATAATTCAGATACTGAAATTATTCTAAAAAAGCAATAATTCATATGCTCAAGAAAATAAGAGAGTTGTATTTTTTCACCATTCAAGGTTTGTTTGGTGATTTATTTCTGATGACAACTGGATAGTTGATTATGTGGTTACATGTAGATTTTTTGTTATATGGCTACTGATATATAGAATACTCAAAATTATAGATATGCAATATTGGATTTATAATTGGAACTGATTAGGCAAGAAAGTTGGACTGTGCATGTTTGGCGAAGGAATCAGAAATTATATAACACATATTTGATTCAAAGGGCAACTGAGCTGTCCAACATTGGCAGCAGTACATTAGAGGTGGTGGAGTTATTTCATGCTAAAACAATTTAAGATAATGTAAGTACCATGCAGCATCAGGGTATAGCTATAGGAATTTACAAACTATTCCTATTTTTAACTTTAGGAAATGGATGCCCTTTCCAGGCCATCATAATATTAATGTTTTAATCACAGTTCATATAAAAAGCACAAAACACACCACTCAACTAAAGTTCTGTAATAGCCTGGACAACGAAGTGATACAGTATCAGAAAACTTTAAAATTTTAGCTGGTTTGGCTGCTCCAATGTGCATCTGCACTCCATACATGGGCTTCTTCCTCAGCAGTCAGTGTTACCTTCACAATATCTGAGATTTCTGTTCCATCTCAAGGTGCAAGGCACGCTAATGAAAAAATCATCCTTTATTCCAGAGAGACTGCTAATCATCATGGAAATCAGATGAGTTCACTGAGGATTATTTATTTTCCTTTCACAAATCTACCAGAGTCCAGGAGCCCAGCCTTTCAGTCTGATTACCTCATAAGCACTGGCAGCCATCAGTTTCCACCATTCCTTATCTGCCTCAGTGTCCAAATTTGAGTGCAGATTTTCTTTAAAGATTTATTTTATGTATTTTAAAAGCAGAGTTATATATAGAAAGGGAGAGACAGGGAGGGGGAAAGAAAGAGATAGAGAAAGAGAGAGAAAGAGGGAGAAGGAGAAGGACAGAGAGAGAAAATGAGAATGAATCGATCTTCCATCTGCTGATTCATTTCCCAAATGGTCAGATGGAAGCCAGAAGCCAGGAGCTTCAACTGGGTCTCCCACATGAGTGCGGGCCCAAGGACTTGAGCCATCTTTTGCTGCTTTCCCAGGCACATTAGCAGGGAGCTGAATGAGAAGTGGTAAAGCCAGTGTGGTGCCCATATGGGATGTTGGCATCACAGGAGGCGACTTTAACCCCTAAGCCACAGCACTGGCCTCTGGGTGCAGATTCTTTAGGGAGACACCTGCCCCCCATCACTCTATTCCATACATGTACGCTTGAATCTTCAGGGACCCACAAATGACAGCTCAATGAGTAAAACTATCATGGTTATTTATCATGTTTGTGTTGAAATTCTGTCATAATATTCATTTCAAATACATGATTTTTCATTTATATTTTCTTGCTTTGTATATGAAGTAACTATGTATGCTTAACCTTAACTCATGCACAAATTATCTAGACATGCTGTTTGGTTGCTTCTATTTCCTTCTTACATCATTCTCTCTCTCTTTGTTAATTGACCAGCATTGTTTGCTGACACCTACAAAAAGAACTCCAGATTGAGTGATTATTCCTACCATGGAGGTGAGTATAATATTTGTACACAGATGGGATCAGCCTAAGCATCATATCTGTCTGGACACGATTCATCACACTGCATTCACATTAAAGCACTAGAAGAATAAAGGGCATTTGCACATTTGTGGTAGAAGCCTTGGTTTAAGTAGTTCTGGATTTCTTCCCTTTCTTGATTTTCATTATGGGGCTGGAGACCACTGACAACACTTGTGGCTGACTTCCAGCTGTCCATCATAAGGGCCTTTAGCTGTGCATAGTAGAGGATGTTAAGATAGTGGTATTCTCCATATCTCATTTTCTCATTTATCCTTATTTCTTGATCTCTCCTGGATAGATACATCAACCTAGTCTTTTTCTGAAAAATATGTATGCTATTCATTTCAATTCACATTTTTTCATTACTGTCATCCTTTTCTACCTTTTTTCTTAGACTGTGATACATCATTGGGAGACTATTCACATTTTGTTCATTCATCATCAGAAAAATCTTTCTTTAGAATAATAATTCTTTGTGATATGGCATATCCCCGAACTTCTACAATACCTTTTTTTCTATAATGTTCACTGGTAATTACACATGACATTCGATTTTTAGTTTTCTGTTTAAGTATATAGGCTTTATAGTTAAAATTGTAATGTAAGTGTCACTTCTATCTAAACCAACATTATACTTTGTGTTGTCTTGGTGGTGAGTGACTGTTTATTCTACAACTGAGTGTTGTACTGTATCTTTGGTGAAATGGCCATTTTCATGGGCTTAAATATCCCAGTCAGCCCAATATTTGTACTAAATGAACTTGGTCACATGGTAGAGATTAACTTCTTTATACTTTGAGTATATGAAATGCATCAATATATTTTATCACAAATTATATTGCTGATCATTTTACAACAAAATACACTTTGGAAGATCTAATTTTACTATTCCCTCAGGTTCTGTTCAAAAACTTCAAGTGGCTAGTGAATAGCGTATAAAAGTTTTATTGTTCTTATTTTCTTATGGTTTACCCATACTTCCCCTTTTTTCTAACTTAAACCCATTAATTTGAATTGATGATCTAAAACTATTTGAATATATTCATAGTGCAAGATCAATGGAAATGTCTAATAATCAATTAGAATAAATGCAAGATGCTGCTTTTATGAGTACCTTGTTAGTTACCATAATAGTCAAGTCAACTTCCCAGTTAGATTTATTTCAGATTTGTGACATTTTCTAGGTTCTCAATGTTGAAAACATAGAGAATAGTCAGTTAATTGGTTCACTCTTTCCTGTGATGAAATACCACACTTTAGATGACACTGGTCCAGTGGTCTTTTTTTTTCCTCTACTTGTCTTTGATCTTTCAAGCAAATGGAACTCTGTGTGACACCATGAAATCTCCCAAAAATAGTCTTTGATAATAACCTAAGAGCATATTCTGTTATCATTTAGGTGCATCCTTCTTATGTATCACATTATGGAGTAGATGAAGTTTGAAGGGGTATTGCAAGTTCTACTTCACCTAGTTCTGTGTTGTCATAAACTTTAATAGGATGAAATCAACAATGAAGAAGTGATCCAAACTGGCTTGCTTCATGTCTCCTAAGATACTTTGCAGGGTAGTACTTAGGTTAAGTGACTTACTGAAGCCATATAATCATGATGAGTCAGGACTGATATCGAATTATTGATTAATTCCTCCATACTGTATGCCTCCAGACCTACACCTTGTGCTCTATAAGGTGCTCCTGTTCGCATTCCTTACTTCTCTGGTTGTGGTTTTTGTTGCTAAGAAACACTGTTGCTACTGGTGGAGGTTGGGGAATCACTCGGTGGTACACATATTGGAAGTACACTCAATTTCTTCTCTCAACACATTTCTTTTATCAACTTTTTATAAGCCTTACAAATTAAGAATTTTCTCCAGTAATAAAGGAATAACATCCATATGTTTCTCTATATATGAAAAAGCAACATGTATACTGATTAAAAGTATTTTGAAATCATTTGAAATAGTTTTGTCAAATTTCTGTCCTATATGACTTAATTTAGTCATCTAAGAAATATGCATACTGGATTATGTTCAAAGAATGAAGCATAAATAATTAAATTTTGTTATGCAGATAACACATTTTGAGTATTTCCATTGAAAGTCATAAAATAACTTTGTTTAAAACATATTTGTGTTTGTATATGTAAACAGAAACTGTAATGTCATAAATTAATTACTATAATTGAAAAATCTTACATTGCAAATTATTAAAAAGGTGTCATTTAATTACATCAATAATGTGTAGGAAATATAGCTCTTTACTGTCTATCACTACTAACTTCTCTTTGTTTTATTTGCCATGAGCCATGACTTGAGAGGAGGTTGAGAAATACTTAATGATATAAACACTTATATATAAGAAGAAGGTGATGGGAAGAGACATTCTTTTTAAGTATTTCCTTCTGAAGTACCTCAATGCATCTGTTCTTTTTTATTCCTTTAAACTTTTTGTTAACTATTTAGAATACTGGAATAATTTTTCTAGGCCAAAATCATAATGGAAATAGTACCAAGAGGGGAAATGATAGACCACTCCTACTTTTGAATTTAGATACAAATTTTTTTTTTTTTTGACAGGCAGAGTGGACAGTGAGAGAGAGAGAGAGAGACAGAGAGAAAGGTCTTCCTTTGCCGTTGGTTCACCCTCCAATGGCCGCCGCGGTTGGCGCGCTGCGGCTGGCGCACCGCGCTGATCCGATGGCAGGAGCCAGCTGCTTATCCTGGTCTCCCATGGGGTGCAGGGCCCAAGTCTTGGGCCATCCTCCACTGAACTCCCTGGCTACAGCCGAGAGCTGGCCTGGAAGAGGGGCATCCGGGACAGGATCGGTGCCCCGACCGGGACTAGAACCCGGTGTGCCGGCGCCGCAAGGCAGAGGATTAGCCTAGTGAGCCACGGTGCCGGGGCCTAGAAACAAAATTTTAACTAAATAATATCCAACTGAATCTAGAATTAACACAAAATAAACATATTTTCATATATCATGACTAAGTAGCATTCATATAGAAAAGCAAAAGTTGCTTAATATTAATAAAGACTATATAAATGTTACTCAATTCCAACAAATAAAAACAGGATGAGTCATATGATTTTAATAGAAAAATAAAGTATACAACTGATTCATTAGGATTATTCATCAGAGAATAAAAGATCAACTATTCAATAAATGGTAATGGGACAATCAGATGTCCATACAGCAAAAGTGAATTTAGAATCTGTCATTCCATATATAAAATATCAACTACAGGTGGTTTAAGGATCTTAATATTAAAAGTAACTTTAAGCCATTTAGAAAACATGAACAAATGTAATTAATTCTAGGTATAAATGAATTTCTTCAAGACATAAAGAAGAAGTCATATGGCAAATGAGTTGTAAAATTGACTACATCAAAATTAAGACTTTGTAGAACAAAACATACCACAGACATAAAGCATACTGGGAAAGATGGCTGCAATTCATACAATATTCAGTACAAATAATATGAATATATATGAACAAATATAGGTTACAAATAGGAAATTCATAGACAAGACCATCAAGTTTACCTATATATATATATGAAACAATGTTCAACTTCATATGATTTAGGAGACAAACAAAATAATATAGGAAGCCAACATCTTGCCCAGTTGTTTTGGCTTTTGTGAGCTGCACTTTGGTAGTTCCTTCAGCTGCTATGGCTCTGCTTTTTCTCAATGCATTTCTTTTTATATGATTAGATTTTTTGATTTATATAAAAAGAATAAATTTCATGTATTTCATATAAAAGTTTTAAGAGCATGATGATATTTTCTCCCTACCCTCCCTCCTCCTCCTTTTCTAATTTTTTCTTTAATTTTTACGATGACATACTTTGAATTCACTTTATAATAATAAGCTTAAATATCTACTAAATGAAGAATTTGACAACTAGTAGGTAGAAAAACCATTGCTCCTCAAGAGTATAGGCAAGGGCTATAAATAGTAATTAAATCTCAAAATGTAAATTTCACTCGTATGTATTACATGGATTCTATATATTAGCTACCACAAATTAAGGAAAACGTATGATATTTGTCTTTTGGGACAGGTTTATTCCATGAAGCATAACGTTCTCTAGTTGCATCCATTTTGTCCTGAAAGACAAGATTTCATTCTTTTTTATGGCTGAGTAGCATTCTCAGTCTATCATGTGTATATACCATGATTTCTTTATTCAGTCATCAGTTGATGAACATCTAGATTGATTCCATATCATAGCCATTGTGAGTTGAGCTGCCATAAACATGGAGATAAAGATATTTTTTCATATGATGTTTTCATTTCTTTCTTTCTTTCTTTCTTTCTTTCTTTCTTTCTTTCTTTCTTTTCTTTTTTTTTTTTTTTGACAGGCAGAGTGGATAGTGAGAGAGAGAGAGAGAGAGAGAGAGAGAGAGAAAGGTCTTCCTTCCTTGCCGTTGGTTCACCCTCCAATGGCCGCTGCGGGCGGCGCATCGCGCTGATCCGAAGCCAGGAGCCAGGTGCTTCTCCTGGTCTCCCATGCAGGTGCAGGGCCCAAGGACTTGGGCCATCCTCCACTGCCTTCCCGGGCCATAGCAGAGAGCTGGCCTGGAAGAGGGGCAACCAGGATAGAATCCGGTGTGCCGGCGCCTCAAGGAGGAGGATTAGCCTGTGAAGCCATGGCGCCGGCCTTGTTTTCATTTCTTTTTTGGTAAATTCCCAGGAGTGGGATGGCTGAGTCATATGGTAGCTCCATTTTCAGATTTCTGAGGAATTTCCACACTGTCCTATCTAATGTACTAGTTTACATTCCCACCACCAGTGTATTAGGGTACCTTTTCCTCCACATCTTTACCATAATTTGTTATTTTTTTATTTCTGGATGATAGCCACTCTGAGGTGAGTTGAAACCTCAATGTGATTTTGATGGCTAGTCATTCTGAGCATCTTTTCATGTGTCTGTTGCCCATTTGCATTTCATCCTTTGAAAAAGGCTTGTTCATAGTCTTAGCACATTTCTTAACTGGAGCGTTTGTTTTGCTGTTGAGTTTTCTGATCTTATATATTCTGGATATTAATGCTTTATCAGATGCATAATTTGGAAATATTTTCTTCCATTTGTTTGTGGCCTCTTTTTTAAAGATTTATTTATTTATTTATTTTTAAAGATTTATTTTATTTACTTGAAAGACAGAGTACAGAGAGAGGCAGAGAGAGAGAGGTCTTCCATCCACTGGTTGACTACCCTGATGGCTGCAATGGCTGGAGCTGAGCCAATCCGGCCAGGAGTCAGGAGCTTCTTCCAGGTCTCCCACGTGGGTTCAGGGGCCCAAGGACTTGGGCCATCTTCTACTGCTATTCCAGGCCATAGCAGAGAGCTGGACCAGAAGAGGAGCTGTTGGGACTAGAACCGGTGCCCATATGGGATGCTGGCGCTTCAGGCCAGGGCTTTAACCCAGTGTGCCACAGCACTGGCCCCTATTTATTTGTTTGAAAGGTAGAGTTACAGAGAGGAAGAGGCAGAGGCAGAAGTGGAGAGACAGAGAGGGAGAGATCTTCCATCCATTGGTTCACTCCCCAGATGGCTGCAACAATTAGAGCTGAGCTGATCCAAAGCCAGGAGCCAGAAGCCTCTTCTGGGTCACTCATGGGGGTGCAGAGGCCCAAGATCTTGGGCCGTCTTCCACTGCTTTCTGAGGCCATAGCTGAGAGCTAGATCAGAAGTATAGCAGCCAGGTCTTGAACTGCCGGCCAAATGGGATGCTAGCATTGCAGGCAGCAGCTTTACCTACTATGCCACAGTACCAGCCCCTGTCTGTTGACTCTTTACCTAGTTGAGTGTTTTCTTTCCTTTGCTGTACAGAAGCTTCTTAGCTTTATGCAATCCCATTTGTCTATTTCTGCATTTATTGACTGTGCTTCTGGGTTCTTATCCAAGAGGTGTTTGCCTATGCTAATGTCTTGCAATGTTTCCTCTAGTAATTTGATGGTTTCAGGTCTTAGGTTTAGATCTCTGATCCATTTTGAGTTGATTTTTCTATAGGGTGTAAGGTGGGGGTCTTGTTTCATACTTCTGCATGCAGGAATTAAAATTTGCCAACACAATTTGTTGAACAGACTGCCCTTTCTCCAAGTAGTGATTTTGTCTCATGTGTTAAAGATTGGTAGCTTGTAGATATTTAGATTAATTTCTGATGTTTCTAGTCTGTTCCATAGGCCCACATGCCTATTCTTGGGCCAGTACCAAGTTATTTTGATTGTAACTGCCCTGTGATATGTCTTGAAATCCAATATTTTGAGGCCTCCATCTTTATTTTTATTGTTTAGGATTGCTTTAGCTATTCAGCATATCTTGTGATTCCATAGGAACTGAAAGTTGTTCTTTTCAATATCTGAGAAGAACATCTATGTTATTTTGAGTGGGATTATGTTGCATCTGTAAATTGCTTTGGGAAGTATGGACATTTTGATGATATCAACTCTTCCAATCCATTAACATGGAAGTTTGGCCAATTTAATGTATATCATGTTGGATGTGGCTTTTATCTTCTCTGAGGACCATAGACCTTTCAGTTAATGTTTCATGAAAGCATGTTTTCATATTTCCAAGACCATATGCTTCCTTCTAGCAAAGCATACACTGTATCCCTGATATCTTTCTGATGGTTGGCAGCAGGAAGTATGGAGTGAAGACATTTTCCTAGTTTCTCTACTTGATTTTATATATAACCCTTCCTTAAATTGCTTACTTCCTTTCTGCACCCATAACCCATAGAAGAGGAAATGTTTAGGTTGAACTAAAGGAGAGGTAGAGAAAAGGAGGAATAATAGCCAAGGGTAAAAGAACTAACAAATGGATTATGCAATGAAGGAAATCCAATATTATACTAATGCCTTGAGAATGGTTCAAAACAAGAAATAGTATTGTCTTTTGGCTCAAGTGTACTAGAAGCCTGAAGTCATATGTTGCACAGATCATTCGTGTTTTTGAAATCTCACAAGATTGCAAGCCTGAGTGGAATTGCACTGGAAGATATTTTCATCACATGGTAAGGTGGTAGACTTTATTAATTTTTAAAAATCAGTTAGGATTTTGGTAATGTTTCAGTATGTTTTAAGTTAGTTTTGGAAAGGTGGGATATTTGCACAGTACAATGTCTTCAAACTCTATAGTTTTACTAATACTAGAAACCTGGTTTTTAATGATAACATTAGCTTATTTTTGTATTTGTTTTGGGGGTAATCTTCACTATTTACTTGTGCATTACCTTTTATTGTGGTCCTTGTTTGCTATTGTTATGAGAAAAGATATTTTTACTTTTTGTGTTTTGTAACTGAAAGGAGTGATGATGTATGATGACAATGAATTATGGCCTGGTTGGTCAGGTTTGAAAATAGATTCCAAGCCTAGTTTTCTTGGCTAAAGAACATACTATTCCCAAAGATTATTCTTATCCTTATATTTTGAAATATTTTCGTGTACTTTAATACTTTTCCTTTTCAAAGTAAGCATACTGAGATGTTGTAGGAACATTATATTCGCTGGCATTTAATCTGTAAAACTTTCTTAATAGAATTGTTAAAGTTTCTCAGTTTATTAACTCATACCAACTATGTTTTTCAGAATCATAATATGTAGTTAGAACTCAAAGCTATTAAGAAAAAGAGAAGCTGAATAAGACAGGTTAACTTTCTGTCATAAACACCTTTATGACCTTTAGACTTGTCTTTCTCTCTAGCTAAAACTCATTATCATTAAGAAATACTGCAACATGACTTTTTTTTTTTAAAGGCAGAGTGGATAGTGAGAGAGAGCGAGAGAGAGACAGAGAGAAAGGTCTTCCTTTTTGCCATTGGTTCACCCTCCAATGGCTGCTGCGGCCGGCGCGCTGTGGCCGGCGCACCGCACTGATCCGATGGCAGGAGCCAGGTGCTTCTCCTGGTCTCCCATGGGGTGCAGAGCCCAAGGACCTGGGCCATCCTCCACTGCACTCCCGGGCCACAGCAGAGAGTTGGCCTGGAAGAGGGGCAACTGGGACAGAATCTGGCGCCCCGACTGGGACTAGAACCCGGTGTGCTGGCGCCACAAGGCGGAGGATTAGCCTGTTGAGCCACGGTGCCGGCTTGCAATATGACTTATTTTGAAGTTCTGTTAACCAAGAAAGCACTTAATAACAAAAGAGTATAAGTTTTCTTAAATGCATTAAATACTTTTCTTAATCATGATTGTAATAAAATCCTTAAAAATATAGTGAACTAATAAAACTGTTTACCAGCTTCCTTTCTTTGATGGCTATCATTTAACTATGTCTGTGAAAGTCAATAAACAAATACCTTCTCTTTTTATTATTTAGAAGTTTCCAACCATTTTTCAGTGTTTGTTTCTTTTGTGTAACAGGTATTTCACACTTTTTAAGAGTTTTAGCTCTTGGCTCTGCTCCCTGCTCTCTTGGCCTCTCTTGGCTTCTCTCCTCCTCTCGTCTCTCTTCTCCCTCCTCTCTGTCTCTCTCTCTTACAGTCTCCTTTTCTTTTTCCTTCGCCGCCCCTTCACTCCGGTCTGTTGGGTGTTCCCCAATAAACCCTTTCCCTTAAAAAAAAAAAGAGTTTTAATGGAAAGAGCCAAAGGGATCACATAAACAAGATAGTGTCTGCAAATACTAACTGATAGAATTAAAAAGGAGAGAACGATCCAACATGTGAAGTGGGATACACAATGGACTCATAGAATGGCAGATGTCCTAAACAGCACTCTGGCCTCAGAATCAGCCCTTAAGGCATTCAGATCTGGCTCAAGAGCCCATGAGAGCATTTTAGGCATGGAAAGCCAAGACATTCTGGCAAAAACAAAAAACAAAACAAAACAAAACTAAACTAAATGAAAGATCTCTGTGAGCGAGATCCCATTGGAAAGAACGGGGCCATCAAAGAAGGAGGTACCTTTCTCTGAAGGGAAGAGAGAACTTCCACTTTGACTATGACCCTATCGGACTAAGATCAAAGTCGGCGAACTCAAAAGGCTTCCATAGCCTTGGCAACTCATGACAAGAGTGTAGGGTGATTACTGATGCCACAAACAAGAGTGCCAATTTGTTAAGTCAACAACAGGAGTCACTGTGCACTTACTCCTCATGTAGAATCTCTGTCCTTAATGTGTTATACAATGTGAATTAATGCTATTGTCAAACAGTATTTTTCACTTTGTGTTTCTGTGTGGGTGCAAACTGTTGAAATCTTTACTTACTATACACTAAATTGATCTTCTGTATATAAAGAGAATTGAAAATGAATCTTGATGTGAATGGAATGTGAGAGGAAGCGGGAGATGGGAGGATTGTGGGTGGGAGGGAAGTTATGGGGGGAAAAAGCCACTGTAATCCATAAGCTGTACTTTGGAAATTTATATTTGTTAAATAAAAGTTTAAAAAAAGAAAAAAAGAGTTTTAATGGAAATGTTCATTTTGCTAATTTGAAAAATAAAAGTAGCCCATTTTATGTTCATTTTTATCTACAATGACCTTGTTCTGCTGTTTGAACTATCGCATTATAAACTGGACATTTGCGCTTTGCTATCCAAACAACAGAAAAAGGTTTGTGGCCAGATTTAGCATAGCTCAGGAAACCCATTTAGAATGTAGACTTTGTGTAGAAGTATCAGTTCTGAAGCAACCAGTATCAGGTAAACTGGTCTTGGCATCATGTATTTAATCTCCAAAGGAGTTATTTTATTGTAAGTTAGAAAACAGTTTACTTGGAAGGATAAAATTATCAATATTCATGTCATATCACTTTTAAAATATTTGAAGCATTTGAATTTTATATTTATGAAAATGTTTTATTATGTAAAATATGATGTTTTGAAGTATATACGCTTTGTGGAATGACATAACTTATAATTTATATATGTTTTGAAATAACAAAGTCATATACATTACTTCACATAGTTATTTTTGTGGTGGCAAACTTTCATCCACTCAGCACTTTTCAAGAATACATTACTAACTACAGTCACCACATTGTACAGTATATCTCTTGAATTTATTCCTTCTATCTTACTAGGTTTTTGTATTCTTTGATCAAAATCCCCAACCGACCATCCTTCACCACCCAAGGCTCTGGTAGCTACCATTCTGTCCTCTGTGTCTATGAAACAAACTTAAAAAATACATTCTTGGGGCCAGTGCTATGGTGTAGAAGATTAAGCCTCTGCCTTCAGTGCTGACATCCCACTGGGCACCGGTTCGAGTACTAGCTGCTTCATTTCCGATCCAGGCCCTTCTAATGCTCCTGGAAAAGCAGCGGAGATAGCCTAAGTGTTTGGACTCCTGCACCCTTGAGGGAGACTCTGAAGAAGTTCCTGGCTCCTGACTTTGGCCTGGCTCAGCTCCAGCTCTTTCAGCCATATGGGGAGTGAATCAGAAGATGGAAGAGCTATCCTTCTCTTTCTCTGTATCTCTGCCTTTCGAATAAATAAATAAATCTTTTTTAAAAAATACATTCGTTATTGATGGACACTTAAGCTGATCATATCTTGACCATTATAAATAATACTACAATAATCATAATCATGCAGATAGCTCTTAAACACATTGATTTTATTCCCTTTGTGTATTCATGTGTAGTGGGATTGATGGATCATGTGGTAGTTCTATTTTTAGTTTTTGGAGAAAGTTCTATTTTTTTTCCCATAGTAGCTGTACTATTTTACTTTCCTACTAGCAGGGTGTCTACATCTCCTGCCAATGTATATTATTTTTCATAACAGCCATCCTAACAGATATGTGGCAGTGTTTCATTGTGGTTTTAAATTGAATTTCCCTGGTAATTAGTGATGTTGACCATTTTTCATTTATCTGTTGGTATTTGTGTGGAATTCTGAGAAATGTTGATTCAGATCTTTAGCCTATTTTTAAATTGGGTTATTTGTTTCCTTTGTATTGAATTATTTCACATGCTCATATGTCTGTTTATTAACTTCTTATCAAATTCATAGTTTGGTAATATTTTCTTTCATTTTGTAGGTTGTCTCTACTCTGTCAATTGTTTCCTTTGATATGTAGATGCACTTTAATTTGATGTAATATCATTTGTCTATTTTTGCTTTAGTTGCCTGTATTTTTGGGGTCATGTGTAAAAAATCATAATAGAGGTTATTCTGGGAGTTTATTATCATTCAGAAAACTCATGTATGCTTTTCTCTTGTGTCCTTCCACTTGCCAACCTTTGGTCTACATAACATTCATGCAAATATGTTAGGGAACTCCTTGAACATTCTATACATGAAGCCTACAAAATTAATTAATTCAAGAGACATTCACTTTTACCATTAAATTACCATAATAATTCTTACCACCTGCTGTTATTATGCTTTGTAACCATAGAGACTTTTACAACAGTGTAGACATGTCACAATTTAATGACATTTCTAAAACTTTCTTATCTTTACTATACACAGTAAAAATGATTAAGTGGCAACAAAGTCTAAGAAACAATAGCTTCCATTAATTTTAGTACTACTCAAGAGAGGAAATAGGAAACCAGTAACAAATAGACTTAATAGCAAGAAATCAGAAGATATGGACTACACTACTAAAAAGCTAGAATGAAGAATTAGATTCCATTGAGCACCAGTGACATAAAACACTCTGTTTAATTGATCGATTGGGGGACTAAGCCAGACAGGTAAGCCTTTCAGGCTTCTAGGCTTCTTTCCAATTCTACACCTGAGGAAGTCGAAAAGCCTTTATTTTAATAGCTCAGTAAATGATAGTTATCTGGTACCTTAGGCTCACAGGAGAGAGTTGCTATGGAGTTAAAAAGGATTATAATGGCACCATAGAGGAAGTTGGGGCTTATACACTGATACCCAAGGAGCTGGATTTGAGTCTGCCCTACAGGAATGGGCCTGAGAGAAACCTTTATATAAAGATCCAGATGAAATCAAATCTGACCATATTCAACTAACACTGAAAAACTGATACATTTTTAGTTATGGAGCACCTCTTTTGACCTCAAAGAATTATAAAATATAGTATGTAGTTATTGAATGATGACTATACACTATGCTTACAACAAATACTTGCTAAAATTCCTATTTAAACTGAAATTTCAAGGAGGGAAAAACAACTACTGAACATATCACATGCATTTGTGTGCACACATTTTGTTTTTTCAAGTCACTGCCACACTTAAAGCATTCCAATTATAAATACATACATATACACACACACATTTAAAGCTTATTTACTGTTAGGAAGTTACGGCTTTAAAAATTTAGACACTCCCATGACCAACAAACACGTTTCATTCATTTAGTCCTACAGTTAAAGTAGAAACATAATTCTTTGTGAATATCCAATGATATCCACAATTGACAGACACACGAATTGCTAGACAATCACTGGTAGCTAAATTTGACTGTCATAGCAAACATGAACAAACGAGTGTTTTCCCTATCTCATGACTTAAGGCAGCCCAGCTAGGAATTCATGGTGATATAAAGAAGTGAAGATATAATTGTTAGGACAGACACATTTGATAGGGTGGGAGGGTTTTTAAGAAAACAAATGGAACTTCTACAGCTGAGAGCCTAGGTGCAATCTGATGGAGAATGTCTGTGTTCAGATATCACCACGCTCCCTTGGTTCTCTTTAAATTAGAAAAGGCAAGAAAGGGGTAAGGATCATGTTGAAGCATTATATTTAAATGTTGGAATGCCAGAAGGAAGGTGAGGGGAAGTGGAGAGGGACTCTAGAATCCATGTATTTTCCTTATTGGCGATAGATATCCATGCATAGCTAGTCCTAACCATCCAGCTAACTCAGAGAGTGCTCTGTCAGAAGGAGGTGGGAAGAAGAAATGGATGTTATTTCATTGTTATGTGGCACTTTTCAGTACCAAGTCTTTTACATAAAACCACATTATGTCAAAGAATTTAATCACGACAGCAGCTTTCTGAGGAAATAAGGTCCAGAGATTTAAAACTTTGCATGAATTCTCATGGCCAGTGCTAGCAGGATTCTGACCTATGTCAGGTGTGGCCAATGCCACAAGCTATAAATGCTCTTCTTATCTATTTCTGTTTCTCAAAGCCAAACAAATTACACAAATTGCCCTAGGGGTAATAAGTAAAACTGAAGTCTATTGATAAAAATTGAAACAACTAGAGGAGAGGTAAACAAATTGATGCTGGAGGGCAAGGCAGGAGTCCAATTGGCAGATCTGGGGGCAGTTCCTTGAAGTCAAGAATTAGTACAGGACGCTTCATGAAAAAGGACCCTGGAACACAGTGACAGATTTGCCTCCTGTCAGAGCTCAGAGCTGGATTTGAGAACAGGCTGGAGGGCTTAGAGTTCAAATCACAATGATGTCAGTTCGGGGTGTGGGGCTATATAAAGGAAGGAAAATAGTATTTGGTGTATGTAAACTAAGGGAGGGTGATCAGATTGATAATAGTTTCTCAGATAAAGAGTGAAATTACTACTTAAGGCACAGTGAAAGTTATGCATTGGTGAATTGCCTGTGGCCCACATTTTCAATCATCAGTTCTAAGGAGTATATAGTTCATAGATTAAAAGATCATATATTTGTGCAGATAGATAGATAGCTACCAGCAGTGCATCATTTTCCAGAATCTCCTGGATGCCAAAATTTATGACCATAGCCTTTAACAAGCTACCACATGTGAGTGGTTATATTGCAGCTGTAATGCTGTTGAGACAATGTTTTTAGGCTGAATTCTTCCCATTGATTTATTTTCCTTGCTTCCTTTTTATTATTAAAATTTTCAACAAACTTGAAATGAGTTCTGAAGTATATCCTTCTAAAACTGTGAGAGTTATTGAGAAATTTGGGATTTCTCAGGTGTAAAGAGACCATTAAGTTGCCTATTAACTTCATTAAGGCAAGGAAAATCAAACAGAAAATGATCATTTTTTAAAACCTTTGTTTCATGCGACACAGAGACTTTTTCTTCTACCTGAATTCATACCCTTTGTAATACTTCCTTTTATTTCTTTCTAAAAATAACTTTTTTGACAGAGTCCTGAGGGTCTCTGACATGAGGATAGAATACTTCCACTTAAATTCAAATTGTTTGAATGGGACCAGCATAGAAGGGTTACTTGGACATATTCTCAAGATCAATTAGTTTCTCTTTTTATTCGGTAAATCCCATCATATCCTTTAGGAAGGAAAAGAGCAGAGAGAGGACTGACGTGTATTGGTGAGAATGAACTTTGCTCAGCCCAAAAGACTCTGGTCCTTTATCTCCAATGGACTGCTGTTGAAGCAGAAGCAGACGGCACAACATCAGGCCAGACTGCACAGACGGTTTGCACATAGCAACTTGCAACCGTACCCTGGGTGTGAGCAAGTGCCTGTGTGTGACCATGTGAGAGGTCGGGGGTTGACAAACAGTGCTGTTTGGAGCTGCCAGCATCTTTTTTCCCAAAAGACCTTGTGGAAACTTTATTTCAACCCAGGATCTTTGTCTCCTTGGTAGAAATCAATCAGGGTTGCCCGGAAATTTAATTGAAATGAAAAAGATAGAGAAGTTAAGAACAGAGTGAAAAAAATACAAAAAAAATTGAAATGTTTATGTATTTTTTATTTTATTTATTTTTTTAAAAGATTTTTTTATTTATTTGAAAGAGTTACACAGAGAAAGAAGGAGAGGCAGAGAGAGGTCTTCCATCTGCTGGTTCACTCCCCAATTGGCCGCAACGGCTGGAGCTGTACCAACCTGAAGCTGCACTGATCTGAAGCCAGGAACCAGGAACTTCTTCCGGGTCTCCTACATGGGTGCAGGGGTCCAAGGACTTTGGCCATCCTCTACTGCTCTCCCAGGCCACAGCAAAGAGCTGGGTCGGAAGTGGAGCAGCCACTGCAGGCAGGATCTTTACCCACTAAGCTACAGTGCTGCCCCTTATGTAATTTATTTTAAAAACATGAAAGAGGATAACATTGCAATTCTGATTATACAAAGAGAACTTAATTTTATTTGGAAAAAAGGACTGAAAATTTTTAGAGATTTTGTTAGAAAAATTGAGGCATAGTGGCCTGGCCAGAAGCTTTGCCTCTTTCTAACAGTCTCATTGTTACTTTTTGTTCATTCAATATAATGGATGGCGCTGCTGAGTTAGGTAAAATGCGTGTTCCAAGACTTATTCTAAGTATTTCACATACAATATTTTATTTTATACATTCAGAAGCCTCAAGTCCCATTTTACACATTCAAATATGAAGCCCAGAGGGAAAGATAAGTTTCAATAAAGCAAACAAGGAACAGAACCTTTGAATTCAGCGTAAGAGCGTGTAGTTTACCAACTAATCTGATAAAATCTCCACTGGCCTGAAATAACTCTCCCTCCTACTGGACTTTGAATTTGTCCTATGTGCCTTAACACCTGCCATGCATTGCAGTAATTATGTGCACATTTTCTCTCTTTAATAGCAGGAATAACACCTCAATCATGCTTTTAACTCCTCTACTGTCAGTCATATGTCATTCATTCAACACTTGTTGATGAATGAATAATGAAGCATTTCATTTTGTGAGAGAGCTTTTGAAAAAAGAAAATGTGAAAAAAAAATCATATCTGAAGTAAAAGAAAACTCTTCAAAAGGTCGAATAATAAAATAACTCTGGCTCAGTTTATTGTTCATGTATGACAGTTTCTTTGAAACGAGATCATCAAATCTGGCCAAAATTTCAAAGTAGACAGGGTGAATATTCAGTTTTGGACACACAGATAACATTATTCCTAACTACTTAGTTACTAAGTAATAGAAATTGCCTTTATTGTGTAGTGCTATATTTCACTGGCATGACTTACATTGTGGAAGTGGTGGAATTGTGAAATATTCTTGAAGTGGATGGAAATATGAAAGTGATGGAAATAATAGATAACATTACTTTGGAAAACCTAATTTATATATTTTTGCAAAGAAAATAGACAACTGGTATTTATCCATTTATGTATGGCATTTATATATGCATATTATAACATATATACTGGCTTATATATATGCATATTTTAGAGAAATTATAAAATATAGAAAGCTTAAGAAAATTGAAAATTATCTACAAAGTATGCACATGTAAAATTGATGATATCCTAATAAGGTTTGGAGTTTAATATTTCTGTCAATGCTAATTTATCGTTTTTTTATTTATTTTTATTTATTTATTTTTTTGACAGGCAGAGTGGATAGTGAGAGAGAGACAGAGAGAAAGGTCTTCCTTTTTGCCATTGATTCACCCTCCAATGGCTGCTGTGGCTAGCACATCGTGCTGATCCGAAGCCAGGAGCCAGGTGTTTCTCCTGGTCTCCCATGGGGTGCAGGGCCCAAGCACTTGGGCCATCCTCCACTGCCTTCCCGGGCCATAGCAGAGAGCTGGCCTGGAAGAGGGACAACCAGGACAGAATCCAGCGCCCCAACTGGGACTAGAACCCGGTGTGCAGGCGCCGCAAGGCGGAGGATTAGCCTGTTAAGCTACGGCGCTGGCTAATTTATCGGTTTTGAAAGTGGACCATATTTATGATGTTTAACTGTGGAAAGTGGGATGAAGAATACATAGGGATTCTCCATATATTTTTGTGGTCTCTTGTGAGTCTTAAATTATTTAAACTAAAAAGTTAAAAAAAAAAAAAGGTTAAGTCCACTTCCCAGAGATAATAACTGTTGGAATTGTTTTAAGTCTTCCAGTATTAAAGAAAATACAAGAATCTCTTTTTCAGAACTATCTGGGTTTGGGTGGAGTTGCAGAGTTTGATCTTAGATGTGTCTGTCAATCTGTGTTTATATCTATATACCTACCTATTTGTCATCTAGTTATCTATCCCCCTTCTACCCATCTACCTACCTACAGTAGAATGGGTAAATTTAAAGGATGGTCTATAATAAAGAAAATAACACTCATTTAATCAGAGTAGTTTATGTGCATTTTTACTACAGAAAGATTCTCTATCAAATAAGCTACAATTCATCCGATATTTTTCTTGTCTATATTTCAGTCCTCTCCATATCAAAGGGGCATTGTATAAAGCAACTCCATCCCATGGTGAACACAACTTGAGAAATGACTTGAGAGAAAGGAAAGTGAAGATTTATTGTTATTCATAATAAACTGGGTTCTCTGATGCTTTCCCAAGATAGTGTCATCTGATTTTTCTATTTTATAAGATCATGTGTTTGTAACAGTTCGGTATAATTTTCTCCTTTATTCCAGTTAACTTTTAATTTTTTTTTCTCTGCATTTGAAAAACAGAGACAGATTGGAGTACCAGGGGACAGACAGAGATCTCCCCATTTGCTTGTTCACACCTCAAATGGCTGCACAACAGGCTGAACTCCGGAGCTCAGCGCCTCCTATGTGGATACAGGAACTGAACTGCTTCAGCTGCCACCTGCTGCCTCCCAGGAAGCTGGAATTGGAAGTAGAGCTGGGACTCAAACTCAGTTACTCCAATATGGGAAGTAGGCCTCTCAAACTGCTACGTCCAATACTCACTCCCCATTAACATTTTATACACAAATCTGTGAATTAAAACATGAGTTTCTTCATGACATAGCCATGTCTTATTTATTTCTGTTTCTGTGCAGATCACAGGATGATGGATGCAGAAGGGATTATGGTTTGCTTATATACAACTCCTTTCCTCTCTTTATTTTGTAGAAGACAATAATTCAGTATAGAGGAAATAGAAAGAAATTATGTAGGAAATGAATTCTATAGCTGAATCTTAGAAAAGTAGCATTCTTTTCTGGAGACTCTCAAGAAGAATATTCCCAAGCGGGACCTGTGAACTTCTGGTAAAAATTTCTCTCTTATCTGAACGTAGATTGTTCCTAGGTTCTGTAATTCCAAAGTGAAGCATTCTGGAGTCACTGCTCCATCTCCTGTAGGATAACTGTCCTGCAAAATGGGATAATGAGTAACATACATGCATCTTGAAAGTAGCATTCACTAGCATTGGGTGAGGCTGGACTCCGAGCAATTGGTTTGCCAGGATGGGCAAAGAAACCCAGAATCTTAAAGTAGCACCAGATCAAATGCTGCTGGATTTCTGATCTGAGATGGAAAACAAGAATGGCAAAGCTGGTAAGGTGGAGATCAGAGGCCCTTTGTCTAAGTCTAAGTCTAAGTCTAAGTCTAAGTCTCCCTGATAGAATTTTCAGAACACACAGTTATTTTTCATGGGTATTGATTGCAAAAGATTCAAGCTCACTGTGCAATTATTGTAATGAAATGTCACATTTCACACACACACACATACATGCTCAAGCAGATGTTCTTTGGAGCTTCTGTTTCTGTTATGATACTCTCAAAAGTTTCTCCCTGAAGAGAATAAAATATGACCAGAGAATGCAAAACAACATTGCATCTTCATAACCGAACTTGATTTTTCTTTTAAGTGTATTTTAAGTAGGTCTAAGTATAGTTATGTATGTTGATAAATTAATATCTATTAATTTTTTGAAAGCTATAGTTTATATCTCAGCAGTTATTAAGGATCAATCTATTAGGATAAAATTTAAAAAGTCTTTATTCTCCTCCAATTAATACACCGTTGAAGTTATAAAACAATAAAGAGCCACTAAATATTTGGTTGGAAAAGCTAGGACTTATTGTAAGTAAAATAGATGCTTAAAATAGTTAGACATAACATAGTTAAATGAGGCAGTAGCAATTCTTTGGGCTTAGATAGTTTCTTTTGAATTTTGTAAAGATTTATTTTATTTATTTGAAAGACAGAGTTACAAAGAGAGGTAGAGCCAGAGAGAGAGAGAGAGAGAGAGAGATCTTCCATTACTCCCGAAATGACTGCAATGGTCGGAGCTGCACCCATCAAAAGCCAGGAACCAGGAGCTTCTTCAGGGTTTCCCATGTGGGTACAGGGGCCCAAGAACCTGGGCCATCTTCTACTGCTTCCCCAGGCCATATCAGAGAGCTGGATCTGAAGTGGATTACTTAGGACTCAAACTGGCGCCCATATCTGATGCTGGCACTTCAGGCCAGGGCTTTAACCAGCTGTGCCAGAGCACTGGCTCCTAAATAGGTTCTTAGAGATGTAGATGTGTTGGTTTACTTTGCATGACAACTAATCAACAAATGTTGGGAATGTGTACAAGATTAAGTAAAATATTTTATTCTCTATGTAACTTTTAGATTATGCATATATTAATTTTATGTAATTTCCAAAACATAATCACAGTGAATACATACATAAAACATACTCTAGGGGATATGTACACACACACACACATTTAAGGTAAAGATCAATTTCATCTTGTTACTGGAACCCATTCTTAATAAGATAAGGTAACCTAAATCAATGCTTTAGGTAGTCCTCTGTCTTCATACGTTCTATGCTGCTATAACAAAATACCTGAGACTGAGCAATTTATGAAGAACAGAAATTCATTCCCTTATAGCTCAATATGCTGAGAAGTTCAAGATCAAAGCAGCATCCAATTTGGTGTCTGGTAAGAGCCCATTCTGTTTCCAAGATGGTGCTTTGTTGCTGGGTCCTCTTGTGATAAAAAGACAAAAAGGGCCTAAGCTATTTCCCCCAGCCCTTTTAGAAGAGTCTCATCCAACAAGAGGACAGACCCTCATGACTTAATCACTTCCTAGTGGGTCCCACTTCTGAAGGCCATTGCAATAGGGAATACATCTAAACACAAAGGTTGGATGGAACATATGAAAACTAAACCAATCTCTCAGTCTGCCTGTTATTTTTTAAACATATCTCTTAGTCTACCTGTTATTTTTTAAACCAATCTCTCAGTCTGCCTGTTATTTTGCCACATAGCTTAGAGAACTATTTTGTGCTACTGGAAAAGCAATATGAAAGAATTAGACACTGCTTATTCATGGAGGACTGTTAGGGAAGTCTGTGGACAAATGAAGAATCAATGCCAATGTTTTTATCAATTACTCTCAAATTCTTAAAGGTAACCAGAAATGTAAATATGTAGATATTTACCTGGACTCCCTTGAAATTTAATACATGCTGCTAATTAGATTTTTTATATTTATTTATTTACTGGAATGTCAGAGTCACAGATAGTGGGAGAGACAGAGAACACCACTGAATGAGTGAGAGATCTTTCATCCATTGGCTCATGCCCCAAATGGACACAACAACTTGGTTAGGCCAGGCTGAAGACAGGAGCCAGGAGCTTCTTCTGGGTCTCCCATATAGGTGCAGGCATGCAATAACTTGGTCCATCCTCTGCTGCTTTCTCAGGTGCATTGACAGGGAGCTGGATTGGAAGTGGAGCATCCAGGATTTGAGCTAGTGCCCATATAGGGTGCTGGCACTGCAAGTCCTGGCTTAACCCACTGTGCCACAGAGCTGGCCCCTGGATTTAAGAATATATACTGTGGTTTTATTTTCTTTTTTTTCCCAAAGATTTATCTATCTATGTGAAAGGCAGAGTTACAGAGAGAGAAGGAGAGGCAGAGAGAGAGAGAGAGAGAGAGAGAGAGAGAGAGAGAGATGCCCTCTATCCACTGTTTACTCCCCAGTTGACCACAACAGCTGGAGCTGCACTGATCCGAAGGCAGGTACCAGAATCTTCCTCCAGGTCTTCCCACATGGATGAAGGGGCCCAAGGACTTGGGCCATCCTCCACTGTTTTCCCAGGCCACAGCAGAAAGCTAGGTGGGAAGTGGAGCATCTAGCACTAAAACCGGCACCCATATGGGATGCTGGCACTGCAGGCAGCGGCTTTACCTGCTATGCCACAGTGCCAGCCCCTGTGGTTTTCAAAATATAATTCACAGAATATAATACTTCGGTGTTACCTGGTTATAGCCCTTGAGACTTACATTACTGCCTTTTCATTTGAGTAGGAAAACAAACAATATTTTATAATAATTATTATTTCCTCTCATTCATACTATGTTAAAAGTACAGAATTTTCTTAAAAAATATATTTTTGCACTTTTGCCTTTAGTCAGTGGTGTTAGTTTTCCTCCTTCATTTAAGTTTATCCAGTACCAGTGTGTTTCAAAATGCTGATTTCCAACTGGTTTTCTCAGTTTTCTAGCATTACTTGGATTTGTAGATTATTTGGAAGACTGGGACCAATGTGTCTTAACTAAAGGCATTTACAGTATTGAGATCATAAATTAGACTTATAATTTCTAAATTAACTTTGACTTGGGCATTTAACCTACCTGTGAATTTTATGACACTTTCCTATTAAAAGGGGGAAAGAGAAAATATAAACTGCTGCAAGATGATTGCTACTTCCTCCGTCGCAAATGGTAGGAAGCATAAAGATTTTATTTTCCTCAGAAACTACTACTACTTATAAAGCTCATCCATCACATGTAATGAGAGCTGTCAGGAATATTTAGTGAGAAATAGCTGCTTGATATGCTAATAGAAGCCCCTTAGTGAATTCATTTTGTTCTGCTTCTTGACATTAATGGTTTTCATAATCTAATGAATGATGTGTGCAATAGAAGTAAGACCACAGGGAAAGATCATATAAAGTTAAAGCAGGGAAAAATCTCTATCAGTATTTGCATTTATTTAGTAGGATACGTTTTATGTATATCCATATTTACCTTGACTTTCATTGATTTCCATTTTAAAATATGGTTTGGAATTAGGAAGTCTAGTTTACTTACTGCCAGTTTGTTTTCCCTAATAATGCAATTGCTTTGACTCCTTGCTTGGTCTGATTAGCACAATGTTAGTGAGCAGTCATCTCTCACATCCTTATAAGTAGATGAAAATTTTGTGTCTTTAACGTGCTACTGATTTATAAGGAAGAGGCAGTTGGAGCCATGGAAGTGCTGCTGAGGGAATCAATAATAATTTGATTGGCTAAATCACAAGTACCATTCTGAGCTCTATTCTCTAGAGCTATGTTTGTGATTAATTTATATGAACTTCCTTTACAGCATGGCTTTAAAAACAGAATAGATGCACATATTTGTCAGGGACAGTTAAGTATGATGCCGCCTGAGAGAGGAGCGGAAAATGAGCTCTCAGTGTTCCTTTTTGTCTTATTATAATATGAATCTATACTAATCAAAATGGAGTCACTCAAATAACTAGTTAGGAAAGGAGATTGCAAATGGTTATAGATACAAGAAACCTTAAATTAGGGAAATCCCTAACATTTCTCAGCAGGTTCTAACATTTTTTGAAACAAAGTATTTAAAAAGATATAATTCTTTCAACATAAGTATTACAATAAACACATTTTAGATGTTAATTAAAACCAAAAGTGTTTCTTTAGCTAATGAAGTACTGGATGCATTTGAAATATTATTTTTCACTATTAATATCTTGTAAGCAATTGTGAAAAAATAATACAGTTGAAAAGATCATATGTGGTTTTGGTTTTGTGATGCAGTGGGTTAAGTCACCACTTGCAATGCTGGCATCTCATATAGGAGCACAGCTTCACGTCCTGGCTGTTAAACTTCACATCTAGCTCCCTGCTAATGCCTGGGAAGACAGTGGAAACTGGCCCAAGAACTTGGGTGCTGCCTGACACCCATATTTGAGATCTGGGTGGCGTTTCCTAGCTTAAGGCTTCATCCTGGCCCAGATCTGGCTATTGTCATCATTTGGGGAGTGAACCAGTAGATGGAAGGTCTCTCTTTCCTCTTTCTCTCTGTCTCTTGTGCTCTGTTACTCTGTCTTTCAAATAAATAAGTAAATCTTTATAATAATATTGGATACAAGAAAGATCTTACTATGCTGAGTAGTATGATGAAATCGTGTGCTATGATTTCTGTCCTACTCTGGTTATGAATCATCCTTGGATGTATATCCATATTGTATGTGTTACTTACTCATTAGTCACTTAGGGACTGTTCTGTTTATCAGATTGACTACAATGGCATCACAGTACATGTGTTTATGTAACATTTTCCATAAGGTCAGATATTCTTTTAAATGCATAAACATATGGTGGAATATATTTCTTTTGTTTAAAAAGTGAATTAATTAAATAACTCTTAGTGAAATATTGTGACTGAAGATGTTTATATACGTCACATTTATTAAGATTAATATAAATGTTTGAAATATACTAACATGAAAATACATGCTTTTACTTTATGACATTAAAAAGCCACAGATCTTCCTTTGTTAGTTTATCTGTGCAAATCCTAACGTGAATGATTAATCCATGAGGTACTTCAATTAACTATTTTAAATGTTTTAAAATAGTATATTAATTTCAGAATCAAGTTTAACAGAATTTATAGTGCTATTTTTGTAATGACTCACTTCTTTGAAGAACAGTTACACTTGAGACTCATCAGCTCTGGTAAACGTTCTTGAATTTGGTCCACATGGATGTTCACTTCAGTAGTTGCTGATTCCTTTCCATCACTTCTTATCACTGTTCTTGTGCTATGGCTTTTGTACTTACTAAGTCTCTAAAATGATAGGCTATAGCAGAATCATTACATTGAAATTGAATATTTATTATAGAAGGCTGATAATTTTTAAAGTTCAATAGCTCTCCAGTGGTATTCATAAGAGATGTAACCACCCCTAAATTATTACTTTGTAATAAATATGGAAATGAATGTTCTTATAGCTTATTCTTCTTGCCTGACAGGAAGGAACATTATAGATGTCTTTACATCATCAATATTTAAAATAAAATCAAGTAGATATTCTACTTCGTAGTTCCTTTTGTGATAGCTTAGAAAGCATATTCACTAGTTCATTTAATGACTATTCAGCTAAAACCAAAAGCAAAATTATTTTTCTTTCACCAGTTATCATAAACACATATCAGGTTTATCATATTAAAGCATAGCATATAAGTTTACACCCCAATCTGCTATATTGTCAGAAAAATGCACAGAAAAAGGAAGCAGGAAGAATTAATCAAGGCCTGGGCTTTACGGAGCCAAACTGTGAGAGCCCATATCATAAATGTTTCGACCTATTTTCCTTTTACCATCTCTTGTTTTCTTTTTGGTTGTTTAAAAAAATGGGATCCAGTAAACATGAATATTGCACTGGATTGGTGAGAGAAATAGATGGATATATGGTATATATAGCACAATAAGCTTTGAAACAATGGTGATATAATTCTCAGATCATTCCTGACTTTGTCCTTGAAATTTTTATTTTATTTCAGTGTACCTGTTACATTTACTAGCTCTATTTATTGGTATTTCCAGGTGTTCTCTCTTTGGAAATCTAATAGGATTTTATTTACCTGCCCTTGTTCAATTATATGCAGCCTTGTGCCTTGATTTGACAAAGTAATATGAATATAAGTAACACATTATTCTTCTGGGATGAAACATTTAAGTGTAAGCACTCAAGTTTTCATGTTGTCCTCTGCAATAGTGAACAACGATAATGAAGCTTTAGAGCAGCCTTAGTCCTTGAGGAAGGATGCCATCAAGAAAATCACTCTGCTGCCCCAAGAATACATGTGGCACAAAAATATATTTTTCTGTTTAACACCTCTGAAATTCAGGAATTGTTACTGCATAAATTGTTTAGCCTATCCTGACTAATACAGAAGTGGTTAGTAAAAGAAGTTATTATTATAAAATCAATCCAGCAAACAAGTAGACAAAAGCCTTCAAAATAAGTTTCATTGCTTTCTGTGTCAAGCGGAAGGTGCAAAAGAGATTTGAGAAAATGGTAAGATATTTGTAAAACTATCTAAATTGAAGTCAGATTGTGTACCTACAATATTTGTAACTCTAAGGAAGACGATGAAAAATAATATTAATGGTATGTGTTTTTTGACCTTGGACAAGTTGTGTTTTTTTTTTTAATATGTAAGTATAAATACAGTGGAATAGAGTCCAAAAATTTAGATATTTATGGGTAGGTAGAGGCAAACAGGCTTTGCCACCCAACAATAAAAGATAAAATGAGAGTCTGTTTTAAAGTTAGAGAAAAATTAATAAGATGACCCTCACCTCTCAATGAGTTAAATAATAACTGGATTAAGTATCGTCTATTACTTCTCATTAGGAACTAACAACAGGTTTATGTTCCTTACACTGCACTTTCCATTTTTCTTTTTCCCAAACCTCACAAAAATATTTTGTTTTTCAGTTCTGTCTGTTGACTATTTAAGTTTCCATAATATGCAAACTTAGTGTGTGTTTTGCTGGATCTCTTAACCCCTCTTGACAGGTTAACTTTGACTTGGGAACTCCCATAATCACTCCATCTTTGTCACTGTCTCCATCTGTTTACGTCTTGCTTTTTTTGTATCTCCAATTTGTTTCTCCATCATTTTGATGTGGTCTTCTTTTATGCACTGCTGAAGTCCTTACGTTATGTGAGTGTGTGTGTTTGTGCATGTGTATTTTTGTATATTTGTTCTCTACAAGTATTTTTATTCAATTATTCTATTAAAATATTTGATATAGGAATAAAGAGAGCCCTCAGAAGCCAACATTCCAGTTTATAGCTACTATAACAAATGATAGTGTTATATCTCATTGATCAGAAATATATCAAGACTATCAATTTTCATTGTGTTTTCTATTTTTCAGAATTCAGAATCTTTTCAAATATTTGCAATAGGACAGAGCAAACTGCCTGAACAATTTATTTTTCATGATTGATATACTTTTTTTGGTAAACTCTTATCTTTCAATCAATACTGACAGAGTGGCTTCTGAAATGCTGAAATGATTTATATATTTGAAATACCTCGTATCTATGTATCAGCTTTTGACTTTCTGTAACTGTCTCCTTTGTTACCTTGAAGCCTAGCAAAATTTTTCTAAATCATTATATCCATGATGCTAATGATAATTATCTCTGGGAAACTAAACCCACCTGTCATTCCATGGTCCTCTTCAATCTCTTGTCACTCCAGCTGCACAGTGTTTTCTCTTTTGAGAAAATGAACACAGGCTCACATTTAGATATATTTAATTTCATGTCTTACATCTGACTTTGGGAATTCATTGATCTAAACTTTCATAATTAGGAATATGAAAGAGGGTTATCTGGAGCTGCATTTCTCAGCCCCAGCACTGCTGACATTTTGAGCTGGATAACATTTGCTGTGAAGAACTGTCCTGTGGATTGTAGGATCTTTGGAAATCTCTGGCTTTACCAATCAGTGATTTTACTGACCAGTGGAACCTTCCAGTTGTGATGAATAAACATGTTTCCACAAATTTCCCAAATCTCCTGGGACATAAAATTGACCCCAGGTGAGAATTATTGTGCTTAGATACTCAATAGTAACTAAAATTCTGTTTACAAATAAATGGTTGAATACTACTATGTTTTCAAATTGGTAATTAGAATATTCTGCAAGCACAACCAATGGCATATGCTTAAATCTAGAGGAATTAAGTGTATGTGAAAGGAAAAGAAAATCTTAAATCACATTTTCATTTAAATGAGTAAGGAAAAAGAATGATACTCTTCAGAGGTTTATAGTCTCATTGTATTCACTCCCACTGTATCTTTGAAACAGTATGAAAACTGTTTGAACAAAATATAAAGGATGCTAGAAAAGCATAATCAAATTCTCAAAGCAGTGAATGGGGAATGGTAAACACTCACCGGTACATATTTATAACTAAGTAAGTGGGAGTGATGCATACAAATTCTTCTGACAAATAATGAACATTTCACTCTCACTGCTTTTGAATATAAGGGATAGGTACATACATATATCTGTAATTAGTCAGCAACATTTTATTAGAAGCCCTAATAAATTAAGAAAACATATTGTATCTCTAATATTATGTGAATTTCCTTAATCACATCCAATTTTTACCTTTCAATCACATGTATTTTTCCTTCCAACTTAAATTAATGCTTTCTGAGCTTGTAAGGCAAGAAAGCATCTCTGTTGTTCACAGTCACACGATGTTCCTCTACCCCACAGAAAACTTGAAATTTCCTTATTCTGTGCCCAGCACAGTCCGTTCTAGTTCTGAACAGTAACAAAAATGGGGTTTGGAGCCACAGGAAGGCTAGCATGGGAAAGCAATAGCCTATAACAACCAGCCTGGACTTGTACAGCTCGTGATACATCTGAGCGAAGAAAATATCTATTAGTACAGAAGAAATGCCATGTACAGTTTGAGAAAGCAAACAAAACCAAAGCTAACATTCCAGGCTGTGAGCTGGATATTGCAATGACAGTATCCCAGCATGGTTTCCTAAACTAATTTGTTTTTACTTGATGAAAAGGAACAAAACAAAAAAAGAATCTCCTGCATGTCACCTTTGATTAAAGCTGTGTTTGTCTGAGAGTCCGTTATTTGCAGTTGCTCATCTGTTAAATTAGAAGTTTTAATTCTTCACAGTTTGTCACCTCTTAAATTCTGGTCGGTTGACATACACCTTTTTTTTTTTTTTATAAATCCAAAGAAAGTTGAAAATGCAATTTGAAGGCAAATTAACAGTTATGCTGGCTGCTAAATAAAAAAAAAAAAAACTTATATGTCACTTGTATTGTTTAAATATGTTTTTGTAAATGATCTAACTTTGTTATTTCTTTCTAAGTGATTGCAAAATTAGCCAATTGTAATGGGTTGTTGATTTTTAAAGGTTTTTGCCCTACCATTTCCTCTCTTCTATTTTATTCTACAGGCCATTGGCAATTTCGAATAGATAAAAATAAGTACCAAATCTTAATTAATACAGAAAAGGATGAAAAAGAAAATAGAAAATAATCAACAGGAAATAAGAAATGGGACAATATATAGTGAAGTAACAGAAAGATAAATAGGTACAAGATTTTTTTTGTTTTTTGACAAGCAGAGTGGACAGTGAGAAAGAGACAGAGAGAAAGGTCTTCCCTTGCTGTTGGTTCACCCTCCAATGGCCACCGTGGCCGGTGTGCCGTGGCCAGTGCACCGTGCTGATCCGAAGGCAGGAGCCAGGTGCTTCTCCTGGTCTCCCATGGGGTGCAGGGCCCAAGCACTTGGGCCATCCTCCACTGCACTCCCGGGCCACAGCAGAGAGCTGGACAGGAAGAGGAGCAACCGGGACAGAATCCGGTGCCCCGACTGGGACTAGAACCCAGTGTGCCAGCTCCGCAAGGTGGAGGATTAGCCTATTGAGCTGCGGCGCTGGCCAGTACAAGATGTTTTTAACAAAATTTACAAAATTACAAATGCTCAAGAGATAAGAAAACTATTCAACATCAAATATAATGAAGTAAGTACAAATGATGAAAATTTCTTAATTTGGCCAATATTTTTAAGCTAGGAGGCAGAGTTACCATGAGAATGGAAAAAGAAATGTCTTATGTCCTTTGATTGCTTACCCATTTTTTTCAGAGTTCATCAACACTTAGGTGTAGCACTGGATAAATACAAAGATATATAAGCGTATGTTCATTGTAGCAGTATTTGAAATCCCCAAATTGTCTAACTGTAGGGGAATGGTTAAAGAAAGTGTAGTACTTGTCTGCTGTACCTATTATGTCAGTCTTTTCCATGCATTTATATGCAAAATCACTGCAAACTTTAATGGGTACTACATTTCTGTGCTTCATTTTTATCTCCCTACATGCTAAGAATTATGGCTTGAGTTTTATTTAACTACCTAAGGGAATGATACTTTAGGCATTCTTCATCAAAAGAGGAAAGTGTAGTAAAAGAGAGAAAGGTAAAGAGGAAAAAGTTGGAGACATATTGATTAACAAGCCAAAAATGACCGTCATTATAGTTCTTTAAGGAGGTAAAGTAATGGGCTAAGGAGAAGAATGAGGGTCTTTTAATTTTTGTAACTGTATAAAGTGAATACCAAACAAATGAAAACTGTGGGTTGTTGGCCTCAATAAGAAAAAGACTTCTTATCTTGAAAGATTATTGTAAGAATTTTAAGTACCAAGTACCTTTTAAAAATAGAACGGAGAATCAATAAATATTCACTACCAACTTTTATACTGCAGGGGATACTACCTTGAAGCAACTGTTACTATAATCCAGTGCCAGCTGAGACCTGGAATTGTCAGTTGCAAGTATGGAACAAGAGCTGATTCTGGAATTACTTAAAATGTCAATCAAATATCTCATTTTCATTAGCACTTTGTTGTTATCATACTATAAGATGCATATTTTGAATACAATGAACATATTAGGAGTGCTCACGCTTTTCAATGGATCCTAATTTATCAAAAAAAAAAAAAAAGGATAAGACACAATGATGACACAGAGGAGGGAGGTTAGAATTCATCAATTTTTATATGTCAGATTTTCAAGTAATAACAGAGGGCAATTATAAAGTCAAATATTGAGTTCCATATTAAGCTATGTAAATACACAAATCTTTCCCTTAACATTTTGCTGTTCACTGCTGTTGTAGGCACACTGAAAGCTAGAGTAAGCTAGGGTAAATGTAAAATAAAGGTTTATTTCAGTTTATTTTAATCTGTTTTCAAACTATCTTTATTGACTAGTAATGTTTTTTGAGCAAATAAGGAACACATTGTATTGCGTACTATTCCATCATTATAATCACTTGTGAAAGAAAATAAGAGATGTGGAGAATAAAAAGTACGTGCATTTGAATCTCTTTTTTTGTTTGTTTGTTTTGTTTTGTTTTTGTTTTGGTTGTCTGGCCATCAGTTTTTTTTTTTAATTTCTTATCAGTAAGCTTATAAAAATCTATCATTTTCAAAAATGGAGCAAGAGTAAAATGAATTACAACCAATATTTTCCTTATACAGAGGGCCTCCACACAGCATCACTCTACTTAGTAAAGGGTGACTTTGAGAACAATTGCTCTGAACCTGCGGCTTTTCAAAGCATTGACACAAGATTGAAGGACTTAGGGGAAAAAGAAAATTGAACCTTGAGAATGTATCCTGCTTTTGTTCAAACAATCAATGAGAAAGATACTGGCCTTTCAGGCTCTCAGCAGTCTCTTTGGAACAAATAGAAGCTGTAAGTTTTCTGATTTTTTTTTTTTTACCTTGTTGATTTTTTCTCTCTATGAAAAACTGTAAGGAGGGTACAATGTAAATATGAGAACATTCTAAGACAGGTTATCATATTGCAGCCAGTAAGGACATCAAAACAGTAATACTAAGGATCTCAATGTGGGGGTTTAATGTCCAAAGAAAAAAAGAAAAAAAAAATGAAAGTAACTGTGATTTGACCTCTTCTGAATAGACACACTGTATAATTTAAAATGTGTTTGAACCACTTTTGGCAAAATTCATTTTTGCATCGACACAAATGCATTGGTAATTAACATTGAATGGAAAAATTACATTTTTGTATCAATTATTTTTCTTACCAAAAAGTGTATGGCAAGTTTGTTACCTATTTATAAATTAATATACTAGACAGAGTTGCCCTTCTTATTTTTCATCTTCTACTCTTTATCTCCTCTTCTACATTTCCTCTTTTTTGTTCTCTTTTCTTCTCCCTCTCTTTCTCCATTCCTCTCTCCCTCTCATCCCTCATGTCCAAATCTGAAACAAGAAAAACACAAATCCACTTTGTTTGCTTTACTAATTTGCATAAGGGGAGCTGGTAAGTTAGTTTAAACTAAAGTTTTTACCATGGACATTGTACTTTAGAGATCTATGGTCATTCTAGTAGAAAATTTGTTGCAGTAAGCCAAATATTTATTGACTACTAAGCTTAAGAACTGGATATTCTTGAGTTCTTCTCATTACTAACATATTTTGATTATTTATTTTTTGATTTCTCTGTTTGTGTGGAAAACATGGGACTAAGAACTTGAATGACTATGTGACTATGGACAAATAGCTTTCTTAAAGAAGCTATTCTGTCATCTATAAAACAAAGGGGATAACATATTGAGGAGACTAAAATCTGGCAGAATAAGGAGGGAGATTACTGGCTTACCACTCTAGGATATGGGAAGATAGTTTAAAAAAGGTGAAGAGAGTGCATTGTTGGGGGAAAATCAGGGAGAAACTACAGTGGAAGTTCTATGGAAGTAAGAGAGATCTGTGGATCTATGTGGAGGAAGTAGACTTGTAGCATGGGCATGGATACAACACAGGACCCCAGCAGCTGAGAGCCTGAGAGAACATCAGCTTTGGAGAATGAGGTGCGATCAGACAGCAGCAGCCCATGCCACTGGTGATATAGCTGGGGGGAGAGTCTGGCATGAGTCTGGCCTGGAGCCCTGTGGGGGACAGGGTACCTGCTAATGGGAAAGGCAAAAAAGGGACATGTTTCTCTCTCCCCAACCCTACCTCACCACAATAGTACCCAGCTACTGGCTGAGAGGGCAGGAGCCATTTTGGACATATGTAACAACTGTGCCCAGCAACTGGCCCAAATGAGATGGATGCCATCTTGTTAGTAGCTGTGGCAGAGGCTCAGGTCTGTGCACCCAGCACCCACTGGTGAGAAAGCACCACGGTGAAAGGAGAAGGGGCTGTGAACTGTGGCTCTTGTGTATGTGTGTGATTGAGGGGTTTTACTAGAGGGAATAACCTGCATTCTCCATTAACTTCGAGTTTGGTTGGGAGGATTGATAGGAGGTTGGGAACGCACATAGGACCTTGGGGTTCCCCCAGCCTCAACATATCACAGGCTCTTGGGCTCAAACCACCTTAGCAGAGCACCTACAGCAGCTGGCTATGGAAGTGTCTTTACATCTCTGCCTCTCTGTGGACAGGACAGTCTAGTGGGGTAGAGTATATCCTCCACACCCTGTGAATGTGCCAGCCTTATGTGCTGAGATTGAGGAAACTCTGACTGCACAAGAGGGTCCAGGGTATATCTGGGTCTCTGGGCAATCACTGTGAGGAGCTCCACATGCTCAAGCTCCCTGAGTAGTTGGTGTGGGTCATTGCAATGGGATGCACGTTAACTAAGGATTGAACAGATCGTTTGTGCAGTTCTTAAGACAGCATGGCTGAGTACTGCACCCATGGTGGGCTAACACCCTTGCACTGATCACCTTGGAAGAGAGGAGGTGAGGATATGATTATGCAAACAGAGGTGATCAACAAAGAAACAACAGAACTAATTGACACTGTGGACCAAATGGGCTAATTGCTATCTACAGACCTTTTCATCCCACAGTTGCAGAATATACATTCTCATCAGTATATGGAATTTTCTCTGGGATAGATTATATGCTAGGTTATAAAGCGAGTCTCAGCATATTCAAAAAAATTGAAAAAAAAAATCCAGCTTTTCTGACCACAATGGAATGAATCCAGAAATCAGCAACTCAAGAATCTCTAGAACATATGCAAACATATGGAGACTGAAGAACATGCTCTTGAATGAACAAGGGTCATGGAAGATATAAAAATAGAAATCAAAGAATTTCTGAAAATGAATGAAGATGACATTACAATATATCAAAACTTACAGAACAAAGCAATATCAGTGTTAAGAGGGAATTTTATAGCATTTGATGCATACATCAATAAATTGGAAAGGCTCCAAACAAATGAGCTATCAATGTATCTCATGGGTCTAGAAAAACAACAATGAACCAAACCCAAAACTAGTAGTAGGAATGAATAATAAAAATAGACAATAAATAAAAATGAAACAAACAAAAACCACAAAAGATAATGAAGAGCTGATTTTTTAAAAATAAACATACTTGATACACCATTTGCCAAACTAACCAAAACAAAAAAAAGAGGGATAAGACCCAAATCAATAAAATCAGAGATGAAAAGAAAACATAACAACAGATACCACAGGAATAAGCAGAATCATCAGGAATTACTACAAAGAGCTGTATGTCAACAAACTGGGAAACCTAGAAAAAACAAAAAGATTCCTAGACACATAAAATTGACCAAAATTGATACATGATTACATAGAAAACCTAATGAGACCAATAACCAAGACAGAGATTGCATAAAAATGCAGATCCTCCTAATGAAAAAAAAATGTCCAGGATGAGATGGCTTCACTGCTGAATTCTACCGTACATTTAAAAAAGAACTAGTTCCAATTTTTCTCCATCTACTCAAAACAATTGAAAGGGAAAGAGTTCTACAGAACTCCTTCTATGAAGCCAGCATCACCCTAATTTCTAATCAGGAAATGGTACAACAGAGAAAAACAACTATAGGACAATTTCCCTGATGAATGTAGACGAAAAATCCTCAATGAAATACTAGCCAATTGAATTCAACCACATATTAGAAAGATCATTCACCCAGACCAAGTGGGATTTGTCCCTGAAATGCAAGAATGGTTCAAATATCACAAATCAATCAGTGTGATATAGCACATTAACAAACTGAATAAAAAACATATTATTATCTCAATAGATGCAGAGAAAGCATTTGATAAAATGCAACATCCTTTCATGATAAAAACCTTAAGCAAATTGTGTATAGAAGAAGGAATATTCCTCCAGACAATCAAGCCAATCTGTGAGAAACCAACAGCCAGCTTCTTGTTCAATGGGGAAATACTGGAAACATTCCCATTAAGATCTGTAGTCAGAAAAGAATGCCCACTCTCACCATTGCTATTCAATATAGTCCTGGAAGTTTTAGCCAGAGCCATCCATCAGGCAAGAAAAAGAAATCAAAGTGATACAAATAGGAAAGGATTTGTAGATAACATGATTCTCTCTATATATATATATAGAGAGAGAGGGTCCAAAAGACTCCACTAAGAGTATTGTAATTCATAAAAGAGCTTGCTGGGGGGCAGAGCCAAGATGGCGTATAGTGAGGGCATGCACCAATAGTCTGGGAAAAGATAGTTTAATAAAAGTGGAGTTACTGTAGCCTCAGGAAAGGACTCAAGAAAAAAAACTGCAGAGGAAACTCTTCCGGATCTAGTGGATATGACACAGAGGAACTACGGGGAGAGCAAGGTCGCCCACCATGTGGAAGCCGAGTCATGGGAGCCGAGCCACAGAATCTGCATGCCAGAGCTGGAAGGGGAGATAATACGAAAACCATAGAAACACGAGACATTGGCAGGGAAAGGCAGAACGAGGCCTGAGGCCCCACTGGGGAAAGTTCACCAGGCTGACTGGAGGAGAGAATAAAAACGAATAAATAAGGGGAACCTGCATGGACACTAGCCTCTCTCTCCACTCACCTTACAAAGCCGAGCAAGACAAAGAGCAGGCACCATTTTACATATGTAAAGTGGCAACCGCGAGTATCCAAGCAGAAAAACTTGACTCTGATCGGGAGAAATAACATGAAATTAGAATCTAGTGAAAGTAGGTGGAGCTAATGATCTGAGACTGTGAAAATCTGAGGGAAGGCAAGAGAACTCACTGAATACACAAACTCGGTAACCTTGGCAACCCGGTGAGAGACTGGAGAAATTTGAGAACACACTGAGGGCTGCATAAACTCTTTGTGTGGTCCCAGGGGTAGATCACACGAATACGAATACCCACAAAGGCCAGATTTCAACTACCCTCAATTCAACTCAGCTGTGCTGAATTACTTCCCAAATGAGTCAAAAAAAAAAAAAAAAAAGAGAGAGAGAGAGAGAGAGAAAGCGCATGAGGGAGAGAACAATCTGGGTGAGTCACCTTTGGCACACCCATAACCCTGAAGAATCAAACAGAGCTCTCTGGCCACAACCATCACAGCCTCTAAGAATCCATCAAAGCAGACAGCCCACTTAATCTAGAGTCATAGTATAAGGAGAAAAAAACACCACAGCAAAGAAACCAAAGAATATCTCCAATATGCCAAACAACAAATGCAGAAACCAAGGTAACAAGAACAAGGAAGACACTATGATGACCCCAAATGAACAAGACACCCCAATTCAAAATAATGAAGATAAAGAGATAGAGGAAATGCAAGAAGCTGATCTCAAAAACTTGATAAGAACATTAAGAAGTTCTCAAAAACAAATTCTTGAACTACAGAAATTCTTAATGAACAAGATAGAAAATCTCTCATCCGAAAATGAAATATTAAGGAGGAATCAAAATGAAATGAAACAACTAGTAGAAGACGAAACTGTGATAGTGATGAGTAATCATAATGAAATGAAGAACTCAGTAGATCAAATGACAAACACATTAGAGAGCCTTAAAAACAGAATGGGTGAAGCAGAAGGCAGAATATCGGACGTAGAAGACAGAGAACAGGAAAGGAAATAGGCAAACCAAGGAAAAGAAGAGGAAATCTAAAAAATATTGTTGGGAATCTACAGGATACTATTAAAAAACCCAACATTCAGGTTCTAGGAGTTCCTGAAGGCATGGAGAGGGAGAAAGGATTAGAAGGCCTTTTCAATGAGATACTAGCAGAAAATTTCCCAGGTTTGGAGAAGGACAGAGACATCCTAGTTCAGGAAGCTCATAGAACACCTAATAAACATGATCAAAAGAGATCCTCACCACGACATGTTGTAATCAAACTCACCACAGTGAAACATAAAGATCAGATTCTAAAATGTGCAAGAGAGAAACGTCAGATTACTCTCAGAGGATCTCCAATTAGACTCATAGCAGATTTCTCATCAGAAACCCTACAAGCTAGAAAGGAATGGTGAGACATAGCCCAGGTACTAAGAGAGAAAAACAACCAGCCCAGAATATTATATCCTGCAAAGCTCTCATTTGTGAATGAAGGTGAAATAAAGACCTTTCAAAGCAAACAGAAATTGAAAGAATTTGTCGCCACTCGCCCAGCCCTGCAAAAGATGCTTAAAGATGTGTTACACACAGAAACACAGAAACACGGTCACCAATATGAAAGAAGGTAAAGGAAGGAAACCTCACAGCAAAAGATCACAGGAATCTCAAAGCATATATTAGAAAATAGCTTTGGCAAATGGCAGGGAAAAGCTACTACTTACCAATAGTCACATTGAATGTTAATGGCCTGAACTGTCCAGTTAAAAGACACCGATTGGCTGATTGGGTTAAGGAACAAAACCCATCCTTTTGCTGCTTACAAGAAACACATCTTTCCAACAATGATGCATACAGACTGAAAGTGAAAGGCTGGATAAAGATATACCATGCCAACAGAAATGAAAAAAGAGCAGGCATAGCCATCTTAATATCGGACAACATAAACTTTACCACAATAACTGTTAGGAGAGACAAAGAGGGGCACTATATAATGATTAAGGGATCCATTCAACAGGAAGAT
Source organism: Lepus europaeus (assembly GCF_033115175.1). NCBI lineage: Eukaryota > Metazoa > Chordata > Mammalia > Lagomorpha > Leporidae > Lepus > Lepus europaeus. Next base: position 138,518,554 of record NC_084827.1, on the reverse strand, counting down.
ATAATGATTATCAATGTATATGCACCTAATTACAGGGCACCAGTTTATTTAAAAGATTTGTTAAGGGACTTAAAGGGAGACTTAGACCACAATACAGTAGTACTGGGGGACTTCAATACTCCACTCTCAGAGATAGACAGATCAACAGGACAGAAGATCAACAAGGAGACAGTAGATTTAAATGACACTATAGCCCAAATGGATCTAACAGATATCTACAGAACATTTCACCCTACATCTAACGACTTTACATTCTTCTCAGCAGTACATGGAATGTTCTCTAGGATTGACCACATACTAGGCCATAAAGCAAGTCTCAGCAAATTCAAAAGAATTAGAATCATACCATGCAGCTTCTCAGACCACAAAGGAATGAAGTTGGAAATTAGCAACTCAGGAATCCCTAGAGCATATGCAAACACATGGAGACTGGACAGCATGATCCTGAATGACGAATGGATCATAGAAGAAATTAAAAGAGAAATGAAACATTTTCTGGAAGTAAATGAGGATAACAGCACAACATACCAAAACCTATGGGATACAGCAAAAGCAGTGTTAAGAGGAAAGCTTATATCAATAGGTGTCTACATCAAGAAATTGGAAAGGCATCAAATAGATGAGCTTTCAGTTCATTTCAAGGATCTAGAAAATCTGCAGCAAACCAAACCCAAATCTAGTAGGAGAAGAGAAATAATTCAAATCAGAGAAGAAATCAACAGGATTGAATAAAAAAAATTATAAAAAATCAGCCAAACAAGGAGCTGGTTTTTTGAAAAAATAAACAAAATTGACACTCCATTGCCCAGCTAACTAAAAAAAGAAGAGAAATACCCAAATCAATAAAATCAGAGATGAAAAAGGAAATGTAACAACAGACACTACAGAAATAAAAAGAATCTTCAGAAATTACCACAAGGACTTGTATGCCAGCAAGCAGGGAAATCTTTCAGAAAAAGACAGGTTCTTGGATACATAAAACCTTCCTAAGTTGAACCAGGAAGACATAGAAAAACTAAACAGACCCATAACTGAGACAGAAATTGGAACACTAATAAAGGCCCTCCCAACAAAGAAAAGCCCAGGGCCAGATGGATTCACCGCTGAATTCTACCAGACATTTATTGAAGAAGTAACTCCAATTCTTCTCAAACTATTCAGAACAATCAAAAAAGAGAGAATCCTCCCAAATTCTTTCTATGAAGCCAGCATCACCTTAATCCCTCAGCCAGAAAAAGATGCAGCATTGAAAGAGAATTACAGACCAATATCCCTGATGAACATAGATGTAAAAATCCTCAATAAAATTCTGGCCAATAGAATGCAACAACACATCAGAAAGATCATCCACCAAGACCAAGTGGGATTTATCCCTGGTATGCAGGGATGGTTCAATGTTTGCAAAACAATCAACGTGATACACCACATTAACAGACTGCACAAGAAAAACCATATGATTCTATCAATAGATGCAGAGAAAGCATTTGATAAAATACAACACACTTTCATGATGAAAACTCTAAGCAAACTGGGTATGGAAGGAACATTCCTCAATACAATCAAAGCAATATATGAAAAACCCACGGCCAACATCCTATTGAATGGGGAAAAGTTGGAAGCATTTCCACTGAGATCTGGTACCAGACTATTCAATATAGTTCTGGTAGTCTTAGCCAGAGCTATTAGGCAAGAAAAAGAAATTAAAGGGATACAAATCGGGAAGGAAGAACTCAAATTATCCCTCTTTGCAGATGATATGATTCTTTATTTAGGGGATCCAAAGAACTCTACTAAGAGACTATTGGAACTCATCGAAGAGTTTGGCAAAGTAGCAGGATATAAAATCAACGCACAAAAATCAACAGCCTTTGTATACACAGGCAATGACATGGATGAGGAAGAACTTCTAGAACAATCCCATTCACAATAGCTACAAAAACAATCAAATACCTTGCAATAAACTTAACCAACGACATTAAAGATCTCTATGATGAAAATTACAAAACCTTAAAGAAAGAAATAGAAGAGGATACCAAAAAATGAAAAAATCTTCCATGCTCATGGATCAGAAGAATCAACATCATCAAAATGTCTATTCTCCCAAAAGCAATGTATACATTCAATGCAGTACCAATCAAGATACCAAAGACATTCTTCTCAGATCTGGAATAAGTGATGCTGAAGTTCATATGGAGACACAGGGGACCCCGAATAGCTAAAGCAATCTTGTACAACAAAAACAAAGCCGGAGGCATCACAATCCCAGGTTTCAGGGTATACTACAGGGCAGTTGTTATCAAAGCAGCAATGTACTGGTACAGAAACAGATGGATAGACCAATGGAACAGAATAAAAACACCAGAAATCAATCCAAATATCTACAGCCAACTTATATTTGATCAAAGATCCAAAACCAATCCCTGGAGTAAGGACAGCCTATTCAATAAATGGTGCTGGGAAAATTGGATTTCCACGTGCAGAAGCTTGAAGCAAGACCCATACCTTTCACCTTACACAAAAATTCTCTCAACATGGATTAAAGACTTAAATCTATGACCGAAAGCATCAAATTATTAGAGAGCATTGGAGAAACTCTGCAAGATATAGGTACAGGCAAAGACTTCTTTGAAAATACCCCAGAAGCACAGGCAGTCAAAGCCAAAATTTACATTTGGGATTGCATCAAATTGAGAAGTTTCTGTACTTCAAAAGAAACAGTCAGGAAAGTGAAGAGGCAACCGACAGAATGGGAAAAAATATTTGCAAACTATACTACAGATAAAGGGTTGATAACCAGAATCTACAAAGAAACCAAGAAACTCCACAACAACAAAACAAACAACCCACATAAGAGATGGGCCAAGGACCTCAATAGACATTTTCCCAAAGAGGAAATCCAGATGGCCAACAGACACAGGAAAAAATGTTCAGGATCACTAGCAATCAGAGAAATGCAAATCAAAACCACAATGAGGTTTCACCTCACCCCGGTTAGAATGGCTCACATTCAGAAATCTACCAACATAGATGCTGGAAAGGATGTGGGAAAAAGGGACACTAACCCACTGTTGGTGGGAATGCAAACTGGTAAAGCCACTATGGAAGTCAGTCTGGAGATTCCTCAGAAACCTGAACATAACCCTACCATACAACCCAGCCATCCCACTCCTTGGAATTTACCCAAAGGAAATTAATTTGGCAAACAAAAAAGCTGTCTGCACCTTAATTTTTATTGCAGCTCAATTCACAATAGCTAAGACCTGGAACCAACCCAAATGCCCATCAACAGTAGACTGGATAAAGAAATTATGGGACATGTACTCTATAGAATACTATACAGCAGTCAAAAACAATGAATCCCAGCCATTTGCAGCAAGATGGAGGAATCTGGATAACATCATGCTGAGTGAATTAAGCCAGTCCCAAAGAGACAAATATCATTTGTTTTCCCTGATCGGCTACAACTGAGCACCAAAGGGCAAACCTGTTGAAGTGAAATGGACACTATAGGAATCAGTGACCTGAGCAGCTCTTGTGCTGACTGTTGATGTACAATGTAATACGTTATCTTTTTTAGTATTTTTTTTGTTCTAGTACTATTGGTTGAACCCTGTAATTAACACACAATTATTCATAGGTGTTTAAATTTTAACTGTAAAGTGATCCCTGTTAAATATAAGAGTGGGAAAAAGAGAGGGAGGAGATGTACAATTTGCGACATGCTCAATCGGACTTGACCCAAATGGTGGAGTTAGAAACGTGCCAGGCGATTCCAATACAATCCCATCAAGGTGGCCTGTACCAATGCCATCTCACTAGTCCAAGTGATCAAATTCAGTTCACAATTGATCACACTGATAGGTCTAAGAGTCAAAGGGATCACACAAGCAAAACTAGTGTCTGCTAATACTAGCTGATAGATTCAAAAAGGGAAAGAACGATCCAACATGGGAAGCAGGATACACAGCAGACTCATAGAATGGTAGGTGTCCTAAATAGCACTCTAGCCTCAGAATCAGCCCTTAAGGCATTCAGATCTGGCTGAAGAGCCCATGAGAGTATTGTAGGCATGGAAACCCAAGATACCATGGAAAAGAAAAAAAAAAAAAGAAGACCTAACTGAAAGATCTCTGGGAGTGAGATCCCAGTGGAAAGAATGGGGCCATCAAAGAAGGAGGTACCTTTCTCTGAAGGGAGGAGAGAACTTCCACTTTGACTATGACCCTATCGGACTAAGATTAAAGTTGGCGAACTCTAAAGGCTTCCATAGCCCTGGCAACTCATGACTAGAGCCTAGGGAGATTACTGACGCCATGAACAGGAGTGTCAAATTGTTAAGTCAGCAACAGGAGTCACTGCGTACTTACATCCCATGTGGGATCTGTCCTTAATGTGTTGTCTAATGTGCAGTGATGCTATAACTAGTACTGAAACAGTATTTTACACTTTGTGTTTCTGTGTGGGTACAAACTGATGAGATCTTTACTAATTCTATACTGAATCAATCTTCTGTATATAAAGATAATTGAAAATGAAAAAAACAGCCTGGTGTTAAAGTGGAAATGCATAGAAAATTAATCAATTTTTAAACAATAGCATGTAGGATCTCTGTCCTTAATATGCTGTACATTGTGATTTAATGCTATAACTAGTACTCCAACAGTATTTTTCACTTTGTATTGCTATGTGGGAGCAAACTGTTGAAATCTTTACTTAATATATACTAAACTGATCTTCTGTATATAAAGAGAATTGAAAATGAATCTTGATGTGAATGGAAGGGGAGAGCGAGTGGGAAAGGGGAGGGTTGTGGGTGGGAGGGAAGTTATGGGGGGGATAGCCATTCTAATCCATAAGCTGTATTTTTGAAATTTATATTCATTAAATAATATTAAGAAAATAGCTTGCTGAAGTGGCAGGTTATAATGTTGAAACACAAAATAAACAGCGTTTGTATACACAATGTCATGGCTGAGAAAGAGCTTCTAAAATCAATCCCATTCAAAATAACTACAAAAATTCAATACCTTGGAATAAATTTAACCAAGGATATAAAATATCTCTACCATAGAAATTATAAAACATTAAATATAGAAATAGAATATGACACAAATAATAGAAAAATCTTCTATGTTCATGGATTGGCAGAATCAATGTAATCAAAATATCCGTTTACTGAAATAAATTACAGATCCAGTGTGATCCCAATCAAAATAGCAAAAACGTTCTTTTCAAATTTAGCAAAAAAGATGCTAAGATACATATGGAAATAAAAGACACTGAATAGCTAAAATATATTATATAGAAAAACAAAGCCAGAAGCATTACAGTACCTGATTTCAAGATGTACTACAAGACAGTTATAATCAATACAGCCTGGTACTGGCAAAAATCAAAAATAAATAAGGATGTGTAGATCAGTGGAACAGAATAGGAACTCCAGAAATCAATCCATGCATACAACCAACTACACTTTGAAAAAGGAGTTGAAATAAATTCCCAGAGAAAGGGCAGTCTCTTCAACAAACTTCCTGGGAAAATAGGATCTCCATATGCAGAAGTATGGAACATGACTTCTTTGTTACATCTTACACAAAAATCTACTCAAAATGGATCAAAGACCTCAATCTATGACGTAATGCCATCAAATTACTAGAAAACATTGGAGAAACTCTACAGGACATTGGTATATGCAAAGACTTGTATATGGCCCCAGAAGCATAGGCAATCAAAGACAAAATTGACAAATGGGTTACATCAGCTGAGAGGCTTCTGCACTACAAAAGAAACACTCAGCAAAGAGAAGAAGGAACTGACATAATGAAAGAAAATATTTTCAAACTATGCAACTGATAAAGGATTAATATCTAGAATCTAGAAGAAGCTCAAAAAATTCAACAACAACAAGCAATCAATCCAGTTAAGAAATGAGCAAAGGAATTTATGAGACATTTTTCATGAGATGAAATTCAAATGGCCAACAGACACTTGAAAAAATTCTCAAGATCACTAACCATCAGGGAAATGCTAATCAAAACCACAATGAGGTTTCTTTTTTTTTAAGTATTTATTTGAAAGAGTTACACAGAGAGAGAAGAAGCAGAGAGAGAGAGAGAGAGAGAGAGAGAGAGAGAGAGTCTTCCATCCTCTGGTTCACTCCATAAATGGCTGCAATGCCAGGAGCTTCCTCTGGGTCTCCCACATGGGTGCAAGGGTCCAAGGACTTGGGCCATCTTCTACTGCTTTCCCAGACCATAGCAGAGAGCTGGATTGGAAGTGGAGCAGTGGGGACTAGAACTGGTGCCCATATGGGGTGCAGGCACTGCAGGTGGCAGATTTTACCTGTTGTGCCACATCACTTGTCCCCCACAATGAGGTTTCACCTCACTCCTGTTAGATTGACTCTCATCCAGAAATCATCAATCCGCACATGCTTGGCGAGGCTACAGGGAAAAAGGTACCCTAATCCACTGTTGGTATAAATGTACACTGGTGCAGCCACTGTGGAAGACAGTATGGAGATATCTCAGCAATCTGAATACAGACCTATCATATGATCCAGCCATCCCACTCCTGGGAAAAGAAAGCAGCATATGAAAGAGTTATCTTCACTCCCCATGTTTACTGCGTCTGAATTCACAATAGTTAAAGTATAGAATCACTCCGGATGTCCATCAACTGAAAACTGAATAAATAAATTATCATATATATATACACTATGAAATACTACAGGGCAGTACAAAAAATGATTTCCTGTTGTTTGCAACAAAATGGATGCAACTGGAAACCATTAAACTTAATGAAATAATCCACTCCCAAAAAGACAGATCCCATATGTTCTCCCTGATCTCTTATAACTAATACAGTATCCAAAAGGTAACCTTTTGAAGTAAAATTGACACTTTGAGATATGATAATTTTGAACAGTTCTTGTTTTTACTGTTGAAGAATATTTTTTTTTCATACTATTTGTTGAACTCTTTAGTTTAGGCGTAATCTTATGAGTATTGAGTTAACTAAAAAGAGATCTTTTTAAAAAATAATATTGGAAATATGAGCGGGAGGTGGAAGAAGGGTAAGAACGTGGGTGCTAAGGAGGGCAAGGTGGAAGAATCAAAAACTATGTTCCTAGGCCGGCGCCGTGGCTCAACAGGCTAATCCTCCGCCTTGTGGTGCCGGCACACCGGGTTCTAGTCCCGGTCGGGGCACCGATCCTGTCCCAGTTGCCCCTCTTCCAGGCCAGCTCTCTGCTGTGGCCAGGGAGTGCAGTGGAGGATGGCCCAAGTGTTTGGGCTCTGCACCCCATGGGAGACCAGGAGAAGCACCTGGCTCCTGCCATCGGAACAGCGCGGTGCGCCAGCCGCAGCGCGCTACCGCGGCGGCCATTGGAGGGTGAACCAACAGCAAAGGAAGACCTTTCTCTCTGTCTCTCTTTCTCACTGTCCACTCTGCCCGTCAAAAAAAAAAAAAAAAAAAAAAAAAAAAAAAAAAAAAAAAAACTATGTTCCTAAATTTGTATTTATGAAATGCATGAAGTCTGTATACCTTAAATAAAATAAAAAAAAAGATCTGGAGGGCAGTGAATCTATGTTTAGCATTCTTTTTGGTAGAAGCATATTTCTCTGTATTTTCAGTGTGTTTTTTGCAAAATAATTTATGGTTTCAAGTTTCAAATATTTTGGAGAGTTTCTTGAGAAGGAGCAGAGTAAATATCTGAATTCCACTATCTTTTACATTAAAATTAAAATTAAAAATAAAAACAAAACACTACTTGAAAAACTTTAGCATAAAGCATAAAAATACAACACACTTAAGGTATTTAAAAGATTATATTTATTTGTTTCTTCACAAAAGGAGTATCTGCTGAGAGATCAAGATTTTATATATGTGTTTCTGTGTACATGTATGTAAACATGGACACTTTTATAGGACATATACGCATATATATCAATATAGATAATATGTCATTTATGTTCAGCTAAATAGTCCAGGTATACTTTGGAAAAATATATGTGTTGAATATATATTTATGTGATTGAAACAAAATTGAACTTATTTATATAGGGGAATATACATTTACCTGCTCATTTATTCTTGGTAATGTGCTTTTTTTTTCTTTATATACAGAAGATCAGTTTAGTATATATTAGGTAAAGATTTCAACAGTTTGCCCCCATATAGCAACACAAAATAAAATAAATACTGTTGGAGTACTGGTTATAGCATTAAATATCATTGTACAGCACATTAAAGACAGAGATCCTACATAATATTTTTTTTAAAAAAATAATTAATTTTCTATGCCATTTCCAATTTAACACCAGGTTTGTTTTTTTTTTTTTTCATTTCCAATTCTCTTTATATACAGAAGATCGATTCAGTATATAATTAATAAAGATCTCATCAGTTTGTACCCACACAGAAACACAAAGTGTAAAAATACTGTTTCAGTACTAGTTATAGCATCACTGCACATTAGACAACACATTAAGGACAGATCCCACATGGGATGTAAGTACGCAGTGACTCCTGTTGCTGACTTAACAATTTGACACTCTTGTTTATGGCATCAGTAATCTCCCTAGGCTCTGGTCATGAGTTGCCAGGGCTATGGAAGACTTTAGAGTTCGCTGACTTTGTCCTAAACAACACTCTGGCCTCAGAATCAGCCCTTAAGGCATTCGGATCTGGCTGAAGAGCCCATGAGAGTATTTCAGGCATGGAAAGCCAAGATACCATGGAAAAGAAAAAAAAGAAGAAGACCTAAATGAAAGATCTCTGTTAGTGAGATCCCGGTGGAAAGAACGGGACCATCAAAGAAGGAGGTACCTTTCTCTGAAGGGAGGAGAGAACTTCCACTTTGACTATGACCCTATCGGAATAAGACCAAAGTGAGCGAACTCTAAAGGCTTCCATAGCCCTGGCAACTCATGACTAGAGCCTAGGGTAATGTGCTTTTTAAAACTGTGTTGTTGCTTATACATGCTCTGTTGTAAACATATTGATGATGGATTTTAGCAAGATTTGGATTGAGTGATGTGATATAAACGGTACTGGTTATATACTCAGAATAGCCAGTTTTGAGTCATCTGATCAATTCCATTGAGAACTTTAAATATTTCAATCAATTTTCTGCAAAATAGTAAATATGTAGACTCCCATTTAGAATTATTGGAAAGTGTTAAAGTGATTATATTAATGAAGTTGCTGTATAAATACCACAAATGATCATAATTCTGCCACAATTATATTGTTATTACTGTGTCAAGTTTTAGGAGTGGCAGTTCAGGTGGACCGGTATCACATGTTAGTAACAAAGGAAACTAAAGGGAAAAAGTGGAGTGTGGCTGGTGATGCTTTAAGGAGTAAAGAATCTTTGCTCATTTGCCTTGAGCATTGAGGCTCCATACTAATTATTTATAATTATATTCAAAGATTTCTTTCTTCTACCTGAATTATTTATTTATTCAGCAATTGATTTATATTAGTGTGGATTCAAGGGTGTTTATTTTCCTTTCATTTATAATCTAAGAAAATTAAAAAAAAATTCTGCCTCAGTGGCTCCTGTTTGAGACATTGTGAGGTGCTTCTGTCAGCCTTTGTGTCTCTTGCACAGGCCAACCAGTACTGTGCTGGGTTTTTCTTTTCTTGGTAGCATTTCATTAGTTTTTGATGCTGGAAGATGCTACAGACTCATCTTTCTCTTCTATGCCCCAGTCCTAGAACCAGTCATTTTCTCCAAGGAGTTCTTATTTCTTTTGTTGGAGGATGATATGTGAAACCATGATCTGGCTATGAAGTATACTTATTACTTATGAAGTGTGATCACTTCTAGACTCTTTCAGCTAACAGCAACAAAATGTGTATGTAACATGTGCATATCTATTAATATTTCTATATATAATCATATAAATAGGCATCAAAATGAACATGTCTCCAACTCTAATCCATTATGCCTAGATAGTTTTAGCCATCTCTGTTTCTTGTCTTCAAACTCCAACACTGAGAAAATTGACTCTCACTATCTACAATCAGTTTACTTAAATGTTTAAATTCCAGTGTCCATGTTTGACAGTATCAAAATTGTTACCTCATATTCTGTTAATGTTTACTCTTTCTAAATAAAAATGTTTAAATTTCCTATTTTTTTTTTGACAGGCAGAGTGGATAGTGAGAGAGAGAGACAGAGAGAAAGGTCTTCCTTTGCCATTGGTTCACCCCCCAATGGCCGCCACAGCCAGTGCACTGTGGCCGGCCCACCACGCTAATCCGAAGGCAGGAGCCAGGTACTTCTCCTGGTCTCCCATGGGGTGCAGGGCCCAAGCACTTGGGCCATTCTCCACTGCACTCCCTGGCCACAGCAGAGAGCTGGCCTGGAAGAGGGGCAATCGGGACAGAATCCGGTGCCCCGACTGGGACTAGAACCCGGGATGCCTGCGCCGCATGGCGGAGGATTAGCCTATTGAGCTGCGGCACTAGTCCAAGTGATCAATTTCAGTTCACAACTGATAGCTCTGATAGGTCTAAGAGTCAAAGGGATCACACAAACAAGACAAGTGTCTGCTAATACTAACTGATAGAATCAAAAAGTGAGAGAATGACCCTACATAGGAAGCGGGATACACAGCAGACTCATAGAATGTCAGATGTCCTAAACAGCACTCTGGCCTCAGAATCAGCCCTTAAGGCATTCGGATCTGGCTGAAGAGCCCATGAGAGTATTGTAGGCATGGAAACCCAAGATACCATTGAAAAATAAAAAAAAGAAGAAGACCTAAATGAAAGAGCTCTGGGAGTGAGATCCCAGTGGAAAGAACGGGGCCATCAAAGAAGGAGGTACCTTTCTCTGAAGGGAGGAGAGAACTTCCACTTTGACTATGACCCTATCGGAATAAGACCAAAGTGAGCGAACTCTAAAGGCTTCCATAGCCCTGGCAACTCATGACTAGAGCCTAGGGAGATTACTGACGCCATGAACAGGAGTGTCAAATTGTCTTTATATACAGAAGATCAGTTTAGTATATATTAAGTAAAGATTTCAACAGTTTGCACCCTCATAGCAACACAAAGTGAAAAAATACTGTTGGAGTACTAGTTATAGCATTAAATCACAATGTACAGCATATTAAGGACAGAGATCCTACATGATATTGTTTAAAAATTAATTAATTTTCTATGCAATTTCCAATTTAACACCAGTTTTTTTTTTCATTTTCAATTGTCTTTATATACAGAGGATCAATTCTGTATATACTAACTAAAGATTTCATCAGTTTGCACCCACACTGAAACAGAAAGTGTAAAAATACTGTTTCAGTACTAGTTATAGCATCACTGCACATTAGACAACACATTAAGGACACATCCCACATGAGATGTAAGTACACAGTGACTCCTGTTGACTCATTGTTGACTTAACAGTTTGACACTCTTGTTTATGGCATCAGTAATCTCCCTAGGTTATAGTCATAAGTTGCCAAGGCTATGGAAGCCTTTAGGGTTCGCCGACTTTGATCTTATTCCAATTTATTTTGTAAGGAATAAAAATTTCATAAGTACAACTTTAGGAATATGTTAACCATTCCATCATACCTGCCCTCCCACCCACACTCTCACCCCTCCTTCTCCTCCCTCTCCCCTTGCCAGTCCCATTCTCCACTAAGATTCATTTTCAATTAACTTTGTACGCAGAAGACCAACTCTATACTAAGTAAAGATTTCAATAATTTGAACACACAAACACACAGTTTGAGACCTAGTTTTCTGTTTTTTTTTTTTTAGACAGATTTAGACAAGGAGAGAGAGAGAGAGAGAGAGAGAGAGAGAGAGAGAGAGAAAGGTCTTCCTTCCATTGGTTCACCCTCCAAATGGCGTTGCAGCTGGCGAGCTGCGCCAGTCCGAAGCCAGGAGCCAGGTGCTTCCTCCTGATCTCTCATGTGGGTGCAGGGCCCAAGGACTTAGGCCATCCTGCACTGCCTTCCTGGGCCACAGCAGTGAGCTGGATTGGAAGAGGAACAACCAGAACAGAATCTGGGGCCCCAACCAGGACTAGAACCCAGGGTACCGGCACCACAGGTGGAGGATTAGCCAAGTGATCCATGGTGCCAGCCTGGGAACTAGTTTTACAGTAAACTTTCATAATACAACTCATTGAGGACAGAGGTCCTTCAATGGCAGTTAGTGCACAGTGACTCCTGCTGTTAATTTAACAATTAATACTTTTATGTATGATTTCAGAGACCACCTGAGGTCCTTGACATGAGCTGCCTAGGCTATGGAACCCTTTTGAATCCACAAACTCTGTCAGTATTTGGACAAGGCCATAAGCAATGTGGAAGTTTTCTCCTCCCTTTAGAGAAATGTACATCCTTCTTTGATGGCCACTTCTTTCCCCTGGAGTCTCACTCACAGAGATCCTTCATGTAGAACATTTTTTGGCTTTCCATGCTTGAAATGTTCTTACAGGCTTTTTAGCTGGACAAGGAAGACTTAAGGGCTGATTATGAGGTCAGAATGTTATTTAAGGTGATTGTCATTCTCTGAGTCTGCTGTGTGGACTGCTTCCCATGTTGGAGCATTCTCTTCTTTTTAATTCTATTATTATTATCATTATTATTATTATATATTACAATTATATATTATAATTATTATATATACAACTGTATATATACAGTTATTACTATTATTACTACTTGATCCTATTTATATGATCACTTTAACACTTAACCCTATCTATATGTTCACTTTAATACTTAATATAATCACTTTGACCAGTTATATGATGTTTTTACCACCACACTTAATGGGATTTGGTGTTCCATGACAAGTTTTTAAATTGTACCCTTAGAAGTAACTCCATAGGAATGTATACAAAACTATACAAATTTACAGTTACAAACTTCCTCCTCCTTCTCTTATTCCCATTTTTATTTTTTACTGAGATAAATTTTCAATTGACTTTATACACATATTATTATCTTTATGTTAAGTAAAGAGCTTAACAAATAGTATGAAGAGCAAATAATATGAAACTGTTCCTTGATAGTCAAGACAAAGGCAGCTCAAGTTATCCCTTCTCGAAGTGTCATTTCACTTCTACAGATTTCATTTTAGGTGCTCTACTAATTCTCACAGATCAGGGAGAACATATGGTCTACTACTTTTTTGCTATTATGTTAAAACCCATATGGATAGGTGTTTTACACAGCAGTTGAGACACTGCCTGGGACACCTGCAGGATGTCCACATTCTGTACAATAGTGCCTGGGTTTGGGTGCTGCTCCATTTCAATTCCAGTTTCTTGCTAATGTGCAGCAGGAATTGGCTCAAGTACTTTAATCCCTGACACTCAGACAGAGACTTGGACTGAGTTCGCAGCTCCATATTTTGACTATTCCCACCCGCAGTTGCTATTGGCACTTGGGGAGCCAAGAGAGATCTCTCTGTTTCTCTGCCTTTCAGATAAATGAAATACTAATTTCAAAAGTAATGCTGATAAAGCAGCAAATGCAAATTAAGACTTGTTAGCAATTAACTATCTTATTGTAACAATAAGAAATTTACTATAAATAAAGTCCAATTATAATGACACTAGCATCATAAATCAGCAAATTATGATTGTTTTTCTTTTGTAACATACGAATGAACCAAACTGAGAAGTCAACGTGCTGTACAATGCTTCAAAGAAATTGCATGAATTATGTCACTATGCACTTCTTTTATGAAGAGCAGTGTATTTTTCTGATGAACTCTCACACTTCTCTCTTTATTGGCTATAAACTATCTTGCTGGTTATGAAGAAAATTCATGATGCTAAAATCCTAAAATCAGAAGGCAGAGAGGACATTTGAAATGGTGTTTGTTTTTGATACTGGAAGCATCATTTAACATACTTTTAAAGGAATCTACATGTTTTATTAAAAAATTAAAACCATATTCATTACTTTTTTCTCGTTGTGAAATCAACTAATAATTTTAGAGTAAAAAATAATGAATTAAAGTTTTTATTATTTTTCCACCTGGTATTTTATTTCTTTTCTTTTTTTAAAGATAGATATATTGGCCAGCACTGCCACTTACTAGGCTAATCCACCACCTGCAGCGCCGGCACCCTGGGTTCTAGTCCCAGTTGGAGCGCTGGATTCTGTCCTGGTTGCTCCTCTTCCAGTCCAGCTCTTTTCTGTGGCCTGGGAAGGCAGTGGAGGATGGCCCAAGTGCTTGGGCCCTGCACTTGCATAGGAGATCAGGAAGAAGCACCTGGCTCCTGGCTTCGGCTGCAATTCCAGCCGTAGCGGCCATTTGGGGTGTGAAGCAACGGAAGGAAGACCTTTCTCTGTCTCTCTCTCACTGTCTAACTCTGCCTGTCAAAAAAAAAAAGATGTATTTATTTATGTATTTCATTCAGCACCATGTCTGAGCACAAATTTCTTTTTTTCCTTCGAATTTAACAATGGTTTCCAAAAGTTTTTAATTACAGTTACAAAACAAACATGTTTCTTCCTCAAAATTTGTCAGATAGATCTGGCACATTAAATTATGACTTCATTTTCTAGTTTTGTCTCCTTACATTAGTGCCTTTTTCCCCCTCTCAGGAAATTGTTGCTATTTATCCTAATAGTTTTTGATAAGCCTTCATCAGAAGTATGCAATGTAATGTTCTGTTTATTGGTTTATTCAAAATGTATTCTCTTTCTCCTTTTTGCTTTCATACATTTCTGCATGAATCTCTCTGAAATTATATAATTTATTTTGTATTGAAATTATTTTTAAACATATCTCGTGTGTTGTGTATTGATACAAACTCTCTGGAGTAAGGGATGCTGTTTTTCTTTATTACTGTGTTCTTTACCAACTATCCTTTTCCACAATCTGTGTACCTCAGTATTCAATGTCTGAATTTTAAGCATTCTGATGTTCACAAGACAGAATTTGCTAACACTGTACATTATTTTAAAACTTCCATTTTGTAGGCACTTTAAATGCTCTACTATATGACCTCTAATATACAAGTTTCTATATATTTTTTTTCCATTTTCAGATGAAGAAACTTGTTTTTTAATTTTTTTTATTTTTTTAACTTTTATTTAATGAATATAAATTTCCAGTGTACAGCTTATGATTACAATGACTTCCCCCTCCCATAACTTCCCTCCCACCCGCAACCCTCCCATCTCCCGCTCCCTCTCCCCTTCCATTTGCATCGAGATTCATTTTCAATTCTCTTTATATACAGAAGATCAATTTAGTATAAAGATTGCAACAGTTTGCACACACATAGAAACACAAAGTGAAACATACTGTTTGAGTACTAGTTATAGCATTAAATCAAAATGTACAGCATATTAAGGATAGAGATCCCACATGAGGAGCAAGTGCACAGTGGCTCCTGTTGTTGACCCAACAAATTGACACTCTAGTTTATGGCGCCAGTAACCACCCTAGGCTGTCGTCATGAGTTGCCAAGGCTGTGGAAGCCTTCCAAGTTTGCCGACTCTGATCATATTTAGACAAGGTCATAAAAGTTGGATCACTGGAAATGGACCAAGAGTTGGATCACTGGAAATGGACCTGCCCTGGAGTCAAAGGATGCCCAGGTCAGAGCCACAAATCTTATTGGCTCTAAGCTGAATAGCCCTTCACTCAGCCCAGCTTCCAAAGTGACCACTGCAGCTGAGGGGATGGTCAAGTAGGGTTAGCAACATTGCAGGCAGAACTGTAAATTTCTTGTTAGAGATGCCACCTGCCTTTACCTGGCCAGCTCTCCTCCCAGGCCAGCCAAGTTTTGAAAGTCAACAGAGTGCCTTCCCCTAGGAGGTTCACACCTCCCTTAGGATATACCCCATGTGAAGAGATAGATAGGTCTGGGCCTCTTAACTTACAAGGCCTAAAGCCCAACAGATTATTATCAAGCCCCTTCTGTCAGGTTCTATTTACCTCTCAATCAGAAAACTTAATTGTAGCTTAGACAGCACCTTTCTTAGCTCCTCTAATAATGACTCTGTCCTTTGTTCTAGACCCTGTCTAGCATACTTGGGCCTCATTCCTTTGTAATCATAACCTCTACTCTACCACCAATGGCTCTACTCCCAACCTGTGTGTACTGATGGTCCTCTTCCCCACTTAATGCTGTATAATTGTTCAAACCTGGTAAATGCCACTCTTAGGATCATTGGTTACTATCCTCACTCTGTCTTTTAAGTTTCTATATATTTTAAAGTCATCTACCTCAAATATTGGTTTTAACATTATATACCTTCCAATGTTTTAGAAAAAATTATACATGCACTGCATCTCACAAATCTGAATTCTATAAATTACATTTAAACTATTTTATTTTTGGGAGATCTTCTGCACAATAAAGGAAATAACAGAGGAAGGGACAACCTACAGAATGAGAGAAGAGCATGCAAGTTTTATATCGGAGAAGAAATGAATAATGAGAATATATAAGAGACTCAAACAACTATAGATCACAGGATGACATACAATAGCCAACACTGTTCATGAAAAAATACTCAACATCATTAATCATGAGGGAAATGCAAGTGAAACTCATAATGAACTATCTTTTCTCTCCAGTACGATTGGCTATTATTAAGAAGAAAAAAGATAACAAGTGTTAGTGAGGACGTGGAGAAAAGGGAACTCTTGCACAAGGTTAGTAGGAAATGTAAATTAGGACAGCAGTTGTGGAAATCAACATGGAATTTCCTCAACACACTAAACACAAAACTTGCAAATGATCCAGCAATCCCATTTTGAGTACTCATCCAAGGGAAATGAAACCAGTCTGTCAAAGATTCACCCGTACTCCTATATTTATTACAGCACTATTAACACTAGTCAAGAAATGTCAACATAATTATTAATTCACTGATGAATGGATAAAGCAAATGTGCTTATGCACAATGGAATGTTGCTCTGCCACAACAGGATGGAATCTTGTCATTTGCAAGAATGTGGATGTAACCCGAGGTCAGTATTTTATTTAAAATAAGTCAAGAATAGAACAATAAGTATCATATAATCTCACTCATTTGTGGAGTCTAAACAATAAAGATGATCTCATAGAAGTTAAAAGTACAGTGCAATTGCCATAGCCCAGAGAGACAAGGAGAGGAGAGAGAGATTTACTGATGCTAACTTATAGTCAGGAATAAGAATTTCTGGGATTCTAATGTACTATATATTTTTCCCTTAAAAAACTAGAAGAAATGTATTTCAATATTTTCACCATAAAAATGTCAAGTGTTTGAGGAGCTAGATGTATTTAATGTGATTGGACATATATACATGTGCAAAACCATCATATGGTAAACATGTACAATTTGTGTATGCCTGTTTAAAAAATTTAAGGAAAAAATAGAATTTTGCTGGTCTTTGTCTCCAGTTCCAGGAAAGTAGTCTGTGGTCTGGGTATTTTTGAGCTGATAGGAATGTATTTATTATTCATGGTGAGCTCTGGCAGTTTATTCTAAAGAGATGATTCAGGATTGGGGATGGACAGGACAGAAAGACCAAGCTGCGATTACAGTGTTGGATTTCTGAGTTTTATTATGTCAGCCTACTTCCATGAGCAGAGGGTGAGTGGAGACTAAGTTCAACCATGTAGACAATGATTTCAATCGATCATCTCTATGTCATGAAATTGCAGTGAAAACTCTGAATATTGAAGGTCAGATGAGCACCCTTGTTTAACAGTTGCTGTCACACTTTGGTGTGAAAGGAGAGCAGTCTGCCTTGAATCTGCAAGGGGAGGACATGGAAGCTTCATGTTTGAAACTTTCCAGATCTTACTTAATGTATTTCTTTCAGCTATTTGTGATATGGACCCTTTGGCCACAATAAAACTTTAATCATAAATATAATGTTTTTCCCAAGTTCCAATGAGTTGTTCTAGTAAACTGTGGAACTCTGAGGGAATAGTGGGAACTCCTAGAATTTGTGGCTAGATGGTCAGAGATGCAATCAGAGATGACCATTGCAATGATTAGTAAAATATGCTAAGAATCTTATGTATATGTATTTATCTTGCTGTTTATAGTTTTTAAAGTCTTTCTCATATCCCTTCACTTTTAAATAAGGTGCTAATCAAGGTGTTTTCCTCAGCTTCTGCAGTAGTAGGCTTAGTAACTGTAACATGACCAAGTAATATAATGTTACTATTGTATTAATGTTAATGCTAGTATAAAATTTTGTAAATTCATAATACTAGAATTAATTTGTGCCTTTTTTGCCAAATTGTTTTATGAATGTGTGCTTCAATACCTTATCAGTATATATTCATTCTTAATTCAGAGATAGATAGACATCTTCAAGCTTTACCTCTCTGAATATATTATTTTAATTAAGGCTCAGTCATTGCAAGAAAATAAAACATCATCTCTTGGGGCTTTTATTGAATTCATAAAATACAGGACTTTCTCCTTACTTTTTAGATTATATTTTAGAATGATTTATTGAAGCCTCCTAGGAAATCAAATCATAGTACAATTAAGCCAGAGATGTCTTGGTTTGTTCAAAACTATGAATAATGGGAACCTCCTCTCAGTAACTTTCCAATATCAATATTTATTCTTTGATTATATTAAAATTCTATTTGACATCCAATTTGAAGTCTTGGCATGCTCACCCTAACCCTGACCCTTTATATTCCTTCAGACTACTGTTCCTCTAAACTCAAATGTTGCAATCATCGTAATATGTCAACTGACCTTAAGAACCAAGGTTAGTACAGATAACATGTGTAATTGATGTTTTGTTTGGGCACTCACTATTACAGATATGCTTGATAAAGGAACCTCTTCCATACCTTTTATGCACTACATCTACAATTAACAATATAAGTAATCAATTATCAATTGAGAAAATCTAAGCCACATAGCTAATTAATACCACACCCAAGTTGGTGGGAGAGATTGTACTTTGATCTACTTCTGAGAAGCTTATAGATGCTAATGCAAGTAATCATACATTTTTTCATTTTTTGCTTGAGATGAATAATTACAATAAATTCACCTGACCAATTACTAAGATGAAGGTAAACCGTTCTCTCTCTAATGGAGAAATAAGAGCAAACCCTTCAGAGATTTCTCCTATGTGGTTCTTTAATACAGAGCTTATTCATATAGAAAGCTTTATAATTATCGCTGTGTCTTCAATGCTTTAAGCATCCTTGATTTTACTTTTTCTTCACTGCGAGTTTGTAATTTATTAAGATGTAGCCTTACTTTATTCAAATGTGTGGATTTTGTTCACAAAGGCAATTCTACTAAACATGGCAAAATACATCTCAAATACAAGGTTGTACTGAGACTTGCTCTGCTTCTGCAGAAAGAGAAAAGATCCTGGAAATAAAGGTCAACTTAACAGGTGCTGTGATGCAACGACAAAATGATCCCAAACACAGCAAAACAAACCACTTGTGTTTCATAATGGATGAGGCATTGTCATTCAAAATTTTGTAATGGCTAGATTTATAAGCACTGCAATTTTATTTGACAGATAATTGTTGAAACCAGAATGCATGTACAAAAATTTTGATTGCTATTTTTTAGCAGAAATGATTTTGTTAACACCTTTAACAAAATCTCATTACTGAATGCCTTTGGGGAAGAGGTGGGGCAGATATGAATAAAGTGAAGAAAATAGGAACATTTTTTAAAAGTAATAGAAGAAAGAAATCTTAAAGATGTATTCTTTTCATTCCATTAAAACACTATCATGGGGTCTCTAAAATACTTATGGCACACTCATTTATATTCCTTTTTTGATAGAATACTGAACAGGTAGTTTTATCCAAGTGACTAAATTGCATGCTTCAAATTGTCATACTGGCTTTAGAGAGATAAAGCAGAGCTAGAGAAACAAAATATTTTGCACTACGAAGATTATAAGCTTTTATTTAAAGAATTTGAAACAATTGTCTAAAAAGTACATGGATGTTCTATAATGAATAATCTGAAATATATTATTATCATATTTAAAAATTCAATTATGCATTCTGGGAATGGCATTATATAATATTTAATACAGCAACAAAAATCTTACTGATAATTTAATAACGGTGCTTATAATAAATTGCAAGCTGTATAATAACTGTTGTCTGGAATGGAATAACTGGTGTGCAATTACTTAAAATAATAGTTACTTGTCCTGGCTGCTCTACTTCTGATCCAGCTCCCTTGTATAGCCTAGGAAAGCAGTAGAAGATGGCTCAAGTCCTTGGGTCCCTGCACCCATGTTGGAGACCCAGAGGAAGCTCCATGGCTCCTGGCTTTGGATTGGTACAGTTCTGGTCATTACAGCCATCTGGACAGCGAACCATTAGATGGAAGAGCTCTCTCTCTCTCTCTCTCTCTCTCTCTCTCTCTCCCTGTGTTTGCCTCTCTGTAACTCTGACTTTCAAATAAATTAAAAAATCTTTAAAAAATAATAGTTACTTTACAAAGTAAATATCCAGTTCAAAAATAGCTGAATAAGGCAACAATAGTAAATATGTCATAACAAATCTGTACAAACCAACAGAAAGTTTTTGCAATTTGGGTAAGATTTAATATTATGCTGTGGTATCTGGAGAAATAATATACAGATTATTAACACATTCAAAAGTCTATGTCCTTGAAATATATACTTATAATTAGGAACAGGACAAACTCCAAGTGAAACAAGTATCATGTTCCCTTTTTATGATTTATCCATTCCCTGGGGGTCTTGTGGTTCTCTGAACCTGTAAATTATGGGGCAAGTAGTAAGGATAGGATGGGAGGCCATGCCTGTTTCTTCATTGTTTAACCCAGTAACAACACAGATTGGTTTCTGTTTTTACTTTGATGAAATTTTGGACATGTATCCCTAGACTTGGCAGCTGCTTCTAAGCAATAACTTGAATATTTGTGCAACCTTCATTCATGTGTTATAAATTAATGCTCATTTGATGGTATTAACAAGTAGGGTTTTGGAAGATTATTGAGTCATGAAGAGGGAGAGCTCATGAATGAGATTCGTGCTGTGATAAAAGTGCAATAACTGAGAGACACAGAAAGACAATATGACATGTTGTCAGTCATATGTGGAAGTTAAAATTAGAATTAAAATATTCTCAGAGCAGTGATTGGTGAAGAATAGGATGGGTAGAGAGAGAGAGATAGAAGAGGGTTAAATGACAGGCACCAAGACACAGTTATAGAGATAACAGTATCTAGTGTTCCACAACCCAGTAAGGTAACTAAAGGTCAAAATAACATTTCACAGCATACAAGAACTGGAGGAGAGGCACTGGTGAGCTTCAAATGCAGAGGAAGGGTGAGGGGTGGGGACCTGATTGCCTGATGTGATCAGTTTATGCAATATGATGTCCCATAAAGGCGTGCCAGTATTACATGCCAATCAAAAAATTAATAAAGTACAAGACTAATATAATTAATTTAGTTTAGTGGCAAAAATATTTATTTAAGGTAAAGAGAAAGGGAAGGAGAGGGAGAGGGAGAGGAAAAAGAGAAAGAGGGAGGAAAGGGGGAGGGAGAGGAAGAAAGGAGCTAGAGGAGGGAGAAGGAGAAGGGGAGGCGAAGAAGCCACCTTGAGAGAACTGCTTTGCCCTTCTTTCCCATGATGGCACATGGAGGAGCTGCCATCAATGGCCTGGGAAGTGGGCAGCCAGCAGACATGGATATTGCAGTTTCTGGATCTTGGACTTTTCCACTCCTGCACTGTGAGGAATAAGCATTGTTGTTCCTAAACTATTGGTGTATGTTATTTTGTTATAGGAGTCCTAATGGACTAAGGCATAATGATTTGGCAGGGGAAGCATGATTTTTGGTGGAACATTTACTCATCTTGGCACCAGAATAAAATATAGCAAATTTTGCTTTCTTTTGTTTTCTTTAGGCAGAGTGGACAGTGAGAGAGAGAGATAGAGAGAAAGGTCTTCCTTTTCCGTTGGTTCACTCACAATGGCCACTGAGGCTGGCATGCTGCGGCCGGCGCACCACGCTGATCCGAAGCCAGGGGCCAGGTGCTATTCCTGGTCTCCCATGTGGGCGTAGGACCCAAGGACTTGGGCCATCCTCCACTTCCTTCCCGGGCCACAGCAGAGAGCTGGACTGGAAGAGGAGCAACCGGGACAGAATCTGGTGCCCCGACTGGGACTAGAACCCAAGGTACCGGCGCCGCAGGTGGAGGATTAGCCTATTGAGCCATGGCACCGGCCCAAATTTTGCTTTCAATGTATAGATAATTTAGACAAAAATTTCAAATCATATTTTTAAAGATAAGGTAAATATATTCATCCATTCAAAACACACACCCACACAGACTCACACACATTCCCATATACCTTATGTGCCTCTGTTGGTAGAATTAATTCCAGCAGTACTGACATTGACCAAAACTAATACAGTAAAATGAGAAATGTACTTACATGTACCAGGGAACTAAATGTTCTATTGTACTTAGCCTCCAATATACTTCAATCCCTGGTGTGAAGTGAAGTATCCTAGATAACGGTGTTGCTTTGTAACCTTGGATCCCATGAGTTTCAGGACATCTTGTACAAACTCAACAGTATTGTTTATTGATAATATTGAGATTGCAGATTTGCACATGATCTCTGTGAGATGCCAGGAGGCTCTGATCTCGGGAATGGCCATATTGTAAGAATACATCTAAGTGGCCATCAGGCTATGAGATTGCAGCATGGACTCCATTAAGCGCACACACACACACACACACAGGTGTTCGTATATACGTCAGTGGTTCTTGAATAGGGAAGAAGAGTTGTGTTCATCTGACCTCTATTGATTAGGACAATTGGAGCTGTCTCTGGCCTGTCCAGACACCTTGATGTAACCAGGCTTTGATTGATATGCATATCCTGACTTTGATGGTCTTGTTCTAGTGCACTTTTCCAACAATAAACAGCACATTTGTAAGCATTGCCATTTCATGTTTTTATGAGTCTTATTCCACAACCAAACCATGTTCAACTGTCACCAATTAATGAAGTGCAAATCACCACAGAAAGAATAATGGTAGATAAAGAGAAAGTTTTAATCATTCCCACCATTTATTAGATATGATAGCTAGTAAACAACCAACGTGGTGAAACTTTATGAAGAAAATAAGATAGTGCTTAAGAATTGGAAATTACTGGGAATGGGGAGAAACCATTGAAAGCTCCAGGGAAGGCAAACTATGGGATCAAATTATAAAAATATAGATGTTAATCCAATAGGATCAAGGTCTGGTCTTTTAATGCAGGAAACAGCAAGAGCAGTGATTGGTTTGGTACTTGGAATAGAAAATGGAATTTTTATTTATGCTGATCAAAGAACCTGGTAAAGTTAGAAAGAGATGAGTATGGATGAAGAAGGGTAAATGTAAGAAAGATCAGCAAGAACCCAGCTCAGCGAGTCCTGCACTGACCAGACCATGTTGGGCCCTGCAGTCCTTGCAAGAATTCCTGATGCAGCTGGCGTTGTGGCGTAGCAGGTAAAGCCACCGCCTGCAGTGCCAGCATCCCATGTATTGGCGCTGGTTCGAGTCGTGGCTGCTCCACTTCCGACCCAGCTCTCTGTTATTGCCCGGGAAAGCAGTAAAAGATGGTCCAAGTCCTTGGGCCCCTGCACTCATGTAGGAGCCCTGGAAGAAGTTCCTGGCTCCTGCCTCAGATCTATGCAGTTCCAGCTATTGTGGCCATTTGGGGAGTGAACCAGTGGATGGAAGATCTCTCTCTCTCTCTCTCTCTCTCTCTCTCTCTCTCTCTCTCTGCCTCTCCTTCTCTCTCTGTGTAACTCTGACTTTCAAATAAATACATAAATCTTTTAAAAAAACAGAATTTCTCATGTTACTTTAATTGCTATGGGAGCACTTGGTGTTTTTTATCCCAGAAAAGTATGATGCGAGTTAGATTATACAAAGAGATTAGAGTGAGAAACTTAAGTTACTACAAAATATAAATATTTGTTAATTTATAGCTCTTTAAATTATTTCAGGCTTTACCCAAAGAAGTGTTATGACAGCATGTGGTTCTTTGATTTTTATTTATTTATTGTTAATTGATTTGAAACTCAGAGAGAGAGAGAGAGAGAGAGAGAGAGAGAGAGAAAGGAGGAGGAGGAGGAGGAAGAATAGGAAAAGGAGAAAGCAGGAGGGATGGAGAGAGAGAGAAAGAGAGAGAGAGAGATGCTGGACCAGGCTAAATCCAGGATTCAAGAACTCAATTGAGGTTTCCCAAATGGGTGTTATAGATCCAACCAAATACTTGACCCATCATCACTGCTTCCAAGGATGCTTAGTAGCTGGATGCTGAAACTGAAAGCAGTGCTGGGACTCAAACCTGGGCACGCTGGTGTGAAATGGAGGCATCCCGAGCAGCATGTAAAACACCATGCCAAATGTCCACCAATAACCTTGCCAGGTTCTCTTGTCAATGGGGTGAAAGTTTAAATTTCTAGTTTTCAGTGCTAAGTATATGTGCAAAGTGAATAATGTGACCGTTTTTAAACTATTGTTATTGTGTATTATTGTTCTTACAATTTTACATAGCACAACAGAAAACACAGATCTTCGGAATCTTTTAAGAATCAGATACTGAGAGTGGCATTTGGCATAATGGATAAAAACATCATCTTAACTACTATAGATTTGTATTTGAATATATCTAGACCCTCTACTTTGCTATTCTGTCTCTTACAGTTCTTACAGAGAATAACAGAATGCTAAAGACTCAAGTTTTGGGGCCAAAATTGTGGTATAGCAAGTTAAGCTGCCACTTGCAATGCCAGCATCTAATGTGGGCCCAGTTTGTGTCCTGCCAGCTCCACTTCTGATTCAGCTCCTTGCTAAGGGCCTGGGAAACAGAGTAGAAGATGGCCCAAGTGCTTGGGCCCCTGCTACCCACAGGGGAGACTCAAATGAAACTCTTGCTCCTGGCTTCAATCTGCTCAGCCCTGGCCAAAGTGGACACTTGGGGACTGAACCAGCAGATGGAAGATCATTCCGTCTTTCTCTGTAACTTTTCCTTTCAAATAAACAAATAAATAAATCTTTAAAAAAGGAAATAATTTTAAATGGAATTGTCTCACTTTTTAACTTCCTAATTGATGAATTCTGGGAATTTCAGCTGAATACAGATGTTTCTGGGTTATAGGAAATATTGGATCTTATTATTTAAAGGACCATTTATAAAGATATTTTAAACTTAAGTTGAAGAATTCCTGTAAACTTAGGGTAGACTCACGAGATTAAAAGCTCTACAGAGGCCCAGTATTATGGGAGCCCTAAAGTCTTGCAAATTTTATTTTCAGGACCCTCACTGAGTTCTCACTGTTAAGATTGGAGGAACATTTGGGGTTGGTGCTGTGGCTTAGTGGGTAAGGCCTCCACCTGTAGTGCTGCAAATCCATAAGGGCACCAGTTCAAGATCCAGCTGCTCCACTTCCAATCCAGCTCTCTGCTATGGCCTGGAAAAACAGTAGAAGATGGCCCAAGTACTTGGGCCCCTGCACCTGTGTCAGAGACCTGGAAGAAGCTCCTGGGTCCTGGCTTGGGATTTTTCCAGCTCCAGCCCTAGAGGCCATTTGGGGAGTTTACCAGTGAATGGAAGACTTCTCTCTCTCTCTCTCTCTCTCTCTCTCTCTCTCTCTCTCTCTCTGCTTCTCTGTAACTCTGCCATTAAAATAAAATAAATACATATAATGTAAGAAAAAACATTGGAGAAAAATTCCCTCATACTTCTTATGGAGGAGGGGAAAATAATCATTTCAACATATACAGAAAGAGAGGGAGCATAGTGGTTGGGGGTTGATGGGGAGGGAGGGATTGAGAAAAAGAATGAGTGAGAGAGAGAGAGAGAGAGAGAGAAGAGATATATTCTACAACTGGTTCACTCCCCAAATGGCCACAACAGCCAGGACTGGGCCAGGCTAAAGCCAGGAGCCTCCATGTGGGTGGCATAGGACCATGTAGTTGGGCCATCATCTGCTGTTTTCCCAGACGCATTAGCAGGTATCTGGGTCAGAATCTGAGCATCCTGGACTTGAACCAGCACCTCCTTATGGGATGCCGGCATTGCAAGTGGTGCATTAACCTCTGTACCACAATTCTGGGTCTGGCAAAATGACTTAATCAGCCACCTTGCATCACAGTAATCTATCTGATATAATGTCTCCATATGAAAAGGCCATGACTAAGTGGGAAAGAGCATGAAACTGATGTGAGTCCCTGTCTAAAAATGTCAAGATGTCTCTGAAGTGCTATGATTGTTCTTCCACATATTTTCTCTTTGAAAGATTTATGATTTTTGTATAGAACAAAACGTGGCAGCATTATGAAAAAAAGCACAAAAACTATAATGAATAGAACTTCTATTCATTTGTTAACTTTAAAATCAGGTACACCGAACTAAGAAAAAAATTATGATTATATCTTGCTCTTGTATTACTGCCTGTTTAACCTCTTTATCATTTGTACTGGAGGAGAGAAAAAAGAATAGTTTACCTGCCAACTTGTTCCTAATGATATTTCCTGCAGAACCATGCAGTTGGGTAAATCCTTAATATTTACTTCTTCAATTCATTTCGATTTACCTCTTTTTAATTCTATATTGTTTGCTTTAAATTAGTTCAGGAAATTCTAGTTATATATTTGAAACAGTGTGGAAAGGAAGAATGAATGAGCTGAGAACAATGTAGGAAAAAATACTGATAACTTAGTCCAAGTACATAAACGGACTTCTGTTTTTACGGCTGGGCTTCCATGATCTTTGTCCTTGTAACTGCATCTGTTTTCTATCAAGAAGACCACACATTGGTCTCACTTGTCTCACATGTTTTTAAGACAGACATGCACCCAATTTCAAGAACATATTATAACTTTCAAGCTGGTTAGGAGTTGGCTATATTTGCTATTGTTATTCTATGGGAACCTACAGCTGCTTTTTGTGCCTCTGTTTTTGGCTCTGCTGTTGTTTCAGCATTTTTCTGGAGTCCTTAAATAGGTACTAAGGCTTACAGTTCCTTCAAATGCAATCCTGACTTACTGGAGCTCCCTTCGTTTGGAGGAGGATGAAAGATGTGAAGTGTTCTACAGTACTATGATTACATGTCAGCCTTCATGTGAGTCTGAATTGAGTATCTGTCATTTCATGTTGGTTAGATATAGACAAAACTCAACAGAATAGGATTTGATAAAATAGATTTCAACTGAGGGCAGGCCTTTTTAAGGAGGGCAAGGAACCCTGGGTATCTATTATAATGATTCTTTCCCATCATCCCCATCAGAAGTATGAGAGGATTTTCCTCCAAACTTCATGGTGAGAACTTGGTGAGGTTCATGAAAGGAAAATTTGCAAGTCCATAGGGCTCCTGTAGTACTGGACCTCTGCAAGGCTTTTAGTCTCAAGTGAGTCTATCTTGAGTATACAGGAATTCATCAACTACAGTTTAAAACATTTGCACTGATACCAGATCCATCTATAATATAGACTCCAGTATTGCCATAAAGCATATGAGAGGGAAAAAAAGAAAGATAAATGTATATCTGTCTTCTGGATTTTTATAAATTCACAAAGACGAGTAAGCATTGTCATCCACATTTTATGAACTAGGAGACTGAGTCTAATGGATTTCAGGCTTACGTAACTATGTGATCACATATCAGACATAGAATCTACACAGCATGACTTCTTATTTCTTGTTCTTTCCACCATATTACAATGCTTGCCACTGGAATTATCATATAATATCATGGCTTTAAGACTTCTTTAAAAACATCCAGTCCAGTCACCCATTTGATGCCAGTTAGCTTATTTATCCAACTATTAACAAAATAACTTTAATGTCAATAGATGTCCATCTCTGGAGAAATATCACTCAGAAGGCAAGACAAAGGAAACAATACAAGTTCAGTTTTTTTTCCCCTTTATCTTATTAGCTCAGCCCTGTTCAATGATATGCATGAAGTATTAGCATTTATTTATGCTATAAGTCTTAAGACAGTAAGTGATATCAACTGTGTTTTTCACCCAGGTATGTAAGTTTCCTTTAATACAAAAATCTCATAGTAAATAATATTCACTGGACTTTCTTCTACAGGCAAAGGAAAAGAATTACTAAAATAAAACAACCCTGAAACTTTAGTTTTAAAAAGAACTTTTTCTTTTTGTCAAAACATCTTAAAGACTTTATAACTTCAGAAATACTTACCTAAGCAAAACAGAGCATATCATAAGGCAAACTGCTACAAAGTTAACTGAGAAATAAATACTAATATATAAAGTAATGTGATAAAAGGGCTTCTTTGCTTTGTTAGCATACTCAGCTTTCTTTTTTCTTTCATGAATCTCTTAAAATCCAAAATTCCCCATGAATTCATCTCTCAGCTCATAAGATGATAAAACATTTCTTATTTAGCTATAAAATTATGATTTCTTCTTATCTACAGCATCCCACTATCAGCTCTCTTAACAACTATGAAGTGTAAATATAAGCATTTTGTATATTTATTTATTCCGTATTCATTTGGTTTTTATTCATTTTGGGACTGTCAGTGGTGCCTATTTTCATATTCTAACTTCTCAAAAACATTGTGAATATTTCTAGATTAAGAGTTATAAAAACTCTCCTATAATGGCTAGACATAATAAATTATTCACATGAATCATGGGCAAGAAATAGGGAAAAGCTCAATAATTGGCTTCTATCTCAAGGCCTTAGGCAGTCAAAGGCAAATGAATGTTTCTTTTGAAAAAAAAATTTGTTAGAGAGTCAGAGAGAGAATTTTGAAAGAATTGGTCAATGCAGTTTATAAAGCTGGTGAATCCGAATTTCACGAGAGGGTGGCAATGCACTGGATTCCCAAAGAGTAGTTGCAGTTTTAGTCTAAAGAGAGTCTTCTGACAAATCTTCCTTTTATTTTACTTAAGTCCTTCAACTGATTGGGAAGGTGATATGTTTTAACTTATTTCTATTGATTTAAATATTAACCCTACCCAAGAATACTTCACAGAAACATCTAGAATATTTGACCAAATATCTCATATCTTTTTTTTGTACCCTGTTTTTTTTTATTTAGTAAATATAAATTTCCCAAGTACAGCTTATGGATTACAATGGCTCCCCCCCATAATTTCCCTCCCACTCACACCCCTCCCATCTCCTGCTCCCTCTCCCATTCCATTCACATCAAGATTCATTTTCAATTATCTTTATATACAGAAGATAAATTTAGTATATATTAAGTAAAGATTGCATCAGTTTGCACCCACACAGAAACACAAAGTGTAAAATACTGTTTCAGTACTAGTTATAGCATTACTTCACATTGGACAACCCATTAAGGATAGATCCCACATGAGAGGTAAGTACACAGTGACTCCTGTTGTTGACTTAACAATTTGACACTCTTGTTTATGGCATCAGTAATCTCCCTAGGCTCTAGCCATGAGTTGCCAAGGCTATTTTGAGTTTGCCAACTTCGATCTTATTCCTACAGGGTCATAGTCAAAGTTGGAGTTCTCTCCTCCCTTCAGAGAAAGGTACCTCCTTCTTTGATGGCCCCATTCTTTCCACTGGGATCTCACTCACAGAGACCTTTCATTTAGGTCTTCTTCTTTTTTTTTTTTTCCAGAGTGTCTTGGCTTTCCATGCATAAAATACTCTCATGGGCTCTTCAGCCAGATCCGAATGCCTTAAGGGCTGATTCTGAGGCCAGAGTGCTATTTAGGACATCTGTCATTCTATGAGTCTGCTGTGTATCTCGCTTCCCATGCTGGATCATTCTCTCCCTTTTTGATTCTATCAGTTAGTATTAGCAGACACTCGTCTTGTTTGTGTGATCCTTTTGACTCTTAGACCTATCAGTGTGATCAATTTTGAACTGAATTTGATCACTTGGACTAGTGAGATGGCATTGGTACATGCCACCTTGATGGGATTTATACCTAATATTTTTAAAGCACTGTTATTTGAGGTTAACATTTAGAAGTAATAATGTGGGTGACTGATCTTTTAGAATAATTTTATTCAC
The DNA here is from genome assembly GCF_033115175.1 of Lepus europaeus. NCBI lineage: Eukaryota > Metazoa > Chordata > Mammalia > Lagomorpha > Leporidae > Lepus > Lepus europaeus. The sequence goes on along the minus strand of NC_084827.1, from coordinate 138,488,530 downwards.
CTGTTGAAGTGAAATGGGCACTATCAGAAACAGTGACTTGATCAGCCCTTGTCCTGACTGTTGATGTACAATGTAATACTTTATCCCTTTTAGTATTTTTTTTGTTCTAGTACTATTGGTTGAACTCTGTAATTAACACACAATTATTCTTAGGTGTTTAAATTTTAACTGGAAAGTGATCCCTGTTAAATACAAGAGTGGGAATAAGAGAGGGAGGAGATGTACAATTTGGGACATGCTCAATAGGACTTGCCCCAAATGGTGGAGTTCGAAATGTACCAGGGGATTCCAATCCCAAATATCTCATATCTTAACCTACCCAAGTTGACACTTAAAATTAACCATCACCGTTATGCAGCAGTAAGTATGTAAAAGATTCATTCATAAAAAAGAACTCTCACACAATCGCACATTGGCACACACATTCATTAAAATAAAAAAGTATCTGCCTTGCCACCTGCCTTTACCTGGCCAGCTCTCCTCCCAGGCCAGCCAAGTAATGAAAGTCAACAGAGTGCCTTCCCCTAGGAGGTTCACACCTCCCTTAGGATATACCCCATGTGAAGAGATAGATAGGTCTGGGCCTCTTAACTTACAAGGCCTAAAGCCCACCAGATTATTATCAAGCCCCTTCTGTCAGGTTCTATTTGCCTCTCAATCAGAAAACATAATTGTAGCTTAGCACCTTTCTTAGCACATCTAATAATGACTCTGTCCTTTGTTCTAGACCCTGTCTAGTCCACTTGGGCCTCATTCCTTTGTAATCATAACCTCTACTCTACCACCAATGGCTCTACTCCCAACCTGTGTGTACTGATGGTCCTCTTCCCCACTTAATGCTGTATAATTGTTCAAACCTGGTAAATGCCACTCTTAGGATCATTGTTTACTATCCTCACTCTGTCTTTTATGACCTTATCTAAATATGATCAGAGTCGGCGAACTTGGAAGGCTTCCATGGCCTTGGTAACTCATGACGACAGCCTAGGGTGGTTACTGGCGCCATAAACTAGAGTGTCAATTTGTTGGGTCAACAACAGGAGCCACTGTGCAGTTGCTCCTCATGTGGGATCTCTGTCCTTAATGTGCTGTACATTTTGATTTAATGCTATAACTAGTACTCAAACAGTATGTTTCACTTTGTGTTTCTATGTGGGTGCAAACTGTTGCAATCTTTATACTAAATTGATCTTCTGTATATAAAGAGAATTGAAAATGAATCTTGATGTGAATGGAAAGGGAGAGGGAGCGGGAGAGGGGAGGGTTGCGGGTGGGAGGGAAGTTATGGGAGGGGGAAGCCATTGTAATCCATAAGCTGTACACTGGAAATTTATATTCATTAAATAAAAGTTAAAAAAAAAAGTATCTGCCTTAAAATCTAGATTAGTAGCATCTCAAGTGGGAAATAATGAAAGGTTTGATCTTTCTGAGACACTTATCCAAATGCTGCACGCACATGGAAACATTTGTTCAGAGGCCATGAGTGTACATTGTGAGACACATTGTTGGTAAAGGAAATTTCCTAAACTTCACTAAAGAAATTTCTTGAAAGTATCCCTTTAGCTAGACCAATATTTATGTGCAACAGAGAGCCTAGAAAAGTTTAACTAAAATATGTGAATTCTTTTAGTTAATATTAAAATACCAAAAATATCCAGATGGATTAAACAACTCAATGTGAAATATAGCAGTATGTACAAATACAATAAATATAAATTCACTAAACAGAAATGCATTAAGAATCCACATTACAAAAATAAGGTGAAAAAGATATCAATTTATTCTCACTAAAATTAATGATTTTGATTTACTGAAAAGCACCATTGGCAGAGGTAAAGGACAACCACATAGTTGAAATAAAACTTTCTCTTCATATTATTAAACAAATTAATATGTAGAGTATAGAAGGATTACTTGCAAATCAACAAGAAATTCTTTAGAAAAAAATTAATGAAATGAGTAAATATTCATAGAAAAATATGGAAGATAAATATATGAAGAAATTCAGGAACTCATAAATAATTAGATAAATTAATATACTTTAAAATTATTTCTATCTCTAGCCATTTGAGTAGTACAAATTAATAATTGTGTAGTGTAAAGTAGTAATAAGACTTCTGGAAAAACAAAATACTTTTGAGGATCTGTTTGTGAGAGGTTATCCTGCTTTGGCAATTTGGATATGCAACATCTCAGAATATAGTCAGGTTGTTTATATTTGACGCTTTGTCCCTTAATCTTACATTTGACTATATAACATGAACAGGGCAAAAGAAGCCAACTATGATGAAGTGGGGGATGAAAGTGACCTTTCTATCCTGAAATGGAGATTATGTAAATAAACTTGATGACTACGTGCTGTAGAACCCTAAAAATAATAGAAACACAAGCTAGATATAAGCCCAGTAGGAATAATAACTCTTAAGAATACAATGCTTAATGAATAAAGTATGAAACAGAATGTGGTCTTAACAAAAGATAATTTATGTGCATTTAAAATATTCTCATAAGACATCTTGGTATAAAGAGAATAATGGGATTTTAAACACAATAAATAAAACAAGAAAAGTGCCTTACACAGAACAACCCTTGTCTTTTTTTTTAAGTAGGATGTTAATTTTTACTTTCTGTGAGAAAACTGAAAAAATAAGGTAGATAAGAATTTCAATTATTAAGACTATGTGAGCAGAGAAAAGTTGATAACATCTAGATAATCTAACAAGTTGGAAAACAGTCAATGGATAATTAAAAATGTTCGTGAACACAACAAGGATGTCTACTACCTTCTATACAACTCACAATTCAATGGAATTTATTAGTTGTTGCAATCAGACAAGAGAAACCAATTAGAAGAATAAGAATAAAAAAAGTGGGGACAGTGTTGTGGTGTAGCAGGTAAAGCCACTGCCTACAGTGCTGGCATCCCATATGGGCGCAGGTTTGAGTCCCGGCTGCTCCATTTCCAAACTGGCTCTCTGCTATGGCCTAAAGCAGTAGAAGATGGCTGAAGTCCTTGGGCCCCAGTACCCTTGTGGGAGACCTGGAAGAAGCTCCTGGCTTCTATTTCCAATCAGCACAGCTCCGGCCCCTGCGGCCATTTGGGGAATGAACCAGCGGATGGAAGACCTCTTTCTCTCTCTGCCTCTCCTTCTCTCTCTGTGTTGGTCTTTCAAATAAATAAATCAATCTTTAAAAAAAGAATCCAGAAAGTAATAAAATTTTATTTTCATATGATATGATTTTAAAATCAGAAAGCAAAAGGAGACAAATGATAAACTTATCACAAATTTTCATATCATATGGTAACATAGTAGTACATAAAATACATAATTTTGGATTTCTCATTGCAAATCTGGCATGTCAAAAAATTTAGACATTGTCAAAAGAATAAAAGGTCAAGTTGTGGACTGAGAAACAGTATTTGAAAAAAATTATATGCTATCAAAAATTTATATCCAAAATATAAAAAGAAACCTTTAAATTCAATAATAAAAAGCTAAATAAACCAACTAAAATGTGTAAGAGGACTACTATTTGACATATAAAAATCATGAAATCCTGTCATTGGCAGCAACATGAGTGGACCTGAGCTCAAAAAATTATGCTAATAATCCAGGAATAGATAGATACTACATGATTTCATTCATGTATGGAATCTAAAAAAACTGAGCTCATGGAAGTAAAAAACAAAATAGCAATTATGGGAGGCTACAGAGGGTTGGGGAAGGGAAAGATAGAGATTAGTTAATAGGTACAATGACCCAGCCAGATTGGAGGAATAATTTCACCTCACATTGCCCAAAAGGTAACCACAGTTACCAATATCATGTCACAATAATTTAAGAGTTAAAAAAGAGGATTTGAATATTCTCATAACAAAGAAATGGTAAACATTTGAGATTGTAGATAGCCCAAATATCCTGTAGATCAATACACAATGTATATAAATGTAATGAGATTTCACAATGGATTACATAAAAGTGTCATTATTATACATCAAAAGTGTATGTACAAGTTTTGAATTGATACTTCACCAAAGAAAAAATAAGTGAATAAGTATAGGAAAATATGATCCATGTACTTTAATTAGAGAACTTCAAATTGAAATAATAATGTGTCAGTATATATCTATTAAAACATCTAAAATATCCTGAAATGATAATAACAATTATTGATGAAGATGTAGATAGTAGGAACTGTCATTCATTGGTGGTGTACTTCAAAAGTGTAGACACTTTGAAAGGCAGTTTGATAGTTTCTTATAAACCTGCCATAGATCCTGCAATCTCTTTTACTATTTACTCAGCTAACTTGAAATTTTATGACCACATAAAAATTAACATGCAAAATTTTCCAATAACTTAATTTTTATAGGATCAAGATTCAAAGCAACCATACTTTTATTCAGTTGATGAACAGATATGCAAACTATGACCCATTCATACGATATTACTTAAAGTTGAAAATAAATGAGATCTTAAGCTAAGGAAAACATGGCTGAATTTTGAATACATATTACTAGGTGAAAGAAGCCAATTCAAAAACATAGAGACTGATGAAAAGGCAAGTTTATACAGATAGCAAAAGTTAATAGCACCGCTTGTGTTGTTGTGGGCTAAAAAGTTGAAGGGCATGGAGATTTTTAGAGGTGTATAACATTTAGTTTGACAAATGAATCAGCAACTTTGAAGAAGGGAGTGGAGCGTGAACGTACTGACCAAAAAATCCTTAAAAACAAGTGGATTATTTATGTCTAAAGGCAAATCCAACTATATATGAGCGTACACTCTACTTAATAGAGTAATTTTTTTTAAATTATAAAGACAGCTTTTATTTTATTAACCATACTTTTCAATTTATTGCAAGGGCATGTATGTTTATATTAAAAAATGAACTATTCCTTGGGAGTGAAAGTCTGAATATGTAGCATTGAGGCTAGAAAATGAAAAAGTTCTATGATTATAAAACTGATAGGCACGGATGATGACTTAATGACATGTTGGTGATTCCACATATTTATTTTACTTCATTCTTCAGTGCTCTTCTGTTTGCTTCCAGACTGAGACTTTACAGACTGTTTTGCAGCCCTCTGTATAAAGTACGTTCCAAGATGGACACCTATGAAAGACACGCCAGCTACAAGAAGCCAGTTCTTTCGGATCCAGCTGGTGTTTCTCATCTCTTCTTTCAATATCAAGCTCAAATTCAAAGCTGCTACCTTCTGCAGATGGCAAGTCTGCTATTTCCCTTGGGGTGGGCCCTTCCGCAGACTCGCAAGGGCCAGACTGTCTGGCTCAGGAATGTTGTCCTTGTTAGGTACTCGGAAAACGGGGCTACTTCTGATTCTGTGCCACCCCAAATGGATGAGCCCGACTAGAGGTACCATAACCACCAGAACTTTGTAGTCTCTCCAGAAGTTCTGCAAGTTCATAGTCTTTCAGCATCAGTGCACTTGTGTCACCAAGACGTACCGCAGAAACTACATTTAAATTTTCTCTCGATCCTTTCGGCTCTGGCCGGGAACCGTGATTCGTTACCAGCCAATCACATCGATTGCGTGCCCAGCCTCCTTTTTTTTTTTTTTTTTTTTTCCCTGATTTGGGCATATTTATTTTGGGGACAATATAGTTCATTATAGAAGGAAAGGGAAAAACTGAAACTTCAGTTTTGCTCTGTGGCTTTTTCAGATTTGTGCTGCGTAAGACCCAGTGCAGAGCAGGGTGTGGCGGTCAGCAGCGGCACAAGTGTAGCCCACGAGGTGCGGGGTGCTGGGGAAGGTCTTGCACATGCCCATGCACTTGTCCTTGTCGATGCAGAGGGTGTTGGCCTTGATGGCCAGCTCGTGCTCCAGCCAGGACTTGGTCATCACCAGCAGCTGCAGTGTGTCCTGAGTCTCCCGCAGCTTCAGCTTGAGGGTCTGCAGGGTGTCGTCAATGGTGAACACCTCGTTCACGAGCTTGAACTGCGGGATGTCCCTGCACAGCTCCACGTTGGGCCGCCGCCTGCGGCACTCCAGCTGCTCTGCGCCACCTGATACTACTACACATGTGTAATGGAATTGAATCATAAAGATTGAAGATAGGAACCAGATAAGAAATTGTGGGAATGGGAGTTTACAAATATGTAAAATGTGAGTGAAAACTAGCATGATTTACATGTGATGGATTAGAATTGGGGATATCAGTATGAATCATGTTGAGCACAATATAGATAGTTTCATACCAAAACACTTACCAATATTTGTGTAACCATAGGGTAGTATATACTCTTGCCTGCATTTTCTTGCTATTAGCAGAAAGAACCTAGAAACAACCCTACCCTAGTAGAAAGCAAGCAAATATGGTGCCAGAAATTGGTGTTTAATACCACTCTTCAATAAGAGGATCTAAAGCTCCTTGGAGAAATGACTGATTCTAGGATTGTGGCAAGCAATATACTATATGAATCAAAGCATTTTGTAGTGCCAGCAGTAAGGGAATTCTGAAACACACACACACAAACACACATACATACAACACAGAGTTAATGATACTGATAAGCAAAAGGGACACAGGAACTGACTGCAAAAAGAAGTGGCCAAAGCTAGAACAATTGGAACAACATTGTTAATAAAGCAGAATTGGATTATAACTCAGAGCACAAAATACATAGCCATGAATCCATACTGATATTTAAACATTGAATAAATAAATGAATGGAGGAGAAGCAATACATTTATGCAGAAATATTTTAAGTAAGTTTAAAATTTAGATATTCCACCCTTAAAGAGAAGTATAAACTCACTAGTCCTTGATTAAAAAATGCACATGATAGCATGCTTCCAAAATGTGTGGTGTGGATTGAATGAAAAAGAAGCAAAGGAAATAAACATCAGCTATGATATGTTATGTTGATCATATTTTAAAAATATTTATTTACTTATTTGAGAGCCAGATCTGCAGAAAGTTAGAGCTGCAAAGAGAGAGGGAAAGGAAAGAAGAGAAGAGGAGGGGAGAGGAGGGGAAGGGAGAGAATGGCAGGGGAGCAGAGAGGAAGGAAAGGAGAAGAAGGGAGAGGAGAAGAGGGAGGGAGGGGAGAGAGAGAGAGAGAGAGAGAGAGAGAGAGAGAGAGAGAGAGAGAGAGAGAGAGAGAATCTTCTCTTCACTGGCCAGAGAAGCCAGAGAAGCCATCATTTAGCTGGGATCCAGGAGCTTCCACCTGATCTCCCAGATGGGAAGCAGAGTAGCAGGGACATGAATGAGTGCCCATATGTGATACTGGGCTTGTGGTCAGTGCTATGCAACAATGCCAGTCTTGAAAAGTCATGTGGATTATATGTAGACTTTAAATGATGTGATATGATTGAACCTGTACTCAGTGTTCTTTCTCATCAACACTCATAATTACAATCTTATCATAGATGAATAAAAATAAGGCAAATTTCAATTGATAGACATTCCATAGATACCTGACCAGTACTCCTTGGAACTATCAAAGTCACTGAAGTCAACGAAATTCTGGATATATTTTGCATTTGTTGATGTCTGTCTTCAGGATAAATGTTTCCAAGTGGGAATGCTGGATAAAATGACATACATAAATGTCATTTATTGAGAATTCCCCTACATGGAAATGTTGAGGACATCATTTATACAGTGTGCTGTCAGGAAAGATATAGTTATTTCACTTTTACAGAAAAAGCAATTCAAGTTTGGAGGATTTTTAACTCTACCAATACATAAGAGGAAGTTACTGGGATTTTCTTCTTGGTAAGCATTCCAGAATAGGTATAAGAATTTTCTGGAATGTTACCTAAAGTTGCTTTAAGTTGTTGATTAAGTACTTATGTGTTTTGCTTAATTTCGTCAAACCAAAAGATCCTCTCAGTTACATCAAATTAAGAAAGCTTTTTTATATATAAAGATGATTGATGTATACTTTTAGATATGAGTGGAAGCACTTTTTCCAGTGCCTTTAAATGTAAACAAACATTGTCAGCAGAGGTGTAAGTTATTGTGCATGTACAAATACTGATAATTGAATTTCCCAAACTTGAAATATTAAAGGAATTTTAATAACATTTTCAGATTCTCAATTACAAAATTGATCTCACATTAATAATTCAGATATAAATTTGATAAAATGCAATCTTATTCATACTTACAAAGTTAGAACAAGTTAGAAACAAGTCTTTCTTGAAGTTAATGATGTGGGGAAGAGGAGAATAAAACATAATTAATGCTCTTTTCTTATATATTTTTCAGTAGAAATCCAATTTTTGTTCCACATATTGTAACATTAGTTTAAATTTATATACTAACAGTGAAATGTATATTATTGTCATATTAAATCTATTTACATAATATAAATGTTACATTCCTATTAATTACCTGTTCTAAGATCTAGAGTGTATTTAAAATTTTAAACATTACTTACAACTGAAAACCTTAATCTTTATGACAAGTACAGTACAGTAAAGTACAGGACAAATTGCTAACAAATTAAAATATTTGAATATTAAACATAAAGGACTAATCTGCTCCATATATTTTGATAATGCTTTTCATATTTATAACTCAATATAATAATGTTTTTATTATTTGATTAAGTGAAAATAGTTTGGTCTCCCAATCAGATGACAATTCACTAAATATAGCAAATGGGGAGAAAGATTTATACTATTAAGAACAAAGTTAAAGATTTACAATTTTCAGAAATGTTTTATTTAATATTTAAATCTGAATATGGTTCTACTTCCCTGATGCTGTTTGTGTTATACTTAATGATTCTTTATAAGCTATATATATTTATATCAATCTAATAATGATGATTTAAGACTAGAAGTACTTAGTTTCTCCAAATAGAGTTGTTAATATTTGCATTAACAAAAAAAATCCATGATTTACTTAACAACATGAAAATATACTTAAAATATAAATAATATCTTAAACATTTGACATTTTCTATTTTAGAAAAAATTAAGTCTCATTTCTCATTAAATATACAGAATAGTTTTCAATATATGTTTGTCCTTATGTGTATGTTTTAAGAAAATGCCATTTTCATAAGTTATTATACTTAGTATAAAATAAGTATATGGAATTTTAGGTTATCAAGACCTTTATGTCTAGTATATACTACTGCATATCATTATGATTAATATTCTATTTTAAAATTCTACAACACATGTATCTGTATGAATATTAGTGACAATGTGTAACTAAATATATTGAATTATGTAGTTTGTGTCATTTGGTTTTGTTCTTTCTCTGGAAGAAATGTTTCAGTCCCTGTCAGTCCACTATATTCATAGAAACATCTTTGAGATGAAACGTGCCTATTGTATGATAGGGATTGCTTCCATCCTTGATTATACCCAATGTATCCAATGTGCTTACTACTCCTATTCTCCAGGTTCTGTTGGCAATTGTATTAAAATAGGAGTCAAGTTCTTGCAAACTAAATAAGATACAGAGTAAAAATTGGATGTATTCTTGAGGAAGAATGAATGATGTACGTCTATGTTTTCCAACTGAAAACCAAGCATCACTTTTCATATTGCATGAATATTGGAATGAAGAAAAAAACTGTTACTAGGATAACAGCAAAATGCCAGGTTCAAAATGATATGTTGATTTGTTCTACAACAATATATAAGACACATGAAACGCAATCTAAGAGTATCCATGAATTGAACATTGGGCAGAAGATGAGAATGTAGGACTCCATGTATTAAATTACAAATTCTCATCCACATAGGTTGAGTTCTGCCTCCTGCAGCAGAATTCTCCAGTCCATTCCAATCGACTCAGTGATGCTCCTACAGTAAGTGAAAGCCCTCGGGTAGAAGTTGAAATTGCAAGAGAAAGTTGTCAGTACATATGGAAAAACACGAGAATGCAGATATAGATAGGATACTGACAATATCTTGTGGAAATACTCAGAATTTGAAATATTTACAAATATCATCTCCCTGTAGCTACTACCTTATTTCTCTCCTCTTAATAGCAAAATTCATTTATAGGTAAATTAATTCTTTACAGATAAATATTCAAATATTTATCTAATCATATTTTCTCTTCAACCTACCCTAATTATTTCCTCAGACTCACCACACCATTGAAATAATTTTATGCTATGTGGGTTTGTCTTATAGTTCTGTATGTTCTCGTTATTCAAGGGTATCTGGTAAATGGCAGATGAAATGGAAGTTGTGTTTCACTCACCAAATCATGCACTGGCTACGGGTCTTTATCCAGTGGAAGTGACATTTTTCTCTAATTTGCAGCAAGACACAGTACAGGCTGGCTGAGACGGGCTTATCCATGTTATCGATGATTACTCTCCTGCTAACCACAATAACTGCTTCTGTGAAATCTCTTCACATATGAACAGCATTCATTAGATGTTGAGATATTACCTTTTCCCACCTGGTTCCCAGAACAATACAATCTCTGTTTTTATTTGTTTTGAAGCATCATTGTGGCTACTAGTTGCTTGTTGATTTCTTTTTATCTCTCTGCCTTTCGAGTGCACTAATGCTCAACTTTCAGAACTTTTCTTCTTTTTGAGAACCGACAACTCTTTTCCAGTGATATCATTCATTCTCATATTTGATGATAACCTAATTTATATCTAGCACTGATTGCTATTTTGAACTCCAGAGTCAGCTTGAATTCCCAAATACTTGGTTGTCCAAGGCTTACCAAATACTATATTCAAATTAGAATCTTACTCCTCAAACCTTGGCATTAGAGTTTTCTCTCTCCCCTTCTCAATTTTGTGAATGGGTACTCAGTTCTTCCTACTGCCCAGGCAAAAACCCTTAAGTCATCTTTAACTTGTCTCTTCCCTCATCACCTCTCCATAGCTAATCCAGGAAAATACTGTTAATTTTACTTCAAAATATATACATGTGATTCCAAGTCCTTGCTTCCAACATGACAAAGAAAAGAAGGAACGACTGTCAAGCCAGAACCATCATGCTGCCAGCCCATTCAGTGCACAAAGTTTGCTAGAGGTGTGCCCAGGAAAAAAGGCATTAAGAAATTAAAACTGCTCCAGAACTTTTTTTTTTTTCTCTTGGAAGACCTGAAACTGAAAACTACCTATTAAGCCACAATTGGGAAAAAAAAAAAAAAAAAAAGAACCTCGTTATTTGAAGCATAGTGGAGGCCACAGTTGTTAGGGACATCTGTAAAGTGACTGTATTCTACGCCTTTGTACTTCCCAAGCTGTAGCAAAGCTAAATTTTCGTGTGGCTTGTGCTATTCATAGAAAGGTAGTCAGAAATCGCTCTCATGAAGCCTGGAAGGACTGAACATCACTAACCCAACTTAGACCTGCCCATGCTGCCTCACATCCCCTACAAAAGCCAGTGTAAGGGGTTCCCTATTTAAGAGCTGGAGAAAAACTACCCTTTGGAAAAATAAAATGGAATTAACATTATAATATGTACACACACATACACACATGCTTATATGCATATCATAAGCTATGAAAAAACAGAAGCCATTTAGGTAGAAGAAAAAATAACAATATTGAAACTGGAATCATTCAGAGAGTATCTGTTAATAGAAAAATGTATAATACTGATATTTTTTGAGGCTTTAATATGTGGCAGACTTTCACAAACATTAAACCCTCTTAATAGTTAAATATATCTAACATTAGTTATCAGCATCAAAGTTGTCATCTCTTTCCATAAAGTGGCCTAAGTTTCTCAATTGAAGTTACTTTTCCTGCCCAGTGCTTTCCGAATTTGCAATTTACCTTGGGGAATCTTGACATATAACTGCAGAATTCCCACTTAAATGAGAACAAGTCTTCTCCCTCACTTGACTTGCTATACATTGGATCCCCCAAAATTTTATGTTATTCTCCTGAAATATAGATTTCAATCTATTTTTGTAAATTTTTTTATGGGAGAGAGAGAGAGAGAGATCCTTTCTTCTGATTCACTCCCCATACACCTGCAGTGTCTTGGGCTGAAGCCAGATACTTAGTCTAGATCTTCCACATGATGCCCCAGTTTCCATTATTGAAGCTTCCCAGATTCTTCATTACCAGGAAGATGAAGCCAAGAGACACATCTGGGAATCTAACTGGATGTTTGCAGTTTCCCTCACAGACAGATCAGGGGTTTGTCCATAGAGTTTGTCCTCCAGTGATTTACCTAAGGCTTCCACTCTATACCTGTTTACCTTCATCTAGCATGCCTTGGTTCCAAGGAGGTTACCAAGTAGTTTAACTAAATAGATCCATGGTAGAACTCCATACTTAGTTCAATCAATTGTTATAAAAGTATGCATTGAGAATCAGCTATGCAACAGGTATAAATTTGTACAGCTTGAGTTAATACCAAAAACTTTCAACCCAATCTGAAGTATCTGATTCGTAAAATACACTTGAAAAGTCTTCTCTGGACTAACTGAATATAAATAGACTTTTCTTTTTCCCAAATTGCTGTGTAATCTCCTTCACTCCTTAATTTTCCTGCTGATGCTTGATTTATGCTATTCCTTTATGATGCTTGATTTTTTTTTTCCATTAGTTTTTAGGGAAGACACGGTGAGTATTATCTGTGTCTCAGCTTGAAGTTTAGTATTAGTGGTTTTCTTTGCTAGTGTGGCCTTTGATATTGACATGCCACTGCAGGGATGGCATTAATGATAATCCCCCATTTATTATTATTTTAAGTCACTTTATTCATTTACTATAGTCAGGAGCTAAAAGGCATACTTTTTAAAAATGACAACTGGTAGTTTATCTTCACTGCAACCCCTAGAGAGACACATCAATATCAAAGTTCCAGGCTGGCTGAGAGTGATTGTCTCCATACACTACAGAGAAGCCTCCAGGGACACGATGGCAGTTTGTTGTATTTTTTAGAAAACAATGGATAAAATGGTTTCCGAAGAGAGGCAAAACTTGGAAGGAGGAAAGAAGTTAGGTTAAATTAATTGCTTATTAGATCTCAAATGTGAATAGCAAATATTAATCTATAATGTAAATAAAAGTATCATTTAATGATGTCATATAATTCTTAACTGAATGTTTATTGGGAAAATAAACACTCATCTGCTCTCTGTCTCAGTGCTGTTATACCTCATTACCTTGCTAATTTGTTTATCATTTCTTAATTTAATTGTAAATATCAATGAAATGAAGAAGACCTTTATTTTGTATCTTGATTCTTAATTTTAATGCTAATATCTATTTTCATGTAATAAATTGCCTACCTAGTTATTATTCATTTGATACAAAATTTAATTGTGATCTGAATTATTGAACACTTCCTCTCATATTCGATCAGGTAATTAAGGTTGAACAGGGATTGTAAGTGCTTGTAAGTGCTGGAGTATGACATATAAGGATTTACTTTTCCTTAAGATTCAGATTTTAAACGGGGCCATCAAAGAAGGAGGTACCTTTCTCTGAAGGGAGGAGAGAACTTCCACTTTGACTATGACCCTATCGGAATAAGATCAAAGTCGGCGAACCCTAAAGGCTTCCATAGCCTTGGCAACACATGACTAGAGCCTAGGGAGGTTAGTGACGCCATAAACAAGAGTGTCAAATTGTTAAGTCAACAACAGGAGTCACTGTGTACTTACATCTCATGTGGGATCTGTCCTTAATGTGTTGTCTAATGTGAAGTGATGCTACAACTAGTACTGAAACAGTATTTTTACACTTTGTGTTTCTGTGTGGGTACAAACTGATGAGATCTTTACTAATTATATACAGAATCGATCTTCTGTATATAAAGATAATTGAAAATGAAAAAAAAAAAACCTGGTGTTAAATTGGAAATTGCATAGAAAATTAATTAATTTTTAAAAAATATCATGTAAGATCTCTGTCTTTAATGTGCTGTACACTGTTATTTACTGCTATAACTAGTACTCCAACAGTATTTTTTTCACTTTGTGTTGCTATGTGAGGGCAAACTGTTGAAATCTTTACTTAATATATACTAAACTGATCTTCTGTACATAAAGAGAATTGAAAATGAATCATGATGTGATTGGAAGGGGAGAGGGAGCAGGAAAGGGGAGGGATGCGGGTGGGAGGGAAGTTATGGGGGGGAAGCCATTGTAATACATAAGCTGTACTTTGGAAATTTATATTCATTAAATAAAAGTTAAAAAAAATAAACTAAAAAAAATTCAGATTTTTTTAAAAGAATCTGCATTGTTGAAAAAAAAATTTTTTTAATAATTTTTTTTTTTTGGACAGGCAGAGTGGATAGTGAGAGAGAGAGAGAGAGAGAGAGAGAGACAGAGAGAAAGGTCTTCCTTTGCTGTTGGTTCACCCTCCAATGGTCGCTGCGGCCAGCACATCTCGCTGATCTGAAGCCAGGAGCCAGGTGCTTCTCCTGGTCTCCCATGCAGGTGCAGGGCCCAAGGACTTGGGCCATCCTCCACTGCCTTCCCGGGCCATAGCAGAGAGCTGGCCTGGAAGAGCGGCAACTAGGACAGAATCCTGCACCCCAACCGGGACTAGAACCTGGTGTGCCGGCGCCGCAAGGTGGATGATTAGCCTGTTAAGCCACGGCGCCGGCCAGAAAAAAAAAAAAATTTTTTTTTTTTTTTTTGACAGGCAGAGTGGACAGTGAGAGAGAGACAGAGAGAAAGGTCTTCCTTTGCCGTTAGTTCACCCTCCAATGGCCGCCACGGCCCGCGCACTGCGGCCAGTGCACCGTGCTGATCAGATGGCAGGAGCCAGGTGCTTCTCCTGGTCTCCCGTGGGGTGCAGGGCCCAAGCACTTGGGCCATCCTCCACTGTACTTCCGGGCCACAGCAGAGAGCTGGCCTGGAAGAGCGGCAACCGGGACAGAATCCGGAGCCCCGACCGGGACTAGAACTTGGTGTGCCGACGCCGCAAGGGGGAGGATTAGCCTGTTGAGCCGCGGCGCCAGCCTAGTTGAAAAAATTTTAAGCTTATTCACCTTATTTATTTGAAAGAGGAAGTTGAGAGAGAGGAGAGAGAGAGAGAGACTCTTTCATCCACTAGTTCACTACCCAACCGCACACAACAGTGGGGCTGGGCCAGGCAGAAGTGAGGAACCAGGAACTCTAGGTCACCCAGATCTTGGTCATATAGGTGTAAGGGTGCCAACTTCTTGAGTTATCACCTGCTTCCTCCCAGAGTACAAATACGCAGGAAGCTAGATCAGAAGAGGCAGGGCTTGATCCTCGGCACTCAGAGATGGGATGTGAGCATCTCCAGATGACGCTTAATCTGTTGCGCCACAAGGCCCACTTTCAAGACTGAAATTTTGGGGTTGAGAATATTCTATCTCATAAAAGAAGTGCTGTCAATTTTCATTTTAGTTTTAATATTTTTACATAATAAATAACACTGACTTGCTCAAATACTAAAAAATGTAATATAAGAACTGGGAAATCCAAGCCCATAGAATGTTTATGGTCTGAAAGAGAAGATACACAGACAGAAATTGTGTGGTGTGCATTGTCACAGGTGAAGTACTAAATAAAGACATAGGAAAGGTACCTAGCATGATTTTCAAATAGTAGAAACAATTTGTTAAGTTCTGACATCTAATCAGAGTAAGAGGCTTGATTAGAAATTATCTAGGGAAAGAAGGGAAGAATATTTTTGAGAAAGAAAGAAATTTATGTATAGAATCCCAGAAGCTAAATAAAATGGGATATATCTGATAACTGAGCTAAAGCTCACTATGGCTAGTGTGTATAGAGTAAAAGGGAAAATATCAAGGCAGGGATTCAGAGAGGTAAGCAAGGGTGCTGTCTGAAACAGATTTTCATGTCGCAGTAGGCTGTAGGAATTAATTCCAGAGAAAATATGGCATAGAAGTAGAGTTCTAGTATATATACAATTTGTGCTTTAGAAAAAGGTCTCAGATTTATTTATTTTTTTAATTAAACTTTTATTTAATGAATATAAATTTCCAAAGTACAGCTTATGGGTTACAATGGCTTCCCCCTCCCCAAACTTCCCTCCCACCCACAACCCTCCCTTTCCCACTCCCTCTCCCCTTCCAATCACATCATGATTCATTTTCAATTCTCTTTATATACAGAAGATCAGTTTAGTATATATTAGGTAACAATTTCAACAGTTTGCCCCCATATAGCAATACAAAGTGAAAAAAAAAATACTGTTGGAGTACTAGTTATAGCAGTAAATAACAGTGTACAGCACATTAAAGACAGAGATCCTACATAATATTTTTTTAAAAATTAATTAATTTTCTATGCAATTTCCAATTTAACACCAGGTTTTTTTTTTTTTTTTCATTTCCAATTCTCTTTATATACAGAAGATCGATTCAGTATATAATTAGTAAAGATCTCATCAGTTTGTACCCACACAGAAACACAAAGTGTAAAAATACTGTTTCAGTACTAGTTATAGCATCACTGCACATTAGACAACACATTAAGGACAGATCCCACATGGGATGTAAGTACACAGTGACTTCTGTTGCTGACTTAACAATTTGACACTCCTGTTCTTTTTATTTATTTATTTGAAATACACACATACACACACAAAGGTCTTTCATCTAATGGTTTATGCCCCAAATGGCCCAAATAGCCAGAGCTGCACAATGTCAAAACCAGTAGCCAAGAATTCTATCTGGGTCTCCCACATGGATCGCAGGGGTTCAAGTACCTGGGCCATCATCTTCTGCTTCCCAGGCACGTTATCAGGGAGCTGGATTGGAAGTGGAGTAGGCAGGACTCCAACCACTGCTCTGCTATGAGATGTAGGTATCTCAAGCAGTGCATTAACCTGCTCTGCCAAAATGGCCAGCTCATGTCTCCCGTTTCTGCATCAAGTTTGGCTTAGAAAGCAACAGGCAAGGTGAAAGCTTTTATCAGTAACCCAAGGAAGATTTACTGTTTCTTGAATTATCAGGCTACATGTTTTCATATTTAATTACCTTCTATCATATGAAGGCACTCTAAATAGTACATGAAAATAGGAAATAAAAGATAAGTTTATTTCATGTAAAAAATTAAAACCTATGCATAATTTTCTCATAATACAAATTTGATAAACATTTGAAGAAACTTATATGCATACATATGAAATTCAAAAATTTTTTGCATCAAAATAAGCTGTTTTCAGTGACCCATGTTTTTTCATTCAATTTTTCATGAACTTTCTGAGGCATTCTTGTATAACACTGTTGATTTTAAGAAGAATATGCTTATTTCCTCAGGAGTTTGAAATAATTTAAATTTCCTCTCTTTTGAATTTTAGCACATTGTTTATATGTTGGCATTGGTAGGATTCCATTTCCTACTGTGGTTTCTTGCATTCACTTAAGCCTTTTCAACAATTGCTAAAAACTTAAAGCACTGTATTATTAACCTTTTTTAAAATTTATTTTATTTATTTGAAAGATGGAGTTAGAGAGAGAGAGAGTGAGAGAGTGTGAGAGCGAGAGCGAGAGCGAGAGCGAGGTCTTTCATCCACTGGTTCATTCTCCAAATGGCTGCTATGGCCAGGGCTGGGCCAGACAGAAGCCAGGAGCCAGGAGATTGTTTTAGGTGTCTCATGTGGTTGCAGGGGACCAAGCTCTTGGAACATTTTCCACTACTTTCCTAGGCATATTAGCAGGATTGGAAGTGCAGCAGCTGGGACTCAAAAGGGCAACGATATAGGATGCTGGTGTCATAGGCAGCAGCTTCAAACTCAATGTCACAATGTCTACCTCATTAATCATTTCGTAAATGCAGTTGTATGTTAGAAAATTATAAATAAAGTGATAATAGATTTTTAGAAAATATGTTATTTTACCATGTATCTTATAGATTCATGTTGAATTAATAATTGGATAAATGAATATTTGTGAATGAGTGAATTAATAGCATTTATCTATATCTTTCCTACCCAACCCCAGGTTTGAGCACCTCCATCCTCTCTGGCTAACTTTATTCGTAAATAATCCTAGAGTCAGCTCAAATGTTTTATTGTGAACATCTCTCCTATTTATACTGAACAGTTAAGCCTAAGAAACTTTGAACCTGTTATGATTAATGAAGGGTACTGTTGGGTTATAATTGCATATATAAAGGTTCAAGATTTTATTGTTGTTATGTAGTTTTAATTTTCCCAAATGGAACCAGAATCTCCCAGTGATAGTGAGGCTTTGCATGTTTCTTTGGTTACTTTCAATACTTGCTAACCTAAAACAAGGATAACTCATTCTAGTTACCCATGTTTTTTTCTTCTCAGAAGGTTGTAAAATGAATGCTAGGTGTTTTATAGAATAGAGTGGTATGCATTCAGTGTTTATAACAAGATAGTTTTATGTTATAAATAACTTTAGATGCAGGGACATTCTTAGGGAAATTTGTAGCTCCATAAAAAATATACTCTAGGAAAACAAAAAAAGACAAACAATAAATTATTACATGGACTGCTGTTATGACCCATTCTAGTATTTACTGTATAAGGATGGTTTATAGTGAAAAACCTTTAGTCCTTATGTTTAGAAATATGCAGAACCATAAAAATGCAATATTTGGTTTAACCTATAAAGAGTTTTCTAATCAGTTAGTTCCTGACAGAGGTAGAAATTGTATCTTATGAAAGATTTATTTTATTCTGCTCCTTTTAATTTTTAGAGCTCAGGAGTGCTTTGAAGATGGTGGAAAGAACCTGATAAAATTTCACAGCATCATTCTTGGCAATGTGAATAGAAACAATATCAAGAAAATACCAACTTGTTTGCACTTGGTTCCCAGTTTTATAAATTCATTCCACATTTATATTGATATAGATGGAAATTATAAAAGAACTGAAGATATGTATTGAGTTAGCAATTTAATCTCCATGGCAACATGCAAAAATTGATAAAGTAATTAAATATAACATTTATAGTGGCTGAATAATTTAGTTGTCTGGTAATTATTAGCATGATTATAAAATGACATGAATAACTTTGTGGCTCAGATGTGTGATTATGTACAATATCTGCCAAGCTGGTACTTACTGAACATATTTTGCTGATTTTAGAGGCAATGAATAAATACTCACACAATACAGCTGTGCTGAAAACACTAAATAATTTACAAGAAACTTTGTGAGTGTGTGTGTTTCATCTAAATGTACATATATGGGTACTAAGCTAAGTAGTGCAATTCACTAACATATCTAAATACTGTCTAACTACTTCAATAGTTAAAACATTTTTAGAAGCAAGTTTGTTTTCTTTTTCCTGTTTTTAAGCCTCATTTCTTTCTTTCTTTCTTTTTTTTTTTTTTTGGACAGGCAGAGTGGATAGTGAGAGAGAGAGACAGAGAGAAAGGTCTTCCTTTTTGCCATTCATTCACCCTCCAATGGCCACTGCGGCCGGAGCATCGCGCTGATCCGAAGCCAGGAGCCAGGTGCTTCCTCCTGGTCTCCCATGCGGGTGTAGGGCCCAAGCACTTGGGCCATCCTCCACTGCCTTCCCGGGCCATAGCAGAGAGCTGGCCTGGAAGAGGGGCAACCGGAATAGAATCCGGTGCCCTAACCGGGACTAGAACCCGGATTAGCCTGTTAAGCCACGGCGCCGGCCTAAGCCTCATTTCTATTTCTAGCCTGAGAATATTGCTTAATTATAATAGTAAAAATTTGCCCTTTTTATATATTACCAAAATATATTCCACATTATTTAGTTGCTAAGATTTTGATGGAAGGGGAACCATTACACTACATTTAAAAATAAATGGACATATATATATATATAGCATATATTATATATATACAATTTACTATTAACGCTATCATTTGAATAAGTAGAGACCCAGAGTGTTGGTATCATCACAGGGCTTAGAATCTCAGTGCCTGGGAGATGCCACAATGTCTGCTGTATAGCTGCAACTGATGAACAAAGAAATATTAGAAATATTATAAGCAACACTTTTGCAACAATTAAAATCTGAAGTTTAAGTCAAGTTGATTTACTACTGTGCAAAGTGGCTATTTAGCAAAGGGAAGTGAAGATATGTGTTTCACAGAGTGGGGAAAAAAACCTATAAAAATTCAAAGAATGCCTGTATGCAAAATTTGTGCATATCCCTGCTTATCCATGCATACAAGTTTATAACAGAAAATAGAAATAGGACCTAAGACAATTTTTGCACAGACCAATAAATAGATACAGTGATTTTTACTGGAGAACATCTGTGGCAATATTTAGATGAGAAAGAAGACTGGTTGGGTTACCATTCTGTAAAGATTTTTTTTTTTTTTTTTTTTTGCTGGAGACAAATATCTTTATTAAAGATACTACCAAAAATTTGGCAAACATTTCAAAACAGATTTGTAAACATAATGCTTCCCTTTTCAACTGGCAGCACTTTGAAAAGACAATATAACAAGACAAAACAAGTTGAAAAAAGTGGTGATGGTCTCAGACGTGCTTGAGTGATTTTCAGGTCCTTATGAAGACTTATGCTCATGTGTTTTAATCTGTTTGGATTACCATAAAAAAGCACCATGAACTAGGTGGTTCATATAAGAAACACTTACTTTACACAGTGTTAAAGGCTGGAAAATACAAGGCAAAAGCATCAACAGATTTAGTGTCTAGTGAGGGTCTACCTCTTGGTTCACAGATGATCATTTTCTCAGTGAGTCCTTCAGTGGTGGGAAGAGTGAGGGATCTCTCTGACATCTGTTGTGTAAGAGATCCAATTTCATTTAAGTCCTGCACTCATAATCTAATCAAAAGCCACATCTAAATGTTAAACATTAGTTATGTTTAACACAGGAATTTTGGGAGAATGCAAAAATTCACTTTATTAGACCAAACATGGGAAGTGCAGCATTAAAGACTGCAAACTTTAAAATATTTTCAAAATAACATTATCATTGCAGGAATAAAAATACTTAAAATTATGACATTATTTATAATTGCTTGCATTCTCCCATAATACCGTGAAGTCTCTCCCACCACTCATCATCTTCGTGGAGGGCCACATCAGGCATCAAGTTTCTCAAATCATACTCCTAGTAATATTGCTTGTCACTTCTTCAACAAACCTCGCAAACTCATCATAGCCAATCCCTATGTCCTATCTATATTTCATTCTAAATATATTTAATTTTACAATTCTTTCTATGTTCACCACTGTCCCCTTCTCCAGGCTACCATTCTAACTCAAATGGAATATGTAATATCTGCTTCATTTGATTTTATTATTATTCAGAATATTTTCCATCAGTCCTCCTTTCCTTTCATGCTTAGCCTTAGGAATGTGAATAGAAGAATTAAAATTTTTTGGTTATGCTTGAAATATGCTTATTTAGGGTATATGCCTTCTTGCGTCTCTACCATATCTGTAATAAAAATGTACACAGTCAGCTTACTAGTCTAAGAAGTATTGGAATAGTTGGACAGGAAGCTTGCTATAAAAATTATACTAGGCATTTGCAAATGAATACCATTTTCCTACTCCTTAAATGGAAAGATACTATTTTTAAACATCCGTGTATTTTATAATATTATTAATAATCATAGTCTGATCTTAATTTTACTATATACGGTTTTCAATTTTTTTTTAATATTTGTTAAAAAAAATTTGAGATTTGGGGCCAGCATTGCAGAGTAGAAAGTAAAGCTCCCCCCTGCGATGCCAACATCCCATATGGGCATCAGTTCTACTTCGTGGTGCTATATTTCCAATCCAGTTCCCTGCTACTGTGCCTGGGAAAAAATCAGAGGTGACCCAAACACTAGAGCCCCTGCACCCTCATGGGCAACCTGGAAGAAGTTCCAGGCTCCTGGCTTTGGACTGCCCAAGTTCTGGCCATTGCAGCTGTTTGTAGAGTGAACTAGCAGATGAAAGACTTCTCTCTCTGTGTATCTCTCTCTCTGTACCTGTTTTTCAAATAAATAAATAAATCTTTAAAAAATTGGCATTTGAAATTGTATGTATTTATTGTATACAGCATTATGTTTTGAGAAATATAGTCACTGTTAACTGTTTAAATCTAGCCAACACTGAGGTATTGTCCGTTGAGAATTCTAAGTTATCAACCACAAATACCACTTAATGTGATTCAATACATGACTATATTTAAACAGAATGAAAATCATATAAGCAAACAAAAATCTGCCTCTATTTCTTTTCACACATAATGTGAAGTATAATTACATAAATATTTCTGATTTTGAAATTAATACTTAAAGAGAACTCTAATGTTGAAATCCACCTTTATGAAGAGAATTTGAAATCCACCACTTTTAGTACTCAAAGAAAAGGAAGGATCAAAATCACTATAATGGACACATATATTTGGGAAATATCTCCAGGCATAAGATGATGCATTGGAAGTAGTGGGTAACTAATGTCTGAGGAGATAATACAATGTTAGAAAATGATACCAAACGATAAGAAAATGCTGTAAAAAATAAATAAAACCTTTAGGTTAGGTGGAACCCAAGCAGGCAGAAAACATTTTAATGTACACAAAAGCAGGTCATACCATATGGTAATCATTATTTAACAGTTTTATTTGCCAGAGTGTGTTTGGAATGATACTAAATGGATAAATTATTTATTGTAGTTTGCTAACAGATGACCTAGTCTGCAACACAATACATGTTGCAGTGATGGCAATAATGTGAACCTTCAGCTGTTTTTCCACACTGAATTCCTACAGATTGATTGAGGGTTAAGAACGCAATTCAAGGCTGCTTGTGATGCCATCAGCTGGTAGGCTAGTTTGTACCTCGGATGCAATTGTCTCTTTAAATGTCCCGGGAATACTGAGATGTATTTAGATGGAGTTAAATTTCTCCTTCAACTTGGATGGTCTCACTTAGTCCTACAATATCCATGATTGGGTTAGTATTCCCATTTTATTGATGAGAAAAACTAGACCAGAGGATGTGTAGGAAATTAACAGGTACAACTCCTACATGTTTCACAAAGAGTATTTCTACCACACCACATTCTCTGGTTCCTACTTTGGGCTTTGTACAATTGTGTTCACTGCATATTATGTATACACATATACACACATGTATGTATAGATAGCCTTTTTCTACAAATAAGTTTCATGGAATTATAATAACATTTTTTGGCTATAGATACTGTAAAACTACAAAAAGACCCACAGCAAACAATAGGAATACTTACAGAAAAATGGCAGGGTAAATTACTTATCAAAAGTAACCTTGAATGTAATGGCCTACTCTCAAGTTAAAGATACAGACTGGCTGAATGGATTAAAATACAAGACCAATCTATTTACTGTCCTCAAGAAACACATCTCACCAACAAAGATACACACAGACTGAAAGTGAAAGATGGAAAAGGTATGCTATGTTAATATAAAGCAAAAAAAGAGCAGGAGTACCCATCTTAATAGCAGATAAAATTGTCTTTAACATAATAATTGTAAAAAGACATAAAGAGGGACTCTATTAAGGGATCAGTCCAACAGGAAGATGTGACAATACGAATGTATATGCACACAATGCCAGAGCACCCCGCTATTTAAAATAAATGATAATGGATCTAAAGGGAGATATAGACTCCAATACAATAGCAATGGGGGACTTCATACCCTACATTATCAATGGACTGATGAGTAGACAGAAAATCATCAAACAACAGAGCTAATCAATACCATGGTCAAATGGACCTATCTAATATCAACAGAATTTTCATCCCCTGGTTATGGAATACACATTCTTTTAATCAGTGCATGAGACTTTCTCTAGGTTAGACCATATGGTAGCCCATAAAGCAAGTCTCAGCAAGTTCAAAAAGCTTGAAATTATACCAGGTATCTTTTCTGAACACAATGGAATGAAGCTGGAAATTAACATTTCAAGAATCTCTAGAATATATGCGAACAAATGGAGATTGAACAACATGTTCCTGAATGAATAGTGGGTTATAAAAGAAATCAAAAAAGAAATAAAAAATTCTGGACACAAATGAAGAGATAAATATATCAAAACTTATGGGATACAGCAAAGCAGTGTTAAGGGGGAAGTTTATAGCAATTGGTGCCTACATCAAGAAATTGAAAAAAGCATGAAATAAATGAAGTATGAATGCATCTTAAGGACCTAGAAAACAACAACAAACTAGATGGAAAATTAGTAGGAGGAAAGAAATAATTAAAGTTGGAGAAACAATAAACAAATTGAAACAAAGAATTCAATAAAATGAAGAGTGGTTTGTTTATAAAATAAAATTGATACAACATTGGCCCAATTATCCAAAATAAAGAGGAAGAAGACACAAGTAAAAAAATCAGAGATGAAAAGGAAATATGGATACCACAGAAATACAAAAAGGAATCATGAGGAAGTACTCAAAGAGAGCTGTGCCAATAAATTTGAAAATCTAAATTAAATAGATGGATTCCTAGAAACATGCATCTAATAAAATTGACTGATGAGGACAAAGAAAACCTGAACCGATCAATAACCAGGAAGGAGACTGAATCAGTAGTAAACACCCTCCTAACACAGAAAAGCCCAAGAGTAGATGGCTTCACTACTGAACTCTATCAGGCTTTTAAAAAATAATTAATTTCAATTCTTCTGAAGCTATTTGAAGGAACTTAAAGGGAGGGAATCCTCCCAAACTCTTTCTATGAAGATTGCATCACATTAATTCCCAAACCAGAAAAGGTTACAACAAAGAAAGAGAACTATTGACTAATATCACTAATAAACATAGATGCAAAAATCCTCAACAAATACTAGCTAACAGAATCCAACAACACATAAGAAAGATCATTCACCAGGATCAAGTAGGATTTATTCTAATATGTAGGCATGGTTCAACATTCATAAATTAATAAATGTGATACATCACATTAATAAACTGAATAAATAAAGCCATATCTGTCGATGCAAAAAAAGCATTTGCTAAAATACAACATCCTCTCATGATGAAAACTTAACCAAATTTGGTATAGAAGGAATATTCCTCTCCATACTATCAAGGCAATTTATGACAAACCCACAACAAGGATCTTTCGGAATAAGTAAGTTGGAGGCATTTCCATGAATAACCAAAATGAGACATGGATGCCCACTTTCACAATTGCTGTTCAGTATTGTCGTAGAGGTTTAGCCAGAGGCATTAGGCAAGAAAAAGTAACCAAAGGGATACAAATTGGAAAGGAGAAAGTCAAATTATCCCTATTTGCAGATGAAATGATTCTGTATGTAGGGAATCCAAAAGACTTCACTAAGAGGCTGTCAAAACTCATAAAAGATTTTGGTAAAGTGGCATGTTATAAAATTAACACACAAAATCTTTAGCATCTGTATACATAGACAATGCCATGGCTAAGGAGAAACTTCTAAGATCAATCCCATTTTCAGTAGCTACACAAAAATTAAATACCTTGGAATGAATTTCACCAAGGAAGTGAATTATCCATAAGATGAAAATTACAAAACATCAAAGAATGAAATAGAATAAACAAAATTGGAAAGTCTTCCATATTCATGGATGGGAAGAATTAATATCATCAAAATGTCCATACTACCAAAGCAACTTACAGATTCAATGGATCTCCTTCAAAATACTTGTCAGATATAGAAAAAATGATGACAAAATTCATGTCATAAGGGACATGAATAACTACAGCGATATAATACAGCAAAAATAAAGCTGGTGGTGTCACAATACCAGATTTCAAGACATACTACAACACAGTTATAATAAAAACAGCTTGGTATTTGCACAAAAATAGACCTATATACTAAAGGAACAGAATAGAAACTCCAAAAGCAATCCATGCATCTACAAGTAACTAAAATGTGGCAAAGAGCTATTATAATTCATGGAGAAAGAACAGTCTCTTCAACAAATGGGGCTGTAAAAATTGGATCTCCATGTGCAGAAGTATGAAACAAGACCACTAACTTACACCTTACACAAAAGATCAAATTGCAATCAATCAAGGATCTCATAATACAATCTGTTACCATTAAATTACTAGAATATAACTTTGCGAAAACTTTTCAAGACATTGGAATAAGAAAATACTTAGAAAAGACCCCAGAAAGACAGGAAATCAAAGCCAAAATTGAAAAAATGGGATTACCTAAAGTTGAGAAGCTTCTGTACTACAAAAGAAACACTCAACAAATTATCCAACAGAATGAGAGAACATTTTTGCAAACTGTGGAACTGATAAAAGATTGATATCCAGAATCTATAATGAGCTCAAGAAACTCAACAGCAATAAAGCAAACAATCCAGTTAAGAAATGATCACAGGATTTGAACAGGCATTTTTCTTTTTTTTAAGATTTATTTTATTTATTTGAAGGACAGAGTTAGAGAGATAGAGGCAGAGAGAGAGGTATTCCATCCGCTGGTTCACTCCCCAACTGGCCATGCCCGGAGCTGTGCAGACCTGAAGCCAGGAGCCAGGAGCGTCCTCCAGGTCTCTCACGTGGGTGCAGGGGCACAAAGACTTGAGCCATCCTCCACTGATTCCCAGGCCTTAGCAGAGAGGTGTATTGGAAGAGGAGCAGCTGGGACTAGGACCGGTGCCCATATGGGATGCTGACACTTCAGGCCAGGGCTTTAACCTGCTTTGCCACAGTGCCAGCCCATGAAAAGGCATTTTTCAAAAGATGAAATTCAAATGGCCAATAGACAAATGAAAAAATGCTCAGGATCACTAGCCATCAGGGAAACACAAATCAAAACTACAATGAGGTTTCCTCTCACCACAGTTGGAATGGCTTTCATACAGAAATAACAAATAATACAAGCTGGTGAGGAAGTGGGGAGAAAGGTACCTTAATATACTGTTGGTGGGAATATAAACTAGTACAGCCATTGTGGAAGATAGTATGGAGATACCTCAGAAAACTGAAAATAGATATACTACAAGACCCAGCAATCCCTCTCCTGAGAGTCTACCCAAAGGAAATTAAATTTGTACCCCCATGTTTATTGTATCTCAATTCACAATAGCTAACATATGGAAATCATCATACTTAATGAAGTAATGTAGTCTCAAAAAAAGAAATACCACCTGTCTTCCCTGGTCTCTGGTAACTAACAGCATACCAAAATTTTAATGTGAAGGAGTGAAATTGACATTTTGAGATTCAATGACTGTTTACAGTCCTGAACATTTTTTTAATTTTCTTCTTGCTATTTGTTAAACTCTTCACTTCGTGTAGGAACAATGTTATGAATATAATGTAAACTGGAAGTAGATCATTGTAAATATTAAGACAGGTATTAGAAGAAGGAAGAGGAGGTAAGGTGGGACCGTGGGCCAGAGATAGGCTATTGTGGGAAGTATCACTAGTTTCTAAACCTGTATATATGACATACGTGAAATTTCTATACCTTAACTAAATTTTTAAAAAGATAAAAATATAAAACAATCAGGAGTAATACATATTCCTTGTACATATAATTGTGAATACATTGTCTACTTCTAAAATAGCTTAAAAATTTTAGCTATAAGTGGAATGGATTGCACAATAGCTTGAGAGAAACATGTCATCAGTAGAGGAATTTGTCATTCACAGAAGTTTACATTATATGTAGACCAATGCCTTGGATGTAAGATTTATGCTTAGTTTAATTCTTAAATAGTGATTTCCCATTAAATAATAGAGATAACAATAATGATAGACTTTTTTTAAATTTCATAAATGTAAATTTACAAAGTGCAACTTTTGTATTGTTGTGGCTTCTCCCCCCAACCTCCCTCCCTCCCGTGGCCCTCCCCTCTCCCTCTCCCATCCCGCCCTTTATCGAGTTTCATTTTCAATTACCTTCATATACTGAAGATCAACTTAGTATATACTAAGCAAGGATTTCAACAGGCTGCATTCACACAACCGCACAAGGTATAGGGTATTGTTCGACTATTAGTGTTTTTAAGTTTCATAGTAAAACACATTAAGGACAGAGATCCTACGTGGGGAGCATGTACCCAGTGACTCCTGTTGTTGATTTAACAATTGGCACTCTTATTTGTGACGTCAGCAATCACCCGAGACTCTTGCTATGCGCTGTCTAGGCTATGGAAGTCCCTTGAGTTCACCGACTCTGAACTTGTTTAGTCAAGGCCGTGTCACAGTGGAGGTTCCTTCCTCCCTTCAGAGAATGATAGACTTTCTATAACTTATAATGATACATTTTCTGTAACGGCTTTCTTTATGATTATATTTGATATCCACCAAATAATTATAAAAATTATAGGAGGTAAGAAAGTAGAAAAACATCTAGCAAATCTTAGGTTTGTTTTGTTTTAGTTTAGGAAGGTGTATTATTAGGAAACCTGTGAAATATTTATTTCCTATATTGGAAAGTACCTTAAACAGGTTTTGTGGAGTACCATTATCTGCATCAGAAGGTGAACTCTCCTAGTGATTATAAGTTCAACTGTCAATTGAATTATTCATGGACTGAAATAAAGGAAAATACTAAGTCAAAATGAATGTGGACAAATATGTAATGTTTCTAGAGACTGATTTGTTATTATTTTAAATGTAGAAGAAAAATAATTTCTTAGGGAAGTTTTTAACCCCATAATTTGAATTTATATGTTAAAAGTATTATGCATATGAGTTCTAATAATAGTAACTATGACTTCACCAGTCTTAGGCACAATTGTGATATGACTGAATATAAAAATAATCCCTTCTTCATTTACAATCTCTGGTAGTTTTTTTTAAGATTTATATATTTTTTTGAAAGACTGAGTTACAGGGAGGCAGAGGTAGAGACACTGTATTCATTTGGGATTGTCAATGACAGTGAAAGACTATGAGTTTTTGGAATAAAATCATAAAAAGACACAAATAAAAAGAGATTGCTTGTGGGTAGGGAAGAGGTCCATGGTGGACATGGCAACAACATGGACATGGCTCAGATCTCCCTACAACTGCGAGTACTGTCAGTACACAGTCTCCATCCTGCTGCCCTTCAAGGCTTGACTCCGCTGCCCTTTCTGGGCCATCTTCACCTAATATTGATGGACCATTTCATCCCAGTTCAGAACAATGCTGGTTCTGCTTTTAATGGAGTGTCTGGGGCTGAATTGAATCTGCTCTGTAGTTCCATTTCTCTCAGATCCCAAGAGTGCTACCTCCCCCTTTCTTGTACTGGTGTTGATGTCAAATATTCTGCATACTAAACTCTATCCTCATGCTTCATTTTAGAGAACAAATGAAACAGTAAGGTCAAAGACAAAGCATTGAAGGCCATATTAATAAAATGGGATTTGAGGACAGGCCACAAAAGTAGACTCCCAGGGAAGTATATCATAGCCCAAAAAGTGTAATTCTCCATTAGCTAAATGATATTGGTGATTGGCACATAAAGACAGGTCAGCAGAATCAAAAGCTGCTGATCAAATGTGATGCAGAACAGGAGAGATCTTTGGATTCAGCCATTGTGATGACTTTCAGAAGAGCAACTTCAGTGAGAGCAGTTCAAAGACTGATAATTTTCCAAGTTAAGGGAGATTTTTCACTTTTTTCTAATCTTTCTGTAGGAAAACAGAGCTTTTTTTACATATTGATCATGAAAAAAGAATTGAACATGCAAGAGAGACAAAAAGTAATCTAGTATAGAAATGGAAGATCTAGAATAAATTTGAAAGCTAGATGATTAACCTGTAGAAGGAGGAGAGGCTGAATATGAACAGAGAGATGCCGGTCTAGAAGGAAGGTGCTGAAAGCAGATTATTAAACACAATTCTCATGGCACAGAAAAGGGGCAATTATTAAAGGATTTTTCAATTTTCTTTCTTTTATAGACTGCAACTTCTTCTCTAATGAATTTGCAAGACATGATTTTAAAGTGAATTAAAGTATCCACTTTACATTTTCTTCTGGACACTCATAAGAGTTCATGGTGTATTTTGTTTTTGATTACATATTAGTGCTAAGATGTATTTCCTATAATGTTGTCTACATTACCTACCTTTTCTTCACTACACTTACTTCTTTATTTGCCAATGATATCAACTTTCAAAGATGTAATTTAGATTATAATTTTGGTATTTTTTTATCTTCTGTCTACCCTTCTACTTACCAATCAATAAATATTAATGTGTTGCCTCAGAATGTTCTTTCTCCAGAAAACTAATAGGAAACCTTCCTCACTTCCTTCAAATCTTTGCTCAAATTCCATCTTTGATAATGCTTATTTAGACCTGCAATTTTCTCCCTTATTTTTTCCACTATGTCTTTCCTGTCCTTTGCTTCTTTTTCATATGCCATTTATTTTCCCTGTTTGTTATATGATCTATCTCTCCCATCTTGAAGTAAACGTTAGGACCTGTCTTTCTTCCATTTATGATTCCTAAATGTTTAAAACAGTGCTAGGCTTAGCACAGGAGCTCAATAAAATGAATTAGTATACATTTTATAATTCCTTATACATTTACAGTAGTGATTTACTCTTCAAACTTTCCAAATTTACATAAAAGGATGAATAAACTCATCCTTTTCTTTAATTTCTTAGGCACATAGTTTGTGTTTGCTAGTACTTGAATAGAAGTCATTATCAAGAATATTTATTTAAGTCAAGGAACACTTTTTGTACACATTAAACATATTGATACAATAGCTTTATATTCTGTTGCATATAATGTTAAACAATATTTGCTAATTGTTTTCACATAGTTTATAGATAATGAAAAAGAAATGTTGATAAAAAATAAATTTTGATGCATTTATAGTGATTATTTAGAAAACCATGCTGAGACGAGATGTATTTCAGTTAGGTCAGCCATCTAAGCTGATAAGAGTGGAGTGTGGCTTCATCGGCAACATCTCTGAACTAGGCTGTAATTACATGAAACTGGGAACCATCATTATTTTGCTCACAATTCTATTCTATTCACAGAAATTATCATTCAAGAACCAAAGAATAATTTTATGTTGAACAAATACATATATGTCATTGATAATGAATTGGTGCAACAGGATATTAGTATGAAACTCATTGTATCTCCAAGTTTCAACCAAGGAGTTGCTATAATAGATATAATAAAACAAATATGAACCAAATACTCATGGTTATAATTCACAGAGTGAAGCATTAAAAACAAACCAAAACATAATCATAACACCATCTCTTCCATTCCAGGAATTGGAAGTGTGTGAAAATGAGGTATGAGGGGAAAAGGAGGCATCACATTGAAGATGCATGCTACCTGTCCATGGTGAGCAGGCATCTATTTCATTCATCACAATTATGAGGGGGTTCCAAAGAGAACAGTGGGTGAGAGTGAAAATTTTGACAAGATGGTGAATGGGAGATTCTTCAACATATGACTCACTGAGAAATAACTCCACAAAGATGTATACTGTTAGAATGCTTGGTTGTTCTATTAAATTTAGTTTTCTTTTTAGAAAGCTCCAACTATCTCTAGCTCATGGCACATGTTCGATCCTTGAAACACTCATAAATCTATGGTTTCTATAAAGTCACTGCTTTTGCATGGCCCAATGCCATTCCACGTTCCTGATTTTTTTGAACAAAGCAACAAATAAGCATCTCATGGACTCTAACATCTCATGTTCCCTAAATGAAAATCAAATTGTTTATATAAATAGCATTCACAAAGATAAAACAATGACCTAGCTCTTCATGAAAAGACTGTTAAGACTTAAAATGTTATTTTAACTTTTGAATGTGTAATTGATGAAAGGGAGTCAAGATAATTCCACATTAATTTAGCATTTCAGTAATCATAAGCATTATTGTGCCTGTTACTCTATGAATACTAATGCGAAGATAGTGCTCTTCTCTTAGTGTGGTTAATCAACATTAACAAAGGCTGAAGTAGGCATTGCCATCTAAAAGTGAATTGAACAGTAACCATTGACTAGATTTTAAGACATTTGAACAAGTTGAGTATAAAATTAAATCCTTGATGAGGACTAAGTAGTTTAAGTGTTGCAGGATTCTGATTTCTATATCTCTTAATCTTAAGCAGCATACAAGGTACAGAATAGGACAGAAATTTAGGCACTCCAAAAGTAACTCTAAAATAATTTTTTTATTCAACTCAATATCAGATCATTTTATTTTAATATAGCTCTCTTCTTAAGTTAAGGAAAGTCCTGATTAATTGAAGCATTGGTCATGGGTTTCTGTTAATCAAAGTTTTACTGCATCTTCTTTCCAAATTCACCTTTGATGTTAATTAGAAATTTAATTTTTAATTCTCATACCTTTGTGACTATAACTATCCTCTTTAGATATTGATGCAGTTTCAACTTTTAAGACATATCATTAAAAGATCATAAGCTGAAAAATATTATTCCTGACATGAGGAAATCTTAATGAAGAGAGGAAAGTTTCAAATCATATACTGCAGTTATTATTTAATAAATAGTTTAGTCTTTAGCCAATATCATCTTAAAATAACTGTAAATTTAATTGTTATTTGACTTTTTATACATCATACTCATTTATAATTTTTCATTATATTTTGACTTTTGAGAATTTATTACAATTAATTTTTAAATATCTTTTTTGATGCCTCTTTGAGAAGAATCCTAAGAACTTCAAATGCCCAACTCTGTCCTCAGCTGATTAAAGAGGATAGAGATCATGAAGTAAATCAAAATATTCTGTCCTTTTATCTTCTACTCATCCAGGTAGTCTTTGAGATTTACTCCCTGAAAAGTAAGTTACTGATGCATGGCCTTTGTCTAACTGATGGAATAGTTTCTACTACAACAAACAACCTATCAGACACATTTACTCACCTTCACAAAAAGGATTGGATTATCTGGTGACAATAAATAGCTTAGAAATTTTGTTAGGTGTTCAGGGAAGAACTTATTTTCTCTACAAGGCAGAGTACTTACAAATACAGATAGCACCTTATGTTAGTAACAAAATTATGCAGACTCTAAGTTTGGAAATAAAACAATTCTATCCTTGTTATGAGTTGCCATTGACTTACTGTCTTCCTTGAGCACATATTCTACTTTTCTGAAACATTCATAAATAAGTAATAGAAATTCTATCCAATTCCCTTTTTGTGACACCTTCATTTTCTTTCACTAGTGTTTGTTTTATAATCATTGTTTTAGAGGTCATTTACATCCTTAATTAAATTTATCTCAATATATATAAGTTTTTATAGCTACTATGAGTACATTCATCTTATATGTTCAAACTTATCAAACTGATTATAGATGTATAAATGCTACTGGATTTTGTGTGTTGATTTTGTACCCTCCAAGTTCACTGATTTACCAGTTTCAATAGTCTGTTGAGTGTCACTTAGTTCCCTAAATGTGGAATCATGTCATCTACAAATTTGGATAATTTGACTTCTTTCTGTTTGTATGCATTTTCTTTCTTTCTCTTGACTGATAGATCTGGCTAAAACTTTCAGAGTTATAAAGAATCTGAGTGACAAGAGTGAGCATCCTTCTCTGGTTTCAAGTCTTAGTGGAAATGCTTTCAGCTCTTCTTCATTCAGTATGATATTGGATTCAAAATCTTGAAAGAAAAAAAATTTCCAACTAATAATATTATACCTTTTTAGCAAAAGATAAATAAACTATTTCCCAAACAGGCTGGACTTTGGAAATTTATATTCATTAAATAAAAGTTTAATAAAAAAAAAAAAACTGATGAATTCATCATCTCCAGAATGGCTGCATAAGAAATTCTGAGTGGTATCCTGCAGTAAAAGTAAAAGAATCATTCTAACCATCATAAAACACATGAAAACACCAATTTACTAAAAGGAGATATACAAAAGGGAAAGAGAAGAGAATCCGAACTTATCACAACAGGAAGAGACCAAAACACAAAGATAATAATAATAGAGACAGAAAGAAACACAGAATAGGTAAAACAATCAGTAAGCAGTGAGGATGTCAAGAGTTAGTTCCTATCTGCCATTATTTAGCCAAATAAATAAAAAAAGGATTGAAAAAAGATACCACACAAATGGAAAACCCAAATAAGCAAGGGTAGCTACACTCATGTCAGATATAACAGACTTGAAATCAAAAGCTATAAAAAGAGACAAAGAAGGACATTGCATATTGGTGATTATTGATCCAGCAATAATATATAATAATCATATATATATATATATGCACCCAACACAAGATCAACAAAATATATAAGCAAAATCAGACTTAAAGAAAGAGATAGACTTCAATATAGTAAAAATGGAGGAATTCAATATTCCACTGTCAAAAGTGGAAAGATCTTTTAGATAGAAATCAACCAAGATACATCAGAGTTGAACTATACTATTGAGCAAATGAACCTAACATATATTTACAGAATATTTCATTCAACATCTATAAAATTTACATTCTCATTATCAGCCCATGGAATGTTTTCTAGGATAGAGCATATATTATTCCAAGGTAACCTAGACAAACAATTTAATTGTTTTTTTTTTTTTAAGAGAAGAAACATAATGTCTTTAAAGCCATCATGGAAACGGTATCAGGAGGTGATAGCCATTTTAAAAACAAAACTGCACCATTAATATTTTAGTTTCACTATTTGAAAAATGCAGACCCTCCTAAAATATTTGTTGTAAAAATTAATAAGATGTATTACATATAAATTATTTGACAACAGAGAAAAATCCTAAAATTAGTTTTAAATATTAAATTAAATGTCATGTATAGCAAACCAGCATTTTGTAATATTCAGTTATCTAATATTTAGATGCTATTTACATACATTAAAATTCTTCCATTTTTTTCTGAAATAAAACTAAACCATAGCAATTTGTTGGTTAATTTTTTATCTTGAAAAAGTGAATACACTAATGTAGTTTAATAATGACTTATTGGCAACAGGGTGAATTTATATAGAAAAAATATTCACCAAATGTGTAATGTTTAGACAACCATACATCTCATTTCCTCCTTGAGAAATGATTCAAGTTCTAGGGGACCAAGAAGAGGAATATGAATTTTTCAATTTCACTTGATTATTAATTTTCATTTTAAAAGTGCTCAAGGTTTTGAGCAAAAGAGCTTTTAGCACCACCTTAGTGCCAGTGTTCCCGCTGTATCTCCATTCTGGACAGATTGGGGGTGTGTCTGCAGTGCTCAACGTTCAGCTGTTCACTGAGCCCCTCTGCCAAAATGAAGGTCATCAGATATGTGCAGCATCTCTGCATGGTTGGCGAAAAACACGGGTGACAAACAACACTGTATTTGTATCCAAGGTTAGGAAACATAGAAAAACTTTTTTCCTTACATAAATCTAAATTATATGACCTGCTTTGCATTTAATATAAACATAGCTAAAGTATTAAAAGAAACATATACTTTTATATAAGCACAATGAAATTGGTCATTATGTTTATTTTATAAAGGATTTAATATTTACTATTTATTGCCCTTTATGTTTCACATTTTAGCTTAATTCAATATTTAATCACATACTCTTACTCAGAAAAAGTTGCATATGTATATCTTTAGGTTTAAGTCTTTCTTTTTTCTTTCTTTTTTTTTTGTTCTTAAAGGTCTTTAAAATTTTTTTATTTATATAACGTGAACAAATTTCAAGTAATTCACACACATGGATTTAAGAGCATAGTAATACTTCCCACCCCACACTACCCTCCCTCCCACCCATGCTCCCACCTTCCCTCCATCTTCTTTTCTTATTTTTTATTGTAATATTTACAATGACATACTTTGCTTATTTTATTTTATTTTTTTTAAACTTTTATTTAATGAATATAAATTTCCAAAGTATAGCTTATGGGTTACAATGGCTTCCCCCCTCCCATAACTTCCCTCCCACCCGCAACCCTCCCCTTTCCCGCTCCCTTTCCCCTTCCATTCATGTAAAGATTCATTTTCAATTCTCTTTGTATACAGAAGATCAGTTTAGTATATATTAGGTAAAGATTTCAACATTTTGCCCATATAGCAACATAAAGTGAAAAAACTACCTTTGGATTACTAATTATAGCATTAAATAGCAATGTACAGCACATTAAAGAAAGAGATCCTACATAATTTTTTTTTCAAAATAATTAATTTTCTATGCCATTTCCAATTTAACACCATGTTGTTGTTTTTTTTTCATTTCCAATTCTCTTTATATACAGAAGATCAGTTCAGTATATAATTAGTAAAGACCTCATCAGTTTGTGCCCACGCAGAAACACAAAGTGTAAAAATACTGTTTCAGTACTAGTTATAGCATCACTTGGCTTTAGATGACACATTAGGGACAGATCCCACATGGGGTGCAAGTACACAGTGACTCCTGTTGCTGACTTAACAATTTGACACTCCTGTTCATGGCGTCAGTAATCTCCCTAGGCTCTAGTCATGAGTTGCCAGGGCTATGGAAGCCTTTAGAGTTCGCTGACTTTGATCTTATTCCGATAGGGTCATAGTCAAAGTGGAAGTTCTCTCCTCCCTTCGGAGAAGGGTACCTCCTTCTTTGATGGCCCCGTTCTTTCCACTGGGATCTCACTCACAGTGATCATTCATTTAGGTCTTTTTTTTTTTTTCCATGATATCTTGGCTTTCCATGCCTGCTATACTCTCATGGGCTCTTCAGCCAGATCTGAATGCCTTGAGGGCTGATTCTGAGGCCAGAGTGTTGTTTAGGACATCTGCCATCCTATGAGTCTTTCTTTTTTCTTCATTCACTTTGCTCTAATGTGCAACTCGCATTTTTCAGGCCTACAAAGTATCTTCAGAAGACAAACTTGCATAAACAATATGTTCTAGGTCTCTTCTGGGGAATTTATTTGTGCATTGGAAAGTTGATACTATATATATTTGTCACATTCCTGAAAATGATTGCATAGAATAGTACCTTCCCCTTGAACAATTGTTTTGACCCATTTCACCTTTCTAGAGGATGCTGTCTGTGATTACCTTTTCCTGCATACAAGTTCAAGTATCATCATGTTGCCCTAGGTTTTTATGCCTTGGTAAGAAGATGTTTGGTTTTGACTTTCAGGAAATATTTTTTAAAAAGATGCAAATCATCCATGGTATGTAGTTTTCAGTATCCTTCTCTCCCAAAATACAGTTACAAGCATTTTGTAGACTACTGTGAAAGAGTACCTAGTTGAATTAAGAATGCTAATGAATGCATGTTATTTCTCATTTTTTTGAAGATTTATTTCTTTATATATTTGAGAGGTAGAGGTACAGATAGTGAGAGGAGAGACAGAAAGGTCTTTTGTCCGCTGGGTCACTCCCCAAATGGCCGCAATGGCTGGAGCTGAGACTATCTGAAGCCAGGAGTCAGGATCTTCTTCTGGGTCTCCCACATGGGTACAGGGGCCCAAGCACTTGGGCCATCTTCTGCTGCTTTCAAAGTCATAGCAGGGAGTTGGATAGGAAGAGAAGCAGCCAGGACTAGAACCACTGTCCATATGGGATTCCAGCGCCACAGGTGGAGACTTAGCTTATTGTGCCATAGCGCCAGACCCCGATGAATAAATATTCTTTCTAATAGTCCTCATAAATATATGAGAAATAATGACCTTTGAAATATAGTTCTTTACGGGGCCATCAAAGAAGGAGGTACCTTTCTCTGAAGGGAGGAGAGAACTTCCACTTTGATTATGACCCTATTGGAATAAGATCAAAGTCGGTGAACCCTAAAGGCTTCCATAGCCTTGGCAACTCATGACTGGATCCTAGGGAGATTACTTACGCCATGAACAGGAGTGTCAAATTGTTAAGTCAACAACAGGAGTCACTGTGTACTTACATCCCATGTGTCATCTGTCCTTAATGTGTTGTCCAATGTGAAGTGATGCTATAACTAGTGCTAAAACAGTATTTTTACACTTTGTGTTTCTGTATGGGTGCAAACTGATGAAATCTTTACTTAGTATATACTGAATCGATCTTCTGTATATAAATATAATTGAAAATGAAAAAAAAACTGGTGTTAAATTGGAAATTGCATAGAAAATTAATTATTTTTTAAAAAATATGTCATGTGGGATCTCTGTCTTTAATGTGCTGTACACTGTTATTTACTGCTATAACTAGTACTCCAATAGTATTTTTTCACTTTGTGTTGTTATGTGGGTACAAACTGTTGAAAGCTTTACTTAATATATACTAAACTGATCTTCTGTATATAAAGAGAATTGAAAATGAATCTTTATGTGAATGGAAGAGGAGAGGGAGTGGGAAAGCGGAGGGTTGCGGGTGGGAGGGAAGTTGTGGGGGTGGGAAACCATTGTAATCCATAAGCTGTAGTTTGGAAATTTATATTCATTAAATAAATGTTTAAAAAAAGAAAGAAAGAAAGAAAGAAAGAAATATAATTCTTTATAAAGGAGAAGAAACAATTATTTTTATTATTGATTAAAAAATTATTAACATGCTCCATGGCACCAAAAATGTTATTATATTGGATATTTGTGAGATTGTTTAGACAGAGACTGCTAATTAAGTTCTAGTTAGACATGAAATTTATGTTATACATTTAGAAAATTAAACTCGGCATGCAATTAGTTAAATGAAAGCAGAAGGTAGAGGACAGGTTAAACTAATGGTTAAGAATGCTGGGGCCAACATCGTGACGTAGAAAATTAATCCTTCCCTGCTGTTATGTTGGAATCCCATATGGGTACCATTTCAAGACCTGGCTGCTCCACTCCTGATCCAGCTCTCTGCTAATGCAAAAGGGAAAGCAGCAGAAGGTGGCCCAAGTGCTTGGACCCCTGCAACCATTTGGGAGACTCAGAAGAAGCTCCTGGCTCCTGGCTTAGGTTTGGCCCTGCCCTGGCCATTTCAGCCATTTGGGGAGTGAACCAGCAGAAGGAAGATCTTTCTCCTTCTCTCTCTTTGTCTCTTTTCCTCTCTCTCTGTAAATCTTTCAAATAAATAAAGCATAAACCTTAAAAAATAATATTATGCTACTATAGTTTCAATTTTCTCTATTTTAAAATGTATATGCATGAAATGAGCATTTTTCCATTCAATTATTGTTTGCAATTGTCTCTATTCACACTTAACTTGGATCTTTTTGATTTTTTACTTGTTAAGCTTCTTATTTGGTGAAACATTAAAGCCCTTCTAGTATAATGTAAATTTAAAAGATATCTCAAAAAAAATAAAAAGGAAGGAAGGAAGGAAGGAAGAAGGAAGGTGGGAGGAAAAGATGAGTTGAGAGGGTGGGAGGAAGGGAATAACATTATATTCTTAGAATTGTACTTATGAAATATATTGGCTCTGTTAAAAACCAATTAAAAGCAAAATATTAAAAAAAGAAGGTGGATGACAGTGATGAAGCTACCTTGGTCAATTCTCTCATTTGAGCACTAAGTTTTAAGTTGTGATTTAATTGGAATATTACTGCTATTTCTCTTATATTTTTAATCCCTGGTATTAGTGATATAATATTTGTAGAGAAGAAAGAGCTATTAAGTGTTACATGAATTAAGCAAACCTGATCCAGTGAAGGACAAGAGATGCAATTAACAAATTAACTACAAAATAAATCATGTTATGAAAGAAGTGTATCTATGTCTTTCAACAAAATGAAAATCATTTAACTTTTCTATAACTGCAAGAAAGTTGCTATTTCAGTTTGTAATCTTTGGCAAAGGACAACTTGGATTTGCTACCATGGCAAAAAATCTTCAGGGTTATTTTCTGTAACTGTACAACACACTGGTTTCTTTTCCATGCAAGGTGACATGGTTGTGATGGACGTGTAATTGAGTGTTTTACTGTCGGTTCACATACTGGGTTGGGTGATGTGTGCATGATATTGCCAGTGTGCTTGAGATCAGGTGTAATTCTTCTGTGCCCAGACTCATTGCTGTGAGAGTAGAACACCTGGGGCAGGGACAGTCAGGGCATCCGAGGCTTTTGAAAAAGATCTGTTGGGAATGAATTTATAACGAAAAATTAGTGCCCATGAAAGGCTGTGGTTTTTAGTTAGTATGTCTATGGAGAGCTACTGTTTTATATTCTTACAAGGCCACAATTTTTAAAAAACCTGTGTTACTGCTATTTGTGGCATTTCAGAGAAACTATTTTGAATATTAGAACTTAACAACAAAGATGATATTATTATAGTTGTATTTAGATGAAATATTAACCTGAATCGTTCTTTCAAAGCCTTTTTATGAAAAGATGAAGTTTGCACTATACTCAGATGAATACAATAAATTTATGTGCTACTTATTCTGCCTCTTGTGGACAGCCGTCTGTATTGTATGCATATATATACAGAAATTCTCCTGCTCAGTCTTTTAAAGAGGATGCATTTTATCGCCATCTATTTCATTCTGGTAAAGTAACAATGAATCAGACAACCCCCTTTTCCTTCTTCCATGTTATCTACCCACTTTTAACTATGAGAACTTACAATTTATTTTAGACATTTCTGATAAATATAAGAAAATGACAAGTCTCCTATTTAAAGTATGTGTCCCCTGTGATCCATGTTTTTGGAAGAAATGATATAAATAAGAAATCTAGTTATTGGATTATACTGCCATTAAAAGATGGGCTGTGCTTTATTAATCGTGAAATGTGTGTTGAAATCCCATAGCACTTCTATGGGTTAAGTATTTGCTTTAGATTGCTAGAAAATCTATACAGCTGCAGTTCATTCGGATCAGTGCTCTAATATTGCTCTTTTTTACTCTTCCTTGGCAATTTTCTTGTTTTTTGATATATGATACACATTTTGTCTAGGTTTGAAACTACTTATGCAGGTTTACTTCTCTTTCGCCTATCAAATGGTTGGATAAAAATGGCTATTATTCCATTTCCTGTGAAAATCACCTACCGTTTAGTTCATGTTCTCTATTCATCTCTGTTCCCTTCGTTGCTTGCAGTTGATAACCAAAAAAAGGCAAAAGAGCCTTCCTCTTCCCCTGAAGCTTATTTCTATCAATGTAGGTAAACCACAACAGTGCAGCAACCTGAATTCCTATTTCTTCTGCTCATCATTCACATTCTCCTAAGTTTTAATTTCTCCTCTGTGATTTAGTGCTTTTTCAGTACCTACAATTTTAGATTAAACAAAACCTCCATTCCTCTTGTG
The DNA here is from genome assembly GCF_033115175.1 of Lepus europaeus. NCBI lineage: Eukaryota > Metazoa > Chordata > Mammalia > Lagomorpha > Leporidae > Lepus > Lepus europaeus. The sequence goes on along the minus strand of NC_084827.1, from coordinate 138,447,534 downwards.
TTGTAGCCAGTTCTATAACCTGAAGTCAATGTAGCTGCTGAATGTATTGTATATCTCAATGATGATCATAACCCATTATTTTTACATTTTTGTTTTTATTATTCTATATCACAATTTTAGATTGAGCTTCTCTTTCTTTGAATTGCAATTGAACATGGTTTCTGTCTATTTGAAAGCAAAGATCATTTTTTATTTTCCTTTAAATTTCCTGCAGTGCTTAAATTACTAAATATGCAGCTTTCAAATCATTTTAGCACAAAGGATGTATTAGAAAAATGGTGTGAATGGTAAAGTATTTCCTGTACTGCCTGGGTTTCTCTTCACTGTAAAATCGCATTTAGATAATCACTATAGTTTTCGTAATGATGCATTTGGAGACAAATATCTTTCTGTATCATGACTCTACTCGGACCCTTCACCTATGTTACTGCTCCAGCATAAGTTGTGGGATTTTTTTTTCTCCCTCATCTCCAAGACACAGAAAAGAAACATCAGTATTTCTAGTCTAGCTTTTTTATTATTAATACAAATATGATATGAATTTGGTTTCAGGGTTAGACAGAGATTGGGGTCAAAGAAATGTTCAAGATCACTAGCAATCAGAGAAATGCAAATCAAAACCAAAATGAGGTTTCACCTCACCCCGGTGAGAATGGCTCACATTCAGAAATCTACCAACAACAGATGCTGGAGAGGATGTGGGGAAAAAGGGACACTAACCCACTGTTGGTGGGAATGCAAACTGGTTAAGCCACTATGGAAGTCAGTCTGGAGATTCCTCAGAAACCTGAATATAACCCTACCATACAACCCAGCCATCCCACTCCTTGGAGTTTACCCAAAGGAACTTAAATTGGCAAACAAAAAAGCTGTCTGCACCTTAATGTTTATTGCAGCTCAATTCACAATAGCTAAGACCTGGAACCAACCCAAATGCCCATCAACAATAGACTGGATAAAGAAATTATGGGACATGTACTCCATAGAATACTATACAGCAGTAAGAAACAATGAAACCCAGTCATTTGCAGCAAGATGGAAGAATCTGGAAAACATCATGCTGAGTGAATTAAGCCAGTCCCAAAGAGACAAATTTCATTTGTTTTCCCTGATCGGCGACAACTGAGCACCAAAGGGGAAACCTGTGGAAGTGAAATGGACACTATAAGAAACTATGACCTGATCAGCTCTTGTCCTGGCTCTAGATGTACAATGTAATACTTTATCCTTTTTAGTATTTGTTGTTGTTGTTGTTGTTCTAGTACCAGTGGTTGAACTCTGTAATTAACACACAATTATTCTTAGGTGTTTAAATTTTAACTGAAAAGTGATCCCTGTTAAATATAAGAGTGGGAATAAGAGAGGGAGGAGATGTACAATTTGGGACATGCACAATCTGACTTGCCGCAAATGATGGAGTTAGAAATGTACCAGGGGATTCCAATACAATCCCATCAAGGTGGCATGTACCAATGCCATCTCACTAGTCCAAGTGATTAATTTCAGTTCACATTCGATGGCTCTGATAGGTCTAAGAATCAAAGGGATCACACAAACAAGACAAGTGTCTGCTAATACTAACTGATAGAATCAAAAAGGGAGAGAAAGATCCAACATGGGAAGTGGGATACACAGCAGACTCATAGAATGGCAGGCATCCTAAACAACACTCTGGCCTCAGAATCAGCCCTTAAGGCATTCGGATCTGGCTGAAGAGCCCATGAGAGTATTGTACGCATGGAAAGCCAAGACACCATAGAAAAGAAAAAAAAAAGAAGACCTAAATGAAAGATCTCTGTGAGTGAGATCCCAGTGGAAAGAACGGGGCCATCAAAGAAGGAAGTACCTTTCTCTGAAGGGAGGAGAGAACTTCCACTTTGACTATGACCCTATCGGAATAAGATCAAAGTCAGCGAACTCTAAAGGCTTCCATAGCCCTGGCAACTCATGACTAGAGCCTAGGGAGATTACTGACGCCATGAACAGGAGTGTCAAATTGTTAAGTCAGCAACAGGAGTCACTGTGTACTTACATCCCATGTGTCATCTGTCCTTAATGTGTTGTCTAATGTGCAGTGATGCTATAACTAGTACTGAAACAGTATTTTTACACTTTGTGTTTCTGCGTGGGTACAAACTGATGTGATCTTTACTAATTATATACTGAATCGATCTTCTGTATATAAAGAGAATTGGAAATGAAAAAAAAAAAACCTGGAGTTAAATTGGAAATGGCATAGAAAATTAATTAATTTTTTAAAAAAAATATTATGTAGGATCTCTGTCTTTAATGTGCTGTACACTGTTATTTACTGCGATAACTAGTACTCCAACAGTATTTTTTTTTCACTATGTGTTGCTATATGGGGGCAAACTGTTGAAATCGTTACCTAATATATACTAAACTGATCTTCTGTATATAAAGAGAATTGAAAAAGAATCATGATGTGATTGGAAGGGGAGAGGGAGCAGGAAAGGGGAGGGTTGTGGGTGGGAGGGAAGTTTTGGGAGGGGGAAGCCATTGTAACCCATAAGCAGTACTTTGGAAATTTATATTCATTAAATAAAAGTTTAATTTAAAAAAAAAGAAGTAGGAAAAAAAGTATAAGATGCTGACACCAAACAGACTTATTCTCAAATTCATATCTTTGTGAAAAAACTTTTATACTCCTTTGTTACGGTTGAGTTTAATGAATAGATTTGGCCTTTTTTTTTTTTTTTTTTTTTGGACAGGCAGAGTGGACAGTGTGAGAGAGACAGAGAGAAAGGTCTTCCTTTTGCTGTTGGTTCACCCTCCATAACGCGCTGCGGCCTGCGCACCGCACTGATCCGATGGCAGGAGCCAGGTGCTTCCTCCTGGTCTCCCATGGGGTGCAGGGCTCAAGCACTTGGGCCATCCTCCACTGCACTCCCTGACCACAGCAGAGAGCTGGCCTGGAAGAGGGGCAACCGGGACAGGATCGGTGCCCCGACCGGGACTAGAACCTGGTGTGCCGGCGCCGCAAGGCGGGATTTGGCCCATTTTTCAACCTGCTGGTCAGAAAGGAATTGGTTTCAACATTTTTAGGAGATCCTATGCACATTTCACCTGTGCATGTTGTTTTATTTCATCAAGGGACAAGCTCAGGAAAAGATATTATTTACTAAACTTTCTGTGAATATTTTCTGTGAATGAAATACTCTCACCAAGGTTCACAGTCTTGACTGAACCTCTTAAGTTTATCTCAGTTACGCTAAGGCAGAAATAAAACAATTAGGTTTACTTTGCACTATTAAATGGAATAAAATATGTGAAAGTGTATTAAATCAAATAGCCTTTCTTCTTTCCCTCCTTATTGGCTCTTTCATTTAATTTATTTTTCTTGCCTTTGTTCTTTGTACTTTTTCCTATGTGGGCTGGCCTGCCTGCCTGCTCGCCCTCTTCTTTAACTTTGCTTTGGAAATCATGCTATAGATGCCTGGAGATTCTCACTTTTTTATATTTTTCCAGATGTAGAAAATGAAGTCATGACCACATTTACTATTAACTAGTCAACAAACCCTTAATTCAATTGTTTTAATGGAGGGAATAATTTTAAAATGAAGCTCAAATATAAACCTGCAGGTAAGTCACAGTCATATTTTGTTTTTATTTTCTAAGCATGTTATGGTGAAAGAAGTACACTTAAGTGTGTAGTAAAATCGGTTATAGCATTAATAGCTATCTTAAATTGCAAATAACAAATCTAGTCAATAACTTCTGATTATTATGATTACAGTGAATTAAATATACAAGAACTGTAATTATATCATGGGTGTAATGAAAGCTTTTATATTACCACAACATTTCAACATTTTCATTAGGATTTATTTAGTAATCCTCTCACTGTGATATGCAGTCACCTATGAAATGCACTGATTATTCTCTAATGTAAACTAATTAGAATGAGTTAAAATAATTTTAAAATAAATTATTCACAATAATAGAAACTAACATTATTAAATTAAAATTTTGATCTATTTTTGTACTGATGTATGGTGTGTACTTGTTATCGGAAGAAGGTATTTGAAGACAGAGCCTAAAGAAAGGAACAGAAAAATGAAACCACAGGCATTAAATGAAGAATACTGAGTTAAGCTAAAGGACATGTCTCTCATTGACAATTGAGCAAGATGAATGGTTTGGTCTTTCTCTCTTCCAAATGTTGCAGTCTGAATATTAGTTGCACTGTACAAATAAAGAGAAATAGTTAACTTGATTTGAAATATTTGAAATAAAGATCAGTTTTCATTGTCATTATCCAGGACACCCCCATATGCATGGCCTTCATAAGAGAAACAGAATTTTAATAAGAGAAATGGAGAATGTCTCCCCATCTTATTTATTTGATAACTAATGAAAGTGAGTCACTGAGGATTGTATGACTTGTCCAAACTTGTTAATACCATCTTTCTCAGTTCGGTTAGAGACTTGGACACAAGTTGACGGAGTTCTCTTGAAGTCTTTTACTATTCCACCTTTTATAATGCATAATTTAAATATTGCTAACCTAATTTATGGTGATTGGTATCCCTGATTTTGTTAGTCTTTACATGATCCTTATTATCACTATATTAATCACTCCCTTCTTTATTTTGCTTCTAATATAAACCATTAATTTTAGCAGAAATAAAAGCAAAACTGATAGTTCAACAACCTTGAATTTGTATCTAACTTGATCTGACCACTATCTCATGCTTTCAAAGGACAACTGAAAAAGGTCATGAGCTTTTTGACTTATTTTGTTGAAATACATTTAGCTTTCTCTAGACTAATATTTGCATTTGTTTCTAACCTTCATTTTATGATAATTTCTGGAATTTACTCCTTCCATACTTCCAGACCTTTTTCCCCACCAGCTATGTTTAGCACAATTAGACATTATTGAGCCTTACCACTATATTATATGAACACTTCATCTGATCTGTATCTACTTCCCCTAAGCAATTTCTCAAATGTTTTACAGGACCCTTGGACTCCACCAGGTGTGGTAGAATGAGAAGGCCATGCCAAGGTGGCCTCTGGCAAGCGAGTGTCAGTTACTCAGGAATGGCTTTGAAACCCACCTGGCAATGGAGTCTGCCTGGCAACAGGCTGTGATTGGTTGGGGCATAGACCGCCCCTTGACCAGATTGGCTGGTCTTGGCTATATAAGATGTTGTACCAATTGAAATAAATGAGTCTTCGGGCTGCTCCCCTCAAGCCTGCTTTCACACAACTCCCGGGGTCTGTGTGCTGACTCTGCGCCTCTTGCCCCCACCACGCTCTTCCTCTCAGAAACGAATCCACTGCAACATTGTTGAGAAATCAATTGCAACAACCAGGCACTGGCTAATTTAATAGAGACCCAGAAGTGTTTACTTAATCCCTTTTATGAACAAGGTAAATACTAACTACACATCACATTGATAATTTTTCCACAGACAATAGCCCCACCTTTGCATTAAAGGATGTTAATTTTGGGGTTTAGGGAGAGGTACCTAGTTTCAACAGATATCACACACAAAAATAAGTTGTGAGACAGACAAGACTTCAATTTTCTAAAGGACTACCTGATAAAACGGTCAGTGACTCATAAAATTAGCAATGCACCCAAAACTTACCCTCATTTGCCTTGGCATGATAAATGGATAGAAGCAATAGCTGTGACATTAATGAGCAGATTAACTGAGGTGAGCCGCAGTCCTGTATGTTTTATCCAAGGGTGAACTAGAGGATAGTGCTATTTTTTCAAGCATAGACAAAATGAATGTCAAACATATTTCTTAGAAAACTTGAAGCGTTCCTACATTTGGGGACACCATGGACTTGTACCTGATTCACACCTGAGGATAGATATGTAAAATAGGCAGAGGGCTGAGGATAGGAAGTAACTGTATTTGCACTAAGGACCAGGCAAGGACCTGAAGAGTAAAGAGTCAGCACATCCCAGAGAGCATGAGATGATGGAAGGCTCCAGTGGAAGAGGAGCCATCATTTCCTTAGGCATGTACCATTCACCAGCCATGAAGATCCATTTCTTTCCATGAGATGAAAAGAAGAGATGAATAGAAGATGGGTGCTGAATGACAAAGAAACAAGAGTTTCTTGCCCTAGCAAGATCATTGCTAGAGTGTAAGGAGTTTCTTTCTATTGAATGGAAATTGATTAGTATCTTGGACTGAATGCCTTTATATGCTGATTTATATTTTTACTATCTGTCTTTAAAGTGACCATAGAACTATCTATTGTTTAAGAGAATACAGATGAAAACATGGAGCTTGAAGAACTTCCATCCATTGTTAGAGGAAAACGTTCTACACTGAATTAATTAGAAATGGATTGGACTGGTGAAAATAAAATTAGGCTTTAAGGAAATTCTTCATCTTATATTTATTTATTGTTACATATATATATACATATTTATTAGTGTTCCTCAAGATAATTTTTTGAAAAAATGTATGACATGATATGAATGTTTCAAATAAATCCACATATCTGTACTTAGCCTGCAAGATATAAAATGTTCAGATTAATGAGGGTCATATTTCTAGAATAGTACAAACTCAACTTAAATTAGTTCTGTGTTCCCCCTGGTCACCACTCAATAATGGTTGCATTGTCCTTGCCTTTCTCAAGCATTATCATTTTAAAATGTAATTTCTGCTGTGGCCACCTAATGAAGATAGTTTGATTTTGCATTCCTGTAACATGATTTAGGACTCCTTTGTTTTTATGATTTAATAGTTCTTTCCTCCAATTTGAATATATTTATGCATCATTATTTTAAAGTAAATCCACATTGTAATATTCAATATTAAAATTAATCTTTGATAATAGGTGATTCGTTAATCTCTTAGAGAATATTTGGGAGGCAGTTGCAAGTTCTTCAAACTAGTTCCCAAAGGAAACACCACCCAGTTACACCATATCAGTTATATTTACCGTGTAATATGTATTCCAACTATTTAAACATGAACACAATCAGATGAATAAATAAGAGAGAGGGAGATACATCTTTATTTTCATACTTAGGACAAAAAAATCTTTAAAAGAGACAGAGAGATACATCTTTTCCAGCACTTCCCAACTCACGAAATACCAACACCAGCCAAACCATCTTTTTGTACGACACTCATATAAAATTAGCCAACTTATTTTTCATCATAGAGCTGTGAATACACATTATTTGTTATTCTTCAATTGTTTGAATAAGAAATTTATGAAACATCAATAAAATATATTTCATTGAACTTGTGTTGTATGTGACTACCATTAATAAAAAAGCAAAATAGTTTAGAATATATTGTAAACATTTCTCTATGTAAGTTCATTTCAAGTGAAAATGAGAACAGAGAGTTTCTTTAATAAGGTAATATAATAGGGACCGGCACCATGGCTCACTTAGTAATCTTCCACCTGCGGCGCTGGCATCCCATATGGGCACCGGGTTCTAGTCCCAGTTGCTCCTCTTCTAGTCCAGCTCTCTGCTGTGGCCTGGGTAGGAAGTGGAGGATGGCCCATGTGCTTGGACCCCTGCACCCATGTGAGAGACCAGGGGAAGTATTTGGCTCCTTGCTTCAGATCGGCATAGCTTCGGCTGTAGCGGCTATTTGGGGGGTGAACCAATGGAAAGAAGATCTTTCTCTCTGTCTCTCTCTCTCACTGTCTAACTCCATCTATCAAATAAAAAAAAGTTTCTAAAAAAATAAGGTAATATAATATTTAAAGCGCTTTATAATATTTAAATTGCTATTTCTTTAACTTATAGTGATGTTTATAATGGTGTAACAAAGTACTTAATGCATTTATTGAAATTTGTATTTTCCTAAATTAGTTTTTATCAAACTAATAAAAACCTCAGATATTTAAGTGAGATAGCAAGTTAGTATATAAAATAAAACTTCAGAAAATGAGAGATTTAGTCAAGGGCTCTTTTTTTAAAATTCTTCATTTTTATTTCCCTCTTTTGTTCTCTACATCTGACTCATACACTGGGCCTTGGTCAACAAGCTTAGAGGGATTTCATAGATGAAAAAGAGATCTACGCATTAACTTTAATTTTATCTCCAGTGCTCAACAATCCCCAGAACAAATATTAACTTGCCTAGAGATGCCAACTATATGAAAAGAAAACCCTTCTAAATTATATACTCAATGGTTTTTAATAAGACTGTGTGAAAAACTAGAAACACATCACATTAGAGAATGACAGATGTATTTAGACTAGCTTGTTTGGGAGAATTTCTCATTTTAAAGTTGTTGTAGTAGTTGTCCAGATTTTAGTTTCTGCTTTTGAATCTCTTGCAAATTTTAACTTTGATCCAAGCATAATGTGAAAGGTACAGCAGGGTTTTATGCAAGTACTTCTACAAATTCAATTTGCTGATATCAAACAACAAAGCAATATGAAACAACAATTTTGGCCTTCTATCTCCATGGAATGTAAATATTTAGTGCAAACGGAAAGAAAAACAGAAGAGGTGCTTAATGTACATATTCTGGACAATTTCTGATTAAATTGAGACTTTATTAAAATTGAAATAAGCACTAAAACAGTAACTTTTGAACTTTTTGAAATTTTACAATATTATTGTTTGATATATTATGCCACTGACTTGGGAAAAAACTATATTGAATACAATGAGGTAAGGAAGAAAAAACAAAGCGTATTTATTTAGTAGTAATTTTTCATGGGTGATGGAATATTTTGTATTTATTTTAAATTTTCAAATGTGGTAGGATACTTTCACAAGTAAAGTCTCTTATTCACCACTTCAGAATGTTCAAGTAGCACTAGGGCAAGATAACCCATCTTGCAGATAAGAGGATGAGGATATGGAACTATTGCAGAATCTTCTTCGCATGGACGTGAGTAATTGGGCTTGTACCCAAGAGTTCTAACCCGGTCGCATACTTCTTGCTGTAAGTAGAGCACAGGATGCAATATGGACACAAAGGAACTTATTGACAAGTAGTGGAAGCATCTGGAAGCATCAGTGCAATGTGAAGTTTCACTCTAGGTGTTTTGACTTTCCATCAGTATATTCAGCACAACTGTGGCTTCATTTGTGTCATCGCTAGTAGTTTATCAAGAGTATATGTAGCTTGCTGGAATATTGGTTATGATTCTTGTTGTTCATTCAGCATTTCCCCCACCCCAAAAGTGTCTGTTTTCAAGTTGTGGTTTACTAAGGTTAATTGAAAGGTTTGTATAAAGTCAGAAGAAAAGGTATTTTGCTTATTTTTTTGCTAATAAGAATGATCATTCTGATGAGTCCAAGAAATGTGAATCCCTCAAGATGAAATAAAAGTGACACGTTTCTAAACAGTTTGAGTAAACAGCAATTTTAGGTACACTAACTTGGAATTAATTTTTTTAAAATTTATTTGACAAGTAGAGTCATAGACAGTGTGAGAGAGAGAGAGACAGAGAGAAGGGACTTCCTTCCATTGGTTCACCCCCCAAATGGCTGCTATGGCTGGAGCTATGCCAATCAGGAGCCAGGTACTTCTTCCTAGTCTCCCATGTGGGTGCAGGGGCCCAAGCACTTGGGCCATCCTCCACTGCTGTCCCGGGCCACAGCAGAGAGCTGGACTGGAAGAGGAGCAACCAGGACTAGAACCCGGTACCCATATGGGATGCCGTTGCCTCAGGAGGAGAATTAACCAAGTGAACCACGGTGCCGGCCCGCATAATTCTATAATAAGATCTAACATTTACTGAATGTTTAGCCTGTGTCAAGGACTGTTTAAATATTATTGTTTATTACCTTAATTCTTAGGGCAGGCCTGTGAAAGAGAAAATATCAGATTATGTTCTCATTTAACAAATGAGTAAACTGAGGCACAGCATGTCTGTATCCGTCTTAGTATCACATAGCAATGAAGTGACTCCCCAGTTAATCTGATTTCAGAGGTTGATATTATTTTATGTTGCAATATGTTTCATTTCTGTTAAGCCTCATATTGTCTTAACACTTTAAGAAAAATGTAAGCTTGGTGCCAAGGAGCAATTAAAACAAATCAATCTGTTGATAAAAGTATCAAAGCCGTAGAGAAATCTAGATACCTAGATCCAACATTATACATACTTATTCAACATCATATTTGACTTTATAGATTTGATTTTACTGCAGGAGTTGGTGTTGAGTACAATAACAACGCCAAGCAGTATGCTGCTTTCATAACTCTGTGTGGAAAGACTGTAGCAAAATTTAGAATTATTGCAACTTCCACACTACTTGACTCCTACAAATGTAAGCCCAGTTTTTCACAAGCAATTTCTAAGAGTCAATTACTAGACTTACACTTTTTACATTGATCATTGATTGTGGGAGATACATTGAAACTAGACATTCATATCTACAGTGTCTTGCCACTAACAATTCAGTCTACTTCACACAATTCTGAATATTGGATGGACCCTTAATCTGTAGTCAAATTGTCTATATTTCAGAGATTTGTCAGCAAAGAGCTGTGTTATTTTGAGTCCCTAATTAATCAGCTAAATGCAAAATTCGTATTTTTATTTTTGGTCTGTAAAATAGATTTTAAAATAGATTTTGTCTCAAATAAACACACTAAGAAAAATGCATAAACATAAAGGAAACATTTGGAGCAAGATATGAAGACATAGAAATGTCTGGCACTTTCATACTCAGTAATTTAAAAATGTACATTTAACTATTTACATTTAAGCCCATTATTAGCTCATTCTTGCTAGAGAATGTGTATTTAATTCTTGTTCCTAACTCTTTCATGCTTGTAACTATGACTGGATAAAATGAATGAATTATGCGTTCAGTTATCTTCTTTCAGTTTGTTTAGATTCTCTTATTTTATTTTGAGCCATGTTCAGTTCAGAGAGATCATTTAAAATACAAGCAAAAATCCCTTCATATTGTTTTCTTATATATATTTATCTTGCAATAATTTAAAAAATATTCTTGTTTTATCCAATTTTCATAAAGACCCTAATATATATTATGTATAATATATATATTTCATATATATATATGCATATATATGAAAGCCTTTAATATCACAGTTTTGATTAACTCCTTTTTATGACTTAGGTCAGTGGAACAAGCAATATTGTACTCAGGGCATGACAACTAGCAGAAACATATAGTCTACTCTAAATCCAAAGTCTTACTCCCCATTCCCCTATTTTTATATTTTAAAAATGTTGAAGAGTAACTATAAGAGTATTATTGCAAACACTTCAAGATTATTATAATTCACACTGCTGCAAAACTAATATTACTTCTCCTGAAAATTTCAGTTATATATGAAATATTCAATGCTGAAAAATGTGCTGTAAAAGTATCAAAATCCCTTCTAGCCATTTTGTAGGACAAAGGGAAAGTAGAAAAAATGGTTGAAAGGAAAGAAAAGAGGAAGAAATACAAGAGGAAATGAGAGAGGAAGAACATGAAATGATAGTAAGAATGCTAATGAATTATCAAGTTATAAATTGTCACCTACAGGGCCCTTCCATCCTGTTCAATGGTGACTGGAATTGGCATGAAATATTTTCTTACTGGCCTTAATTTCTTTGCTAGTTAATAAGAGTATCCATAAGTTAGGTTTTCATGTGAATTAAAGAAAGCAGAAATCATTATTTTTTTTTCCATTTAAAATACTTTAAAATTGCAAAGTAGCTTGAAAATAATATTTAAAACTTTACCAATTTTTTTAAATAGACTGTCTTCACAGTGCTTTTTTAATACCATCTTCTCATTTATATTAGATAGAATGTTCTTTGGCAAACAAAATTCTTTAAGATATTTTGTGAACAGATTATATTTCTAACATCTTAAAAATTGAATTAATTCATTTGATTCAGAAACAAATTTGTCATGTTGACTTAATTTTGTGTAAAGAGTGTTACTGAGTACATGTTGAGAAAGGTGGGTAGAATCTCCAACTTGAGCATATTGTATTCTCTAACAAGATACTATTCTTCCTTTAGGTATTCTCCATATGACAGTTTCAGCATGGTTTTAACAAATCGTCCTTGGTTGTAAAGGCCTAAAAGGACCCTGGAGTGTGAGTAGCTGGTTCATTCTGCGATAAATTGTCCTAACCAAGAAGTAGAACTTTTTTGCTATTCCTTCTAAACAGAGAAAGATTAATTAATAAGATTTAGTATCATGTTCTCTATTTAAATCTTCAAGTCACGGAGGGAACTGAAATAAACCAAACTCACTTTGATCTATATCTTAAAGGTGTAGATCAGCAAGAGCTTTTTAACTACCACTAGGGGGCAATTTTATATTATACATGTTATATTCTCCACTCCTAATAGAGAAGCTTCTTAGATGTCAGGCAGGTATTACTGACAGACAGTGAATTTTTAAAGTGTCAAATCTGACATCTGATATCAGTGTCAATTTTACATATATTCAACATTTGATAAGTTTTTAGAGTCAATAGAGAGGAAAGGTATAATCTATTGGAACTTTCTGAGAGGAGATTTTCTAAAGAGGAAAAGAATCTTGGCCTGGAGAGAAGAGGACTTAATAAAAAACAAGGTCTTCTGATGGTGGGTCTGTTTGAATTACTTTGAGTTATGCTTAAATTTTAGAAACCCATAATATACAGTCAGAAAAAGGCTTAGGGGGTATTTTTATGTAATATTTTTTCTTATATAAGTGATAACACTAGTTGATCTAGTTGTTTAGTCCTAGCATATTTCTTTATGAAAATGTTTTTTTGAACAATAATAATAGCTCAATAGGCTCCATGCAATTTTTACAGAAGAAAAGAAAAGAAGTTTCACAATTTTAAGCACTGTTTTATTATGAATCAAGGTACTTTCAAAAACCCATGCAGTGTATTCAACCTGCATATGTATTTGCTTGGCTTTTAGTAACAGCAGGCCTGTGGCGTTTTTCTTACACTGGAACACCAGCTTCTCAAGGCCATTGTTTATCTTTGCTAAGCCTTAAAATGTGCCTCCCTTCCTAAGATCATAGAAATTCACAACTATTATCAAAATCTCATGACCAATTGCCTAGTCCTTCATTTCATGGTGACACAGCTTCAGTTGTACGGTATCAGGAGGCTTTCCTTCTAGAAGGGAAGTAAAAATGCGAGCTAGAGCATGCAAACATGAATCAACATCCATATACAAGACATTTACACATAAGTCAAAAAGAAGAAAATTGCCTACTTATCAATTCTATATGCTTTCACTTGTAGCACGATAAAAGAGTTGTGGTCAATTTTCTTCAGTTTGCTTTCTCTTAATTAAAACATAATTAGGGAACTAGTACAAACTGGCAGATTTTAATCTTTAATTACCTAACTGTATGAATTGTTAAAATGATTTTAACCTCAAGTAACTATTGACATAGTATCAATTGCAAAATTCATAATGACAAATTAATTATTTGTATGTTTTGATAGACTAATAGGTTAATAGACTGCTTATTATGGGGAATATTTGTGGGAACCATCATTACATTTTGGTTTATTTTAATACTTTTTGGAGAAAATTTAAATGAATTATCCTTGTATAATAGACATATTTTTTAAAAATTGTATTTATTAACTTGTTTGACAGGAAAATAGAAAAAGAAGTGGGGGGAGAGAGAGGCGTGGGGACAGAGAGAAAGAGAGAGATCTTCCGTTTTCTAGTTAACACCCCAGTGCTTGCAACAGTTGTGTCTGGACCTGGCAGAAGTCATAAGCCAGGAACTCAATTCAGATCTCCTGTATGGGTGATAGGGACTCAACTACTGGTGCCATCACTTGCCTCCCAACATGTGCATTAGCAGGAAGCTGGAGTCAGAATTCAGTGACTGAACCCAGAAACTCAGATGGGGGCTACAGATACCCTAACCTGTGATCTAACAAGTAGGTAAAACACTTGCCCTTAGAAATTTATTTAAAACACGAAGAATATTACTTGTAGGAAAACCAGTCTGCAAAAACTTCGGTTGTGGCATGTATATCAATTTATCATGAACTTAAAGATGGATCCCTGTGACTGGGTGTCTACCTAAGAATGGGGAAAATCCTTAGATTTGTGGGTTGATAAATAACATGGGACTGAATAGAAATAAGAATGAATAAATAAATAAATAAAGTGGGTGCTGTAGCGTAGCTGGTAAATCACTACTTGGGACTTGTACGTTAAATTTCAGATTGCTTGACAGAGGTCCCTGCTACTCCACTTCTGATCTGACTTCTTGCTAATGTACATCCTGGGAGATAGTAGGTGATGGCTCAGATAACATATAAGAAACCTGGCTGAAGTTCCTGGCTCCTGACTGGCCTCCTTATCCTTGGCTATTGAGGGTGTTCTATGAGTGAAACAGTGGATGGAAGATCTCTCCCTCTCTCTTTCTCTATCTCTCTGTGCATGGATGTGTATCTTTTGTTAGTCTGCCTTTCAAATAAATAAAAATATACACAAATAAATAAACATTCTAATTTTGTACTGGCATAAGTCAGAAGTTTATCATCTCATTTAAGATCTTTAGAAGAACAATTTTATTCAGAAAGGTAAATAGGTTAGCAGTAACAATTTTCTAAGAAAATGGATATTCGCAAAAGGCTGCCAAGTATTGACTTACTGAATTTGTAAAGGACGCAATCAACATTTGAAGAACTGGGAAATGAAAGAATTTGTTTTTTCTGGTATTGTTGTTAGTGACTTCTTAAAGTTCATTCAGGGGAAATACTGATGCTTTGTTTGGATGCTCATTGGATGTTTGTAGATGTAAAAGTTTTTTAATAGTTAAAAAATTAAGCAAAAAATGGCCGTTAAACATATCCATAAATCAGAGTGGAAAGCGAATTATGGCTTAGAAAAATTGATTTACACTTCACTTCCAGCTTGAAGTTTTACAAATGCTAACTGCAATAACACAACATGTAAAGAAAAACTACTACAGACTGAAAAAATATATGGAATAAATGACTTTAACCTAATTCCACGGTCCTGTAGAAGAGATAGTTGCATTTTCAATATCCATGCAGGTAATCATAATTTGGTAGTTGCTTTCACAGACATTTGGAATTTAAATGAAAATAATCTACACATCAATTTTAGAATGGATTTTACCTTATCAGATTAGCAAAGACAATTCATAACTTTCTGAGATTGAGTCTCATGCATTGATTTTAATAGTTTATTGCTGGATCTCTGGCATGCATAGAATTATGGTCCCTGTTGCATCCATAGCCTTTGTTGTTCATAAACATATTGACAGACACAATCTTATAGATAAAAATTTAATACTTTAAAGAGTTTTCTGCCAATAATGTTACTCTGGGAAAACTTTTAATGGATTAATGGATTTTTTAAGTCTAGACATTGTTTCAAATTTATCAAGTAAAATAAAACAATGATTTTTTTCTTGACTTTCATAGTACACACAGTTTTAAAAATAAACAAGAAGGTTATTTGAAGAAGATATGGGCTGGCTTCTGGTATAGCCTTGAATCTCAGCATAGATAATAGACTTAAGTACACATTAAGTAGTGTTTGATAAGAATTGAAAGGCATACTTAATAATAATAAATATTATTTATTTAATATTTATTTAATTAATAAAATAATTGTCAGGATATGAATCTAGAAAATATAATAAATATAATAAATATATATTTTATGTTATATATAAATAATTGAAGAAGATAGAAAATTCAAGAATAAGATCAAATGTATAATTTGGCATATGTTTGGACATAGTCAGACAAAGGACTCCTACAAAGGGTTTTAGTTCTTCAACAAGAGTATAAGTTTTAAACTACAGTAAGACAGCAAACCTCAAATTAAAAGAGTATAATACTGTCACAGAAATTTATGTTGGCTATAGCATTGGGCTAGGTACCCCTCCATGAGCAATTTTACATAGATTGTAGAGCAGGGAATAAGCAACAATCAAGGAAGTATTTCTGTAGGAGATGTATTTTAACATTAATCTTAGAGATTAAATTCAAATTATTGAAAAGGGAGAAAGCAAATATCTCAAAAAATAGATTTAAAAACAAAACATCATGGTAGCCAATGGCAAAAAGTCCATGGTCATTCAATGGAATGATTTTTGTGAATTTCCTCCTCCTTGGTGCCAGTAGGGACATCACGCATCTTCAGGTCTCTATAAAACACTTAATACGAATTTCAGGTAATGATTTTTTCGTGTGTGTCTTCTTTGCTAGATTGTGTTTCTTGATGGTTAAGGACAACAAGGATAAAGAGTTATATTCTCAACACTTATGTTGTCTGGCATATATTTATTGTTGAAAAAATATGTATTCAAAAATATATCACATAGAAAGCTATACTGTCAATAATGAGAATAACAACCTGTCCCATTAATTAATGCTCGGTTTTCTAGTGAATTCTTAACTGTGTCTCTTCTCACTTTCTTTTTTTTTTTTAAGACTTACTCATTTATTTGAAAGTCAAGAGTTACACACAGAGAGAATGAAGGTAGAGAGAGAGAGGTCTTCCATCAGCAGGTTCATTCCCCAATTGGTCACAACGGCAGGAGCTGTGCCGATTTGAAGCCAGGAGCCAGGAACTTCTTCCAGGTCTCCCATGTGGGTGCAGAGGCCCAAGGACTTAGGACATCTTCTAGTGCTTTCCTAGGCCACAGCAGAGAGCTGGATCAGAAGTAGAGCAGCCAGGACTAGAACTGGCACCCATATGGGATGCCGACACTGTAGGCAGCAGCTTTACTTGCTATGCCACAGCACCGGCCCCATTCACTTTCAAAAATGTTGTGGTTTAGATAATTTTATATTGTCACTATATCTGTGAAAAAATTATGATTCATAGGAATGCATATGAAACAGGAGCAAATTTGACTGATGGATTCTAAGTAAAATTTTCAAAGGGGAAAAATTGAACAAAAGTGCTCACTATTAAATTTTTTTTCCCAAGGATTTTAATTATTTATTTGAGAGTTAGAGTTACAGACAGTCAGAGGGAGAGACAGAGAGAAAGGTCTTCCTTCCGTTGGTTCACTCCCTAAATGGCGGCAACAGCTGGAGCTACGCTGATCCGAAGCCAGGACTCAGGTGATTCTTCCCAATCTCCCACACAGGCGCAGGGGCCCAAGGACTTGGGCCATCTTCTACTGCTTTCCCAGGCCATAGCAGAGAGCTGGATTGGAAGAGGAGCAGCTGGGACTAGAACCAGCACCCATATGGAATGTTGACGCAGCAGGCAGAGGATTAACGTGCTGTGCCACCACACTGGCCCCAAAAGTGCACACTGTTAAATTTATTATGAAAAGCTTAGATTTTACAAGAGCAAGTCCATCTGATAAGATATGCCATTTTATATCAAATTATAAAAAGTCAAATTGTGAACAAAGGAGATTAGCACAAAAATCCCATCAAGTTATCATCAAGAGTGTTTTATTTGAAACTGTCTTGTACAACAATTGAATAACATCATCTTCAAATTAGATAATTTTTAAAGCATAAAAGCAAGCTGATTATATTGATTAGTAGACTTAACTTGTTTATATACCATAAACTAATAAAATTACTAAAAGATAAACAATAAAATTTAAAAATTGCAACATAAGTACAAAATCGTATTAGTCATACTTCATAAAGAACTGCTATAAGTGACTATCTTGCTTAGTCTAGTTATAAATTTATCAAATTTGTTTATCTTTTCAAAGAATTGTTTTCATTTCATTGATTTTTTTATTCTCTATGTCATTTATTTATTCTCTGAGTTTTATTTTTAATTACCTTCTATTAAATTTGGATTTGAGTTGCGCTTGTTTTCTATCTAGTTCCTTGGGGGACAGAAATAAGTTGTTAATTTGATGCAGGCATTAATTGCTATAAACTTGCCTCTTAGTACTGCTTTTACTATATTCCATATTTTTTAACTTTTATTAAATGGATATAAATTTCCAAAGTACAGTTTATGGATTACAATGGCTTCCTCCTCCCATAAATTCCCTCCTGCACATAACCCTCCCCTCTCCCACACCCTCTCCCCTTCCATTCACATCAAGATTCATTTTCAATTCTCTTTATATACAGAAGATCAATTTAGTAATTTAGTATATATTAAGTAAAGATTTCAACAGTTTGCACCCACACAGAAACACAAAGTGTAAAATACTGTTTGAGTACTAGTTATAGCATTAAATCATAATGTACAGCATATTTAGGACAGAGATCCTACATGAGGAGTAAGTGCACAGTGACTTATAAGATTTATTTATTTATTTGGAAGTCAGAGTTACCAGAGAGAAAGAAAGAGAGAGAGAGCAAGGGGGAGAGAGATCTTCGATCTGCTAGTTTATTCCCTTGATGGTTAAATGGCCAGGTTGGACTGGCCAAAGCCAGAAGCCTGGAACTTCATTTGGGTCTCCCATGTGGGTGCAACAGCTCAAGCATTTGGGCCCTCTTTCGCTACTTTTCTCAAATCATTATTAGGGAGCTAGATCAGAAGTGGAGAAGGCAAGACACGAACTGATGACCATATGGAATGCCGGTGTTATAGGCAATGCCTTTACTCACTATGCAACAAACACCAACCCTTTCCATAGTTTTTTTTAGTACATTGTGTTTCTATTTTCATTTAATAATTTTTAAATATATTTATTCATTTATTTATTTGAGACGTAGACTGACTTATTTATTTGAGAAGGAGAGACAGATAGAAATGTCCTCCAGTTGCCGATTCATTCTCCAAATGGCTGCAATGCCCGGAGCTGAGCAAATTCGAAGCCAAGAGTCAAGCACTTCTTCCAGGTCTTCCATATAGGTGCAGAAGAAACCTGGGCCATTTTCTGCTGCTTTCCCAGGTATAAGCATAAAGCTGGATCAAAGAAGAGCAGCTGGGACACGAACTGGTGTACATATGGGATGCTCGTGCTATAGCAGGAGGCTTAGCTTACTATGTCATAGCGCTGGCCCCTCAAGACAATTTTTAATGTTCTTAAATTCTTCATTTGATCCATTGAGGGTTAAGTAATAAATTGTCCAGTTTACATATATTTGTGTAGTATACAACACGTTTCTTGTTTATTGTATTGTTAGAAAAGGCACTTGATATGATTTGTACCCTTTTAAATTTGTTGAGAGTTGTTTTGTGACCTACCCTATGATCTGTCCTAGAAAATCTTCTAAGTGCTATTTAGAAAGATGTGTATTCTGTAGCAGATTGATGGAAAGCTCTGTAGATGTTTGTTTTTGATCTAGGGTGAAATTTAAGTCCGCTCTTTGTTGATTTTCTGTCTACATGCTCTATTTCCAAAATTAGGATGTTGAATTCTACTACTATTACTTTATTGGAGTCTGTATATGCCTTTGGATACTGAAGAATAGTTTGCTGAATACAGTATTATTGGGTAACTTTTTTTTTCTTCAATGCTGTAAAAACCTCTTCCCACTTCCTTGTGGCTTATAAAGTTTCTATAGAGAATTCTTCAGTCAGATGAATTGAGACCATTTCACATTATATTTGCTTCTGTTCTCTTGCAACTTTGAGAATTTTCTCTTGATCCATAACCATAAAGAGCTTCATTAAATGTCTTAGAGTAGAGTTGGTTGGGTTGCATTTGGTGACCTTTCTGTATCTTGATAGTTATATCATCTTCTAGCTTTGGAAAGTCTTTATCTGTTTGAATACACTTTCTACCCTTTTGGCATTCTCGAGTTCCTCTTGAATCCAATTATCTACAGTGTTCATTCTTTTAATGTTGCTTGATATATCCTGCAAATTTTCATCAATCTTTGATTCTTTTTTATTCTTTTTATCTCCTCCAAAATTGTAATTTCAAATAGCCTCTCTTGGAGCTCACTCATTCTTGCTTTCTTCCTTTCATGCTTTCTTTCCCTCTTTGCTTGATTCTGATATTGATGTCTTCCATGATGTTTTAGTTTCACTTAGCATATTTTTCAGTTGAAGATTTTTTACTTGATTTTTTAAACTACATCTCTAATTTCTCTGCTAGGATATTGAATTATTTCTCTGTGACTTCTTTAATTTCACTGTTTCCTTACGCCTTGTATTTTGTTTTTATTTTATTTTATTTTTTATTTTTTGACAGGCAGAGTGGACAGTGAGAGAGAGAGAGAGACAGAGAGAAAGATGTTCCTTTTGCCGTTGGTTCACCATCCAATGGCCACCATGGCCAGTGCACCACGCTGATCTGAAGCCTGGATCCAGGTGCTTCTCCTGGTCTCCCATCGGGGTGCAGGGCCCAAGGTCTTGGGCCATCCTCCACTGCACTCCCGGGCCACAGCAGAGAGCTGGCCTGGAAGAGGGGCAACTGGGACAGAATCCAGCGCCCCGACCAGGACTAGAACCAGGTGCCCATATGGGATGCCGTTGCCACAGGCGGAGGATTAGCCTATTGAGCTGCAGCGCCGGCCACACCTTGTATTTTGAAACCTTTATCCAAGCATCTGGGAATTTCAGTTTCTAGATTTTTTTTTTCTTGTACACTATTTTGCTTTTTAGGAGAGGTCATGGTTACCTGGATTTTCCCATTGTTTGTTGAAGTATGATGTTGTCGGGGCCAGTGCCATGGCTCACTTGATTAATCCTCCGGCTGCGATGCTGGCATCCCATATGGGCGTCGGGTTATAGTCCTGGTTGCTCCTCTTCCAGTCCAGCTCTCTGCTGTGGCCCGGGACGGCAGTGGAGGATGCCCAAGTGCTTGGGCCCTGCACCCGCATTGGAGACCAGGAGGAAGCACCTGGCTCCTGGCTTCAGATAGGTGCTCGTCATGGCAGCCATTTTGGGAGTGAACCAATAGAAGGAAGACCTTTTTCTCTGTCTCTCCCTCTCACTGTAGTTCTACCTGTCAAATAAAAAAAATAAAATAAAATGAAGTATGATGTTGTCTGTCATTGAAGGGTTATTTTTGTAATTTATATTCATATCTTGTTGTCTTTCTAGAAATTCTAAGCAGCCTGTTCTGCTGATAAGATGGACTATGGTCCTCTACTAAAGTGGGCTAACTGCCTGTTGCTGCACCTGTCTACCATTGTTTATGCTGGCTGGGGTATAAGACTGCTCAAGCAGGACCGTGGAACTCTATTGGGCACTTTGCAGGTGCAGGATCTCAGTCTTCAAGCACATACCTGGGGACAGAAAGCATTAGAATCTGTGTGACTCTGAGTTTCAGGATAGTCCTGTGATTCCATGTTGTCTCAAGATTGTAGGAAGTGTGGAAACACAGCTTTTCAGCTATTCAGGCAGGCCCTAGGTGTCTCACAGACAACAAGTCCTTTGTTATCTTGGGAGATACAGCTCAGACCCACAAGAGTCTGGTGGTGGTACATTCTAAAACAATTCTGTCCATTCAAGGCATAGGTCTCTGTCTGGTATTAGTGCAAATCTGAAGATTCCATCCACCTTCAGTGACCTGTGCACAGAAAACAAGAGTTTCTGCTCATCATTGGTCTTTACCAGCCTGGCACTAATTTGCAAGATCCAGTCTCTTGACCCTTTGCTGTTTGTTTAAGGTTTAAGAGAATGATAAAGGCAGCTTTTTGATTGCTACATTGGTATCAGGCTCGTCATAACTGCATCTCAAGTTTCCTGGGCCCCACAAAGTTCTCGGAGTAACTCCCTAGCCCCTTGAAGGCTGACAGTGACACACACCAAAATCAGCCCAACCCAACAGAGTGCAGTTCTGGTATTAAGTCACTCTAGAAGTTCAGTCTGTGAGCACTGATCAGGGAGCTATGGGCTTTGGACTTTATTGAGTACTGGGTTTCGATGTGGTAGGCCTAGCTGTGATCTCTAACATGTGGTTCTCTACTCCCTCTCCTGGCCTTTCCATATGGTTGGAATTTTACTTTCTGCCAGCTATTGGAGGAAGCATCATGGATGCCACCTGGCTATGGAATTTCCAAATATTCATTCCTTGCATAAAAGCCTGAAGGCAGTGGCCAGTGGTCTCAGCCTGATCTACATATCTATGTATCTATGTATCTATCTGTCTGTCTGCCTGTCTATATTTTGGTAATGGTCTGTCACTGGGATTCAGCTTATTCTTCATCTCCCGAATGGGGGATATCTCTCCACACAATGGTCTTTGGAGCTGAGCAAGGGCGTCACAGGCAGCTCTCATTTTTACTTCCCCAATGTGATTTTCTCTTTTTTGAAAAGAGAAATTTATTTATTTGTTTGTTTAAAAGTAAAAACAATAAATACAGAAGGAGAAACAGAGACAGAGAGTTCTTTCATCCATTGTTTCATTCTCCAAACAGCCACAGCAGCCGAGACTGGTCCAGGCCAAAACCAGGAACCAGAAATTCAATCTGGGTCTCCAACATTGGTGGCAGGAGTTCAAATACCGGATGGAACATTTCCACTGCCTACCGAGGTTCATTAGCAAGGATCTGGATTGGAAGCAGAGCACCTGGGAATTTAACCTAGCAGCAGCTTAACATCCTGTGCCAGAATGCCATTTCACCAACATGACTTTTCCCATGGTTAAAACAAGATGAGTTACTGTGGTGTCTCACCTGGCTTCTGTAGCTTTTGTGAAGGGGACTTGGTATATGCATAGCTATTCTGCAGGGAGTTGATTCCTGGGGTTTCTTTCTCAATTGTCATCTTGGCTCCACACTGATTTAAGCAGGTTAGACACTAGACATATCATATTGTCTAGTATGGGAAAATATATATTCCTTATTAACATATTATGACGCTTTTGAAGCATGCAATCCAATAAAACTAATGCAATATTTCTAAGAGCGTCATTTTCTCTTATTAAACATTTTCAGTACTATGTTTTCAGGAAATATTATAACTTTAGAAGAAAAAGGTCATGTAAGAGAATGACATATGAATATACTATAATTTGCAATGAATTTAGGATGTATCGAGAATCATGCTTTTTTTAAAAAATAATCAGACAGAGTATGCTTTTAGCAATCTAATCATAAGTGCATATCATGAATAGTCTTGGAGAAAACTAATCTTTTAAACCTTATCAAAAAATATAGAGTAATAATTTACAGTATAGAAATACTCTGTAACTTCAATGAATTGAATTTCTGCTTAAAACGTGCATACTTACTAAAATTAGAGTGTATGTTTATAGGATCTTGCTAGTTTAGTCTAACATTAAATATAATGCATTAATCTTTATTCTTTAATAAATCCTTCAAAATTTAACTTTCTCAGATAATTTATAGCAAAAAGAAAAAAAAAAGAAGAAACTCTAGGAGCAGAATTTTCTCACACCAGTTAAAATGCTGCTTGAGAAAGTCACATCCCATACTGGAATATTTGGGTTTGAGTTCTGCCTCTGCTTCCAATTGCAGCTTCCTGCTAATGTATACCCTGGGAAGCAGTAGGTCCAAGTAGTATGGTTCTGCCACCAATGTTGCAGACCCAGATTGAGTTCAAAGCTTCTGTCCTGGTCTTGGTCCAGCTCTGGCTGATGCAAAAATTTAGAGCATGGACAGCATGATGTGGCAAAATTGATTAAGATGCCTGTGCAACACTTGTACCATTGGGATCCCATATTGGAGTGCCAGTTCAAATCCAAATGTACCATTTCCAATGGAACTCCTGTTAATACACCAGTGAACGGAGCAGAAGATCTTCCAAGTGCTTTGACTCCTGCCACACAAGTGGGAGACCATGATGGAGTTGATGGTTTCTGAATTTGGTTTGGCCCAGTCCTAGCCACTGTGACCATTTGAGGAGTGAACTAGTGGATTGGATCTCTCCCTCTCTCTCTCTCTCTCTCTCTCTCTCTCTCCCTCCCTCTCTCTCTCTCTCCCTTCTACCTCTGTCCTTAATGTGTTGTACTATGCGAATTAACAGTAAAACTACTACTCAAACAGTACTTTATATTTTGTGTATCTGTGAGGATGCAAACTTGAAATCTTTACTTAATATATACCAAGTTGAACTTCTGTATATAAAATAATTGTAAATGAATCTTGATGAAGAATGGGATGGGAGAGGTAGTGGGAGATGGGATAAATACATATAACCTTTTTGCGTTTCAACATTCAAGTCCATTTCAGATCTTCCAAAATGACAAGATCTTGCACAAGGAAGAATTTGTATCCCAACAGGTGCTTTTAAATTGGATATATTTTTGCTTTTATTTTTGTTCTGGATGCTTACTTAGATAAGTATTGAAGGAAGAGAGAGAGGGAGATAAAGAAATGGGAAAAAAAGACCAAGAGGTAGTTAAATGAAAACCAATTGTAATAATACATGTTAAGAAGACAAAAACGAGAATACAAAAAAAGTAATTAAAGAGAATTAATACTTCATATAATATTGTCAGGGAATAATTGCTTAACAGCATCATATTATCATCTAACTAGATGATAGGGAATTTGCCATGAGGAAACCCAAGGAAAGAGTTCTCCTGATGGAAGGATAGCAGTAGTAATGGCTTGTGGGCATTGTGTGTTTGAAGAAAGAAACAAGAGAGAATATAGTTCTCCATCTAGTACAGTGAGTGGTAGAAACATTGGAGTTCAGTTCAGGGTCTTCTGTGTTTCTGTGCTCTAGAGACATGGTGGTCAAGAGGAATGCTGACATGGGGCAGAGCAAGAAGCTTACAAATGTAAAGAAGTAACACATATGCTAATAGTGTCTACTGAGTTGCAAAGTCTTCTTTCCATTCTTTTTAGTTATTATAACCAAAAGATCAAATACCATGTTCCTGGATGGAATTGCAGGATATTATTATAAGTGAAGTATTGATAAGTCAGGCATTGAAAGAAAAATAACACATGACATCACTCAAATGTAGAATCTAAAAAAAAAGTGAGTCTCACACAAATTGAGAATAGAATAACAGTTACTGGAATCTGAGAAAACTAGGGTCAGGAGATATGGGAAAATGTTGATCAGTGAGTAAAGAAAAGGTTAATCAATGAGTATTGGTTACACTTAAATAAGACAAACAAGTTATGGTGTTCTATTGGACAGTAGGATGATTATAGACAATAATACAATGATGATGCTTTGAATATTTCCAAAAAATGTAGAAGAAAGAACTTTGAATGTTCATACCACAAAAATGACAACCATTTGAGGAGATGAATATGCTTACACTAAATTTGAACCTTACTCATGTATTGAAATATCACCCAGTAACTTAAAATACTTATAATTATTATATATTAATTTAATAATACATTAATAAAGCATGTTTCCCAGTATCTCTTAAAACCAGAGGTCTAGGGGCTGGCGCCGTGGCTCACTTGGTTAATCCTCCACCTGTGGCGCCAGCATCCTATACGGGCTCCGGTTCTAGTCCCGGTTGCTTCTCTTCCAGTCCTGTTCTCGGCAGTGGCCCTGGAGGGCAGTGGAGGATGGCCCAAGTGATTGGGCCCCTGCACCTGCATGGGGAGACCAGGAAGAAGCACATGGCTCCTGGCTTCAGATTGGCACAGTGCCATCTGTAGCAGCCATTTGGGGAGTGAACCAACAGAAGGAAGACCTTTCTCTCTGTCTCTCTCTCATTGTCTAACTCTACCTGTCAAATAAAAATTAAAAAAAAAAAAAAAGAAGTCTAGCTTCAGTTTCAATTTTTCTAATTATATATACTTGAACATATGATATGAAAAGTGGGTTTCTTCTTTCCTGCTACAAGGCAAGATTGCAGAATGTGGGTGTTTAAATGCAGCTGCATAAGCTATTTTTAACAAGTCAGAGATCATCGAGTTTTGTGAGGGCAACAGGCCCTTTTAACGGAGGACTGATGAGTGTAGTGCTTTTTGATTCAGATCCAGATATCAGCTCCAGAAATAATATCCTTAAACTTAAAATACCTGACATTTTCCTGTTGGTCTCCAATAGTTGTATGAGCACCTAATTCTTTATATAAAGCCTTTCCTGCTTGAAATGTTCAGATAATCACTTTTACTAGTCTTTGAACTAAAGCAGTTCACTTAATCTATTTCCCACAGTGAGCAGAAATAACTAAGAATATGCTCAAATATAACAACTAATAACAAAGTGTCCTTTCAAATACTATTGAACATGACAAGTACTTTCAGAGAATCATTTCCATGACTTTACTGCCTATTCTAATTTCATAACAAAGTTCATATATATATGTGTGTGTGTAATTTTGATCCCAGAATTACTTAAGAAAATTCTTAGATTGCTTCAGTTTCTGCTTAGACTTTTCATAATGATCATTTAAAATTAAAGATATGGAAAACATAAAAGTTAATTTTAAACAGCCCTTGTCTCGATTGTTGATGAAGTTTTTTTCTTCATACTTTTTTATTTAATGAATGCATTTTTTCATAGATACAACTTTAGGAATATAGTGGTTCTTTTCTCCATACTCACCCCCTCCAATTCCCATCTCACCTCCCTCTCCCTCTTCATTTTGGTTCATTTTTAGTTTGATTTTATATAGAGAGGACCAACTCCATGTTAAGTATAGATTTCATTGTATACTATTTGTTTAACCCTTTGCATAGAGTACAGTTAATCTTATGAATATAAAGTTAGTTGAAAATAGATCTTTGTAAAAAGTAAGAATGAGACTAGGAGAGGGAGGAGGAACAAAGGTGGGAGTACAGGTGGGAAGGAGAGTAGGGTGGGAAGAATCACTATCTTCTAAAAATTGTATATATAAAATTCATGAAGTTTGTATAACTTAAATAAAAGATTCTAGGTTAAAAAAGTACTATTTTAAAAATAAAAGCAAAAAAATTTTTTGTGAGTAAAGTAAAAAAATTAAAATGTAAATTGCAAAATGAAAGCCTTCTGTATCTCTAATCATGTTCTATCTAAAAATAAATTTTTAAAATTTATTGAGACTTGTTGTCTGTCCTAATAGCTGGTCTGTTTTTAGAGAATGTTCCACGTTCTTATGAAAAGAATGTATAATTTTTAAATATTTATTTATTTGTTCGTAAATCAGAGTTACTGAGAGAGGGGGAAAGGGAGAGAGAAGTTTTTCATTCACTAGTTCACTCCCCAGATGGTTGTAATAGCCAGGGCTGCATCAATCCAAAGCCAGGGGCCTAGGTCTTTAACGGGGTCTCCCCTGTGGGTAGCAGGGGTTCAAGCACTATGACCATCTTCTACTGCTTTCCCAGGCCATTAGCAGGAACCTGGATATGAAGAAGAATATTCAAGATGCAAACCAGCATCTTTGTGGGATGCTAGCACTGCAGATGGTGGGCTTTACCTCTCTATGCCACAATACCATCTGCCCAAAATAAATTTTATTAACTGTTTTATGTATGCATCATTACAAAAACTGCATCAGGTTTTATATACTATTCTACAACCTGCTTGAATCACTGACATATCTGAGAATACATTGTGTTAGTACATACAGATCTACCTCATTATTTTTAATGATATTTAGACACTTTTGCATATTTAACTAATCAAGCCTTATTGATCGACATGTAGGTAGTCAAGATTTTCCTCATGGGCATTGTCTACCTTAGAAAAACTACTACAGAACATGCCTGTGACTATCGACTTGTAGAGTTGTTTACTCTTACAAACAATATTGCCATGAGTTTACTCATCTATTTTGGCATAAATGTGGCTTAGCCCTACATTATTACTCTTTGAAGATATTTGTTGTGTCTGCAGTTTTGTATTATTATAAAAGCTACTTTAAACATACTTGGGCATGCCTTTTAATAGATGTTTGCATTCAGTTCTGATTATATTCCAAGGAATGAAACTAATGTGTCATAGGGTATCTGTAGGTTTATCTAGGTAATGCCTAATAGTTCTTCAAAGCTGTGCTTCTATTTACATTCAATCAACAATGCAATACATTCCAGTTGATCCACATTCTTATCAATATTTAATATTGTCACTCATTGTATATACATTTTAGTCAGCTCAGTGGATGTGTAGTAGTTTATAATTTCAGTCTTAAGTTGAATTTCTCTGATAATGCTAATGCTATGGAGGACTTTTTCTTGATTTTTTTTTTGAAGCATCATCTCAAATATCTTGAGCAATCATTATATTGGAGTTTAAGTTTATTTGTAGTTATTCTTTATATTTAATAAAATGAATCACTCTTATGTTGCATATAATTCTCAATTCTTCCTGATTATCAATAAAAACACATAATTTAATGTGAAATTTATTAATCTTTACTATTATGATTAGTAATAATTTATGGGTTGTTAAGGAAATGTCTGTATGTACAAATAATATGAAGATAGTTTTCCAAATTTTTTTTTTAACTTTTATTTAATGAATATAAATTTCCAGTATACAGCTTATGGATTACAATGGCTTCCCCTTCCCATAACTTCCCTCCTACCCGCAACCCTCCCCTCTCCCGCTTCCTCTCCCCTTCCATTCACATCAAGATTCATTTTCAATTCTATTTATATACAGAAGATCAATTTAGTATAAAATACTTCAACAGTTTGCACCCACATAGCAACACAAAGTGAAACATACTGTTTGAGTACTAGTTATAGCATTAAATCAAAATGTACAGTACATCAAGGACAGAGATCCCACATCAGGAGCAAGCGCACAGTGGCTCCTGTTGTTGACCCAACAAATTGACACTCTAGTTTATGGCGCCAGTAATCACCCTAGGCTGTCGTCATGAGTTGCCAAGGCTATGGAAGCCTTCCAAGTTCCCCGACTCTGATCATATTTAGACAAGGTCATAAAAGACAGGGTGAGGATAGTAACCAATGATCCTAAGAGTGGCCTTAACCAGGTCTGAACAATTATACAGCATTAAGTGGGGAAGAGGACCATCAGTACACACAGGTTGGGAGTAGAGCCATTGGTGGTAGAGTAGAGGTTATGATTACAAAGGAATGAGGCTCAAGTGCACTAGACAGGGTCTAGAACAAAGGACAGAGTCATTATTAGAGGAGCTAAGAAAGGTGCTGTCTAAGCTACAAGACGTTAAAGATCTCTATGATGAGAATTACAAAATCTTAAAGAACGAAATAGAAGAGGATACCAAAAAATGGAGAAATCTTCCATGCTCATGGATTGGAAGAATCAATATAATCAAAATGTCTATTCTCCCAAAAGCAATTTATACATTCAATGCAATACCCATCAAGATCCCGAAGACCTTCTTCTCAGATCTGGAAAAAATGATGCTGAAATTCATATGGAGACACAGAAGACCTCGAATAGCCAAAGCAATCCTGTACAACAAAAACAAAGCCGGAGGCATCACAATACCTGATTTCAGGACATACTACAAGGCAGTTGTTATCAAAACAGCATGCTACTGGTACAGAAACAGATGGATAGACCAATGGAACAGAATAGAAACACCAGAAATCAATCCAAACATCTACAGCCAACTTATATTTGACCAAAGATCCAAATCTAATCCTTGGAATAAGGACAGTCTATTCAATAAATGGTGCTGGGAAAATTGGATTTCCACGTGCAGAAGCTTGAAGCAAGACCCATACCTTTCACCTTACACAAAAATTCACTCAACATGGATTAAAGACTTAAATCTACGACCCGAAACCATCAAATTATTAGAGAGCATTGGAGAAACCCTGCAAGATATAGGTACAGGCAAAGACTTCTTGGAAAAGACCCCAGAAGCACAGGCAGTCAAAACCAAAATTAACATTTGGGATTGTATCAAATTGAGAAGTTTCTGTACTTCAAAAGAAACAGTCAGGAAAGTGAAGAGGCAACCAACAGAATGGGAAAAAATATTTGCAAACTATACTACAGATAAAGGATTGATAACCAGAATCTACAAAGAAATCAAGAAAATCCACAACAACAAAACAAACAACCCACTTAAGAGATGGGCCAAGGACCTCAATAGACATTTTTCGAAAGAGGAAATCCAAATGGCCAACAGACACATGAAAAAATGTTCAAGATCACTAGCAATCAGAGAAATGCAAATCAAAACCACAATGAGGTTCCATCTCACCCCGGTGAGAATGGCTCACATTCAGAAATCTACCAACAATAGATGCTGGAGAGGATGTGGGGAAAAAGGGACACTAACTCACTGTTGGTGGGAATGCAAACTGGTTAAGCCACTATGGAAGTCTGTCTGGAGATTCCTCAGAAACCTGAACATAACCCTACCATACAACCCAGCCATCCCACTCCTTGGAATTTACCCAAAGGAAATTAATTTGGCAAATAAAAAAGCCATCTGCACATTAATGTTTATTGCAGCTCAATTCACAATAGCTAAGACCTGGAACGAACCTAAATGCCCATCAACAGTAGACTGGATAAAGAAATTATGGGACATGTACTCCATAGAATACTATACAGCAGTAAGAAACAACGAAACCCAGTCATTTGCAACAAGATGGAGCAATCTGGAAAACATCATGCTGAGTGAATTAAGCCAGTCCCAAAGAGAAAAATATCATTTGTTTTCCCTGATCAGTTTTCCAAATTTTTTAAAGAATTTTTTAAAATATTTATTTGTTTATTTGAAAGGCAGATTTACAGAGAGGCAGAGGCAGAGGCTGAAAGAGAGAGAGAAAGAGAATCATCCATCCACTGGTTCACTCCCCAGATGGCCTCAATGGCTAGAGCTATGCTGATCTGAAGCCAGGAGCCAGGAGCTTTTTCCAGGTCTCCTATGTAAGTTCAGGGTCCCAAGCACTTGGGCCATCTTCTACTGCTTTACCAGACCATAACAAAGAGCAAAGTGGAGCAGCCAGGACTCAAACCAGTGCCCATATGGGATGCTGGCACTGCAGGTGGCGGCTTTACCCACTACGCCACAGCTCCGGCCCCTCTTCTTTAGGAATTTGTTTCAGCTTTAACATTTAGCCCTACAATTCATTCAGAATTAATTTTTGTATATGACAAAATATAGGCATTAAGTTGCTTTTTGTTTGCTTTTTCTACATGAATATTTACTGATCAAGCACAATTACTGAAAAGATTGTACCTTCTCAACTGAATTATAGTGGATTTTTAGAATAAAGCGAATGATTTTGTTTGTGTATATGTCTCTGGACTATTTTCTAGTGATTCTCAAAGTATAGTTCATGGAATGCTGGGATCCTAGAAACCATGCCAGGGAATTCATATACTGAAAATATAGCACAATTTCACTTCTATGTGGAATCTAAAAACATTGAACTTTTAGAAGCAGAGGGTACCTTTTTTATGGTGGCCATCATTGGGAGAGGGATTCAGAAGGAAAAAGGATAATGTTCATCAAATGGTACAATGTTTTAGCTAGGTGGGAGAAATAAGATTTAGTGATTGATGGCACAGAATATTATGATAAAATTATGTTCTGTATATTTTAATTTCTTAGTTATTTCTGTTTTATTTGAAGGGCAGAGAGAGAGAATTTCATTCACTGGTTCACTCCCTAAATGCCTACCTATATCAACCAGGGTGAGGCAATGCTGAACTCAGGAATCCAGAGTTCTATACATGTCTCTCATGTAAGTGGCAAAGATCCAAGTACTTGAGCCCAAACCTGCTGACTTACAGGATTTGAGTTAGCGGGAAATTAGATCATGAGCAGAGTAGCCAGGACTCAACCCAAGCATGCTGAAATGGAATACTGACATCCCAAACAATGACTTAATCACTGCAACAACCTCACTGGTATTATATACCTCACAAATAGTTTTTATATTCTGGATATTAGGAGATTATGAGAGTTTACTTAAATGACATCACAGTCATTCAGTCTATTTAAGGTTTCCATGCAAGCCCTAGTCTAGGTTTATGGGCTGTGGTTCAAGAGACAGTTTAATTTTCCAGCCTTTATTGTGTTATTTTGGTCTATTAGGTGTACAAGGTGCCACCAGATCTTCCCCGGCTTCTGCTGGTGCTACCTAAGACAGAAGGTGTTTCCACATACATGGCAGCCTCAGGTTCTGCTTGATGTGGGGAAGGGAAAAACCTATGTAGGCTGTCTTTGTTAATTCAGTTGGAATCAAGAAAGGCTAAGCTTGTATCACTTCCTCTGTTGGCAAAACTGGGTGGGAGATGATGTAAATCAACCAGTAGATGCATTGTATCTATTGAACCTGGCTTCCACCAGTTCTCCTTCTTTCTTTCAGCTTTTAAATTTTCCCTTTAGTTGAATCTTTGGTTATTTCCAGGGTATATAGCTATACTTAGCTATAAACTAGAGCCCTAAAAAGTCACTTTATGTGATTATAATTCTATGATTTCATTTTCTTGTCTATGGTTACACTGCAGACTGCAGAATATATGTTTTTGCCTTTCTGTGTCCTGAAAAAAAAAACACTTATTATGATTAAGAAGTAGTCTAATTTAATTAAACTCTACATAATAATAAAAATGCTGGTTGTTTAACATTTTGTAATTAGGATGTGGTTACTGACAACAGGGAGAAATTCCTTTACATATTAAAAATCCCATTGAAATTACAACAATCCTATATATGATGAATTCTTATCAAATATGAATATTAGGAACATTAGTTTTGCATATGATTTTATAATCCATATTACGGATACATTATCACATTTAATACACAAATCAATTAAGTATTTTATAATGAAGAAATATCTTTGTGGGATATACAGCAGAGTCATAGAATGACAAATGCCCTAAACAGCACTCTGGCCTCAGAATCAACCTTTAAGGCAATCAGATCTGGCTAAAAAGCCCATGAGAGTATTTCAGGCATGGGAAGTCAAGACACTGTGGCAAAAAATGACCTAAATGGAAGATCTCAGTGAGTGAGATCCTGGTGGAATGAAGGGGCCATCAAAGAAGGAGATAACTTTCTCTGAAGGGAGGTGAGAACTTCCACTTTGATTATGGCCTTGTCTAAATAAGATTGGAGTTGGCAAACTCAAGAGGCTTCCAAAGCCTTGGCAGCTCATGACAAGAGCCTCAGGTGATTACTGATGTCATAAATAAGAGTGTCAATTGTTGAATCAACAACAGGAGTTACTGTGCATTGTTCCCCATGTAGGACCTCTGTTGTGTTGTACTATGAGAATTAATGGTAAAACTAGTCTTCAAATTTTACTTTTTGCTTTGTATGTCTGCGTGGATGCAAAGTGTTGAAATATTTGCTTAGTATAGAGTTGATCTTCTATATATAAAGAAAATTAAAAATGAATAAATAATGGTATGGGAGAGGTGGGATGGTTTGCGGGTGGGAGGGTGGTTATGGGGGGAAGAACCACTTTAATCCAAAAGTTGTACTTTTGAAATTTATATTTATTAAATAAAATTTTATATAAAAATAATTTATTTTCTATGAAAAAACTAAAACATTCTTCTATGGTGAGAGTGCTGCTCTTGGAAAGACAGTGCTTTCAGATCCATCTGTGAAACTATTGAGATTCTAATATTATTTCAGCCAATCTTTAATGTTAGAATTCAATATTTGAGTTGAGAATTTAATTTTTGTAAATTTGCTCTGTAATATGGAATAAGATATATATTTGTGTGACATTCTGACCCTGAGCTCATTAAATATCATGTACTAAGACATATGATTATTTTCAGATTTTTGACCTTCAGATTAGCAATCAATCAATAAATATTTGTTCCATCTTTAATTTCAAGCATTTCCTTTGAAAGTCATAGCTTTTCAATTTCATCATGAAAACCATAGATAGAAAATAAAAGCACCTTGTAGCATGAAGAAATTGTACCTCTCTGAATTTTTCCTCTTTTTAATGTGCTGTCAGCTAACAAGATCTAAAGACACTGTTGGGAAGACTTAATAGAACTGTCTCCCCTCTTTAATACCTCCTAATTCTTATTCTCCAGTGCCTCTCATTTTCTTTCCTCTTCATCTGGGCAACCTGTCCAGAAATAAGATCAGCTAATGTCAGAGACATGAAATGTTGAATGCTTCAGTATTCATTCCTACTCTCAGACAGCTGGATTATCTGATAGAATAAAGTAAAAAGCCCCTGGATACCATCCTAGAAAAGATTAAAAATTATGGGATTTTTCAAGCTATTTTATCAATATATTACCCTGAGTAAAACACTAGATAATATCAAATGCTTGAATCATATAACAAATATTGTAAACATTTGGAATATGACTTGATATAGAGTAGGATAAGAGTAGACATATAGAGAAATGGGTATTGAAATATGCATGGAATATCCATAGTATGTCCATGTTTAAAAAGGGAATTCATATGAAATGAGGAAAATGAGTTTTTTTTTCTGCTTTCGAATTATGGACTAGACATATAAAACATAAGTAATTACACTTTGTGTTACATGATATTATTTTGAACACGGAGCTGTAGACGTCTCACCTCACTGCAAAACTGATGCTGAGTCTTTTGGCTTGTAAGGTCCTTGGCTGTGTCTGTGCTCTTGCTGTAAGTACACACCAACTTTCCACTGCAGTTTTCTCCCTAACTCTCTCTGTAAACTTTATAATTAAAGGTATTTTCAGGTCTATTGCCTATGTGCTAATTTGGTTTATTTTGCTACTATTTAGTATTAAGGATTCATAATAATTTTCTTGTCAGATATGTGATTTATAAATATTTTCTCAGTTTCACTAAATGATGGTAGAACAACTGGACTTTCATAGGAAAACACCATAAAATAATCTTTTTTGTCATTCAGTAAAGAATTATGAATTTGAAATAAAATGTCACCCAAAATGTCAACAAAGTACCATGGGGCTTCTAAAATTCCATAAAATATTTTTTTTTTCTTGGAGTAAGAGAAAGCTTCGTGATTCAAGTACATTAGAATACTAATAGAAAATAAATAGGATTCCATAAAATTTTTAAAAATGTGTTCATCAAAAGCATAATTAAGGAAATGTATATATAAACCACAAATAGGCAAAAATACTCACAACTTATTTGCATGACAATGGACTTGTATTTGGAATGTGTTGAGTTTTATTTTAAGTTAGTATTTAAAAGATGGAAATCCCACATCTTTAATAGGCCAAAAATGAGCAGATATTTTTAAAAGAAGATATATCAATTATTAATAACCACATATAAAGACTCCATGGAAATGCAAGTGAAAATTACAATGAGCTGTCATTTCACCCTACCTGGACTATTATGAAACAGGTAAAAGCATTGTATGTTGGTGAAGATGTATAGCAAATGACACAGATACATTGATTGTAGAAGTTTAAAATATCTCCCTTTGGAAAGTTATTTTGTATTATTCAAATAAAGTGAAACACATGTCTACAGTATGTACAAATAATTCCACCACTAGTGATTTAGTAAAGAGAGTTGGAAACAAGTATCCACAACATGGCTGAATTTCAAATATATTAAGTGAAAAAATTCAACTGTAAATGTGTATGTACTGTTTATTTCATTTATCTAAGATGTTTAGTAACAGAAGAAACCAATAGAATTCAGAAGGCTATTATAGCACAAAAGCCTTGTGGGAGGAGGAGTTAAACTAAAAGAAACCTTAAGCTTTCTAGTGTAATGTGAATAATCTATAGTTGTTTTGTCCTGTGGTAACACATATGCATGCAGTTGTCCAAGCATTTCTAGTTGAATCATTGAAATTTGTTTATGGGAAATCTGAATATTTGATTTTGTTGCATATTTTACCTTAATAAAAATGTAAAGTGAGAAATAGGAAAAGGAACTATGCTCACAACTCAAAATAGAAGAAATGCAAATAGCGACTAAGCATATGAAAATGTGTGCAGCCTCATTAGCAATTAAATGAATTTACAAAATGATTTTTGTCTATCAGATTAGTAGGAATAAAGAATGAATGATAACTTATTATTTTAGCAAGAATGTATGAAAAGAACTCATTTATCGCTAGTGAAAATATCAATTGTTACAAACTGTAAAAAACGGTGTTTTCTAAAAAATGTTTATTCAGTTTTTTGAAAGAGAGCATGGGAGGGGAAGAAAGAGAGGGAGACAGCAGAGAGGGAGAGAGGGAGGGAGACAGAGAGAGAGAGAGAGGGATCCCCAATCTGATGGTTCGTTCACTCTTTAATTGGCTACAACAGCAAATGACTTGAATAGATATTTTACAAAACAGGGAATCCTAATAGCCAACAGACACATGAAAAAATGCTCAGGATCACTAGGTATCAGAGAAATGCAAATCAAAACCACAATGAGGTTTCATCTCACCCAAGTTAGAATGGCTCTCATACAGAAATCAGCAAATAATTGCTGGCAAGGATGGGGGAGGGGGAGAGGGGAGGTACCCTAATCCACTGTTGGTGGGAATGTAAACTGGTAAAACCACTAAGAAAATCAGTTTGGAGATACCTCAGAAATCTGAATATAGACCTTCCCTATGACCTAGCCATCTACTCCTGGGAATTTACCAAAGGGAAATGAAATCAGCAAATATAAGAAATATCTGCACCCTCATGTTTATTGCAGCACAATTTACAATAGCTAAGAGATTGAATCAACCTAAATGTCTGCCGACTAAAGACTGGATAAAGAAATTATGGCAGACCAGCACTCTGGTATAGTGGATAAAGCTGCCACCTGCACTTCTGGCATCCCATATGGGTACTGGTCTGAGTCCCAGTGACTCCACTTCTGGTACAGCTCTCTGCTGTGGCCTGGGAAAGCAGTAGAAGGTGGCCCAAAAGTCCTTGTGATGGACCCCAAGTTTGGGATTCCAATGCGCTCAGGTGGTCGCCCAAAGACCCAAACTCCAGACCAGTAGATGCAAAAGCAAGAGGATTTTTATTAGGCATTTTTGCAAATGGGCTCCCTGTCACCAGAGGCGAAGAGAAGCCCCGAGCAGCAGTTACAAGCATCTTTTAAAGGCAAAAACCGCAGGATTAACATATTTCGCGGGGTTTGGCTTGATTGGCTAGTTTAAAGGTTACCATGGGTACTTATTGGGTCCTTTTAGATGGGGAGTGGCTGCCCCAGGCTAGGGTAAGGGGCTATTTTCTCAGAATACCCACGGAATGTTCTGCCAGTTAATCTCGGTGGAACATCTGGGAAGGGCGTCTGTGAAACCTGCCTGAGATAGGACCCAGTTCCTTGTTCTCGGGCCTAGTTCCTTGTTTTTAGTTTGGCAACATTTTTACCCCCAAGCATCAGCAAGCAAAGCTGATGTGTACAGAAGCAAGAGATCTGAAATTAGCTCTTAGCCACACTCGCCATAAAGCATACCAAACACCAGAGTAAGAGTCCCTCGGGTTTTTCACTTGGGCCCCTGCACCCATGTGGGAGACCCAGAAAAAGCTTCTGGATCCTGGCTTCGGATTGGTGCAGCTCTGAGCATTATGGCCATTTGGGGAGTGAACCAGCGGTTAGAAGACCTCTCTCTCTCTCCCTCTCCTTCTCTTGCTGTGTAACTTTGACTTTCAAATAAAATAAAAATTAAAAAAAAAGAAATTATGGGATATATATTCTATGGAATACTACACAGTGGTAAAAACAGATGAAATCTAGTCATTTGCAACAAATTGGATCAATATGGAAAATATCATATTTCATGAAATAAGCCAGTCCCAATTGGCCAAATACCATAGAGCACCTAAAAGGCAATATGTAGAAGTCAAATTGACACTTGAACAGCCCTTGTCTTGATTTTTGAGGAACATTTCTTTCTTTTTTTCTTAATGGAGAATGAAATTAGGAATTGGAGAGGAAGGAGGAGGGTGGGAGCAGGGGTCTGAGGGTAGGAAGAATCATTATATTCCTAAAGCTGTACTTATAAAATTTGTACTGAACAAAAGGTTTCTTTGGGGAAAAATAGTGAAATGAATTGACGTAAAAAATAATTATGTGAAGATTTATAATACAAGTATATCAAGAACTGTTTTCTGTTCCATCCCAACAACCTAAAACTAACTAGTGCTGGAACTTAGCCATTGATAGATTTTAAAAGTTTCTTAGATTGTTCAAAGGTGTTGCTGTAAGGAATCAGTGTTAAAGTTGGTGATTTTGTCTGCTGTGGAGGATCTAAGGCTGCTTTGTTGAATTCCTCTTATAAATACAATACATTTTGCAAATATTGCCATTCTCAGAGGTTAGCTATTATTCCTCTCCATTCTTTTGCAAGTAGGATCATAGTTTCAGGCTAGAAGTTTTCTCTTTTGATTTGTTTTTATCATGGTTGGTTTGTTAATTAGATATAAGTCTGGCTTCTTTACTGTGAAGCACAATTTTGTTATCAGCAAAGCCACATTCTGCCAGGGTGATTTCTCCAATGGCTTTAATCCCCCTTTTCAAATATGTGTAATAAAAAGCATTCCCAATGAAGAAATCAGTAGTCATTTTGTCTAAAAGAAACCTTCATTTTAGATTTCAGACATTCTAACCTACTGTAAAATTTTGATAAAAAATGAACTTGGGCTTTTAATTAATTGTGTGCAGAGAGTTGACAGAATTCTATTGGGAGTCACTCTTAATAACCCACGCATATAATGTGGTGTGAATTGTTTATAAAAACAAATGAATTGAAAGGTTTATAACCCTGGAACAAAAGGCGCTAAAAAATTCAGACCATGGTTGGCAACTTTACAATTAAATTCTCAGTTAGTAAATGACTTAGTGGAGAATTCTCTTTTATCTTTTCTTTCCAATATGTTCCTGGAAGCTCAGAAAAAAAGAAAATCTCAGCTAGAGCTTGAGTGGGAAACTCGCAGAGAATTACATGTAATTTTAACAACTCCTGGTTGGCTCAGAGATCTTTGAATTTGCATGAACCTTCTCTCTACTTGTTCTTCCAATCTCTCTCTCTCTCTCTCTCTCTCTCTCTCTCTCTCTCTCTCCCTCTCTCTCCCCCCTCTATTGCTTTCTCACCACATTGTGCATATATAAGTACAAAAGAAAATATAAAATATGACAGAGATTTAGTGATCTGTAGAAATGCAAATTATTTAAGAAATGTGGATTCTGAGGGAAAACTTGCTTCTGAAAAAGAAATTGATCTCATCTTGTGATGTTTATGCATTTTACATTTCACATATCTTGTTAAATATTTTACAGTAATAGAGGTCAAACTAATATTTGATGTTAAGTTTAGATACTTAATACCTGGGTGCAATTAATCACTCATAAAATTATTCCATGTTCCTTAATTACAAGAATACGCATATGCTTAGTTACGCAAATATCAGCAAAGAAGCTTGCATTATAATTATTTAACTCTATTTATTCATTTATTTGAAAGGCAGGGCATCAGACAAAGAGAGAGACAGAGAGAGAGAGATATCTTCCATCCACTGTTTCATTCTCCAGATGGCCACAACAGTCAGGGCCAACCCAGGCTAAAGCCAGGAGCCAGGAATTTATTCCTGGTATCCCACAGAGGTATCAGGGGCTTGAGTGCCTAGACCATTTTCCACTGCTTTTCCCAAACCGTCAGCAGGGAGCTGAATAGCAAGTGGAGCTTCTGGGAATGAACCAACACCCATGTAGGATGCTGGCAGCCTGGGTGACTGGTTTACCCATTTTGCTACAATGATGGACCCTCACATATATGTTACAGCTGGTCTCCTATGCTACCATTTGAAGTGGGATTACTGAAACAAACAAACAAAAATCCATGTAGTTAGCATAATGTGTATCACAGAGGTCTAACCCCAGCTACTATTTCCATTATGATCACATTTAGGCAGGAATGTTCATAATGTCATCAAAATAAAAGCCATGCTCTTTCCTGGAAAAAGTGGTTTGTTCACACTTAGTCACATTAGCATATTAGCAGCTAACGAATAATAAATGATATGATTTACAAGGCAAGTTTGCATTTCCTTGAAAAGCTCACAAAACAATTTAGATATATAATAGGACAGAATTGGAAATTCTGACTTAGGTAATTCCTGAAGAATATGTTAGGCAGCATTTAGTAATTAAGAGACCCTTTCATATGACTTATCAATATCATATGGTATAAATTATATAAAATATTTTGAAATCTCAGGAGTTTATTTTGGTGGAATTTTTAGGCATAAATTTGACCCTTTTCTTTAATAATGTTCACCCTTTACATTATTCCATGTAATTTTTATATTCTTTGGCAGTGCTTGGCATGCAGTAGATGTTATATTATCCTACATGTATACATGGACTTAGCTTTGTTTGGGAATGTTGTTCAGACAAAGTCTATCTAAATATTGATCGTGGTGTGGTTTTAAATTCCACTTTAAGTTTAGTTTGCAGCTGTTAACATTACATCTTGTGGTCAATGGGGTCTAAAATCTAATTTACCATAAACAATTTGATCCAGTGTTGGTTAATTTGTTTCCTTCCATCACTAGTTACACAGGATGTGGTTCTTTGCAGCCTCATATTTATTCATAAAAGATAAAAGTGTAGCTGCTAAAAGATTGGTACAACATGGGTCAATATTTCTTTTAGCAATAGCTTTGAAGCATTTCAAAAGAGAACTTTAGGATTTTTAAAAGCGATATCTTTGGCTAGATATCATTAAATCATTAAAATAAGAGACATAATAAGATTTAGAGAGGGACAATATTTTCTATTTCAATTTCACAATTAAGTTTATTCATTTACCTTTTTTTTTTTTGACAGGCAGAGTTAGACAGTGAGAGCCAGAGAGACTGAGAGAAAGGCCTTCATTCCGTTGGCTCACCCCCCAAAATGGCTGCCACAGCCAGTGTACTGCGCTGATCCGAAGCCAGGAGCCAGGTGCTTCCTCCTGGTCTCCCAAGTGGGTGCAGGGACCCAACCACCTGGGCCATCCTCCACTGCCTTCCCTGGCCACAGCAGAGAGCTGGACTGGAAGAGGAGCAACCCGGCATCCATATGGGATGCTGGCGCTGCAGGTGGAGGATTAACCAAATGAGCCACAGCACCAGCCCCAAGTTTATTCATTTACCTTTATATATGATGATTACTTCCAAATAAATAGTAAATTTTAAGTGTTACAATTTGATGTAGTGTTGAAGTTGGTTGACTTAAGATGTTAGATGGGATTTTACTATTGATTTATACAATCGATAGCTGACTGACTTTGGGTAATTACTATACACAGATCTATATATTGGATCTGGTTTTTTAAAATGATTTTTTTTTGGGAAATCTGTGCATGCTACACACAGACACAAACACAGACTGAGAGGATTGAGAAAGTATGCTGCCATTTGTTGGTTAAGACCCAAATACCTACAACAACCAGGATACAACTGGGTGGAAGCCAGGAGCTGGGAACTCACTAGATCTCCCACATGAGTGACAGGAACTCAATTATTTTGGCCATCATTGCCTCCTTCTTGGGTCTGCATTAGCAGGAAACTGGAGTTAAGAGGACAGAGCTAAAGTCCGGAGCTGGAGGAAGTCACAGAATAGGCACTCTGATGTGAGCTGTGTGCATCTTAACTGCTAAGACAAATCCATCACCCAGTACTTCGGTTTCATTATCTTTAAAATAGCAAAAGTACTAGGTCATATTTTTGTAGGTTTTGTAATTATTCAATGAAATTATTAGAATCAAAGTGTTACATCTGGAAATTAGGGAGTGTTCAATGAAAGTAACAGATCACTCATCTTATTCTATGAATGTAAGAAGGCACTGATTATAAGAGACACCATTATTAAATGGACCACCAAGGTAAAGATGCTGTCAATTAAGCCATGAGAATATGTTTTATGATTTGAAATTTTTCCTTTATAATTATTGGATTAGCTCTTCAACATTTAATTAGAAGCACTCTTTAAAATCCTATATAACTCTTATGCATTTATGAAAAGGAAAAAATAAGTGAAATGAATTGGATAAGACATTTTGAAACTTCTTAATATAAAGGGTCTAACTATTGTGAATGTCTTGGGTCAGCATCACTAATCTCCACATTTCTTCACCCATCTCTCTTTTCTGAAGAGTGGTCCATTATCTCTGAGATTTCTTCCATATCATCCACATTCAGTATAAAAATATTAATGCTGACGTTTCCTTAATTTCTCCAAGTATTGTCAATGAATTTTTGCAGACAACAACCAGTACTTATATTTTCTTCTCAGATGGATCTGAAGAGTCAGAATTGTCTAGTTATGTTCTACAAATCAACAACCCATTTAGCTATAAGTATGCATTGGCAATGTGCTAATTTCTGTTGCTTACCCAACAGCTACCTTAAAACATCATGGTTTATTTGAGGCAATAAAGAAAGCATAGATGTTAATGTGCAGGGAATAAAATAGGGACTATTAAAATCCTCACTAATTAAAACCTTTTTTTTATATTTCACCCTTGGATATTGGAGGTGGAGTGATTTATGTGATTTGTTAGTTTGGGAAAACTAAGCTGGCTATAACCCCCATGGCTCAGTTTTTCCTTTTAGCAGTTGGCTTCTCCCCCAACTGCAGGTGCTCTACTCTCCTTCCCATGTCCAGGCTCACTATTCCTGAGTGAAGCTGTCCCTCAGCCAGTCATGCCAGCACTTGGACTGGAAAATTTGTTGATGGCACATTGGCTGCATTTTAAAGTTTTGTATTTCAATGTAGCTCTTATCAGTAATATTTTGTTCTTCATCTACTAATTCTTCTTTTTCTCAGTTTACTTATCATCTTCCTTCATATACCCACAAAGTAATATTGCTGACAAAGGTCAAAATTGCTGACTCATTTTCACCCCATTTGTTGTTTGCTTGAGTTATGTTATTAAAATTGGCCTTATTCCCTGACTTCCTTCAAGAGATGTCTTGAAGCTACTTGTCTACTCTTCAGGGTGTGTTTCCTTTAACTAGATAATGTCTTCTACCACATAAACACTACACTGAAAGAAAATCAAATAGGGGAAAGCCCCGCTGCAACCTAGTCTAAGTCATGGTGCTCCTGTGAAGTTTCAGATGTTTCCAAATTCCTGAAAACTATCTCTAAGATCTAGAAATAAGAAGTAAACATTCCAAGATGTTTTATGAAATGGTAAAATCAGGTTATACTTTACTTGATGTACAAGGACTAATGGATGATCATAACTATAAGCAGCTTATCTTTATGAAAGTGTTGTTTTAAATGTTTCAGAGGTTTTGTTTTTTCTTAAACATTGTGTTGAAATATAGTATGCATACTAAGAAACACTTGCGACTATACAGATAAATGAGTTTTTCATCCTCTTATCAGACTCCTAAGCAACACCCAAATAAAGAACAAAACATTACTAGTACCCCAGTGGTCCTCACTATTATCTCCTTCTCCATTTATCTTTTATGCAAGAAAGAACAGTATGCTGTCAATTATATGGTATAATTTATTGAAGGACTATTGATAACTAACAAATTATGTGATACCCACAAAATTTTGTATTCTTTCTATATTTTAACTACTTAAATAGGAGAAAACATGTGATATTTATCTTTTGAATCTGCCTTACTTCAACAAGCTTAATGATCTCCATTTTATTGCAAATGTCAACATTTTGTTTTTTCTCTTGGCTGAGTAATATTCCACATTTCCTTGATCCAATCATCAGTTGATGGACATCTAGGCATTTTCCATAACTTAGCTATGGTGAATTGAGCTGTTGTAAATAAGAGAGTTCAGATAACCCTTTTATATGCTGACTTCATTTACTTTAAATATATTTATTCCCAGGAGTGAAACAACTGGTTCAGATGTTAGATCTAGTTTAAGTTTTCTGAGGAATCTCCATGCTATCTTCAATAATGGTTATAACAATTTGCATTCTTTCCAAAAAATATTAAGGTACATTTTTATCCACATCCTTGCCAGCATTTTTTTTTTTGGAGGGGGATAATAGTCATTCTAAAAGGAGTAATGTAATATCTCATTGTGGTTTTTATTTTCATTTCCATGTTGTCTAGTGATCCTGAGAATGTTGTCATTTGTCTGTTGGCCATTTGCATTTCATCATTTGAAAAATGCCTGTTCATATCCTTTGCCCATGTCTTAATCGCATTGTTTTGTTGTAGAGTTTCTTTGCAGGGTCTTATTCCACCCGTACGAGGATGGACTGGGTCCAAGGAAAGGTAAGTACGCTGCTCGCCTGTTCTGCAGCCTCCCTTGATTCTGGAGACAGTCAGATGCAGTGGGGAGTCAAATCAGGCAAGAACTCGTTTATTGCTCATAGCAAAGCCTTTTAAAGCACAAAACTGCAGAGTCATTGGGGCAGGGCATAAGGACCAACCAATCACTTAAAGGTCATTTTACAGGGCGATTTTTTACAGGACTAGCCATATGTCTATACAATTGTCATTAGTTGTTGTCACCTTTCCTGATGCTGCACAGCCAATTAGCTTTGGTGGTAAACAACTTTGGGTTCTGCCAACCTTACTCTCTTTGAGCGCCATCTTTGAATTGTCTCATGTGCCTAATTTCCCGGCATTTCTTGAGCTCCTTATATAATCTGGATATTAATCCTTTATTAGATGCAGAATTTGCAAACATTTTCTCCTGTTCTGCCAGTTGCCCTTTCACTTTATTATATGTTTCCTTATTTGTGCAGAAACTTGCTCCTATTTCTCTATTTTTCCTTTTATTGCCTTTGCTTTTGGGGTCTTATCTAAGAATCTTTTGCCAAGGTCATGATCTTGCAGCATTTCCTTTAATTTATCCTTAGTAATTTAATAGATTCAAGTCCTATGTGTATATCTTTGACCAATTATGACCTGATTTTTGTATAGGGTACAGGGTATAGGTTTCAAATTTCTGCATATGGGAATCCAATTTTCTCGACACCATTTATTAAAGATACTGTCTTTTCTAAAAAAAACATTTTATACATTTTTTCAAAGAGTAGTTTGTTGAATGTGTGTATCCATTTTTGGGGGGTTCTATTCTGTTCCATTGGTCTATGTGTCAATTTTTG
Organism: Lepus europaeus; assembly: GCF_033115175.1. Classification (NCBI taxonomy): domain Eukaryota; kingdom Metazoa; phylum Chordata; class Mammalia; order Lagomorpha; family Leporidae; genus Lepus; species Lepus europaeus. The sequence goes on along the minus strand of NC_084827.1, from coordinate 138,402,873 downwards.
TGCCAGTGTTAGGATATTTTGATTATAAGGGCTTGATAGTAAGCTGAAATCTGATATCATGATACTTAGAAATTTTCTTTAAAACAAATTAGTATAACCACTTCAATCATAAACTAATTGACAAGCTATTTTTCATTAACAGCATGAATGTGCCTACTTTACTTACACATATGTATATATATATATATATATATATATATATATATATGTTACCAAATAGGAAATATTTTCCATCCTTCTAGTGAACTGACATGAATTTTTCTCATGATCCCAGAACTTGACCAACTGACTTTAAAGGAATTGTAGTTTCATCATTTTGATTAATCTACTCCTTTTAGTATTGAGTTTGTATTTTAGGATGGCATACATAATTTAACTCTTCCTTGTGACCTGCAATGCATCTTGGAGAATATCAATTTCTACAAATAATACGTTTTTACTGTTTTCTTTTTTTATAAAATAGAAGAGAGTAAATAAAAAATCTTTGTCAAACAGGTGCCACATTTCCAGTAGAAAATAAAGTGTCTTCCTACTTCGTCATTGTGCTATTTCTTTTATTTGTCAGTGAAGCTTATCTCATTCCACTCACAAACTGTCAGTTTCCAAACAGTTTTCATCCCATGTATGGAAGGTAAACGATAAGTAAATTTGTAGTATAAGGAAAACTTGAATGAATTCACATTGATTTTAAGCTGGAACATTCAATTCTACAAATAATTTAAATTTAAAATTGGTGTTCTTGCAGTTAACACAACAGTAAGGTACATAGTAAATTAGCATGAACCTTTGATGAAGTAATTACTTAGGTAACTTGATTAAAATATGTCAATTTTTTAACTTTTATTTAATAAATATAAATTTCCAAAGTACAACTTTCAGATTGTAGTGGCTTCCCCCCACTAACTTCCCACTCACCTACAACCATCCCATCTCCTGCTTCCTCTCCCATTCCATTCTACATCAAGATTCATTTTCAATTATCTTTTTTTTTGGACAGGCAGAGTGGACAGTGAGAGAGAGAGACAGACAGAGAGAAAGGTCTTCCTTTTTACCGTTGGTTCACCCTCCAATGCCGGCCATGGCCGGCGCGCTGCGGCCAGTGCATCGTGCTGATCCAAAGGCAGGAGCCAGGTACATATCCTGGTCTCCCATGGGGTACAGGGCCCAAGCACTTGGGCCATCCTCCACTGCAGTCCCGGGCCACAGCAGAGAGCTGGCCTGGAAGAGGGGCAACCGGGACAGAATCCGGCACCCCGACCGGGACTAGAACCTGGTGTGCCGGCGCCGCTAGGTGGAGGATTAGCCTGTTGAGCCACGGTGCCGGCCCTCAATTATCTTTATATACAGAAGATCTACTTAGTATTTACTAAGTAAATATTTCAACAGTTTGCACCCACAAAGTATAGAGTACTGTTTTAGTAGTAGTTTTACGGTTAATTCACATAGTACAACACATTAAGGACAGAGATCCTACATGGGGAGTAAGTGCACACTGACTCTCATTATTGATTTAAGAATTGACATTTTTATTTATGACATCAGTAATCACTCGAGGCTCTTGTCATGAGCTGCCAAAGCTATGGAAACCTCTTGAGTTCACCAGCTCCGATCTTATTTAGACAAGGCTGTAGTCAAAGTGGAAGTTCTCACCTCCTTTCAGAGAAAGGTAGCTCCTTCTTTGATGGCCCGTCCTTTGCCCTGGGATCTTATTCACAGCACTCACAGAGATCTTTCATTTCGGTCATTTTTTTTTTTTTGTCAAAGTGTCTTGGCTTTCCACACCTGTGAAACTCTCATAGGCTTTTTATTCAGATCCTACAAACCCAGAAAGTTTTCTGCTAGTAACTCACTAAAATGGCCTTCTAACCCTTTCTCTTTCTCCATGCCTTCAGGAACTCCTAGAACTCGAATGTTGGGTTTCTTAATAGTATCCTGTAGATTCCCAACAATATTTTTTTAGATTTAGAATTTCTTCTTCTTTTCTTTGGTTTGACTGTATACTTTTCTGTGATCTGTCTTCTAAGTCCAATATTCTCTTTTTTGTCTCACTGATTCTGTTTCTAAGGCTCTCAAATGTGTTTTTTATTTGTTCTATTGAATTCTTCGTTTCATTTTTATTTCTCTTCAATATCTTAATTCCATGTTCTACTAAATTCCTCATTTCATTTTAATTCCTCCTTAAGATTTCATTTTCACAAGAGAGATATTCTATCCTGTCCTGTATGGATTTCTGTAGTTCATGTATTTGTTTTTGTTATCATCTAAATGTTCTTATCATAAATATTTTGAATTCTGTATCTTGCATTTCTTCTATCTCATCATCTTCATAATCTTGTATTGGAGTGTCATGTTCATTTGGAAGTGTCATGATGTCTTGCTTGTTCTTGTATCCTTGGTTTTTGCATTTGTTGTTTGGCATTGTGGAGATATTCCTTGGTTTCTTGGTTTCTTCTTTCTTTTCTTTTCTTTTCTCTCTCTTTTTTTTTTCTGTGGTGGATTTTCTCATTATACTATGACTCTAGATTATGTGGACTGTCTGCTTTTGGTGAATCTCTAGAGGCTTGTGGTGGGTGTGGCCAGAGAGTTCTATTCAGTTCTTTAGGGTTAAGGGTGAGCCAAAGGTAACACACTCAGGTTTGGTGTGGTAAATCTTCTCTCTCTCCCTTTCTCTCTTTTTTATTCAGAAGGGAAGCAATTCTGCTCAGCTGAGCTCTTCTCCTTGATGGCAACCAGTGTAAGAGCACTAGCCCCAGTGGGTATAATAGTCATCTGCTCTGTCCCAAGGACCACACAAAGGATCTGTGCAGTCCTCAGTGTAAGCTCAGATTCCCCTGTGATGTCTCTCACCAGGTAACCAAGGCCACCCAAGTTTTTGACGTCTCCCACTGAGACTGCTCACATCTCAGCCACACCATGAGTTCTCCCGCACACTCTCATTTTTTTTTTCACAGTCCCGGTTCATAAGCTCCATCCATTCACTAGGTCTTAGTCTCCTGTTATTACTCCCAACCAGAGTCAGGTTTTTCTACTTGGCTGAGGCTGGGTGCAACCCCGAGCTGGCGCAGCTGTTACATATGTCCAAAATGGCACCTGCTCTACTGTCTCGCTCACCTTTGTAAGGTGTGTGGAGAGAGAATCATGTACATACTGCCATTTTTATTTTTTTCTCTCCTCTAGTTATGCTGGTGTAGTTTCCTCCACAGGGCTTCAAGCCTTGTTCCCTCTAGGATCTTCTTGCTGCTTTTCTGCCAGTGTCTCAGGGCTACGGTGGTTTTTGCCTCACCTTTCCAGCGCTGGTGTGGAGGAGAGGACTCTCAGCAGCTGGGTTCCTGAGCCGTGTCCTCCATGTAGATCCACCGTGTTCTTCTGATTCTGGAAGAGTTTCCTCTGCAGTTTTTTCCTTAACTCTTCCCTGGGACTTCACTATCTCCACTTTTATTAAACTATCTTTTTCTGGACTATCAGTGAGCCCCCTCCCTATTCCACCATCTTATGTCAATGATTTATAATACCTTTTTTAAAATAAAGAACTAAAACCCAAAATTAAAATAATGCTTACTCTTTCACTTTTACTGTTAAACATTTTATTTTTATTGATGAATTTGCAGGAATTTTTCTAATATAGTCTATATCTAAAACCCTCAGTTATCTGTGACTTTGGCCTGAAATTCCAGGTGTAGAGACGATAAGAATAGGGAACAGTTACAAATAATATTTCTGAAGTAGCAAGAAACCCACTGACTTTCCATATTCTTTTGATATGTAAAACCAACTGAGTAATAACCATGGTAAACTGGAGGTCATATCTGAGGATCATGATTAAAATACAGTAACAGATGACCTTTTTTCCTTTAACAATTTTTGCCTATAAATACCAACTCAGCATATACACAGAAGCTGATCACTGCTAGAGCTATCATTTCTGTATATGTAATTCATACCTACTGCTAAGTCTGATAGATTTTGTAACCCAATGTCACAGGGTACTCTGAGGTATTTCATAAGTGCAAAGGCTGTACTAATGTCCTTGGAGCCTGAGAATTTACAATACGACTTTAGAAGATTAGCGACAAGGATGATGCCTTTCAGCTCAGTATCTACAATAGGAATCTGCAAGACAAACCATCCTTTCTAAAGAAACACATTACTCCTACATTTCAGGGCAATGTTATTAACTCTCAAATCATATACAATGTCAATTGATGTCACTCACCTTTAGTGTTTTTCATCTGTACACATATATTAATAACATTCTATGAAATGAATCAAGCCTATTAATATACTATAGATCACTTGCATGATGTAGGTGTCAACCAGGACACTGGCTTTCAGTTAGAAAGCTAACTGAATAATGAAACCAATGTGTGTTGTCTGAGAAGCCATCACCCCATCTTTGACAAAAAGAATCATGTTGGGGTAAACTTAAAATATTCCATATACTAAAAATCTATAAAATAGCAGGTATGTTAACTGGATATTGTTTGAATTAGATATATTCAAAATCCATAAGCTGACATAGATTCTCTGATAAAACACAATAGTAAGGAAGAGTCAAATAGAGAACTTATTTACTTTAACTTCTAGGATATACTTTGCATGTTATAAAATCAGAATTTCTTTTATTTCTTCCTGGAGTATTTCTCCTTTTCCGAACTATATCTTTTTAGTGAGAATTGATCTCTGTAAAACTATTTATGATGCTTTATTCAGTGGGTCCTCAGCCACCAAGAAAACAGTTTTATGTGGTATACTCTCCATCTCATTCAGAAATAATAAGATTTAAAGCATTTGAAAGGCTTTAACATATGTTGCAGCATATAATTCTACATCTCCAAAGGCCAGTCATCCCATGCTCTTCATGCTACCTGAGTACGTGTTGGAAGCACTACTACATTATATTCAATCAATTTAATTATGTCTGATGTATACTGAATGACATTTTGTATTCTCTAGCTCTGTGTTCATATTTATATAGATGTAACATATATTCTATACTTCCAAGAGAGCAACAATCACGAATATTTTAATATTATCATTATGCTCAGCATGATTCCTATTAATAATCTAGCTCATTTTTTGTAATAAATGAAAAACATTTTTTGAGTTTACCATAATTTAGGCAGAAAAATCAATTTAATCAGAATGTCCAATTCCCAGACTGGCTAAACAAGATTTTGTTATCTTCAAAGCCAAGGAATTTGCGAATGCTATATCTGATAATTATTTTTCACCCTAAACTTGGTCACGCCTCTGTGAATCACCCATGATGAATTCTCAAACTCTCCTCAGGGTTAAGCACATGTCTGTTCATTGGGGCATGAAAAAGTTTCAGGTGGAGAAAGTGACAACCAATGTGATACATTCTAATTAGATTTTTCTGTCATCTTGGCTGAGACTTCTGGTAACAAGATATCCACAAGAAGTAGAAAATTGAGTCTTAAAGGCTAGTGAAGAAATCTTAACAAAAATGTATAAATAATCTCAAACTAAGTACAAAAATCAAGTTGCTGGCTTCTAATTTCATAGACATATCATGTTGTTAGACTTATGCTGCCTTATAACAGAAAATTGTTATTATACAAAGGAACAATTTCAGAAAATTGTATTATTATATAAAAGGACCAATTTCAGGTTATAAAATTATGAAAAAGGATTCTTTCACATGTTTATCTCCAAGCTGTGCCTCATTAGATTTTCATTCATTGTCATTGCTATTGTTCACTTTTCTAACAAGTAACACATTTAGGCCACATTAGATGAAGTTAAATAAATTCTTGGTCATCTTTCAGAACTTTGACTAATTTGCATGTCATTCTGATGATGAGGGAGTGTGTCCTGTAGGTAATGGCCACGCCCATTATGCCACATAGCTGACTTAGAATGAATACTGTACATTCTGCAGGCTTATTAAAACAAGGCCTACAAAAGTCCAGTTGAGGAGGCACATAGTGCAAAAAACTCCACAAAATTCCATGTTTGGTACACTGCCCTTAATAAGGACTACATTTTTTTTTCATCATTTACTTCGCCTTTGATGATGTTCTGCCATCTTATGCTCAGTAATTTTTGTAATGACCTAAGATGTTGGCAATACTGCAAGACCACTTTAGTAAAATATGCTTTACATAATTATTGACACTTTTAAAGCTTTATTTTATGTTTTAGAACCTATTATAGCATTTTAATTGCATCACATTTTGTAAACTAGGACTCAACTATATTAACTACTGATCACACTTTTATCTTCATAAGTTCTTCTAGAATATTCTAAGAACTTTAATATGATATCTATCGCATTTTATCTTCTGTGCATTTGTGAGACACCATCTCAAATCAAACTTTGGATATTGACCTTTGCTCAAAGAATACCAAATGGTTACTCTAAGTACTTTTTATTTTATTCATAAGTACATAATACTTTCCTTATTTTGTGAAGAACAAAGATCATGTACTCTCAGATTTGGTTTGCATGAGAAGAATTCCATCTTCATATCTCACTGACAATATTAAGTATATTGTGTTTTAAGTATCTTGTGTTTTATTTTAGATTTTACAATAGTTGGATGATTTCTTTTTTTAAGATTTATTTATTTTACTTGAAAGTCACAGTTCCACACAGACAGAGGAAGAAGCAGAGAGAGAAAGAGGTATTTCATCCACTGGTTCATCTGCTGCGCAGATCCGAAGCCAGGAGCCAGGAGCTTCTTCCAGGTCTCCCATGTGGGTGCAGGGGCCCAGAGACTTGGGCCATCTTGTACTGCTTTCCCAGGCCATAACAGAGAGCTGGATAGGAAGTGGAGCAGCCGGGTCTCGAACCAGTACCCAATGGGATGCTGGCACTGCAGGCGGCAGCTTTACCTGCTACTCTACAGCGCCATCCCTGGATGATTTCTTGATTTAGGAAAAATGCCCTCTCTAAATATTTGCTTTTCTGAACTGTAAGCATTATCAATATCCATGTTAGCTTCTAAATTATTGTTAAGTAACTTATTTCACAAACACAAAATAAACAACTTTTTTCTTCCTTCAGTGTCCTCTTGATTATGGATATATACAAATAGGGCAGAGATGGTCCTGTAATTTTCTTGTAGTGGAAATATTTGCTCATATGAATGCAATTTGTGAATTGAATGTCTTTTCTCATGAGAGGTATAAGTAGATACTTAATATAAACACACATGATTGCATATTTTCTCAAGTATTATTTAGGACACATGCATATCTGTCTACTATTGCAAGAAAATAAATTTATAGGTTCTACAATTCATTTATTAAACAAATGTTTTCTGCAAGCTTACTAGTCAGGAATGTCATTATTCGATTTGGAATAAATTAGAGGAATTGGAGTCTGAATTCCTAGCTATCCACTTTTCTTAAAAGTTGTGTTTCCACAGCCAACTCATGACTTCCTGAAAGGAGATAATTATCCACATACAGAGGAAAACTGCAGCACACAGGGGTTTTTAAATTAATGGTTTTTTTTTTTTTTTTTTTTTTTGCCTCCTGATCCTAGCTTTATTTAAGGCCTGTGCTTCTCACATGCTTGGATTGACTATGTATGCCAGAAAGACTCCTCTTAGGGAGTCTCTTTAGGGAGGCCAAAACATCATTATGTTTTTTTTTTAATTAAGATTAATTATAATTTTTATGTAAACATCTATTAACCTGGTACCTTTAGCTTGACAGCATATATGCTTATCCTGCTATTATAGGGAAATTGTTGGAAGATATGTAAGATCCTAAGTAAAATTGTATCACTGAAGGTTCTAACAAAGGTGGGGCCCTTTACTTAAGGAGTTAAGCAGAATTTCAAGAAGTAACTTTACACATTCTGTTTCAACAATTCTTCTATCCTTAACCAAACTATATGTGTTTCATTTATTATCTTATACTACCTGTGTTTACAGCAAGACTGATCTTTATGCTATTTGATTTTAGCACGACTAACCTCTGAGGACAAAAGCTGTGTTGGTCTTCAGTTAAAATTAAGTGAACACTGAAAGCCATTTATTAACAATGCATTAAATAAGTCACTTCTATTCCCTAGGTATCATGCATCAGTATAAATATATTCTTCAAGGTTTTCTAGGTGTATAGAATGTATACATTTAGTCAATGATAATGCAACTGTATAAACTTCCTGACAATGATATTCTTGCTACATTTAGAGACAGGTCTAATGTGCTGTTATTAAATAAGTGCTTTGTCTATTCTGTTTCCTGGTCACATTTGCTTTTAGGTCTTAAAAAAAAATCTCTGAACTCTTTAATGAAAGATTTACATTCTAAATTGAATTTAATTCTTGAATCACTACTGAGCACTTTGTGATGGAATGTTGCCAGCCAATAAAACATCCACATGTTGACACAAAATCAAAAGCAAAAACCAAAAACCAAAGTACCAACCCACAATGATAAGTATGGAGTCTTCATGTGGCACTGTGGTTCAGTAGTAAATCACTTAATAACAAATATCCTTCTTTTGCGTCTATGAATAAACAACTCTGCCATTTATTCTATATTTAATTTTTATAATTAAGTTTTATATGGATAGAACTTGTCTTATTTACAGAACTTTTCCTCATCTATTTCACATAATTTCTAAACCTAGGAACAAAGCAAATGCCCGTTTTGTTCCTATTTGAATATGATAAATAAAAGTTCAGGGAAATAAAGTAATGTTTTCCAGGCCTCATCATGCTTGAAAGAGATATGTTTGTGTTGCTTCCTGGATGGTCTTACCTCACTGTCATAAGTTTTCCCTCATCTTCCCGCCCCTATCATAATGGTGATGATGAGCATTTGAAGTTACTGTACATAAAGCACTCACTCGTACGATCTTTCTTTTGAATTATCTGTGTTTTTAATTTATTATCTTATATAAATTATAGGAACAATAAAGGCATTGTGGCTAGCAGGTAAAGTTGCCACCTGCAACACTGGCATCCCATATAGGTGTAGTTCTAGTCCTGGCTGTTCCATTTCCAATCCACCTCTTTGCCAATGTGCCCGGGAAAGCAGCAGAAGATAGGGCAAGTGCTTGGGTTCCTATACCCATGTGGAAGACCCTGAAGAAACTCGTGGCTACTGCTCCTGGCTCCTGGCTCCTGGCTCCTGGCTCCTGGCTCCTGGCTCCTGGCCTTGGCCTGGCCCAGCCCTGAAAGTTGCAGCCATTTGGGAAATGAACTAGCAGAAAGAAGATCTCTGTATTTCTCCATATCTCTGTCTTTCCATCTCTCTCTGTATGAATGAATAAAATAATCAAATCAAATGAATAAAATAAAAAGCTTTTAAAAACAAGCAGTAAAGGCTTCAATATGACATTGCCATGGTCCTCTGGATTTCTTATCTCCTGTTCTCTTCTGCATTTCCCCTTATGTCTATACAGGATATCAAATTGGAATAAATAATTAGTGAGTTTGGATAACTAATAAACACAGGGTAGAATATTTAGAACTATGTACTAAGTAAGATTTTTCACATAGCACAGAGTACCTAAGGGCAAGCACATCCTTGCTGCAGTATTCTATAAAGGGATCCCTTCTTACATGCCTTCAGTTCCCAAATTTAATACTCTTTTTCAAGTTTTTACCTATTTGTGAAAATGACTTATGTATACAAACTTTAAAATACTATATCTATCTATCTATCTATTGTTTATTGGAAAGGCAGAGAGACAAAGAGGGAGAATTTTCAACCACTGGTTCACTCTCCAAATTCTTGCAACAACTGTACTTGGAGCCAGGATCCAGGAACTCAGTCTGAGACTCCCATGTGGCTGGAAGAGACCTAACCACTTGAGATGTCACCCATAGCCTCCAAGGGTGCAGACCAGGTAGAAGTTGGAATTGGCAGGATAATTAGAAGTCAAACCTAGGCATTCTGATATGAACTGTGGGTGTTCCCAAGAAGCCTATTAACTGCCACACAAAGCATACACCTTCCCTTCAAATTTTGAATGTACATTCCCCATTCAACTTTTAGGAAAACCTGCCTCCTACCTATGTGGTTGATGTGATCCCCAAATGCATCATCTGTTTCCCAGCAGTGCATTGCTTTAAATTTGATACCTCCAAGAAACAAAATGTACCTAGGATGCCAGCCAGAAATTTTGCAGATGGCTCACAAACCAGTACAATACACACTGCAGGATCATGCTTGTCTTACTTGATTATTTCATTGGAAGAAAGTTGCAGACATACTCCAGTGTAATTTACAATTTCTCATAATGTAACAACAACAACAACAACACACACACACACACACACATACACAGTTACACACCCCTGCCTTTTTACCCCTTCCAGGACAATAAACATTAATTCTCTGAGGCATCTAAACACTCTAATTACAGTATTATTTTCCTAATTACCTCAAGGTGAGCCTGGTAATCTGTGTCTCATGGAGTTAACTTTGATGGAATCAGTACTTCACATTATTAGGTAGGGTCATTTTCACTTTTTTTTGTTTTTAAGATTTATTTATTTGAAAGTCAGAGTTACAGAGAGCGAAGGAGACACACACACACACACAGATCTTCCATCCGCTGGTTCATTTCCTAATTGGCTGCAAGGGCAGAAGCTGCACCCATCTGAAGCCAGGAGCCAGGAGCTTCCTCTTGGTCTCCCATGTGGGTCCAGGGGCCCAAGGACTTGGACCATCTTCTACTGCTTTTCCAGGCCATAGCAGAGAGCTGGATCGGAAGTGGAATAGCAGAGAATCGAACCGGCGCCCATATGGGATGCTGGCACTGCAGGCAGCAGCTTTACCTACTAAGCCACAGTACTGGCCCCAAGCATTTGCTTTTAAACTGTACTCCTTTGTCTGTAAAGAGTAAGATTTGCATCCATGCTTATCCATATATTCTTAATAAGCTCTTATTTGACTGTACAGACCTGACCAATGTTTCCTATTTCTATTTGCAAGTAGAATATTAAAGTCATTTAAAAGGTTCTCTCTTCCCTGGCCTGCAAGAAGGTGAGGAAGAAAGTACACAGCTGCAAATATAGTTTGAGCTCATAGATGTTTTGCAAATATTAATTCTGGTAAAAGGAGCCAATATCAGTTTTAATAATGTGATTTTTTAAGCTCCTCTCTTTTTTGTACATTCGAACTACCTTTTCTATTATTTATATTATGTGATGTAAATAAATTCTCCAAAACATCCACTGTTTATTATGAAAAAATCTTGAAGGAAGAGCAGAGCCTTAATCATGGAAAATTCAGGGTGGAGGGAGAGGTAGAGCCAGAGATGAAAATTGCATGGCTGACTAAGGCTCAGTCACACATCAATATCAAAAAGCATCCATTGACTTTCAAAAGTTGTATTTCGATGCTCTTAAATGTTTGGATGTTTTGCTTTATTTATTTGGATAAAAATTATATTGTAAGCACTCTAATTAATTAAAGTCCATACATTTTCTCCCTGCTATCACCTGATACTTGGAAGTTTTATACTGAGAGGATCTTACCAGCCTAAGGTTAGAAAGACAGATTTAGTTATTTCCACATTATTTCTTTGATGCCTGTGGCCTCAACAAAGTTTGTATAACAAAGTAAAATGTCAAACAAAATAATGGGGTTTATGTTTGTTATAGTTCTTAGGACCCTGTTTGGGATTCCCATGTATCATATTGGAGTGCCTGGGTTCAAGTTCCTGCTCTACTCTAAATTCTAGCTTCCTGCTAATGCACACCTTTGGAGGCCATAGTGATGCCTCATGTGCTTGAGGCCCTACAATTCATGTGGGACACCCACATAAAATTCCAGGCTCTTAGCTTGCACCTGGCTAGTCCCACCTATAGTCATGTGGGGATTAAACCAGCAGATAGAAGATTTCTCTCTCTCTCTCTATCTCTCTCTCTCTCTCTCTCTCTCTCTCTTTCTCTCCTTGCTTTTTTTTCAAATAAAACAAAAATTTGAAACAAAACAAGATGAAATCAATATAACTAGGTTTTAAGATTTATACTAATTTTTAATGTCCTATAGACATATATATGTGTGTGTCTTACAAGTGAGTAATTAATACAGGTGGATTTAATGGATCATTGAGCAAACTAAATGAAAGAAATATAAGCAAATAAATAAGAGTCCACAAAAATAAGCATCTCAAGAAATTGGTAGATAATTTTCATTTCACAGATGTAAAACCTGCCTTTCAATATCAATGCAAACTCTTTCAATGATTTTTACTACATCTTCTATGTTTGCATTTCCAAAAGAAAATTTAATACATAAGAAATTATAATGAAAGAACTTGTAAGTATAGAAAAAACAAACTAATAGTTTATCCTTGGGAGTATCTAGATGTTTGTGGATGGAGAACTATAAACAAAAGATCATAACATTTAGAAATACATTGATATAATGAAATATTAGAGTACTCAAAGTTTATGGCAGTGCAATTAAAATACAACTCCATTTTGATGAAAAAAGCTTTGAAATCCATGTATAAATGGGATCTTCAAAAGTTCAGGAACATGTATTTTATTTAAAGATGTGTGCATTAATTTCAAATTTTTTTGCATTAAAATGAACTTAACTTTTTTTTTTTAAAGAGTGAAAGTGAAAGCCTGTGGCTAGAGCTATGAACATCATATTGAATTTTGTAGAGCCACTCATTTTTTTTTAAGATTTATTTATTTATTTGAAAAGCAGAGTTACAGAGAGGCAGAGGTAGAAAGAGAGAGAGAGAAAGGTCTTCCATCCAATGGCTCACTCCCCATATGACCACAAAAGCCACAGCTGGATCGAATCCGAACTCAGGAGCCAGAAGCTTCTTCCAGGTCTCCCATGTGGGTACAGGAGCCCACAGACTTGAGCGATCTTCTACTGCTTTCCCAGGTCATAGCATAGAGCTGGATGGGACATGGAACAGCCGGAACTTGAACCGGGGCCCAAATGGGATATCGGCACACAGGTGGTGGCTTTACCCACTAAGCCACAGTGCCTTCTCACTGAGCTTAACCTTCGATCCCATTTTCAATGAACTTGTGCAAGTACTCTCATATGTTACTTTTTTATATTGTCATGGAATATGAATTATGTTGACAAAATCAGGTACGCATATTCAACATATAAACCCGGTTTGCAGATTTTTAAGTTTAATTTTAATCAAAACCAATTCATTAAAAGCTATGAAAGTTATATATTTTGAATATAAACTATGAAAATTACTTAAGGCATTTAAGTTAATTCCAAATTACCTACAGAAAAATGAAATAATGTGGATATACACATATAAAATATTACAAATTATATAACACCATTGCATATTATTTATAAATACAATGCATATAAGTACTATTATGTAAAAGTTATTGACAGTTTCTCTATGGTATTTTTCCTTCATTATTGTTTATTTTAAACAAATGCAGTCAATGTCTGTTTATACCCTTGATATAAAGTATAATTTGAATTGGGGTGAGAGAGAGCAGAATTTCAATCAAGGCTCTGACACTTTCCAGTTAAATAGTTTTAAGCAAATTTTTTAACGTCTGAAAACCCTAATTGAATTACTTTATATTGGACCTTGTTCCTAGCTCACAGGATTGTTGTGTCAATTAAGTGACATAATACATGTAAAGTGCCTCACTGGCTGACTGGTACAGCAAAAATATACTAATAGTTAGCTGTTATCTCTGAGATATTATTATGTTCCCTTATATCACAGATATCAGATATGTTGTTGACAACTACATAAAGGACAGTTGGACAGATGCATTTACTAAATTTGATTATTGGGTCATTAAAATATATACAGAAGGGACCCACGCTGTGGCATAGTGAGTAAAGCCACCACCTGCAGTGCCAGCATCCCATTTGGGTGTCAGTTCTAGTCCTGGCTGTTCCACTTCTAACCCAGCTCTCTGCCATGGTCTAGGAAAGCAGTGGAAGATGGCCCAAGTCCTTATGCCCCTATTCTCGTGTGGGAGATCCAGAATAAGCTCCTGGCTCTTGGCTTTGGATCAGTGAAGCTCCAGCCGTTGAGACCAATTGGGAGTGAACCAGCAGATGGAGGACCTCTCTGTCTCTGCCTCTCCTCTCTTTGTGTAACTCTTTCAAATAAATAAATAAATCTTTAAAAAAATAAAATATATACAGTAAAAAGAGAAATTGAAAGTTATTTAATGGTCATTTTTAGACTGTGTAACATTCCACTTCAATAGCAAATTTTACGAGATGCCTTTTGCAAATATTCTAAATTGTATATGAGATCTACAATATGTGTTGATTAACATATATTCATGTGCTGCTTAATAATGGAAATACATTCTGAAAGTGGGTTATTAGTTGATTTCTTGGTTGTGGTTTTTTGTGTGTTCTCTAGAATATACACAAATTAGGAAAGTTATGAAGTCAGTAGGTAATATAATTACCATGGTTTATTTAGTTTGCTCTTAATGAAAATGTCACTATGTGATGATGACTACTTATTAAAATTATGAAGAGGCCATTTTAGTGGCTGTATTGTGACTATTATGTATGACCAGGATTTTGAAAGAGTCGTGCTTCACAAAAATAATTTACAATAAGCAATTTGCTCCTCTTTATGTCATTTGAGTGATTCTTGCTAAACATTCTACTTTCATGAATTTTAAGATGCTAATTCTTTTCCAATATCATGTTGTAAAAGACAATTATGGGAACTTTGCTAACCCTAACAAATTTTGATTTAATGAAAGCTCAATGTCATATTTGTTTCTACAAATTTATTAAATATTCTTTTTTCCAATTTTGTCATAGAGCACACTAAAAAACTCACTGAAATCTAAGAGGTTAGCTAAATTTATGACATTTTTTCATGATAAAAATCAATCATTATTTTGATGTTACTCTGGACTGATATCAGTATTCTGTGATGTAAGAGGTGGAATGAAATTTCCCAGTATGCTGATAGAGATATCAACTTATGCAACATGTATCACTCAAGAACTGTAGTCATCTTACCAAAATGCAATGAAGGAATAACACTGGGGGCTAGCAGTTAGTGTAGTGGTTAGGAGGGCAGTTAGATGCTCACATTCCATTCCCTAATATCTGAGTTCTGCACCTGGCTCTGGCATCTGACTCCAATAACCTGCCCAAACACAGTTAGGGTGGTGAAACTAATACTCAAATATTTGGGTTACTGCCACCAGCTTAGAAGTTCTGGATTGAGTTCCTGGCTCCTGGTTTTGACTTTGTCCCATCCTGGCCATAGTAACATTCAGTGTAATTCCTGAAGATCTATCACCACACTGTACCTCAATAAACCTCAGCTCACTAGGAGAGAATGATGGGCAAATAACGATATTGGTCAAGCATACAAACTGTTAATTATACATAAGGATAAATTTTAGTTATGAAATGAATAATGTGAAAATCATCAATAATAATTATGCATTGTGTGTTTCCAAATTGCTAGAAAAATTTAGGAGGAAATGGTTATGTTAATCAGCTTAATTTATTATTATAAAATGTATACATATGACTATATCAAACATTATAATATGCTCCTTAAATATAGAATGTAATTTTAAATAAACATGCCAATTTGATTATTATATTAAGTGAACCACTGAGGTGTCTGACAGAAATTAGATATAATAAACATATTTCATCATCTAGTTCTATTAAAACAGAATAGACTACATTAAGTATCAGATTCTTACAATTTAAAGACATACTTCCAAAAATCACATTTTCTACTAAGAATATTCCACCTAAAATATCATAAAGAGAAAGGGTCTCCCAAGGTGACTTGATAAAGTAATTTTTTCTCAAGAAGTTTGGTGATTATGAAGTGTTCCAAGTAAATCCAAAGGAGCACTTTTTCTGGAATATAAACGGTCATTTAAATCCTGCAAAACAAGGACAATTTTAAGTACATTGTCCTTTGATTTAAATGATCACATACACATTAAATGACCATTTTTCTAATTTATTTTATTTTACATGTTTATTTGAGAGGCTTTGAGAGGTAGGGGAGAGAGTGTGCTCTTCTGGTCTACTTTCCAACTACAAGAAATGTTGGGAGTGGGGGACTCCATCTACCTGGATGGCAAGAACTCAAATATCTGAGTAATTGCTGCTTTCTCCAGAGTCTGTGTTAGCAGGAACCTGGAGTCAGGAACCAGAGCTGAGTATCAAACCCAGATGCTATGATATGGAGCCTGGTCTTCTCAATAGCTCTTAATCCTTCGCCATGCCTGCCTCCCAAAGTCCCCTTTTCAAACTTCTGCAGCTCTAACATATATGCCTGGCCTCCTCTCCCTCTAGTTCAGGTACTGTTTGAGCAAATCTTTCAGTCAGTGCTCCCACCTCCTCTAGCATGGCTCTATGGATAATTAGAAAAACAACCAGAGAAACACCTGGTCTCCTTTTAGGATGTTCAGGGAAAATGCTAAGTAGTTTTATGTAGTTGAAAATATTTTATCATGGATTTCTAGATCTGTTCCTCTATTTTTGCCCCAGCAACTGCATAAACCATCATTATTGCCATTCTGTACCAGGATGGGGACTCAGATTTCTATCAATCACTACTTGTTTCTTCCCTGCTCTCTCTCTCTCATGAGTCTTGTGGATTCTTCATATAATCTCCAAAAAAGAGACTTAACTTGTTCATCCTCTTTTTCTCCTCCCCACCTCCTCTCTAAAAAATAGATAACTACAGTGTTTTTCAAGATTTCTCAGGGGCCAACACTGTGGCATAGCGGGTAAACTCCCTGCCTGCAGTGCCAGTATCCCATATGGATGTCAGTTGGAGTCTCGGCTGCTCTACTTCCTATCCAGCTCTCTGCTATGGCCTGGGAATGCAGTAGAAGTTGGCCCAAGTCTTTGAGCCTCTGCACCCACATGGGAGATACGGAAGAAGCTCCTGGATCTTGGCTTCAGATCAGCGCAGCTCTGGCCATTGCAGCCATCTGGAAGATTCTCTCTCTCTCTCTTTCTCCCTCCTCTCTCTCTCTCTCTCCCTGCCTCTGCCTCTCTGTAACTTTGCCTTTCAAATAAAATAAATATATATTTTAAAAAAGATTTATCATATGTGTCCACTTTCTTAAGAACATTAAAGACCTTTAGTTAATGTTCTCCCTTCTCTTACAACCAAATCAACAAGTTGACTAAAACAAAGCATTACATTGTGGTATTTCAAAACTTTCCTTCCATTTAAAACATGTTCAAATAAGATGATCATATGTTGATGTCTTATCTATATGTTAACTTATTTGAAAAGAGAAATGAAACATACTCATATATATATATATGTATATATGTTATTCCTTATTTAAACATTTAAAGATATAGAATAAGTGAAAACAAGTTGTAAGATTTTTTGATGAAAATACAAACTTTGGTAGATTTATTTATACATAGAAATGAATGTATACAAGTAAACAGCATTGAGGCATTGAGTAGCATTAGTTCTTGGATTGAGAGGTTGCTCAGGATGCCCACATTCTACATGAGAGTGCCTGGATTTCAATCCCTCTGTTCCCAGTTCCAGCCTTCCACTGATGTTCAAGTGATGGTCTATATAGTTGGATCCCTGCCACTCACATGGGAGACCTGGATTGCGTGTTTGGTTGCTGGTTTTTATCTGACCTACCACCAAACATTTTGGGCACTTGGCTGGTCTCCCAGACAGAAACAAACAAAATTTTAAACAGTAAATAACACATTAATTTGGTAGCCTTAAATGTTACAGAGTTATTCATTTAATGTGATATTATAAGAAGTATGGGGGCCATGAACAGCTTAATTTGCCACGTGAAATGTTGACATCCCATATGGGCAGCAGTTCAAGACACAGCTGCTCCACTTTTGATCCAGATCTGTGATGATGGGCCTGCAAAGGCAGTGGAAGATGGCCCAAGTGCTTGGGTGTTTGCACCCACATGGGAGACCTGGAAGAAATTCCATGCTCCTGGCTGCTGCATGCCACAACCCTAACTGTTGTGATCATTTGGGGAGTGAACCAGCAAGTGTAAGATTCTCTCTCTCTCTCTCTCTCTCTCCCCCCTTCTCTCTCCCTCTTTCTAACTTTGCTTTTCAAAAAAAAAAACAAATAAATATATTTTTAAGAAGATGTAAACACTGAGTTCTGAGGAACATAAATTAAGGGTCATTATACTTCTTAACATATAATCAGAGATTTTGATAGAGACTATTCTCACTCTTTATTTCCCGTAAAACCTTTGTCAATGTATTTTAGTCCCTCTCTTCGCACATAACTGCTCTTGAACTACATAACTTTAGAACTGAGAGAAGAAGGCAGAGCTCTCTATCAATCATGGTCATATTTTCTCCCACTGTATCTCTGAGGAAAAAAAAAAAAACTCATGAAGACTTTAAAATCCTCAAAATATTCTCTGAGTCTCCAGTTTCTTAAATTTAAAGTGCTCTTTGTGGACTAAAAGACACTTTGTTACTTAGCAATAACATAGATGCTAATGATAACAAGCAGTTGAGAGCTAAGAAAGCATTCTGGGTAATAGCATGGAAGTTATCATCTGAAGCATTTATCATCTGAAGCATTTATTTTTACTTGCGTACTCATTAAGCCATGTAGAGTAAATCAGTGATACTCCTTGTCACTAAATTGAGGCTACTGATAAAGTGACAGACTGAAAAAAAAAAAAAACAGAAAAATGCTAACAGTATTTGATTTGTTTGCTTTTTTGTACATAAACGTAGTTCATTGCAAAGGAGGGGTAATAAAAATCCAAACATTTGTGCTGGTAGAGTAAAAATCTTGATTTATAAACAATTAAGGTTGAGTTTGAAATAAGTATATCAGCGAGTTGCATATTTACTTGCCTATTATTTTTTTATAGCTCTAGCTGACATGAGTAGGGAGCTAAAAAGAAAAAAAAAAACTCTATGTTTATGTTTGATGCTGTAGGAGCATCTGCTCCTACTTATGCTGCCTGTGTTTGTAGATTATCTTTCTGGTATCCATTTACTCCCAGATACTTTTATTATTTTTAGAAAAATAAGCATTTAGCTTTTCTATCATCATCTTATGCAATGCTTGAGGAAGCTGAATTTGAAATTGTCTAGTGGTGGCCGGCGCCGCGGCTCACTAGGCTAATCCTCCACCTTGCGGCGCCGGCACACCGGGTTCTAGTCCCGGTCGGGGCACCGATCCTGTCCCGGTTGCCGCTCTTCCAGGCCAGCTCTCTGCTGTGGCCCGGGAGTACAGTGGAGGATGGCCCAAGTGCTTGGGCCCTGCACCCCATGGGAGACCAGGAGAAGCACCTGGCTCCTGCCATCGGATCAGCGCGGTGCGCCAGCCGCAGTGCGCCTTCCGCGGCGGCCATTGGAGGGTGAACCAACGGCAAAAGGAAGACCTTTCTCTCTGTCTCTCTCTCACTGTCCACTCTGCCTGTCAAAAAAAAAAAAAAAAAAAAAAAAAAAAAAAGAAATTGTCTAGTGTTAAATACATTTAGTGAATTATAGTCTTCAAAATAATTTGTCTTTTCATAAAATAGATGTAATTGCCATTATCAGTCATACCTATTTATGACTCTCCCACAAGAGCCTTTAAATATAAAAAATTATCAATAATCTATGTCTTTTGACTTTTAATATCATTTATTCTGTATTCTTGAAAGATCTGGGAGAGTAAAATGATTATGGAACCTGCGTAACGTAATTGGGATGCATTTCAAGGTCAAGGACTAAACAGCAGCCAAGCTAAAGTCTAATATTCATGAAAAACAATTATTGCAATCAGACTGTACATATCCTCCCCACTCTGCACTCCCTCTCTCCCCCTCGCATGGGTATTTCTCTTTCTCTTCACATTTTTGGTTTTGCACTGCTAGATCTCACCTCTTCTGTGAAGCTTTCCCTGATCAATCCTATTCCTCTTCAGTCAAACCAGTCAGCTTGATATCTAACTAGCATTTAAATATGTCATTCAATAAGAAAATTGAAAGATCACCTACACGTTTCTTGCACTTACCTATTCTTGTACCTTCTCTTTTGAGTTTGTGACAAGTCACTTTACTTTTTTTTATCAGCTAGGATTATGAATTTTCATAACTTATATCATAATTGTTTTGAGAATATAGTCATTACTTCAACTGAAATCTTAGATTTCCCATATACCAAGCCATCACTCATTTTTTCCTATGAAAATAGCATAATCATGACCATCCTTCATAGTAATATAATATTTCATTGAAAGTGTGACACTTGAGGTTGAGGATTCCATTTGAGTACTTCATACTTGTTTCATAAACTGTTGCTAAAATAGCTTGTCTAATATCCTAAAGGAAATGTACCTATATATTGAAATGGAGAAAAAAATGCCATAGAAGTTTGTGATTAATGTAAAAATACTTATTATTTATTTTTACTCACCAATTCAATTTAAAAATGTTGAGTCTGAATCTGGTACTCAGATAGCTGTTTAATGTTTTCTTAAGGGAATATCTTTTTTTAGTTGTAATTATGAAATTTATATTTTTTGAATCTAGAAAATACAGTTATGAAATAAGGAAAATAAAATGTATTTTAATTGTCCTGTAGAAAGTAAATCTGAACCAATAAAATAATGATGTTACTGGCTCAGAGGAATTCACCTAATTCAAGTTAAAAGTAAGAGCGAAGAATGTTGTTGTGCAGCCACAGGTTAGGGTCAGTATTTCCACTTCCAAGAGCACAAAGAAGAGATTAAGTCCTGATCAGTTCTGACCAGTCTTGTTGGTAGCTCTAGCTGTTAGTGTTTGTTTTGGGGTTTGTTTGCTGCTAATGTGAATCAGTATTGGATATAAAATGATATTAGTTTATATGTAAAATATATTTCAGAAAAATCATATGAAGATGTTTTCAAGAAATAATTCTGGAAACAAAGTCATTAAGTGAAAATCTAAGTATAATTCTATATTGTGTTATTAAACTTCTTAGAAGATCTAATGCTTTATTCTTCAAATGCAAATCAATAATATTCTCTGGCATTGCTTAGTGTTTGAATACTTACAACAGGCTATAATTCTTTTTTTTAAAAAAAAAAAAGATTTATTTATTTATTTGAAAGTCAGACTTACACAGAGAGAGAAGGAGAGGCAGAGAGAGATAGATCTTCCATCCTTTGGTTCACTCCCCAATTGGCTACAACAGCCAGAGCTGCGCCAATCTGAAGCCAGGAGCCAGGAGCCAGGAGCTTTTTCCAAGTCTCCCACAGGAGTGTAGGGGCCCAAGGACTTGGGCCATCTTTTACTGCTTTCTCAGGCCATAGCAGAGAGCTGGATTGGAAATGGAGCAATCAGGTCTCGAATAGGCATCTATATGGAATGCTGGCATTGCAGGCGGTGGCTTAACCTGCTATGCCACAGCGCTGGCCCCAGGCTATAAATCTTTAAATTTTAATGAAAATTAGAGAATATGATTTTAGAATTTCCCAGTAATTCTCAGTATATAAATTTCTTGTTGCAAATATCATAGATTAATATATATGTATATATATATATATATATATATATATCAGAAAGACAATTACATCATTTCAGTAATTAAAATGTTTAGTGACTATTTTCCAGCACTAATTGTACTATTTGGTTAACTTGTGTTCACTGCTTTGATAAGGAGATTTAGTTTGAGGCAAAGTATTTCTGTGTATCACTAGCTCTTGAATTCAAATGTATTCACAACCCAGTCAGTGTAGTGTCAAGTCCTGATTTAACTAAGTGTGAAAATGAATGGTCAAAAATCAATAACATTTAATATGATGATTATGAATTAATATATCTCCATCTGCAAAATCCTGAGGGAGATTCACAGACAGTAAAGGAGTGTTTCTTTCCCTGAGAAGTTTATAATATAATGAGAGAAACACATAGAAATTATCATAGTGTCTCAATAAAAGACATGTAAATAATCTGCTCAGGTTCGGGCTCTTTGCTGTATATTTTAAAATTGGAAACAATATTCAGTGTCTAGAATTGGCTCAATCTCCTATTCATTGTTTAAGGCTCCTGTTTCTTGAAGGGCTTCTTCTACCTACATTTTATTCTTTGCATCTCATAAATAGTAGCAATAACAAATCCACCTCTGTTGAGTAAATAGCTGGGCCTGCCTTTATAATAAGTGGTTTATATTTATTTCAATACTCAGAAAACAAACCTAGGAAAAAATATCATGATTCCATTGTTATTTTTAGAAAGGAGGAATCAGATCCAGAAAAGTTGAATTGTTTTCTGACTTACTTAAAGCCACAAAGCTCTCAGATGGGGAGGCAGAATTTTCAAACATACTTAGGTCTTGAGGCATTTTCGAAGCAGGATGTGGAACCAGGAGTCTTTTACAAACAGAGGATATGAGGCTGCCGCTGTCACACAGTGAGTTAAACCCCTGCCTACCATGCCAGCATCTCATATGGCAGGTGGTTCGACCCCTGGCTGCTCCGCTTCCAATCCAACTCTCTTTGTAATTTTGTCTTTCAAATAAATAAATCTTTTTTTTTTTTTTTAAAGAGGCATGAGATGTAAGGCATTTGTACTACGGAGGAAATGTTTATAGTCACATAGTACTGTGTTCTCAATTAAATTCTGCCTATTCTTAACTGCAAGAATTACTTAATTTCTTTGTTTTCTTTTCCTAATCAGTAAAATGGGATTAATTAGAATAATTAAATTGAATTATAGCAAATTATTGGAACTCAACAGAAGCAAAGGTATATGAGGACAATTTAAATAGTGTGGATTCCTGCAAGTCAAAGAAGGAATGGTTCAAAAAAAGAATAATCAATGGAAAAATGTACTGCTTTGCACTTTTCAAGATCAGTGGCAAAATTTGTAACTAGAGATAATTTATGGAAATTTCTGTGCAATTTCAATATTAGTATAAATAAAAATTGTATTATAGTGGCAATCAAATCAGAGTTTGGGAATAAGCAAAAAAGAAGAAAGGAAGAGGAGGAATAGTTATTAAAGATAGAAACATGAAGTTAGGAGAAATGGGGGCATGGTTAGTAAAAGAGAGGATATAATTGAATGGTTCCAAGGGTATAAGAGAGTTCTTATAGGATGTAAGGACAGTATTGGAGGCAAGGATGATCATAAAGCTCACAGCTTATTTATAAAACACACGTTTTTTAAACATGAGCTCTTAAAATAGCTTTTTCCATAGTAGATTTGAATGCAAAGCAACAGGCTTACAAGGCACTGCAGGCTGTTGATGAGAGTTTGCACTGAAACTGGCAGGAACATTGGAGACCAGCTGTTGGTTGTAGGTAGATCATTTTAAAGTAGTTTAAAAATCTAAAGGATAATTCTAAGTTTCTGTTCTTTAGTTCATGAGAATTCCCCAGTGTTTTATCCAAGAAAATTACACTTCTTTCAGATATAGAGTTACAAGTTGTTGTGCAGTTTTATTTTATGATAAACTTTATCAATGAATTAAAGAAACTGCTATGCATTCAACAATTGGTTATTGCAATGATTATCCAATGTGTAAAAGGTGATAAAGATAGTCCTGATATTTTTCTAAGTATTTCACTTAGTGAGTTACAGAAATATATTTACTACAATTTATCTGTAGCCTGTTACCATAAATCCCAACACTCAACAGGAAATGATATCTCTTGTGCTTGCTATGCAGCTATATGAAGATTCTTACAAAGCTCTTCAATAAATGCACACATGTTTTTTTTAAAACTTTTATATAATGAATATAAATTTCCAATGTACAGCTTATGGATTACAATGGCTTCCCCCACCCATAACTTCCCTCCCACCCGCACCCCTCCCCTCTCCCGCTCCCTCTCCCCTTACATTCACATCAAGATTCATTTTCAATTCTCTTTATATACAGAAGATCAGTTTAGTATATGTTAAGTAAAGATTTCAACAGTTTGCCCTCACATAGCAACACAAAGTGAAAAATACTGTTGGAGTACTAGCTATAGCATTAAATCGCAATGTACAGCACATTAGGACAGAGATCCTACATGATATTTGAAATGTTGCCTCCAGGTATTTCATGTCCATAGATAGGCTATCAGAACTTTTGCATTCCATTATGACAATTGGCCTTGCTTCAATAATTCCAGTGGAACCAGTTTGTATATTAAGTGTACTTTAATATAAAGAATATTGAGTTCAGAAATCAGACTACTTAAGTTCAAATACCGTTTCTACTACTTAAATTGCATGACTTTGGGCAAGTCACTCAGTCTCTCCTGCCTCAAATTCAATATAGTTCCTATTCTTTATATATAATTGTTTTGAGATTATAATAAGAAATACTCTTATAATACTTTTTTAAAACTTTTATTTAATGAATATAAATTTCCAAAGTACAGCTTATGGATTACAATGGTTTCCCCACCAAATAACTTCCCTCCCACCCGCAACCCTCCCCTTTCCCGCTCCCTCTCCCCTTTCATTCACATCAAGATTCATTTTCAATTCTCTTTATATACAGAAGATCAGTTTAGTATACAATAAGTAAAGATTTCAACAGTTTGCCCCCACATAGCAACACAAAGTGAAAAAATACTGTTGGAGTACTAGTTATAGCAGTAAATAACAGTGTACAGCACATTAAAGACAGAGATCCTACATGATATTTTTAAAAATTGATTACTTTTGTATGCAATTTCCAATTTAACACCAGGTTTTTTTTTTCAATTTCAATTATCTTTGTATACAGAAGATCGATTCAGTATATGCTAAGTAAAGATTTCATCAGTTTGCACCCACACAGAAACACAAAGTGTAAAAATACTGTTTTAGTACTAGTTATAGCATCACTTCACATTGGATAACACATTAAGGACAGATTGCACATGAGACATAAGTACACAGTGACTCCTGTTGTTAAATTAACAATTTGACACTCTTGTTTATGGTGTCACTAATCTCCCTAGGTTCCCATCATGGGTTCCCAAGGCTATGGAAGCCTTTAGTGTTCGCCGACTTTGATCTTATTCTGACAGGGTTATAGTCAAAGTGGAAGTTCTCTCCTCCCTTCAGAGAAAAATACCTCCTTCTTTGAAGGCCCCGTTCTTTCCACTGGGATCTCACATGCAGAGATCTTTCATATCTTTCATTTAGGTCTTCTTTATTTTTTTTTTCCGGAGTGTCTTGGCTTTCCATGCCTACAATACTCTCATGGGCTCTTCAGCCACATCCGAATGCCTTAAGGGCTGATTCTGAAGCCAGAGTGTTGTTTAGGACATCTACCATTCTATGAGTCTGCTGTGTATCCTGCTTCCCATGATGGATCGTTCTCTCCCTTTATGATTCTATCAGTTAGTATTAGCAGACATTAGTCTTGTTTGTGTGATCCCTTTGACACTTAGACCTATCAGAGTGATCAATTGTGAACTGAAATTGATCACCTGGACTAGTGAGATGGCGTTGGTACATGCCACCTTGATGGGATTGTTTTGGAATCCCCTGGCACATTTCTAACTCCACCATTTGGGGCAAGTCCCATTGAGCATGTCCCAAATCTCTTATAATACTTTTAAAACACTTAAGACATTGTCTGACATACTGGAAGTATCTCCATATAATAGTCACTCTGTAGGTAATATGTTCTCTTCACTATTCTGGAAAACACATTCTAATAACTTAACTGGACCTCAAATAAATGATATCAAAAAGTAAATATCTCAAAATGTAAATCTGCAGTGCCAAAAACTGTCTGAGTGTGTGATGCTTTGATAGAAGACCTAATAACCTTTAAATAGGAGAAGATGGTTAATTGTCAGCTTCATTTTTATTGCCTTGAAATTGTTTTGTTTTAATTACCTGGAATGATCATAGGTATATATAATATTAGAATGTCACCATTTTTCCATTCAAACTTACTTAAAATTTTAATGTGGATTTATTTAAAGTTCTTGGTTCATAAATGATTTCTAAAGTCAATCAAATCCCCTCAAAAGGTGAAGCTTTTTGATTTTCATTCCAAACCATTTTTTATGCTACCAGAGAGTTCACACAAAATATCCCTACCATACTTTGCAATAGGAAGACAGAATTTCCAGTGTCAGGAATGACAGAATGCTGTTCAGAGTGGGAAACCCTGTGGGTAATTTCATTTTCATTTGCTAGTGAAGCAGAAAAATCAACATGTTGTATGTCAGAGTACAATGAGAAATACTTCTTGGCAGTTTGAATTTTAGCCATTGCTGAGGGGAGAAAATATCCAAAGCAGGCTGTCAAAGTCTAACTTCCCATAGGTAAGTCTGGTCAAAGTAAATGGGCAGTCTGCATTTCAATATTATCAGAAATAGATAGGCCCTTTAGCCAGAACCCAGTGCCTTAGGGAATTATAACTTCTTGAAATCTGATGCCCTGATGGCTGGTCATCCAGTCTGAAAATGGACAAGTCTTAGTCTTCCCTTGAAAAATGTGTACCTTGTTTGGACTTTGTAAAGATGGAAGGAGGAATATGATAAAGAGAAAAAAAACAGATGTACTAGAAATTCACATTGAGTAGACAAGAATCTGTCAATGAAAAAGATTCAGTAATGAGATGAAATTCTAAAATTTAGTGGCTTGATTATTAGTTTAGTTTGAAAATAGTGTTTGTGTTTATATGGTGCTTAAATAGAAGATAATTACACAAGTTTAAGTAAATTTTATAAATGATAGTTTATTATTTGTAATATTTGTATTTTTATTTATTTGTGGAGTGGGATTGGGTATTAAAAATGATGGATATTTATAGTAAACAAAAGAATTCACAGTTGAAAATATCATACAATTAGTTGTAAGCATCTGCTCATCATCACTACAATCACATTCTCCAGTTTTGATCAAATTAAATATTTTGATTTGTATATTTCCCTTGTGTTTCTTTATTCATAAGCCATTAACTGAACTCACTGCCCTGTCCACAATTATTCAGCTTAAGATGTTCAGTGATCAATCAAAGGAAGTTATCTATGGTTTAACTAGTGGCTAATGGTGTACATGGATTAAGAAATAGATCACTGTTTACCAGATGATTGACCAACTAATCATTAGATTCTTTGTGAAATTTTCATGAAAACCTCAGTAGGCACTTGTTAGTGATAAAAAGAGAATAAATCAATGAAGAAAAATAAGTGAATTGTTATCATGGTGGATGGTTTGTATCAAGAAGATAACATGTTTGCTGCTGCTGAGAAGATGGGACAAGATCGTGTCTGGAAAATCATCCAGTTTACTCTGGGGCCAGGTTGGCCCTCTTCTAGAACGTATTTGCATTGTTGTACATTGTATTATATAATATATTCCGACACATATTTGTATTTCATTTGGTCCTTACCCACTATTGGCTTAGGAAATTGATACATATATCTATTCTTTGTAACAATAATGAGCTAAGCAATCAGAAAAATCCTTTCAGATTTTAAAAAGTTATTTAAGAGTATATAAGACCATATTTTGGTGAGAGAGCGGCAAGATGGTGGAATACGAAGGGAGCACACTGATAGTCCGGGAAGAGACAATTTAATAAAAGTGGAGATACTGCAGGGTCAAGGAAGAGTAGGGGAAGAAACAGCAGAGGAAACTCTTCCAGAACTAGTGATCCAGAATGGACCTGCGTGGAGAGTGTGGGAGCCCAAGTTCGGGACACCAGCAGCAGAATCAACACACCAGTGCTGGAATGTGAGGTGCGCCGAACCTCAATAGCCCAAGACACAAGCGGGCAAGCAGAAAGAGGAGACTAGAGGGAACGAGGCTTGAAACCCCATGGGGAAAAGTTCACTAGGCTAACAAGAAGAGAGAGGAAAAAAAAAGTGACCCATACGGACACGAGTTTCTCTCTCTCCGCTCACGTCTCAAAGGTGAGCAAGACAAAGAGCAGGCACCATTTTGGACATATGTCATAAGCCGGGTGACCTCAGGTCTGCACTGGCCCTCAGCCTAGCAGAAAAACCTGACACTGGGAGGGGTGAAATAACAGATTAGGACCTTGTGAATGTGTGGTGCTAATGAACTAAGACTGTGAAAAAAGAGACGGTGGGGGAGAGAACTCACAGAATTCACCAGAGTACTCTCCAGAGATGCTACAATTCAGTAACCTTAGCAACCCAGTGGAAGACTGCAGGAGAATTGGAGCCCACACTGAGGGCAGCACAGATTCCCTGTGTGGTCCTTGGGAAAGAGCTTCTGATCTCTGGCTCCTGTGGGTATATCATTCGCCTGCTAACTACCTCCAATTACGTTCAGATGTGCATAATTGCTTTTTTTGAATGAAAAAAGAAAGAAAGAGAGAGATTTACCACGCCTAACCTGGGAGTGTCACCTTTGGCACACCCAACCCTGAGGAAGCAAATAGAGCTCTCAGTACACACCCATCTCAAGCCTCTAAGGCTCCATCAAAAGCAGGCAGTCCACTTAATATAGTCACAGTATAACAAGAAAAAACACCACAGCGAGGGAAGAAGAATCCAAAGATATCTCCACAATGCCAAGCAACAAATGCAAAAACTGAGGAAACAAGAACAAGGAAGACATTATGACACCCCCAAATGAACAAGACACCCCAAGCCAAGATTATGAAAATGATGAGATGGAAGAAAAGCATGATACAGATTTCAAAAAATTTACGATAAGAACAATTAGAAGTTTTCCGAAAAAAATGCTTGAGGTATGGAATTCCTTACTGGACATGATAGAAAATCTCCATTGAGAAAATGAAATATTAAGGAGGAATCAAAATGAAACACAGAATCTAGTAGAACAGGAAAGTGTGATAGTAAAGAGAAATCAAAATGAAATGAAGAACTCAATAGATCAAATGACAAACACATTAGAGAGCCTTAAAAACATAATGGATGAAGCAGAAGAGAGAATATCGGACTTAGAAGACAGAGCACAGGAAAGTATATAGTCAAACCAAAGAAAAGAAGAGGAAATTAGAAATCTAAAAAATATTGTTGGGAATCTACAGGATACTATTAAAAAACCCAACATTTGGGTTGTAGGAGTTCCTGAAAGCATGGAGAGAGGGAAAGGATTAGAAGCCCTTTTTAGTGAGATACCTCCAGAGAACTTCCTGGGTTTGGAGAAGGACAGAGACATCCTAGTACAGGAAGCTCATAGAACCCCTAATAAACATGACCAAAAGAGATCCTCAACACGACGTGTTGTAATCAAACTAACCACAGTGAAACATAAAGAAAAGATTCTAAAATGTGCAAGAGAGAAACGTCAGATTACTTTCAGAGGATCTCCAATTAGACTCACAGCAGACTTTTCATCAGAAATCCGACAAGCTAGAAGAGAATGGTGAGACATAGCCCAGGTACTAAGAGAGAAAAACTGCCAGCACAGAATATTATATCCTGCAAAGCTCTCATTTGTGAATGAAGGTGAAATAAAGACCTTTCATAGCAAACAAAAATTGAAAGAATTTGTCGCCATTCGTCCAGCCCTGCAAAAGATGCATAAAGATGTTTTACACACAGAAAAACAGAAACACAGTCATCAAAATGAAAGAAGGTAAAGGAAGGAAACCTCACAGCAAAAGGTCACAGGAAGTTCAAAGCATATATTAGAAAATATCTTTGGGAAATGGCAGGGCAAAGCTACTACTTATCAATAGTCACATTGAACATTAATGGCCTGAACTGTCCAGTTAAAAGACACAGATTGGCTGATTGGGTTAAGGAACAAAACCCATCTTTTTGCTGCTTACAAGAAACACATCTTTCCAACAATGATGCATACAGACTGAAAGTGAAAGGCTGGAAAATGATATACCATCCCAACAAAAAATGAAAAAAGGGCGGGCATAGCCACCTTGATATCGGACAACATAAACTTTACCACAATAACTGTTAGGAGAGACAAAGAGGGGCACTATATAATGATTAAGGGATCCATTCAACAGGAAGATATAATGATTATCAATGTATATGCACCTAGTTACAGGGCACCAGTTTATTTAAAAGATTTGTTAAGGGACTTAAAGGAAGACTTAGACTCCAATACAATAGTACTGGGGGACTTCAATACTCCACTCTCAGAAATAGATCAACAGGACAGAAGATCAACAAGGAGACAGTAGAGTTAAACAACACTATAGCCCAAATAGATCTAACAGATATCTACAGAACTTTTCTTTTCCTTTTTTTTTTGGAGTGTTTTAAAATTTATTACTTTTTAAAGTTGTTCTCAAAGTGTTCACCTTTATGGTAAGAGCCCTATATATGGAGTATAAAGATTTCAACAGTTTGCACCCACATAGAAACACAAGTGAAACATACGGTTGGAGTACTAGTTATAGCATTAAATCACAATGTACAGCACATTAAGGACAGAGATCCCACATGAGGAGCAAGTGCACAGTGGCTCCTGTTGTTGACCCAACAAATTGACTCTCTAGTTTATGGTGCCAGTAACCACCCTAGGCTGTCGTCATGAGTTGCCAAGGCTATGGAAGCCTTCGAAGTTCACCAACTCTGATCACATTCAGACAAGGTCATAAAAGACAGGGTGGGGATAGTAACCAATGATCCTAAGAGTGGCATTTACCAGGTTTGAACAATTATACAGCATTAAGTGAGGAGGGGACCATCAGTACAAACAGGTTGGGAGTAGAGCCATTGGTGGTAGAGTAGAGGTTATGATTACAAAGGAATGAGGCCCAAGTGCACTAGACTGGGTCTAGAACAAAGGACAAAGTCATTATTAGAGAAGCTAAGAAAGGTGCTGTCTAAGAAACAATTAAGTTTTCTGACTGAGAGGCAAATAGAACCTGACAGAAGGGGCTTGATAATAATCTGTTGGGCTTTAGGCCTTGTAAGTTAAGAGGCCCAGACCTATCTATCTCTTCACATGGGGTATATCCTAAGGGAGGTGTGAATCTCCTAGGGGAAGGCACTCTGTTGACTTTCATTACTTAGCAGGCCTGGGAGGAGAGCTGGCCAGGTAAAGGCAGGTGGCATCTCTAACAAGAAATTTACAGTTCTGCCTGCAATGTTGCTGACCCTACTTGACCATCCCCTCAGCTGCAGTGGTCACTTTGGAAGTTGGGCTGAGTGAAGGGCTTTTCAGCTTAGAGCCAATAAGATCTGTGGCTCTGACCTGGGCATCCTTCGACTCCAGGGCAGGTCCATTTCCAGTGACCCAACTCTTGGCAGAGCTGCCAGGGCTCTTCACAAGCTGACTTCTGCTGAAGCCCAGGCTTACCACATTGAAAGCCACTGCAGTGGACTGGCCTGTTGGGTCTCCTTGAGGGCAGATCACTGTACAGATCAGCCATTAATAGGCCTGCCACCCATTGCTTCTGATGCCTAGCTTTCTTTTCCTCCTGGTTTGTGTTAAAGCAGACCAGAGGATGCAAGTCAAGGGAGTGCCCAAGTCCCATCTCTAATCTTCAGTGGCCTGAACTACAAGTCTATAGTCACAGGCATGTTCTGTAGTAGTTTTTCTAAGGTAGACAATGCCCATGAGGAAAATTATATTCTCACTTTAAAACTTTCTTTTCCTTTGGTCTGAAAGGGAGGTTTTTTCTACTTACTGTTGGGCCCAAACTGGAAAAACCAAAGTCCAGGATTTACTGGAAATTTTAGAGACCAGATTGTTTGAAACTTTGATTTTTTGAATGCATGTCAAGAATGCCAAGAAGGCTCAAAATCCAAAATATCTGGTTGAAATAAGATTCCTTAAAATCATGACATAACATAGACCAAATTTGATCATTGTTACAAGGTGATTATTCAAATCTTTGAAAATAAGCACATATTTAAATAACCCATAGCTCTTAATAAAAATTGAGCTGTTTTTCAACAATTAGAATTTAACAGACATCAAGAGAACATAACAGATTACTTTATCACATTGCTTTAACAGAGCATCGGAGTTTAATTCTATGTCAAAGAGAAACTGAGCTTCCTCTGATCTTTTGCTATGAGGTTTCCTTCCTTTACCTTCTTTCATATTGGTGACCATGTTTCTGTGTTTCTGTGTGTAACACTTCTTTAAGCATCTTTTGCAGGGCAGGATGAGTGGCAACAAATTCTTTCAATTTCTGTTTGCTATGAAAAGTCTTAATTTCACCTTCATTCACAAATGAGAGCTTTGCAGGATATAATATTCTGTGCTGGCAGTTTTTCTCTCTTAGTACCTGGGCTATGTCTCACCATTCCCTTCTAGCTTGTCGGATTTCTAATGAGAAGTCTGCTGTGAGTCTAATTGGAGATCCTCTAAGAGTAATCTGACGTTTCTCTCTTGCACATTTTAGAATCTTTTCTTTATGTTTCACTGTGGTGAGTTTGATTACAACATGTCGTGGTGAGGATCTCTTTTGGTCATGTTTATTAAGGGTTCTATATGCTTCCTGTACTAAGGTGCCTCTGTCCTTCTCCACACCTGGGAAATTTTCTGCTAGTATGTCACTAAAAATGCCTTCTAATCCTTTCTCCCTCTCCATGCCTTCAGGAACTCCTCGAACCCGAATGTTGGGTTTTTTTTAATAGTATCCTGTAGATTCCCGACAATATTTTTTAGATTTCCAATTTCTTCTTCTTTTCTTTTCTTTTTTTTTTTAGTGGTTCAATTTTGACTTTATTTTTTTATTAAACTTTTATTTAATGAATATAAATTTCCAAAGTATAGCTTATGGGTTACAATGGCTTCTCCCCTCCCATAACTTCCCTCCCACCCGCAACCCTCCCCTTTCCCGCTCCCTTTCCCCTTCCATTCATGTAAAGATTCATTTTCAATTCTCTTTGTATACAGAAGATCAGTTTAGTATATATTAGGTAAAGATTTCAACATTTTGCCCATATAGCAACATAAAGTGAAAAAACTACCATTGGATTACTAATTATAGCATTAAATAGCAATGTACAGCACATTAAAGACAGAGATCCTACATTCCTGTTCTCTGTCTTCTAAGTCTGATATTCTCTCTTCTGCTTCACCCATTCTGTTTTTAAGGCTCTCTAATGTGTTTGTTATTTGATCTATTTAATTCTTCATTTCATTATGATTTCTCATCACTATCACAGTTTCTTGTTCTACTAGTTGTTTCATTTCATTTTGATTCCTCCTTAATATTTCATTTTCACGAGAGAGATTTTCTATCTTGTCCATTAAGGATTTCTGTAGTTCAAGAATTTGTTTTTGAGAACTTCTTAATGTTCTTATCAATTTTTTGAGATCTGCTTCTTGCATTTCTTCGATCTCATCATCTTCATAATCTTGAATTGGGGTGTCTTTTTCATTTGGGGGCGTCATAGTGTCTTCCTTGCTCTTGTTACCTCAATTTTTGCGTTTGTTGTTTGGCATGTTGGAGATATTTGGTTTCTTCACTGTGGTGTTTTTTCTTGTTACACTATGGCTCTATATTAAGTGGACTGTCTGCTTTCGGTGGAGCCTTAGAGGCTTGAGATGAGTATGGACTGAGAGCTGTGTTTGGTTCCTCAGGGATGAGGGTGTGTCAAAGATGACACTCCCAGGTTAGGTGTGGTAAATCTCTCTTTCTTTTTTCTTTTTTTGATTCAAAAGGGAAGTAATTCCGCACAGCTGAACGTAATTGGAGGTAGTTTGCAGGCAAATAATATACCCACAGGAGCCAGAGATCAGAAGCTCTTTCCCAAGGACCACACAGGGAATCTGTGCTGCCCTCAGTGTGGGCTCCAATTCTCCTGCAGTCTCCCACTGGGTTGCCAAGTTAGATGCTAATCTCCTGGTATTTCACCCCTCCCCCCAGAGTCAGGTTTTTCTGCTAGGCTCAGGGCTGGTGCAGACCTGAGGTCACCCTGCTTATGACGTATGTCCAAAATGGCACCTGTTCTTTGTCTTGCTCGCCTTTGAGGGGTGAGCGGAGAGAGAGAAACTCGTGTCCGTATCGGTCACTTTTTTTTTTTTTCCTCTCTCTCTTCTAGTTAGCCTGGTGAACTTTTCCCCAAGGAGTTTCAAGCCTCGTTCCCTCTAGTCTCCTCTTTCCGCTTGCCTGCTGGTGTCTTGGGCTATTGAGGTTCGGCTCACCTCGCGTTCCAGCGCTGGTGTGTTGAGTCTGCTGCTGTTGTCACGAACTTGGGCTCCCATGCTCTCCACGCAGGTCCACTGTGAATCACTAGTTCCGGAAGAGTTTCTTCTGCTGTTTCTTCCCCTACTCTTCCTTGACCCTGCAGTATCTCCACTTTTATTAACCTGTCTCTCCCCGGGACTAATAGTGTGCTCCCTTCCTATTCCACCATCTTGCCACTCTACAGAACTTTTCAACCTACACATAAAGCATTTACATTCTTCTCAGCAGTACATGAAACCTTCTCTAGGATTGACCACATACTAGGCCATAAAGCAAGTCTCAGCAAATTCAAAAGAATTAGAATCATACCATGCAGCTTCTCAGACCATAAAGGAATGAAGTTGGAAATTAGCAACTTGGTAATCCCTAGAGCATATGCAAACAATGGGGATTGAACAACATGATCCTGAATGAACAATGGGTCATAGAAGAAATTAAAAGAGAAATCAAACATTTTCTGGAAGTAAATGAGGATAACAGCACAACATACCAAAACCTATGGGATACAACAAAAGCAGTGTTAAGAGGAAAGTTTATATCAATAGGTGCTACATCAAGAAATTGGAAAGGCACCAAATAGATGAGCTTTCAGTTCATCTCAATGATCTAGAAAATCTGCAGCAAACCAGACCCAAATATAGTAGGGGAAGAGAAATATTTAAAATGAGAGAAGAAATCAATAGGATTGAATCCAAAAATATTACAAAAAATCAGACAAATGAGGAGCTGTTTTTTTGAAAAAATAAACAAAATTGACACCCCATTGGCCCAATTAACTAAAAAAAGAAAAGACCCAAATCAATAAAATCAGAGATGAAAAAGGAAACATAACAACAGACACTACAGAAATAAAAAGAACCATCAGAAATTACTACAAGGACTTATATGCCAGCAAACAGGGAAATCTATCAGAAATGGATAGATTCCTGGACACATGTAACCTACCTAAATTGAACCAGGAAGACATAGAAAACCTATACAGATCCATAACTAAGACAGAAATTGAAACAGTAATAAAGGCCCACCCAAAAAGAAAAGTCCAGGACCAGATGGATTCACTGCTGAATTCTACCAGAAATTTAAAAAGAACTAACTCCAATTCTTCTCAAACTATTCAGAACAGTCGAAAAAGAGGGAATCCTTCCATTTTTTTTTTGAAGCCAGCATCACCTTAATTCCTAAGCCAGAAAAAGATGCAGCGTTGAAAGAGAATTACAGACCAATATCCCTGATGAACAGAGATGCAAAAATACCCAATAAAATTCTGACCAACAGAATGCAACAACACATCAGAAAGATCATCCACCCAGACCAAGTGGGATTTATCCCTGGTAAGCAGGAATGGTTCAATATTCACAAAACAATCAACGTGATACACCACATTAACAGACTGCACAAGAAAAACCATATGATTCTATCAATAGATGCAGAGAAAGCATTTGATAAAATACAACACCCTTTCATGATGAAAAATCTAAGCAAACTGGGTATGGAAGGAACATTCCTCAACACAATCAAAGCAATTTGTGAAAAACCCTCGGCCAACATCCTATTGAATGGGGAAAAGTTGGAAGCATATCCTCTGAGATCTGGTACCAGACAGGGATGTCCACTCTCACCACTGCTATTCAATATAGTTCTGGAAGTTTTAGCCAGAGCTGTTAGGCAAGAAAAAGAAACTAAAGGAATACAAATTGGGAAGGAAGAACTCAAATTATCCCTCTTTGCAGATGATATGATTCTTTACTTAGGGGATCCAAAGAACTCTACTAAGAGACTATTGGAACTCATAGAAGAGTTTGGCAAAGCAGCAGGATATAAAATCAATGCACAAAAATCAACAGCCTTTGTATACACAGGCAATGACACGGATGAGAAAGAACTGCTAAGATCAATCTCATTCACAATAGCTACAAAACAATCAAATCCTTAGAATAAACTTTACCAAGAACGTTAAAGATCTCTACAACGAAAATTACAAAATCTTACAGAAAGAAATAGAAGAGGATACCAAAAAATGGAAAAATCTCCATGCTCATGGATTGGAAGAATCAATATCATCAAAATGTGCATTCTCCCAAAAGCAATTTACAGATTCAGTGCAATACCAATCAAAATACCAAAGACATTCTTCTCAGTTCTGGAAAAAAATGATGCTAAAATTCATATGGAGACACAGAAGACCTCGAATAGCTAAAGCAATCTTGTACAACAAAAACAAAGCTGGAGGCATCACAATACCATATTTCAGGACATACTACAGGGCAGTTGTTATCAAAACAGCATGGTACTGTTATAGAAACAGATGGATAGACCAATGGAACAGAATAGAAACACCAGAAATCAATCCAAACATCTACAGTCAACTTGTATTTGATCAAGGATCTAAAACCAATCCCTGGAGTAAGGACAGCCTATTCAATAAATGGTGCTGGGAAAATTGGATTTCCACATGCAGAATCATGAAGCAAGACCCCTACCTTTCACTTTACAGAAAAATTCACTCAACATGGATTAAAGACCTCAATCTACGACCTGACACCATCAAATTATTAGAGCATTGGAGAAACCCTGCAAGATATAGGTACAGGCAAAGACTTCTTGGAAAAGACCCTGGAGGCGCAGGCAATCAAAGCCAAAATTAACATTTGGGATTGCATAAAATTGAGAAGTTTCTGTACTTCAAAAGAAACAGTCAGGAGAGTGAAGAGGCAACCAACAGAATGGGAAAAAATATTTGCAAACTATGCAACAGATAAAGGGTTGATAACCAGAATCTACAAAGAAATCAAGAAACTGCACAAAATCAAAACAAACAACCCACTAAAGAGATGGGCCAAGGACCTCAATAGACATGTTTCAAAAGAGGAAATCCAAATGGCCAACAGACACAGGAAAAAATGTTCAAGATCACTAACAATCAGAGAAATGCAAATTGAAACCACAATGATGTTTCCCCTCACCTGGTTTAGAATGGCTCACATTCAGAAATCTACCAACAATAGATGCTGGAGAGGATGTGGGGAAAAAGGGACACTAACCCACTGTTGGTGGGAATGCAAACTAGTTAAGCCACTATGGAAGTCAGTCTGGAGATTCATCAGAAACCTGAACATAACCCTACCATACAACCCAGCCATCCCACTCCTTGGAATTTACCCAAAGGAAATTAATTTGGCAAATAAAAAAGCCATCTGCACCTTAATGTTTATTGCAGCTCAATTCACAATAGCTAAGACCTGGAACCAACCCAAATGCCCATCAACAGTAGACTGGATAAAGTAATTATGGGACATGTACTTTCTACAGCAGTCAAAAACATTGAAAACCGGTCATTTGCAAGAAAATGGAGGAATCTGGAAAACATCATGCTGAATGAATTAAGCCAGTGCCAAAGGGACAACTATCATATGTTCTCCCTGATCGGCAACAACTAACTGAGCACCAAAGGGGAAACCTGTTGAAGTGAATTGGATGCTATGAGAAACAGTGACCTGATCAGCTCTTGTCCTGACTGTTGATGTAAAATGTAAATCTTTATCCATTTTAGCATTTTTTCTTTGTTTTTTTCTAGTACTAGTGGTTGAACTCTAATTAACACACAATTATTCTTAGGTGTTTAAATTTTAACTGAAAAGTGATCCCTGTTATATATAAGAGTGGGAATAAGAGAGAGAAGAGATGTACAATTTGGGACATGCTCAATTGGACTTGCCCCAAATGGTGGAGTTAGAAATATGCCAGGGGATTGCAATACAATCCCATCAAGGTGGCATGTACCAATGCCATCTCACTAGTCCAACTGATCAATTTCAGTTCACAGTTGATCACACTGATAGGTCTAAGAGTCAAAGGGATCACACAAACAAGACTAATGTCTGCTAATACTAACTGATAGAATCTAAAAGGGAAAAAATGATCCAACATGGGAAGTGGGATACACAGCAGACTCATAGAATGGCAGATGTCCAAAATAGCACTCTTTCCTCAGAATCAGCCCTTAAGGCATTCGGATCTGGCTGAAGAGCCCATGAGAGTATTGTAGGCATGGAAAGCCAAGATACATGGAAAAGAAAAAAAAAAAAAAGAAGAAGACCTAAATTAAAGATCTCTGTGAGTGTGATCCCAGTGGAAAGAACGGGGCCATCAAAGAAGGAGGTACCTTTCTCTGAAGGGAGGAGAGAGCTTCCACTTTGACTATGAGCCTGTCAGAATAAGATCAAAGTCGGCGAACACTAAAGGCTTCCATAGCCTTGGCAACCCATGATGGGAACCTAGGGAGATTAGTGACACCATAAACAAGAGTGTCAAATTGTTAATTTAACAACAGGAGTCACTGTGTACTTATGTCTCATGTGCAATCTGTGCTTAATGTGTTGTCCAATGTGAAGTGATGCTATAACTAGTACTAAAATAGTATTTTTACACTTTGTGTTTCTGTGTGGGTGCAAACTGATGAAATCTTTACTTAGTATATACTAAATCGATCTTCTGTATATAAAGACAATTGAAAATGAATCTTGATGTGAATGGAATGCGAGAGGAAGCTGGAGATGGGAGGGGTGCGAGTGGGAGGGAAATTATGGGGGGAAGGCTTTGTAATCCATAAACTGTACTTTGGGAATTTATATTTACTAAATAATTTTTTAAAAAAGACCATATTTTGCTTCTTTCTTTTGTCTTGTTCTGTTATTTTTTATAGAGAAGTAAATCTCTCTTTCTCTCCTTTAAATAGTTTTATTTATTTACTTGAGAAATAGAGTTATAGACAGAGAAAGTGAGACACAAAGAGAAAGAGCTTCCTTCTGCTGGTTCAGTCCCCAAATGGCTGAAAAAGCCAGAACTGCCCCAATATGAAGCCAGTAGCCAGGAGCTTCTTCTTAGTTTCTCACTCAATTGCAAGGTCCCAATCACCTGGGCCATCTTCTACACCATAGCTCAGCCCCTTGTTCAGTTATTTTAATAGGAAAATTAAAGTCTTAAAATTAGTATGTAACATATACAGTCATGATATATTCTCTTTGTTTTGTAAGTGAAAGTAATCATTTTGCATACAAATACAATACAGCTTTTTTAACTTTTCAGAAGTCAATTCTACCGCATAAAACTTATCTTTTGTGGTTATTATGTCATAAAATATGATTATTCCTCTCTTAGATGGTTCAAAAAAGATGTAAATGTATAATATAAAAATAACATGAGAAGCTATTTCTTTTTTGAAAATCTATTTATTTGAAAAGCAGAATTACAGAGAGAAAGGGACAGACAGAGTGAGAATGAGAGAAAAGAGAGAGAGAAGGATTTTCCATCTAATGTTTCACTCCCCAAATGACTGAAATGTCCATGGGCCATCTTCTGTGGCCTTCCCAGGGAAGTAGGGAGCTGGATTAGAAGTGGATCTGGCATCCCAGGCACTTAATATAAATCCCCTGTGCCACATTGCTGGCCTCAGAATAATTGTTTTAAGGTTTATTTATTGGAAAGTCAGATTTACAGAGTGAGGTACACACACACACATTCACAGAAAGAGAAAGACAGAGAGAGAGAGAGAGAGAGAGAGAGAGAGAGAGAGAGCGCTTTTACTACAACTAATATAGTGCCATTCACTAATACACATCATGCAAAATCATTTTTTCTGATTGTCTTCTCTTTAGAGCATCATGTAATGTGATTGCAATTACTATTTTTTTTTCCTTTATAGCATAAAAAATCAAAAATTGGGATAGCTTTCATGAACAGGCCAGCTTGTATGGGTTTTGTGTTTCTATTAATTCATTATTTCTATGAAAAATTTGTAGAGAGGAATTTGAAAATGAAATTGAATGAAGTTCTCCCTGGGATCTTCTGTTTTTAGTTTTTGTATTTTTATTTATTTGGAAGGCAGATAGAGAGCGTTAGAGAGATAATCAGAGAAATATCCTGTCCACTGGTTCATTTTCCAATTGCTCAAAATAGCCAGGGCTGGCCCAAGCTGCAGCCACAGCCAGGAATCCAATCTTGTTCTCTCACATGAGTGGTAGGGAAACTAACACTGAGCCATCATCATCTGCTGCCTCACAGATGCATATTAGCCAGAAGCTAGTTTGGGAGTGCAGGTGGGACTCAAACCAGGCACTCTGACAAGGGGGATGGGGTGCCACAAATGACACCCACCTCCTTCTCAAAAAAAAAAGTTTCTTTTGTTTTCCCTCATTTGTCTCTGCTCCTGTGCCACCCTGTACCCTAATGTAATTGAAAAGATTTCGATGCAAAAAAGACAAGATTATATCACCCTTTACTCGTACATATTGCTGATGCTCCTACCCCTTTATACTGGTGCACAACGGCATCTGATATCAGCTTTTAATGTCTGTAGCATTTTTTTTGAAATGCTATTTCAAGGTCTCTGAGTGTAAGACCTCTGTCTTATATGTTCCAAGTCTTCAGCATTGGAACCAGAACCATTCAATAGGATTTTCTGCAGTAACAGAAATATTCCATACCTGTGCTGCCAAATATGGTAGCTACTAGGTATGTGTGGCTACTGAATGCTTGTGATGTGACTAACATGAATGACTAAGTAATTTTTAAAGCTTATTTCATTATTAATTTAAATGTAGATAGTCACTTGTGCCACTGGATAACAAATTTGATCAGTACAGATCCACACTAACATTGTTGTCTGTAATAAACTTCTCATTAGTGATCAATGAGGGTAATAGAGATTTCTCCCCAATTTACAGTTAAAAATATTTCTCTCTTGTTTTTCTTTTATGATACTAGTAATGTCCACCAAAAAATTAATATTTAATTTGGAAGTAAATGGATATACTAGCCTGGATTTCCCTTTATCTAATGGTGCATCATTAAAAAAGAGTAAAGCAAACATGGAACAAACATATGCTTTTCCTAAAAAAAAAGTTTTCTGAAGGAGGTATGCTTAAGGCAGACTTTTAAACATTTAATTATAGTATGCATCATGTCAATTTGAAAACAATAGTCAAATACTGGCTTACATATCAAATAGAATTTTATAAAGTAAGTAAAAGTTATGAGTTGTAGTATTATATTATGTCAATGCATTTCATTTGCATTTGCTAATTAACTACTACTTTATATCATCAACATTTAAGCTTGAGGGTATTGTTGGCTGAAAGAAATTCTGTTGCAATTTGAAACTAAATGAGCAAATTTAATGAAGGTCAAAACTTTTTCTACTATTATTAAGGTTAATTATAAATTAATTAAATTCATTTATAACTCTAATTTAAATAGTACACTTAGGTAGAGCTGACATAAATTTTCAAATTTTGAATGCTAATGTTTGTAGTAAACAATAAAATCTATATAATATTTCAGTAAATTCAAATATGAAGTTCTGAAAATTCAATTTGACAAATTGGGAAAATAATGGTCTCATCACATAGGTAATGACAAATTACCTCTTAGTTTTTAATTTTCTTATTTCTTTCTTAATATGCATTCTGCATACATCATAATAAGAAGAAATCCCATACTTGGCTGTAATATCATCTTTCCACATACAATGATGAAGTCCTTTGTGAGATGAGTAGATATATATATAGTACATATTAATTAATATAAGGTTTAAGTTTGTAATTTTTTACTCAAACATTATGTGTAAATGTAGTTTGTATTTTTTTACTCAAACATTATGTGTAAATGCAAATTAAATTGTGTACCAAAAAGGAGTAAGCTTCTCTACCACTGGTGCTTTCTTCCTAGGGAAGGAACTCAGTCAACACTACCCTAGTTCTCTAGGGTTCATCTTTCACCTGGAGGAGAAATTGTTGACAGGTCACTGAGGCAAAAAACAAGACTGGTGCTCTCCTCACCTCTTCTCCATTTCCTTTGCAGCTGCCTGGCTAGAGTGCTCTGTCCTCCTTGGACTTGTTCATTCTTTAGGATCCTGCACTTGTCTATCAGTCCTTGAGATGGGCAAACAAGTCTGCTAGTGATGACATTCAGTAGGCAACTCAGTGGCTTCAAACAAACAATATTTTCACAGTTTAGAAATCTGGGTTTTCTTGGCAGGCTTCGGTGCTCCAGATTTCCCATGGTTCAAATTCTCCTACTCCGGAATGATCCTAAACTCATTGGCAAGGTCTAATACCTTGTGGTTGTAGGACTGAGAGCCCTGTTGCTTTGCTGGCTATCAGTCAAAGCAGTCTACTCTTATCAAATGCCCATATTTCTTCTTATGTGTTCCTTGTTGCTACCTGTCAGTGATTCAAATCTATCCAACTATTCCGACCCATATCTCCTGCTGTTAGGAACCTATGAAATTAGCCTATAACCATAGTAATAATTTCGAATAATCTCATTATGATAAGAAATATAAATTATTCACACTTGAAAAGTCCCATTTATCATGTAAGGCAACATAATCGGGTTCTAGGATTTAGGACATGGACATTTTGGAGGGGGGGTCCACATTCCACCTGTTGCAAGTGTTGTAATGCCTTCTCAGCCCAAGCAGATAAATTCATATTCTCTTGGCTTCTACCCCATAGCAATGAAAATAATATTTTGGCCTTTGTCTGGAGACACCAAAGGTAATATTTGGCTCCTCAACTGTTGAGAACTTAGGAAAGATGTTTCCTGTTCATTGAGGGTCACCTCAGTGACAACAACATTTCCTTATATTTTTGTGAAAGATTTATTTGAAAAGCAGAGACACACACACAGAGAGAGAGAGAGAGAGAGGGAGAGGGAGAGGAAGGGGGGGAGGGGGAAAGAGAGAGGGATAGGGAGAGTCAGAGAGAGAGAAAGAGAGAGATTTTTCCATCCCTCGGTTCACTCCCCAAATGGCCACAACAGCGAAGCTGAGCAAATATGAAGCCAGGAGCC
This sequence comes from Lepus europaeus, assembly GCF_033115175.1. Classification (NCBI taxonomy): domain Eukaryota; kingdom Metazoa; phylum Chordata; class Mammalia; order Lagomorpha; family Leporidae; genus Lepus; species Lepus europaeus. The sequence continues at coordinate 138,360,049 of NC_084827.1, read as the reverse complement.
AGGAGCTACTTCCAGGTCTCCCACGTGAGTGCAGAGGCCCAAGCACTTGGGCCATCCTCCACTGCATTCCCAGGTTCATCAGCAGGGAACTGGATTGGAAGTGGAGCAGCAAGGACATGAACTGCTACTCACATGGGGTTCTGACACTGCAGGTGGCAGTTTAACCTGCTATGCTACAGCACCGGCCCCTCAAAAGTTTATTACATAACTAATTAAAAAAAAATAAAACCTTTCTTCTTATTTATTATAAGTGGTCATTAGAGGATACAACAAAAATGTGTTATTGGAGTCAATGTAAAGCCTATTTGAAGGCTTTGACATTTTTAAGGAGCTGAATTTTAATGTTTTCTTGGGGCTCTTTTATTATTCTATTTCTTGATAAATAAGCAAGAGAAGACAGAGAAGGATGCTTAAAGCTCTGTTGATAGATGAAGGCAACCAACTGAGAAATAGTGAAGAGCTATGAATTAGATGATGGAAATAGTTAAGAGGAAAAATCTAGAGAATGCAATGACATAGATGAAAATTTCTTCATAGACAAGGACTCCCCCCGAAGTCTACATCATGTGTATTTGATTATATTCATCTTTTCTGTTTGTTGTCTTTGAATATTCTCTGTTTCTTACAGAGAGATCAAAAAACTCTGACATCTAAAATCATTGAACATGTTATCATGTTGGAAAATACAAAAGTAAAATATTTTATGTCAACAGAACTTAGAAAATTACGAGTTATCTTTTTTTCCTTTTCTCCACTATTATTTTACTATTTTGCAAACTTTTTTATTTCTTAAAGTTTCTTCATAGTTGAATCAGACATGACTAAAGAGAATTTCTATTTACCATGCATAGGAATAAACAGCAGGAAGGAGGATCTGATTCTAAATATGAGAGAATGTGTCTCTGTGTGTATGACATATTTTTCTGTAAAATAAATTCACTACATGAAAGTAAAATGTGTTGATGAACTTTTTGCCATTAGAACTTAAACCATTCTGTTCTTGATATTTTCCAGAGAGAATTCACATTCATACTTGTACAAAGGTACATTTATAAATATTTAATATAATATAACTTATAATATATAATATTATAATAATATTAATATATTAAATATATTTCATATGTAATATAATATATAATATAATTATATAAATATTATAAATGTATATATGATAATGTGTTTCATTTTCAAAACTTTCCATTAATTGCTGAAGTTTTCATGACCTTATGGGGGAGAGATGTACTCTCACAAATGCAAGCGGTCCTTACTACGGATCACAAATCTCCACAAGCCAGCAGCTTTAATGAAGAACCTACAAGTAAGATTCACCCCCAATTCTAGGGGCCACTGCTTACCTCATACAAAAGCCAAGCCCAATCCCCATTGAATGGGAAAAAACAGGAAACATCTGGGTAGAGCAGTGGCCAATAATACAACCCAAACTTAGCATCCTTAAAGAATTGGTACAGGAACAATTGGAAAAGGGAAACATAGAACCCTCCACTAGCCCTTATAACATGCCCATTTTTGTGATACCAAAGAAACAGGGAAAATATAGGCTTCTACAGGATTTGAGAGCTATTAACAAAAATAGAAAAAAGATGGGAGCATTCCAGGCTGGCATTCCCCATCCAGGGGCCATTCCTAATGGATATCACATAGTTACCATTGATATCAAAGATTGCTTCTTTTCCATCCCCATTGCAGAACAGGCTAAGGCTTACTTTGCCTTTACAGTATGGGAGTCCAATTTCCAGCTCCCTGCAAAAAGATTCCAGTGGACAGTACTCCCACAAGGCATGAAAAATAGCCCTGCCATTTGCCAAAGATACGTTTCTCATGCGACCAGCACACTTAAAGATCAGTGCTTGGTCATACATTATGTGGATGATATCTTACTTGCTCACAAGAATGCAGCAATTCTGAATGCCTAAGTGAGACAGTAAGAAATTTACAATTCCTGGGTTTGTCTATTGCCACAGAAAAAGTACAACGTTCTCCTTCCATATATCTCTACTGGGCCCAAACCTAAAAGTCAAGCATAAATACTCACTTAATGAACTTCAGCAACTATGTGGCCAAATCAATTGTCTGAAGCCCTTCCTTCCTCTAACACCTGCAGAACTTAGACCGCTATACGATTTACTGACTAAGGGAAACAGCCCTTCCTCAAAAATCACATTGACACCAGCAGCCAAATCCACTATAGAAAAGATTAACACCCAGTTGTCAAATTTAAAAACCTTTAGATATGACCCTCAGGTGCCTCTATTTGCCATAACCATATCTACCCTCAAGGCCCCCTTAGGAGTTATTTGGCAACAACACGGACCACTTTTTTGGGTGCACATAGCCTGGAGTGATTGTCGTAAAATAGTAAGCAAAGTAGATGCCATCCTTATGATGGGACTTAAATTAAGATATTATACCAATAAGATATTTAACACAGAGCCAGACATAGTAGTCCTACCACTATCACAATTGGAACTGTCGACATTCATGCAGAATAGCATGCTCTTTCAAACTTTAATGATAAATTTTCCAGGACAGATTGACAATCACCTGCCAGCAGACAGGCTACTGCAGACACTGAAAACCTTAGAAATAGACTATCCAAAACATGCTTTCCCTGCTAATCAACCTATACCCATGGCACCATATGCGTTTACAGATGCCAACAAGTCACTCTTTGGAATAGTGATCAAATCTTTCACAGAAAAAGATAAGATCCATGTAGAACCCCATGGGGCATCAGTACAGTTGGGAGAAATAAAAGCAATAGTCAAGGTTCTACTCCTTAGCCAAGATGGACTGGTAAATATATCTTCGGACAGCAAATACTCAGTACAGCTAGCAAAGACGATCGCTTTTGCAATCTTTAACCCGACCAGTAAGCCAATTGATCAGATGTTCACAACACTTAAAGAGCTAACTGAAAACAGAAAATACCCATGGTATATCTCACACATAAGATCACATACTGGGTTACCTGGCTTTATTTTCCAAGGCAACAGAAAGGTTGATCGTCTTATCTCCTGCAACACAGCTTCCATTGGACGCTTAGAACAAGCCCGTATTTTACACCAAAAATTTCATATGTCAGCAAGCAACATGAAATTGCTTTTCACAGAGCTAACAATGAGCCAATGCAAACACTTAGTGCACTCTTGCAAGAATTGTGCACCCCTCACCCCTTAGGCCCACTGCAACAAGCAGGAGTGAACCCACGAGGCCTTGCTCCTAATAAACTATGGCAAGTGGATGTCACCCACATTAATTCCTTTGGTAAACTTAAGTTTGTCCATGTGGTGGTAGATACTTATTCAAAGGCTGTATTTGCAATAGCCCAATCCGGAGAAAAGGCTAGTAATATGATAAAGGCAGTTAAATCAGCCATGCTGGTCCTTGGTGTCCCCTGGACCATAAAGACTGATAACGGGCCAGTGTATACATCACAGGAATTTACTTCCTTCCTGAAATCTTGGAACATACAGTCTGCCACAGGTATCCCATACAACCCACAGGGACAGGCAATTATTGAAAGAACTCATAAGATGATTAAAGATCTCTTACAAAGGCAAAAAAATAATCATATACCCTCAGACCCACAGCTTGCTTTGACTGAGGTCCTTTTCACTATCAATTTTCTTACTTTTGATTCCCAAGGGATCAGCCCAGCTTATAAACACTGGGGATCCTTTCCATCCCAGACCCCAGCCCCTATGGTTAGGTGGAAAGACCCCCTGACAGGAGAATGGAAAGAACCACACCCTCTGCTAACCAAAGGTTGAGGATATGCTTGTCTTTCCAGAGAATGCGGAAAAGCCCATTTGGGTATCAGCCAGAAACATCAAGCCTGCAACTGACAGCCAACCAGAACCAGCTGAACAAGACCGAGACTCCGCCTTATTAGCAGACGCACCTGCCCTATCATCTGAGGATCTGCCCATAGCCACATCTGTTACTGTTGTGTACCCCACTAGCTCTGGTCAGCCACTTAAATGGCCCACAGCCTGTGTGCGGTCATACCATTCCTGATAACCATTATTCCTCATCCCTACCCCTATCTGAGCAAGCAATCCTGTGGTCTCTTGATTTGAGCGCCGGATAGTCAATGACGGGTAAGATCCCCTGGGGGACAACCTAAGACAGGCACAGCTGCGTACGGAGACCATGTGGAAACGGGGTCAACAATAGTATGGCCAAGAATCATGCCTCCTGTTGCTCAAAAATAAACGAAAAGGGGGAAATGTGGTGGAATGAGAAGGCCATGCCAAGATGGCCACTGGCAAGCGAGCATCAGTTACTCAGGAATGGCTTTGGAAACTGCCTGGCGACAGGCTGTGATTGGATGGCTTTGGAAACCGCCTGGCAAACTGTGATTGGTTGGGGCATGGACTGCCCCTTGACAGGATTGGCTGGTCTTGGCTATATAAGCTGTTGTACCACCTGAAATAAACGAGTCTGTGGGCTGGTCGCCTCAAGCCTGCTTTCACCCGACTCCCGGAGTCTGTGTGGTGACTCCACGCCTCTTGCCCCCACCATGCTGCTCCTCTCAGAAACGAACCCACTGCAATATTGTTGAGAAATCAACGGCATCAGAGAACAGCCTAACAATTTGAGTATAGAAAACAGGTACAGAATAATTAAAAATAAGAGAGTGAGAGTGAATTCTATGGATAGAGCTATGTTCATATACACATTTTGTACACAAATATTTTTTATAGGTTGCCTGTCATTCATGAATGAGTGAACGTTTAAATAAATCGATTTCTCAAATAATACTAGAGAATAAAAGAAAATAAAAAATTAAATAAAAATATCTCTGGACTCACTTCAGAAGATGAAAAGTAACTTTTGGAAGACATCTATATGACTCTAGGATGAACATGTAACTTATTATATAAAGTGTTGCACTTTTCAGAGTGAACAAAGGACATTAATAGCAATTGTGCTAGGACAGCAGACAGAAACCATGTCTACAATGGACCAATCAGGATGTATGGTCACCCTAGCAACAGATTTTAAAAATTCTTATGTGTACATAGTATGAGCAGAAAAGATGACAGAATGTAAAAAGGAAAATAATTAGTAAAGACAAGAAGCTAAGATGTTTTCAAAGGGTGGACTAAGATAAAGAACGAATTTCAAAGCACCTTTAGTGGTAACGATAGAAAAGAAATCTCCACAGGAGAGGTTAGAAGAAAAAGTGACACTGATAAAAAATGAATCAGTGTTAGAGTGAAAAGACCTGAATAACACTCCCAGAATGCAGACCAAAGGGAGCAAGCAATGAACATGATTGTGTATTATAGAAGAAAACGGAGAAATGATAATGAAGATTAAACCTTAGAATTACAGGCATTCATGAGGAAGAAACAGGAATGATTTAGATAAAAATGCTAATCAAAAGTATTTAAAAAGCCTTATTCAGAAAAGACAACAGATCTGAGAATGAAAAGTAAAAGGGTTTCTTTGGGGTACAAAGAAAAGTAAAGAAAAGGGATTCATAGCCATTCAAATTTATCTGATTAAGAAATGGATGGAAAAGCTATTGTGTATTATGTAGTAGAATCTTAATGGCAAAAAAAATAAAGCAAATCAAAAATCAAAATTAAACTTACCTAAGAAGTGAACATATTAAACATCTTCCAAGTGCTCAGCAGCATTGACAAACAGGTAAAAATAAAAGGAATTAGAGCAGAAAGGATTCGAAGAGGATATCTTTTATCCAAACATTGTAAAAAATTACTTTGTTGTTCAAAGACTCCGAAAATAACTTTTGTAGAGCTTTCTTAGAATGTCACAGTGATATACAGTCTCTTTTTTAATGAATCAAAAATCAGACCTAAAGAGAGGAAGTTACAAGTACTTTACCTGCAAAATACTTTGATAGTACCAGAGATGAAGAAGATGAAAAAATTGCTTTTAGGGAAGTTTATACTTTACCTGTAGCTAGCTGTGTGCATCAGTAAAGAAAAAAAGAATGGCACCTTAATAAAAATGGAAGTAACATAATTGTGTAACTTAGAATGAGGAGATCCTTACTATCCAGTTTTTAGGGTAGAAACACCTATACTGAGTTGCTGGCTGACTGTTAAAAACCATTTTATTTAAAACACATGGAATGAATGAAATCACATATATTAGTAGATATATAATTATAGATAAATGTATGAAGATAATTTCACATATGGCCAGAAAACTCAATCCAATTTGAGATGCATGTAAAACCACTTTATTTATTGAAGCTGGAACATCTTTTTTGTAATTGGGATGAAATACCAGGGACTGAATTTAGCCTTCCATTAAGACATCACCAACAAGAACAACAAAAGCCAATTGATGTGATCTGCTTCACATTGTGTGGTAGATTTCAGAGAAAGGAGAATGTGGTCAGAGTCTGGTGAACCCAGGACTCCCTGGGTTGAGGAAACAGTTTGGAGTCAGAGGACACCAAGAAGTTTACAGTTCTTTAGACAAGGTCATGGAAAAAGAGTGCCGAACAAAAGAACTATAAAAGGTTCTCTCTAGGCAATTCAGCTTAGCACTGACCAGCATATACCTGTGAAAAAAGCTACTAAAAGATGGGGAGATATAAATCTCCAAGGTTTAGAGAAGGAATACATTTATGAAACCTGAAAATAAAGCTTGTTTTTAAAAACTGGAAATTGTGCAGAGACCTAGAACATAGTTATGACTTATCTCGGTCCCGGAGGATAATCAATCTTAGAGTTAGTGCTGTTCCATTACTATCCAACAAATTTTATAAGTAATATTCCAAATCAAATAGTTTCTTATTAACTACAACTTAGAACATATCTTAAGAATATTTATAAAGAAACAAAATTATCTGGCAGTTTAGAGACTAAAATTCACAATATCTGGTATTCAATCAAAATTTCCAGGCAGGTGACAGAAGCAAAAAATAAATAAATAAATAAAAAATGTATTGGGGCTGGCGCCGTGGCTCATTTGGTTAATCCTCCGACTGCAGCACCAGCATCCCATATGGACACCAGGTTCTAGTCCCGGTTGCTTCTCTTCCAGTCCAGCTCTCAACTGTGGCCGGATGCAGCACCAGCCGTAGCGGCCCTATGGGGAGTGAACCAAAAGAAGGAAGACCTTTCTCTCTCTCTCTCTCTCTCTCTCTCTTGCTGTCTATAAATCTACCTGTCAATAAAAAAAAAAAAAAAAAAAAAAAAAAAAAAAAAAAAAAAAAAAAAAAAAAAACCATAAGAACCACAAGCTTGCAGGGCCATCTCAAGTTGTTTCCATAAGTTAAAAAAAAAAAAAAAGTATCAATAAAAATCAATTGAAGCTGCCTCAGAAGTGACATCAAAATTGGATTTAGCAGCAAAGGCACTAAAACAGTTTTAACTTTATTCTACCTATTCATGAAGTTATGGAGGCAAGGAAAATATATCTATAAAAAGCCTCAGCAGTAATTAATGGGGTATTTATGGCACTGATTTACCTATGTTAGAAAAGGTGAAACATCTCAAACTCATCATCAACCTTAAGAAATAGAAAAATAAGAGCAAATCAGGCATAAAATAAATGGAAGAAGAAAAATAATAAAAAAACTGTGAATATAAATGAAATAAAATTTAAGATTCCATGAAACATAAGAATAGTTTTATGAAAATATAACAAAATTGATTAATTTGTAGTCAGATTAATCAGGTAAATACCCAAGAAATCTCAAAGTAATACTGCAGAGAGAACACATTTTGAACAATTCTTCATAATTATTTATAGAAACAAAAAATAAAATAAAAGTGTTCAAGCTTGATAAATTGAAACAGTTGAGCACAGAAGGGCATTGAAAATAAACAATTATATGGAAATATATACTGAAGCTGGGAATAAAGAATTAGAGAAAAGAATCAAGGAAACAAAGCTTGTGCTTGAGGCACTGGCTTTCAATAGAATTTTAAAAACAAGTGTAAGTGATTCTGCCCAAGAGCAACCTTTTCTTAAAAAATTTATATAAGAGAATGACTTTTATAGTTAATTAGCTGCCTTAGTATCTAATTAACTACAAAAAGGAAATAGTTGAATTTGTAGCTAATTAAGTAAAAATGGTGGAAGGAAGCAATTTATAGGAGAGCCAAAGTAAAAGCTATTCTATGACTAATTGTCTCCCCAAAGCTACATTCTAGGCAAGAAGGCAGTGGAGAAATATCTTGAAATCACTTTGAAAGAAAATAATTCACTGCCCAGGTAATCACTCATTGGAGGATTAAAAGATAATAAATACAATTTCACAAAAATGCAAATACAAAAGTAGACACTGCACAAAGAACTCCATTCAAAGAGTGACATGGAGATATTCTTTGTGATAATCCAGAAGATAGTAGGTGATGCAAGAGGCAGCTGCGAAGAAACAAGTCAGTAAGCATGAATACTAAATGTAAATTGATTAAACATAAAAACAGGGAGTTCTGAATGGAAATGGGCATTGGTATGGGCTAGATGTGGTTTATTAGTTCCTAAGACTGCTATCACAAAATACTGAAGACTTAGTCACTTAAAGAAAAAAAAAATACTATCTCACAGTCCAGAGGACCAAGATTTCAAAAGGGCTGCCTTTCTTGTGACATTTCCGGAAAAAGATTCTATTGCTTTTCCTTCTCTTCTTAATCTAGGGAATATGTGGATTTCTTGTCCCCTACCGTTCTTCTAGCAAAACTATGATTCCAGTCTCTGCCTAAACCATCAAGTTGTGCTCTCTGTCTCTCTCCTGACTGCCTGTTTCATCCACAGGGGCCCTGAGATTACACTGGGCTCATCAGGACGAACCTCCCCCAACAAGCACTGTAGCACAGTGGGTTAAAGCCCTGGCCTGAAGTGCCGGCATCCCATATGGGCGCCAGTCCTAGTCCCAGTTGCTCCTTTTTGGATCCAGTTCTCTGCTATGGCCTGGGAAAGCAGTAGAAGATGGCCTAAATTCTTGGGCCCCTGCATCCACGTGGGAGACTCAGAAGAAGCTCCTGGCTCCTGGCTTCATATTGGCTCAGTTCCAGCCATTGTAGCCATTTGAGGAGTGAACCAGCAGATGGAAGACCTCTCTCTCTGTCTCTATCACTCTCTGTAACTCTTTCAAATAAATAGAAATTAAATCTTAAAAAAAAAGAACATATCAAAACTTATGTACAGTCCCTATACAGTACTTAGAGGAAAATAATAAGCTTAAATATTTATCATTTTACCACAAAACTTCCAAAAAAACCTCTCCTTTACACAGTTGCCTTGTGAGAGAAATCTTTTGAGAAAAATCTAGAATAGGAAACTGAAAAAGTAATAGAGAAAAGTTGCAATGAAAACTGGAAATTAATCATAGGTAGGAAAAAAAAGGAGGAAAAGGTTGTTCGGAGTCAGTTGTTCAGTTTTATCACTATGAAACAGATTTTTTTGTATCCTTCCCCCTATTTGTGATGACTCTTTCAATTGTGACCAAAAATAAAAATTAACTTAAAGCAAACCTGGATCTGCTGGTTGACTAAAATGAAGAAAGAATACTATAGCTTGTTGTTCCTACAGAAATACATATTTTATTGGTTGGAATACAATTACATATATTTTTAACCATCTATGCAATAAGAAAAATGTATTTTTTATAAACCAAAGTTGACTCAAAACAAAATGACAACAAAAAAACAAAAAAAAAGCAAAACTAAAAAAAATCACATTTATCTACTGCAATTACTTCTCAGTCCATATGTTCTTGTGAATTTCTTAATTACTTTTAGGTGTGGCTACTCTTTTGTATGATTTTTAATTATTTTTAAATATTTATTTAAATATTTATATTTTTAATTATTTTTAAATATTTATTTATTTGAAGTCAGACTTACAGAAAGAGTGGGAGAGAGCAAAAGATCCATCATCAACTGGTTCAAGTCCCCAGGTGTCTGCAAGCCAGGAGCTTCTTCAGGGTCTCCCTTGTGGGTGGCAGGGGCCCAAGCAGTCCTGTGATCTTCTGCTACTTTCCCGAGGCCATTAGCAGGGAACTGAATTGGACATGGAGCAGCTGGGATACGAACTGCCACCGTTATGGGATGCTGGCTTTCAGGCAGCATCTTTACCCACTGCACCACAATGTTGGCCTCCTTTTTTTTTAAAATTAAACTGTTATTTAATGAATATAAATTTCCAAAGTACAGCTTATGAGTTACAATGGCTTCCTCCTCCCAAAACTTCCCTCCCACCCACAACCCTCCCCTTGCCCGCTCCCTCTCCCCTTCCAATCACATCATGATTCATTTTCAATTCTCTTTATATACAGAAGATCAGTTTAGTATATATTAGGTAAAGGTTGCAACAGTTTGCCCCCATATAGCAACACAAAGTGAAAAAAAATACTGTTGGAGTACTAGTTATAGCATTAAATAAGAGTGTACAGCACATTAAAGACAGAGATCCTACATAATATTTTTTTAAAAATTAATTAATTTTCTATGTCATTTCCAATTTAACACCAGGTTTTTTTTTTATTTTAATTATCCTTATATACAGAAGATCGATTCAGTATATAATTAGTAAAGATATCATCAGTTTGTACCCACACAGAAACACAAAGTGTAAAAATACTGTTTCAGTACTAGTTATAGCATCACTGCACATTAGACAACACATTAAGGACAGATCCCACATGGGATGTAAGTACACAGTGACTCCTGTTGCTGACTTAACAATTTGACACTCCTGTTCATGGCGTCAGTAATCTTCCTAGGCTCTAGTCATGAGTTGCCAGGGCTATGGAAGCCTTTAGAGTTCGCTGACTTTGATCTTATTCCGATAGGGTCATAGTCAAAGTGGAAGTTCTCTCCTCCCTTCAGAGAAAGGTACCTCCTTCTTTGATGGCCCCATTCTTTCCACTGGGGATCTCACTCACAGAGATCTTTCATTTAGGTCTTCTTTTTTTTTTCTTTTCCATGGTATCTTGGCTTTCCATGCCTACAATACTCTCATGGGCTCTTCAGCCAGCTCTGAATGCCTTAAGGGCTGATTCTGAAGCCAGAGTGTTGTTTAGGACGTCTGCCATTCTATGAGTCTGCTGTGTATCCCACTTCCCATGCTGGATCTTTCTCTCCCTTTTTGATTCTATCAGTTAGTATTAGCAGACACTTGTCTTGTTTGTGTGATCCCTTTGATTCTTAGACCTATCAGAGCCATCGAATGTGAACTGAAATTGATCACCTGGACTAGTGAGATGGCATTGGTACATACCACCTTGATGGGATTGTATTGGAATCCCCTGGCACATTTCTAACTCCATCATTTGGGGCAAGTCTGATTGTGCATGTCCCAAATTGTACATCTCCTCCCTCTCTTTTTCCACTCTTAAATTTAACAGGGATCACTTTTCAGTTAAAATTTAAACACCTAAGAATAATTGTGTGTTAATTACAGAGTTCAACCACTAGTACCAGAACAGCAACAACAACAACAAATACTAAAAAGGATAAAGTATTACATTGTACATCTAGAGTCAGGACAAAAGCTGATCAGGTCATTGTTTCTTATAGTGTCCATTTCACTTCAACAGGTTTCCCCTTTGGTGCCCAGTTGTCACCGATCAGGGAAAACAAATGATATTTGTCTCTTTGGGACTGGCTTAATTCACTCAGCATGATGTTCTCCAGATTCCTCCATCTTGATGCAAATGACTGGGTTTCATTGTTCCTTACTGCTGTATAGTATTCTATGGAGTACATGTCCCATAATTTCTTTATCCAGTCTATTGTTGATGGGCATTTGGGTTGGTTCCAGGTCTTAGCTATTGTGAATTAAGCTGCAATAATCATTAAGGTGCAGATGGCTTTTTTATTAGCCAAATT